>NC_060120.1:294467268-295902893 GCF_021461395.2 Schistocerca americana
GTGACTATGTACGATGATCTGACAACACTTTCAGTGTTCATATACAAATCTGGAAAGTTTTTAGTTTCAGAAAACCTCTGTGACTTTTCTATAATAATAATTTCAAGAATTCTAAGTAAATATGGGTATTGTGTGTTAGGGTGCGTGTGAATGAGAATGCGTGCGTGAGAGTATGTGGGACGTTCGGCATTATTAAAAATCATTCGTCTAATTCTCTACAAGAACTGGCAAGTGTCCAACTCTGTAACGTGGGAACGAATCCACTAGTGGTTCCCCTACTAGTGAATGTCATATGTTCAAGTATGTATGCTTATGTATACGACAGCCAGAACATTCACGACTACATAATAAATTTCCAGATGTAGAGTAAAGCTTATAGTTCATTTTGTTTTGTTTATTTAATTAGAGAGTTTTGTGTTACTTAATTTGATGACGTCAATGAGCCTAAAGAAGTGGTAGGTGCTTGCTAGATTTTGGCGTGAGCCGCGCCCTAGAAGTGAGTTCTCATTGGTCGTAAGTGCTGACAGCCAATGAGAAGCGAGACGGTTGAGCGCCTAGCGAGGAGATAGAGTTTTTGAGTGTGGAAGAGTGGGAGGAGAGTCGCGAGCTAGCTTTGATTGGAGGCGGTTATGCTGGATGTGACTTTTCGCATTATGTGTAAGATGAAGTCTTGGGATGACTTCCGCGTTATGGTCCAGTGTTAATGGCATTTGGTTGTGACCAGAAACTGTTTATGAAAACTTTAGAGTGTTGTGATAATTCGTTCCGACGAAAATCGCGAGTGAACTTTGAATTATATAGCGTGGCGGTACTGAGTATATTCTTACTGAGTATTTTACGGCGAGCATAAACTTTAACTAAAGACAACCACTGAATATCGTGTGCAGAAGTAATTGGCCGATCATTTACTGTGTTACAAGTAATTGGTTTCGGAATTTGGAAAAGTAAAAGTTCTGGCTGTTTTAGGTATGGTGATAACTGTGAGCAGAAACTTGAATGTGGGCTGATGATCTTGCTTAACGGCGATAAAGGTTTAAATTTGAACTTCATATTTAAAGTACGAGTGACATCCCCTTTCCGAATCATTTCTTTAAAGTACATAGACAATTTTCAGCAAATTTTACTTATAGCGGTCTCCGGCGTGTAGCTATGAGGTTACAGTTTCCTCAACACTGCTTTTCTGTGATCTCGTAAGTAGCTCCACTCAGGAGTTTACGTGCAAAGATCTACCACTGTAAAGATGTAGGTGAACAAAAATTATAAAAGAAATTGCATTGCAGCAGCAGCAACGTATAATCCGTCGCAATTGGTGTATCGCACGCACGCACGTAAAAAATCCGTCGCACCACCTTCCACCTATCTGTTTCAAAGTACGCCATTTATAATTCTGCCTGAAGGGCACAAATGTTCTCTGTTGCACAACTTTCTGGTCTCGATTTCATAATCTAAAACTCACGGGAGAGCCCCATCTGACACTGTACTGTCTTCTCCGCTCAGTGAGCTGTCAAACCACAGTGCTGACGTATTTCTTCCATACTAACTAGTCTACGTAACATCCACATTTGCCATTCATGACGTTGCTTTTAGGGTAAACTAAAATCCACTACAACATATTTAAACTGAAATAAAGTAACAATTAGTGAAAACTCATCTTTCGGTGAGTTGTGCAGATGACTGATAGTCGTAAAAGCACGGGAATGTAACCCACGCACAGATACTCACAAAATTTTTAACTCACAGAAGACGCGAACCGAATGAAAATGAATAAAAACAGGATATTTTTAACAACAGTGTTAAAGAGACTCTATCCAGAAATTATGAAAAGCACTGCAATTTATCCAAAACAACATGTATCATTTCGCAACCTCTGGTGTTATGCCACAGCGCTTGGAGACAATCTCTCACATTATCCAGCAAAATCCGACATCATTGGCGGAAAAAGAACTAATTTACTCACAATCTTATCAACACATTGCACTATTAACACCGTAATTCTCTTCACAAAAGACGCAAGGTGGCCCGTACATGACACTTTAGGGAGTAACACACTTTACAGACGACACGATATGTTACTCTAAGCCACTTATCACAGTGTGTCATTTATCATTTCGTGTACAGTACTGTCAGAAGTCAGATGTGCATAACACACAACAGATTTACAACTGTCTTAAGACCAATATCATTCAGTGGGTGTTCGTGGGAGAATCTGTGCTGGTAGTGTTAAATAATCACAGGAGGAAACATCACATATAATGAAACTGTGGATTAGGAGTAGAGACGCACTCAGAAAGCCCAGCTAATATGACGAACGCTCACGAAAAGCGAGAAATCGGGGTATAAGTGAGTCTCGTAGAAACTTTCTTTGTTCTTAGCGTATTCGTTAAATATTTAGCTTGGTTACTGGAGAACCGTGTTTTCATCACAAGTATTCTTTGACGTCTCATGCGGAAGCTGATGAGTTTTACCTCACAGTTTTCACTACTGTTCCGCGTCTTTATTGGCGGCTGGGGTGTTGTCGTGTCGCGCAGACAATTTGGGAGGTAGAGAGCCAGGAGGTGAGATCGGCTGCGTTCTCATCCAGTCTTTAGAGGCATCGACAAGGGGCACGTGAAAAGTAGTACGGAAGCGATTGAGCCGTTATAGCGAGCCGTTAAGTTCGAGATGTAAAAACTAAGTAATCGTTAGCTTTGCACAGAAGTAATTTTACGGAACCGGGTCTGAACTTACGTGACACGCATGGTCGTCATTTTTAGCGTCGACACCGCCACGCGAAAAAACTTATGGCAAACCCTACGACAGTTATAACCAGATTCCTACTGAACAAACCTGAAGAAACATTGGCTTCTCTGCAATAAATGGTCTCCTACTTGTGAATCATATCAGTGCGAATGAGAAAGACATAGTTAGGCATGTTCTATCGTTTCATAGATTTAAAAAGCGGGCGAACGTTATTGCAGAGGGTCCTTGTCGCGGCTGGTTTTTAACTTGATGCAACTGTTGATAACACGTGCGTCAAGGACAGGAGGCACAAGGTTTCGCCTTTTTTGCTGGACCTCGTGTGTTTGTAAACTTCATCATCTCGGAACATTCGACAGGCTTCAGATTGAAAGTACCGTATTATTCCAAGAGAAGTGATGGAGTACCGTATATGACTGAGAGGTATTCAGCAGCGCACATTTTTATTGAGTGTGGGATATCATTTAATAGTAGAGACTGTTTGGCTCTCGTACGAAGGTGATCCTACCTAGGATGTGCTTAAACTCCTATATGTGTGTGTTGCACCCTTTAGCTGCCTTAAAATTATGTCTCCGTTATAAAGGAATTTCAATGGTAGCAGGTAAATTTGTAAGATTTACGTCCCAGAATTTTAGTCACAGTACACGGTTTTGGAAGTGAAACTCAACAGCCATAACACATACCTTTTTTTGAGCCACCAGCGTTCTGACTGGTTTGTGGCAGCTCGTCGCGAAGTTGGAATGACAAGTAGTTTCCGAGATCTGTTGGGGAAGTTCTGAGAATTAAGGAGAAAAAGAGAGCTTGCACACTTTGTCTAACAACTCCATAAGAACGTCCAACATAGGGGCGGGTCAGAACTCTTGTGAAGAGTGAACATTACACCCAGAGAGATAAAGATAGCAAAAGTGAGAGCCAAATTAAACAGGAAGGAGACTCTGTGAACGGAGCAGTTAACGCGAGGCAGAGTGCGTCACTTTCTCACTTCTCCTATGTACAACACAGCTCAAAAGAGGGAAAAAAGTGCCACTTACCATGTGTTCGAATGCTAGGGGAACCAACAGACGTGAGAGATGCGATACGCCGAGTGACACCAGCTGTGGGAAGTCTCGCCAGTAGCCAGGGACCAGTCCCAGGTCGACGACCTTCATGAGTCCTGACGAAGAATACAGACGAGATACTGGTGAACAATACAATTCATGAGAGTTCTGTAGAAGCGCAATATTCACTTTCTTTCTTCACGATCTTACAGAGCGTACGAAAGCAGAATTTGCTCATAGAATATACACTACTGGCCATTAAAATTACTACACCACGAAGATGACGTGCTACAGACGCGAAATTTAACCGACAGGGAGAAGATGCTGTGATATGCAAATGATTAGCTTTTCAGAACATTCAGACAAGGTCTGTCTTACTTTACAATTTTTTTCAATCTACAGCTCAGTCTAGTATCATGGAAGTCATTCCCTGATGTCTTAACAGATGTGCAATCATCCTGTCCCTTCTCGTTGTCAGTGTTTCCCCCATGTTCATTTCCTCTCTGATTGTGCGGAGAACCTCCTCAATGTTTACTTTATCACTCCACCTAATTTTCAACATTCGTCTGTGGCACTACATCACAAATGCTTCGATTCTCCTCTGTAGCGATTTTGCAACAGACCATGATTCACTACCACACAATGCTGTTCTCCAAACGTACATTTTCAAAAATTAATTCCTCAAATTGAGGCCTGTGTGTGATACTAGTAGACTTCTCATGGCTAGGAATGCCCGTTTTTGTCAGTCTGCTTTTGATGTTGACGTCCTTCTTACTACACCTGTCATTGGTTATTTTGCTATCTATGTAACAGAGTTCCTTAACTTCATCTACTTCGTTACCATCAATCCTGATGTTAAGTTTCTCGCATTTCTCATTTATGCTACTTCCCCTTGCTTTTGTTTTTCTTCGATTCATGTTCAATCCGTATTCTGCACTCAATAGACTGTTAATTCCAATCAGCAGATCATCTAATTCTTCCTTATTTTCACTCAGGATATCAACGACATCAGCAAATCGTGTTATTGATATCCTTTCACCTTGAATTTTAATTCCAGTCCTGAACCTTTCTTTTATTTCCATAATTTCTTCTTAGATATATAGATTGAACAGTAGGGGGGTAAAGGCCACATCCCTGTCTTGTACCCTTTTTAATCCTAGAACTTCGTTCTTGGTCTTACAAGTTTATTATTCCCTCTTAGCTCTTGTATATATATTATATTATCCGTCTTTCCCTATAGCTTAACCCTACTTTTCTCAGAATTTCGAGCATTTTGCACCTATTTACGTTGACGGACGCTTTTTCCAGGTCGACAAGTCCTATGAATGTGTCTTGATTTTTCTTTAGTCTTGCTTCCATTATTAACCGCAACGTCAGAATGGCCTCTCTGGTGCCTTTACCTTTCCTAAAGCCAGACTGATCGTCATCTAACACATCCTCGGTTTTCTTTTCCATTCTGTTGTATACTATTCTGGTAAGTCTCTTGGATGCATGAGCTGGTAAGCAGATTGTGCGATATTTGTCACACTTGCAGTCTTAGGAATTATGGGATGAAATTTTTCCGAAAGTCAGATGGTATGTCGTCAGACTCATACATTATATACACCAACATGAATAGTCGCTTTGTTGGAACTTCCCCGAATGATTTTAGAAATTCGGATGGAATGTTATCTATCCCTTCTCCCTTATTTGATCTTAAGTCCTGCAAAGGTCTCTTAAATTGTGATTGAAATACTGGATCCCCTATCTCTTCTAACGCGACTATTGTTCCTTCTTCTATCACATCAGACAAATATTCCCCTCTCATAGAGCCCCCAGTCTACTATTTCCACCTGTCCGCTCTCTCCTCTGCATTTAAAAGTGTTACTACCCCTGCTTTTTATTTCACTGAAGGTTGTTTTGACTTTCCTATATGCTGAGTCAGTCCTTCGGATAATCACTTCTTTTTCGATTTCTTCAAATTTGTCATACGGTCATTTGTGAAGAAATCGAAAAAGAAATGACTGTCGGAAGAACTGACTCAGCATATAGGAACGTCAAAACAACCTTTGGTGCTTAAAAGGAAGGGTGGTAACATTAAGAGTGCCACAGGAATTCCATTATTAAATGTAGAGGAAAGAGCGGATAGGTGAAAAGACTACGTTGAACGATCCTATGAGGGAGAAGATTTGTCCACACGTAGAGATAAACAATGGCACAGCCACTGTCATTTTTTCGTTGCTGTCGATACATTACATGAAGTTCCCTTGGCTATTACTCAGCAATTTACAATATTTACATTATAATTACAACCAGTTACATATAGTCGGAAATAAATAGACTATTACATCTATTAGGACGATAAATAGCTTAGACAAGAAGAAAATAGAAGCTTTCGAAATGTGGTGCTACAGAAGAATGCTGAAGATTAGATGGGTAGATTACATAACTAATGAGGGGGTATTGAATAGAATTGAGGAGAAGAGAAATTTGTGGCACAACTTGACTAGAAGAAGGGATCGGTTGGTAGGGCATATTCTGAGGCATCAAGGGATCGCCAATTTAGTATTGGAGGGCAGCGTGGAGAGTAAAAATCGTAGAGGGAGACCAAGAGATGAATACACCAAGCAGATTCAGAAGGATGTAGGTTGCAGTAGGTACTGGGAGATGAAGAAGCTTGCACAGGACAGAGTAGCAAGGAGAGCTGCATCAAACCAGTCTCTGGACAGAAGACCACCACCACCACAACAACAACAACAACGTATTAAACATAGTTTCCGTGGCATAGCTTACAGATTCAGAATTAGCAGAACAGTACAAGTTAATAACGGATATTAAACGCTGAAAAATTCTGGATACTGGAGAAGGTATTTTATCTGCATTTTCGGTGCTACATGTGCCCCACATTCCGCGAGGTTTCTCCTGAATGGAAACATTATCAGTGAATGTCTAAGGAAATACAAACGGAAACGCAGATGCGCAAATGCATTCAGTATTGTCTACATAAATTTTGTTAATCGCTCATTAAGCTTCCCATTAATTATCACAATTAAGTTCAGGAACGTATTTAGCATGAAAACACGGTGGCATTATAGCTCGAAACATCATAGTGTATCATAACATATTTTAACAGCATCTTGTATCTTTCAAAAATTCATTACGTTTGAAATCAAAATTTCAAGTCGGTATCGTTCAAGAAAACATAAGTAATATAGTTAAAGATATACAAAAGAATGAGTAAGAAGATAAGAAATCACTACTTGCAGTGTTTACTTTACATAGTTTTTCATAAATATCACAATCACTAACAGACTGCATTTCTAATTATGAGAGTACATGCGTTGCAAACAAGCATCAAGATAAAAGTTAAAAGCTTGCAACGAAGTTTACGCTGGTTACACTGAAAAGACAGACGTCGCGTTCCACACGCGTACTTACAAAGTACGTTCAAAAACTTTTGCACAGACGTCTCTAATTTTTTTTTTTTTTTTTTTTTTTTGCAGGAGGAGAATGAAATCTTTTGTGAACATACTTGGAACATTTAGCTATAAGTTGCGGTATAAAAGTATTTTCTTTTACTTACAGGTGAGCCATAATGTACCGTGAAGTAGATGTCAGGGTGCGACAACGGTCGGTGATGGAGTTCCTCTTCAAGACCGGCGATGAATCTGCCACATCGATTCACAGGAAGTAGCTCCCTGTTTATGGCGTGGACACAGTGGATTGTAGCAGTATCCAGGGGTGGTTGCAGAGGCTTAGAGAAGGTGATTTCTGTCTACTGGACAATCCTCGATGCGGTAGACTATCGACGGCAGTGAGTGATGTGAATAAAGTGACGACTGATCAAATGATCCAAATTGACAGATGTGTGATGACACGACAGCTTGCTGAAATGACTCGTTTGTCATTGGGTAATGTAGTATCACTGGTACAGTCACTAGGATACAGAAAAAATCTGTGCACGTTGGATGCCCAGATTATTGACAAGAGAAATGAAACCGATGAGGGAGAATGTGTGCGAGGGTCTCATGAAGACCTTTACTGAAGAGTGGAAACTGTGTTTTTACTGCGTCATTGCCCAGGATGAAACATGGTTGTTTTTGTCCGAACCTTAGAGCAAAACCCAATCCATGGCGAGGCGTCATCCGGATTCCAAGAAACCAAGGCTTTCAATGACAGGAGGACGAAAGGTGATGGCCTCCTTCATCTGGGATCAGTGTGGTGTCATTTTCATTGACTTTTTGGAACCTGGCTCCACAATTAACCGGGAACGTTACTGTTTGTCACTAGACAAGCTGCGACATGCCATCAAGACCCACAGATCACAGCTTCAGGATCAGCTCAGCATACTACACCATGACAATTCCAAACCGCATGCACTCCTTATGAGGCAGGAGAAAATCAGGAAATGGGTTGGAAAATTGTTCGTCATCCTCCCTACATTCCGGACTTGGCTCCGTCTGATTTTTACCTCTTTGGTCGTCTGAAGGCCCACCTGCATGGTAACACATTTGATAGTGAGAAAGACCTTATTTCCTGTGTCAAGCGATGGTGTAAAAGTCAATCCCCAGAATTTTACCAAAGTGCATTTACACCATGGAATGAACGTTGGGCCAGATGAGTCACAGCTGATGGAGGCTACACTGAGTAGGCTCAATGTATAGCTAAGTGTTCCAAGTATGATCACAAAAAATTTCATTCTCCTCCTGAAAAACATAAAAAAATTAGAGACGACAGTGGAAAACTTTTTGAACGCCATTTGTACGAAGAACGCCGCAGTATTCTAATAGCCAGCAGCCGGCTCACTACAGACATGGCATCGTTGCGTGTGCCACAGCGGAACGCCTGATCTCTCTACCTGCATGCGCTGTGGCATTACAGAACGTCCACTTGCCTTGCATTCTTTGAAAACTCAATCCCCGGCAGTCGCAGGCAGTCCTTATATTTCTGTTACTGTGGATAACTCATCACTTGTCCATATTCACACACATACACAGACTTCACACTTGTACGTTGTCTGAGTGCATAGGTATTCACTTAGATAGTTCATGCTAAAAAAAAATTTTTTACACGATATTATTTACAGAATTACAAATGATACATGTACGAGAGTGATGTTTATACACAATGGTCATGGCTTGGACTTAACTTTCATTTCAATTGCTTTCAGAACACCTACTCTGTAAGCTAAATTTCTCGATATACGTTTTGCACATCTCTCTAGTTCAAGAAAAACTTTGGAATAAATTTTCAAAATTAAACTAATAATTAAGTTTTTAATGGAAATTCTTTTTCAGATTAATCAGTTCTTGACTCATACAAGTTCAAGTACACAATGCTACGTATACCTCTCAGCTTGCAAGAATTAGAGAAACCTAAACAGTAAGCGTTAGTGTGAGCTATACTGTCAATCTTAAATGATGCATTAAAATGAACTTAAACTTTGAAATCGCATTATCAGTCTCCCTTGATTTTTCGCTCGCCTTAACGAGAACGAGGTTGCCAATAGTAAATTTAGCCAACCATGGCCTCGAGGGATTAGCCGAGCGGTCTAAGGCGCTGCAGTCATGGACTGTGCAGCTGATCCCGGCGGAGGTTCGAGTCCTCCCTCGGGCATGGGTGTGTGTGTTTGTCCTTAGGATAATTTAGGTTAAGTAGTATGTAAGCTTAGGGACTGACGACCTTAGCAGTTATGTCCCATAAGATTTCACACACATTTGAACAAGCAAACCACGCTTTCACGTCATGACACCGTATTCGCGCTCTGCTTCTTTTTCATTACCTTTCGTAAAAGTTATTTCTTCTCGTCAGTGTCAGTACTAACTCGCGAAGGGAGATCGATTATCTCTTCCATCAATCTCTTAGTCTTATGGTGTAATAATATTTCTTCTGGAATAAATCCTATAGATTCGTGCGTCAAAGCATTCATAATCTTTTCAAAATCGCTTATGTATTTGCCCCACGCCCTATGATTATGGTGGCAATACATTCGGCCAAGCCATCCACAAATAGATAAAAAATTAGAGTACAGAAGCGTATAATAAGAGTAATGAGTAGTGTAAATCCAAGAACATCATGTCGAAACCTATTCAAAGAATTGGGCATATTAACCACATTTTCTCAGTATATTTATTCCTTAATGAAGTTTGTTGTGAATAATACACCTCTTTTTCCAACTAATTCCTTAGTACACTGAATCGATACTAGGAATAAGAACAATGTACATAAAGATTCAAAATCACTTACTCTTGCCCAGAAAGGAGTCCAGTATTCAGCAACGCATATTTTCAATAAGTTACCAGCAAGCATTAAGAGTTTAGTTTCAGACAAGGCACAATTTAAACATAATTTAAAAGAATTTTTGGTGGCCTGCTCCTTCTGTTCCATCCATGAGTTTCTCAACAAGTGCAGTAGACCATTACAATGAAAATTTATTATACTTTAATTTTTGACAATAATTGGTTGTAACAGCCAAGTAACTACCCACTGTGTGAATGATGGATGTATGGAAAGCAGATGTAAGTCTTAAGTCTGTAAATAGTGGAAGTTTAATTTTAAATAGTGTACATAATTTGAATGTTCTTAACTGAGAATCACTGACATGAATAACTTACTTTAATTTTTGACAATACTTGGTTGTAATAGCTAAGAAACTAGAAAATGTCTGAATGATGGATTTAATGAAAGCAGATGTAAGTATTAAACCTGTAAATATTAGAAGTTTAAATTTAATTCATGTACATAATTTTACTGTTTATTGACTGAGGATCATTAAAGTTAATGAAACTCAAGTTTTCCTAGTTACATTTTTGTAATGTGTTTATCAGACATGTTCCACACCCAGGAGGATTCCCTCTTTTATGGGTCTATGGAATGAATAATTAATCTAATCTAATCTAATCTAAAATTGGACAAAATCGCTCTTGCTTTGCCGATATGCACAGAGTAGTTGTATGCAAGTTTGTTAAGAACAGCTTTAGCTATTGCCTTTCTTATCAAATATAAATGAACTTGGAAAAGCTTTCCAGCACTTCTAATATATAGGCGAAATTAACGAAGGTCTTTGGCAGGGGGCCATAGAGGTCTGCGCACACAAACTCTAGTACACCATAAGTTCTTATGCTCTGCATACGACCACATTTCGCGCAGTTGGCCACTTTGAACCCCGAGTCTCATCGCAATTCATTCTCTTATCTGTTATTCTCTTTAACGTGTTAAAATTTACAAGTTCAGCCATTTTCTCTGTACATTTATTTGGTCCGCAATGAGCACAGGCTAAGTGATAATAGTATACCGTTTCGGTGATGTACTTGGTGGGCCAACACATCCGCCAAGTGTCGCTATCTACATCTTCGCGTATATATAGGATATTGTTGTACATCTTGTATTACTTTCTCAACTTTTAAAACAATAAACTGGTAGCCAAGATCACAGAAATTCTTTTTATTACATGATTACCGGTTTAGGCGAAACTAAAGCCGCCATCATCGGATCTTAGGACACATGATGATGGTGGCTTTAGTTTCGCCGAAACGGTAATTATGGAATAAAAAGAATTCCTGCGATATTGGCTACCAGTTTATTGTTTTACAAGCATCTAGATCGCTTCCACATGACCACAATGTGCTCCCTACAAAATAGTTTCTCAACTTTCCTCCGTCTTTATTCTCTTCGTCATACTTGGTCTTCACTATTTACAAGCATTCATCCGCGCTTTGGCGAAAACACACAGTTTTACTCCCCTGGTCCACTGAGTTAACAAAACTAAAGAAAGACGCTGCAGACAAAAGAAAATATTACCAAAAAGCAAAAACAGCACAAGATAGGCAGGTAAGATTGGAACTATATTGCAATGAAAAGTAAAGATATAAAAACAAGTTATTAGAGACCAGACAGGATCACTGAAACAGGTTTGTCAAAATTCAGCTACAAAACAATACATGAGGGGAACCATCTAAACTTCTAACAGATAAGATAAAGACCCCGATAGTACTGTCACCTCTTAGGTGCACAGACGCCTCTACTACAAGGGGCAGAACACCACGCAGACTAAAGAAGACAAACGGAGGACACCTACACAGATGGCCCCGCTCCTTTCTTTCCCATTTGCGCAGAAAAGGCAGCGTTAGCAATAAAACAGTTGAGGAATAAGATTACTCTCGGTCCACATGGATTACTCAGAAACGCTAAAAATACTGTTGCACACGTCATCCACTTTTTATTGGAGTTGCTGAATAAAGCCCAGCTGCAAGGTAAGGTCCCTGCGATGTGGAAAACAGTGAACGTAGTAATCCTCAAAAAAGCATACGGCCGGGACCCAACAAACCCATAGGCTTACGGGCTCACCTTCCTCTTGAACAGTTTGGCTAAGGTGTAGGAGAGGCTCCCGTGTAATCGACTACAGTGACACAGAGCGCTCTTAGGCCTTAACCCATATCAGAATGGATGTAGAACAAAAAGTTCTATAGACGATGCACTTAACCACGTGCTGGAAATAATACAGGACACACAATAAAGATGCGGGTTGGCAACAGCAATAGATATAGCAGGCGCCTCCGACAATCTCTGGTGGCCTGCCTTGTATGCAAGGCTACGAGAGCTGCAGACACCAACAATCTTATACAATAGCTTATTTGGCTACTGCAAAGGCAGGATCGCGCAATGGCAAGCAGGAACAAACGTTATCAAGAAAACAACAAAAGGATGCGCACAAAACTCAATATGTTGGCCGATTTTCTGGGTTATTGCCATAGAACCGCTCGTAAACAATCTGGACGAAGATCATAGGGTGAAGGGTATGCTGACTAATTACTAATAGTACTAACTACAAACTCGAGGTTGCAATTCGAGACCAATGCTACACGACTCCTTATAAAAATAAGTGGCTTGTACAACCATAACAGTCTCACAAATGCGGCAAACAAGAGAATATATTTACTGATCAAGGAGGCGTGGCAGAGAAACCCCATCATTACGCTGAACGACACTTGCACTTAGAGGAAGATAATAACAAGATACCTAGGGACACACCTCAACGAACGACTGACCTTCAACGAGCACATAAGACCTACAACTGAAGAAAGCGAGAAGACTAGTGCATAAACTCACCGCAATAAACTCAACTCACTTCACACTACCATTGCAGACACTGCGAATGTAGCATACAGGCCTCTTTGAATCTATCACGTGTATTGCAGCGAGCGGCGAGACATATCAACTGTCACTCGTGACACAAAAAACCATTGTGAGGCGTGCACAAAGAGGTGTACGGCTCCGAATGTCAGGGGCATTTGGCACCGCGTCCGTGGAATCCTTATGCGTTGTAATTACGACGCAGCCTATTGACATAACCATTAGACACAGAGCAGCAGCATACTGGCTCAAAAGGGCAAGACTGGAGAAGGTATATGAGACAACAGGGGAGTATATTATATAAAAACACCAATTAAAACTTTGGAAGCTTGAGATATGCCAAAATGGATGGGGAAAATCTGACAACGGCCGTCTGGTTTTCTGCTTCTTCCCGAACATCTGGTAACGGTTGAGGCTCAGACACACTGACGCAAGTCGTTTTATAATACACTTCCTGATGGGCTTTGGCCCTTACCCTACACACCTGAACAGCTTTGATCTTAGCCAAAGTGATACGTGTGAATGTGGTGAACATAACATTAAAATGTGCCACACTTACCCACGTAAGGCCGACGTCAGAAGCCGAAGACATAAGGCAAGCTTTAGGAGACCTAAATAACTGGAGCATGCTTAACTGCATCACTGATCTTTGATTTTATCCATACTGGATGAGAGGTCGTGGCTGTGAATGTCAATGTTAAGAAATATATCGGCTCAACCACTTGTTTATAGTGTAAAACACTAAGATTGACGCGTTTCGGAAGTCAAGATTCCATCATCAGAATAATAAAAAGTAAAAGAACCTGTTAAAACTCGCTAAAATGGAACATGCACCAGGCACAATAAAATTGATAATAAAATTAAAACATGGTGGCTGCTTCCCTTGTTGCAGCCGTGTCTTCCAAGGTGCATCTCCACATAGTCATCAAAATATAACAAACTCTAAAATGGTGTCGCCTACGGTGTTCAACATCTAACCACATGTCTCTCTCCTCTATCGTCGTAAACCGTCCGTGTGTCTTCATTGATACCACACACCACGTAGCCAAAGACGACACTGAAACGTGACTGAGCTCACGCACAAATAAACAAGGAAGTCACAGAGATGTCTATACAAACAGATAACGTATACATGTTCCAAGGACCTCATGAAATGATGGTATCCTGCCAATTGCTAAAAATGTAGTTACTAAAAGAAACAAGTGAAATGTCTGAAAAAGTTATTTGTATCAGCAGTTAGCTGTTCATTCAGTTTGTTCTAATTATCCACGCTATGTATCGTTATTTCCAGCTGTTCTAGTAGATCCAGCTTTTTACCTTTGTCCTGTCTATGTAAAATAACGAGGTCCTGATCTATTCCCAACATGGGGTGTCCCGTTTCCCAAATATGCTTGGCTGCAGCTGACTTCTCGAAATTATTAAGCCGGAAAGCATCGCTATGTTCTTTCTAACGTACTTTATAGGACCTACCAGTTGGCCCTAAATAGTGTAAGTAGGTTGTTTAGGTTTTTGTAGGCTGTTTAGGTTTTTTTTTATTGGTAACGCCACCTCTGTATGAAAATCACTGGCTGTGCTCTGTGCAGTCTGTGGCTGCTTTGCATTGTTGTAATACTCGCCATTGTAGTGTTAGGCAGCTGGCTGTGAACAGCGCGTAGCGTTGCGCAGTTGGAGGTGAGCTGCCAGCAGTGGTGGATGTGGGGAGAGAGATGGCGGAGTTTTGAAATTTGTCATGAACTGCTATATTTATATATGATGATATCAAGGTAAATACATTGTTTGTTCTCTATTAATATCTTTCATTTGCTAACTATCCCTATCAGTAGTTAGTGCCTTCCATAGTTTGAATCTTTTATTTAGCTGGCAGTAGTGGCGCTTGCTGTATTGCAGTAGTGGGAGAAACGAAGATTATTGTGAGGTAAGTGATTTAGTGATTTGTGAAAGGTATAGTTTAATGTTAGTCAGGGCCATTCTTTTGTAGGGATTTTTGAATGTCAGATTGCGTTGCGCTAAAAATATTGTGTGTCGGTTTAAGGACAGTTGTGTATAATTGTTCAAAGGGGACGTTTCATATGTCGACCCTTAGCCTAGGATACCTCACTGGAATCTTCTGATTTTTTTCTTGTAGTTTGTGTAATTAGTGTAGCTATTGTTTATTGCTAGCGGGTAATTATAGAGAGAATTTCCTTTGTAGTTGTAGTTTTTCATTGTTGTACAGTAAAACAGTTGTGGCATGCATGTAGATTTGCACAAAGTATTTCGCAGCTGCAATTAACTAGATATTATTTTCAGTGTTATGTTAATGTGTTCTCTTATTTTTGCTCTTCAAATTGTGCTTTTCTGTGTTGTCGTGTGAAATATTGTGACAGTAATGGCGTGTGAAAAACGTAATACTAGGCTCCAAAGTAGACTGAGAAATGACAGTGAAGACGAAAGCAGTGTGTTAGCGCCGCAGAGTATTGAATTAACAGACATTCAAAGTAGTAATTTGGCAACTGTGCATAGGGAAATGGAGCGGGCGGCAAACAATGGCGTGGACAGTGAAACAGGTAGTGAACAGGGAAGCGTTATCGATCGATTGGTCGGCAACAGCTCGCCTCAGGAATCGGGAATGACAGAACACAATATTGCAAATACTGCAGACTCAGGTTTTGGGTTCCCACCGTTTTCTCAAATGAGTCAAGACACATTTTCCACTTGTCAAAATGTGAATGTTGCCAGTGCAACTTCACTGCCGAAAAGCACTGAGGAACATGTTTCAGACACCAGTGCATTGTTATTACAATTAATGCAACAAATGGGACAAAAGCTTGAAAAGTTAGACACAATGGAACAACATCAGAGACAAACACAGCAACAGTTAGACAGAATGGAACAAAATCAGAGACAAACACAGCAAAAGCTTCAAAAGTTAGACACAGTGGAACAAAATCTTAAAAAGTTAGACTCATTGGAACAAACACTTGAACAAACACGTGAAGATTTAACTACTGAGTTACATAACATTGAATCGAAATGTCAAAAAGTCTGTAATGACGTAAAAACACAAATTTGTGAGAATTTTCAACCTATTTTTTCGCGGCATGAAAATGCATTACAGAATCACGAAGCAGCCATAAAAGAACTGCAAATTATTGTTCATGAAAATCATGAGACCTTGCAAGCTAAATTTGACTCAGTTGCATCTACCGATTCGGTTACGCAACTTGCAAAAACTCAGGAAAACTTTAAGGACACAGTAGATACTCTGAAACTTGGTTCAGAAAAACACACTGAAGAAATAAGTACACTATCGGAGAAAGTAGCCGAACTTTCGGATCAGGTCACTAACTTATCCACAAAGGTAGATGATGATCTGAATGACACAAGACCCGTAGCCTTCACTGACACAGAAGAGTATGAACAAATAAGAAAATTCAAACAAAATCAAAATCAAATCAATACACAGTACAAAAGAGAAATCCGGGAAGTACAAGATCAGTTGACGCAGGTGATACAAGAATTACATATTTCAGAGGACACTCGCGCTCCAACACGGGAAGAGGGACTTAGAAACACGGAGAAGCCGCAAAATAATAACACAGGGCATTTCGGAAGTTATGAAAGAAATTGGCAATGTGCATCGAATTTTGAGATGGAACGGCCGACACGACCTAACAATGACCGATATGCGACTCGCCGACATGACGATTTTGACTATAAGCTGTTCATTACTACACGTAAATTCAAAACATTTAAGAATTCTGGCAACGACATTCATCCACAAGCATGGCTCCATCAATTCTCTCATTGTTTTCCTCCCAACTGGTCATTGGAACACAGATTAGAATTTATGTGTGGCTACTTAGAGAATGAACCAGCTGTAAGAATGCGATCGGTCATTCACGATTGCCACAGTGAAGGAGAATTTTACCATGCCTTCCTCTCAGCATATTGGTCTCAAGCCACACAAGACCGAGTAAAATATGGTATCATAATGATGAAACATTTCGAACAATCTGAATTCTCCAGTCTTGTGAAATATTTTGAAGACATGTTGCACAAGAATCAGTACCTGTCAAACCCATACAGCCCCTCAGAACTCATCCGCATTTGCTTAATCAAATTACCTGAACATTTATGGCATATTATTTTAGCAGGACGTTGCAAAGACGACATTGAAGCTTTTCAGGGACTGTTACAAGAACTAGAAATTGACACTGATAATCGCGGAACGCGAAAACAAGGACCCAACAATTACAGGTCACATCCGTCACAATTCCGTGACGACAGAAACAATAACCGGACATGACTGGTCTATTCTTACAACGCAAATCGTGACCAAAATAGACACCACCCGTACGACAACCGTTGGCAGAGTAGTAATAACTACAGGGAAAGATCACCTCTCCATGGTAATGACTATCACAGAGACAATAAGAGAAACAGACAATATGGGAACCAAAATAAATACTATCAAGGGAGACAGAATAACTTCAGACGCAACAGTTCAGCGCGTAGTACGATTCAGGGAGAAATTCTCCACCACTTAACCGACAAGAAAGAAACTACAGGAACTACCGACATGACGACAGACGATGTGATCGTAACGACAGACCTGAATTGCATCAGAACTGGCGGGATTCAAACAGAGCAGGGCCCTCTCGAGGAGGTGAATTTGTAGAAGTTAGGTCTCCTAATCCCAATAACGGCGCGCGCCAACAAAGAGACAGACAATGACTCGCACAGCAGGCAGCCGCGTGCGCCCGCTGGCTCCGAGAAAAATAACATAAGACGCTAGCCTGGAGAAAAATTTTAGCATTCTTTACCGATGTATACAACATGATAATTGCTTTGAAGTTGAAACTTTGTGCACTAGGAAGAGTAAAGGTTTACACCACATTTCACATGTAAAACCATTTATTGAAAGATAATCTGCTTTTTATCTTTGTCATTGCCATAAAACTTTTCACTTTACATTACTAGTATGCTTGTCAGACTTAGAATCTGTTAACATGCAACAATGTTTGAAGTTAAATATCCAGTCTAGAACCTAGGGAACATTTTTAAACAGAAATTACGATTGCATTGTTATAGTGAACAGACGACACAGTGTTGTATTTGTACATTCTTGCTTGTTAGTTGCACGATTATGGAACGACTATAAGGCTTACATACTTAGAACATTTACCAGTACTGCTAATGAGATATTAATGCAACATTTTGGTTTACTTGAAAATATATTCTGGATTTAAAGTACTTTCTGAGAGATACCAGATGACACAGTGGTTAGTTTAAGTGACAACTACACGGTTTTATCACGACGCTACTAATGAGTGACAATTTACTATGTTACTTTTGCGGCGTATCTGTTTTATATCTGCACAGTTTTTTTCTGAATTCTTCTGTAAAGTGAGACATGTTTTAGTGGTGACTTTTGTGCTATGGCTACAAGGAGACAGCCTTTTCCGTAGGACAACAATACGTTACAGCACAGTACTTTCCTCATCACGGCAATAAGCGTAATAACTAGGACATTTATACGCAAAGCATTTCACTTTTGTGTATCATGAGGTAAGTACATTGACTTCTGCAGAACTTAGCTTTCGGAGGACGATAACTACGACATTTCCACACAGATTATGTTGCAACAAGACGCACATTTAGCGCTACAGTACACGTATTTGAGTGATTAATTTTGTACTTAAAACATTCATTTTTAAAGATTTTTGAATTACAAGGAAAGTTTTCCGTGATACATTTCATTCCATTGCTGTAATCTGTAACACCTGAGGGTATAATTACATTAATCCTCAGGGGGGTACACGCTTACTTTGTGTACCATGTGTGTGGCAACCACAAGGAACCCTAGCTAATATGGTATTTGCTTATACAACTTTACACATCGGTACCATATTTCTCTAACACAGAATTACACAGCTACCTGATCATTTAACTGAGAGATAAACATATTTTTTACTACATCAGTGACAGATGTTTACGTAATTACACAGTCGGATAACTTCACACTTACGAAATTGTATTTTCTCTGTACTTTGAGAAATTCTCATATTTTTCGGAACCATTGTGATACTACGAGAGCTTTGAATGATGTATTTGGTATGAGATCATGATTTTTAAAGTACGTTTGAGGTAGGTGACACTATTTAAATGAGCAGAGAATTCCTTTTAGGCTTTGAAGTTATTGGAGGAAGCTACGACGATTGTGAGAATTGACTGAGATGTTATGATATTATTACGACGACGATGTGTACTATGCTGTTGAGATATGTTTATGATCAATAAGATGAGGCTACCGTATATGAGGAATAAGAAGTATGTTGGAAACCAAGAATCGTGCTTTAAGAGTTATGAAATGTCCGTAAATGCGTGACTGTATCACAATGCTGACGAATATTTTATTTGGACACTTATATTTATAGAATTTTCTTTCTACAGATTTGCAACGCTAATTCTTGACCTGTGAAATATTTTTATGTGAGACTGTCACTGTAGCGGAAACTGCTGTCGTAAATATTTCCGTAAGAAAGTTAAGTGACCACCTGCACATAATGCGTCGCGGGCACCCACCTGGGCGACAGCCGCCCGAAAAAAAGCCATTAGCCTTTCAGCGGCACAGGTAGAAAAACAAGGGGAGGCCATTATACTCGCTATTGACATTTCCATGTTGAAAGCATACTGTGGAGCTCGTAATTTATGATATTTACTGAAATGCCTAATGAAATGACGAGAAATATTTTTACATCTGCACACCTGATTACGACAAGCGTCTTTCTACGAGAGTTGAGAGAATTTCTACTAACTTATGAAATGTCACATGACTATTGAATGATATTTTTATGCTTTGGTTTGCGTAATTGCTTATTTCATTTGATACCTGTTTTCCAGCTGTGTTACAGCATTAGTTTTATAAAATAAACTTAGATGCATTTGCTAATGTGAACACTTTCTGTCAACAGATCTATTAAATGATAATTTTGTAATCCACATTCTTTAAAAAAAGGAGCACTTGGAAAGGAAAGAACAATAAGAAGGGACTAGTAACAGTAACTGGACACATAATTTTCTTTTCAAGTTCATGGTAATATTTTTTTTTATAATAAGTTGTTGTGGTGCACCACTTTAATTTACATAGACATTAAGATGTGAATATACACTTCCCTTATCTGCATTGTTGTTTTTACTGTAATATCTGCTTGAGCTTTGTCATGTATAGATATAAGTTTTATATTTTTTATATTTGCTGCTGCTGTTTGCCAGGCATAGTGCTACTGAATTTTAAACTGTGTTACTCTGTTAAGCTAGTTTTACTACTGACTTATTTTTCTTGCTACTGTACATTGGCTCATATTAGTTGTAATGTTGCATTGCTTGGTAATTTATATTTACTGTAGCTTGCTTTGCAATTTTCCATTTTTTTTGCATTGCTGTTTGTGTTAATTTGTTATGTGCTGCTGCATTGCCTCGTCCCTTAGTTTAGTATCTGAGCTCAGTAGATTTAAGTTAGCTTAAGAGGAGACTATATAAGAAACAAACTATTATAAATTTATAAGAAATGCATTGAGAAGCTATCAGAAAATGGTCTGGCAAAATAAAAAGGATACTGTACAGTGGAGAAAAACTATTATTGACAGAGGATGTGAACAGAATACAGAAAGCAGAGAGAAAAACTATTTTTGACAGAGGATGTGAACAAAATACAGAAGGCAGGCTTAGATAGGACTTTTGGGAATAATGATGAATGAAGGGAGATCTCCAAGAAGCAAAGAAAGTTTTGTTTGCAAAATACTGCAATGAAACAAACCCTGTCCTTTCCTTTTGTGTTATCCCACTATGTGTTTGGGTACCCTTGTGTATATATGTTCTTCCTGTCTTTATATGTTTACCTCATCAGACTTATGTTGTAGAATTTTTCTCATACTCAGCTACATGAACTATGATGAGGAATACTGTTATCCTCAAATATAATTTGCATTAATAATATGTTATTTACTTTGTAAAGATGTTAGACATTATTAATTCTGTTTTGTTTTAATGCTCATGTGTAAAGTTGATGTTTCAAAAGTTATTCTGATCTTTTATGTATTTACTTATGTCATCATTCCTGTAACACTGATGTATATGTTTATTTCTATTCTTTTGTAAAGCCCCTATTACTACAAATGTTATCTGTATTATTATGTTTTTAATGATGTGTTTTGTACCTTTGTTATTGTATTCTTATGTTATAAAATTGTAATTGTCACCAGTTCATGATATTATTAACTTGTTAGTTACATTTCACTGCACACGTTTCTGTTGGTCATAGTATATGGACAATATGTGAGAAGTAGGGACTGATAGTGTTTGCACGTGTGTTAATGATTCAGCAAGGGACTGGATAACAGCATTGCTGGTTCTAAGGACAATTTCAAAAACTTTGTGAGTGCACAAGTGGTGGTTTATGGACTTGCTATATTGTCCGCAAGACTCTTCAGTGGTGATTGTGCACCTGCACAGTCACAACAGATGGCTGCTGGCCATCTCTTCAAGGACTACAGTGGGTCTACATCTTTGATGATCCATCAATACCATTATTTCTACAAGGACTGCAGTGGGTCTGCACCTCTGGTGGCCCACCAATACCGTAATCTCTACCAGGACTACAGTGGGTCTGCTCTGTGATGACCTACCAACCAATATTCTTCAAAACTTCGAATGACTCTGCTGTGGGTTTGCTCTGTTGTGACCCATTACTTGTCTGCATGTCGAGAGTCAGCACTGTCTTTCCGTTGGAAGGACAACACTACTTCTTCAAGACTGCATGGAAATCCACTACTTCCGTGTGCATTTTCTTCTACTGCTCAGACTTTGAGAAAAACACTACTATTTTACCGTAATGAACGATCAGGACTGTCTTTATGGACTGTGAGAAAATTTTAGCTTTTGACCAACATTGTATCAATAAGTGTGTGCATTTGATTTCTTTGTTATTGTAATTATGAAAATTTTTTTCAAATCTGTATTGGCCACTGCCCAAGCCAATTTGTAAATTTTTTTTGTGGGGAGCATGGGGGCTATGTAAGTAGGCTGTTTAGGTTTTTGTAGGCTGTTTAGGTTTTTTTTATTGGTAACGCCACCTCTGTATGAAAATCACTGGCTGTGCTCTGTGCAGTCTGTGGCTGCTTTGCATTGTTGTAATACTCGCCATTGTAGTGTTAGGCAGCTGGCTGTGAACAGCGCGTAGCGTTGCGCAGTTGGAGGTGAGCCGCCAGCAGTGGTGGATGTGGGGAGAGAGATGGCGGAGTTTTGAAATTTGTCATGAACTGCTATATTTATATATGATGATATCAAGGTAAATACATTGTTTGTTCTCTATTAATATCTTTCATTTGCTAACTATCCCTATCAATAGTTAGTGCCTTCCATAGTTTGAATCTTTTATTTAGCTGGCAGTAGTGGCGCTTGCTGTATTGCAGTAGTGGGAGAAACGAAGATTATTGTGAGGTAAGTGATTTAGTGATTTGTGAAAGGTATAGTTTAATGTTAGTCAGGGCCATTCTTTTGTAGGGATTTTTAAATGTCAGATTGCGTTGCGCTAAAAATATTGTGTGTCAGTTTAAGCACAGTCTTGTAAAATTGTTAAAAGGGGACGTTTCAATAGCTTCCCTTGCACGTGTTGCACTGAATTTTATTGACCGCAGCTCTCTCATATTTATCCCTTTCCTGCTGTAAATTATTTCGTAGTGTGGCTAACATTTTCAAACCTTTTAAAGTTGATACCGCTTTTCAGACCAATAATACGCTGCGGTTTAAACTAAGAAATAATTTACAGGAGGAAAGCGATAAATATGAGAGAGCTGGGGTCTATAAAATTCAGTGTAACACGTGCAAGGCAATCTATGTAGGCCAAACTGGTAGGTCCTTTAAAGTACATTACAATGAACATAGCGATGCTTTCCGGCTTAATAATTTCGAGAAGTCAGCTGTAGCCGCGCGTATTTGGGAAACGGGACACCCCATGTTGGGAATAGATCAGGATCTCGTTATTTTACATAGACAGGACAAAGGCAAAAAGCTGGATCTATTAGAACAGCTGGAAATAACGATACATGGCGTGGATAATCAGAACGCACTGAATGAACAGCTAACTGGTGATACAAATAACTTTTTCAAACATTTCACTTGTTTCTGTTAGTAACTACATTTTTAGCAATTGGCAGGATATCATCATTTCATGAGGTCCTTGGAACATGTATACGTTATCTGTTTGTATAGACATCTCTGTGACTTCCTTGTTTACTTGCGCGTAAGCTCACTCGCGTTTCAGTGTCGTCTTTGGCTACGTGGTGTGTGGTATCAACGAAGACACACGGACGGTATACGACGGTAGAGGAGAGAGCCATTTGGTTAGATGATGAACACCATAGGCGACACCATTTTAGAGTTTGCTATATTTTGACGACTATGTGGAGATGCACCTTGGAAGACATGGCTGCAACAAGGGAAGTAGCCACGATGTTTTAATTTTATTATCAATTTTATTGTGCCTGGTGCATGTTCCATTTTAGCGAGCTTTAACAGGTTCTTTTACTTTTTATTATTCTGATGATGGAAGCCTGACTTCCGAAACGTGTCAATCTTACAAGGGGAGGCCGCCAATTGTGAAATTCAGATTCGATTCATACTGCGCATAATAAAAGCTCATGGCCAGAGGTGTAATGTGGCAAAGCACCAAGATGAACTTCTCAGCTGTTGTCGAGAAAATCGACAGTTAAAAGAAACCGTTGCGGTGAAATATTCTCTACGATTAATAATTTTCTACAGCGTCGTGGCGCAGCGGTAAGCGCTCGGGTTCGTAATCCGGCTGAGAAGTGCATCTTGGAGCTTTGCCACATTACACCTCTGGCCATGAGCTTTTATTATGCGAAGTATGAATCGAATCTGAATTTCACAATTGGCGGCCTCCCCTTGTTAGTGTTTTACACTATAAACAAGTGGTTGAGCCGATATATTTTTTAACATTGCATCACTGAACGAAATGTTAAGAGCGCTACACAAGACTTATAAGCAGAAACGACCATATACAAGATCACATGACTGTGCGGATGGTCCCGGCGGAGGTTCGAGTCCTCCCTCGGGCATGGGTGTTGGTCCTTAGGATAATTTAGGTTAAGTAGTATGTAAGCTTAGGGACTGGTGACCATAGCAGTTAAGTCCCATAAGATATCACACGCATTTGAACATTTTGAACAAGATCACATGCCGAAACATACTCTATATGACAACATGATGCATGGGACAACAGATGTTCAAACACTGATATGGAAACAGATATACATACAGACACAGATGAGATAAGCACTCCATTACCACCAGACTCATAAACGGCATAGTAGCAGATCATAGGACAGCAACAGTACTATAAGTAATACAAACATGGAATTTAGAAATAAGTTAGTAGTAGAAATAAAACAACGAATATTCCTGTTTATGGAAGTAAAACAGGTAATTATTTAGTGCTTTCAGTCATTATTTTCTAACATGTAAGTCCCTGTTGATCGGGCTTCACCCACAGTTCATTGAATACTACCAAGAGTATTCAATGAACTGTGGGTGGATCCCGATCAACAAGGACTTACATGTTTTGAGCAAAAATAATAGTGCATTGAGAATGGCTAGCTTCTAGCCTAAATCTAGATCTGCATCATAAAATTTAAAAAGAACAACTGACTGGTACAATCTTTAATTTACAAGTCAATGTAACAGTCGCTGAGCGCATCCGCTTTCCGAATGGAAGGTAACCTCACGATTTCTCTAACTGTATCTTTGTTAAAATATATTACCGTGGTTAAAAATTTATAACCTCGGAATTACATCGAATCGACTGTAGGTTTGAGTTTAGCTGTAAATCTAAATTTTTTTGTTTGTAAGTTTTTAACGGCCCAGGGTGCCGTACCTTTTTAATGGTTTACCTTTCAAACGGTTTTTGAATTTTTCTAATCAATCGGTCTCTTAGTCGAATTTAAGCTTCAATTTCAATCTATCATTTAGTTGTAATTCATTGGGGTACTGTGTCATACTTTCCTGAGTATTATTACTTAAAGCCTATTGCTGGCATTGGTCAGAGAATTTGTATTTCTATGTTATTTTAGTTAAAAAAAAGTCTCATGTGGTCGAAATCTTCAGTATTTAAAACTGTCCTGTTACCGCTGAACGGCCGTAAGCCGATTCTTGTAATCTGTAGAAGTTATCTTAGTCCATAAACATGAGTAACATTGCAGAGAATTTGCGCAGTTTTTTTTTTTTTTTTTTGCGCCTTCATTCTTCTGATTGGTTTGGGATGATTTGATGGGGCCTGCCACTAATTCCTCTCCCATGCTAACCGTTTAACCTCAAAGTAGCAATTATGCCCAATCTCTCTCTTCCTCTACAGTTTTTACCCTCTACAGCACCCTCTAGTTGGAAGTTATCCCCTGGTGCCTTAACAGATGTCCTGTCATTCCGTGTCTTCTTCTTATCAGCGTTTTCCATGCGTCCCTTTCCTCGCCGATTCTGTGAAGAACCTCCTCATTCCTTCCCTTATCCATCTATCGGCCCTTCTCTCACTTGTTCCTCTTTAGGATTTGTCATTGGTATGTTATTTACGTATTGCTTGAAAGTTAATCATTGCTATCTTAATAACGTGTTGCTTTAAAGTTAATAAGCTTTAGTACGATGGTGAATGACGTCAGCCTGAATCTCGGCCCAGCGTTGTTTTCCCCTGTTAAATCAGCAGTGTTGGGTGTGCCATTCCAGTTCTGTGTTAGACCGGCCATAGCATCTCTTAATAAGGAACTCAGTTTTGAGAGGAAGACCATCTGGAAGATTCTACAGGTATCTGATATTCAGCTGAACATCCTCATCAGTGATCGCCTTGAAACTGAAACCTCCATCGCCAAATATGACTGAAGACTTACCAATGAGCTTTCTCCGTCGGTCTGACAACGGTCTTGTTAGAGAGGCCAGAGGAGCAGACAAAGTTCTAGGGTACCCTCTCGCCCTTGTCTTGCGAAACTGTCCATGAAGAGCTTTCTCCGTCAGTCTGACAACGGTCTTGTTAGAGAGGCCAGAGGAGCAGACAAAGGTCTAGGGTACCCTCTTGCCCTTGTCTTGCGAAACTGTCCATGAAGAGCGATAGAATCAGCATCTATCAACGACCTGAGTATGCAGAGGCCAATGGAAACAACACCACTAAAGGCGCATAATGGTATCCATACGACATGTCGCCTGTAACTACGGAAGTGTCGTGATAACCTCATCGTTGGCAGAAGATTCCGGATTTTCCCGAAATTATCTCCAGGAGGGATTGCCAAGGCAGAGCAGGCCACGAGGAAATCTGAATAACCAACGAAGCGAGTCAGAGCGTGGAATATCGGAAGTCTGAATGTCGTAAAGGGAACTAAAAAATCTGAAAAAGGAAATGCGGAGGCTGTTTCTAGATATACTGGGAGTCTTCAAAGTGAAACGGAAAAAAATACCCTTTTCTAGTCAGCACAACACAGATTAATGTCAACAGCAGAAGCAGACAGTGTTATAGGTGTAGTAATGTTCATGAATAGGAAGGCAGAGCAGAGAGTGAGTTTCTGTGAACATCTCAGAGATGGGATTGTTATTAGAATCGACAACAAACTTACCCTAACAACTGCGATCCACGTACACATGTCGATGTCTCAAACAGAGGATAAAGGGGTAGTTAAAGTATCTGAGGATACAGAACATGGCATTCAGCATCTAAAGGGAGATGAAAATCTGATAATCATGTGTCACTTTGACATGGTAGTATGGGAAAAAATAGGAAATAGAGTTACGGAAGAATATAGGCTGGACTATTGGAATAAGACAGGAGCAAGACTACATGGTTTCTGCAAAGTAATTCATTTAGTAATAAGAAATACAGTGCTCCTAAATGACAAAGAGGTACACATAGGAAGGAACTGGACACATGGAAATTCTCCAACTGGACTATACCATGGTACGATTCCAAAATCAGTTACTGAATTGCAAAGAGTACCTAGAATTTGATATAGACACAGATTAGCATTTAGTAACGATGAAGCGTAGGTTGATGGTTTAGAGAATCATCAGAAAGTATCCATGACAAAAGAAGTGGCATTCTGGAGTACCAAGGAGTAAGGAGGTCCGTTTAAAGTTCTCAAATGTTATAGATACTGCTATAATGTATTCCACAGCAGCCAATTGTGTTGTAGATGAATATACAGTCAGGCACAGAAATTAAAGAGACAAAAATATAGGTAGAAGGAAGGTAACTGCGAAGGAACTTTGGATAACAGAAGCAGTACTTACATAGATCTATGAAAGGAAAAGTATTCAAATGTTCAGGAAAAGACATGAATAAAGAAACATAACTCACTTAGGAACAAAATAAAAAGGAAGTGTAGGGAAACCAAAATGAAAAGGCTAAGAAATGTGAAGAAATAGAAATATAATTTCGCGTCATAAGGAGCGATTAGGATATGAAAAAGTCAAAATAGCCTGCGTGTCATTGAAACCAAAGGTGTCAATATTACGAGTGCAGGAGGGAAACACAAATGGGACGGCGAGTAGCTGTAAAGTGTACAATGAAGACCTCTGCGAGGGAAAGGATAACACAAGGAATCCATTAGCAAAGTGAAACAGGGCGGAAGGCATAGAGAATTATAGCTTAGCAGAAGTGCAAAAAACTATTAATCAAGTTGATTTGTATACTACGTGGTTCTGGAGATATGCCAACATGCTTTCGGGAAAATACCATCCACACAGTCCTAAAATTAGCAAGGGCAGATAAGTGTGAGACCTTTCGCAGAATCAGCCTAACAGTTCATGCATTCAAGTTGCTGACAGGATAAACAGACAAAAGAAGGAAAAGAAAATTTAGAAAGTGTTAGGTGACGATAAGTTTGATTTCAGGAGCATACTACCGAACGTTTGAACGGACGTAGGGTATATATTTTCAATATACAGGGTGAGTCACCTAACATTACGCTGGATATATTTCGTAAACCACATAAAATACTGACGAATCGATTCCACAGACCGAACGTGAGGAGAAGGGCTAGTGTAACTGGTTAACACAAACCATAAAAAAATGCACAGAAGTATGTTTTTTAACACAAACCTACGTTTTTTAAATGGAACCCCGTTAGTTTTGTTAGCACATCTGAACATATAAACAAATACATAATCAGTGCCGTTTGTTGCATTGTAAAATGTTAATTACATCCGGAGATATTGTAACCTGAAGTTGACGCTTGAGTACCACTCATCCGCTGTTCGATCGTGTGTATCGGAGAGCACCGAATTACGTAGGGACCCAAAGGGAACGGTGATGGACTTTAGGTACAGAAGAGACTGGAACAGCACATTACGTCCACATGCTAACACCTATTTATTAGTCTTTTTCACTGACGCACATGTACATTACCATGAGGGGTGAGGTACACGTACACACGTGGTTTCCGTTTTCAATTACGGAATGGAATAGAGTGTGTCCCGACATGTCAGGTCAATAGATGTTCAATGTGGTGGCCATCATTTGCTGCACGCAATTGCAATCTCTGGCGTAATGAATATCGTACACGCCGCAGTACATCTGGTGTAATGTGACCGCAGGCTGCCACAATACGTTGTTTCATATCCTCTGGGGTTGTAGGCACATCACGGTACACATTCTCCTTTAACGTACTCCACAGAAAGAAGTCCAGATGCGTAAGATCAGGAGAACGGGCTGGTAAATTTGTGCGTCCTCCACGTCCTATGAAACGCCCGTCGAACATCCTGTCAAGGGTCAGCCTAGTGTTAATTGCGGAATGTGCAGGTGCACCATCATGCTGATACCTCATACGTCGACGCGTTTCCAGTGGGACATTTTCGAGCAACGTTGGCAGATCATTCCGTAGAAACGCGATGTATGTTGCAGCTGTTTGGGCCCCTGCAATGAAGTGAGGACCAATGAGGTGGTCGCCAATGATTCCGCACCATACATTTACAGTCCACGGTCGCTGTCGCTCTACCTGTCTGAGCCAGCGAGGATTGTCCACGGACCAGTAATGCATGTTCCGTAGATTCACTGCCCCGTGGTTTGTGAAACCCGCTTCATCTCAAATGGCTCTGAGCACTATGGGACTCAACTGCTGAGGTCATTAGTCCCCTAGAACTTAGAACTAGTTAAACCTAACTAACCTAAGGACATCACAAACATCCATGCCCGAGGCAGGATTCGAACTTGCGACCGTAGCGGTCTTGCGGTTCCAGACTGCAGCGCCTTTAACCGCACGGCCACTTCGGCCGGCTACCCGCTTCATCGGTAAACAGGTATAACTGCAACGCATTCTCTGTTAATGCCCATTGACAGAATTGCACTCGATGATTAAAGTCATCACCATGTAATTGCTGATGTAGCGACACATGAAACGGGTGAAACAGGTGACGATGCAGTATGCGCATGACACTACTTTGACTCAGTCCACCGGCTCTCGCAATGTCCCGTGTACTCATGTGTGGGTTCATGGCAACAGCAGCTAGCACACCAACTGCACCCGCTTCTCCTGTGACGGGCCTGTTACGGGCCCGTTTGCGTGCTACGACCATACCTGTTGCATACAGTTGGCGGTAGATGTTTTGCAATGTGCGGCACGTTAAATGCTCTCTGTCCGGATACCGTTATGCATACACCCTGCAGGCTTCAGCTGCATTTCGTCGACACTCGTCATAGATGAGTATCATCTCCGCCTTTTCAGAGTTCGAATACATCATGGTCATAGTTCCTACAACACTACACTATCACAGACGTCTGGTAACACGGTGTACTACAGTTGGTCAGCGTGCGGAGACGAATGCAGAATAACAATAGCAGCAAGCGCTACATGCGGACACTGCGACAGCTAGACCAAACCACAACAGTGCACTACAGCCACACTCGTAAACACGGTCGTCAATGTAAACATGTCCCTGCAGATGCTGCTCGCCGACCGTGGCCCGTGTTTGTTACAACACACAACTGAACGTCGGAGGTTTCAAGCGTCAACTTTCGGTTACAATATCTGCGGATGTAATTAACATTTTACAATGCAACAAACGGCACTGATTACGTATTTGTTTATATGTTCAGATGTGCTAACAAAACTAACGGGGTTCCATTTAAAAAACGTAGGTTTGTGTTAAAAAACATACTTCCTTGCATTTTTGTATGGTTTATATTAAAGAATTACACTAGCCCCTCTCTTCACGTTCGGTCTATGGAATCGGTTCGTCAGTATTTGATGTGGTTTACGAAATATATCGAGCGGTAACGTTAGGTGACTCACCCTATATATAATAGAAACTATCCAAAAACAAGACGTTGTTTAAAATTGTTACCAAAACTATGGAAATGTACTTAACCGATTTGCTTCAGATTGTTATACTATGCATTAATGAACATTCGGACAGGCAAAGGCTACATATTTTTATATACTGATATATATGTAATATGTAAAGGGGAAATGTTATTATCAAAAATATCGTAAAGTTCTTCACATATTTACTCCAAATTCTTACAAGATACTTTTATGAACGTTCGGATGGACATAGGCTATATATTTTCAGTACATACTATACATAAATATATATCCAAATTACTATGCAAAGGCGTGCCGATGTTTAATGCTGTAACCAAAAGTATGGAAGTGTGGTTGACTGACTTACTTCAGATATTTACACAATACTTTAATAAAAATTTGGACAGACATTTGCTAGTAGCTGTGGTCTAGGGGTTGCATCTTTGATTAGTAATCAAAACGTCCTCAGTGACTGGTTCGAAACACGCCACCGCTTGAATTCTGATTAATAGTCGGCATTGGTGGCCGAAGAATTCCGGCATCAGAAGTCACTTCATTCTCCAAACGGCCTCGTCAAAGAGGGCGGAGGAGCAGGCAGAGACTCAGGGTCCTATCTTGTCCTTGGGGTAGGAAACTGAACTAAAGGCAGAAGAATCGGCAATGATCAACTATATGAGGGTGCAGAAGGCAATGGAAACCACTGCATTGAAGATACGTAACGTATATCCACAGGGCATGTGGCCTGTAATTGAAGAAATGTGGGATGATCTCTCCATTGGCAAAAGACCCCGGAATAGTCATCCATTCGGATATCCGGGAGGGGACTGCCAAAGGTGAGGTGACCATCAGGAAAATGTTGAATAACCAACGAAAGGATAACGTTCTACGAGTTGGGACGTGGAATGTCAGAAGCTTGAACGTGATAGGGAAGCTAGAAAATCAGGAAAGGGAAGTGCAGAGACTCAGTCTAGATATAATAGGAGTCAGTGAAGTGAATTGGAAAGAAGACAAGGATTTCTGGTCACAAGAGTGTAGGGTAATATCAAAAGCAGCAGAAAGTGGTATAACAGAAGTAGGATTCGTTATGAATAGGAAGGCGGACAGAGACTGTTTTACTGTGAACAGTTCCGTGATAGCGTTGTTCTTAGCAGAATCGACAGCAAACTAACAAGGACAACAACAGTTCAGGTACATAAGCCGACGTTACAAGCAAAAGATGAAGAGATATAAAAAATATACGAGAATAATGAAAGGGTAATAAAATACGTAAATGGAGATGAAAATTTAATAGTCATGGGGGACTGGAATGCAGTTGTAGGGGAGGAGTAGAAGAAAACGCTACAGGAGAACATGTGCTTGGGACTACGAATGAGAGAGGAGAAAGTTTAATTGAGTTCAGTAATAAATTTCAACTAGTAATAGCGAATACTCTGTTCAAGAACCGCAAGAGGAGGAGATGTACTTGGAGAAGGCCGGGTGACACGGAAATACTTCAGTTACATTACATCATGGTCAGACAGAGATTCGGAAATCAGATAGTGGATTGTAAGCTGTATCCAGGAGCAGATATGGACTCAGATCTTAATGTAGAAGTCATGAAGACTGAAGGCTGAAGTTTAAGAGATTAGTCAGTAAGAATCAATACGCAAAGAAGTGAGATATGGAAGTACTAAGGAATGACGAGATACGGTTGAAGTTCTCTCAGGGTATAAATACATCAATAATGAACAGCCCAGTAGAAAGTATAGTTGAAGAGGCAGGGGCATCTCTAAAAAAGAGTGATAACAGAAGTTGGAAAGAAAAACGTAAGTACAAAGAAGGTAACTGCGATAAAACCATTTCTATCAGAAGAAATATTTCAGAAGAACTGTGAAAGAAGAAGTTCGTAAATGTTCAGGGAAATTCAGGATTAGAGAAATACAAGTCGCTCAGGAATAAAATAAAAATGGAGTGTAAGGGTAGCTAAGAAAAAATGGCTGCATAAAAGATGCGAAGAAACTGCAAGAGAAATGGTTGTCGGAAGGATCGACTCAGTATGTAGGAAAGTCAAAACAACCTTCGGTGAAAGTAAAAGCAAGGGACGTAGCATTAAGAGTGCAACGGGAATTCCACTGTTAAATGCCGAAGAGAGAGCAGATAGGTGAAAAGAGTATATTGAAGGCCTCTATGAGGGGGAAGATTTGTCTAATGTGATAGAAGGAGATACAGGAGTCGATTTACAAGTGGTGGGGAATTCAGTTTAATAAATAAAAATAAATTCAATAGTCATGGGAGACTGGAATTCAATAGTAGGAAAAGGAAGAAAAGGGAGCGTACTAGATGAATATGGAATAGGGTTAAGCAATGAAAGAGAAATCCACCTGGTAGAATTTTAAACAGAGCGTAACTGAATCATAGCTAAAACTTGGTTCAAGAATCATGAAAGAAAGTTGTGTTCGTGGAAGAAGTGTGGAGACACAGGAAGGTTTAAGATAGATTGTACGATGGTAAGTCAGAGATTGATAAACCAGGTTTTAAGGGGGCTCCGGAACGCCCTATACTTGCAATGTTAAAATAACGCTTATAAATTACCTCTTTCCTCACAAAGTATTTGAGGTAGGAAGTTGAACTTTTTACAGTTTATTTATTGGATTATGGGCTACAACTTAACACAGGGATTTTACAAAATTTTAGTTCAATTATTAAAGATGATTTTTTTCAATTGTATTGAAAATTCACAACATTTTTTTGCAATTTTTTATTTATATATTCAAAAATATACAGTTTTTTGGAAAAAGGCTGTGTTAAATTATGCAGAAGGTACTGTGTAACATTTACTGAAAGTTTGAAACAAATATGTTTGGAAGATCCTTAGAAAACATGTAATTAGTATGAGAAAATAAAAGTTTTGGGAATCGAGCGGCAAAGATTGGATTAACTTTTTAGTGCATTCCAGGTCCATAGGATGGATTATCTTCATCCTCTGCAAACTCCTCCTCCAGCTTCCTCTTGTTCCTCCTCCTGTTTACTCTTGCTTGTATTTCTAGACTGTTTACAGCCCTGTCTGCAGCCCGAAGGCGTTCCTTGTCTAAAGCAAGCATCGCTCGTACCATGTTAGAACCTATCTTCATTCCCATATTTCTAAATACCTTGCACCTTACAATGTTGCCATCATTGAAAGTCGCAACAGCATCATACACACCAAAGTGAAGTGTTTCTACTCCAACAAATACAGTCTTGGGGATTCTCGACCATATAACACTATTTACACTTTCATTGGGGTTTTGAGTTTTTCCGTGAATACACTTTTTCAACAGTTCAGGTGCTGCTAAGTCTCTGAAAATAGGTTTTATCACCTCCATTATTGCATGAGGCAGACTATGCTTATGAGTGTACACTTCGCCAGTTAGCAATCCTTTGTTATATTTACACCAACTGTCTTCTTCTTTGGGACGCAAGTTATGTTGGGGATTTTCATCGGTTGAAGAAGTATGAAAAAAAAGAGCCCAAACAGCCTTCTTCATTTCGTCGACACTTTGTGTATTTTGCCTAATAGCCATTCCATAATAGTTCTGTATTTTGTCAATTACACTGTCAGTTAACCTTCCTTTCCCATCCAACCCTTTACCATCACTGAGTTTTTGTTTTTTGTACGAAGCTTTCAGTCGCCGAAGTCTTGTTCCTATTCGCTTCTGTACGTGTCCAATACAATCAAATTTCTGCACTACAACATCATCACCATAGGGCTTCAGTCCTTGAACATGTTTGAAACTTTTAGAATCACCGTCACCAAGGTAATTAACATATCGCACTTTATCACACGCCTCAGAACGCTGGAATATACTGGCAACACCAGCCACTTCCATTCCTCCACTACTGCCACTATAGTTAGCTTTGCAATTATTTTCATGTCTCCTTTGTATTTTTGTGGACGTCTACAATACTTTGATATTACTGCTACATCTAAAACTTTCCCTGTATACATACTGGTGGCAGATACTACACCATGAAGAGATGTGTGTCCCCGTTTATACCATCGAACGCTGCAGTCAGATCTCTGTTACCATTATTTTCCATTACTGCCTCTTCCACAGCGTTCTTCATAGATTCTATACAGACATCTTCTACTTTAGACCCTATTAATTTATTATAGGTCGTAAACTTGGTTGGGGGATTTGGAAGATTCATGATGCCACAGAAAATTGCAATTGCAGTAGCACCCTTACCAACTGAACGCAAGGAATAAACAAATCTAATGTTGTGTTCATAGATTTTGCTACCATTTTCTTCAGTTGCAGTTACTGCAACACCGTTCCAAAAGGTGGTCATGTATGAACACTTATCACATTTCAGTTGTATTTCACTAGCAAGTCCTACGTGCTTTATTATGGAGAGTTCCAGACCAACTTCACTACAATGAATACATCTTACACAGTTTGAAAAAATTCCTTTGAGAACCGACATATCAAATATTTCATTCACATCCGATTCGCCCATAAAACATTCATAGTTTTCACTCATTGAACCAAGCTTCTTCTGTGAAGTATTTTCTTTCCTTCTTTGACTGCTATGGGCAGGTGTACTTGAGAGGTTAGGTTCACTCACTTGGTTATCGTCTTTATTGTTTACAGTAATAACACATACCTTTGGCTTTCCAACATTCCTCCTTTTTTTAAAAGCCTTCAGAGGATTTCTAATAACTTTACTTTCACTCATTATTATACTTCAACAAAACAGAGACTCAAGAAACAGAATTAATTACGAATATTTTCGAGATAACGACAGAGTAAATAAACATGAAAAATCGACAATCACACCAGCGATATATATTGAACCATCACAGGTTAGCCACAACACATCCTTTATCTCACATCACTAAAATGTACCTGATGAACACGGACGTTAATAATAACACCATTTGACAGCAGTTTAACAGCGCCACAGTGGGTCACGCCCATGTAGAACACATTTCAAAAAAAATTTAAAAATAGATGTAGTCTTCGGAATTGAATAAATTATATATCTATTAAAAGGTAATAGTCTGCAGATTCAGAAAACGCAAAAAAAGTAAAAATTGAACTTTTCATGATTTGGAGCCTTTCTGGAGCCCCTTAAATTGTAAGACATTTCCAGGGCAGATGTGGACTCTGATCACAATTTGTTGGTTATAAACTGTAGATTAAAACTGAAGAAACCGCAAAAAAGTGGGTATTTAAGGAGACGCGACCTGGGTAAACTGAAAGAACCGGAGGTCCGGAGGCTGTAGAGAGTTTCAGAGAGAGCATTAGTGAACGACTGACAAGAATGGGGGAAAGAAGTTCAGTAACAGAAGAATGGGTAGCTTTGAGAGATGAAATAGTGAAGGCAGCAGAGGATGAAGTAGGTACAAAGACGAGGCCTAATAGAAATCCTTGGGTAACAGAAGAGATATTGAATTTAATTGATGAAAAGAGAAAATATGAAAATACAGTAAATGAAGCAGGCGAAAAGGAAAAGGAATACGAAAGTCTCAAAAGTGAGATCAACGGAAGGTGCAAAATGGCTAAGCAAGGATGGTTAGACGATATGTAGAGGCATATATCACTAGGAGTAAGATATATACTCCCTACAGGAAAATTAGAGAGACATTTGGAGAAAAGAAAACCAACTGTATGAATAAGATGGAAAACCAGTTCCAAGCAAAGAATTGAAAACAGAAAGGTAGAACAGGTATATAGAGGGCCAATACGAAGCCAATGTGCTTCACGGCAATATTATGGAAATAGAAGAGGACATAGATGAAGATGAAATGAAAGATATGATATCGAATGAATAATTTGTCAGAGCAGTGAAAGACCTAAGCTGAAACAAGGCCCAGGAGAAGACAACATTCCATTAGAACTACTCATAGCCTTGGGAGAGCCAGCCATGACAAAACTCTACCACCTGGTGAGCAAGATGTATGAGACAGGCGAAATACCCTCAGACTTCGAGAAGAATATAATAATTCCAATCCCAAAGAAAGCAGATGTTGACAGGTGTGAAAATTAATAAGCTGTCAGTATAATAAGTCATGGCTGCAAAACACTAACACAAATTCTTTACAGACGAATGGAAAAACTTATAGAAGCCGACTTCGGAGAAGATCAGTTTGGATTCCGCAGAAATGTGGGTACACGGGGGGCAACACTGACCCTACGACTTATCTTGGAGAGTAGAGTAAGGAAAGACAAATCTACGATTCTAGCATTTGTAGACATAGAAATACTTTTGACTATGTTGATTCTTTCAAAATCAGAAGGTGGCAGAGATAAAATACAGGGAGAAAAAGGCTATTTACAATTTGTACCGAAACCAGATGGTAGTCATAAGAGTAGAGGGGCATGAAAAGGGAACCAGTGGTTGAGAAGGGAGTCAGACAGGGTTGTAGCCTAACCCCAATGTTATTCAATCTGTGTTTTGACCAAGCAGTAAAGGAAACAAAAGAAAATTTGGAGTAGAAATTAAAGCCCGTGGAGAAGAAGTAAAAACTTTGAGGTTTGACGATGAAATTGTGATTCTGTCAGAGACAGCAAAGGACCTGGAAGAGCAGTTGAACAGAATGGATAGTGTCTTGAAAGGAGGATAGAAGATGAACATCAATAACAGCAAATCGAGGATAATGGAATGTAGTTGAATTAAATCAGGTGATGCTGAGGGAATTAGATTAGGAAATGAGATACTTAAAGTAGTAGATGGGTTTTGCTACTTGGGGAGCTAAATAACTGTTGGTCGAAGTAGAGAGGATATAAAATGCAAACTGGCAATGGCGAGGAAAGTATTTCTGAAGAGTAGAAATTTGTTAACACCGAGAATTAACATTAAGTAGAAATTTAAGTGTCAGGAAGTCTTTTCTGAAAGTATTTGCGTGGAGCGTAGCCACGTACGGAAGTGAAACATGGACGATAAATTCTTTAGACGAGAAGAGAAAGGCGCTTTCAAAATGTGTAACTACAGAAGAATTCTGAAGATTAGGTGTGTAGATCATGTTAACAACAGGTACTGTATAGAATTGGGGAGAACAGGAACTTGTGGCACCACCTCGCTAGAAGATTGGATCGATTGGTAGCACACGTTCTGAGGCACCAAGGGATCACAAATTTAGTATTGGAGGGATGCGTGGAGGGTAAAAATTGTACAGGGAGAGTAAGAGATGAATTCAGTTGGCAGATTCAAAAGGATGTAGGTTGCAGGACATAGTAGCTCGGAGAGCTACATCAAACTAGTCTGTGGACTTACGACCACTACAAACAGGGGATCCAACATAAGAATCAGAATTTAAGAGAGCCTTGGAAGACTTAAGACCAACTAAGGCAGAAGTTTCAAATGGTTCAAATGGCTCTGAGCTCTATGGGACTTAACATCTGAGGTCATCAGTCCTCTAGAACTTAGAACTACTTAAACCTAACTAACCTAAGGACATCACACACATCCATGCCCCAGGCAGGATTCGAAGCTGCGACCGTAGGGGTCGCGCGGTTACAGACTGAAGCGCCTAGAACCACTCGGCCACAACGGCCGGCAAGGCAGAAGGGATAGATAACATTCTATCAGAATTTTTGAAGACAATTGGGAAAGTGGCAAGAAACCGACTATTCACGTTGGTGTGTGGAATGTATGAGTCTGGCGACATACCTCCCAACTTTCGAAAAAATATCTTCTATACAGTTCCCAATACTGCAAGAGCTGACAAGTGAGAGACTTATCGCACAACCATCTTAAGAGCTCATGCATCCAAGTTGTTGACAAGAATACTATACAGAGGAATGGAAAAGGAAATTGAGGATGTGTTAGATTACGATGGTTTGGCTTTAGGAAACATAAAGGCACCAGAGCGACCATTCTGACGTTGCGGATGATAATGGAAGAAAGACTAAAAAAAAATCAAAACACGTTCATAGGCTTTGTCGACCAGGAAAAAGCGTTCGCCAATGTAAAATGGTGCTAGATGTTCGAAATTTTGAGAAAAATACGGGTAAGCTATAGGAGAGACGGGTGATATACAATATATACAAGAGCAAGAGGGAATAATAAGAGTGGACGACCAGGACCGAAGTGCTCGGATTAAAAAGGGTGCAAGACAGGGATGAGATTTTTCGCCGCAACGATGAAAATGAAAGAAAGATTCAGGACTGCAATTAAATTTCCAGCTGAAAATCATAACTGTGATATGATTCGCTGGTGACATTGCTATCCTGAGGAAGAATTAAATGATCTGCTGAATGGAATGAACAGTCTAATGGGTAAAGGATGTGGTCTTAGAGTAAATCGAACAAAGACGAAAGTATTGAGGAGTAGCAGAAATGAGAACTACGAGAACCTTAACATCAGGGTTGATGGTCAAGAAGTAGATGAAGTTAAGGTATTCTACTACCTAGGCAGTAAAATGACCCATGACGGACGGATCAAGGTGGACATCAAAAGTAGACTAGCACTGGCAAAAAGGGCAGTCCTGACCAAGAGAAGTGTACTAGTATCAAACATAGGCCTCAGTTTGAGGAATTAATTTTTGAAAACGTACGTTTGGAGCACAGCATTGTATGGTAGTGAAACATGGACTGTAGGAAAACCGGAATAGAAGAGAATAGAAGCATTTGAGTTGTGGTTCTACAGACGAATGTTGAAAATAAGATGGAAGGGTAAGGTAGGAAATGGGGAGGTTCTGCGTAGAATTGGAGATGAAAGGTATATGTAGAAACATTGACAAAGAGAAGGGACAGTATGGTAGGCCATCTGTAAAGACTTCAGGGTATGATTTCCATGGTAATAGAAGGAGCTCTAGTGGGCAAATGCTGTAGAGGAAGATAGATATTTGAATAAATTCAGCAAATAACTGAGGGCGTAGGTTGCAACTGATAGTCTGAGATGAAGTGGTTGGCATAGGAGAGGATTTCGTAGCGGGCCGCATCAAACCAGTCGTAAGACTGATGACTCAAACAAAAAGAAGAGGCTATATATTTGTGATGTGTATAGTACAGAAATGTATTTACACTGCGGTGGCAAATGTCATGGGATAGCGGTACGCACATGTGCATTTAGCGGTAGTATCGCGTTCACAAAGTGTGAAATTGCTGTGCAGTTGTAGACCTGTCATTTGCACTCATGTTATCCATGTGAAAAGGCTTCCGGCATGATTATGGCTGTACGATAGGAATTAACCGGCGTTCAACAGGGGATGGTAGCTGGAGCTATATGTGCTCCATTACGGAAATAATTTGGGAATTGAATTCGATATTCAAGGTTGCGCAGAGAACACAAAATTTCAGGCACTATCTCTCACCGGCGACAACGCAGGGACCGAAGACTCTCACTTAACGACCGAGAGCAGTGGCGTTTGCGTTGAGTTGTCAGTGCTGACAGACAAGCACACTGCGTGAAACAATCGCAGAAATCAATGTGTGACGTTCGACGAAAGTATCCCTTAGGACTGTGCGGCGAAATTTAGAATTAATTCGCTCTGGCAGCAGGCGACTGACGAGAGTGCATCTGCTAACAGCACGACATCGACTGCAGCCCCTCTCCTGGTCTGGTTGCCTTATCTGTTGGACCCTAGACGACTGGAAAACCGTGGCCTGGTCGGATGAATACCGATTTTAGTTGGTAACAACTGATGGCAGTGTTCGAGTGCGACACGGACCCCCATGGAGACATTTGCTCAAGTTGTCAGCTAGGCACTGGCTTCATAATTGTATGGACTGTGCTTACATGTACTGGTCTGCAAATGAATATGTTCGGCTATTTGGAGGCCATTTGTAGCCATTCTACATCTACATTTACATCCATACTCCGCAAGCCTCCTGACGGTGTGTGGCGGAGGGTACCTTGAGTACCTCTATCGGTTCTCCCTTCTACTCCAGTCTCGTATTGTTCGTGGAAAGAAGGATTGTCGGTATGCCTCTGTGTGGGCTCTAATCTCTCTGATTTTATGCTCATGGACTCTTCGCGAGATATACGTAGGAGGGAGCAATATACTGCTTGACTCCTCGGTGAAGGTATGTTCTCGAAACTTCAACAAAAGCCCGTACCGAGCTACTGACCGTCTCTCTTGTAGAGTCTTCCACTGGAGTTTATCATCTCCGTAACGCTTTCGCGATTACTAAATGATCCTGTAACAAAGCGCGCTGCTCACCGTTGGATCTTCTCTATCTCTTCTATCAACCCTATCTGGTACGGATCCCACACTGCTGAGCAGTTTTCAAGCGGTGGACTTCACATTCCCAAACAACGATGAAATTTTCAAGGATGACAATGCGGTGTGTCACTGGGTGCGATTGGTTTAAAGAACATTACGGGCCGTTCTAGCGAACAATTTTGCGACCCTGATCGCTCGACATGAATCCCACCGGACATTTATGGGACATAATCGAGATGTTAAGCCGTGCAGAAAATCCACTTCTGGCAACACTTTCGCAATTATGGACGGCTAGAGAGGCGGCACGGCACAGTATTTCTGCAGGGGACTTCCAACGATTTGTTGACTCCATGGCACACCGAGGCGCAGCATTACGCCGGGTAGGAGCAGCTCCGACAACGATATTAGGGGCTATCGCATGACTCTTGTCACCTGAGTGTACGATATGTAAAAGAGAAACGTAAATCATTAACGTTTCTTAAAGTTCTTGGCCGACTGACTTCAAATGTTTACACCATACTATAGTAAAGTTCAGTCGCACATAGACAATGTACTTTTGAATATCTATAATAGCGAAATATTGTTAGCAAAGAACGCAAAAGCTTCTTAACCAATTTACTTCAAATTTTCAGCGACACTCTAAGAAACATTTAGTAAGGCGTAGGCTGTATTGTTTTAAGGGTCAAGTTTTCTGTTAAAACCAAGTGCTAGAAAGAAAATTATCTGCTGTGCTGTGAGATGAAAATGTGGTCTTTTGTTTTCAGTCTTGGACAGGAGACTTAAAACATTAGACAAATTGTGTCTGACGCATGTATTCTTTGTCAATATGCAATTTTCAAACAAAAATTGTATAAAGAACGATGTCATGTTACATTTTCCTCCATACAGTCGGTTTTCACAGAAAACAATAAAGGTGTATTTGTATATTATCAACCAATGATTAGAATACTACCACGGAATCTGAATTTGCGATAACAATTAACAAGACTCGAGATAAGGAAAGAGGGTAAGAGGATATAGACGGAGTCGAGTGGAAGAAATGAAGGTAGGGAGGCGGAAGGAGGTGACGGACAGGGAGAGGTGATAATACGATATGGGGAGAGATGGGGAGAGATGAAGTGATGTGCAGATAGAGGGGAGAGGAGCTAATAGAGGGGGAGAAATGGAGGAGATGAGACAAGCAGAGAGATGGCGAAGAAGGGGATTACGATGTATATCCAATCCCATGCATACGTTCAGGAATCCAGAGGAAACAACAGCACTGGAAGAACAAGAAGGAAGTGTTTGAATTAAATTGTGCTGAAGACGGGATTGCCGTTATTTACCCTTATTGATCTCTCTATTCATGGAAGAAGCAATGACGAAAATAAAACATTCAAGATTGGAATTAAAATGTTTGTTGAAAGGATATCAGTGGTAAGGTATGCTGATGACATATAGCTGTTCTCAATGAAAGTGAGGAATAACTATATTAGCTGTTGGATGGAATGCATCTAATGATCACACGGTATGAAATGAGATTAATGTGAAGAAAGAAGAGAGTAATGAGGAGTAACCGATATGAGATTAGTGATAAACTAAACTTCAAAATCTGGGACGACGAAATAGTCCAACGGAAGAAATTCTGGTACGTTGGAAGCAAAATAACTGAGAATGGACGAGTTAAGGAAGAGATGAAAAACAGAGTAGCACAGGCAAAGAAGTCTACCAGTAAACATCAGCCTCAATCTGAGGACTAAATTTCTGATACTGTGCGTTTGGAGCACGAGATTGTATGAACGTGAATGACGGACTGCAGGAAAAGTGGAAAGGAAGATAACCGAAGCTTAGAGATGTGGCACTGTAGAGGGATGTTGAAAGTGAACTGATGACATAAGAAATGAAAAATCTCTCAGCAGAATCGATAAGGAGAGGAATGTACGGAAGACACTGCCAAGAATAAGGGACAACAATTTATTCTTGGCCTCTCGTTCTTACAGTTCTCTGTTGGCTCTTGTTCGTACTGTACATCACTAGTCGAGTTCCTATTGCAACCTTAATGTTGACGCCCTTGATTTTAAATTCACCGAGGGTTCATTTGACTTTTCTGTAAGATGGATCAGTCCTTCCATCGAACGTTTCTTATTCGATACTTTCACATTCTTCCAGCAGTCGTTTCGCTTTGCCTTTCCTGCACTTCCTATTTACTTCAGTCCTAAGTGACTTACATTACTGCATTCCTGTCTGCCCCCATACATTTTTGTACTCTGGCCAGTCGATTAAAGAACTTGTCTTCCTAGATTCCTTCACAGTTATCGACCTTGCATCTATGTTCGTTTACCCAGCTGTTGTGATTCCCTTTTCAGAGATGTCCATTCCTCTTTTACTGGACTGACTATTGTGGTATTTATTAGAGTAGTATCTACATGATTACGCAGATTCAATTGCACTACATCACTCCTCGGTACATTAATATCAAACTTTTTCGCAAATTCATTCTTCTGCAGTTGTCTCTTAAACTTCAGCCATACCTTCATCACTAAGAAATTGTGATCCCCCTTTGGCACGCCTTACAATGCAATATCTGATTTCGGAATCTGTTTCTAACCATGATACAGTGAACCTCGGACATTTCCTAAGCATGCCTGCTGTCGGGAAGCAGGCGCTGTAAATGTAGACATCTACGAGTTAAAACAAAGAGCGAGAAGAGGGAGGACTTGTCCTCTCTTACACTGAGCATCAAACTGCAGTTTCCGGCTGCATACATATAATTTTGATACTATTATGATTATGTGATTTGATAGCAGAATAGTGTAGTAACATGCAACAGTAATGAACCCAGAGTTTGAACATCATCAGATAAATAAACTCACGTTCGAAAAAATCAGAACAACTTGAACGACTAGAGACAGGACGTTCATATTCACAGGACATGGACATTAGTACGTTCTGCAGAAATCATTAGCATTTGAACCATGTCTGCTCTCGGCTTCAAGGTCAACATCGATCTCATGGTGGGACTGCACCTAACGGTTAAATGCGCCGGCTTCTCTCGTTGTCACTATAAACAAAGGTAATGGATCAGTATGACTTGAGCAGACGTGCAGGATGCCTCGCAGACGTGCGCGCTAACCACGCAGTCAGATCAGTGAGTTTGAAAGAGGGCGCATTATCGACGCGAGACAATGTGATGCATCCATCAGGGAAATTGCTGCTCGTGTGGGACGAAGTGTTCCGTCAGTGCAGCGGGTGTGTGCGGAATCGGCCACTGAAGGTCGTAGAACACGACGAGATGGGTCAGGTCACAACACAGAGATCATCATGCATCGAACAAGTAACCAGCGCCCATGGCAGATTCTGTGCGTACCATGCAACGGGACACAGGTTTAACTGAGGCGACTGAAATGTTATTCATTTCTGCAAAATATACTAACGTACAGGTCCCGTGAATATGAAGGTCATATCTCTAGTCGTCCAAGGCGTTCTTTTTTTTCTGAACATGAGCGTAGTTCCTCCAAATGATGATGATTTAATTCCGACTGAATTTAAAGATACAGAGTCAAAATTTTAATAGTATGTGTATTTTGATATAAAAACGTAATATAGAATTTTTTTGTTAAACTCCATATATTCAATATGTCTCTCTTATTATTATTAATATTATTATCGTTTTATGCTGGTCATGTAGTATCCAAGTTGTAATGTTGCCTCACTGAAGATATGTGGTTAGATTTAAGTGCCCTAACTTTACCTCGTGAAGTAAATCCATAAATAAGTAAATAAATGAACAAACTGTGTCAAAATGCGCTATTGTTTGTAATCGACGTTAACGTATTTGTGAGAACACGGGGTCTATTGCTACCGTCTTTCGATTCATGTTGCTGTTCTGCCGGGGTCTGCGTCTTGTAGCGGGTCCTCACAAACTTCGTGCGACACCAGATGGCTTCAAAGGTCTAGAAATTTTGGAAGAAACAGACTGCACCTTTCTGAATCGTCCTGTTATCAGAACGACAGTGGGTGGGACTCATAAAAGGCTCTGTTTCGGAGCTTTGCGTAGAACTTTTGTGTATCTGCAGTGCGGATCGCATCACATGACACGGTAACCTTTAATTCTGGACTTGCTCTACACTCTCATCCATATCTACGGATAAACAATATTCAAGGCGTAGCATTAAAGCGTGTTCTGTCTTCTTGTCACAGAGCCAGCACTCGGATTTATGACAGAAATAGTGATGTAACTTCCAGAAAATCGTCTGAAGATGAATCTGAAAAGGTTCGAAAACCGGTTCATGGACTAACAAATAACTATTCAAAAAAGCGACTGGTTGTCGTTTTATGTATTTACACAACATTCACACTCCGCGTATCCTTCCGAGACAACAACCGCGTTCGCAGGGCCGCGTGTTCACGTCTCCGGCTTGACTACCTCTAATGAGTCCTGTCAAGTTTCTACTGTCCCGTTAAGCCAGCCGATCTTAATCTCACGGAAAATGTCTGGGGTCGGAGTGTGGACGCAGCCATGAACAACCCCAGAACCTGGCGGCTCTGTGGGATCTGTTGATGACTGAAACTGGATGTGGAGAAACTTGTAGCCCCTGTTCCTTGTCGAAGTCACGCCTCTGCCAGTCTGAGGGCGGAGTATTGCACTGCGGTGTTGGCGAGATCTCTCCTAGGGGTGGCCAAATTTCTGTCCGACGTGGTCATCTGACATCAGCTGCAATTAGTCCTCAACGTTCGAGTTTACTGTTAGGTCTGACAGGAACTTCAGATGCAGTCTCGTTATCATCAGGTATTTATTTTTTTCCGCAGTATGTTTATCGTTTACTTCCAAGTTTGTTGTTTCCTGTGTACCCCGTTTAACACACTGTTGTCAGGTGCGGCACAGCTCATAATCTACGTGTTCGCCTTCTTAGACGAGGTTTCCTTGGTATTACACATTACAGAGAACGGTACGCTTCAATAATAATAATAATAATAATACGCTTATAAGTAAGACACTCACCAGTTTTCTTAAAGCGCTGCAGATCTACGATATGTTCGATATAACAGTATTCCCTGGTTTCTATGGCTTTTGCGATGCGCCGAAAGGCGTGCAGTAACCGCGAGAGCACTGTAACCCTCAGATGATCCGTTTTCAGCGTCTCCACGTTCCATGCAGTGTCGTTCAACCTATCAAATTAAAATGGAGTTACTTGATGTAAAAAATTATAGTTGATACTCGATTGTATTTTCTAGAACAGGAGAGTGAAAGCTAAACACAACTTGCCACTTCTCCAGTTCTTGCGTTTCCCACACCACATGAGGGATGTAAATGTAGAAGTGTCATGATAATCTCTCCATTGGGAAAATATTCCAGATTGGTCCCCCATTCATTGCTCTGGGGGGTGGGGGCGAAGGGAGGGGAGATAGTCAAAGGAGAAATAACGATGAGAATAAGACTAAACAAACAATGAAAATTAACATACTACATGTCAGGATGTGGATTTTCCGACGTTTGAACGTGATGGAGAAGCTAGAATATCTGTAAATGTAAGTGCAGAGGCTGAGACTAAGTACAGTGGGTGTCACTCTGGTGATAACGATTTCGGGTCAGACGGTTATAGGCTAACATCAGGTATTACGTGAGTAGAATTTGTTATGAATAGGATGGTAGGGCAGAGAGTGACCTGCCGTGAACAGTTCAGTGATAACGGTACTTCTCATCAGATTCGACGCAAACCAACACCGACCATATTAGTTCAGGTATACATGCCGACGTCGCAAGCAGATGATGAAGAGATAGAGGAAGTGTATGAGGATACTGAAAGATTAATTCAGCGTGTGAAGGGAGATGGAAACCTAATACTGATCAGTGGGTAGAACGCGGTTATAGTGGAAGATACAGAAGAGAGAGTTGCTGGACAATGTGGGCTCCATAGTAGGAATGAGAAACGCTAAGACTAATTGAGTTCTGTAAGACATTTCAGCTAGTAATTGCGAAGAAAGGAGTACAAAAATGTTCAGGAAAAGGCAGGACTACAGCGGTATTAATCAGCTAGGAATGATATCACTGAGAAGTGTAGGGCACCTTAGGCGAAATGGCAGCAGGAAAAGTGTGAAGAAAACTAAAAGCACATGATTATCGGAAGGACCAACTCAGCATACAAGAAAGTGAAAAAAGTCTTTGGTGAAATTAAAGATGAAGGATGCCGTTAAGAGTACACCGGGAATTCCGCTGTTAAACGCAAAGGTGAGAGCGGATAGGTAAATGAGTATATTGAAGATCAGCAGGAGGGTGAAGTCTTGTCTGATGATGCCTTAAAAGAAAACTTGGAGCCATTTGTAAGGCGTAGACTCTCCAGTAATAGAGCCACAGTTTAATACAGCTTAGGAAGACTTGAAGTCAAACAAGGCAGAAGGGGCGGTGACTTTTCATTGGAAACATTAGGAGAAATGACAACTACTGAAGTTGGTCTGTAAAATCTGTGAGACTGGCAACACACCATCAGACTTTCAGAGCAATATCGTACACACGATTTCGGAGATACCAAGAGCAAACAAGTGAGTGAACTATCAGGTTAAGAGAACATGCACCCATGCTGCTGACAAGATCTAAATACAGAAGAATGGAAAACACTGAGGCTCTGTTAGATGACGATCGGTTTGACTTTAGGAATAATTAAGGCAGCGAAGAGTCAGTCCTCACGTTGCTCTTTGTAGTAGAAGAAAATCTGGAGAAAAATTTAGACTTTTCATAGGCGACAGTGAAAAACGGTGCAAGGTGTTATGGGGAACATGAGAGTGTGCTATGGGGAAAGAGGGGTGATATGCAACATTTACCAGAACCAGGAAATAACAATAAGAGGGGAAGGCCAGAAACAAAGTGCTTCGATTGAAAAGTAGGTAAGTAAGTAAGAAAATTATGTCATCTTTCACCACTGCTGTTCAATGTGTGCGTCAAAAAAGGAATGAAGAAAAGAAAGGAAGTTAGCAGTCCGATTAAAATTCAGAGTGAAAGGATATCAATGATGAGATTCGCTGATGGAATTGCTATCCTCATTGAAGGTGAAGAAGAATTACAGGGCTGTTGACCTGAATAAACAGACAAATGAGCAAGGAATATGAATTGACAGTAAACCGAAAAATAGAAGCAGCAGAATTCAGATTACTGAGGAATACAATGTTCAGAAAAAAACAGTACACTTGAACGATTAGAGATAAGACGTTGATGTTCACCGGACATGTACATTAGTATGTTCGCCAGAAATGATTAGCATATGAACCATGTCGGTCCGCAGGTTCGAGATCAACATCGATATCGCGGTGCAATGCCAACTACCAGTAATGTGCGCCTAAAGCTCTAGTTCTCACTATAAACCGAAGGTAATGGATCAGTGTTACTTGAGCAGATGTGCAGGATGCCTCGCACACGTATGCGCTAATCATACCGTGAAATCAGTGATTTTAAAAGAGGGCGCATTAATGGCACTAGAGCCTGTGACGTACCCATCACGGAAATTGCTGCTCGTGGGCGACGAAGTGTTTCGGCAGTGCAACGTGTGTGTGCAGAAGCGTTCAGGGAAGGTCGTAGAATACGACGAGGTGGGTCAGGTCACACCATGCAGACCACCCCCCCCCCCCCCCTCGATAAGATCGACACCTCAACCGAATGGCATTGCAGGAGAAATCAGCGTCCTCCTCGGCTCTTGCGCAACAGTAAAACGCTCTAACACATAGTACACTATTAAGTGTTACAGTGCGTCGCCGTTTATGCTGCATGGGCTATGTGCGCATCGTACACTTCTCCACCTACCTTTGCGGATAGTGTAGAAACAAATTAGACAGCAGTGGTGTATGGAACGTCGTGACTGGGGACAGGAATGGTATCGTATAGTGCTTCCGACGAATTCAGGTTGTGTTTGTTTGAAAACGATAGCCATATTTTGTTTCGCAGCAGACAGGTGGAGCTGCATCAGAACGACTGCATTCGCACAATACATACTGCGCCAGATCAAGGTCTTACGGTATGTAGTGCTGGCGGGGACAATCCCAAAGCACAGTTAGTGCCCGTGAGGTACACTGTGACAACTGTGCCTACGTCAACGATATCCTGTGACCAGTAGCCATACCCTTTCTGCACAACATACCAGGCGCCAGTTTTCAGGAAGACAGTACACTACCTCATGCTGTTACTGCGCAAACACGTACCTTCTCAGTGTCACAGGATGTCAGCCTTTTGCCCTGGCCCACAAGACTTGTCACCAATCGAAAACGTGTGGGACGTGGTGAAACGACAGGTGCAGCGCTTTGACCCAATGCCGACCACCACAGATAAACTTTGGAACCAGGTGTTCGAACCAGGTGAATGCAGCAAGGATGCTTATACCACAGGACGCCATTCGCGCCTTATACGCGTCGATACCATCACGCATTGAACTAGTTATGAGGGCCCATGGCAGACCCTGTGCCTAATACGCAACAGGACACGTGGTGAACCGAGGTGACTGAAATGCTAATCATTTCTGCAGAACATACTGAAGTACATGTCCTGTGAATATGAACATCCTGTCCCTAGTTCTTCAAAGTGTTCTCCTTTTTCTGAACATGAACGTGAATAACAGATGACGGAGGAAAGAAGGACATAAAAAGTGGACTAGCATAGGTAAATATGGCCTTAATCGGAAGAAGAAATTTCCGAGAATTTACGCCTGGAACAAAGAATTGTATGGTAGTGAATTGCGGACTGTGGGAAAATCGGAAATGAAGAGAACTGAAGTGTTGTGAATGTGCTGCTGTAGGAGGATGCTGAATATTAAGTGGACTGGTGAAGTGTGAGGGGAACATGTGGAAGAAGAAGTGATGGATGGCAAAACGTGTGCTGAGACATTAGGGAGTAATCTCATTGCTGCTAAATGGAGCTGTAGAGGGTATAAATGTAGAGAAAGGAGGAGGATGGAACACACAGGGTAAGTAATTGAGGACGTAGGTTACCTGTGCTACTGTGAGATGAAGAGGTTGGTGCAGGAGAGGAATCATTGGCGGGTGGCATCAAACAAGACTGATTAAAAAAACTAAAGAATAAGAAGTAAAATTAGCAGAAAAGAAGGCAAATGCATTAAAGTTCCCAGTTATGAAGGTGGTGTAAAACTTGTCATGAGCAGTTTGGTTGGCAGTAGAAATCCTTACCCCAACTATCTGGCATGTTGCCTGTGTGGTGGCTTGAAATCTGTGCTGGCAGAAGGGGTGTGTAGGAGTGCTTTCTGCCCGGTGATGGGCCTCCCAATGCGTTTTAGACAGTGACCACACAAAGCACAACCTTCATTTTTGTAGGAGTCTTGATAGGCTGACATTTTTTTTCTAGAAATTCTATTCACCCAATTACGGTAAATATTGGGATACCGATGTATGTGTACAACCGAACTTCATTCGTGTTGAAACATTGTTGTAGGATGTTAATTTTTCACTCTCCAGTGGTGTATTTGGAAACATGAAACATAACGTCTTCCTCGCAACTCTTACTGATCGGTAGAGTGTGGACGTAGATATAAAAACAACAAGCAGTACTGTCCATTCGCAGCACATTCTTATGTGGTGCTTTCAGAGTTGAGATTAGAGGGTATTCCGCATAGGAAGACTAATCACAAAATTCCCATTCATCTTCTATTTACTCTCAGATGTAAATTTAGCAACAACACCACAAAGTAGAAGCAGAGCCTACAACGCAGGCATTCACGGCCGATTCTTGAGCCCTTGGTGAAGTTTGTTTTGTGGACATAATGCATTGGCCAAAGCCACGTTCCTCTACGTAGCGTTTCCTCTTACAAATACTGGAGACATCATCAGAGGCTATGAAGACTAAGACATCACCTTCAAATTTAAGCAGGCTCTCCAGTCCCAACAATTTATACGTATTCACTCAACCGTCGGGTCGTGACGTCATCATACAGCTGCTTACGTTTGCCGAGTCGGACCGAATGTGTTACGCCGCGTGTAGTGGCGCAGAGTTAATGCTGTCTGCTTTTTTCAGCACTAATTGCAACAACTTGTCTCATTTTAATACTTCTTTTTTTCCGTTAAATCTGATTTTTTGCTTCTGAATTTCCATAGCCTGTCTGTACATGGTAGCATAGTAATGACTGGATCTTTATAAAACTAAAGCATCGGACATATGAATTAGGTGGTTCTCTAATGCAAAGGCGTGTCCTGCTTGTGATGATTTATCCGTGTTTCCTACTTCACAACTGCTCTTCTGTTCCTTGATCGGGCAGTTAATCGTTCTCTTTGCGGTACGCATGTGCACTGAGATAACAGAAGTCTTGGGATACCCCCAAATATCGTGTCGGACCTCCTCCTGCCTGACATAATGATACAACCCGACGTGGCACGTACTCAACAAGTCGTTGGAAGTCCACTGCATAAATACTCTGCCGCGCTGCCTCGACACCAGGCCATAATTACTAAGGTCTTGCCGGTGCAGGACTTTCTGCGCTGACAGATCTCTCGATTATGTCCCATAAATGTTAGACTGGATTGACGTCGGGCGATATGGATCACCAAATCTTTCTCTAGAACTGTCGAGAATGGTTTTGAAATCAGTTTTGGCTCGGTGTCATTACATCGTTGTTTGGTAACATGAAGCCCAGCAACGGCTGCAAATGACATGCAAGTAGCCGAACATAATGGGAGCAGAGGACCCCAGTCCATTCCATATACACACTGCTCACGCCATTGCGGAGCCACCAACAGCTTGCACATGCCTCATTGGCAACTTGGGGCCATGGCAGCGTAGGGTCTGCGCCACACTCAAACCCTACCATCATTCGGTCCAACCGGTAAGGTCACGAGCCCTGGAGAGGCGCTGCAATCGGCGTCAAGCTGTTACCAAAGGCACTCGCGTCGATCGTCTGCTGCCCTATTTCATTAACGCCAAATTTCGCTGCACTATCCTGAAGTACACGTTCGTCGTACGTCCTACATTGATTTCTGCGATTATTTTACGAAACGTTGCGTGTCCGTTGGCTCTGACAACTCTGTGCATACGTCGCTGCTCTCGGTCGTTGTCCGTGGTAAAAGGTACTGCGTGAAATTTGGTATTCTCGACATATATTTGACGCTGTGGACCTCGAGATATTGCGTTTCCTGATGATTTACGAAATGGACTGTCGCATGCAACTAGATCCCTCAGGACCTCAGTTCGTCAGCGCATCTGATATGGCATCATGTCTTATCGCCGAAATATTGTGTCTGTTGGACACTATGGTCCGGCAGTACACCCGTGGACTGTTTGAACCGGGACGTTCATTCCAGCATTCTCGCTGACCAAATATTCCTCAAGAGAACAATCCGGAAACTCCAGTCCTGCAAGATGACAACAGGCGATTTCGCAGTGCTGCACGCATATGTTCCCGGGCTGGCGAACACTCGGGCACGGCATCGCGACCAGACGAGCACGCCATTTCCCCTAACCTTAATGCTGCAGACAATCCGCGGTACTATTTGGAACAGTGGCTGCAACACGGCAGATAAAGAGTCCTGGACACTGGCGGCTCTACGGCTTCTTATTGCTAATAAATGGTTTCAGGGCGATATGGGGTATGTCAATGAATTTTCAGTACTCTTCCCTCACTGAACTGACTGCGTTATCAAAGGTAGGGATGGTGACACTGGAATGTCTTAGCTTGATGCTTCAATCAATAGCTGGCTTCTAGATGATTATCTTACCATAACATAATGATGTGTGTACAGCAGGCAACGTGTAACTTTAGTATCTGTCTCACGGTGCAGAGTTTTGACCCTCGGGTTGTTTTTTTTCTCCATCATAATTAATTTACGAGGGTGAGTCATATGAAAAGCTTAAATATCTTTTTTAAATATTAGTTATTCTGCAGAAGTGGTACAATGCTGTATCATTTTTCAACATAATCTCCCCCACCCTCAGGTCAAGTCCTCCAGCGCCTATGAAGTGCATAAATTCTTTTGGAAAAAAATTCTTTTGGTAGTCCGCGCAACCACTCATGCACCGCGTGGCGTACCTCTTCATCAGAACAGAACTTCTTTCCTCCCATTGCGTCTTTGAGTGTTTCAGACATATGGAAATCACTTGGGGCAAGGTCTGGTGGCACTCAAAATCCAGGTCTGTGATTGTTGCAACTGTTGTACGGGTGGTGTGGGGCATTGCATTGTCATGTTGCAGGACACCTGCTGACAGCAATCCACGTCGCTTTGATTTGATTGCAGGCAGCAGATGATTTTTTAGGAGATTTGTGTATGATGCACTGATGACAGTGGTCCCTCTAGGCATGTAATGCTCTAAAATGACGCTTTTTTCGTCCCAAAAGAGTGTCAGCATAACCTTCCCTGCTGATGGTTCTGTTCGAAACTTCTTTGGTTTTCGTGATGAGGAATGGCGCCATCCCTTGCTCGCTTCCTTCATTTCCTGTTGGTGGAGGTGAACCCAGGTTTCGTCCCCAGTAACGATTCTTGCAAGGAAGCCATCACCTTCTCGTTCAAAGTGCCGAAGAAGTTCTTCACAAGCATCAACACGTCGTTCTCTCATTTCAGAGGTCAGCTGCCGTGGCACCCATCTTGCAGACACTTTGTAAAACTGGAGCACATCATGATAATGTGGTGTGCTGACCCTGTAAACACGCTGCAATGCCATTCAGTGTCACCAGGTGGTTTTCCTTAACTATGGCTTCAACTGCTGCAATGTTCTATGGAGTCACAACTCTTTGTGCCTGACCTGGACAAAGAGCATCTTCAACGGAAGTCATACCATTTGCGAATTTCCTCCTAAATTCGTAGACTTGCTGATGTGACAAACATACATCACCGTACTGAACCTTTATTTGTGGATGAATTTCAATAGGTTTCACACCTTTACTACGCAAAAACCGAATAGCAGAACGCTGCTCTCCCATGGTGCAAGTCGCAAGTGTGGCGGCCATCTTTATAGTGATACTGCGACGGTATGTGTGCATCTGCACTATGCTGCCACCTACTGGCCATTCTGCACGCTGTTTGTAGCCCGCTTACCAACTTACACGATAACGGCGCGAAATTCCGATTTGTTAATACAAATTTAAGGTTTTCGTTTGACTCACCCTCGTACTTACTGGAGTTTTGTGTTGACTTTGCGACTGAGTTAGAGGTGCCAACGACGTCCCAGTATAGCACTTCTGATGTCATCTTTAACAACAGTTTACTTTCAATAATTGTCGATAACATGGCTGCAAGCCACGCAGGGTAGCCGCGCGACCTAATGCATCTTGCCACTGTCCGCGCGGCTCCCCCGTCGGAGGTTCGAATGAGTGTCTGTGTTGTCCTTAGCGTAAGTTAGTTTAATTTAGATTAAGTAGTACGTAAGCTTAGGGACCGATGACCTTCGCAGTTTGGTCACGTAAGACCTATCCACAAATTTCCATGGCTGCAAAATAGTGATCTACATTCAGTTTTAATAAAGTTAGCTGTCTCTTTCGGCAAAACAGTAACTGACTTCACTTTCTGAACATCACCTTCAAAGCGTTAAGAGCCTCCTTCAGCAACCTACGGAGACAGATAGTGGAGCGGGAAGTCTGCCTCGAGGCACGTTCGTCGACTGCTGAGTGGCCGCTGTCATCACTAAAGACGCTGTCAAGAGGGACTGAGTTGCTTACCGGTGTGTCATCAGGAGTGTTTAATGACAAATATTAGTCTCGGAAAACAGGAAAAGCAGGTTAGAGAATACAGAACAGGTTAAGGAGGAGGAGAAGAGCGTCAGATGTGGCGTTAGTGGTTGTGACATACGTACCCCTGTACTGGGCAGGAGTCGAGGCAGTCGGCGGGGACGACACACAGGAGGGCCAAGGCTACTTGGTTGGCCTCCCGCAGCGTGAGGCGGCGCATCGCCACCAACAACTCAACGCACAGCTGCTGCTCCGCGTGCGGCAGCTGTCTGTCCCTCCAGCTGCTCTGCGCCAGACGCGTAACAATAGGCAACGCGGCGGACGGTGTCTTGAAGGCCTCGCACTGTGTGGCCAGCTTATATCCATCTGAAAAACATTGTTCATTCAGCTCGAGGTTTCACACTGACTGCTCAAACAGGTTTTCATTGACTACTTCTGCCTACACCAACACTAATCGCCCCTGAATTTGCGACAGCATGAAAACGGCAGTCAACAAACGTCCACGTGGCACAAGGTGTAACACGTGTTTCGACAGGCAAATGATCGGCACTCGAGTTGACTCTCGGCACAGCGACCGTTGTCGTGACTTCCCTCGATGCGTCAGGCGATGGAAGCGCACACAGTCAGTGGCGGGACACCGTCTCGACGCAGTTTCTTCAGATGACTTCTTGTTCTGATTTCAGCATCCCAATGGATAAATACAAGTCTGGAGACCCCAAGGTGGGTGAAGGTTTTCCAGTCGTATTCATTGTCCCCAAGGACACTCACTGCCCGGCGTCATTGTATCGCTTAGTAGGGGAATAAAGAGAGGTCTGGCGCAATTCTGATATTAAATTAATTAATTATATTGATGTTTTAATTGAACCCTCCCCCTCTAGGAAATCCTCACCCCACTGGAGGATTCCTGTCCCTCGGCAAAATCCCCAGCCTCCCCCCCCCCCCCCATCCCGATTTACACCTCGCCTCCCCAGCCCCACCCCCGCCGCTCCCAGAAAAAAATTGGCGAGAAAATTATCTCAGTTTCTACTTAGCTGTTCGACTGGGAGGATACCCTGACACAAATTGAAATCAGTCTCAATTACATAGCAGAGGATATATTGTTTAAAATTTCTGGCAGATTAAATCTGTGTGCCGAACCGAGACTCGAACTCGGGATCTTTGCCTTTCGTGGGCAAGTGCTCTACCAACTGAGATACCCAAGGACGACTCACGCCCCATCCAAACAGCTTTACTTCTGCCAGTACCTCGTCTCCTACCTTCCAGACTTAACAGAAGCTCTTCTGCGAACCTTGCAGAACTAGCAGTCCTGAAAGAAAGGATATTGCGGAGACATGGCTTAGCTACTGTTAAGTTTGGAAGGTAGGAGACGAGGTACTGGCAGAAGTAAAGCTGTGAGGACGGGGCATGAGCCGTGCTTGGGTAGCTCAGTTGGTAGAGCACTTGACCGTCAAAGGCAAAGGTCCCGAGTTCGAATCTCGGTCCGGCACACAGTTTTAATCTGCCAGGAAGTTTCATATCAGCGCACACTCCGCTGCAGAGTGAAAATCTCATTCTGGAAACATCCCCCAGGCTGTGGCTAAGCCATGTCTCCGCAATACCCTTTCTTTCAGGAGTGCTAGTTCTGCAAGATTCGCAGAAGAGCTACTGTTAAGGTTGGAAGGTAGGAGACGAGGTACTGGCAAAAGTAAAGCTGTTTGGACGGGGCGTGAGTCGTGTTTGGGTATCTCAGTTGGTAGAGCACTTGCCCGCGAAAGGCAAAGATCCCGAGTTCGCGTCTCGGTCCGGCACACAGTTTTAATCTGCCAGGAAGTTTCATATCAGTACACACTCCGCTGCAGAGTGAAAATCTCATTCTGATACATTGTTTATTTGTAAAATTAAAATGCATATTCTTTATTTAATCAATTTCTGAGAGACATGTCTGTGAAGCTCTCCATTTGGTGGAAAAAGCTCGTATTCTTCGCTGTTTATTTAATTTTCGTAGGGCAAGTGTTGTAAAATACTTCAAAAAATTATCAACATGTCAAGAATTACTTAAATATTAAAATAGGTCGCTTTTTGCGACAGCTCATGCAATACAACCGCGAAATTGTCGTTATCACCAACAATTCACTACATGCAATTACACTGCTACACGTCACAATCGTAACAGTAAATAAATTCTGTCCAGACATATCTGTGTGTGTCTGTGTTGAGACGCCATGATCGGCCTCATTTTAACTCTTCCGTCGGGAGGGTGAACTTGGAGTTGGAGTGGTTGCTTAGGACGGATATTGGGTCCCATATTGGTTTGATTCCTGTGGATGCTATCGATATGTGGGACTACACTAGGCATGACCTTCACCTCAGTAGGAAAGGGAAAGCTGTCTGGGTTGATTGCAGAAAACTTAAGGGGGGATACTGTCACAAGTGGTAAAATACCAGTGGTCACAGGTGTCAGAGGGATGCCTTTTTTGGGATGGGAAAGGGGAAAAAGAAAACGAGTTTTAAGAGAGATTGGCAGATACACTCAGTTTGAGAAAACAGATGAACAGGAGTCATATTTTAACATACAGCCTCCATTTAAACAATGTTTAACACAAAGTAATCAGAAACTGCCAGTTCATCTTCGCCAAAGCAGTTATAATCCCATTAGTATGCAGTATCAGTTTTCTTTATTACACCAGAACATTCTGGAACTCAGAAATAAAGTTGATGAACTACTCACTTGTATTGATGAAATGAATTCATCTAACCAAATTGACATAATCTGCCTCTCTAAACATCAAGTGACCATTGGTATAGATATGTTAGACATTTCAGGATTTAAGCTAGCTTCCTACTTCTGCAGAGTAGATATGGGCGGAGGAGGAGTTGCCACATTTATTAAAAACTGCCATTGACATTAATAAATTCTGTTTAGAGCAGCATCTAGAAGCATGTGCAACAGAAGTAGAGTTCCATAACAGAACCTATATAATAGTAACTATCTACCGAGCACCTGCAGGAAATTATAATCTATTCATAAATCATCTATAACCTCTTTTGGGTTATTTAATAGGCAGAAACAAAGAAATTTTGATTGCTGGTGACTTTAATACAGACTTTCATATACAATCTTCCAGGAAACATTTACTGCAGTTAGTAATGTTGTCTTTCAATCTAACTCACACTGTAAGCTTTCCAACTAGGATCACTAAATGCTCAAGGGCAGCCATTGATAACATTTTATAGACAAATCAAAGGAACAAAATCATAACATAAAACCGGTAATAAATGGACTATCAGATCATGACATGCAGATCCTTGTTTTAGATGTAAATTCTAACCAGATTATCAAGACTGCTAAATCTGAGTACCGGAGAGTAGTCAATCAACCAAAAATTGAGTGTTTTAGAAGACTGCTCTAAAATATGAATTGGAAAGATGTTTGTAGTGCTCATGACGTGAATAAAAAATATAACAAATTCATGAACACTGTCAGTACCATGTTTGAAAACTGTTTTCCTCTAAAAGTGACTCAAATTAAACAGAAGCCTATAATAAAACCATGGATTACACAAGGAATAAAGATTTCCTGTAAGACAAAAAGGAAAATGTACCTGTCGACCAAGGATAGCTCCAACGCTGATGATTAAGCTAAATACAAGGAATACTGTAAAATATTAAAAACGTAATTCAGACATCTAAACAAATGCACTACAAGAAGAAGATAGCAATGTCAGGGAACAAAATAAAAACAATATGGGATATAGTGAAAGAGGAGACTGGTAGAACCAGAAAGGAACAGGAGTAAATAGCATTAAGGGTAGATGACACATTAGTAACCGATGGGTATAGTGTGGTAAATGTATTTAACAAGTACTTTATATCCGCTACTGATGGAATTGGATTGTCAGGATCAGTAAATAATGCCCTTGAATATCTGAAACTAGCCTTTACAAATAGCTTCAGGTACATGAATGTGTCACTCACGTCACCAAAAGAAATAACTTCCATAATAAAATCTTTAAAAACAAAGCATTCTAGTGGTTACGATGAAATATCAACAAAGTTAATTAAGGCATGTTCTTGTGAGTTTTGTACAATTCTAAGTCACTTGTGTAACCAATCAATTATAACTGGGACATTTCCTGACTGGCTAAAATATGCAGATTTTAAGCCTCTATTCAAGAAAGGGGATAAATAGATACCATCAAACTACAGACCGATTTCACTTTTGCCAGCATTCTCAAAAACCTTAGAAAAAGTAATGTACAGGCAGCTTCTCAACCATCTGACCACAAATAACATATAATCGAGAACACAGTTTGGATTTCTGAAGGGTTCTGATATCGAGAAGGCTATTTACACCTACAGTGAAAATGTACTTAATTCATTGAATAACAAATTACAAGCAGCAGGTATTTTCTGTGATTTGTCAAAGGCATTTGATTGTGTGAACCACAACATTCTTTTAGATAAATTAGAATCCTATGGTGTCACAGGCAGCACTGCAAAATGGTTCAAGTCATACCTCGCTAACAGGAAACAAAGGGTGTCAGTGCAAGGGACTAGTAAATTAAGTCATCAGTCATCATCAGAATGGGAAGAAATTTCATGTGGTGTCCCACAAGTATCCATTTTAGGGAGATTGCTTTTTCTTGTGTCCATTAATGATCTCTCATCAGTTACACTGCCAGAAGCAGAGTTCGTTTTGTTTGCAGATGACACAAGTATTGCAATAAATAGTATGTCGAGTGTAGTTCTAGAAGGATCTGATAATGACATTTTCATAGATATTAATAAATGGTTTAAAGCCAACTCACTGACATTAAACTTCGAAAAGACTCACTATATGCAATTCAGAACCTGTAAGAGGTTTCCACCCAGCATATGGATGAAGTATGAAAAAGAGCGGTTAGAAGAGGTTGACAGTCTTAAATTCCTGGGATTACAACTTGATAATAAATTCAGTTGGGAGGAGCACACCACAGAACTGCAGAAACGCCTTAACAAATCTGTATTTGCAATTCGAGTGTTAGCAGACATAGGCGACATAACAATGAAAAAGCTTGCATACTTTGCCTATTTTCATTCCATAGTGTCATGTGGTATAATATCCTGGGGTAACTCTTCAAATCAAACGAAAGTTTTCAGAGTCCAAAAGCATGTAATACGTATTATTTGTGGAGTAAATTCACGGACGTCCTGTAGAAACCTCTTCAAAGAATTGGGTATACTAACAACTGCCTCTCAGTATATTTACTCCTTAATGAAATTTGCCCTAAATAATATATCTCTTTTTCCAACAAACAGCTCAGTTCATACATACAGGACTTGAAAGCACTTACCTTAGTTCAAAAAGGGGTCGAGTACTCAGGAACACTCATCTTCAATAATTTGCCAGCAAACATAAAAATTTTAGTTACAAATAAAGATCAGTTTAAGAGAAGCCTGAAAGACATACTAGTGGCCAACTCCATCTACTCCATTGACGAATTTTTTAATAGAAACAAATGATGTATTGTATATACTCATACTATTAGTATTGTTATTTCAGCTTAAAAAAATAAAAGTGACATGTTCCACATCCACGAGGATTTCCTCAGTACGGATCTATGGAACGAAAAACTAATCTAATCTAATCGAAGCACCACTCCTTTGTCGTCATCTTGTGGCCACTGAATAAATCTCACTTTGATGGGGTCTGCCGACTTGTACTTGTTGAATAAAAGACATTTCCTGGAAAGAGTAGTCACTAACAATATAGTTCCTGCACGCTGTCTGAAGGAGGGTCTTCCGGATTCAATCACCCCTCCATCCCCAGAAATGTTTGAGCCAGTAGACCTGAAGTGGTAACTTCAAAGACCTGCCTAGAAAGAACGACAAAGAATGCTCTGTTTTCTGTCTCCACACACAAGCACCAGCTTCAAAGGCATCGAGAAAAGTTGTATGGCAAACACCAGGACACTGACCTTGGCGGTAATGTAGCTGAGAACCAATTTTCCAGGGAGGACTGGTGAACACTCCCAAAGACATTCCTGGAACGTGGACCTTGTGAACGATGTCCATCCCCAGAACTAGCTAATGCTGAAAAAAGAGTTCCTGGAAGAGGAACAACTGGTTGGTATGCGTTCTGTGAGTCACCACCCATCGTGTGTCCAAACTTAGTGATTAGTGTCCTCCCCCCCCCCCCCCCCCTGTACAAGCATTCCTACTTATTCCCACCAAGTTAGTGGATGGAGCTTGAGTCTATATCAACCCTACCTCCTCCACAGTCGTTTTCACTCTGCTCTAGTCTGTAGCTATGTTCAGTTGTTTCTTCTAGTTCTCTACGTCTAGCACCTTCATTAAGGCTCAGCATCTTCTAGCAGCATCAGCAGCGTCAGTGGCAGTGCTAAATGTCCGAGGCAATACTTGGAGAAACTGCCCTGTAATGACATACTTTTGTGGCGAGTCTGAGTCTTCAGATGAGATGTCGATCAATACTTTCACTGTTTCGTTGCTCCTAGTGTTCAGATATCGTTAAAACGGATTTAGTAGCTAGTGTTTATGTGTAAAGGAGAACTGAAAAAAACATAAATTTCATCACTTTGAATTTAGTGTGGTCAGGGCTCGATATTTCTGAAACAGTGTCATATTCGACGCAGCATCCCTAACCAGAACAGTCCTATGTCATATTTCCTGTGTAGAGCCACCCTCTTTCTGAACCACTGAGCACAGGTAGACAAAGTGTTCAACTTCTTCATATTCTGATACTAGATAAGTAGCTGGTAGTGGCTGTCTATTATCATGATCTTTGTGTTTTTCTTATTAATTGACATTCCAAGTTTCTCGCTTTCTCTCTTAACTTTGCCCAGTAGTTCCTCGTAGTTCCTTCATTTCTACATGTGATTCTGCGCAAAGTGTGGTGTTCTCAACAAATCTTAAATTACTGACTCTTCATCCTCCAAATCAGATCTCAACATGTCAGCCAGCGATGACTTTTTCTTATAACGTATTTACTACAGATGTTAAATAAAACCATTGACAGAATGCTCTCCTATCTAACTTCTTTACATGATCCAAAAGGACTTGAAATAGTTTCGCATAGTATGATTACTGTCCACTATTAGAGTAAAAATTTCTGATAAATGTAGTAAGATGACCAGTAACGCCCGTTTCTGCTGGTGCGTTACGCAGCTCTTCCAGCTCGTGGCTCGAAGGATCTTGTTGGTTTCTTAATTTCATTGAACAGGCACATGGTCTTATTGCAGTCACGGAGTTTCTCAATTCTCTCACATCTTTCATTGTCGAATTTAGTTTTGCCTCTTCAGCGGCTCCTCTGTATTAGAGCGATAACTTGAGGTATTGCTGAGTTCCCTGTAATCCCTTCATCTTGCCAAATGATCATGAGTAAGTCAGTTATTTTTATTCTTCACTTTTTTGTTGTCATTGACTGCTTCCTAGCTGTTTTAACTAATGTCTCCTTCAGAAAATTCCATTTCTCTGCGTATGTCACGGGATCTAACTGACTGATCGAAAGTGTTTCTTAGATTCCCACAAATTTCAATTTCAGACTTTTTCTCTAACCTTCTTGCTTTTGGAGGTGCACCTTCACATTTTGACAGTTTTAGTCTCAGTGCACGAATAGAAGCTAACGGTCGGTGCCCAGTCGGCACCAGAGAGAGTCTTAATGTTTTTAACTGAGGATATCCACCTTAAGCTGGTCAAGGAATAATCTATCAGATTACGGTACATTCCATCTGGTGAGTTCCAGGTGTAAAGCCTTCGTGGATAGTGTTCGAAGCAGGTATTGATTACAACAAACTATTTTCCTGACAGAACTGAATCAGTCGATCTCCACGATCATTCCTTTTGCCCAAACCATGAAGCGAAGTAGTTTACTAAGTAGCTCCTACTTCCCTACTTCAGCATTTAAATCTCCTTGCACTATGGTAAGTTCCTTTTTGTATTAAACGCTGTCGACTGTGAAATCAAGATGCCCTCACAGTATGTTTGTTTCAATTAAGCACTGTGAGCTTCATAGTAAGATACATCTGTTATTAATAAACGTAATTCAGTTGTGAGTGGAAAAGAACTTACGCTGCTAGACAAAGCGGAGATTGCAACAGGATCATGTCTGATGACCGTCTGAGTCACGTGGCGTGGTCCATAGCCCACTGCGTAGTTTCATATCACTTGGTGGCCACTCTCGGGAGAGCCTCTACCAGCTATTTATTCTGCAAAATTTGAGTTTTCTGGACTGGAAAAATGTTACAATTACGGCCAATGACCTAGGCCATTCCCTCACATTTCCTATGGAAAAAAAGAATTTTGGTCATTAATAACTGTAATTACAGTCAGGCAAGTTTGGTGCCCCCTTCTCCACGAAATCCCCGGGCTGTACGACTCGGTGTAGGCAGGGTGCTCCCCATGTAGCGGGTCCCGCCCCAAGTCGCATCTTCTAGGGTTTCTCAAGCCTTGCCTTGCTATGTATTAAATAGTTATAGCCTCTTGTAATCGCTATATTCATTTTGAAATGATGTGTATGTAATGTCTGAATCTCTGTAATTATGCAAAAAATCTAGTTATAGGAGGTACCTGAAAGGTGCTATTATGAGAATGTACCTCGCAAGATCTCCAGTAAGATGATTTGGTAATGTAGAAACTACTCGTCGTATTTGGCAGCCTATCACCTCCACCTATACTCAGACTCCTGGATAACGCATTGGGCTGAACGAAGATGGCAATTACACAGCCTTTCTAAATCGTACTTCATGACATCGCCTCTCTGGCAACAGCTCGACAAAATTCATTGACCCACAAGTTTGAAAATGAGATACGGCATATGTCAGGCAATCCACCGCTCAGTGATTCAAAACTGCACGGGGGACTGCTTAGTGTCAACCCATACTGTGCGAAAGAGTACTTACCCACATCAGAACAGTAGGCCATCCATATCAGTTTTTCACCGCCTCTGATAATGCTGTTCAGTTCATCGCCGTCGTGGGAAAGGTTATCGTAGTGTTGGGCGAGGTGGCCGCAGACACAGTCGAGCAACGCGATGTCGTTCGCCACCATTATAGTCAGCATCAACGCGGCTGCTTCCGCCAGAGGCATTGTCGGCTGTCGATGGTGAGATGGACACGCTCGCAGTGCGGGTCACGGGCAGCGCAGCCTCAGTACAGCGACAGGCGTGACGGATGTCTTTCCGCAGGAAGATTAAACCACAGGATGCGCGACGTCTCCAGTCCGACTCGCAGCCGTGTTCCTTTTTGCTTTGAGCGTGACCAGCTGCCCACACACAGACTCAAAGAGAAGTATTCTTTCGTTTGATGAGTACGTCCGCCACATGTTTTTAGGGTGAGAGCCAGATACGACTTGTGGGAGAGATCTACAAATGCTGATCTATTATACCCACACAATAATTGCATTTAGTACTGAATTACGAACTGACATACTGTACATAGCTGAACTCATAGTAAAAACAAAACTGTTGACCACAATGACTGATGATGAAAATTGTTGTTGTTGTTGTAGTCTTCAGTCCTGAGACTGGTTTGATGCAGCTCTCCATGCTACTCTATCATGTGCAAGCTTCTTCATCTCCCAGTACCTACTGCAACCTACATCCTTCTGAATCTACTTAGTCTATTCATCTCTTGGTGTCCCTCTACAATTGTTACCCTCCACGCTGCCCTCCAATACTAAATTGGTGATCCCTTGATGCCTCAGAACATGTCCTACAAACCGATCCCTTCTTCTAGTCAAGTTGTGCCACAAACTTCTCTTCTCCCCAATCCTATTGAATACCTCCTCGCCGGCCGGTGTGGCCGAGCGGTCCTAGGCGCTTCAGTCTGGAAGCGCGCGACCGCTGCGGTCGCAGGTTCGAATCCTGCCTCGGGCATGGATGTGTGTGATGTCCTTAGGTTAGTTAGGTTTAAGTAGTCGTACATTCAAGGGAACTGATGACCTCAGATGTTAAGTCCCATAGTACTCAGAGCCATTTGAACCATTTGAACCAATACCTCCTCATTAGTTATATGATCTACCCATCTAATCTTCAGCATTCTTCTGTAGCACCACATTTCTAAAGCTTCTATTCTCTTCTTGTCCAAACTAGATATCGTCCATGTTTCACTTCCATACATGGTTACACTCCATACAAATACTTTCAGAAACGACTTCCTGACACATAAATCTATGCTCAATGTTAACAAATTTCTCTTCTTCAGAAACGCTTTCCTTTCCATTGCCAGTCTACATTTTATATCTTCTCTACTTCGACCATCATCACTTATTTTGCTTCCCAAATAGCAAAACTACTTTACTACTTTAAGTGTCTCATTTCCTAATCTAATTCCCTCAGCATCACCCTACTTAATTCGACTACATTCCATTATCCTCGTTTTGCTTTTGTTGATGTTCATCTTATATCCTCCTTTCAAGACACTATCCATTCCGTTCAACTGCTCTTTCAAGACCTTTGCTGTCTCTGACAGAATTACAATGTCATTATTTTGTAGGAAATACACCGATGAGGGGAAACGTCAAGACCGTTGACCACGGCGAGAGTGAGTACCATCAGGTGTCGCTGTGGCCACGTAGCACACAGTAAGCGTAGTGATGCAACGAGGTGGTAACTGACCGCAAGAAGACCGCAGTGCGACGCCCGTTCGTTGAGTGAGCAAATCCGTGACGGCACCTGGGGGAAGGCAGGAGGCTGGGAGGTTGAAAGCTGCTCCTCCAGTCCGGAACACCCCTGCTACGGCGAGAGTTTCTCTTTTCCTCGAAGGAGTCGCTACAGAACGCGCGTCACTCTCGCTGCTCTCCTGTCTCCCTTCCCAACCTCGAGAAAAGGGAAGTTTTGAATCAACAGAGCAACTGTGGAAAGAGGCTACGGCGCAGAACGAGTATTACTAACTTTTCTAGCCTTTTTATTTTAGGAACTGTGTAAAGTGGTCATGTAATTTTGGTTTTTGTACGGCATCGATGCGCAAGTCAGAGAGAGAGAGAGAGGCAGAGAGAGAGACAGAGAGAGAGAGAGAGAGAGAGAGAGAGAGAGAGAGAGAGGGAGCAAGTTACGATATTGATAAACAACCCTTGGTTTTGCCGTGACACAGGCTTTGCCTCTGGGCAGTCTGGTACATTCTCAGTTGCAGTGTGGTAGATGACGAAGAAACACTAATGGCCATAAAAATTGCTACACCATGAAGATGTGCTACAGACGCGAAATTTAACCGACAGGAAGACAATGCTGTGATATTCAAATGATTAGCTTTTCAGAGCATTCACACAAGGTTGGCTCCGGTGGCGACACCTACAACGTGCTGACATGAGAAAAGTTTCCAACCGATTTCTCATACACAAACAGCAGTTGACCGGCGTTGCCTGGTGTAATGTTGTTGTGATGCCTCGCGAAAGAAGGAAAAATGCGTACCACCACGTTTCCGACTTTGATAAAGGCCGAATTGTAGCCTATCGCGATTGCGGTTTATCGTATCGCGACTTTGCTGCTCGCGTTGGTTGAGATCCAATGACTGTTACCAAAATATGGAATCTGTGGGTTCAGGAGAGTTATACGGAACGCCGTGCTGGATCCCAACGGCCTCGTACCACTAGCAGTCAAGATGACAGGCATCTTATCCACATGGCTGTAACGAATCGTGCAGTCACGTCTCGATCCCTGAGTCAACAGATGGGGACGTTTGCAAGAAAACAACCATCTGCACGAACTATCGACTATCAGCTCGGAGACCATGGCTGCGGTTACCGTTGACGCTGAATCACAGACAGGAGCGCCTGCGATGGTGTACTCTGCGACGAACCTCGGTGCGCGAATGGCAAAACGTCATTTTTTCGGATGAATCCAGGTTCTGTTTACAGCATCATGGTGGTCGCATCCGTATTTGACGACATCGCGGTGAACGCACATTGGAAGCGTGTATTCGTCATCGCCATACTGGCGTATCTCCCGTCGTGATGGTATGGGGTGCCATTGGTTGCACGTCTCGTTCGCATTGACGGCACTTTGAATAGTGGACGTTATATTTCAGATGTATTACGACCCGTGGCTCTACCCATCATCTGATCCCCGCGAAACCCTACATTTCAGCAGGATAATGCACGACCGCATGTTGCAGGTCCTGTACAGGCCTTTCTGGATACAGAAAATGTTCGACTGCTGCCCTGACCAACACATTCTCCAGATCTCTCACCAACTGAAAACGTTTGGTCAATGGTGGCCGAGCAACTGGCTCGTCACAATACTCCAGTCACTACTCTTGATGAACTGTGGTAACGTGTTGAAGCTGCATGGACAGCTGTACCTGTACACGTCATCCAAGCTCTGTTTGACTCAATACCCAGGCGTATCAAGGCCGTTAGTACGGCTAGAGGTGGTTGTTCTGGGTACTGATTTCTCAGGACCTATGCACCCAAATTGCGTGAAAATGTAATCACATGTCAGTTCTGGTACAATATATTTGTCCAGTGAATACCCGTTTATCATCTGCATTTCTTCTTGGTGTAGAAATTTTAATGGCCAGTAGTGTACTTAGGAGTGTTGCGCGGACTTGTATGTGTTGGATGAAGAAAGGATAGCAAGGATATTTACGACGAGTACATTGAAAATGAAAGGGATTTTGAATACTGTCGTTATTTTTGGAGAGAAGAAGTTTCTAGGTAAGACTGCAGCATTGCGCAGACATCAGTAACTATTTTCAGCTATTTAACTTGCTCAGAGCTGAGAGAAAGGTCACACTACCTCCCTGAGTCATGTATTTGATAGCAACTACATAATCTTTGTCGTTCTTTTTATAGAAATTCTCTGTTAACTACGTATCTTTTTCAGAATCATTGTTCACAATGTTAAGCGTGGTACTGTTGAGACGAGTGTTGTGTCTAAAGATAATTCAAAGTATTATTCAGTATTTTTGGATATATATTTCATTCTAAAATCGTTATCTCGGCATATCATTTTGTTGGAACAGTTGCTCTCCTCACCCCACTGTTCATCATTACGCATTACCACAAGCAACAGTCTGACTATGTATTTTGAAACAGGAATCTAACTTAGCCGCCGACAGCTTGCTGTCTGCTGTTGTGCTTTCGACAAATCTGCAACAATGTTGTGAAGACGCGAGGTAAGTGGAAATTTTATTTAGGACCAGATAATTGTTTTAATTCCGTTACGCATTTAATGCAGAGTCAAGCTACATTCAGATCAGTGACAGTTCAGTTCAAATTAGGTTCTGTAAAGTTGGTCTAAACATCAAAGAGCAACAAAATGTAGGGAGCTACTTAGTAAGGGAAAATTACTCAAACAGCCAAAGAAATAATTAAATTAAAAACAGGAGAAAAATAATAAAGTAATAAATTGTCGACCTATCTTCCAGGATAGTTCTTTTGATAATACGTAGTCAGATACTGGTCGATTTCTCGAAAGCAAAAACGTCGCGTCACTAATTTTACTAATATTCTACTTTTTTCAGGCAATTAGCTTAAAATTTTGTTTTCAGTTACTGTAATTTTGTATCGTGCGACGGTTACTGATTACTTTATTGCATAAACAGCTGGCATAATAGTGCAGGTTCTGTGTGGATTTCTTTCATTATTGAGTATCTGCATGCACAATAGTTAAGTTTTTATTTTTTGGTGGTCTGGTCGCCGTAGCAATTTTGTTTTTCCAAGAAATAGTGTTTCATCATGTTTAGTGCAACAGAAAGCAACATTAAAGTCTGTCGTAGCAAAAGACAACAGTGGGTGTTGCAAAATAAAGAGTCGGCACAGGATGAGATAAACCACCTTGAGCAGTTAGCAAATACCAGTAGCTTACGTGAGATTGCAGGAAATCCCCAATTATTAATCAGTTTAGCGTCCGTCCCCGGTAGCTGAGTGGTCAGCGCGACAGACTGTCAATCCTAAGCACCCGGGTTCGATTCCCGGCTGGCTCGGAGATTTTCTCAGCTCAGGGACTGGGTGTTGTGTTGTCCTAATCATCATCATTTCATTCCCATCGGCGCGCAAGTCGCCGAAGTGGCGTCAAGTCGAAAGACTTGCACCAGGCGAGCGGTCTACCCGACGGGAGGCCCTCGTCACACGACATTTATTTATTTAAGCAGTTTAGCGATCAATAATGAAACAGAACAAACGATGGGTAGTGAACACGGAAATTCTGAAGAGACGTCGGTTGGTGATAAGTCGCCACAGTCTAGAGAAAGCTTACAAAAGTTTCCACAGCTGTGCGGAAGCTAACAACAATTGGTAACAGACACGCCAGCATCAGGTTTTTGTTAATGTCTTTCGAACGAACACAACACACATTACCTTCAGTGAACAATTATATAGAACCATACTGCGCCCATCCTACAAATTTTCTAGAACTAATTCACCAGATGGCTAAGGAAACGGAAGAGGAAAATAGAAAATCGCCTAGGGGAGAAATAATAAAATCACAGGACGAGAATAGGAAATCACAGGAAGAAAACAGTAAATCACCTAGGGAAGAAATTAAAAATGGTGTTCAATCAACAATCAGCAGTTTTGCCACTAGATTACGTGATCTTGAAACAGAACACGAAAACTTGAAAACAAATCAGCGTATTATTAGCTAAATTCAATACTAATTCCGAGTGCGATAGTTACACAGATAAAAGAGAAGAACAAACATCTTAATACAACGGTAAAAGAAATTAGCGAACAAGTGGAAACTTTGACACTAAATTCTGAAGAACGAAAAGAACAGTTAAGCACAATTAAAGAAAAAGTTGATGACCTGAGAACGCAAATGGAACATGGCAAATGACACAATGCCAGTACAGTTTTCACACACAGCAGAATATCAGTCACTAATAAATTTTATAGAAAACCAAGAGAAAGTTAATCGGGACAATTAACGTTACAGGAACACTATTAATGAAAAAACGGACGAACGTCTTCAAATAAGATTAACCGCGACCATGAAAATGATGTATTTCACCGTGTACATCTTCATAAAACTTCGATGGCATACAAACGTATGTCATTTAGGCGATTTCTCACGAGAACAGTATCACACATCCAGATACGACAATGAATCGCCGATGTGGTGCATTAGAGAACAATCTGGTTCCCACAGAGATGGTAATTTCGATTAAAAACACTTTCTGACAGTAAGTAAATTCTAAGTTTTCAGGAATTATATCAACAAAATTCACACCAAAGCTCGGATTGGTCAGTTTCTATTTTCTTTACCACCAAATTGGCCACTTGAACACAAATTACAATTTCTCTGCGGTTACTTGAAAAATTAACATGCGGCAAGAATGCTCTCAATAGTGAGAGATTGCCAAAGTGTAATTGATTTCTATCGAGCATTTTTGTCAGCCCACTGGCAGCGGGCCACACAAGATCGAGTAAAGCATAACATTATAACGTTACGGAAGTTTCTGACTTCTCGTGCCCAGCAAAATACTTTGAAGACACGGTACGTATACATCAGTACTTATCAAAACCGTAGAGTCCGTCAGAGCTAATTCGCATTTGTTTAACAGTTACGTACACATTTGAGACATGCGATTTTGGCCGGCAGATATAAATATGACTTAGAAGTATTTCATATATTGCTCCAGGAATTGGAATTGGACAATGATAACGTCTTAACGAAAAGGCACAATAAGAATCACAACAGGAAGTATGATAAGCTTGACGCTTGTGTACCGTGTGAAAACCAAAATTATGAGAAGCCGTACAACAAACACAAACACAGAAACTATTACAAACGTGATAACTGACATCGTCCGTATGACGAATAATTCTTGCTGTTGAATAATGAACTCTGTGATAGAAGTAATTTCCGGATCTCTATGTACGCAATACCAGTCATCACAGAAACTACGGTAATAAGAACAGCCATAACCATGCACATGATAACAACCGAAATAGTCGGAGACAGTACCCTCACTCAGTTGGTAATCACACAAATTTTGAGTACACTTCGGGCAGATCGAATCCGCAAAATGCATGGCACAACTACAGTTCAAATGGCTCTGAGCACTGTGGGACTTAACATCTGAGGTCATCAGTCCCCTAGAACTTAGAACTACTTAAACCTAACTAACCTAAGGACATCACACACATCCATGCCCGAAGCAGTACTCGAACCTGAGACCGTAGCGGTCGCGCGGTACCAGACTGAAGAGCCTAGAACCGCTCGGCCACACCGGCCGGAGCACAACTACAGTTATGACTACAGTTATCCAAAAAGCAACCAACATAGTCAACACAATCACAGTAATTAATGTCATAAATCACAATCGGCGACGGATAGAAATAGGTGAAATTAGATCACCAAATCCACGAGATAATCAATGACGGGGAATAAATACAAGGGAATGACTCGCAACTCCGTCAGCAAGCAATTCCGTAGATCACACAAAACACGTCGCTGCCTAAACTTTGAACTTCGTGTGTTTTGAAGACGTTAGAGACATGTTACTGGAAGAAACTGATGAAAAACGAAACTCTGTAGTACATCCAATAATAAACATTTCCGTAGGCGACACTACACTTTCCGCTGTCCTTGACTCTGGTAGCCCTATTCCTGCGGTCAGTGACATTATATTTCACAAATTAATGACAACAACAGACTGTCCGACTCTACTTTTACGTAAGATAGAAATATAAGGAGCGATTTCCGGAACAAGTGTTCACGTGATGCATCAAACCAATTTAGGCTTTTTGTGTTAAGGCTATAAATTTTCGATGAATTTCTTGATTGTTCCTCCTTTGTCCGCTGAAGTAATACATGGAGTAGATTTTCTAAACAAATATGAAGCTGTTTTGAATTTCAATGACGCCGAAGTAGGAATGGAAGTGGAAGGTAAGTCAGTATCATAAACATTTCAAGACTGGATCTTGAAACAAGATGATGAAATAAACTGTTTATGTTTTTTTAATAGGTAAGGAATCGAAAATTCCATCCGAGTACTTTCATAATGACGCAAGTCGTGCACATACATTTCACGAGGAAGTGAACCTGGAAACCGATGTACATAGGCTCATTCAGGAAAAGGTGGACAGAGTAGAGCAATGTTCAGAATCTGAAAGAAAGGATCTTCTTGACTTTTGCGCACACATTCCATTATCTATACACGTCGTACATGAACAATTAAGGGTTTTCAATATAAATTCCAGGTCAACGAGCAGAATAAGTTTTACATTAAACCATACATCATTCCAGCTTGCAACGGAGAAAAGAGGAAGACAGAAACTCAGTCTATGCTTGAACAGGAAATCATAGAATCTGTGGTCAGTTTATATAACAGTCCCCTTACATATTGTGGAGAACAAAGATAGCTCGATTAGATTTGTATTAGATTATAGGCAGATTAACACTATCATTTCAACAGAAACAGGCAGATCACAAACTTTAGAAGAATTCTTGCAAAATTTCTATGGTGTGCAAATTTTAATTTCTGTAGACCTCATTGTATGTTTGTGGCAAGTACAGTTACACCCAAATTGTAGAAAAAATACTGATATCTTACGTTTTGGTGAGCGCTGCTAGTTTCGCAAATTACCTTTTGGCCTCAATATATCGTCAGCTGCCTTTATTCGTCGTTTGAACACTATTTTTCCTGACTACTTGAAAAGACACATAACATTCTATGTTGATTATATTCTTATAGCTTAAAAGCCTTGGTCAAAACATAACCGTATTGTGAGAAACTTTCCTTAGTTTAGCAAATTTTTGTCGCCGTTTTATAAATATGAAAATTCTGGCGGCTCCTAATTATGCTCTTTTACTGGAGAAAACACCATACCTCCCTGGGATTCAGAATTTGAAAGATGCACTTCTTAATGCTCCAATACTTGCTCGTCCTGACTTATCATGAAGCTTTTGCTTATCAACGGACTCATCAAAAATTGTACTTGGCGTCACCTATTCCAAGAATTTGAAGAGAATGGTGTAACTGAACTGAAAAGTATTGTTCCGGTATAACTACAAGTGCCAGCACGACGATGAAGAACGGAAGAGCAGAGGAGGCTGCGAGACGACGTCAGCCAATAGCACGCTGAATAGGACGACACTAAAACGGGGGAGGCATCTATACGAGAGGATATAAGCACCGCGCCGCGTAGCCGCGGCCGCAGTTGAAGACGAACAGACATACAACGCAACAGCAGTGACGTATGAACTTATGTTTTGTTTGCATTGAAATTGTATGTACCAAAAGACATTGATTATTTACATGTCACCATTTGCTTGCGACACTCTTTCGTGAATACGCGAAGTTAAGTATTGCCAATTTAACTTACTGTAGTAAACTCCATTGATATGATATAATTTAATTGTTGTCTAGCGATCTGATAAAACAGCTTCCTAGGCATCCTGTATTAGACGAGTGGGCAAGATACTACAAGTATAGCTTTTGGCAGTCGTGTCTCGTCTAAATCTGAAAGAAATTATTCATTAACCGAGTTGGAAGCATTGACAGTTATTTGGGCATTTTTTAAATTTCGGTTCTTCGAGTACTCCAGTTTTTAATTGCATCCAAACTAAACCGTGATCGTTTGAAACGATGGGCTTTGTATTTACAAGAGGTTAACTTCTCTGTTGTTCACATTCCTAGTACTCAAAATGTTAATGAAGTGACTCTAGATACGTTTGTACAGAAGTAATGCATCTTTACCTATGAATTTTTGTTTCGAAAGCTACCACTCATTGAAGTTTTACTAATGTAGTAACTTAAGTACTTTTTCATTCTAATAAAGCACTGTTTTGAAAAGATGGTTCAAATGGCTCTGAGCACTATGGGACTTAACTTCTGAAGTCATCAGTCCCCTAGAACTTAGAACTATTTAAACCTAACTAACCTACGGACATCACACACATCCATGCCTGAGGTAGGATTAGAACCTGCGACCGTTGCGGTGGCGCGGCTCCGGACTGTAGCGCCTAGAACCGCTCGGTGACTCAGGCCGGCACCGTTTTGAAAATATCTATAAACATTAAAGAAAGACACAATTTAATGGTATAATGTTGCATTTTGCGTCTTAATCTTTTCTTAGTAATAACGGTAAATTGCCACTGTCGTATACATATACGTCACTTCAAAATTTCGCGCATTTGGCAGGTGGCTGCTCAGACAGAATGCGCAGTGAAGAGGTTAATTATGGATACGCTATGCATCTACCGGGAAGTAAACCTTTTCTGTTTTCATTTTATATATCATGTTCCTTATGATCAAATTTAGGAGCAAGTCTCCACGGTCATGGAGCGAGTCAGTGCATGAAATTATAACAAAAAAATCACTCTGAGCACTATAGGACTTAACTGCTGAGGTCATCAGTCCCCTAGAACTTAGAACTTCTTAAACCTAACCAACCTAAGGACATCACACACATCCATACCCGAGGCAGGATTCGAACCTGCGACCGTAGTGGTCGCGCGGTTCCAGACTGTAGCGCCTAGAACCGCTCGGCCACAACGGCCGTCAAATTATAACAAAAGAGTAGTAATAGATGACATGAAACGTATGATAATTATGAATCCTATGGAGACGACAAGACACAAGTTTAAATAAATAAAATCAACGACTTAACACAACATTTAGCTTAATTTTTTTGTATTTTTCCTGGAGTTCCTTGACAGAAAAGGAAGTGATTCAGGAGGAAAGTCTACAATATAAAAATGTAAGTACGTGGATTATCGCTAAGTATTTTTGAATTCCTGGTGCAGCTTACTGAAAATGGATGCAACAGCATACTGCACACCTTTCTGCTCAAGAGTCAATGAGTTCTCTTCCAAATGCAGATTGGATTTCTGCTTAGTGTTAACTGAGTGAAAGCGCTTGACTCTTGGGAATAATCTGAAATTGTTAACAAACATACAACAAAGAAAATATGCGTTCAGAGGCCAATGTCAGAATTTTCATACTACAGAACAGGAATCGAGAGAGGTTCCCGAACTTACACCAGATATTGGTCGAACCGCCCTTTTTCTGAGATAAAAATATCCTTTTTGAATCAGAAGAGTTACCCCAAAAAATAATACCTTGCTTGAGCTGCCACTTATTTCAGAAAATGTTCTAATGGTAAATGAAGAAGTATATGATTTTTGAAGAAGTTCCTGAACATGGGCTTTCCAGGACACCTTATTATCTGTCGTACCTCAAGGAGTTTGAATTGTTCAGTCTCACTAATCATATGCCCATTCCATGTAACCACAATGTCAGTTTTTGTTGAATTGTGTGTAAGAATCTGTAACACTGATTTTTTCTGTGATTATCATCAATTTATCTTCTGCAGGCCACGAACTTACTTAATTTCTTGGATATTCATTGTGATTCGGTGTCCTCTTGTGGAAGCGGGTGTAATCCCGGCAGTCTGCGTCTTGCCAACACAATATTCCGATGTCTTAACTCGGCGTCTTCATCAAGTGTTCACCTGCGGCTGGTCTACAAGCGGACGTGAACCATAAGTATGCCTGGACGGTGTCTGGTGTTCCCTACCCCGTCCGCGACCGCTGCGGCCGTTCCTGGTGGTGCTGTTTACCTCTAGGCGTTCCGTCTTTCATCCTTGCCCATTTCCGCTGTTTTCCTCGGTGGCGGCCGTGCCAAGGCGTTCCCCACGAGGTCTGCGCCCGCTAGGCACGTTCCCAGTACTATCGACAAGCTGCAGACGTTTCTTATGCCGATGGCGACCGCTCCGGCATTCTGCCGTGCCGCTGTCATGCCCCTGGCCTTTTGGCTTGGGCGCGCCCCTACAAGGTGCGCTTCCCGCCGAATCAAGCTGCTGTGGGAATTGCATACTCTGTCCGCGCACACCGCAGCAGTCTCTCGCTGTGGTGGCCGCCGTCTGCAGTTCTGTACTGTGTCTGCTCCCAGGTTGTGTGGTGTCTGAGGTTGCGGGTTGTTGATGTTGTCCTCTCTCTTGTCCTTGAGAGCTACAGTTAGTTGCCGCCTGGGGCTGCATAAGATCCCGTCCATAACGCCCAAGGTTGTCTGAGGTTCGTTACCAGAGAGGGGAACTTTTTCTGTTGCTTCTTTAGTAATTCTACATCCGGATTCCGCGCCGTCCTGAGCTGGTATACTGCTTCTCCGTTGGTCATGTTTTCTGTCATCTAGATTTCAATAGATTCAGTAATTCGCCACGAAGAGCCAGAGGTAGGAGTAGTCTAAAGTAATCAGGATCACAGAACTCTAGATACAGAAAGCTAATTAAAATCCTAAATTGATCTCAGAGATGTTTGGGGAAAATATAAGTGTATATCGGAAGAATAGGCAGTATAGTAGTCGCTGAAGACAGGAAATTCATATTAGCTGAGATACAAATTTCCTACCTCTGGACCGAGCGAGGTGGCGCAGTGATTAGACATTGGACTCGCATTCGGGAGGACGACAGTTCAATCCCGCGTCCGGCCATCCTGATTTAGCTTTTCCGTGATTTCCCTAAATCACTCCAGGCAAATGCCGGGATCGTTCCTCTGAAAGGGCACGGCCGACTTCCTTCCCCATCCTTCCCTACTCCGATGAGACCGATGACCACGCTGTCTGGTCTCCTTCCCAAGCAACCAACCAACCACCAACCTACCTCTGGCTTTTCGTTGTGAATACTTCGGCAGTTAACCACTAGGATATTAATACTCTCGTCTGTGGGGCGTTCCTTTGGATGTTACACTAACAGTTCCTCGCCTCCTACAATTTTCGTTCTCTGTACTGTATGGGGAGTCGCTTTATCTTGTGTGCACTCCCCACACACAGTCAAGTACATGGGTAGCAGCCGCTGATGCGCAGTGCATGCCAGACTCTCTTAGGAGGGCTGTTGAGTTCTCAACTCTTTGGTGCAAGTGTAGCGCCTAGCATCCCAGAATGTCATAGAATTTTCATAGTTTCTGGTCCTATTGCGTTTGCCTACTCCTGACACAGTACAAAACAGGTTTCTCAAAATGTGAAGTGAATCTCACTGGCCCATTTTCACTTTCAGTGGAAGACAGACCTTCGAACTTTCTGGTTATGAGGCTGGGCATACAGCGCTGAGTTCTTCGTGTTCCCCGTTTCCCTTCACACGCCACTCACAGTCAAGTGGAGGAGTGGTGGTACACTATGTGATGAAGAGTGTCCGGACACCACCAACACCATATGTTTTTCGTATTAAGTGCACAGTGCTGCACCTGCTACCAGGTACTCCATATCAGCGACCTCAGTAGCCATTAGACAACGAGAGAGAGCGGAATGGGGCACTCCGTGGAACTCACGGACATCGAATGTGATCAGGTGATGGGTGTGACTTGTGTCATACGTCTGTACGCGAGATTTCCACACTACTAAACATCCTTAGGTCCACCGTTTCCGATGTGATAGTGAAGTGGAAACATGAAGGGACACGTACAGCACAAAAGCGAACAGGTCGACCTCGTCTGTTGACTGATTGAGAGCGCCTGCCTTTGAAGAGGATCGTAATGTGTAATAGCTAGACATCTGTCGAGACCATCACACAGGAATTCCAAACTGCATCAGGATCGACAGCAAGTACTGTGACAGTTAGGCGGGAGGTGAGAATAGTTAGATTTCATGGTCGAGTGGCTGCTCATAAGCCACACATCATGCCGGTAAATGCCAAAGGACGCCTCGCTTGCTCTAAGCACTGCATGACTGAACAGTGTAAAAACGTTGTGTGGAGTAACGAATCACGGTACACAATGTGGCGATCCGATGGCAGGGCGTGGGTATCGCGAATTCCCGGTGAACGTCATCTGCCAGACTGTGTAGTGCTAACAGTAAAATTCTGAGGCAGCGGTGTTATGGTGTGGTCGTGTTTTTCATGGAGGGGACTTGCACCTCTTGTTTTGCGTGGCACTATCACTGCACTGACGTTTTAAGCACCTTCTTGCTTCCCACTGTTGAAGATCAATTCGGGGATGGCGATTGCATCTTTCAGCACGATCGAGTACCTGTTCGTAATGCACGGCCTGTGGACCAGATGTTACACAACAACAACATGCCTTTAATGGACTGGCCTCCACAATGCCCTCATCTGAATTCTACAGAACACCTTTCAGATGTTTTGAAACGCCGACTTCGTCTCAGGCCTCACTGATCCTCATCGATACCCCTCCTCAGTGCAGGACTGTAAAGAATGGGCTGCCATTCCCAAAGAAACCTTCCAGCACCTGCTTGAACGTATTCCTGCGAGAGTGGAAGCTGTGATCAAGGCTAAGGGTGGCCCAACACCATATTGAATTCCAGCGTTACCGATGGAGGGTCCCACGAACTTGTAATTCATTTTCAGCCAGGTGTCCGGGTACTATTGATCGCTTAGTGTACATCCCCACTTCCTGTAGGTGAGACCTTATCCACAGTACGTGAGGTATCTTTGGTATATCCGATACATTAGCGTCGGGCGCTCTTCGAGCACATCCATTCGCAGCGGCTTGTAACGGTTTAACAGTAGTCAGCGCGAATTCTAGCTGTTCATGGACGTCAACCGACTCATCCACAGCATCCACAGTGGAGCTGCATTTTGGCTGGTGCAATGTCTCACAGAACAATAATACTGAAATATTCGCCAGAAGATGATGGGAACGAAACTCATCGAAACGTTGCGACAAGACGACGCCACCACTCGGCTGATAAGCTGAGAAGAATTCATCAGTGGAATACGCCGAGAAAGACTACAATCGCAAATATTGAAATAAGCCCGCTAATTCTCTTTTCATTCCTAAATCACTTAAGCTAAAAGTGCTGCTAATTACCGTTAAAATCTGAAGCTGTTAGAAAAACTTGAGTTAAAAGTCGCTAATTTTCTGATTTTTTTTTAGATGATAGTCACTAAAAGCTCCAAAATACCGTTAATTTACGATAAAAGGAGATAAAATGCACTCCTGTTGAGGCAGAAAGGTAATTATTATCCTGTATGTTAGTTATAGTGAGTACAACAGTAAATCACAGAAGTAGACTTGCTACGAAATACGTTATACGCTACAGCCATAATTTCCGAAAATTCTCATAAATTGACAGTCGCTTGTGTTTCTGTACATAGAAATCCGGAATGAACAATTCTTTGAACGAGGATACTATATTTAAAATTGCATAAACTACAAATGTTGAGTACTACTGATGCTATAGGATGAAATATGTTTTCCGCAGTACAAATCGTACGAAAATACAGAACTTATCGCTACAACAGCACGAGGTTTGATATAATCAACACGAAAAACATTTCTAAATTTTTCTTGATGTTTCTGCACCTACGTTTTAGGGGTGAAACTATCTGACATGTCATTTCTATCAGGACACAAAGCAATTAAGGTAAATTCGTTTGTTTATGTAAATATATGATAATAAACCTGCGAATAGGTCAGATTTTGCCCTCATCTGGTTTCGAGTAACCTTTTACACTAGCGTTCCGAAGCTGAACACAGTAATGTTGGTATGTCCCACAAAATCTTCGCAAAATGTGGGACACAACACAGTACGTCGTCAGCTGTAGGCGGCTAACAGTGTGCTAGTAAATATTGCTGAAAATCGTATGGCTCACCAGTCAGACTAATATTATCGCTCTAATGATCTATGTGTCCAACAGGTACATAAACAGAATTGGAACTAGTGCATTCTGTAAAACCGACAGCAATGATAGACTGAAACTGAATTATGTTGCAAGGTTCAACCATTATAACTGTGCCGGCACTGAGTGGTCACGAGTTGCGGCGACTCGAGTTGCCGCGCCGCCTCGTTAGGACCTGCTGCGGCGCCTCTGCTGCCGGGCGCCCCCCGCCGCTGCCGTCTGCGGGATGTCGGCGAGTTGGCTCGCCTTGCCGCAGCACGCCGCTCGCCGCACCGCCCTGTCAACGTCTTGGTCGGTATCGGTGTCGACGACGCTGCCATTCAACTTGGATATGTTTTTATAAGTCTTTGAGAAACATTTCCTGTTGGTAGTGGAACCTGTTGGGCGCTGCTGAAAGACTAGGCCGATTTACTTTAGTGGGAGCTGGGTCTGCTTATTGTATCGGTGCTACTTAATGCAAGCAAATTTGTGGCAGATAGTCGTTCAAAAGAATGTCACACCCACTTCCTCCCAGCCCTTCTACTCACTAGTTGTGTTACGTTACCCTCACCAAATCCGCCGTGAAATACCACACAACCATCATCTCCATGAATTTGTACTTTGAATAGTCTGAAAACGTCCATCTCCATTAAACAATTGACAATCAGTTTTTTGAAACCAAAAAGGTACATTCTATAGTGATGTCATTGAACGTAATGAATACACAAACCTGCAATTTCATTCACTTTGATCTGCTCCCAAGTACGCTCAAGATACGGCAGTTTTACACCGGTAAAGTTGTTATGTCTATATCCTTTCTACCTTTACTTAACAAATTTATTGTTATTCAATGTCCCTTTATCTAGTGCAAAGGACACTATGACATTGCCTATTTTTGCCGTTAAGTGTGTCCGACGTACGCCGCTAGTGGTTATGGAAGGCAGCGGTAATGCACCCATGTTGTTGTTGTGCAGCTCTCCATGCTACCCAATCCTGTGCAAGCTTCTTCATCTCTCAGCAACTACTGCAACCTACATCCTTCTGAATCTGCTTAGTGTATTCATCTCTTGGTCTCCCTCTACGATTTTTACCCTCCACGCTGCCCTCCAATACTAAATTGGTGATCCCTTGATGCCTCAGAACATGTCCTACCAACCGATCCCTTCTTCTAGTCAAGTTGTGCCACAAACTTCTCTTCTCCCCAATCCTATTCAAGACCTCCTCGTTACTTATGTGATCTACCCATCTAATCTTCAGCATTCTTCTGTACCACCACATTTCTAAAGCTTCTATTCTCTTCTTGTCCAAACTAGTTATCGTCCATGTTTCACTTCCATACATGGCTACACTCCATACACATATTTTCAGAAACGACTTCCTGACATTAAATCTTTACTCGATGTTAACAAATTTCTCTTCTTCAGAAACGCTTTCCTTGCCATTGCCGGTCTACATTTTATATCCTCTCTACTTCGACCATCATCAGTTACTTTGCTCCCCAAATAGCAAAACTCCTTTACTACTTTAAGTGTCTCATTTCCTAATCTAATTCCCTCAGCATTACCCGATATCCAGGTCCCATCTCCTTAAATTCCCAACTTTTTGCACTTTCTTCAGTTTTAATCTACAGTTCATAACCAACAGATTGTGGTAAGAGTCCACATCTGCCCCTGGAAACGTCTTACAATTTAAAACCTGGTTTCTAACTCTCTGTCTTACCATTATATAATCTATCTGAAACCTGTCAGTATCTCCAGGCTTATTCCATGTATACAACCTTCTTTAATGATTCTTGAACCAAGTGTTAGCTATGATTGAGTTGTGCTCTGTGCAAAATTCTACCAGGCGGCTTCCTCTTTCATTCCTCCCCCCCCCCCCCCCCCCAATCTATATTCATCTACTACGCTTCCTTCTCTCCCTTTTCCTACTACCGAATTCCAGTCACCCATGATTATTAAATTTTCGTCTGCCTTCACTATCTGAATAATTCCTTTTATTTCATCCTACATTGTACTACTGTAGTAGGCGTGGGATTCGTGTCTGTCTTGGCCACAATAATGCGTTCACTATGCTGTTTGTAGTAGCTTACCCGCACTCCTATTTTTTATTCATTATTAAACCTACTCCTGCATTACCCCTATTTGATTTTGTATTTATAACCCTGTATTCACCTGACCAAAAGTCTTGTTCCTCCTGCCACCGAACTTCACTAATTCCCACTATATCTAACTTTAACCTATCCATTTCTCTTTTTAAATTTTCTAACCTACCTGCCCGATTAAGGGATCTGACATTTCACGCTCCGATCCGTAGAACGCCAGTTTTCTTTCTCCTGATACCGACGTCCTCTTGAGTAGTCCCCGCCCGGAGATCCGAATGAGCGACTATTTTACCTCCGGAATATTTTACCCAAGAGGATGCCATCATCATTTAACCATACAGTAAAGCTGCATGCCCTCGGGAAATATTACGGCTGTAGTATCCCCTTGCTTTCAGCCGTTCGCAGTACCAGCACAGCAAGGTTGGTGTTACAAGACCAGATCAGTCAATCATCCAGACTGTTGCCCCTGCAACTACTGAAAAGGCTGCTGCCCCTCTTCAGGAACCACACGTTTGTCTGGCCTCTCAATAGATACCCCTCCGTTGTGGTTGCACCTACGGTACGGCTATCTCTATCGCTGAGGCACTCAAGCATCCCCATCAACAGCAAGGTCCATGGTTTATGGGGGGCGGGGGTATATATGCAACCATATCGGCAGCATATTGGCGAGGCATTCGTCTTCATGGACGACAATTCGCGCCCCCATCGTGCACATCTTGTGAATGACTTCCTTCAGGATGACGACCTCGCTCGACTAGTTCTACGCCGGCCGGAGTGGCCGTGCGGTTCTGGGCGCTACAGTCTGGAGCCGAGCGACCACTACGGTCGCAGGTTCGAATCCTGCCTCGGGCATGGATGTGTGTGATGTCCTTAGGTTAGTTAGGTTTAATTAGTTCTCAGTTCTAGGCGACTAATGACCTCAGAAGTTGAGTCGCATAGTGCTCAGAACCATTTGAACCATTTGACTAGTTCTACAGACACGAACCCTATCGAACATGTCTGGGACAGATTGAAAAGGACTGTTTATGGACGACGTGACCCACCAACCACTCTGAGGGATCTACTCCGATTCGCCGTTGAGGAATGGAACAATATGGACCAACAGTGCCTTGATGAACTTCTGGATAGTATGCCACGAAGAATAGAGGCATGCATAATGCAAGAGGACGTGCTACTAGGTATTAGAGGTACCGGTGTGTACGGCAATCTGGACCACCACCTCTGAAGGTATCGCTGTATGGTGGTAAAACATGCAATATGTGGTTTTCATGAGCAATAAAAAAGGCGGAAATGATGTTTATGTTGATCTCTATTCCAGTTGTCTGTATAGGTTCCGGAACTCTCGGAACCGAGGTGATACAAAACTTTTTTTGATGTGTGTAGATAAAATAATTTCTTCTGATCGTGTCGCATCCATAAGGCATCGTATTCGTGGTGTAAGGTTTTCGTAGTAGGAGTCTTAGTAGAGGTAGTTTTCTCTCCTACTAAATAATACCCCACTCCGACCCTGTACTGAAAGCATTTTGATACAAGTTTACATTTTTATCACTCAAAGGTGGAGCATCTCCATAAAACATCTTGCCATGGAGGCGTCCGAAAGAAGAGAAGTGATTAGTAAAAAACTGTTAACAAATGTTCAGTAAACGAATTGAAATTACTGACATCATATTGATTGTATACCAAATAATCTATTATTCCGTTAGGTTTATCTTCCTAAAAGTCATGAGGAAGACAGAGACAATTTAAAAGAAAAATCAGTTTTGGTACGCTACGACTTGTGGTTCCGGTAATGGCGTCAGGTATCCGGAGAGTGAGACCTGAAATGCCGCATTGCGTACCACTTATTAGCACTGCCTGACTGTAGCTCTATGCTCTGGGCGCTACCGAATGGTCCTTGATCTTAGCAAGAGGAAATTATTGCTATCGGATTTGGAACTCTATAGCCACTGTGACCTGTCTTCTGCAAAAACTCGATTGCACTCGTGATGTGTTTCCTGGGACAGTTAGTTGCTAGCTTCTTGAGTGAAAGAAAGTGTGATGGCATTACTCAGGAAAGGTGTATATTTGCTTTCTGGGGCAAATAGCGACCTACCAGCTTCTTCACAGTAGTAGGTCTGCCGATGTGAACAGAGCTTGGGACTTACCGTCGTGTGACATACCAGTAGTATTTCTTGTAACCATAGAGACACAAATTTCGGTACAGTTGCCCAAGCTATTGGACAAACGTGGATGGTGAAGCACTTGGATCGACAATCTTCCCAGGTCAACGGCATCTGTATCCTCACTCTCAATCTCGTTCGTGCTTGTGAACTGGCTACACTGGCCATCCGGTATTAGAATGGTAAAACCTCCTCACATTCAGATCTTTCACACACTACATTGCCTCCTACAACAACTATTACAATGAAGCTCCAGCTTTAGAGTTTCACTTCAAATTTTGTCCACATATACTCATTCATTCTCACTTATTACCAACTTACGATCTACCTGCTTATCTGTTTCTATAGCATTTATATTTTACATAAAACAATTTTATTCCCATTACATACGCTACTGTTCTATTAATAGTTTTGTCTAACCTACCGCTATACACAAATATTCTTCGTGAACATGTAACCTCCCTCTTCCCAATCGGGCTACTGGTCTGCTATATAATTGATCGTGATCGCGTATGCCTAATTTAATTTTACAGTCAGCAAGGCTATCGTTACTGAAGGAAAATAATACCTGTCGGTGGGGGAAACGGTAATGAGACCCCTCTGGAGGAAGAATCTATTCTAAAACTAAAGTAAATACTGATGATATTTTGAAAAGGGTGAAAATAGTGCAGTCGCTCATGAACCACACGGGGGAAAAGGATACCGCGTAATATTTTTATTCCACAGCACAACAGTTCAACAGAAAATCAATGAATCAGAAAGCACTGAGTTTGCAGTTACTTATTCTGAAATACTAAATTTTGAAGGTAAGGTTAAATGAAGTTACTGGTTAAATAAATGACTGGCTAACTGAAACTTTGTTTCGTAAAAAGTGACTTTCAGTAACGTCCATGCAAAATTATGAAAAATGCAAGCACTTTACTTTTGATTACTGAACGACTGAATACACAATTACATCGATTACTTATTAAATATAGCTTTTGTAATACAACTTACAGCTTCAGAATCATAAGTACAGTACAAGTTATCAACGGATATTAAACGTCGAAAATTTTTGGACGCTGCAGAAGATATTTTATCTGAATTTTCGCTACTACAACCCTTTCTCATGTAAGTAACGCAACGTAAAGATGAACATGACGTATTACTGATCGGTAATTACAAACATTCAGCTCGTGTCTCGTACTTAAGGTGTGTGGATGTGTTGGACCGATCTCAGGTACGTTCTGTGTCACTGGCTTACTTCTACCGTTCCTTCTTCTGCTTTCTTTACCCAGTTCTATTGCCCCTCCGGAATGGCTGCTGGAAAGTGAGACAGTGCTTCCGGTTCACCTTGAAATGGCCGGATTCTGCTTATGTGGACAACAGTGTTTCAGGTGAGGAGTTGTATTGGAACGTTACCTGCTATAGTTGTTTCGACTTCCTGTCATGATCCATGGTATTCATGGTACCGCCGAATGAACTTCTTTGTTTTCCCTTTCGGAACGTAACGGTTACATAACATAACCCGCCGTCCAGTGCGATAGCTTGCTAATTTCGGTTTTTTATTGTGAGTATTTTCCTGCGTTCCTGTTTTTTTCACTTAATCTCATATCGCTTGTAGCCTTTTAGCAATGTTCCCAACAGAGGATACACTCTCAGATGAAGTAGGTCGACATAATTAAAAAGCTGAGACCATTTTTCTACCCAAAACAACCTTGTAAGGTGAAATACCTGCGTTCTAAAGGATTGTTGTATTTTACACACTTATGAAATATTGTAATATTGTGTCCCAGTTACTGTGGCTACTATTCACACCGTAGCTCAACGTTCTATGCGCCCTCCCTCTTCTTATGTTTACTTACGTCCGAAGAGCATTGGTACGTAACTTCTTGACACGGCTTAGTCAACATAACTACTTTAACAGTTCAGAAACAAAAACTGTGCCTTGGTCGGTTGTTATGGCTTTGCTGTGAAGAATTCCAACAGCCAACGGTTAACGAAAGAGTGAGCCACCGTATCCGCTTGTTTGTTTGTTAGCTCGGCCAGGGCATTGTGACCATCAAACTGCTATCGATATAAACCTGTTCCGGCAATGGCAGCGTCTGCTGGCGAGGAATGACTGCTACTCAAACACACGCGCGGTTCATGTAGTGTATCAGTGAGCGTGCTGACCGTGTGTAGAATGGGGAAGGCACGCGATCTATCTGAGTTTGACATGGCATATTGCGATGGCCTGGAGATTCAGCACGAGCGTCTCATCAGGTGTTCGAGGAGTGCTGTGAGGAGTGTCTCCAACATGTGACGAAACCACGTCCAGAAGTTTTGGGGTTGGGCAGCCACCCCTCATAACAGATGTCAGACATCGTAGTCTGGGCAGACTGGCAAACCAGGACAGGCAGCGAACTGTGACGGAGCTAACACCAGCCTTTATGCTGGGCACAGTACAAGTGTGTCTGAACAAACAGTGCACCGAACACTCCTAATGATGGGCCTCCATAGCCGACGACTCATGCATGTGCCAACGTTAACACTATGAAATCGGCTGCTACAGCTGAAATGGGCACATGACCATCGGCACTGAACGTTGGATGGTGCAGTGGAGAGAGTTGCATAGTCCGGTCAATCCCGATACCTTCTTCATCAAGCCAATGGGAGGGCGCGAATCCGTCGTCTCCCAAGGCAACAACTCCTTGATACCTATATTGCGGGACGGAGACAAGCTGGTGGCCGCACCATTGTGCTCTGGAGTACATTCGCATGGGCGTCCATGAGATCAGTGGAGCTCGTAGAGCTGGTGCAGGACACCATGACGGCTAAGCAGTATCACACGCTGGTTGTAGACCACGTACACCTCTGCATGACGATCATGTTTCCCGACGGCAGTGGTCAGTGGCGTTTTCTCAGCAAGATAATGCACCATGTCACATGTGCAGGAGTGTGATGGAGGGGTTGAAGAAACACATTGGCGAGTTATAATTGATGTGCTCCCACCGCCCCTCCCCCCCCCCCCTCGCTCCAAATGTCCATATGTGGACTCGATCGAACACATGTGGGATGTGACTGAACTTGGCATCAGAGCTCATCGCCCTTCTCCCCGTAACTTACGGGACTTAGGTAACTTGTGTGTGCAGATTTGGTGCCATCTCCCTTCAGCGACCTACCATTGCTTCTATGCCACGACGCGTCGTCAGTGTGACCCGTGCCAAAGGTGGACGTACCGGCTACTAGGTAACTGGTCATAATGTTCAGTGTATACTATTCGGACCATCAGTTTCATGACGTGCTCCGTCTCTGAAAATTTACGACAAAGTGCTTCTTGCTGTGCGACACAATGAATTCCTTACAAATTGTCTGTTGATCACTGTAGTTTACTGTGCAACAGTTCTACAGGCCTATTTGTGCCCTGGCACCTCTCGTCCTTTCTCAGTGGTAATGAGACTAACATCTTCCAATGCCTGCCAACGGCTTCAGTCGCTTCTTCAACAGTTCTCAGTAAGTAGATCCCTCATGTTGCGTCTTTCATTGCCACCGTATCTAATGCTTCTTCTGTCACATTCAAACTGCAGTCGATACCACGAATATAAATCACAAATTGTGTGGTGTCGGAAATGTCGATCGACATGTCCAAAGAAATCGAGAATGCAAGGAACTTGCTGGCATTGTCAATTAATTGCCATGATAGATATGCGGCAAGTTATTCTTTGTCAAGATTGACTAATTTTGGAAAACTTCTCTACCTCCAAGGACGTTACAATTTCCGCTGCCCCAACAATCCAATCTTTAACCAACTCGCCATCGCTGAAAGGTTTACTATATCTGACAACTTCGAGCTGTATTTTGTAGCTTGCTTTCAATACCGTGGCGCTACGTTTGTTGCCGGCTAAAAATAAGAAACAGTAGAAGGAACTGTAAACACAATGGAGTTCTACAAGCAAATACGTAAATATACAAACAGCATGAAGACAATGATTTTCACCTTGATATCGGCTCGCTGTGCAGCAATGCACCTTCTTATTTCCGCCAACTAGTTTTCTCCTTCATCGTTAGGAATATCTCTAAATTCCTTGTGCATTGTGTTTTAATCCCGTTGTATAGCATATCTGCGGTTACTTGTGATTATGTGGCTGCATATTAGACGCTAAGAGCTTTCATCCCTCTCTTTGGAAAAGTACTGTAATTCCCGATACGTCGCTAGACTGCCTCTTTTTGAGTGTATTTGACAGTGCAACCGCAACTGTTCTTTTACATTTCGTTTAAACCACAATCAAAAAGCGAGGAATACACAGAAATGGGACTTCGAAAAGTACCACACCGTATGGCAGAAGAAACAGTACCGCATCGCTGTACTGCGTCAAACGCCACGTGGTACCAAGTACCTCCACGAAGGACCGCCCAGTGCCGAGACAGACCGAGCCTTGGCCCACACATCGTGCAAGAGTGCCGTTTGCCAGGCCGTGGCGGGTCCTGTTATAAAAGCTCTATTGCGTGTTTAAAGACTGCGTCGTCATATGTATCCTGATCTGCATCAGTACATTAACAGAAATAGAAAAAAAATCACACAAACGGCATGAATAAAATTAACCAATACTCTGACAGCCCATGGGCATGGGTGTGTGTGTTGTTTTTAGCATAATTTAGTGTAAGTAGTTTGTAAGTCTAGGGACCGATGACCTCAGTAGTTTGGTCCCTTACGAATTCAAAAGCACACACTCTGCCACATGTAGATAGAACAGTGTAGCTCACCTACACACCAGAAGAATATCATAGCTACATACAGAATGAAAAGTATTTTGATAAGAAATATGTAAGTAGCAGTAATCCATGTATGTGTATTCATATTTATTCATCTACATAATATGGATTTTGATATGTCTACCATAATAACCTATTACAGTAGTAATTACATTTATATTTTCCATTAAAAATTAAATGTTTCGTTAGGAATCCACACTAGTATAGCATGCATCTACTTCATAAACACAGTTGTCGGTTAATAGATCCTGTACATACCTCTCAAAGAAATTGTACGGTAGATATCTCACTGACAAGAGTACATTATTTCGAGTATATAGATTTATGCCGGTATGTTTGAAGCTATTTTTGGACTTAATTTATCTAGCACATTCTAAGTCTATATTATTCTTGTTAATATTTTTAATTCTTTAAAATGTGGCTGCAACGACTCTCTGTAATTACTGTTGTTACTACTCTTGTCTCCGCATATACACTGTTTTCACATAATTTGAGTTGCCAGACAGGATATGCCCTTAATTTAAGTGAGAGTGGAAGAAAGCATAAAATGAAGACTCAAGCCGTCCCTTAGTGACACACCATTTTAATTTGTGTAGCATCTAAATCATATGTGATAGTTTAATTCACAACAGGTGCATGTGTGCATCCCATTTCAGTTGAGGGTCCAAACGAATGCTTAGCAGTGTGACAGATACACACTCATTTACTTTTTCACTTAGGCCCAGTTTGTGGAGAAGAAACTGTATTGTTCAGTTTTTTTATTTCACCCACTGTCTCACTGTCCACCTCATCCCCTCACCTCTGTGTGTACACCTCCTCCTCCCCCCCCCTTTCTGCTTGTCCATCTCCTGTGCAAGCAACCACCCTCAGGGCATGTCTTCCTCCCCCCTTCCTTCAGCCCATATCATCCCACTCCTATCTCTGTCCATCTCCCCCTTCCCTCTAATCTGTCCATTCTGCCGACTTAAAACTCTTCAATTACTATAGAGATTCATTGGGGAGACATATTGTAGCAGCACGTACACATATACAGATGACCATCCAGCAGTTTTGTGCTGGTGACGGAAAGGAATCCCCTTACCACCTATCGACCTTATGACCAGAATGGGGCACATTGTAGAGCACGCATTGCTGTCTGTGGTGATCATACACTCTATTAAGAACCGTTTCCCCCATTTGTATTATCCAGGGCACAATCATAAATTGTACTGGCGTTAGTGTAATTATTTTTTTTATAATCAAAGGAGTCAGTTCTAATCGTCTTATTGCGTAATTCTTGCAGTTACTTTGTGTACTATACCGTAGCAATCCTTTTTACGTACGGACCAAGTTTCATCGAGCCACGTAACTTGGCAGTGTCACATCATAGTAAGGTTTTACACACCATTATAGTTACAGGAACACTGCACAAATACAACTTCACACAGTCATCCCTCTAAAAACTATTAAGGCCAACTGACAATTTCTTAAAATATGTTAATCATGGGGAAACACACTTTCTAGACATGGAATTAGTGCAAAGGAAATGATTCACAAGGCTCGGTATGCTTTTACGTATTCGTGGTAGAATGTTCCTAAGCTCTAAAATAAAACAAATTATTGAAATTATGTGCGCAATTTTATGTTAACTTCATAAAACGGTGAGGCCACTGCATCAGTAATGGAAATACCAACAATACTATCAGGAGAAGCACCACCAGCACTAGCGACAGCAGTACTTGAACTACAGGCTGGAACCAAGGAGCACAAGAGGGGGGGACCAGAAATAAGATCGCAGCTCACTCCGTCCACAGATCCACAGGTACGGCGTGAGAATTATTTGTTCACAGACCAAAAGAGTGAACTCCCTCTGCATAATTACTCTTCAACAAATCAGTTAGCCAAGGAAAAGGGACCAATCAGAAGCAAAGAGTTTCAAGGAAAAAACTGGATCTGAAGATAACAAACAGGATGAAAATGCCCTACTTACTTAAAAAGGAAAAAGGAGAAGAAGAAGTGTTCGTAACCTGAGTTTCAAGAAATTCGTTTCACTAATAGAACACTACATAATGTAGGTTTCTTGAATACTGATATAGAGTCTCTCAACTACTAATCAATAAACTTGAACATTGGCTGGAATACTTAAACCACAGTATGCTTTCAGTAAATGAGCACTGGTCTAGCCATGAAGAACTAAATTCAAGTAGCCACATCATTATGACTGGCAACCAGCTACAGTAGAACAAGTGCTTAACATGATGGCTATCTGCCTATGTCAAAAATCAAAGATCGTTAATGCAAAATTTGAAGCTGCACCTGCAACGTTGCCGAAATAGTAAATTATATTGTTTCGGTAAACTACCACCTGAATTACAAAGATATTTGTTTGTGGAACTGCTGGAGGAACCAGTCCTCTTGGTACTCAAAGATTACACAATATTTAGTAGTGCAAATATGAACTTAGGGCTTATGAACAGAAATGGGAACCATTTGCTAAATACGTTAAGGCTTCTTAACTTCTGCCGTGTAGTTGACAAATCCAAAAAGCAGATGATACGCCTAGATAATATATTATGTAATTTCTTCGAAGTTCTCTGTTGCACTTCTCTATAGAGGTTGCTAGTATATTATGATTCTGGAAACATGTCTCCCGATATCTCTTGACATATGCCGTCATACCTGCGAGATAAGGAGTACTCCAGACATGGACGCAATAGTGTCTTACATGTGCTGTCCATTACCAATACATTACTCATCAGCAGAACTGTCACAGTAAATCACAGTTTTCCATTTGACAACCCCGTTACTGGTATCATGATTTTGTCCCCCTTCATACCTACTGCTAGTATCACCATTAAGTACTTTAATGACATAACATGGTCCTGAAGTTTATGGCTGATAATTAAATATGATATTACTGGGCTTTTGTACAAATGCCTTATCTTGCCTAGATAATAATGATAGTCGTGGACAGCACGACGACGTTTTCTGTCTATTCATGAAGCGTATCTAACACATCAGCCCCAGTGACAAGTGACATTCCATTAACGAAGTGAAAATATGGTTATGTCTTCTGAGGATTATCTTCAACGAGACCAGCAGATGGGAATATATGGTATGATCAAATCCCTTACTAATTACAGGCAATACTGATTACATCACACATTTAAAAATATTCCAGCGTCTTCATGATGCATTAGTTACTCTCGAATATGGCAAAATTCCTAACTGGACAGTTTTCACCTTCCTGAAGAATGAACGTCTCGTACTTAAATTTTCACACAAGTCCTCCTGCCACATACCTGGAGAGTGACTGATATATCTGTAATCTCATAATTGTTGCGCAGCCTCCCCACATAATTCATACACATAGTACCGAAAAACTGAGATGGTATACGGTGTAAGCTTTTTTGTTCATTGCATATGAAAGGTAGCAAAAACTGTCATTTATTGATATATAATTCTGTCTGCTCTCTGGTGAAATGCTCGAATAACACATGCAGAGAAAATAAATGCCTATGGAAATTTCACACACTGGTACTATCCTTGGTTTTCGCTGCCGGCTCTCAAAATCGACTTGACTCAATATTTTGTGGACCCACTGTCTCTCATTTTCAGGAAAGCAGCTGCTGAGTCTCAGTGAAAACTAATCCTGAGGCCGGACTTATACACAGCGCATGCGTCATGCACCACAGTTGCTTACCCCCCTGACTGGCCCTTTATGCCGCCCCTAGTACCACTCCGACGCCATTCGTATATGGCAGTGCAGTAGTATTCTTAAACTCTCGGGCCGGCGGAACCTAAGATCTCTGTGTTTTGATGCTAGGTAAAACAGGGTTCCACTTCCTGCTAAGACAAAATCCCTTGTCACCATTGATCAAATTGTCTGTGAACATAGACTCAACCAAATCCTTACAAACACTGTTCCCAAAAACGTATCGTTGAATTTCATCCCATGTATCTGGTTTAAATAACTTTCCGCTACTGTCGACTTCTCCAGCTGTTAACCCCCTTGTGACGGCGATTTTCTTTGCACATATCCGGAACAGCAAAAATACACAGGTCTACGTAAGCTTTCCCCATTCACACAGAATTTTGTGTGTGCAATACCTACTAAGTCTCAAATCATCCTTAATAGAGTCAAGCAGTGCCCTAACCTTGACGGGTGGACGGTACACACACTTAATGTAAAATCTCCTCAAAATTATTTCAGTGTTAAAGGATAGCCTATACTTGCATCACAAAGGAACAAAGCCCACAGATCTACGCTCCGCTGCAGGCATTTCTGGCGGTGGTCCAGACACCATATTTGCATCTCACGGTACACATTTTCCTTTACACAGCCACAAGTCTCAAACTTCTTGTGTTAGACTGTCTGTGTCGGAAATAATATACGCTCTGCGTACTAGAGTTCTAAACACGCTATGGCATTGGTACGATGGGTGGAAATTCTTTGTATGCAGTTAACTATCAGTATTCGTCGGTTTTTAGTAGACACTATGTCCCAGAGTATAACCATGATTTTTGTAAACGAGTATGTCCCAAAACGATACCTTCTCGTCAGTTCCGGGCTCCATGACCTATTTAGTTCTTGTATGGAGACAGTTGAATTGTCCATAAATCGGTTACAGCATCACGTCCGTGGGGCTAGTCCACAAATTAACTATCATACTGTCTCCTCGAGCACATTTGTTGCAAAGCTCATTGTCCTATCCTCGAAACCACCCATAGACATTTAGGATTTACTTATAAATTTCCATGTGGTAGCTCTATTCACATATGTCACTTTGGAAGAGTGCTAGAGTGTGATTAGGGAACACTCGATGAGCAATTAGTGCAGCTTTGTAGTCATGTGTTGACATCGACATGTTTTTCATTAAATGGTACTGTTCAGAATGACAGGGTTGCTACAGGTAGTCCTTAATCTTCTATAGGTCAAAATTTATTTATGGAATACTTCAAGGATACGGCATAGGGGACTTCAGCTTTGCAACCAGTGCACATCTTGAGGTACGTTGACGATATCTTTATCGTCTTGCCCCAAAGACACGATGTTCTTAGATGATTTGTCTTCAGTCTACCTCCCAGCATTAAATTTAAAACGGAGTTTGAAGGTGACGGGAAGCATCGATTTTTTGGACGTGTGGGTTTAACCGAAAACATGATGGTACTCTGTCACGTAGCGTTTATCATAAATCGACAAATTCTGATCGTTATCTCCATAAAATGACACTTCCACCAGCCGTACCAACGCCGTGGTGTCCTTAAAACTCTAGTACGCAGAGCATACGGCGTTCTCGAGTCACCAGTTTTAACCTAGGAATTTGCAGCATTTGGCGGCTGTGTTTAAATAAAATGGATACTCTGAGAAGAAGGTTCATCAGGCTATGCAGTTTGAGCCATCCCTGGAGATGAATGAGGAGGAAGACAGATGTGTGGCACATATTCAGTATGCCTCGACATAGATCTGACTTTAAGGATATCTCATATTATGAATGTGTTCCGCCTACCTATCAAGATTGGGGCACTACTCGGCTTTATAAAGGATGATTTAGGACTTTGAAATCCTGGCAAACCCAAAATTCTGGGTCATTTGGGGAAAGCTTACATCGGCTGGTCGATTTGCACAGTTAAGGAGAGTGGAGAATTGTTGAAATGAAAGATTTAGGAAGAATACTGAGATACCCTGATATTTTATGGTACGTCTGTATTTTGAAGAGTGTTCATAAAAAGGTAATTGAAATTAGGTCAACAGAAAATTTCATTAATTGAAACAAAGGTTTTCTCTTAGCGGGATGTGGAACGCTATGATATACAGCATCGAAACACAATGTTCTTTGGTGTGATCGGCTTGAGTGTTTGAGGTTCGTCTTCGAGTGCAACGTATTTTTGGCGCCAGTGTTACACTAAGGGTGGCGCCAAAAGTCCGGTCTTGAGAGCATCGCTTGTGGTGGGCGATGCGTGCCTCGTGTAGAGTTCGGGGACGACATTTGCGGGTTTAGCACTAGTTTTCAACTGTTCTCAGGAGCAGCAGCGTCTCACCTGAAGATGGCGGTCATTAAACCGTATGTGTGACAACACATTGTTATTGGTGTAGTTTTTCCACTGATATAATTCCACTAAATGAATGTGGAGTATTAGTAAGATAGACTGCAGTAGCTACAATAATTGATTAACACTTAGGATAAAACTAATGGCTTCTGCACACAGGTTTATTTATCTACTCCAAACAGGAGCAGGTAATTATGGTGCAAACACGCAGACACACACAGACGGAAATTCGATTGAGCGTGTGCTGAAACCATAGGATCTGGACGATCCTATTTAAGTGCAGCTGCTCCTCTCTTTCGAGTCTGCTATCTCACAGGCCCCACACAGTGAAGGCCCCACAGACAGTTCTGCAGCTGGGGTGTGAGCCAATAGATTTCCTCTCGCTCTGTTGTTATTCGTGTGTGGCTGGCAGCGGCTCCAGCCGGTTGTCAGCATCAGGCTTCCGACAGTCCGGCACCTCTGCTGGACTCTTCACCACACCTGGCACTTCTCCAGCGGGTTCATGCGGGATCCGAGAGGACATGCAAAGTCCTCGGCAAACTCGGGCCGGTTGCTGAGTGGGCCCAGTACTCGGAAGTTGTCTGGGGAGTGAACTCCAGTGGTGATGAACTCTATCATCGTCTTAGTACGGTACCTGTGAACGGAACGAAGAGGACACTGTCACTTATTTTCTTTTATTAGTGTTTTCTTACTCCTAATTTGGGATGTGAGTTACCACTCTTTAAGTGAGAGACGTGATACGCCAAGTACAGGCAAAAAAAATTAAAATTAAGCTACAACTTCATTAATTAAGAGGAATTTAACTATAACTTTTGTTAAAAAGATATTTACACAACTAAATTCATTTATATATAAATATTTTTTGAATACTGTCACTCTGCATAACAAAACAGCTATTCCATTAGTGTACGAGCTCGTAGATGGCGTACATACATTACACAAGCGTAAATTCACACTGCTCGTACTTATGAATTCAAAGGCAAAAAATGTGTATTGCACAAAAACACAGACACGCTGGTGAACATACATAAATACCATGAAAACACACATGCACACAGCAGTCTAAGGACTGGTCTGTTGGAACTCTCCACACTAATGTATCCTGTGCAAGCCTATTCATTTCATCTCTGAATAACGTCCACAGCCTACAGTCCCTGAACCGACTTGCTTAATGGACCATTGGTCTCTGTGTGAAATATTTACCACCCACCGTGGTACGATATACACAGTTATTATTAAGTATCTTCTGTGAATGACTGTGAGAAAACTGCAAGACACACGGGAAAATGACGCGTAACGTTAGATAGAGCATCTTTGCCAAGTTTTGACTTGTAGAAGGCGCCATAGAGCAGGTATATCAGAACAGGTAGATAATTTATCCACTTCATGTCGTCACATTAAGTTAGTTCGCACCTACAGACAGGCAACCCACTGAAGAGATTTCCAGAACAAGGTCCTGTCGCGCCATCGAGTACAATTCGTGTAAGGGACTCGAACTAACTTCAGGCATATACTGAAGTTATCTGCATCGTAAATGATGCTCATATTGAGCACCTGTCCACTGAAACGTGTCTGTTTCCCTGCGCCTGGTAGTTTTCATGCAGGCGTCCTCTGAAACCGCGGCGGTGTTTATCAGTAACTCATTATTGTACGCCAATACTCTGTAATGCACTGTGATGAGTGTGGCAGAGAGTACATACACACCATACCATGAGTTAGGGTTACTTTCCGTTCCATTCACGTTTCGATTGTGTACAGAATTGAATAGAATGACAGCTTAAACGGTTCTGTCAACACTGCATTCAGTCTAATCTTATTTTGTGTGTCCTTATGGGACTGATGCATGAAGCTGCTTTCTGGCAGTACTACATTATTGATAATGGCATTATCCTTGCAAAGATTGAGTTTACTATTAATGTCACAACGTCACTGATATACAACACGAACTGAATGGGCCCCAACACAGTCCCCTGGTGCGTAACTCAGACTAGTTCTACTTCTGTTGACGACCCTCCACCCAAGATAGCTTGCTGCATCCTCGCTAGCTACTGAAGCTGCTTTAATCATGTGGAGTGACTCCACAATTCGTTGCCCCACAGCGCCAGTGCTGTCTAACTACATCTACATCTACATCTACATCGATACTCCGCAAGCCACCCAACGGTGTGTGGCGGAGGGCACTTCACGTGCCACTGTCATTACCTCCCTTTCCTGTTCCAATCGCGTATGGTTCGTGGCAAGAACGACTGTCTGAAAGCCTCCGTGCGCGCTCTAATCTCTCTAATTTTACATTCGTGATCTCCTCGGGAGGTATAAGTAGGGGGAAGCAATATATTCGATACCTCATCCAGAAACGCACCCTCTCGAAACCTGGCGAGCAAGCTACACCGCGATGCAGAGCGCCTCTCTTGCAGAGTCTGCCACTTGAGTTTATTAAACATCTCCGTAACGCTATCACGGTTACCAAATAACCCGGTGACGAAACGCGCCGCTCTTCTTTGGATCTTCTCTATCTCCTCCGTCAACCCGACCTGGTACGGATCCCACACTGATGAGCAATACTCAAGTATAGGTCGAACGAGTGTTTTGTAAGCCACCTCCTTCGTTGATGGACTACATTTTCTAAGCACTCTCCCAATGAATCTCAACCTGGTACCCGCCTTACCAACAACTAAAAGAGACACGGTACACACAGAGTGATTTTGAGGTCGGGGTACCCTATACTGACTTGCAGCACCAGTTCTGTGCGGCAGACACCCAAAACATCTGCCGCGGGGAGAGTCCGGACAGCGCGGGCAGGCGCGGCTCCGGGCGGCCGCTGCGGCGCTCCAGCGCGAGGTAGGCGCCGTACGCCAGCACAAGGCCGCCGTTGTCCGCAGTGTTCCGCTCCAGCGTGTTGACCCCGTTCAGCTGCAAGCAAAGCGTCACGTCACGTGTGTCATCTGCTCCTGCTCCTCATCTTTCGATGCGCCAAAGAAACTGGTATAGGTATGCATACTCAAATACAGAGATATGTAAATAGGCAGAATACGGCACTGCGGTCGCCAACGCCTATTGAAGCCAACAAGTGTCTGAGACTGTTGCTTAATCGGTTACTGCTGCTACAATGGCAGGGTGTCGAAAATTACGTGAGACTGAACGTCGTGGTTTAGTCGGCGCATGAGCGATGGGACACAGCGTCTCCGAGGTAGCGATGAAATGGGGATTTTCCCGTGCGACCATTTCACAAGTGTGCCGTGAATATCAGGAATCCGGCAAATCATCAAGTCTCCGACATCGCTGCGGCCGGAAAAAGATCGTGCATGAACAGGACCACGAGAACTGAATAGAATCGTTCAACGTGACAGAAGTGCAACCCTTCGGCAAACTGCTACAGATTTCAGTACTTGGCCATCAACAAGTGTCAGCGTGTGAACCATTCAACCGAACACCATCGATATGGGCTTTCGGAACCGAAGACCCACTCGTGTACCCTTGATGACTCTACGACACATAGTTCACGCCTCGCCTCGGCCCGTCAAAACTTACATTGGACTGTTGATGACTGGAAACATGTTGCCGGGTCGGACGAGTCTCGTCTCGTATTGAATCGAGCGGATGAACGTGTACGGGTATGGAGACAACCTCACGAATCCAATGACCCTGCATGTCAGCAGGGGACTATTCAAGCAGGTGGAGGTTCTGTATTGTTGTGGAGCGTGTTTAGTTGGGGTGATATGGGACCTCTGATACTTCTTGATACGACTCTGACAGGTGACACGTACGTAAGCATCCTGTCTGATCATCTGCATCCACTCGTGTCCATTGAGCATTCCAACAGTTCAATGCGAGACCCCACACGTCCGGAATACCTGCAGACTGTCTCCAGGAACATTATTCTGAGATAAAACACTTCCGCTGGCCACCAGACTCCCCACACATGAACATTATTGAGCATATCTGGGATGCCTTGCAATGTGCTGTTCAGAAGAGCTCTCCAACCCACCGTAATCTTACGGACAAGTCTGCAGGATTCATGGTGTCAACTCCCTCCAGCACTACTTCAGACATTAGTCGAGTCCTTGCCACATCGTGTTTCGGCACTTCTGCGTGCTCGCCGGGGACCTACATAATATGAGGCAGGTTTTGCAGTTTCTTCAGCTTTTCAGTGTATATATTTTTTCTAGTCAGGAATCCGTCTCTGCAGTCGCAGGGTGAATCTTAATGCAAGCTGCTAACTGCAGAGACGGATTCCTGACTAGAAATGGAGCAAAAACGTCCTATGAACATGTGTCCATAAATGCAACGTAGCAACGGTGGAGGGTGCTGACCACGGACGTGAGTTCCTTGTGTGTTGCAGGCTGTGGACTGACGCAGCGTTCTGCAAGCAGCAGAATGGTGCGATATTTATGTGGGAAACAAGCAGAGGTGGTGTCCGGGTATCGCCAAGTAGATGGAAATGGTCGAGAAACAGCACAGCTATACTGAACCAAGTACCTCATAGACACCAACAATATCACACAACATTTAAAGCCCCTTTTGAGCGTTTGTGTGATCATACGTCCTTTCACACAGACGAACGTGTGGCGAACGGGCAGACTGTGCATAAACTAGATTTGCACGACAGGGTTCTACAGAATATTGAGATAAACCCCTGGCAACAAGCTGTAAATCAAAGTACTATTACGTATATACTGCATGACAACCGCCACTGTCCCTATCCCCCGCAACAAGTGCAAGGATGCATTTCCCTCTACAGGAAGGATATTGTCGGTGTTTTTTCCACTAGACCATCCCAATTATGGAATTTCTGTCATCAGCCCTCGTTACCGACGAACCAACCTTACGAGAACTAGCATCATTTGGCCGCGCAATCATCATCTGTGGGCTACAGATAATCCTCGAGTATGCAGCTCTGTACTGTGTACTGTGAGACCTTGTGTCATTGCACGCACACCGACCATTTCCAGACATCTGTTCACGTGACCTCACCTTTTCTCCTCAATTTCCAGTCAGGATTCTGTCCCTGCTGTTTGTCGTTTTACTGACGTTCGCCTCGTATATTTAAGAACGGACTGTTACTCAGTTAAATGCTGCAGTACTACAGGATGTACAATAGCCACATCATGTGAGATTCATAAAGTAGAATGTCTCATATGAGATCCAGCTTCATCAGCACAAGGATTAGTTAAATGGAGAGAATGAATCATGTTAGATGAAATGCATCTCCGCAAGTGATTAATCATATTGGTCAGCTATAGGGTGGGTAAAATACATCTTCATTGAAGTGGAGATTAGTCAAATAGTGCAGACAAATGAGCCAAGTCACAATGATCTTCCCCAAAGTTGTCTGTGAAATGGTGCAGTCAATGCAACACAAAAAAATTCATACTCACCACATGGAAGTCAGTGAAATGGGGGCTATCACATGACCTAAATGAGAAGCACCTTCATCAGGAAGGTGATTAGTCGAATGGTATTAGTGAAATGTGCCACTTCTTCTGAATGATAGTTGATCAAGTAGGGCAAACAGATGTGCCAGTTAAAATTACTTCTCACTGTAATGATTAGTCAAATTACGAAGTCAGCTGTGCAAGATAAGGTACATCTCCGCCAGAATGGTGATTACCTAAAAGAGATAGTCAAATACGCTAGGTAAGTTGCACATTCATGGTGTTAAGTCCAGATTGGGAATCGAATGTGTCAGATGAAATCCAGATTCATTAAAATCATTAATCAAATGAGACAATCATTTGTGGTACATAAAATGTGTCGTTACCAGATGGTGATTAGTCAAACTGTGCCAGTCAATGCTGCAAGTCAAGGTCACTGGCTAAATGAAGCACTCGGCTGTGCCAGATGACATATATCTTCATTTGTATGGCAATTAGTCTAATGAAAGTAGTCAGATGTGCCAGATGAGGTCCATCTTCATCAAAATGTAGTTAATACAATGGAGTAGCCAGCTGTGCCAAGTGAAATCCATTTTCATTGAAATGATTTGTCAAATGGGGCACACAAATCAGGGTCCTACTGCATCCTCACCAAAATTGTTATTAGCGAAATGGGACTCTTTGCTGTCTCACTTTAGATGTACATTCATCAGAATGGTGATTAGTCAAAAGTGCAACATTATCTGAATTTTCATCACAATGCCAATTCGTCAAACAGGGGCAACTAAGATTTACAAAATTTATTTGAAGAATGAGAGCAGTATGGCTATTTCTTTCCTGAAAAGACGATGGATAGTAAGATTTTTAGAGAATGAAGGAAGTAGGAGGAAACAGCAAAAGTAATACTCACATGTAAGCCTGTTTGCTCTTCGGTATAGTTCCCATACTGTGAGATCAAGCACTCAGCTTTCTTGAGGAACTTGTCGCGGGTCACAGGGTCCCACCAGTCCACCAGGTTGCCATTCTTGTCAAACTGACGACCCTGAAAATTGTTGAAACATTAAAGATATTTAAAAATGCTTATAACATACCATTTTTTCCGATTTTTAGACAGTTGCATTACTTCATCCCCTTCTCCCTTCCTGTTCCTCTTTCTGGCTCGTGCACTGGAGAATCGACTGGAAAACCTCGATATCATCTCGAACCTCTTTGATTTTGTTTTCATGGTTGTTCTGTGAGGTATACATAAGACGAAGAAGTATAATTGTTGACATTTATAGAAAAATACAGCTGCGGAGTCTTGACTGCATGCTGCACAAAGTCTCTACTGTAACATAGGCCACTGGAGCTGTCTGAGAATATCCACAGTTCTTTCCCACTTTCTAAGACAACCTGTGAGAAAACACACTGCTCTCCTATCGATCTTCTCCATTTTGTCTATCTGTCCTATTTGGTATGGGTCCCAGACAGAAGCAGCATTACTATATTACGTCACTGGTCAAATATGGGTTTTATAAGCTACGTGCATGGATGGACTGTACTTCTTGAGGACATCTTAAAGTGTATCCCAGTGTCGTCCACTGTGACAGCGTCTTTGACTGTTAACCAATGGGTCCAAGTTCCATTTCGGCCACGTTTTAAGGTTTGGGTAAAAACCATTAGCAATGGGGACTGAAGGTTTCTTGCATAAAGGGTCACCCTCGTTCTATCACCAGCCTCGTCAAAGTGGGCAGAGGAGCTTGCAGTATTTGAGGGAATCCTCTTGTCCTTCGGATGGGAAACTGCCCTTAGAAGACTGAGCAATGAACAACAGCATTAGGATGCAGAAGACAATGCTGAATAACAATCGAGAAGGTAACATTCTAAGATCTTGAGCCCGGGATGTCAGAAGTATGAATACGGTATAAAAGATAGAAAATTAGAAAATGTATTTGCAGAAGCGCAATACAGATAAAGAGATGGCCAGTAATGTGAAATGAAAGAAGTTAATGATTTCTGGTCAGACGAATGTAAGGTAATATCAAAAACAGTAGAAAAAGGTGTAACTCGAGTAGCATTTGCTATGAGTAGGAAAGCAGGCCAGAGAATGAGTAACTGTGAAAAATCCTGGGGATTATTCTCATTAGAGTATACAGGAAACCATCGCGAACAGTACTCGTGCAGGTACAAACGCCAATGTCACAAACAGGAGACACAGAGATGGAGAAAGTATATGATGGAATTTAAAAGGTACCGGTGGCTCAGATGGTTGTCTAATAATGTAGGATGGTTCAAATGGCTCTGAGCACTATGGGACCTAACATCTATGGTCATCAGTCCGCTAGAGCTTAGAACTACTTAAACCTAAGGTCAGCACACAACACCCAGTCATCACGAGGCAGGGAAAATCCCTGACCCCGCCGGGAATCGAACCCGGGAACCCGGCCGCGGGAAGCGAAAACGCTACCGCACGACCACGAGCTGCGGATGTAGGATGATTGGTGCGCTTTGGTAGAGGAAGGAACTGAAGACAATGTTATGAGAGAGTATGGGGTAAGTAGTAGAAATAGAAGAGTGGAAAGACGTAGATTTCTGAAGTAAACTTCCCTTAGTAATAGCGAAAATACTGTTTAAAACTCAGAAGAGGAGGTTGTGTTCCTGGAAAAGACATAGGGACACAGAGGACATAGAGAGATACCAGCCGAAGTACAGACAGCATAGTGAGAAACAGATTCCAGATTCAGATATGCTACTGTACGGTGTATCCAAGAGCAAACACAGACTGAGACCAGAACTTAGTAACGACGAAACGTAGGCTTAAGTTTAAGGAAGAATCAGCATTAAAATAAGTGTGTACTTAAGCATTATTATGAGTGTTTGAAGTTCTCTAAGTCTGAAGATACTGCGATAACGAGTACCACAATATGCAGATACGTAGAAGAGAAATAGACGTCTCTAGAAACAACAATCACGGAGTTTGAATAGGAACAAGGAAGGTAACTGAGGAGAAACCTTGAGTAACAGAAAAAAATGCTTCAGTTGATCAGGGAAAGAAGGAAGTACATAAATGCTCAGGAGAAGAAAGGAATAGAGCAGTGTAAGTCCTTCAGAGTGAAATAAATGGAAGTGTCTGGAAGCTAAGGGGAAATGACAGCAGGAAAAACATGAAGCATTAGTCCTCGGATGGACAGTTGCATCATACAGAAAAATCAAAATAACCTCTTGTAAGATTAAAAGCAAAGGAGTCAAGATTGCAACTACACGAGGAATCCCACTGTTAAACGCAGAGCGAGAAACGCAAAACTAAACAACTATTAAAGTTAGTGTGTAGAATGTATGAGACTGGAGACATACCATCAGACGTTCAGAAAAATATCATCAATGCAATTCTAAAGATACCAACGGCAAATAAATGCTAGAATTATTGCACAGACAGCCTAACAACCCATTCATTCAAACTTCACACAAGAATAATACACAGAAGAATGGAAGTGAACACAGGATCTCTTATGTCACAGCCAGTTTGGCATTAGAAAACTTGATTAGTTAGTTACAGTACTTGTTTCATAGATCAGATTCAAGACAAACGTCATGATGAGCTATGTGTCAACAGAACAAACGGAGGACACTTATACACATCTTCCAAATAAAATAAAAACAGTAGCAGTTGTATGGCTATAGGATTGCACTTTAAATTTCATTTCCCTCTTTGGTACAGAAGCAGTAGTCAAGGGGAAACATGTTTAATTTACATTTTAATCGCTACTCCCATGTGTTAGACATTTTGTTTCCATGTATAGACTGGCAAAGCGTTATGTAGCTCCATATTTCACCCCTTTTTGTGCTGAAGCTTGATTTATTAAAGGGTAACGCGCATCTCTTTTTCTTCTAATATTATTCTCAACCTTAGATGGATTGTTGATAACAAACTTCGTATGTGAAGAAATTTACTGCGAGGCTGCAGTTAACACTCGCCGCTGCTTTAAAAGATACCTGCAAGATGTGTGTGAACTCTACTTAATTCTAATTACTTTCTTCTACACAACACTTCTTACCTAAGCAAAGAGTTACCTCACAATATCACCTCATAAAATATCAATGAACGGAAATATGCAAAATATGTTAACTTATTGACTTTGGTATTCCAAAAGTTGACAGTGATTCTAATGGAAAAAGTAGCCAAACGTGAAAGTTTTTGCAGGTCTGCTACATGGTTTTTCCAGTTTAAGTTTTCATCAATATGCACACAGAAAAACCTTCAATTTTCTAGCCTGTTTGGTATTCGTTTTGGTTTACTAGGGTAAAAAGAGGTGGGGTATTTTTGGAGGTAGAAATCTCGATGAACCGAGTTTTCGAAATTTAACGCTTGCCTGTTAGTGCAAAGCCATTTAGTAACCTTCATAGAAACATTATTTACTATTTTTTCTGTTGGTTCTTCTTCGCTCAGTTTCACAATAATACTTGTATCATTTGCAAATAGGACTAATTCTTTCTCCTGATCCAAATAAAGTGACAGATCAATAACACTCGCAGAGCAAGAAGAGTACTGGGCTGGTGATCGAACCTGTGGATTCCCTTTGTATTTCTCCCCCTGTAGGTGATATGGGGTCGTCGTCGTCGGCTGATACTCTTATCCGAGTTTTCATCTCCCTCCTGAGATTTCCTTTGTCACGGTTGAGCCGTGAAAATGGTGGACTGGTTACTCGGAGCGATGATCAAGGTTTATAGATTTTTCTTATACTGATCCTTCTAGCGTTTAAGAGGGGCATCTCGCGACATTTTACCTGTGCTGACTTCACTGTACATCATTTGACATGGAAGTTTGTCAGCTCTCATCTGCTGCACATGCCCAAACCATCTTAGTTGGTGCCCAATAATGAAAGCTTCTATACTATTCATTTTCGCTTTCTCAAGAACGGTGGTATTCGATATTTCATGATGTATCTTAGGTTCTGTTGGTTGAAGCGTTCTAGTTTCTTCAGATCGCGAAGGTCTAATGTCGAGGTTTCGCAACCATAGAGCAGCGCTGAGATGGCAAATGTTTTATACATCATCAATTTGGAGTATAGTGTTAGGTCTTTATTCAGGAAGACTCGTTATCTGAGACGACCGAATGATACGTGGGCAGCACGTATTCTATTCTCCACGTCTTTTTCAGATGAGCAATTAGATGACAATAGGCTTCCTAGATAAAGGAAATGGGCTACTTGTTCCAAGGGTGTATCAGAAATAGATATGCTGAAATCGGAAAGGGACGAGCCATTAGCTGGCTGTGCGAGCACCTTTGTCTTTTGAATATTGATGGAAAGACCAAATCGTCTGCTGAAACAATTAACAGACTGCGCCATCTCTGCAGGTGAATGAGCTGGAAAGACATTGTCATTCGCATACTGCAGCTCTGCTACGCGAGTGGTACTTGTGAATTTTTCTGAATGGAGTCTGGACTGGTTAAATAATCCTCCATCCAACCTGTACTTTAGTTGTATCCCAGCGTTGTTCACAGATGTCTCATAAAGCGTAGCTGCCACGTACAAGGCAAATAATGCTGGTGCAAGAACGCATGTTTGTTTGAGGCCAGTCGTTATTGGGAATTCATTAGACATTTCATTCTGGCAGATGAAATATCCAGTGATGTCTTCATGGAGAGCTTTAATCAGGCCAACAAAACGTTCAGAGCTGCCGAAACATTTTAAGACCATCCACATGGCTTCTCTGGGAACTGTATCAAAGGCCTTTTCTAGACCGTAAAAAAACAATAGTAAAGGCTTTTGTTGGTCTCTGCACTTCTCCTGCAGTTGTCGTGCACAGAAAATCACGTCAATCGTCCCTCTTGATGGGCGAAACCCGCATTGAGACTCAGGAAGCACAGTCTCTGAAAGGTTCTGAAGGCGATTAGGAAGGATACTGGCAAAAATTTTACCAGCGACAGAGAGCAATGGTATTCCAGTAGTTACCACAGATGCTTCTATTGCCTTTCTTGAAGATAGTGACAATTGTGGAATTCTTCATGTCGGCTGGTATCTTGAGGGTTTCCCACATTAATAGTATGAGTGAGAAGAGCCTAGTTTTAAGAGGCAAGCCGCCACCCAGAATAAGTTCCAACGCGATGTTGTCAGGCCCACGAGCTTTTCCTGGTTTCATACTATCGAGTGCCTTGCTGAATTCTTGAAAAGTTGGAGGATCAACCATTCAGGGTTGTGGAGGATGCTGTAGGACATGTTTGAGAAGGTCTCCAGTGGCAGTAGAAGTGCGGTTAAGCAGTGAGCTAAGTGCTCTTTCCAACGATTTAAGATGTCCTGACTTTCAGTGAGCATAGTGGTGTTGTCAGCAGCTTTCAGTTTCCTGATGAGGAGTGGATGGATCCATAAAGCTCTTTAATTCCAGTATAAAAGCCACGCAGGTTCCTGTCATCGCTGCAGTCTCTTTGATGATGTTCTTTAATGCTGCCTATTGTTCGACATCATCTGTGATTGCTGTAGATTTATGGAGTTGTTCTGACAGCTCGTCTTGGAAGTGTGAGCGAACGTCTTTGTTCTGCAGCTTATTGATGCTGAATTTTCTGCGCCGTGGGTTTTAGAAGTGAGATCGTAGCTTGCGGTACTTTGGTAGCCTCAGATGGCTAACTAAGAGTTTATGATCAGTCCAGCAATCATCGATATTTCGAGCTGTTTTTGTGATGAGAATGCCCTTCTTGTCACGCTATCGAGGGATGACATAGTCCATAAGATGCCATTGTTTGGAGCGAAGGTGTATCCATGTGGTCTTATAGCGGTTAGGCGAGCGGAATTGCGTATTGCTGATGAAGAGCTCGTGCTCAGCACATAGACCAAGAAGTAATAGCCCATTTGCATTGCAGTTTCCGACCCCTTGTTTACCCATCATGTCTCTCCAAAAACGATTGTCCTTTCTCACTCTGCTGTTGAAGTCCCCCAGTAGGATTAATTATCTTTACCAGGTATCTTAGAGAGAGTAATGTTCGACTGGTGTTGGAACTGATTCTTCGAATCTTCATCGCTATCTAAAGTAGGAGAATATGCAAAGACGAAGGTGATGAAGCTGTCTGAACCAAGGGGTATTCTAAGAGTGATGAGCCTTTCTTTAATTGAAACAGGTGTAAGTCGATGTGCATTCACTATTTTTGTTTTTACAGCAAGTCCTACACCGTGGCTGCGTGGCTCTCCTGATTCTTCCCTTTCCAGAAGATGGTGTACCCTGAACTTGCCTCACTGATGTGTCCTTCACCTGTTAGTCTAGTCTCACGCAAGGCAGCTAAATCTATATCTAGCCTAGCAAATTCATGGCTGATAAGAGCGGTTCTTCTTTCTTGCCTGTCACTGTTCACGCCCAGTAGGGTCTTGACATTCCATGTTCCTATTGCCATTATCATTTCATCCTTCTTTGGTTTTCGTCTGCAATATAGGGAGTGATCTTCTGGGTGTAGATTTCCAGTCCGGTTCAAGTGTGAGTTCCGATGTTTAGCCCACATTTTCTAGGGCCTTCCCCATTCAGAGTGGACAGCGGTCGTCCTAAATAGGCCTCCCCAGTCGCAGATACAGGACCGAATCCCCGAGTAGTCGCACGGGTTCTCAGAGAGGCGACAATCACACACCTGCCGCCAATGTGCCGGTCCAGACTAGTAGCTTTCAGCCTCACTCAAAGCCTGCTACTACCGTCCTTGCCCCATCGCCATTGTAAAGAAAATGTCTGGAGAAACTGCCATTTGTGTGGTTTTTTTGAAGGAGGATTACAGCTTGCGAGGAAGTGACCCACACTCTATAATTCTGTGACAGTTCATCACGGAACATATGTATGAGACATGTGACTTCCGGTACCAGAACTGCAACGGACTGCCGCGAGCTTAATGACGGCTGAGCGGTGCCTTTTCAGCCAGTCCATCTGGGATGACCTCTTCCGTCTCCACGATCGTTGAGAGCCTGGGAGATAGAAGATCCTTATTCCGCTCGCTCCGCCGTTGGGTCGAGGGCAGGATAGTAGAGGGAAAAGCGAAAGACACCCTTGGACCTCGAAACCAAATACCGCTGGGGTCGGAAGAACCAAGAGTTGGCCATGGGAGGCCCATAGGAAAGAAAACAGAAGAACCTGACACAAGTAAGTGAAGTAGTGCCAGCCTTAGCTAAGGGTCCATGTGATTACCGCCCACATACACCCAAGACGGGAGTCCCTTGGGGAATACGCCTTGTCTGGAATCTCACGAACTAATCCGTCTGGCATGGGTGACCCAACCAGGAGAGTAGCTCCCGCCAGCTTAGCTCAGTGGATCACTGAGACACGCAAACCTCCCCACCAACGTTAAGGTGGTAGTCCATGGAGAGGTCACTCCTTATATTATTCGGTCAGCGTGGAGTGACTCTTTGCATACAGTTTTTTTTAAAATAAGATCTAAACTCGGCATTCGCTGAACAATATGTTCCTTAAACACTTAACTTCTTTAATAGATTGTCATGACATTTGGAAGCGTTTGATAAGTCATAGGTGTTTCCAGTTGCTAATATTTCATCATTTAAATTTCTTTATGTGTTCAGAAAATTTATCAACAGCTTACTCACTATAATGGCACTTCCGAATTCCAGAGTGTGACTAGCAAAGTACCCCAGTATTACACATGTTAATGACAACCTTGAAATACATTACCTTCTCAAAAATTTGAGAAGGAGATGTTGAGAGTGACAATTGGTAGTATTTATTGACACCTGTGAAGTCATCCTTTTTATGGAGAGATTTAACAGTGGGGTACTCCTTCTTTCTGTGAGAGCACCCTGCAATTTTAATGATTATTTGCGTAAGTGAAGGCAAATGAAGGTAAGGGCAGCAGAAGAGTATTTCTGACGTCGCACTTTTTAATTGAAGCAAAACTTAAGAGAAATGACGACCACGTCATATGATTGTTAGACCTAGAAAAACTGCCCGACAGTGTAAAATAATGCAAGAAGTTCAAAATTCTGATGAAATTAACAGTAAGCTAAACCGAAAAAAGAGTAAATGGATGACCAAGAACCAAGTACTCAGATTAAAACGGGTTTAAGAAAGAGATGAAGTAGTTCTCCCTTTCTGTTCAACCTAAATCGAAGAACAATGACGGAAACGGCATGGCTCTAGGAGTAGAATTAAAATTGAGGGCGAAAGAGTATCAGCTATCAGGTTCACTGGCGACACTGCCAGACTCAGTGGAAGCAAGGGAGAATTATACGGCATACTGCATGGAAGCAACACTCACTTAGCACAGAACTGAAATTGAGAGTATACTTCAGAAGGACGAGAGTGATGAGGAGTAACTGAAATGAGATCAGAAATAAACACCAAAATTAGGGCCCAGAAAGTGGACGAAATTAAGGAACTCTGCTACCCTGGAAGCAAATAAAGGCACGCCAGACGAAGCAATGAGGACATAGGCAGCAAACTAGGCACGCAAAGATGGCGTTCCTGACCACTTCAGCCTTAATTTAAGGAAGAAAGTTTTAAGAATATACATTTGGAGCACAGAATTGTATGAAAGGAAATAATGTACTGTGAAAAAACGGGAAAAGAAGTCAATCGAAACGTTTTAAATGTGATGCCGCAGAACGATCTTGAAAGTTAGGTGGACTGGTGAGATATGAAATGGAAATATATAATGACGTCGAATAACTTTTCACATGAATGACGTAAGTGCAAATGACAGCCCCACCAATGAACTGCCTTTTCATACCTTGTATTCGTGATACTACCGCCATCTTTATATGTACATGTCGCTATCCCATGAGTTCTGCCACCTCAGCGGATACTGAATGGCTAAAAGAAGTTAAGCGAAATATAGAGCAGCCTGTCAGTGTTTTAGAGTCTGGGTCATACGTCAGTAAAAGTGTGGCTGTGGAAAATATTCTGGTTAAACGTAGAAGGTTTTGCTACATCCAGTACTGGTGACTAATCAGATGACAGTAAGGAGTTAGAAACAAAAGATTCTAGGATTGGGAGCCACTGTATGGAGTCGAAGCAATAATGATAAAAAACTGCTTTTAGCTGCAAAGAAAAATAAAAGTGTGAGGCTTGTCACTGACTCTCGAAAAAAGGATGAAATTATAGTGACATAGAGTGATATGCCAGGAAATAAGGAAGAACTATTGAAATGGTTGAGTGGAGTTAAGTTCTTATTCTCACTACATGTAACTTATGCACATCACAATATTCCTCCGGAGAGGCACGCTAGAAAATACACAGCATTTTTATATGAGGTACAGGGTTATTAGTTTGTGTAGTCCTCTTTGGCTTCAATATTTCTGTTTCTCTGTTCACCAGAGCCATGGACCATGTATTAGGAGGAGCGCTTTCCTATAAAATTACGGTCCACGTAGAAGATATTCTTCTGACCAGCTGATATGGGGAAGAACATTGTGATTCAATAGAAGAGGTAGAGCAGGCAATAGATTAGGGCGTAATGAATGTAAACTTAACAAAATAAGAAACTCTGAAGAAGTAAATAAGATTTTTGAGTCAAGTAATAAGTGAGAAAGAAATGGTATGATTATTTGGATTTTATCGAAAAATTTTCCCAGATCTAGGACTCAATGTTGTCTCTTTAACGCAGCTGTTGAAAATGAATGAACCGTGGGTCTGCACGAGGGATTCCAAGGATGCATTCAATAACGTGAAAAATAGGCTACTGAGTAGTGAAGGAATCGGCACATTTCATCAAAATATTAGAGGTATTAGAGATAAAGTAAGTGAACTACTAATAGATGTTGACTCTGAAATCATTTGTATGTCAGAGCACTACTTAAATAATTTGACAATTCAGAGGCTTCCGTTACCAGGATATATATTAGCTGCCTGATTTTCAAGGAGTTTCTTGTGGGGTGGAGGAGTGGCTATGTATATAAAAAACAGTATGCTATTTGAGTCCGTAGACGTATCACGGCACTGCACTGAACAGATATTTGAATGTTGTGTAGGGGCAATTAAATTTAGTGAAACTAAACTTCTAATTGTTGTTGTTTATAGGTCCACTTACTCTGACTTCAGAGCATTTCTGCTCAAGCTACAGATGGTTCTTGATTCACTTTGTAGTAAGTACCAGAAATTAGTTATATGTGGTGACTTCACTGTAAATTCTTTGCATGATGGTGCAAGAAAAGAATGTTGGTAGATCTCCTAAATTCGTATGATCAGATGCAGACTGTGTTTTTTCCAACTAGGGTGCAGTGTAACAGTAGCACAGCGGTATACAATATTTTTAATCATTCTTTATTACTAGATGGGCATTCTGTTAGTAAAAGGGTGAATGGCCTTTCAGACCATGGTGCACAAATTTTAACACTAAAAGGCTTTTGTACTCAAACAAATGTCGCATGTATTTACAAACTATGTAGCAAATTTGATCCAACGGCAATAGCGAGTATTTTAAACTTTGTCAAGGAACAAGAGTGGCAGGATGTTTAACTGTGTGCCTGACTAGAGGAATAAGAATATCATGTAGAACAAAGTGGGAATTATATCAAAATGTTAGAAGTAGCCACAATCACACTACAGTAGCCCATTACAAACATTACAAACAGTATTCTAAGGTGCTTAAAAATGTTATTAGTAAGTCAAAGAGTATGTGGTATGCAAATAGAATAGCTACTTCACAGGATAAAGTTAAAACCATATGGTCTGTTGTGAAGGAAGTATCTGGTCAGCAGCTCAAGATCGACGATATCAAGTAACTTCGTAGTAAAAATATTTCTGTTACTGATAAATCAGGTATATGTGCAGTATTTAACAATCATTTTCTGAGCATTGCTGCTGAATTAAATAAAAATTAAGATTCTACAGGGAATCATACAACTTTCTTGGCAAATGCCTTTCCGAGATTGATGTCTGAATACTCCTCTGTGATATAGACAAGGGGGAGATTGAGTCAATAATTAAGTCCTTGAAGACTAAGGACTCTCATGGTTATGATGGAGTGCCTAGCAGAATAATAAAGTACTGTGCTGCACATGTTAGCCCCGTATTTAGCCATATTTGTAATTTTTCCGTTAGGAATGCTCAGTTTCCTGAACGATTAAAGTACTCAGTAGTAAAGCCGCGTTATAAAAAGGGAGAAAGGGATAATGTAGACGATTTTAGACCTGTTTCTATGCCATCAGTGTTTGCTAAGGTTATTGAAAAGGCTGTGTGTATAATGAATAATTTTATGTCACACAATTTGCTGTCAAAAGTACAGGTTGGCTTTAGAGGTCGTTGAACAAAAGAATATGCCATATTCTCTTTTATCTATGAGATAATGGATGAGTTAAACAAAAGGTTTCTAATGCTAGCCATATTTTTTGATTTAAGTAAGGTGTTTGATTCTGTTGATCACAAAACATTGCTCCATAAGTTGGACCATTATGGAAAACGGGGAGTAACTCACAATTGGTTCACCTCTTTCTTCAGCAACAGACAGCAAAAGGTCATTATTTACAATGTTGAGAATGTGATTCTTGAGTTTCTCCCGGCGTATTTGATAATCAAAATATCCACGGGTATGCTGCCGGTCTATAGTGTACAACGGGCACAATATTTCGGCGATCATACAAGTCGCCATCATCAGGTGAACTGACGGACTGAGCTCCTGTGAACGTGCCGGCACGGAGATCCGTACGCTATGGCTGCTCAGAGGGAACTGGGTTCGGTCGCAGCGGCGGCCGATTTAAATACCCTCCGCCCGCGACGCGCTCCCTCCGCCGTCCGCGCCCCGCGCCGCGGTCGCACGGTGGAACAGATTGCGACGGCGTCTGAGATGACGTCGGTGTGATGGCTCTGTCCGCCGTGGTCGTCACAACTATACGTTTGCTCGATTTACTCTTGATTAACCCGATCGCTGGTTCCCAAGCCTTGCTAAGATTATAGCCACAGTCACGGTTTATGAGGTCGTCATTGGTGCGAATTTCGATGGCCTCTCTAACAACGCTGTCCCAGTATCTCGACGTCTGTACCAGAATCCTCGTGCGGTCATACTCCATGGCGTGATTTTCCGACAAACAGCGACCGCCGACTTGCTCGGATACATCAGTCGGGTGTGCCTCTGGTGTTCACGGCATCGATCCTCGACGGTACGCATCGTCTGACCAATATACGACTTACCACATTGACACGGAATCTGGTACACGCCGGCCTTCCTCAAACCGAGGTCATCTTTGGCGCACCCCACCAGTGCACGAGTTTTATTTGGAGGACAAAATACAGTTCCGACCCGGTGTTTCTTCAGAATGCGGGCGATTTTCACCGAGAGTGCGCCTGTGTATGGAATAAATGAAGTGCCTACCTCCTCCCTCGTGACTTCATGCATCTCAACAGGTTGTGCTGCAATGGTTGGGCGGAGAGCACGTTGAATCTGCCACTCTGAGTACCCATTTTTTCGAAATACAGTTCTCAGATGTTCCAATTCCTGGGGTAGACTCTCTGCGTCAGAGATAGTGCGCGCCCTATGTACTAGAGTTTTAAGTACCCCATTCCTCTGTGAAGGGTGGTGGCAGTGTGCGTAGTCTTCCGATACACCCCATGACCTGGGGTGCCGTCAGCCCTTCTCTTGACCAAGACGTCATCTGGCCACATGGTATGGATAAACTCCTTGACTTCCCTACACATCTAAACTCCATACACCCCAACATCAAATTCACTATGGAGACTGAATCGGAGGGTAAATTACCTTTCCTTGAAGTCTTGGTCAAGAGAAGGGCTGACGGCACCCTAGGTCATGGGGTGTATCGGAAGACTACGCACACTGATCTGTATTTGCGCGCAGACAGCTGCCACCACCCTTGGCTGTTGTGTGGGAATTTTAAAAATTTGAGTTATACTTGTTGGGCTGTAAGCCCTCAATATATACTGATCAGAAGACATTGGGGTTCTTGGAATGTTGTGGATTGAGACATAGCTGACTGACAATAATTTGGCATCAGCATTATATACATAAAGGTGGAGGAGAATGTAGTGGCAGATTCCTTGCCAAAGGTATTGAAGAGGCTTATAATCATAGTAAGGGAACAGACAAGGAATTACACATGTTTTATTTATAGGGAGATCCGGTTTGGAAACTGACATAGATACGGCTGCGAGAGCGGTGTGCTGACCACATGCACCTCCATATCCGCATCCAGTGACGTCTACGGGCTGAGGATGACACGGCGGTCGGTCAGTGCCGTTGGTCCTTCACGGCCTGTTAGAGAGGAGTTTAGTTCAGCTTTTTTATTTACAGGGAATAAAGAAGGTGTTCATAGAGAAATTTCCACGTATATCATAAGGGAACAGAATGCCAATGATAATTTGAGGATGGCGAAGAGTTATTAGAACCATCCAAAGGTTAAAACATATTGTGAGCAGCACAGTTGGATATTATTTAGGTGGATCTGAGAGGATGTAGAAGATCTGTGCTTGTGTTTCCTGATGAGTATATGGGCCAAATGATTGATTGTGTACATGAGAGTCATGGAAATTATACATTACATGGCTAAAATGTGTATAGTTAAACGACTAGAACTTGTTATTTTTAATAACTTATCGATGTGGGTGAAGGGTCGTTAGAGACGTGTGACCAGTGCCAGTGAGGTAAATCATGAATCATGCCTACACAAGGTCTAAGTCACAGTGTAATGTCTCCTGGGCCTAATTAACTATTAGCAGTCGATGTGTTCGTTCACGTACCGGTATCATGTGGGGTGGTACTTGTTTTAGTTATTATAGATTCATTTTCAAAGTAGGTAAGGTAATATGTTATAAACAAGGAACTGGTAAACAAGTTACGAAATGAATGCATTCACTCAGTAGGAAAGTGCGTGGCATTGTTGTCTGACTAGGGAATACAGTTCGTCTGGAAAATGTTTAAGGATAGCTTGGAAAGAAATTAGTAAGACATATCTTAATTTTGGCATAATTTGCACATTGGAACGTGTGTTAAGCAATAATGAGGGAATTAAACCAATTATGCAGAACATACCATCATAAAAAGCATTCAGTCCTGGCCAGCTATTTTCCTGTCTTTGAGAAACCCGTTAATAACCTGTGGCACAAAGCTACAGGATTTGTGCCATCTGAACTTATTTTAAAAGAGAATCCAAGTAATGTCTTTGTGGAGAAAGCAGACATTAGCTAAGAAAAGGAGGAAAAATGAAGCAAGAAAGAGAAAAGGAGACGTGACGGGAAGGTAAAGTCTGTCTCTACTGAAGCTGGAGACTTAGGTTTGGTAAAGAACAACTAAATATGCAAGTCAGTAGATGGTGAAGTAAAGAAATTCTAGGTGATTTACCGAAGTCACTTTGAGGTAGTAAGTAAATCAGATGACAGTGGTTATACAGGCTGAAAAGTATTTAAACCGACAAACTCTGGGAGCTTGCAGGGGACACAAAACAAATATTTTTTCCCTAATGTCATTTTTTCCTGTGAGGATTATTTAAACCGGTGGAGGGCGTATTACGCTCTTCAGTTGTTAGAGGCCGTATTACTATCTTCAGTTGTAGGCAACTGCTGTTCACAAATGTAGCAGTGCATCGTCTCTGTTTACTAATGGAGCGATACACCTGGAGTGAGTAGACTGATATGGTTGGTGCGTACTGCATAGCGCACTACAACGGACGAGCTGCCCAGCGGGTTTATCAACAACAATACGTATCCCGGATAATACGACCTTTGCTGCTGTGTACCAACGTCTGCTTGAGACCGGGTCATTTAGCAGATTACCTGGACAAGGACTCCGTCGCACGGTAAGAACGCTGCAATTTGAGGAAGCTGCCTTGCAGCATGTGGAACGCGATCTTTCAATCAGCACTCGTGCAATTGCACGTAACATGGGGACGAATCAGACGAATGTAAGAACAGACCTTCGAGAGCAGTTGTTACGTCCATTTCACTTACAGTGTGTCCTCAACCTGGAACCAGTTGATTGTCCACCCAGAGCACAGTTCCTCTACCGGTTTAAATACTCCTCATAGGAAAAAATGACATTAGAGGAAAATATTTGTTTTGATGTCCCCTACAACCTCCCAGAGTTTGTCGGTTTAAATACTTTTCACCCTGTAGGTCGAAATACACTGAAGAGACACATGTCATGGGATAGCGATATCCACATATACAGATTGCAGTGTATCACGGTCACAAGGTATGAAAGGGCAGCGCATTGGTGGATCTGTCAATTGTACTCAGGTAATTCACAAGAAAAGATTTCTGACGTCATTAAGGCCGCACGACGGGAGTTCACAAACTTTGAATTCAAAACAGTTGTGGAGCTAGGCGCATGGAACATTTCATTTCGGAAATCGTTAGGGAATTCAGTCTTCAGAGATCCAAAGCGTCAAGGATGTGCCGAGAATATCAAATTTCAGCCACTACTTCTCAACACAGTTAACACAGTGACCGATGACCTTCTTTTAGCGACTGAGGGCAGCGACGTTTGTGCAGAGTTTCCAGTGCTAAATAGACACGCAACATTATGTGAAATAACCGCAGACTGTGGGACGTACGACGAATGTATCAGTTAGGACAGTAGGGCGAAATTTCAGTTCACTGGGCTATGTCAGCAGACGACTGACGCGAGTCCCTTTCCTAACAGTACGATATTGCCTGCAGCGGCTCTCCTGGCCTTGTGAACATATCGGTTAGAATCTCGACGACTTGTGACCTGATCAGTTAAGATGCGATTTCAGTTGGTAAAAGCTGCCAGTACGGTTTAGTGTGGAACAGACACCATGAAACGATGGGGGCAAGTTATTAACAAGGCACTGTGCTAGCTGGTTGTGGCTCCATAATAGCGTCGAATGTGTTTACATGAAATGTACTGGGTCCTCTAGTCCACTGAAGCGATCGTAGACTGGAGACGTTCATGTTCCGCTACTTGAAGACCATTTGCATCCATTCATGGACTTGTCATGTCACCAGGCCACAATAGTTCATGATTGATCTGAAGAACGTTCTGCACAATTCGAGCCAATGATATGCCACCCAGATTGCCCAGCCCGAATCCCATCAAACATTTATGGGACAAAATCAAGGGGTCAGTTTGTGCACCAAATCCTGCACTGGCAACACCTTCGCGATTATGGACATCTGTAGAGCCAGCATGGTTCAATATTCTTGCAGGGGACTTCTAACACTTGTTGAGACCATGCCACGTCGAATTGCTGCACTATACCAGGCGGAATATCCAACACAATATTAGGAGGTATTCCTTGACTCTTGTCACCTCATTATATCCGTCATCAGGGAAAGAGCTCTGGCTCAGAAAGATAATGGACTTCAAGACTCATACACAGACAGTTAGAATTTCTAGAGAATCTGCCACTCTATAGTAAATAAGCTGCTAGCCATCCAAAATGAAACACAAAGAAGGACTGAAGATATCATGACCAACTTGATTTTGGAGACAATAGGTTGTACAAAGATCACATGACTGAAAATACAGCCCCATGTGGAGTGAGGAGAATGATGAAATCAGCATTGAGTGTTGCCGACATCGCTAGCTGTAACTGCTGCTACGCTCCACGGCTGCATGATCACATATGGCGCGCAATGTTCAAGACTTCTTCGTCACCTATTGGGTAGCACTGGAAAAGTATCTGTATTATGGAACACTGATCAGTCAAAAAATTTCTAGAACGGGGCATTCTAGTGTGCTTATGTCGTCAAGCAGCGAAGGTATGGGAGGACAACAGGCTCCACCACTTCAGAGACGTAACGCTGGCTGATCTTGTGTACTAGCAATCCGTACTCGGGGCGGAGGTTGCAGGAATGGAATCCAATAGCACCCCAAACCATAACACTGGGTGCAGGGCCAGTATGACGATCCATAAGGCAACAGTTCAACAGTCTCTCACCATTTTATCTCCAGACTCTAATCCGAGCATCTTGGTGGTGCAAGGAGAATCGGGATTCATCGGTAAAAACAATGTCGTTCCATTCGGTTGTCCACGTCCGTCGTTCATCGCACCATTGCCGGTTCAGAAGCCTGTGGCTTTGACTTGGTGGCAACCGCAGCAACGGACCTCGCGAACAGTCCACTCCGCTACAAACGACCTCGAATGATACTCGTGGCCACTGTTTTCTGCACAAGACCGAGTTTGTTGTGATATGGTCCGTGATGTGGCAGAGTGGCAGAGGGACCCATCACTGCCATACGCACAATATGCCTGTTACCCCGTGTAGCCGTGTAGTGGGGCAACGACGTGGGTGCAGTCGGTCCCTTCGGTCCGTCGTTCCCTCCTGCATCCAGCGGTTACGGATCCGCTTTGCGGTCAGTTCATCGGATGCTTGCAATGTACACAGCTGCTTGATCCCGTCCGACAAGATCATCGATTTCTCTGAAGGGTAATCCGCAATTCCTGTAGCCAACTTTTCTCCCTCAGTCGAACTCGAAACGTGCGCCGCGCGGGGTAGCCGTGCGGTCTAGGGCGTCTTGACACTGTTCGCGCAGCTCCCCCGTTGGAGATTCGAGTCCTCCCTCGGGTATGGATGTATGTGTTGTCCTTAGCGTGTGTTACTTTAAGTTAGTTTAATTAGTGTGTAAGCCTAGGGACCGATGACCTCAGCACTTTGGTCCCATAGAACCTTAACAAAAATTTCCATTTTCCGAAACGTGCTCGAAAGGCGCCTGCTGTCTTCTACGAGAAATAATGAAGCTGCTCAAGCAAACCAACAGCACGAAAGAACAATTCCGGTACGTTCACATTTCAGTCAGTTGCCCCTTTACATAGCGCTTGCAGGTGGTGCTACTGGCGCCCGTGATGTGCGCCTGCGCTTAAATGCTAATTACGTGCATCTCTTGTCGCCGCAATAGCATGCCGCGAATTTTACTTGTCTTGGATGATTCCTTCGGGGTGTTGTATTCTAGGTGGCCAGCATTGCACGTACTAAGCAAATAAAGATGAGGTGTTTCGAACGTTCTAGACACACGATTTAGAGATACTTCTGTCGAAATTAGAAAGCGAGACGCAGTTTGAGTGGAAAGAAACCCGTTGGTAACAGAGGGCTGGACCTGACAGCGAAGGAGGAAAGACGTAGTGATTTTGGAAAAGTATCTGTATTATGGAACACAGATCAGTCACAAAATTTCTACAACGGGGCATTCGAGTGCGCTTATGTGTGTCCTACTGGTGTGACTCTAAGTTATGAATATTCAGAAAAGTGAAGTGTTTGACATCACAGTCAGAGAAAATGTTACTAATGGGGATAGCGTCCCCATGTTCGAGGCAGATCACGACGGGTGTACACTGGGACATAACACGGTGGCAGCTCAACTTCAGCGGCGCAATAAGCTTTGCGGTCAGTTCATCGGATGTTTGCAATGTACAAGTATGTACACTCACTCACAATTGATTATAATTGGTGCTAAAAAGTTAAATGAAGTATGGTTGTTACTATGGATTCACATGTAGTTAGTTCAGAGCAAAGCTTATGTCGTGGTACTGCATCAAGTCTCGAATTCATACTGGTAAGTAGGTCTACACTATTTACCTTACTGTGTATACACTCAGTATTGCGGCAGATAATCGCAGATGGTCTCCTGGCCACGACTGAGTGTGGAAATTTAACAGTAGTGGGGAATATTGGAGAATCGATGTTCTCTGCAGTGTTAGAACTATGCTGGTGCTAATAGTATTAAGTCCCAAGTGGCAGCATATTTTCTTTGATATCCCATGGATTCGCTAGTTCATCAAAGTTATGTTGGGAAGACACATACTTTGAACTGATGACTTCTGTGAAGGCTCTGTATATTCTGATGTGATGCATATTTATCATTGATCTGGAATTGATATTTATGTAGACCAGCTTTATTTGAGGGCACTGTTCCTCAACAGTGTAGTACGTTTTTTACAAGTTACGTCAGGTACTTATTTTCCGGTCGTCCAACTTATTCCCAGGCCCATCAATTAGCTCAGAGGTGGCGTATGCATTAGTAGGTGGACAGCGATGACAGGCCAGGTGAGGTGAGTGAGTGAGTTTTAGGTGGCTGCAGCACCGAGGAAGCTGACCGAGCAGAAAAACTCAAAGGGGCGTCTGTGGCAGTACGCACTGGGCCAGACGCTGCTGCTTTTTGTACTTTTCAGCTCTCTTGGAACAAACCCGATGCACAATGATTCACTGACTGATGAATTACGTCACAGGTTGTCATGCAGCCAGCAACAGCAGAGCACCACAGTCAGCACAAGCCACAACAGCAATTCTCGAAACCATTTTCGTGTTAATTCACTCTGTTCTTTCAAAATTGTTTATGCGGCTCGATTTATGTGGGTAAATTGGGTAAATATTTCATGGATCTTCTGTATGTTCAGTCATGTTTCTTCTACGCTCTGTCCAACACTTCCATGCTTTCACTCCCAACCTACCTTGAGACTGCATTTTTAAATGTGTCGCCAGTGCACCACCACACCCATCCGGGGACAGCGTCCTAAACCTTGTCACTCACTTCCTTCTAGTTTTTCTTATGTAAAGCTATTGATAATCATTCCAGTTCACGTAATACACTCTTGAGTCACGTCAGTTGTCGCATGTCTTTTGCAGTTCCGTGGTGTAACCAGTTTCGAAAAGTACCCACAGTCTGAAAGCCAATACTAACAGTAGCTATCCTGAAGCGGTGTCACTGTTTTCGGAATGCACGCCACTAAACGTTAACGACCCAATTCTCTTATTATTCTGATGCATCACTGGTCGATTACTTTTTCTGTATTTAATTTCCTTCTACATATCGATGATGTAACTGTTTCCGTACCCGTTTGCTCGGTCTGTCAGCATGATCACTTGAATTTCTTTCTCAATCTAGTCCTCATTAAAGGGTAACTTTAACATTCTTTATATCGTAGACCAGAAACTCCTTCTTCAGGGATCATATGATTCAGCATTTGTGATCGCGTCAGTATTGAATGGTATCCTGTGTGTAGCTGTTTTGTGTCTCTGGTCGTTGTTAGTAATCACAGGGTCCAGCAGGGTTACGCTTTTCTCTCTTTCAAGCTCGACAGTCAAGTCAGTCGAAAGCTGTAAGGCGCCTATATCCTAGCAATTTTTTGTATTTAACTCACAATAAATCGGTATAACAGAATAATGTCATTTCACTCACAATAAACCTGTATAATAGAATAATGTCATTGACGTATCTTTCATAATACATGTGCAGTTTCCAATTTTTTGTCGTGATTTATGCAAAAAAATTCGTTCTCCAAGTATTTCTGCTATTGATATGTGCTGTCTGATCCGTCGGACATGTGTTGTCTGTTCTGTAGAGCATGTTCTCCAGAACGGACGTCACTGGTGCTGCAGCAGCTGCAAAAAAAGTATATTACAAGAAATTAGGACTTCAGCCATTGAAATAACTCAGTGGTGAAGATGAAAACTGGTGCCAGACCGGGACTCGAACCCAGATGCCCCACTTCTCTAGAACGTTTGCTCGTATATATACATATATTCTGTTAGAAATTATTTTTATGAACTAGGCACATCTGAAAAATACCTGTGTGTTGTGGATGTAGTCTTCATCGTACATGAGTATGATTGAATCGCCTTTGTCTGCCTTGGTGATAATTGCTATATGAGTAATACCTTGTTAACGTTAGCAGCTATTTCTATCCTCCCACTTCTATTAAGCTTTGCCAAGCCAAACTTGCTTTGAACTTCCTCAGTCATGTTATTAACTAATTTTGCGTTCATTACTGGAATGATATTATACTGTAGCCATTTATGTTTCAAAGCCAACTCAACACTCTTCCAGTTCATGTTAGTTAGCTCCAAAACACTTTTGAAGAATTGGTGTACCTCGTTTTGTATGTTTCCCGATGTCCTATGATTAGTGCGCTAATACCGCCCAGAACTGTTCTCCATGCCATTTCCTAATATTATTCTCTTCTTCAATCAACATTTACTCAATATTTTGGAAAACTGATAACATATGTAAAAATGTCGTTAATTACCTAACTGAAACTGTAGTCTAAATGCTTTCTGATTGCAAAAGGATTTACGTTTTTTCACGAAGCTTGCACATGTTGAATAGTATATATGAAAGTAACGTCATAAGCTGAACACCTGTCATTGAATTTAGTGTTCAAAACACTTTGTATAAGAATACTTTCAATTTAAAAATAATTGTCAACTCATGCTCAGCGTTACCTGGAAGCAACTCATTAACAAACGGAATATACTGAAGTACAGATTTATATCAGGAAAAAATATGGGAGGAATATCTGAAGTATATTTAGCGATAAAGCAGAACATCATAAAAGCTACAGAGCGAAATATACCAGTTTTCTTAAAAAGTAGTGCACCTTATTAACATAAACTTGAGGAAATCTGACTCAGCGTTGCTACATAAAAGATTAAAATCTAAAAAGATACCGAAAATGGTGAATCCATCTTTATTATGCTGATGGAACCAGTTTTTATAACCTGTTACAGTACTCAGAAAAATATCGTCCGTCATGTCGAAATTTCTGATGAAGACGTTGGGTGACAATTCTTGTCTGAACTTTGAGGGGTTCGAGTAGTAAAAAGAAATCCAAGACGGCCAGATCCTAATGTCTCCTTATCTGACGAATTTCAGGTAAATATTTTGCTGCTTAAGAAATTAATTCCATGACAGCAAGTCGTTGAATTTCGATGGTGGCCATATTGCAGAACTATCTTGTGGTAATGCGATAGAATTTAATATCACAACGTACAATATACAGTGTAAATATTATGGTACAACAGTCGTTTTTATTATCTTATTTGCTTCTTTTATATTTGAGAAGCATCTGATGATTCCAGACACTTACATCTACGTCTACATCGTGCAGCTCATTGCAAAATGCTTCGTAGATGGTACTTTGCATTCTACCATGTATCTGCCTTTCTTCTTCCTCCATTAGCATATGGAGTGCGGCAAGAATGACTGCTTAAACGCTTATACGCGCACTGCATAGTTTTAATCTCGTCTCTACAATCTCTACGAGAGTGATACATAAGGAGTTCCATTACATTCCTAGATTTATGGCGTAATGCTGCTTCTCGAAACTTTGCAAGTATCGTAAGTCTCTTCAGATGTTACGGGATATCTGTGGGTCAGACAAACCTGTGATCGCCTGTGCTGCCCTTCTTTGTATACGACCAATATCCCCTGTTAGTCCTATCTGGAATGAGTCCTTACACATTTGAGTGATATTCTAGGATGGGTCACAGAAATGTTTTGTAAATAATCTGTAGACTTATTTCATTTCTCTATTATTCTGTTAATGAACAGAAGTTTATCACCTTCTTTACCTACAACTGAGCGTAAATGACCATTTGTTGTCACATTTTCAGAAACTGTCGCATCTAGGTATTTGTATGTGGTGAATGATTCCAACTGATAATGTAGTCACGGTTTACGATATTTCTACGGTTTCTGAACTTTTTTTTTTCACTCGCTGTTATTCTTTTTGACCCACCATCCAATTCTTAGGACGGGTGTTTATTTGCCTCTTGTCCGCCGGCTCCACAACCTCCCGCCACACCGCTGCCTGTGTACCGCCCCGTGGAGGCGGTTTCAAAGTTTTTGTTCTTATTCTCTTTCTTTGTTTTTCATTTATTTGATTCATTTTTTGCTTATTTTCTCTCATTACTTTTCTTTGTTACATCTTTGTATTTTATTTTTCTTGTAGTCTTTTGTCTGCAGCAATGGAGATAAATTTTCTAATTAACAATGTTTAGAAAATGAAATATAATAGATTGTGTTAGTATAGAAAAGAAAAATAGAAAGATAGGAAAGATAATAGAAAGAGAACCGTCCTTCACCTAATGTTTGTGGCAGTGAGTGCCTTGGAATTTAATTCAAGCCGCTGACCGCCGTTCACATCACAATAAGTAATCACTAATGCCATTTACTGTGAAATCTATCTAACACCTAAAATATTTACAGTACTTCTCGACGTTAATATAGGTGGTAAACCTTTTTGTGACAGATTTGTGCTTATAGGTTTAAGTACTGTTAATTATTTATATTATATTATCTTTTTCACGATGTCAAAAGCTATGTCTGACTCGTTTCCAGCCGTATCATGATCAGTGTTGTCATCGGTTTCCGTGTTAGGGTCTTGATTTACCGTGTCGATATCAACCTGTTGTCACACATAGGCTCTTTTTCTGTACTGTCTAGTTATGATACATTCAGTTTAAGTAGCTTTTGACATTTCGTCAGTAAGTGCCTTAATTTTTGTCCATTGGTCTTTGTCTGTGAGCATTACATGTGTGCAGTGTTCTATATCTGTGAGATCCGTGTGTCACATTTGTCTTATGTTTGTCAATCATCCGCGGAAAAAGACGACGTCTTCTAGGAGACCTTCTTCCCAACATGTCTGCCACAGTCTCACAATGTTTAAGTACGTGGTTTAAGTATGTGGGATAAGGGCAGCGTCCTGTTACATAATGTACCATACCGCGGCTGCCATTGATATGTTTGAATGTTAGCCTATCCCTTATATTCGGAGAGAGGTAATATGGTCTTCCGACTCAGCTTGCCATGTGACCAGCGACGAATTTTGAAATTGGCGATAGGTGTTAATCGGTACTCCAGTGATCCTCAGCTGGTCATGTCTTCTCGTCTACCCTGTATCTTACCGCAACGTCTGTCGGGTTGATTCCCAGCGCCACATACGGTGTTATCACTTAAGAAGTGCCGCAAATATCAGACAGTCTGCGTAGGACGCTCCAGCCGATGTCCCGTTCGTTGACAGGCTTTGCCTATGGGCCCAAGTAATGGCAGCAAAACTGAATACTTAGTCGAAGAAAGCAATGCGGTATATCCGTGTGACTAACAGTGGATGTCTGCAATGTTCTGAGTTTAGCCTTGTCCACTAATGCAGTATTTTTTCTGCTTTCCTTGTGATAGTTATATGTTCATGGAGATTTAGCTTTTCATCTATGTGAACCCAAAGATAGCTTGCACTCAATGCCTGATATAGGTTTGCGTCCCATATTTTAACTGTTGGGTTCCTGTGTAGGGATCCTTTCAGTAACGTGTACGTTGTTTTTCTGTCAGTTATCTTGAGTTTGTTATGTTGCAGCTCTGTGCTATTGTTCTCAATGTTCCATTTTGATCTTTCTTCTAACTGGGACCTGGTGTTAGCAGATACATCGATCAACAAGTCATCTACGTGTGTGACAAGTCCATCTGTCACGCCAGTCTGCCTCCATAATTGGAGGGTCGGCCCTATCGTGATGGACCAGAGCCACAGATCGACCCTTGTGGGCAGCCTTTGGTAAATCGTTTGATTAGTTTCCGGCTGTACATCTGCCATTCGACCACTCTGTTATTACTGCAGTCTAGTAGACTGTGGTGGAGTGTGTTGGGTACCTCCAGATGTCTTAGTCTCTGAAACGTGGCAGGCCACCAAAGATTATGAGAGGCGCCTGCAATGTCGATCATAACTGCTATTGCATACTGTGCTCTGGTGACATAATCAATTTGTAGTGCCTTGTTAATGGCGTCATCAGTTGATTTCCCACCTCTGAAACCAATCTGTGTTGAGCGTGTCAGCGTCTACGACGTCGTCAGTTAGGGGCTTGTGCATCAGAAATTCTGCTGTGTGTCTACATCCCTTTGTCATCGCGTCGTCACCCTGTCGTAGCGTTCCCAGAAGTAATAGGATCTTGGTTTTTTTCAGTTATGAATTTATATGGTTCCCTCCCCATGTTTCATTGTAACTGTCACGCTGCTTGTCGGTCCTAATGTTGCCTCCGTGTCTTAAATTGTTTCTGTTTGTATCGGTCCTTTGCGAGCTTATACGCCTCTAGTCTTACTTGCCTGTCTCTACCTGTTACGGATCTTTGATATAGCCGTCTCGCTCTTCTGGTCTCCTGTTTTAGTGTTGTTAGTTCATTTGACCGTGGTGCTCGTGTAGGATATGTGTAGTGAGTTCCATAAGTGTGTGCACTCTGTAGTCTGTACTCCCATCAATGTTCTGTATGTTTTGTCAACTGCACTATTTTACGTTTCAAAACATTGAAGCAACGCTTGTTGTAAGCACCTAGTATTAAAGGAATTTAGGAAGTAGTTACCTCTCCGATGAAGCCGGCTGTGATCCTGTCGCCAATTAGGATGCCGATGGCGCCGTAGTTCATGTACTTGGGACGGTCAGCGCTGAAGAAGACACCCTGGAGGATACCCGCTGGAATCTCTGTGGAACCCACACATACTCTCGTCATTACACATACTGCTGGTCTCTGCAAAGTCTCGTACACTAGCAACTGGTAATTAATCACTAAGACTTAATTCCCAAGCCCAGATGTTGCTCATGGAAGTAGATTGCAGACTTTTTAGGGGAAAATCATTCGAAAACTGATTATTGCTCAACAAGCGATGAAGACATGCATTTTGGTATCTGCTGGGGGAGACCGGGAGACAAATAGATTGATCAAGGGACTGGCTAGAGTGGCAGACGTGGTATGATAACCTGCAATGACGCGAATGAAATGGAGGAAGAAGTGTGGTTGAAGATGTGGCCAGGAAGGGGTATCAGATGCAGTTCTTCAGTACTCCTTCTTCTACTTAAAAGTCTGGATTCCTTGTATCTATGGGCCTCGCTGGTGATTCCAGTACGATGATTCGTCGTGGGAATCTCCTTTTTTTAACATCTATTTTCGTATGTCCATAATATATGGGTTGTTTTCCTTCCACAGTAATGGAACATAAGGCATCCATTACCTTGCTGATGACACCATTTCGTACGCTTTTCTACTTGGATATCCCTGCATACTGCCTCCAAAAGTTCGTTTCAGTTGCCACCAATTTTTTCAGTAATTGTGTTTAAACTGTCCGTACTTCTGATTCATACGTCATAAAGCTTTTAATAATTCTATTGAAGTTGTTTTTCTTTTACTCCATTTCTGATCTGTTGATCGCATAAAATACCATTTAATGTTATAATAGTAAAATTCTCAGCATTTATTCTAGTCTACCACCTGACGTGATTGTTACTCTTATATGTTTGCATTTTCCAGTATAAGTACTTGCCCTCTTCCTTCTTCCAGTGTCAATTCTTGAATTCTGCCTTTTACTACCATGTAGTTTGTTTGATTCATGTTGACCTGAATGTCCTATTTTTTAACACTTCTTTTAATTTCGTGGTGATATATTCAAAACCTTCCTCATCTTATCCCAAAATTAGCTGGTCATCAGCAAATAGTTGTGTATATATGCTACTACCATTTATTGTGAATCCCACGTTCTTACGATTCCTCTTCCAATTTTCCAACGCTTTCTCTCTACATATTTCATAAAGTGTCTGTGACAGGTTGCATTCCTGATGTGATCCCTTTGTGACATTAAATACAGGTCAGAGAAAGTTTTATAATTTTATTCTTACAGTAGAATTTTCATATACGTTTTCAATTGCTTTAATTACGGCATGATTAATACTAGATGATTTTAAAACCTTCGACAAACTGCATAAATGTGACGTTTACTATGTCTACAGATACTAATTGAAGAGGCTAATTCCGAATATGTTTCTTTTCAAGTGTTTGTTGCAAATAAAATATATCGTCTATAGTGAATCTTACAGGTCTTAAGCTAGCTTGTTCTTCGGCCTCCATTTCCTTAACTTCTATTTCTCACGCATTGCCCTTAGCCCTAATATGTGTCAGTCGTACACTGCTGACAATTAAAATTGCTACACCTCGAAGATGACGTGCTACAGACGCGAAATTTAACCGACAGGAAGAAGCTGCTGTGATATGCAAACGATTAGTTTTTCAGAGCATTCACACAAGGTTGGCGCCGGTGGCGACACCTACAACGTGCTGACATGGGGAAAGTTTCCAACCGATTTCTCTTACACAAACACCAGTTGACCGGCGTTGCCTGCTGAAACGTTGTTGTGATGCCTCGTGTAGGGAGGAGAAATGCGTACCATCACGTTTCCGACTTTGATAAAGGTCGAATTGTAACCTATCGCGATTGCGGTTTATCATATCGCAACATTGCTGCTCGCGTTGGTCGAGATCCAATGACTGTTAGCAGAAAATGAAATCGGTGGGTTCAGGAGGGTAATACGGAACGCCGTGTTGGATCCCAACGGCCTCGTATCACTAGCAGTCGAGATGACGGGCATCTTATCCGCATGGCTGTAACGGATCGTGCAGCCACGTCTCCATCCCAGAGTCAGCAGATGGGGAGGTTTGCAATAGTACAATCATCTGCACGAACAGTTCGACGACGTTTGCAGCAGCATGGACTGTCAGCTCGGAGACCACGGCTGCGGTTACGCTTGACGCTGCATCACAGACAGGAGCGCCTGCGATGGTGTACTCAACGACGAACCTGGGTGCAAGAATGGCAAAACGTCATTTTTCGGATGAATCCAGGTTCTGTTTACAGCATCATGATGGTCGCATCCGTGTTTGGCGACATCGCGGTGAACGCTCATTGGAAGCGTGTATTCGTCATCGTCATACTGGCGTATTACCCGGCGTGATGGTATGGGGTGCCATTGGTTACACGTCTCGGTCACCTCTTGTTCGCATTGACGGCACTTTGAACAGCGGACGTTACATTTCAGATGTGTTACGACCCGTGGCTCTACCCTTCATTCGAGCCCTGCGAAACTCTACATTTCAGCAGGATAATGCACGGACGCATGTTGCAGGTCCTGTACGGGCCTTTCTGGATACAGGAAATGTTCGACTGCTGCCCTGGCCAGCACATTCTCCAGCTCACCAATTGAAAACGTCTGGTCAATGGTGGCCGAGCGACAGGTTCGTCACAATACGCCAGTCACTACTCTTGATGAACTGTGGTATCGTGTTGAAGCTGCATGAGCAGCTGTAACGGTACACGCCTGCAAGCTCTATTTGACTCAATGCCCAGGCGTATCAAGGCCGTTATTAAGGCCAGAGGTGGTTGTTGTGGGTACTGATTTCTCAGGGTCTATGCACTCAAATTGCGTGAAAATGTAATCACATGTCAGTTCGAGTATAATATATTTGTCCAATGAATACCCGTTTATCATCTGCATTTCTACTTGGTGTAGCAATTTTAATGGCCAGTTGTGCATATCTGCGTATTCCTCGTTACTGTAGTGATGAAGTTACGTCCAAAACTCGTGTATCACAACAGTCGTGAGTGGCGCTCTGACTCAAGTGTGTTTTCGTGTCCTTTCTGATTACAACTCAACGTCTCGATAATGTAAATAAGGTCCACACTGCGGCCCAGCACAGGGCGTTCACACAGAATCACATCAGTAGTGGCTGGTAGCCGTATACTCATAAGTGTCTCGCAAACGTTTCGTTTGGAGACCTATGATTAATCAGTCTTTTCTGCTTCTAGTATCACTTACTTTCAGTTCTGTGCGATTACGCCATTAATTATGACATACCTTGTACATTACCAAGTGGAGAACACAGAACAAAAAACCATAAAGCTGAAGCCCACCATGAGACATCAAACATCAAAATTCAGCAAAGTAAGTTGAACAGTGATTTGGGAGTGAAGATAATTTGTTGGGAATCATTGAGGAAAAAAGAGAATGAAAGTTGACGTTTATCTCACATTGAAACTGAGTAACAAAAGCTGACTCAGCAGGGAAAGGAAGTAATATTGTGGTCTACAGCAATGCAGTACATGAAAGTTGTTTGTGATAATACGAATCTGCCTGACTAGAGCACAAAAAGAGTTTCAAAAGGAGTTTCTATAGAGGGAATGATTACAAATCTTTGGTTTGGAAACATGACATATTGCAGTAGTAATATTTGTACACTCACACCTTACGTCGGTATGATACTGTAAATGTTGCAACAAATTAAATGTATGTCAACACTTTGGATAAAGTGATGTTATTTTAATCGTACCGTATTCCGTGAGCTCTTTGGTAGTTAATAATTGTTGGTTAATAACGTACCTTCCGCTTTTTTAAACTGTTTCATTTCAGTGTCAGGCCCATCATCAGAAAACTAACTTTCGCAATTACGTCAATGTTCTCATCAGAAGCATACCGTCAGCTCCAGAAACATGTTCCAGTGAACGGTACTTTGTCTTATTGTAGTAAGTATGCTTTTCCTGACGCTCTGTAAGCTGTTGTAATGCAAGCACCAGACGTATTCAAAATAAATCAGTGTGGCTCGTAAAGCATATTATTACCATTCTTCATGTCACCCACTTTAGTAGGTAACGAAAGATGTAAACTAAAAGTTAGATGTGATCTAATTCTGAACTCCGGCTTAGAGCTAGAACCATCAGATTTTGGCACCACTCCTTTAGTTCTGTCGGCAATTGAAGCACCTCACTCACCTATGGAGTTTTCGGCGGGGTCGTACGCGGCGTTGACGTCCGTCGTCTTGTGCATGATCCACTCGGTCTTGTTGATGGGCTGCCGCAGCTGGCTGAAGGAGTAGTTGGTCAGAAACTTGGTCACGTTGAGCATGCTCTCCAGGTACAAGGTCGGGTTGATCTCCAGCTACAAAGGTACATTCGTGGACAAAACATACGGCGAGCCACTAAGAAAATACTATCTCACAATGAGAGAGGTGTGCACACTGGTCGAAGGAAGAAAATGGGACTGCCCACTTTCTGGAAATCCTACACGGAAACCTCAGCGTAGGGCCTGAGAGGAACATTGTTAGTGAAAGTTCATTCTGGTAGCATTCCGCATGGTCTATGGCACGTTTATGACACAGTCTTAGAATTCACCAAATTACTTAATCAGAAAGTTTTCTAGAGTGTATAGGGAAACCATGATGGTTACAGAGTCAGTCCCAGGCAGCTCTCTAGGAATCTCCGTGTGTATGGGATGTGAAAACTGTACGGCCATATCTGAGAATGGCAAAGTTCACGAATGAAAGATGGTAGGGTTCTGACTACAGAAAGACTGGGAATTTATAAGAGTACCCAGACAAATTTTTCCTACTGTATCCAGGGCTACCGTAATGCCCAGACAGAGGATTGGAAATGTTATTCCCCAATTCACCAATCTCTCGACTGAAAAGTTCTAAGTAAACTTGTCTAAGAGACTGGTGCTCCATGTCCATGTGAACACATAATAAATTAACACTTTGAACCTGACGGTTATGAGACTTCATTAAATAGTGGGCAGACTTGGAGCATCGTGTGTCCAGCTTACGTAAGTAACACCAGTCCCATAGCCTTTCCACACAAAACACTCACCTGCAGTGTACTGGTCAGGCTTTTTCTGTCCATTGACCGGACTTGTCACCTGGTTAGCTCAGCAGTAAGGGTAAAAAACTTTCATTGAGAAGTTCCTCAGTACTGGAGGTCTAGTGCGATATTTTGAAACCCAGAGTTCAATAGCACATCATTAGACCTCGAGCAGAGGAGGTTAGAACAGCAAACTGGAAAGATGCAGGAATTTGTGGTCAGTGAAAGAGGAGGGGGTGGCGGTAGTATTTGTGCTCACCTTTTGAAAATATTGTAATCTAGTAAGGTACTTCATATTTGAAAAAATTGAAATAATATTTTTATCGTTAATTATTTTGCAGATTCCTTAAATATTTTAAAATTTTCAGTTAAACTTAAGCCATAAATGTAAGTCTCAATAGTAGGTGTGACTTTTCGCAGTCAATGTGATATTCAATGATTTCAGCTTAAGGCTTAACTTACACATCAGTACCTCATTAAAACTATGTTGTGAATAAAAATAATTAAGGATATTTGTAATTTTAAATTTTTTGTGGTGGTCATAAAGTACCACCCCTTTGGCAACACGCGTTCCTGAGAGTTCGTTGGCAACGCTTAGAGTGTGCTAAAAGGCATCTTCAAGTTCTGGACCCTTGTGTTGAACCAGTGGTGGACATAAAGAATGCGCTTCTGTCTACTAACCATGTGAGGGTGTGGGAGGGTGACAAAAGTACCCTAGAAATCACAAGAGAAGACAAAATTCAAAAGCGTGTTACAGCCCATGCCAACAGACAGTTGCAGTTTATCTAATTCTGTGTATCGGCTTCGTACTGCAGCGCCGGTATTACTCCCCTGCTGATTGCAACATAATGTCGAAGTACAGGAGGCGCGTTACATTGACGCATGAGAAAGACTGAAAAAGCACAAGGTGTCATTTATCAATAAGCACTACATAAACAGCGAGCAGCGAGGAATATTTAATTTTGTGTGCGAAATCTTTAAAATCTTGTTTTTTACGATAGACGAAAACGATAAAACCTCAGTGAAGGCGAAGATATTTGTGCTAGAAAGAAAAATCAGTTACTCAGGCTCTGGAAGGAGCTCGCAACGAAAGTTAAAGCTACTTTCATCGAATAGTAAGTTATATAGCGGAAAATGAAGAGATTATTACGCAGGGAAGAAGCAGTTGAGCCGATACATAGCAGAGTACGAAAATAGCAGGGAGCGGTAATTTAGATCAATGATAACGAACAACATATACAGCTAATCCGTATTTGAAATGAAGTAGAACAAGGAATATGAGCTGTTAATATCGGCAATAGTAGACGCTCAGAAGACTGTTCTTGAACTGCATCTCTTCAGTCCACTTTAGACTGTAAAGCACGTATACCTAATAGAGGACGACGTCACGCAGAGGAGGTTCCTGTCGCCCTTACATCAGACAGTGGTTGCCAACTAGTGAGAACCATTTATCTGGATATTTTCATTGCCAGGATCTTCTTATGCTATGTGCTAAGCAGCCCATTAGTAGAAGATAATGTATCTAAGCTGTACTGGATACTACAGCTGCTGTCGAATGTGGACAGGACTAAGCATTTGATTGTGTACATTGCAACTGACAAGAAGCTACTTGTAACAGTTGACCTAAGACGTCAGGAATTTGGTATCACGTAATATAAATTTAAGAGTTAAGAAGTCCTTTCTGAAGGTATTTGTTTGGAGTGGAGCATAGTATGGAAGTAAAATGTGGATCATAGTGAGTTCAGAAAAGAAGAGAGTAGAAAGTCTGAAATGTGATTCTCTAGAGGACTAACACATGAGGAGGTACTGAATGCAGTTGGGGAGAAAAGAAACTGATGGCACTGTTTGCCTAAAAGAAGGGACACATCCCGAAGTATCAAGGAACCGTAAATATGTAATCGAAGAAAGTGTGGGAAGTAAAAATTGCAGAGGGAGACAAAAGCTTGAATACAGTAAACAAGTTCACTTGTATTAAGACTGTGTTAACTATGCAGAGAGGAAGACTCTTGTAGAGGACTAACTAGGTTGAAGAGCTGCATGAAACTAGTCTTTAGACTGTAGACAACAACGAGAACAACATCTAGAACAACATATGTCCACCTCTATGTTGTCTGCATTATTGTTCTACAACAGTACAAAATAAGTGTAACTAAAATAATTTGCTAAGCAGACATTGCAGAGTCAACTAACTGTAGCAAACACATAAATTAACGTTCATACCCCAAATAATATTCTAATATCAGGAGCTGACAGTGTATGTGTCACAAATTGACAGCTCAAATTAAGTGCCACTAGGCTATTTCTGCGACTAAATTGTCTGTATTATTGTTATATAAAAGCAGAAAACACATGTGACTAAAATAAATTTCTAGCAGGCAAATCAGTATTTGGCTTAAATGAGGCTTTCATCACCTAACCAAGAACCTTTCTAGGGGTGAAGAAGACAGTGCATCATGTTCTACACTAGAAACATTTTGAATTTACTGAATGGCTAATACACCCACGTTGTTTGCTTGTTCCTACTACCGTTTCAACTTACATTTCAAGGGGAACTTGGCATCAACAATAGTTCTTACTTCATTCGACTGTGCAAGGCATAATCGATCCTCAAATTAAAATTCACAGTGTTACTTCCTGATTTAAATTGTCTGTACTCTCTGCCAAAATTAAAGTCTCGCCTACTGTCGCTACTGATCTCACTTGCACATTATGCTGCACCTGGCTGCGAGCTAACATCCGAAAGATGTTCGGGCTCACATGCGGTTCCTCTTCGTCGAAATGTCTTGGATCAAACTCGTCTAGGGGTTGAACCGTACGTGTCACATTACACGCCCCAAATTAGACACTTGTGATCCTTTTTTTAAATTGTCGGGCTGATGGCAAGTTTGCAAAATACAAAGTTAACATATAATAACAGTAATAATAATATGGGGAACCAAATTAACGACCCATAAATGATGTAGGCCACACAGTTGCGATTTGGTTAGAATAATGTTTGTTCAGAAAGCAAACTAATAACGAAAGTGGTCGTATTTAGAGTCACTGTTACACTCGAGCGCATATCCATTTGACACAGTTCGATCATTCGCAATCTCATCGCGAAAAACAAGTTATCTACGCGAAAAGTTAGAGTTGACATCAGGTGCGCGGCTGCTCACCACTCAAAAGTCCCGTGATACCACATAGCGCGAAATTTTCTAAGTCGTTTCACTTCCTAACTGCCTAAAGACCGACTGTCCGCTTTCGCGTCTCAATCCGAACTGTACCCTTTGATGTCTCCAGTTGAAAAGTTCGCTTTCGCGTCTGCACCATCACTCCCTCTGCCCTTCTCCGTCTTCGTTTCCCCGCGCGCCGAATATCCTCGCTCAACTGACTAGGGCAGTTCCCTTTCCTGAAGCCGTCCATCTGACTGGCTGCAGCGTATTGTACGTCATTTTACATTTTAACCTATTTAAATAATCAAAGCTTGACCACTTTCACGTTCTAAATAATGTAACAATAATATTCATTGTTAAATTCTTTTACATAAAATCAATACAATTTGCTTCTTAACTTTGAATGTCACGGCCAGTAGCCTTGGACTAATGTGCTTTCTGATAAATAAATAAAGAACAAAAGTAACTATTATGCACTAAATTTCACAACAAATATTCTATTCCCTAATGATTCAATAAGATGTCATACTCTCATCGTTCAATGTGTTTCGTGTAGAGGAAATGATGAGCTGACGCTTAACTGTAAGTACTTGTAATTTAAATTTGCTATATCTTTTAAACAAATAAATTATAGAGTTGATATTTACAACTTTTGTCATTTTAATGATGCACTTCTATATGAAATGTCGATCATTAAGATCAACCAAAGCGTTCAGATTTTAGCACTCGGGTCTTTGTCACAAAACCTGTTAATTTCACTTTAACAGTAAATCCTAAACTATTACAGAAATAATCAATATTTAAGTTTTATTGGAATCACCATGAAAATTTATGGAGGACGTCAGATTAAAGTTGCTGTGGCTTCATTCCCTACATTACTACAGAATTAAATAGTTTTCATAAATGTTTCACTTTATGGCCGATCTTAGATCCGCCGTATTTAACGCTTCTACGTCTCCTCGGCCACAAGCGCCGTCTACTGGATTTGCCTATGACGTAGGTTCTTGTCTGTCTCACCCGCACACTACAATGCTTATACCTCAACAGGCAATAGACGCCTGTGAGTTTCCCCGTCTCGTGGTGAACCTGCGCCCTTTGTGGCATGCAGTCCTGGACGACAGGGTTCGTTTCACAATTCCTGTAGGCTTTCTCTTTCGGCCATATAATTAAATGAGAGCGCCATGCTCGTTAAATCACATGGCGTTGTCAGCAGTTTGATCTTTGTTCACCCTTTGGTGATAGGCACAGTGAAACCAAAAATTAAATATTCTCTAGTATGTACTTTCTTCATTATTGTTCTATGTCAGTTCAGATACATTTGGCTCACTTATTGGCACTACAGTTGTAGCATAGGGGTTGATTTACACTTTGCATCGGTAACAGTTCGATCTTTGTTCCACACCTCACCGAAGGCTCAAGTGACCACTAAATGAAATATAATAATGTTATACTCACATCTATACTCTCTGCGTTATTCATCATAATTCACGTGACTCGCTTATTGACACTATTGGTTTAACTTACAAGTTAAGCTGCACTTGATTTCCACGATAGTTCGGTCTTCCTACTCACCTTGGTGAAAGATACAAAGGACCCTAAAATTCAATATGGCACTGCTACTTACACACTTTACAAACAATATCAAATACTTCTGATATAATTGCAACTAATGTGCATAGGTGGTTTGGCAATTCGACTTACCTGGATCTTGTCGAAATTTGACATGCTTGAAGACTGCATCATGTATTCCTTGAAAATATAAGTCTCGACTTTTCAGAGAGGTTGCACATGCATTTATGTCGCCTCCGCGAAATATGACACTCTTGGAGATTGCATCAATGCACATGCAGACATCAGCAATTGCATTGTTCACAAAGACTTTGCTTTTTCCTTGGTAGTCTTGTTGGACACAGACGACTAAATGTGATGCTAGGTAATCACATATCTCATTTTTATTAAAAATTCCAGCAAATTCTTGCATTACAACCATATAAAGCAGCTAAAACTGTGTACCTAATTTTGCTGCAGTATCCCAGGCAGTTAATTTTAGGGAACTTACTACACAGGAAATTAATAAATATAAATGTCAAATACACTGCACATTTGCTTCATCAATATTATAGACTGTCCTCCTTCCTAACTATTCCTGGCAGTCCACAAGCACACAGTTGCCTCCCACCCTCCTCCCTGACAGCTACCTGATACACGTACAGTGTGGGGCGGCGGGTGGAAAATTAGTTGCATTATTTCTATTTGTTACCGTTCCAGCACAGGCTCTCTACTACAATGTTGGCAACCAGAAAGTGATTAGCAAAAACGTGATTAGAGTTCACTGTGCCCACACTGATGGAGAATAAAAGTTGTTGATTATTTAAATTCATTATTCTGAGGATTTAGGATGATGTCTGGGATTTATAGAAAATGCAGTTTACTATAATAATTATCACTGTATTCTGAAAACGATAAAGCGTAAAATTCCAGACAAATGATTACCCATATCAGCTATTGCACTATCGGAGCTGTTCAGAGTCTATTGCGCTGATCCTATTGTCCCTAGATAACGAACCTGTTCAATAATCGTTATCGATGTAAATGTTGAAAGTGAATGCTCGGCAAAATTTGATGTTAATACCCATCAAACGCCACACTAGTAATGGCAGAAAATTTGCCCTGCAGCGACACGTGAAAATACGACATGCGCAAACAGAGATTAAATCACTGGATTCGTTCCGTTATTAACTCTTTACCCCAAAGCGAACTCATTGTTAAGTGCATATTGAGTTACGTAATAGGGCCTCCAAGGCTGTTCCTGCCAACTGTACCAACGCGACGCGGCTTGCGACACGGAGTGCGTTCTGATATGAATCTCGAAGAGAACTGGGGCCTTCAACTCGCACGCTCTTTTTTATATAGCCACGGTGCGGACCGCTGAAGGCGCAGCCGACAAAATTTGCCTTTTTACTAGCCGCTGGGCTAACAAAACACCACTTCAAGTTAATAAATAATTAATTGCTTCATTCGCTGAAGGCCAATGAAGCTCTCGATTTAACTGTGCGATCAGCACTCAGATAAGTATCTAGAATAAATTTCTAATGTGGCTAGGTTAAATACTTTTGGCGAGAGAATTATTTTAGTCGCGCTGCACGCAATAGATGGGCTCTGAACTTGCCATTTGGAGAGATGCTACAGCTATAGTTTTATAGCTACCTTTTGGAAACTTCTCAAATCTTTGTTATTATAGCGAATCTCAATTCTACCTAAATCTAAACATCCTAGCTTTATCTAATCACTTACTTAATCTATCTTGCTTCCGACCTTTTAGGACACAAAAACAGAAAATCATGAATTTCAACCAAAATATCACTTTATGAGATCCAGCATGCAGTGCCCATTAAATTACAATTTAAAAGGAATCGAAATATAAATTTTGAAGTTTCTAGCTCCTTCCTGTTGCGCCGATGATTTTTAGATAAAACGTCGAAATTTCGAAAAAGTTACTAAACTGAAACTTAACACATTATCATTTTAGCATCATTCCTGACATGCTATTAACTTTTCAGATTGTTTATTTTATTTTTAAGGTATTGTGCAACATTCGTGACGTCATAGCTAGTTACAGCGGAATAGGCTGGCACACAATGGAAAGCATATGAATTCTATATGGCGTGAGTAATCTGCTTCCCTACAACAGCCCACACCTTTTTAATAGGACAAATAAGACATGTGTAATGTTCAGTGCATCACCAAGTCTCGAATTATCGAACACTTCGACGACCAAACATATGTACAAATCTCAGCACAAATCACCAGTTACGTAACAAGGTCACCTCCCATTATGTCTCTTAAATTTAGAAAAGGTCTCAACTCATCCAACAGTTGTCTGGATGAGCATACCTACACGTCTTAGCATAGTCTGCCTGACATCACATGCATTTGCTCCACCGTCCAACACGCCTCACACTCCTCGCCACATCCAAGTGATATCATTGGTACTATGCTAACGTAAGTCTGTGTGCTTAGCTGGCGAGGTGCCAGAAGACTGAGAACTCGTTGACACCTTCAAACTTGCACTTGTCTTACTTCTCATATTAAAGACAAGTGAGCAGCTTGTAAAGGGTGCCCATAAAGTAAGTACCCATTTTGCGGAAAACGTTCATGTGGGTTATTTCTGTTGCAGGTACCGTGAAGAGACAGCACAATGTTAACAGTTGCCGAAATAATCACAATTCTGGAACATCGTTTACGAGGCGAAACCAATGCTGAGGTCCAGAGGCTGTTTGAGAGAAAGTATCGAAAGGATGCCCCTACAGGACTTGCCACTCGGAAGCTCGTTAACAAATTCCGGCGTATAGGATCTGTAGCTGATGAGAGGTCAGCCCACAATCTGTACAGCGTGTGAGGGAAGCTATCGAAAGAAGTCGAACGGCATCTACCTGCCGGCTGAGTTGTGAGCTATCCATGCCGAAATCCACAGTGGGAAAAATGCACCCTTAAAAAGAAGGCGTATCATATCTATGTGCTTCACCAGCTAGAGTATGAAGACGATGCGGCACAAGTAGCCATGTGTCATCATCTGTTCAAGGCTGTAGCTGAGGAGGACCTGATGAATAATGTTATGTTCAGCGACGAGGCAACATTTCATGTCTGCGGCGTCGTCAACAAGCACAGTTGCCAGATCTGAGCAGAGGAGCAACCCCCTCAATTCACTGATTGGCAAAGGGATGTGTGGCTTGGTCTCATGAAAGATAAGATCTATAGGCCGTTTATGTTTGCTGGAAGGACGATTACCGGAGCAAACTACCTGGTCATGCTGCTGCTGTTGTTCTTGGAGCCACAGTTGCAACAGGATGGTATCACTGCCTCTGTCATGTGTCGAAAAAATGGGGCTCCACCCCACTATGCAAACATTGTTTGGGACTACCTGAACGAGTCCTTTCCTAACAGGTAGATGGCAAGAGTTGCAGGTCGCATGTGGGCTATTCGCTCCCTGGATCTCAATCCCGTGGACTTTTTTGCGTGGGTTTCATCAAGAGCTGAGTTTATGCTACCAGGTTGCCACATTTGAATAAACTGAAACGGTGAATACGAGATGCACGCTTGCTAATAACCCCTCAAATGTTACAGCGCGTATTCCACGCAACCACAAGGCGATGGGAACAGTGTGTTGCGAATGAAGGTGGACACGTTGAATAGTATTACCTACTCTTTATTTTGTTGTAGCATATCTGGAAAATGAATAGGGATACTCACATTATGGGTACCCTATGTCTGAAGTTGATGGCAGATGGTGGAGGAGGCAGCTGTGTACTAGTGGCCTGCCAAAATTAATTAGAAAACTGTGTGTCAGTAATATTAAGGAGGGAAATGTGTGATGTCTTTAACAGTTATCTACGTGGTAAATTCTCCATAATGAGCTGCCAAGATACGGTAGCAACTTTATGAAGATAACTCTTATATTCAATGTAAGGTCTTGCAGGGATTATTAACAAATGAGATCTATGATTAGGTAATGTCAACCCATGACTTCTGTGTGCAAGAAGACTATCAAGGAAAGAGGAATGTGGTTGTAAACAAAAGACATGCTGATATCTGTGCATGTGCACTGATCCAATCTCCAAGTGTGTCGTTTTCCATTGGGTTGATACAGATGAAGTGTTATTTCTCACACAAGTCTACACTTGCGCATGCAAAGAATAGCTGATGAAACCTCGAAGGCTGTCTTATTACGCTGTGTGCACTCAAATGAATCTGCGCTTTCCCAGACAAGTCGAGACTGCCACATTGAAGGAATAGATGATGCAATCTCCAAATGTGCCAATTTCTCCAACACTGGTGTAAGTCAAAGTATGAGACGAAGTGTGTAAGTCATTTTTAATAATATTAAAATTTTTGTATTAATTTTTCCGGTGAACTTAGCGTGTAAGTTACATCAATAGTGCTAATAGATAAGCTACAGTTGTTTTGTACTGATATAGAAAAGTAATAATTGCAGCTTAGATGTGGACAATACATTTTCATATTTAAATTGAAAGTCGATATTGGCGATGTAATGGCAGCTTAATGTGTAAGTTAAATCAACAGTCCCCCCCCCATGAACCATGGACCTTGCCGTTGGTGGGAAGGCGTGCGTGCCTCAGCGATACAGATAGCCGTACCGTAGGTGCAACCACAACGGAGGGGTATCTGTTGAGAGGCCAGACAAACGTGTGGTTCCTGAAGAGGGGCAGCAGCCTTTTCAGTAGTTGCAAGGGCAACAGTCTGGATGATTGACTGATCTGGACTTGTAACAATAACCAAAACGGCCTTGCTGTGTTGGTACTGCGAACGGCTGAAAGCAAGGGGAAACTACAGCCGTAATTTTTCCCGAGGGCATGCAGCTTTACTGTATGATTAAATGATGATGGCGTCCTCTTGGGTAAAATATTCCGGAGGTAAAATAGTCCCCCATTCGGATCTCCGGGCGGGGACTAATCAAGAGGATGTCATTATCAGGAGAAAGAAAACTGGCGTTCTACGGATCGGAGCGTGGAATGTCAGATCCCTTAATCGGGAAGGTAGGTTAGAAAATTTAAAAAGGGGAAATGGAGAGGTTAAAGTTAGATATAGTGGGAATTAGTGAAGTTCGGTGGCAGGAGGAACAAGACTTCTGGTCAGGTGACCACAGGGTTATAAACACCAAATCAAATAGGGGTAATGCAGGAGTAGGTTTAATAATGAATAGGAAAAGAGGAATGCGGGTAAGCTATTACAAACAGCATAGTGAACGCATTATTGTGGCCAAGGTAGATACGAAGCAAACACCTACTACAGTAGTACAAGTTTATAGGCCAACTAGCTCTGCAGATGACGAAGAAATCGAAGAAATGTATGATGAAATGAAAGAAATTATTCAGATAGTGAAGGGAGACGAAAATTTATTAGTCGTGGGTGACTCGAATTCGAGTGAAGGAAAAGGGAGAGAAGGAAACGTTGTAGGTGTATATGGATTGGGGCTACGAAATGAAAGAGGAAGCCGCCTGGTAGAATTTTGCACAGAGCACAACATAATCATAACTAACACTTGGTTTAAGAATCATGAAAGAAGGTTGTATACATGGAAGAACCCTGGAGATACTAAAAGGTATCAGATAGATTATATAATGGTAAGACAGAGATTTAGGAACCAGGTTTTAAATTGTAAGACATTTCTAGGGGCAGATGTGGACTCTGACCACAATCTATTGGTTATGACCTGTAGATTAAAACTGAAGAAATTGCAAAAAGGTGGGAATTTAAGGAGATGGGACCTGGATAAACTGAAAGAACCAGAGGTTGTACTGAGTTTCAGGGAGAGCATGAGGGAACAATTGACAGGAACGGGGGAAAGAAATACAGTAGAAGAAGAATGGGTAGCTTTGAGGGATGAAGTAGTGAAGGCAGCAGAGGATCAAGTAGGTAAAAAGAGGAGGGCTAGTAGAAATCCTTGGGTAACAGAAGAATTTAATTGATGAAAGGAGAAAATATAAAAATGCAGTAAATGAAGCAGACAAAAAGGAATACAAACGTCTCAAAAATGATAGTGACAGGAAGGGCAAAATGGCTAAGCAGGGATGGCTAGAGGACAAATGTAAGGATGTAGAGGCTTATCTCACTAGGGGTAAGATAGATACTGCCTACAGGAAAATTAAAGAGTCCTTTGGACATAAGTGAACCACTTGTGTGAATATCAAGAGCTCAGATGGAAACCCAGTTCTAAGCAAAGAAGGGAAAGCAGAAAGGTGGAAGGAGTATATAGAGGGTCTATACAAGGGCGATGTACTTGAGGACAATATTATGGAAATGGAAGAGGATGTAGATGAAGATGAAATGGGAGATACGATACTGCGTGAAGAGTTTGACAGAGCACTAAAAGACCTAAGTCGAAACAAGGCCCCGGGAGTAGACAACATTCCATTGGAACTACTGACAGCCTTGGGACAGCCAGTCCTGACAAAACTCTACCATCTAGTGAGCAAGATGTATGAAACAGGCGAAATACCCTCAGACTTCAAAAAGAATATAATAATTCCAATCCCAAAGAAAGCAGGTGTTGACAGATGTGAAAATTACCGAACAATCAGTTTAATAAGCCACAGCTGCAAAATACTAACACGAATTCTTTACAGACGAATGGAAAAACTAGTAGAAGCTGACCTCGGGGAAGATCAGTTTGGATTCCGTAGAAACACTGGAACACGTGAGGCAATACTGACCTTACGACTTATCTTAGAACAAAGATTAAGGAAAGGCAAACCTACGTTTCTAGCATTTGTAGACTTAGAGAAAGCTTTTGACAATGTTGACTGGAATACTCTCTTTCAAATTCTAAAGGTGGCAGGGGTAAAATACAGGGAGCGAAATGCTATTTACAATTTGTACAGAAACCAGATGGCAGTTATAAGAGTCGAGGGACATGAAAGGGAAGCAGTGGTTGGGAAGGGAGTAAGACAGGGTTGTAGCCTCTCCCCGATATTATTCAAGCTGTATATTGAGCAAGCAGTAAAGGAAACAAAAGAAAAATTCGGAGTAGGAATTTAAAACCACGGAGAAGAGATAAAAACTTTGAGGTTCGCCGATGACATTGTAATTCTGTCAGAGACAGCAAAGGACTTGGAAGAGCAGTTGAATGCAATGGACAGTGTCTTGAAAGGAGGATATAAGATGAACATCAACAAAAGCAAAACGAGGATAATGGAATGTAGTCGAATTCAGTTGGGTGATGCTGAGGGAATTAGATTAGGAAATGAGACACTTAAAGTAGTAAAGGAGTTTTACTATTTGGGGAACAAAATAACTGATGATGATCGAAGTAGAGAGGATATAAAATGTAGGCTGGCAATGGCATGGAAAGCGTTTCTGAAGAAGAGAAATTTGTTAACATCGAGTATAGATTTAAGTGTCAGGAAGTCATTTCTGAAAGTATTTGTATGGAGTGTAGCCATGTATGGAAGTGAAACATGGACGATAAATAATTTGGACAAGAAGAGAATAGAAGCTTCCGAAATGTGGTGCTACAGAAGAATGCTGAAGATTAGATGGGTAGATCACATAACTAATGAGGAAGTATTGAATAGGATTGGGTAGAAGAGAAGTTTGTGGCACAACTTGACCAGAAGAAGGGATCGGTTGGTAGGACATGTTCTGAGGCATCAAGGGATCACCAATTTAGTATTGGAGGGCAGCGTGGAGGGTAAAAATCGTAGAGGGAGACCAAGAAATGAATACACTAAGCAGATTCAGAAGGATGTAGGTTGTAGTAGGTACTGGGAGATGAAGAGGCTTCCACAGGATAGAGTAGCATGAAGAGCTGCATCAAACCAGTCTCAGGACTGAAGACCACAACAACAACAACAACAACAAATCAACAGTGCCAATAAGCAAGTCATGTGCATTTTGATAAATAATTTTGACAATTTAGCTGTGGAAATAACACTGTGATAGTTATTTTGAGGATTCGTTTTGTCTTGTGTCTATACGAAATTGGTACTACTGTTGACGCCAAATGTTCATTAATGTGTAAATTACAGCAATAACGCCAATAAGCCAGCCAAGGTCCCATGATTGCTCTGCTGTCCAGTTAGTAACATATCCTACAAGGTCCTAGTGTATAACGTGACTGATTCCTTTCTTCACCTCTAAAATTGCCTCATTTGTGCTTAGGGAAACTTCTGGCTTGCTTAGCATATTACTTTAGCAACATGTGTTTTTGTTGTTACAGAACGTTAATATAAACAAACTAGGATGTGGTAATAGTACTGTGGCATTCAGTATCAGGGTCCATTGTGCCTAATAGCCAATAGGGCTTACATACTGAACTTTACCTATCCCCAAGGAGGTTACAGAGAAAGATATGGTCACATTTGGAGTGTATAATTATTGGCTGTTGGTAAAACCTGGGTTATGATTGGCTGTTTCATTAGGTTGTTTCTGGGTGATCTGTGTGTGTGTGTGTGTGTGTGTGTGTGTGTGTGTGTGTGTGTGTGTGTGTGTTTGTGTGTGTGTGTGTGTGTGTTTTCTGCTGATGAAATTGTGTAACTGCTGACTAGGTAGTGGATATTGGGTACATACTGGTTAGTTTCATTTTTTTATTGCCAGTAAAATACTGGGCTATCATTGGCGAACAAGGGAGGGAAGGGGTGGGGAAGGGGAAGCGTTCAAGGTTTGGAGGGCATAAGATGCGAGGCGAACTAACAGTTTAATAAGTCACGGCTGCAAAATACTAACGCGAATTCTTTACAGATGAATGGAAAAGCTAGTGGAAGCCAACCTCGGAGAACATCAGTTTGGATTCCGTAGAAATATTGGAACACGTGAGGCAATACTGACCCTACGACTTATCTTACAAGCTAGATTAAGGAAAGGCAAACCTACGTTTCTAGCATTTGTAGACTGAAAGCTTTTGACAACGCCGACTCGCACACTCTCTTTCAAATTCTGAAGGTGTCAGGGGTGAAATACAGGAAGTGAAAGGCTATTTACAATTTGTACAGAAACCAGATGGCAGTTATAAGAGTCGAGGGGCATGAAAGGGAAGCAGTGGCTGGGAAGGGAGTGAGACAGGGCTGTAGCCTCTCCCCGATGTTATTCAATCTGTATATTGAGCAAGCAGCGAGGGAAACAAATGAAAATTTCGGAGCAGATATTAAAATCCATGGAGAAGACATAAAAGCTTTGAGCTTCGCCGATGAGATTGTAATTCTGTCAGAGACAGCAAAGGACTCAGAAGAGCAGTTGAACGAAATGGATAGTGTCTTGAAAGGAGGATATAAGATAAACATCAACAAAAGCAAAACGAGGCTAATGGAATGTAGTCGAATTAAGTCGAGTGATGCTGAGGGAATTAGATTACGAAATGGTACTTAAAGTATTAACGAAGTTTTGCTATTTGGGGAGCAAAATAACTGATGATGGTCGAAGTAGCGTGGATATAAAATGTAGACCGGCAATGGCAAGGATAGCGTCTCTGAAGAAGAGAAATTTGTTAACGTCAAGTATAGATAGTGTCAGGAAGTCGTTTTTGAAAGTGTTTGTATGGAGCGTAGCCATGTATGGAAGTGAAACATGGACGATAAATAGTTTGGACAAGAAAAGAATTGAAGCTTTCGAAATGTGGTGCTACAGAAGAGTGCTGAAGATTAGATAGGTAGATCGCATAACTAATGAGGAGGTATTGAATAGGATTGAAAAGAAGAGAAGTTGGGAGCACAACTAGAAGAAATGATCGGTTGGTAGGACATGTTTTGAGGCATCAAGGGATCACCAATTTAGTATTGGAGGCCAGCGTGGAGGGTAAAAACCGTAGAGGGAGACCAAGAGAGGAATACACTAAGCAGATTCAGAAGGATGTAGGTTGCAGTAGGTACTGCGAGATGACGAAGCTTGCACAGGATAGAGTGGGATGGAGGGCTGCATCAAACCAGTCTCAGGACTGAAGACCAAAACAACAGCAAAGATGCGAGGGAGGAGAGGATGGAAGCCATTCAGAGATCGAAATTTCTTGATGTCGGTGCCTGAGACTAAACTAGCAGAATAAGATGGCAGCCAGCTGCACAACCGCCCAACAGAGGCTTTCTTGCTGTGGTGGCGGAGAACTGCCGTGCCACCAAGCGGTGACTGCTTCAACTCAACGCAATTTCACGTGCGCCTCCTCCTCTAAGCAGACCACCCAATATTCAAAGGTCAAATGTGTCCTTGTAAGTACACTGCTCTCCTGCGAATATCACGAAATTCCAAACTTTCGTTCGTTGTGAAAGCACAATGAATCGGAAACTGGAGAAGATGTGGTGGTGCACAAGGGAAAAACTGCATCACGTAATTGAAGATGTTGGAACCCATACAGAAGGAATTCAATGTTTTAGAATTTGACACCTGTTGTTCGGCCGTCACACTGCAGAGAAGATTTTGCCAGCCACACATATAAGCTCCCGAAATGCCGGCGTCTTTCGTAAATGACACTGATGGTTTGAAAAAAATAGAATGTTTATTCAAAGTAAAAGTGCTTGCCAGCAGTGTCAATCAGCACAAAACCGTGCGAAAATTTTCTTGTATAACTCGTCAAGTAGTGAAAATATTTGCACTGCATGACAAGTTTTATAAGAGACATAATAATAAAATTAATAGGTTGGTCAGAAAGTAATGTAGCTAATATGATAGCTGAGAAGAAAACGGTGTGTAGACAAATGAAAATGACATGCGTTGCAGAAGCAGAGATATTAGTCAACCAAAAAAGACACTGTAATTAAATACGGAGGAATGGTAAACCTATAGCAACCCATAATTGTAACTTAATACATAAGAATAACAATAAGCGATGAAATGTAGTACTTGGGTCGTAGCTACTGAACACGGTTACAGTACAAAATTACTACATTTTGCTGTAGCGAATGACGTAATTATTGATAGAGACCCAAGCAAATCATTTCAAGCCACCCTTAAGAAAAAATTGACAGGGCACTGTTTTCGTTACTTCCACATAAGAAACCAAGACTAATTAGGTTGAATCCCCAACTACCACCAGTCAGTGTCCTAATAAAACTCCACAAAAAGAGCAAAAGGATACGTATTGTTATTGATATAAGAGTGGGTCAAATGTAACAGTTAAATAGATTTTGTATGAAAGAAACTATCGAGGTCATTCATATTTCCAATTAACTATAACTCATAAAGTAGTGATCTTTTGCGAGTGAAACTAAAGTTATGATGATCAATGAAGGCGTACTACTAGCATCATTTGTCGTAGTAAATCTATAGACTAATGTGCCAATAGATGTAACTTTTAAAGTAATGAGAAGAAAATTTAAAATGCAATGGCAGCATGGGTGTGAGTGAACTAATAGAGTTAGTGTGAACTAATAGAATTAATAGAAAACTAATAGAATTAGTGTGAATAATAGAATTTATTGAACTATTGGAATTCAGCCTAAGTTTTAATTACTTTGAATCTGATTAGAAAGTGAACCAGCCGAAGCATGATTTGGCAATCTATTGCCTCTCTGGATTATTAGCGGACGTATTCATCAATAATATATAGAGAGAGAGGTGCTTCAGAACATACAACATACCTTTATAGTAATAAAAGTTAAGGAGGAGGATCTGCATTCCCTGCGCATGACTTTTATTCCGCAGCATCTCAGTATTAAACACACTTTAGCGAAAAAGTACGAAAGGAAAACTAACATCTTGGGCTTAACAGTAAGAACAGAAAAGAATAAGTTGAAATTTTCAATTTATCTTAAGCCAATACACTCAGATGCAGTAATAAGGTACGACTCCAACCACCCACCACAACATAAAAAGACGTATTTCTCAACTGTGGCAGCAGGTTTTTTTCCCACGGCACGAGCCTTGGCACTTTTTTCCCTCTGCTCTTCAAATTGCTACCCTCATTGGCGTTTCGTCCACTATCACCTGATGGATCGTGTTAGTGCGTAGTCTTACCCAGACGTACGGATAACATCACAGCCCAGCATCCTGTGATCCACTTACTAGATAACTAACATGTTGACGGAGGTGACATTAGAACTTTTGGTCTGGTCACCACGTTGGTGCGGGCGTGGAGGGGTCCCATCTCTTTTTTTTTAAAAAAAAAAAAACGCTCACTTACGTTAGCTCCAGATATCAGAAAGGGGTCGTGTTTTCTAGAGAATGTGTGAGTGTGTATGCTAACGTGTTTTTACTGTTAAAGCCTAATTCTATATTGTTTTTACGGAACGTTTGCGCGACTCTGTAAGAGATAGGACCTAATTACTTTCATTCCGGGAAAGAGTAACTTCGTGCACTAAATTGGACTTCTTTTTGAGAATTTTACTATAAATGTCATCAATAATTTCACGTTTGTATCCATTTTTACCGCTATATCTTTTAGCATGCTCTTTTCTTTTTCGATTTCAACATTTGCTAACGGAATTTTACTCATTCGGCTAACCATGCTGTCAAAGAAAGAGGTTTTGTACCTATTGAAATGCATAGAACCAATGGATATAATAGCATCAGAAGTTGTAGTTTTTCTAAAAATGTCGAAACAATGCCTGCCATTCATATTTTTTACAGTTATATCTAGACGATCAATTATGTCCTACTTTGTTGCCCATTTGTGAACACTATTTTATGATGGAGGTTATTGAAAATACTTAACAGTGTAGCTAACCTATTATTGCTTTCTTTGCATGATATGATGGTGTCGTCTACGTATCGAAAGTAGTAAAGGATTAAGTCATTTAGCTCTGGGCGTTGTGTAAAGGCCAAAATTTCAATGTGGTTCAAAAAGATATTAGATAGTGTCCCTGATAAGCAACATCCCATGGCTAACCCGTCTTGTTGTTGGAAGATCTCACTCTAGAATTGAAAGTAATTGTAAGAGAGAACCAACTTGAGCTACTGGATGAACTCTTCAATTTCTCTTACTGACATTCGTTTAGACTTGAGGAAATTCTTCTTGACAATGTTAATAGTTTCTGTAATAGGTACATTGGTGTACAAATTAGTAACGTCCAGGCATACCCATTTATAACCTTCGGGAATTTTTATGTCTTTGCTTCTGTCTACTAAATAATATTTCTTCGCAGAGAAGCATTTCTCTAAACTATAATTAGTGACCAAGATTTCATTTAGTTTAGCACATAACCTATAGACAGCGGTACCAATATAGCTAACAATAGGTCTAATAGGAACATTATCTTTTTTTTATTTTAGGTCGTCCTCTTAGTGTTGGGGCATGGGGGTTCATGATTTTCAAGGTTTTGGACGTTCTATCACCAAATAAAACGAAAGACTCTTGTACATTACGTTTGATCACTTTGGCAAAATATTTAGTGGGGTCGTGATTCATCTTAGAAATACCATTCTTCCCGAAAAATTCATTTACTTTACTAACGTAGTACAAAATTTTTCACGACCTACTACTCTGATTTCAAGAACATTAATAGTCCCTGGACACGTTAGCCTCCCCACAGCTTGATTTGTAATGGGTCGTCCTCACTAGAGTTCCACTAGAATCGAATTTACTATTATCGATTCTTACCAGCAACGCTTCCTATAACCTTTGACTCTATGGTTTCATCTTTGACCACACGTCGATGTTTGCAAACCGTCCCAGTCTGTGTCGCCTGCGCACCATGAGCTGTTGCATAACGGTATATCGAGCATAAAACGTAGTGTGTTGATGTCTTCTTGAAATTCCATCATTTAACCCACTGATTTGTATTTTAGATTTGATTCACGGATCCAGTTATATGTCTCCTTCCGTGTATAGCGATTTTATTACTATGACGTATGATGAGTGATATATTTTACTCTATAACACCCAAATTATGATCCTTCTCGATTATGCATTATATTGTAGTAATATATTAGAGAAGTGCTTGAAAATTTATAGATAGCGTGAGAGTTAGACTCTAGTGTATAAATATCTCACCCAATACAAAAAAATTGTGATTCTTCATAAAGGTTTTTCATAATGTTCACTGTGTCCAAATACTTCCGACACCTCTCTGGCATATTGGGCAGCAAGGTGACGCAATATTTGCATTTCGTCTGTCAACCTCTTCCTATATGGATCGTAGTAGATGTGTGTATTAACTGTTAACATCACGGCAACGCCTGATGTAGATACAAGTGATAGGATGGGCAATACTTAGTAGTTTACACTAAGGTGTAGGTAGTCATTGACACCTATGTTACGGGGTTGTTATCTGAAGTTCATATATTTTATATCTTTAGTTTTGACTCGTATATGTTGAGTGTTTGTGCTTGGTTCGCATCAGATTTTTATTATTTGAACTTAATCTAACCACTGTGTCCCCGTAGAATTGGCCTCTGATACATTTGAGCCCAGTGAGTCTTTACACCTATATGGTAACGTCGGAGATGTCTTAGACTTACTTCTGATAACATTTTCCTGTTAGTTGTTCGTATAAACTTACTACACTTAAGTTATAAGGGGGCGTCTACCACAGTGAGTATGCGGTTAGCTGGTACTTAGGATGGATGATACAGTTTACAACACAGCGCTATAGGTGTAACCCTGTCAAGATTTAATGATATCATTATGCATAAAAAGGCAGTGACTTATATTTTTAACTTGTTGGTCCAGGTCATCAGTGGTGTACCAGCAAAATTATACTCTCATTGATATTGTTAGGTCAATGTTGCCATGCATCTTCAAATGAGATACTTACAATACTTGAATACTGATGATCAGAAGGTCTCTAATATTGCACTTTGGAATTTTGCGTACTATACTTAGATGCTATTTTGATATTTGCCAATATGTCACATTTGGGTCAATACATTTTTTCCTCTCCTGTGGAGGTTGTCCACTTTCATAACTTGCAAATGTGTTCAACATCATTTTCTAACTCCTTTGGATTATTGTAATGTTGATCTGTTGTTGCACTCTTGAATTGCCAATTAACCAATTTTTACTTGATGTAACATTGCATTTCCTTGACATTTAGCTGATGGGTATAAATTCGTTATTGTTTGATTTTAGCTAGTCAAATATTTTGAAAAGGCTTTAGGTACTGTGACATTTAGACCCATGCAGACAGTTCCCAACTCACTAAGCTCATTAGACAGAATATGACACTGGATGATGTACTTAAGATCCTACACTCGGCCTTAATGCAACCTTGAGAGTGGTTTGACATGGTTATAGGTGGTGTCCTTAATCAGGGATGGTATACCTTTCATTTTGAGGTTTATCTTCGGACTTATAGGTGGCCTCCTATATTTTTCTTTTTCTCCTTTTTATTCGTTCGATTCCACTTGGAATAAAGCTACATAATTGTATAGGACTTATATGTAGGGAGGTAGACATTTTTTGATATACAGAGATCAAGAATCTTCTTTGTCACTATGACTATATGAGGCAGCTACTGTCATTGCATTAATCCAATCAGTATAGTGCGAGGGGGTCTTACATAGGGGTTCTAATGTAGTGCCCACGGAACCAGTTGTTTGATTTTTATGGTACGATTGTATTGGTTTAGTTCGTGAATGCAACTGGGTTTTAAGACAAACTTTTTTATGCTTATCGTTAATATTACGGCAGCTATTTATCATACCACACAACACGACCTACGCTACACATACGTAACTTATGTATCCTGACATGGTTATGTCACGCTTTATTGTATTTTATTTTATTATTTATTTATATCAGTTAATTATTTAAAAAAATTTTCTTCCAGTGGGCATATGATTGAATGCAGTATATTTGATTGTTGTGTTGCATGGCCTATTACAATTGTGTGGTACGGATTTACGAATAATAGCGTATACTTATGTTCATCTATTATGCTATATTCGAGTAAAACAGTGAAAACTATTAACATGACAGTGGCAGAAACATGTTTGCCCTAATATCACATGTACTTTTAATGATATTCAATATGTTCTTTTGAGCCACTTACATAGTTAACATGATACCTGTCAATTGTTAACGTATTCCTATATTTTTATAATAGTACATTTGTTCCACTCGTTGTACAGGGGCCCGAAGATGGCATCAATGTAATGGCGAAACGGGTAGCACATAACAGGTTCATAAAAAAATTTCTACAATACATACGGCTGTTGGTAAATTATTGCATCAATAAATTTAGTGGATTACTCGTATTGCCTTTCTTGAATTTAGGCGTGACCTGTACAACTCTCCAGTCTCTGGGTACGGATCTTTCGTCGAGCGAGTGGTTGTGTATGATTGTTACGTATAGAGCCATTGCATCAGCAGACTCTGAAACCTACCTAAATGGTATACAATCTGGACCTGAAGCCTTGCTTTTATTAAGTAATTCCAGTTGGTTCACGACTCTGATAACATCTACTTCTAAGTTAATGATGTTGACAGCTGTTCTTGATTCGAATTCTGAATTATTTGCTTCGCCTTCATTGATGAAGGAATTTCGGAAGACTGTTTAGTAACTCTGCTTTAGCAGTGCAGTCATGGATAGTACTTCCACTGCTATCGCGGAGAGAGGGCATTGTGTCTTACCGCTAGCATACGACGAGAATCTCTTTGGATTTTCTGCTGTGTTTCCAGACAACGTTTCGTTGTGAAAACGTTATAAGCATGCATTGAAGTCCGAGCTAAATTTGGTGCTTTTGTAAAATATCACCAACCTTGGAGCTTTCGCGTTCGTTTAAATTTAGCATGGTTATTTCGTTGTTTTTGCAAGAGTCTACGGACCTGTTTTATGAAAAGTCTACCCGTCTCCTTTCTCACCAGACAGTCATGGTATGGTATTAACTTGATGCATAAATGTGGTGGTCGGGGGGGAGGGGGGGAGGCGCGGAGTGCCACCGAGGACATTGCCGAAATAGGGGTCTTAGCCGCAGCAGCTTCGTGCTCGCACTACACGACGGCTTGAAAAAGGAGAACTGAAAAAGCATAAGGATCCTGCGCTGCTTCGGATTACCTTCAAACTCCGTTCGCTGGATTTGAACGGTCCTTAGTGGTTCCACCTTGTACACAAGAGCAAACATAGCTGTCGCACTGCACTCCAGAGGAGTGAAATCATGTTCAATGTGGTTGCTAGCGCACGATTGCTACATAGAGGGAGACAAGGGTAGAACAGTCAGGGAGACGTCATCAACACCTACGAACGTGAAGAATGCCTTATTGTTGCTCACTGCACTTCAAACGGTCGTTTTCGACCGCTAAATGTGTGCAAATCAACGTCCCAAGAAAAGCGGTGGTTTCATTGACGCCATTTTAACCACCCCTTGAGACCTTTTCGTGTCGATTCTGAGCGGCGGTGTGTCTGAAATGTTTTCCTCGGCTCTTTTCTTTTTTAGTCATCAGTCTCCTGTTTTGTTTGATGCGTCCCGCCACCCTCTCCCATGTGAACCTCTTCATCTCAGCCTAGCAATTGCAACCTACGTACTCAATTATTTGCTGGATGCATGAAAATCTCTGACTTCTTCTACAGTTTTTGCCCTTTACAGCTCCCTCTAGTACCATGGAAGTCATTCACTCATGTCTTAACACATGTCCTATCATCCTGTCCCTACTCCTTATCAGTGTTTTCCACATGTTCCTTTCCTCCCCGATTCTGCGCAGAACCTCGTTCCTTACCTTATCAGCCCACCTAATTTTCAACATTCGCCTATAGCACCACATCTAAAATTCTTCGATTCTCTTCTGTTCTGGTTTCCCGACAGTCCATGATTCACTACCATACAATGCTGTACTCCAAACGTACATTCTCAGAACTTTTTTCTTCCTGAAATAAAGGCCGATATTTGCTATTAATACACATCTGTTGGCCAGGAATGCCCTTTTTACCATTACTTGTATGCTTTTGATGTCCTCCTTGCTCCGCCCATCACTCGTCATTGTACTACCTAGGTAGCAGAATTCCTTAACTTCATCTATTTTGTGACCATCAATCCTGATGTTAAGTGGCTTGCTGTACTCAATTCTACTACTACTCATTAGCTTCGTCTTTCTTCGATTTACTCTCAATCCACACTCTGCACTCATTAGGCAGATCATTCCGTTCAGCAGATCATATAATTCTTCATCACTTGCACTCAAGATAGCAAATTGATCAGTGAATGTATCACTGATACCGTTTCAACTTCAATTTTAATTCCACTCCTGAATCTTTCTTTTATTTCCACCATTGTTTCCTCGATTTACAGATTGAACAGTAGGGGCGAGAGGCTATATCCTTGTCTTACCCCCTTTTTAATACCAGCACTTCGTTCTTGGTTGTCCACTCTTTTTATTGCCTCTTGTCTGTTGTGCATAGTGTACATGACCCTTCTCTCCCTATAGCTTCTCCCCACTTCTCTCAGAATTTCGAACATCTTGCACCATTTTAAATTGTGGAACGCTTTTTCGAGGTCGGCAAGTTCTATGAACGTGTCTCGATTTTTCTTTAGTCTTGCTTTCGTTATTAACTGCAACGTCAGAATCTCGTTCCTTTACCTTTCCTAAGGCCAAACTGATCGTCATCTTGCGCGTTCTCAATTTTCTTTTCCATCCTTCTGTATATTATTCTTGTAAGAATCTGGGATGTGTGAGCTGTTAAGATGATTGTGCGATAATTCTCGCACTTGTCAGCTCTTACTGTCTTCGGAATTGTGTGGATGATTCTTTTCCGAAAGTCAGATAGTATGTCGCCAGACTCATACATTCTACACACCAATGTGAATAGTCGTTTTGTTGCAATTTCCCCCAGTAATGTTAGAAAGTTAGGTGGAATGCTACCTATCCCTTCTGCCTTATTTGATCCTAAGTCGTCCAAAGCTCTTTTAAATTCTGATTCTAGTATTGGATACACTACCTCTTATAAATCGACTCCTGTTTCTTGTGTCACATCAGACAAATCTTGCCCCTCATAGAGGCTCTCCGTGTATTCTTTCCACCTATCCGCTCTCTCCTCTGCATTTAATGGTCGAATTCCCGTTTCACTCTTAATGTTATCACCATTGCTTTCAATGTCACGAAAATTGTTTTGGCTTTCCTGTAAGTGGAGTTTGTCCTTCCGACAGTCATTTCCTTTTCAATGTCTCCACATTTTTCCTGCAGCCATTCCGTCTTAGCTTCCCTGTACTTCCTGTTTATTTCATTCCTTAGCAACTTGTATTTCTGTATTCCTCAGTTTCCCGGAGCATTTTAGTACTTCCTCCTTTCATCGATCAATTGAAGCATTTCTTCCGTTACCCATGGTTTCTTCGCAGTTACCTTCTTTGTACTTACGTTTTCCTTCTCAAATTCTGTGATGGCCCGTTTTAGAGATGTCCATTCCTCTTCAACTGCCTACTGAGCTGTTCCTTGTTGGTGTATCTATAACCTTAGAGAACTTCAATCGTATCTCGTCATTCCTTAGTACTTCTTTGCGTATTGATTCTTCCTGGCTAATGCCGCAAACTTCAGCCTACTCCTCATCATTACTATATTGTGGTCTGAGCCTAGATCTGCTCCTGGGTACACCTTACAATCTACTATCTGATTTCGAAATCTCTATCTCACCATGATGTAATCTAACAGAAATCTTGCCTTATCACCCGGTCTTTTTCAAGTATACCTACTCCTCTTGTGATTCTCAAACAGATTATTCGCTGTTACCAGCTGAAACGTGTTGCAGAACTCAGTTATCTTTCCTCCTCTCTCATTCCTTGTCCCAAGCCTCTATTCTCCTGTAAACTTTTTCCCTACTCCTTCCCATAAAACAGCATTCCAGTCTCCCATGACTATTATATTTTCATCCCCATTTACATACTGTATTACCCTTTTAGTATCCTCATATACGTCCTCTATCTCTTCATCTTCAGCTTGCGACGTCGGCATGTATACCTGAACTATCGTTGTCTGTGCTGGTTTGCTGTCGATTATGATAAAAACCACCCTGTCACTGTACTGTTCACAGTAACACACTCTCTCCCTTCCCCTACCTTCGTATTCATATCGAATCCTAATCCCTTTATACCCTCTACTCATTTGGCCAGAAATCCTCGTCTTCTTTCCAATTCACTTCACTGACCTCTTCTGTATCTAGATTGAGCCTTTGCATTTCCCTTTTCAGATTTTCTAGTTTCCTTACCACATTCAGGCTTCTGACATTCCACGCCACGACTCGTGAAACGTTATCATTTCGTTGATTATTCAGTATTTTTCTCATGGTAACCTCTCCCATAGTAGTCCCCTCCCGGAGATCCGAATGGGGGACTACTCCGGAATCTTTTGCCAATGAAGAGATCATCATGACAGTTCTTCGATTACAGGCCACATGTCCTGTGAATACACGTTACGTGTTTTTAATGCAGTGGTTTCCATTGCCTTCTGCATCCTCATGCCGTTATCGATGCTGATTCTTCCACCTTTAGGGGCAGTTTCCCACCCCTAGGACAAGAGAGTGCCCTGAACCTCTGCCTGCTCCTCCTCCTTCATTGTCAATGCCGTCGGCAGAATGGGATGACTTCTTATGCCTGAAGTCTTAGACCACCAATGCTGATTATTAAACAAAACTTAAGTAGCGGCGGGATTCGAACCCGGGTCACATGAGAAAACTGCGTGATTTGAAGGCTGGGCATCACGATCCTGTAACTCCATCGCAGAGTCGTCAAAATAATGGGTGAATGTGCGTAAGAGGGGCTGTGGCGACCTTCCACCGTGTGACACGTCCACGGTGGTGTTGGCCAGCAATGTGGGGATATTTCGTGACAGTGGGACATCGTCAACCCATTTTACACGTTACATGAGCGTCTGAGCTCTAGCTCTTTTATCGCAGATGTCGACACGTTGTTGTTTGAAGCGTCTTCGATCTCTAGGGTCCGTCGCAGGACGCCACGCTTTTCCATCACCAAGGAGGTAGTCTGTACATACCTTTGAACACAATTTGAGACTCATGCATCACAGTGGAAGAATATTTCCGGGTTAAAAAAAGTAACTTGTTAATTCTGCTGTGCAGTGTACTTCACAGTGATTGGTTTGTAATGGATAGGCGAAGGAGGGGTGGGGAGATGGCAAAGAAGAGGAAACTAGGAGCATGACTACAGCATTAGTCAAGGTCAAGATCAAAGTTCAAAGGGAACTGATCCCTGCCCCTTAATGTTGGCATCGCAAAGGCTAAAGGTCATACTTTTCCCAGAATCCTCATTACCTTCCTGCTGCTACAAGAACCGAATAAATGCTGCAAATTGTGAGACACATTAAATATTATATATACTCGTTTCGAAGAAGGCTGTCAAGACTTTAAATATGACGACAGCCTTCGATTCCGCAGCACATTATCAACTGATGAAACTGTGCAAAAAGTGAATGAACTGATTATATTACAAAAATACTGAATTTCGAACAAAAAGCGCAGCGAATGCAAGTTGCTCAGAAGTCGTTATATGTAGTCAACTACAAGTCTGAACTACTGTAACGTGTCATAACAGGTGACAAAACGTGTTTACAGAGATGACGCATTCTGTGTCACTAAGAACGAAAAAGCTTCGACAAGTGCAGTCAGATGTGAAGGTTATGCCCGATGTGTTCTTGGATTTTTATGTCAAAGTACAACACGAGTTCGTGCCATAGTGTCTAACGATATGTAGTACTGCCGATAACTTTAACGACATAAGCGTGAATGAATCCAAAAAAATCACAGGCATTTGTGTCGAAACTATTCATGGGTTTTGCACGACAGTAAGTCACCTGCTCACAGTTAGTTTGCTTGTTCGTGAAGTTCTGGTAAAAAACAAGGTGTAATGATGCCACAATCTCCATATTTGCCATACATGACCAGTCTTAAAGGGCTGTCGCTACGCAAGACATAGACTAGATTAACAAAGCGCCGCTGAGACAGCTAAATGCTGTCGGAAAGATCGACTTCAAGAAATGGTGCGGGGATAGGACAATGGTTTGGCATAAGTGTATAATATTTATTATTGTTTGAATACACCTAATGTAGACCTATCTCCTTGAAATCTGAAATTGAACTGTATTTCAAAATGGCTCTGAGCACTATGGGACTTAACATCGGAGGTCGTCAGTCCCTTAGAACTTAGAACTACTTAAACCTAACTAACCTAAGGACATCACACACATTCCTACCCGAGGCAGGATTCGAACCTGCGACCGTCGCGGCCTCGCGGTTCCAGACTGTAGCGCCTAGAACCGCTCGGCCACTCTGGCCGGCGAACTGTATTTCTTTAGAGCCTTACTCTCGTGTTTTGGACCTCTAGGACAGTGAGAGGTATAGAGATTAGTTGAAAAGTTCAAAGGGTAGTGCACAACGGCGTGTCAGTTTGCGCTCTGGCATATTGTAAACGGACTCGTTGCTGCTTACCTTCTCGTAGAAGTGGTCCAGCTTCCTGTCGTCCAGTAGCTCGTCTGGGTAGGCGATGTGGGCGACCATCGACTTGGCTTTCTCGAGTGCCTTCTTCCTGCACATCACATCACACCAAATTACATCATACAGTGTCAGTACATGCAAGGTGTTTGTAGGCATGACTGACATAAGGAAGGACAAAATAAATTTTTTTGTTAGAGATTGGGCGTACCTATATCTATCGTCATCCACATACGTATTCAGCAATCCACCGTACGGTGCGTGGAGGAGGGTTCCTTGCAAACGTTTCCCTTCATCCCTTTCTTGTTCCATCCCCAATTGAAATGAGCTAATTTCATTGAAACTCCCCCAGGAAAACTAAATAGACTATTCGTCTTCCCCAGAAACTACTTTAAGGTAACTTTCCTGTGAATTTTTTGGAAAAATACTAACAATTTTTATAAAGTTTGAGCCGTCACGCCATTGAGTTAGTAGACTGTTCTGTCTGGCGCCACAGGCTCAAAGATAGTATCGACTATCCCTTTTGCGGCCCCATTGCCAATATCTTACAGGAAGAGTTGGTATCTGTGGGCTGTGTCCTTAGAAGGTGTACCGGAGTACTTTACCAGGTCAGCGTCAGCTGCAAACAGCAGGCCGACATCCAGTCAGTTGGTTGGCCACATTCAAGTCGGAAGACCTCTCGTGGTCTGGCTGCCCTCTTCTACCTGGCTTTTTTCGGCACCGCTCAGTAACCGCCGCGACGCACCGTGGATGCATGGAGCTGCTTGATGATGAAGGGGACTAACATTCTCTAATCAACGTGGTGATTTGTGTCATTGTCTACCTACCCTCCTAACTATTTTCTGGTTTGTACCCGAACCTCAGAGTTTTACTCGGTCGGCTCTTTGGTGGTAAATACAGGCTGTAGTATTGTACTAAGACACTAGTTGCCGTTTGAAATTTTGTCCCGCTATTATATTGCCTTTCCTTTCTGGTTTGCACCCGATCATTAATATTGTAATGAATCAGCTCCTGGTCGTAAATACAGCCGGAACAGTTGTACTAAGGCACAGGTTGCCGTTAAACAAAACAGCGGTCTTGTGGTTAAATTTAGATGTTAACCGTTTCAATTCTTTGATTGTAATTGCAATAGCCGTAATCCGAACAAACTGTTGTGCTATGCTATACACTTCTGTGTTTATTGGTGTATTTTTAGCTGGATCTTGTGGTTCCGCCGAGTGAGTTCTCTTGTAATAAGTGTTCACGAGTAAAGTCTTAAGACGTTCCTTCAGAGCGGTCTTAATAACTGACAAGCAGTTAACTTTGAAAATATTAAGAGCCAAGTGTCATCAGGGCTTTAGTCAAAATAAGATTGGCAAAAGGGACGGGGTTGGATCCAGTCGCACCTTAGTTATCGACTAAAATTAAGAGGTTGGTTGCTTTGAAGTAAGCCTTATCATCGTCATATTGTTTCCTAATCTGTTTAACTTTCAAGCACAGGTGCGCGTCTTAACCCTGAACCTCTCCACATGCAGCTTTCAAACTAAAAGTTACGTCATCTGTTTTGAGTAACTGAATCACTCTTGTCACCAGTGGTCCTTATATAGTTTTCATGTGTTGCAGAAAGGCATTCAATAAGAGAAACCCTGTCCAGCGGGGTAGTAAAACACCAGTGTTTCACCCGATAACGGACGGGCTGCAGGTTCGGTCGTCTTGTAATTATTGTAATATTGTTTCCTGATTCGATTTCTCTTGTAAAGTTTACTCATTGGAATTCTTACATGTTAGTAGGATACAAACCGTAGGACAGTACGACGGTTACTTAGTGGATATTTTGATATACAGTTGATCACTTTAGTTCTTACACTGACTTAACAGCAGTGCTGTTTGCGAGAATAAGTAAGTTTAATTTCTTATTTGTCGCCCCACACTTCGAAGCTATGCATTGAACATCTTACTTAGACGCTTGAAACTGTAAGTAAAAATTTACAATATGTTTATCTAAAAGACAGACTACTATCATGTTATTTCAGGCAGAAGTTTTTATTCTATAAATATTTTCCTATGAAAATCAAAATGAACGTTAGTTTCTATAACTAATCACTGTGTACTTTCCTTCCTGTTGGTAGCACGTTAGTGTGTGTAGCCCAATTTTCTCCAAATAGTCTCCTAAGACATCGCAATAGTTTCAGACAGATTTTTTGTGTATAAAACGTGTGGCTGATAAAATTTAAGCCTCGGGAAATTCACTTGAAAGATACTTATGATCTATAACTCACCTCTGTAGTTCCTGATACATTCCAGTCCCATAGTCTTGTTCGTTTACACGTCATCACCTTCTCTCTTACTTTCCTTGTTTGTCCTTGTCACTCTGGCCTCTAGGACCGAACTGTCAACTTTGGCCACTCTCATGGAATCAATTGCTGCCAGTGACTGTCTCCTACTGAACCCAGAAGACATTCCTAGCAAAACTAGAAAATCACATCTGCTAACTACCCCATCAGTAAAATTAATTCCAGCATCTAACACACCTAATCTCACAGTCTTGAATGCAATAAACATTGTTTTTGGCAGGCGTTGCCATATAAAACTCTTAAAAAAGCGTCGTGACAATAGTTTACTGTTACTTAGATCAATGTTTCTGGGGTTAATTGCTTCTATCACTGCAAATGGCAGGGAGTGATGGTGAACACCAACTTCACTAGTTTCAAGTTCTTTCCCGTATCCACATCTGATGGAGTCCACCTAACATGCTGTTGTTTTATAAATAATTTTCCACAATCTATACTTCCTGGCAAAATAAACCGATTGCCGTAAAACATAAATTTTTCAGAACCAAAATCGTTTTTCAGGTACAATTACTTTCGAGAATGACAAACTAGCGAAAAGTGAAACTACAGAAAAGCTTACAAGCAAAACAACACTCGAAACCACAAGGGAAAATATATAGGCATCACATAGCGTGTTTCCTGGCTGGCTGCCAACACGACAAACAGTTGTATAGCACATCGTTCTTAATTGGGAGTGTAATTTCATATGTCAAAGCACCGGAAACATGGTTGTGGCTGCATACCGAGAGATGTTTAAATCTCCTTCTAAACAAAGTCCCGATATCCAATTATTGCTTAAAAGGTCTAAAAGTTGATATAAGTTGAAAAACAGAAAACTGATTTTTGAAGAGGATTTATCAGCAATTGACCTTAAGCGCTCGGCCTGTTTCACGTAGCTTTTCAACGTTAAAAGAAGTGATACTGTCAGGCAGCAGACGACTGATACAATATTCGAAGGTTACAGGGTTGTTTATCCTATGCATCTGCATTAGCTTCAGTTTTTCCGCATTTAGGGGAAGCTGCCACTAATCGACCAGAATAGGAGTTTTGTCGACGTCACCCTGGATCCTCCCGCCGTGGCTCTACAGCGACACAACCGCTGCACGGTAACGCGGCATCAGCAGTCGCAGACAGCTGTTCGCCCTGCCTGTCAGGTCGTTTCTGTGTACAGAGAAAAAGACCGGACTATCGTACGATAGCTTTGTCTCTGACGAACATTCGCCAATCAAGAAAATATACTAGGTTTTGCTGTTTAAAAGCTCTTTCAGCCACTTAGATATCTGATAACTTATTCGATATGCTCGGACCTTCATTGGCTACCTGCAATGTGGCGGTGTGTCCAAAACTTTCTGGAAATGTTGGAATGCAGAATCTGCCCTCTGCTCTTCAGCCACGGTTTGCAGGATATCATGAGAGAAAAGCTCGATGTGTTTCGTACGATCGATACCTTGTATATACTTCTTTATTTGCGGATGCAAGCGTTTTTCCCCTTCAATAAAATTTGTTATATTCGAGTTTGAATATGCTCAAGAATTATGCAGCAAACCAACGTTAAACTTGTTATGTGATTTTTCAAATGTTGTTACGCGTTCCATTGATCAATATCATGGCAACCGTTATGATGTGGCACATGTAAAGTATATAAGAAATGCACAAATGAATGAATGTTTTTTATTTGCTTTTTTGTTTTTTTGTTTTTGAAGTTTAAAAATTTGTTACCTGCCTCATATCCTTAAATGGCACAAAACGATGCATGTATTATACCTATAGATCTATTTATTTCTATTCAAGAATTCATCTTCACTATAGAAAGAGTTGTCAAGGAGATATGATTTCAGTTTATTTTTAAAACTATAACTGCTGTCTGTCAAACATCTTATTTCTTCTGGTGATTCATCGAAAAGTTTTACAGCAGCATATTTTATCCCTTTATGTGCCAAAGATAGGTTAAGTAGAGAGTAGTGTAAGTCTTTCTTTCTTCTGGTATTATAATCGTGGATGTCACTGTTGCCGGCCGGTGTGGCCGAGCGGTTCTAGGTGCTTCAGTCTGGAACCGCGTGACCGCTACGGTCGCAGGTTCGAATCCTGCCTCGGGCATGGATGTGTGTGATGTCCTTAGGTTAGTTAGGTTTAAGTAGTTCTAAGTTCTATGGGACTGATGACCTCAGAAGTTAAGTCCCATAGTGCTCAGAGCCATTTTTGATGTCATTGTTGTTTATAAACTGGTCCATGTTGTACGGAACAAATTTTATTACCGAGTACACGTACCGTGAGGCTGCTGTAAGAATTCATAAACTTTGGAAGAGATGCCTACAAAACGGGCGACTGTGACACTCACACATTATTCCAACCACTTTCTTTTGAGCAATGAATACTTTCTGCCTTATTGTTGAGCTGCCCCAAAATATTATTCCGTAGGACATCAGAGAGTGAAAGTATCCAAAGTATGTTAGGTTGATAATTTCTGTATCCTCAAAATTAGGAACTATTCTATATGCAAAGGTTGCTGAACCTAGTCGCTGCTGAAGACCCAAAATATCTATTTTCCAGTTAAGATTCCCATCTATATGTAGACCCAAAACTTGGTATGCTCTATACTAGCTACTAACTAAGTTGATTTGTTATATTTATTGTAGGAACTCAGTAGAAAATTGGACGTACTCTATGTTTTCAAAGTTGAGAGCAAGCCCATTCCCAGAAAACCAATTAGTAACTTCCCCAAAGACGTTATTTCAATCATTTTCTATTGGAGTGTCTTTTCCTGTTTTAATAATGATGCTTGTATCATCAGCAAACAGTGTCAGATTAGCTTCTTGTTTCAGATAAGAAGGGAGGTCATTGACATATATCAAGAACAGAACGGACCCATGTAAAACCCTGTGGAACACCTAATGTAATTTCATCGCAGTTAGATGAAGTGGGAAACTTCCTCAAATCACTTACACTATGTAAATATAGGTTTGACCATTGTTTTGCCCTTCTTAAATACTGGAGACACCTGTCCTTTAGTTTTCCGGTCGATTACGACGTGGTACTGGACTAGATATTTTGCAGATGTGCAACGGCACATGCCTAGGTTAGAGAGCTCGATAACAGAGAGAAAGCTCCTGCTGCAGTGCACTTGAGCATCGCAACAGCACGGCGCCCGCCAGACTCCACCGCCCTCGTGCCGGTGGGTTCTCCGCTGGCAAACGAAAGCAGGTGCAATTAAGCATAGTGGCATATGTGACATTATTGCCAGCAGTAGCAAGACAAACCAGCTTTGGAATGTGCTGGTCATTGGATCAGATCAAGGACCCATCGGCCCACGACCACCATAGTGTCAGCTTCCACTTGCAGCGGCGCTGTACCGTGCTGCTGCGAATAAAGTTCCACTCAGTTTGTGGTGAGTCGCTTCTAACATGCACACCTCCTTGAACTCAGTGAAATGCAGTTCCCATCCGGAAGAAGCTATAGAAAAATCAACTTCACACTTAGCAACCACAAGTCGCACTAGAAATTGTTTTGTCAGTGGAAGATTAAGAATAGTTAAATGAAAGTCTGATGTGCATAAAATTTCTCCATATTACGGTAAGCTTGAATACACCACTTACTAACAAGCCTTATTCTGAGCTGTACGAAGTCTGAAAAGTCCACATGCACATATAATTCATTCTCGCAGCCAGTTTATGGAAATTGTTAGTTATATTTCACAGAAAGTCTTAAGTGCGTTTCATGACCAACACTGCTAGACTGCCAAAAACCGGTGATGTTCTGTTGCAATATATCACAAATTAAAATTTAAAAGAACAGTATTTAAATCTTAGCTATAATAGCAGTAACAAAGACGCAATTTGCTCCGACGACGATTCTCATACTCGGCAATAGGCGCACGTCTAGAACAGACCGACAAGATAGAAGAGGAGGTGGCTGAACCGCTATTGCCATAAAAACAAACATCACACACCATATTGAAACACTTCCACCACTTCAGTCACTACAAGCAACCGCCGTCACCGTTCACAACGCCATAGAAAATAAAGCAATAATCGCAGCTTACATCAGTCCGAATAAACAACTAATTAAAGAACACCTCACTACATTTTTCACCGTTTCCCTAAGATTCTAAAGTTAGGAGACTTTAACGCGAAACATGAATCCTGGAACTTTATCAAGACGAACAGAAAAGGACAGTTATATGACGCACAAGCCGAACTAGAATGTACAGTCCACGTTCCACACCAGCCTACAAGAATTCCGAATGTTCAAAATCAAACTTCAGATGTCCTTGACATTGTACTAACCAAGAATATAAATCTCAATTCACAGCTACGAACCATCAATGACCTGTCATCCGATCATCAACTTGTCCTTGGGCTCATCCAACGAGCAGCTCTACAAATATCACTTCCACAACAAATACAAATCAACTGCGACCAAACAGCAGATATTTAACAGACAACATCGCTCCGACAATGAACTGAGACAACAAAAACAGTATCAACATTGCAATAGAAGTTCTCACCAGGAAAATTAAAACAGTGGCAAAAAGAGCATCCACAATACAAATCCGGAACTATACCACGACACCATCCCACCACTACTAGAAGAACTTAAAATACAACGGAACAGATACAGAAGACGCTGGCAACAATTTCATAATCCTCGTGACAAACAAGAAATGAAAAGACTTTCAAGAGAACTACACCGACGAGTAATAGAATGGCGGCAACAATTATGGGAAGACAAAATGGCAGATTTCCAAATACAAACACACACAGCTATCAACGGACCCGGCGGATTAATATTTGACGCGCTAGCAAAAGCTCAATTATTTGCCGACGGGTACAATATACAAATGTCCCTACCACATAATGAACAAGAAAACCCACACAATAGAGACAACGAAGCCGACAGAATCCAACACGTCTTACAACAGTTTCGAAATACACCGTCAACAGAAAGACCTCTACTCACTACACCAGCAGAAATAAAGAATCTAATATCGAAAACAAAAAATACAGCACCAGACACCGATCAAATATCTAATACTCATCTAAAACATCTACCACGTAAAGCAATAGTTCTACTAACAGGAATAATTAACAGCTGTCTACTACTGGAATACTTTCAAGACAATTGGAAAACCGCGAAAATAGTACCGATCCCAAAAACGGGTAAAAACCCTGCGGAAGCAATAAATCACAGACCGATAAGTTTACTTCCAACACTTGGCAAAGTACCTGAAAGAATCATCTTAAAACGCCTACAACTATACCTCATTGAACACAATGTAATGCGCCCACAACAATTCGGTTTTCCTTCAACATTATCATCAGAGCTACAGCTAATCCGCATCACAGAATACATCCAGCACAATTTCAACCTCAGCATATACACAACAGGCGTCTTCTTCGACATTTCCAAAACATACTACAAAGTATGGAAGGAAAATACAATAGCTAGACTACACCAAACAACACCGATTCCAGATTGTTACATAAAAATGATTGACGGTTTTTTACAAAATAGACGATTCTTCGTTACAATACAAGGGAAGAGATCAACTACCAAAATACCCGTAGCCGGAATCCCGCAAGGATCGGTCCTATCACCTATACTATTCAATCTCTACATCAACGATCTACCTACTTTACCACACGTAACCCTAAGCCTCTGTGCAGAAGACGCAGCCTTCTTGACATCCGGACGAAATATCGACCTAATCACAACAAGAGCACAACGACAAATCGATATCATGAAAGAATGGGCACATCAGAACAAGATTAGTTTTAACGCCACTACAACAGCAGCAGTATTTTTTACGAAGAAGATATTACCGAGACTGAGAACGCAATTACAGGTCGCAGATCAACCCAAATCGTGGAGGTCGTAAACAAAATATTTGGGAATACATTTGGACAAATCTCTAACATTCAAAGATAACACCACAGAAAGAAAAAGAGCCGCACAGAAAATGATGAATACGCTAATTCCGTTTTTCAAAAGCAAAGAGTTAAACACTAAAACAAAACTCCAATTATACAAATCCACGATCCAGCCAGCAATACTATATGGAGCGGCAGCATGGGGCACTACATGCAGAACTAACATTTAACAGCTGCAGATACTTCAAAATACATGCCTGAGGTGGTCCCTCGCGGTACCTCGCTGGACGAGGGTAGCAGAAATGCACGAACAGTTACAAGAGAAGACAATTGCAGAAAAATTTCAAGATTACGCACAAAAAATATTCCAAAAATTTGACACATGCCGAAAATATACCCCCCAAACTCAGAACCGTCGCAACAATAGTACCCCAACCATGGCACACGTACAAAGTACCCAAATCAATAGTTCCAGGATAATTACGAACAAAATAACTGAAATAGACAATTAACTTCACTACCAAGACCATCAACCAGAACAAGAAACTTCAAGAAATTAAGCGCCAAAATTTCCCTAGAAAATAAAATATGAAAAAATTACAGAAGAACAAAGGACCCCAAAGTGAGAGCCCAGTCCCTTCTGAATGTTTTTTTAAACAAAGCCGTGAAAAACTTGCCCTTTCCTAAATATAAAAAAACAAGTAGAGATCGCCGAAGGCGGGTACATTTCGGACAAAAAAAAAACATAATCAGTCTTACGTAACAAAATGTTCACTTTCGCTAGTAACCAACATGCAACGCACAGTTTCGTGATTAAAAATGTCAGCAGAAATGTATTAAATCGAACTCTTCTTTCACACCTTGTGGCACTTCTCAAACGTTTTGGAACCGAAATATTACAATAGTAATAATTTTTATTGGACCACCGAGCAATAGGACTGATCGCGACATCCAAGCCCTAACTCTCTTTATCTCTCTACACAAAATACGAGAGAGTATGCTAATTTCTGATTGCCAGCAAAACATCACAGCCAATCGGAAAGCAGCATCAAACCCGGTGAATCCTGCGCAAATACAATATGTAATCAAAAGTATCCGCACATCTCGCTGAAAAAGACTTACAAGTTCGTGGCGCCCTCCATCGGTAACGAAGGAATTCAGTATGGTGTTCGCCCACCCTTAGCCTTGATAACAGCTTCCACTCTCGCAGGCACACGTTCAATCAGATGCTGGAAGGTTTCTTGGGGAATGGCAGCTCATTCTTCACGGAGCGCTGCACTGAGGAGTGGTATCGATGTCGGTCGGTGAGGCCTGGCACGAACTCGGCGTTCGAAAACGTTCCAAAGGTGTTCTACAGGATTCAGGTCAGGACTCTGTGCAGGCCAGTACATTACAGGGATGGTAATGTCATGTAACCACTCGGCCACAAGCCGTGCACTATGAACAGGTGCTCGATCGTGCTGAAAGGTGCACTCGCCATCCCCGAATTACTCTTCAACGGTGAAAAGCAATAAGATGCTTAAAAAATCAATGTAGGCTTGTTCTGTGATAGTGCCACGCAAAACAGCAAGTCCCCTCCATGAAAAACACGACCACACCACAACAGCACCGCCTCCGAATTTTACTGTTGGCACTACACGCGCTGGCACATAACGTTCGCCGGGCATTCGCCATACCCACATCCTACAATCGGATCGCCACATTGTGTATCATGATTCGTCACTCAACACAGTGTTTTTCCACTGTTCAATCGTCCAACCTTTACGCTCCTTACACCAAGCGAGGCGTCATTTGGCATTTACCGGCTTGATGTGTGGCTTATGAGCAGCCGCTCGACCATGACATACAAGTTTTCTTACCTCCTGCCTAACTGTCATACCACTTTCAGTGGATCCTGATGCAGTTTGGAATTCCTGTGTCTGGATAGATGTCTGCCTATTACACATTACGCCCCTCTTGAACTGTCGGTGGTCTCTGTCAGCCAACAGACGAAGTCGACGTGTACGCTTTTGTGCTGTACGTGTCCCTTCACGTTTTCACTTCACTACCACATCGGAAACAGTGGACCTAGGGATGTTTAGGAGTGTGGAAATCACGCATACAGACAAACGAGACAAGTGACACCCAATCACCTGACCACGTTCGAAGTCCGTGACTTCCGCGGATCGCCCCATTCTGATCTCTCACGATGTCTAATGACTACTGAGGTCGCTGATATGGATTATATGGCAGTAGGTGGCAGCACAATGCACCTAATATGAAAAGCGTGTGGTTTTGTGGGTGTCTGGATACTTTTGGTCTCGTAGTGTGTAAAGAACCATTCAAAATTTGTCACTGAATCAGAAAATCAGTAAATTAAATCAAATAAATTTTGAAACCCACAAATATGAAATAAACTCCCTCTTAACAAAACTATTTTACCGAAATTTTAATCTCATTTCCTCAGTACCATAAACTGACGAAATACAAGGTGTACAACTTTGCTTCCACCATTTTTCCCCAACATTTGAGGCTTTAATGAAACAAATTGGTTTCACATGAATCATTCAAAGTATTTTCCATCGCTGGCCACTACTTTCTCCAATCTTTCGGGCAGTGTACGAATCCCGCGTCGAAAACATTGTTCTTCTTTGCAAGCGATCCACGAATCGATCGAAGTTGTGACTTCTTCATGAGATCGGAAGTGTTGGTCTGCCAGGCCATGCGCCATTGATCTAAACAGGTGATAGTCAGAGGGAGCAATGTCTGGAGAATACGGCGGGTGGTGTAGGACTTCCCATTTTAACGTTTACAAGTACGTTTCGACCTCTTTTGCAACTTGGGGTCGAGAGTTGTCGTGCTGCGAAATCACTTTATCGTGCCACTCGCTGTATTGTGGCCGTTTGTGTTTTAATGCTCTGCTCAAACGCATTAATTGCGTTCGATAACGAGCACCTGTGATTTTTTTCACTTGGTTTTAACACCTCATAGTACACGACGCCGAGTTCGTCCCACAAAATGCAGAGCATGAACTCGGAGCCGTGAATATAAGGTTTGGCCATCGACGTGGAAGCATGGCCGGGGTATACCCATGATTTTCTGCGTTTAGAGTTATCGTAATGAACCCAGTTTTCGCCCCCAATCACAATGTGATGCAGAAAGCCCTTCTGTTTTTGCCTCTGAAGCAACTGTTCACAAACACACAAACGTCGTTCAATGTCTCTTGGTTTCAGCTCACACGGGACCCAATATCCTTCTTTCTGAACCACGCCCATAGCCTTGAGACATTTTGAAATGGCTTGCTGTGTCACTCCCATTAATCATGCCAATTCTTCTTGAGTTTGACGAGTGTGTTCACTCAGCAATGTCTCCAATTCTGCATCTTCGGAAACATTCTCTCTTCCACCACTATGCCGGTCTAAGAGGTTAAAGAAGCGTTGAAACCATTCACGACACGTTCTTTCACTAGTAGCGTCCTTGCCATACGTACCTGAGAGCATTCGATGAGACTCAGCCGCTGTTTTCTTCATACTGAAACAGTAACTACTCCCGCAAATGACGAGAATTAAGCTCGTAAACTGACATTTTGAGTCAAGAACAACTTTATGATGCAGACACACATCGATTAAAAAAAATTGTTCAAATGGCTCTGAGCACTATGGGACTTAACTTCTGAGGTTATCAGTCCCCTAGAACTTAGAACTACTTAAACCTAACTAACCTAAGGACATCACACACATCCATGCCCGAGGCAGGATTCGAACCTGCGACCGCAGTGGTCACGCGGTACCAGACTGTAGCGCCTAGAACCGCTCGGCCACCCCGGCCGGCACATCGATTAATGTTTGAATGAGGTTATGTTGAACGAGGTCCAAGCTAACTGCCTGACGTCAGCGATCTGTTTCTTTCGACCGCTACTTACCGTTGTAGCCAGCTATCGGCAAACATCGGAAGAAAAGTTGTACACCTTGTAGTTTATAAGTTCCTCCGGTACCAATGACAGACACACATGTGATTCTCGAACATTCCTCAAGAGACCAGTTAATTCAATGTGTAGCATAAAATGTACATAAAACATTATTTCATAGTCACACCTTCACTCACTCTGATAACTAAGCACAATTATAACAGTAAGTAGTAAACAATTAGAAAATTACACAAACAGCTAGTGATATCTACCAGATCACATAGGAACTACGTACACTCGGGCATCCTGTCCTGCCAGTGACTCATACTGCAAGTCTATTCAAATCTGTTATGCCCGATCTCAGGAAGAACGGTGTAAGGCCCTAAGCCTCACACTGTCTCTCTATCTGCTAATGCATAGTTTGTCTAGCCGCCACACTAAATCGCCACACTCGTCGCCTACAGCAAAAGGTTAAGAACTTTATTTAGAACTGTAACACCAGCTTGAACCAGTACATTTTTTGTGTGTGCTTTTAGAAATAATAAATTGTTGCTATGATACACTGGTTCAAAGAACTCAATTTTCATCAGTTAATACCCAGACCGGGTGCTAGCCCACTCGGCAGCAGCTGGCCGAGACACAGCCAGCGACAGGAAAGTAACCGATTTTGTAAACTAGTGGCCATTAAAATTGCTACACCAAGAAGAAATGCAGATGATAAACGGGTTTTCATTTGACAAATATATTATACTAGAACTGACGTGTGATTACATTTTCACGCAATTTGGGTACATAGATCCTCAGAAATCAGTACCCAGAACAAATAACGGCCTTGATACGCCTGGGAATTGAGTCAGAGCTTGGATGGAGTGTACAAGTACAGCTGCCCATGCAGCTTCAACACGATACCACAGTTCATCAAGAGTAGTGACTGGTGTATTGTGACGAGCCAGTTGCTCGGTCACCATTGACCAGACGTTTTCAATTGGTGAGAGATATGGAGAATGTGCTGGCCAGGGCAGCAGTCGAACATTTTCTGTATCCAGAAAAGCCCGTACAGGACCTGCAACATTCGGTCATGCATTATCCTGCTGAAATGTAGAGTTTCGCAGGGCTCGAATGAAGGGTAGAGCCACGGGTCATAACACATCTGAAATGTAACGCCCACTGTTCAAAGTGCCGTCAATGCGAACAAGAGGTGACCGAGAGGTGTAACCAATGGCACCCCATACCATCACGCCGGGTGATACGCCAGTATGGCGATGACGAATACACGCTTCCAATGTGCGTTCACCGCGATGTTGCCAAACGCGGATGCGACCACTGCAGGTGGTGGCTCACATCGGTACCAATGATACGTGTTACTTTGCATTGGAAGAGATTCTGTAAACAGAATCTGGATTCATCCGAAAAAAATGACGTCTTGCCATTCGTGCACCCAGGTTCGTCGTTGAGTACACCATCGTAGGCACTCCTGTCTGTGATGCAGCGTCAAGGGTAACCGCAGCCATGGTCTCCGAGCTGATAGTCCATGCTGTTGCAAACGTCGTCGAACTGTTCGTGCAGGTGGTTGTTGTCTTGCAAACGTCCCCATCCGTTGACTCATGGATCGAGACGTAGCTTCACGATCCAATACAGCCATGTGGATAAGATGCCCGTCATCTCGACTGCTAGTGATACGAGGCCGTTGGGATCCAGCACAGCGTTCCGTATTACCCTCCTGTACCCACCGATTCCATATTCTGCTAACAGTCATTGGATCTCGACCAACGCGAGCAGCAATGTCGCGATACGATAAACCGCAATCACGATAGGCTACAATCCGACCTTTATCAAAGTCGGAAACGTGATGGTACATAATTCTCCTCCTTAGACGAGGCATCACAACAACGTTTCAGCAGGCAACGCTGGTCAACCGCTGTTTGTGTATGAGAAATCGGTTGGAAACGTTCGTCATGTCAGCACGTTGTAGGTGTCGCCACATCTGCCAACCTTGTGTGAATGTTCTGAAAAGTTAATCATTTGTATGTCACAGCATCTTCTTCCTGTCGGTTAAATTTCGCGTCTGTAGCATGTTATCTTCGTTGTCTAGCAATTTTAATGGCCAGTAGTGTAACATTTTATGACCTCCTAACCAGAAGCAAATAGCATAGTTTCATCTGTGTGCTTTGGTAGTTTACTTTCTTGAGTTTTTGCGTATTAATTTAGTATTTAACAGTCGCAGTTCTCGCTTTCTTGTTTGCGTCGGAAAGTAGACCGATTTTGTGACGTATTAGAAGTTTCAGATCAGGAGTGAATTATTTAGTGTCACATGTGTGCTTTGGTAGTTCAATTTTTGAATCTCTGTATGTTAATCTAATTTATTGGACACAGTTGGTGTCCACAGTAGAGTTCCATAGTGTGTGTCGATTATCCTTGTTTGTCTATGTAGTTTAGTTTTCCACAGTCTTTAGTATGGATAGGGACTATTATGGCTGCATACGGATGCCAGCCGAGATGGCAGCACTTCACTGTCAGCTCCAGGCTGTGATGGCTTCCGTTACACAGCTTGAAGCTTCAGTGGATGGGCACCACCATTGTAAGCTGGTTGTGCAGATCCAATGACGTCCAGCAAGTCTGAGTCCGCCAATCGGTAAGCACTGGTACGCGGCTCAGTGGCTCCTCGCACTGAGGTTGGTCACTCATCCATAGTCAAGGAGTCAAGGATAGGTCGCCTGGGGGCGTGGCTGGGGGTGAAAGAGTTCCCAGGGGGTCGCACGTAAGGCACCCCTGGTTAGTCTGACAAACAGGTTCCAGGTGCTGTCTGTGGCTAACACTGTCATTCAGCCATATGCAGTCGCTTGTCCAGAGGGTACCTCTCAGCTTGCAAGATCTGGGCAATCACAGAGGGTGGGATTATTGGTTGTTGGGAGCTTCAATGTTAGGCATGTTATGAGGCCCATTTAGGGACATGGTTGCCTAGTAGGGAATGAAATCCAATGTGCTCTCCATATGCATACCGCACGTGGAAAGGGTCCTTCCGGATGTCATGAACAGCACAGGGTGCTACTAACTGCAGGTGGTGGCTCACATCGGTACCAATGATGTGTGTTACTTTGCATTGGAAGAGATTCTCTCTGGTTTCAAGAAGCAAACAAAAGTGGTAAATGCTGCCAGTCTCGCCTATCCAGATGAAAGCAGAGCTCACAATTTGCAAGATTGTCTACAGGAACGAATGCGGACATTTGGTACAGAGCCGAGTGGACGGTCCGAATCAGAGGCTCACGTGGTTCAGCGACTGTGTAGCCTGCAGATTCCTCGCCATTCGTCACGGAGTGGTAGTGTTTGGGTTCCGCTAAGTAGGTCAGGAGTACACTACACGCTGGAGATGGCTACATTGGTAGCAGGGGCTGGGTGGCATGGACTAACCGGCTTTTTTAGGTTAGAGCGTCTCGGTGAAATACTAAACGGACTTCAGTCTCGAAGGATGCTGGTCCAACATAGGAAGAATGTTCTTACAGGAACCATCGGTATAACAGTTGCAAATTGTCGCAGTTGTGTTGGGAACGTACCTTAGCTCCAACCGCTAATAGAAAGCACTCACGCTCAAATCGTTATAAGCATTGAAATCTGGCTAAAGCCGGAGATAAGTTCAGCCGAGATCTTTTCGAAAAACGTAGTGGTGTTCCGAAGGGATAGGCAAACACAATTGGCGGTGGTGTGTTTGTTGCTGTTAGAAGTAGTTCATGTTGTCGCGAAACTGAAGCAGACAGTTCTTTGAGTTAGTGATCTTGGCAACCAGATTAAAATAACAACTGGATCCTTTTTCCGACTTGATATCTAGTTAGTTATATGACTGGGTTCGTAATTTTCTGTCAGAGATGTCACAGTTCGTAGTAATTGACGGAAGGTGGTCGAGTAAAACAGAAGTGATTTGTGGCGTTCCCATGGTAGTGTTATAGGCCCTCTGCTGTTCCTTATCTGTGTAAGCGATTTAGGAGCCAATTTGAGCAGCCGTCTTAGGTATATTGCAGATAATGCTGTCGTTTATCGTCTCGTAAACTCATCAGAAGATCAAAACAAATTGGAAAACGATTTACAAAAGATATCTGAACAGTACGTAAATTTGCAATTGATCCTAAATAATGAAAACTGTGCGGTCATCCACATGAGTGCTAAAAGAATCCGTTAAACTTAGGTTACACGATAAATCAGTCTAATGTAAAGGCCGTAAATCCAACTAAATATCTATGAATTACAATTAAGAACAAGTTAAATTGGAAGGGACATATAGAATATGTTGTGGGGAAGGCTAACCAAAGAATGCGTTTTATTGGCAGAACTCTTAGCCGTTACAACAGGTCTACTGAAGAGACTGCGTACACTACGCTTGTCAAAAATGGCTCTGAGTACTATGGGACTTAACATCAGTCGCCTAGAACTTAGAACTACTTAAACCTAACTAACCTAAGGACATCAGAGTCATCCATGCCCCAGGCAGGATTCGAACCTGCGACCGTAGCGGTTGCGCGGTTCCAGACTGAAGCGCCTAGAACCGCTCGGCCACATCGGTCGGCTACGCTTGTCGTCCTATTTTGGAGTACTGCTGCGCGGTCTGGGATCCTTACCAGACAGTATTAACAGAGGCAGTTCAAAGCAGAACAGCAATTTTTGTATTATCGCGAAATAGGGTAGAGATTGTGACGGACATGATGCAGGGTTTGGGATGAACACCATTAAAAGAAAGGCATTTTTCGTTGCGCGGAATCTTCTGACGAAATTTCAAACTTTCTTCTTCGAAAGCGAAAATATTTTGTTGGCGTCGACCTACATAGGGAGAAATGATCGTCATAACAAAATAAGGGAAATCAGAGCTCTTACGAAAACATATAGGTGTTCGTTTTTGTAATACATACTTCCCATTTAAGGTTGATCTCTGCACCTACTGGGCACTCATTTGCTGTTGGGCTCCTGATGCACAGGAAGCGTTAGTAGCAGCAAATAAAAATTATAAAAAAACGCACCACGGAGGAATTATTCGAACGGGACGGAAATCGGTAGATGTGGTGTACACGAGAAGACAAACAAATTATTACAATATCAGAAAAATTTATTGAGAGAAAAAGATTTACAAACTGAGCAAGTCAATAACGGGTTGACTCACCTCTGGCCTTCATTCAAGCAGTTATTCTGTTTGGCACTGACTGACAGAATGGTTGGATGTCCTCCTGAGGAATATCGCGACAAATTTTGTCCAATTGGTGCTTTAGGTGGTCAAACTCCAGAGCTGGCTGAAGGGCCCTGTCCGTAAACCTCCAAACGTTCTCAACTGGGGAGAGATTTGGAGACCTTTGTGGCCAAGGCTGGGATTGGCAAGCACAAGGACAAAAAGTGGAAACTCTATCCGTGTGCGGGCGAGTATTATCTTGCTGCAGTGTAAGCCCAGGATGGCTTGCCATTAAGGGCAACAAAAAGAGGTGAAAACTATCGTCAACGTATCACTGTACTGTAAGGGGTCCAAGGGTGACAGCCAAAGGAGTCCTTCTGTGAAAGGAAATGGTGATCCAGACCATCACTCCTTGCTGTCAGGTCTTATGTCGGGTAACAGCAGGTTGTAATCCCATTGCTGTCTGGGGTGTCTCTACACATGACTTAGCAGATCATTGGGTCTCATTTCCAAGTGGGACTCAACACTGAAGATAACTCTGTTTCAGTCAATGAGATTTGAGGCCGAAGACGTGTCTGAAAGTGCTCCACACGGCAGTGGGATACCAACGTGAGTGGCGCCCGCTATATGGCCAACAACCAGAAGGGATGGTATGGAGTATCGTTTCCTTTCCTTATGTAAGAAGAGACAGGCAGAGTTAGAACTAAAATGGATGTTGATGTTGATTTAGTCATCGACTGGTTTCCAGCTATGCCTATTCTCAAACCAACCAGTGCTTCAAATGGCTCTGAGGACAACGGGACTTAACTTCTAAGGTCATCGGTCCCCTAGAACTTAGAACTACTTAAACCTAGCTAACCTAAGGACATCACACACATCCATGCCCGAGGCACGATTCGAACCTGCGACCGTAGCGGTCGCGCGGTTCCAGACTGTAGCACCTAGAACCGCTCGGCCACTCTGGCCGGCAAACCAACCAGTGTTTACCAAATAAAATGTTCGTCAAAATAGCAGTAAACAAAGTGTATGCATATGCCTAGAGTTCCAACTAACGTTCGCTAACGAGTCACAATTTAAAAATGAGTTGCTGTCTCACTATACCCATTACGCTGGAGTCATACCATTGCTTTTCATAGCGGACCGCGCTGGTTCTCATCCGTGGCACCTTCACGGCAAAGCTGTACGTTTTGTTACCCTTCATGGCAAGACATCCCAGTCTTTCATTTCATCAATAGAATGCCCACCCACACACGGCGGGAGTTTGTGCTACTTGTCATCGTCCTTGCCATATCCTATCTGGGTCAGCAAGTTTGCTGGACCTCTCCCCAGTTGAGAACGTTGGAACACTATGGGCAGCGCCCTCAAACCAACACGGGATTTTGACGATCTAGCGCGCCAATTGGACAAAATTTGGTACGATGTATCTCAAGAGAACAGCGAACAACTATCTCAATAAAAATCAAGCCAAATTACTGCTTACATAAGGTCACGGTGTGGACCAACCCGTAAATGACTTGCTCTGTTTGTGAAGCTCTTTCTCTTGAATCATCCAATTTTTCTTAAGTTGTAATCATTTGTTTGTTCATGCAGATCAGATCTATGGATTTCTAATTTGGATAACACTGGTCAACACTCATTTTCTTGCCAAGGATATTTGAGTGGCTTTAGGATGGGTTAGTGGTGCTGAGGACGAATATAGCAACCATTGATGCAGTTTGGCTCTAGTTTTTGAGATAATGCATGATTTATTCAAAAAATTAGAAAAAATTGCTAATACTGAACTCGAGCGCTACAAACTACAATGAAAAAAGAAAATAATCTTTATAAATAGCTTCTATGAAAACCTGATAGGCATTTGTCCACGAATAAAAAATAATTGAAAAGTTTCTCTATAAGTATATCATTTTCCGTCCATGACGAACCGCTTCCTGCACGCTTTCCTTTTATAGGTCTCTTCAGAACAGTCACGTTGCAGATTCCAGCAATAATCTGCCATCATATGCCTGTCCCATCTTCCTTTATATCTTTCCTCTACTCCTTTCATATCTTGATGGAACCGCTCTCCTTGTTCCTCTCTGAAATCGCCTAGATTTCGAGGAAATCGATCCAAGTGGCTGTGAAGGAAGTGCAATTTTATGCTCATGTTAGCTCCTAAGTTTTGAAAGTTAGTGAGCATGTTTTTGACCAGTTCCTCGTAATTGGGAGCTTTATGATTGCCCAAAAAACATTTTACAACAGCGACAAAACTGTTCCAGGCCGATGCTTCAGTGACAATCATGACACTTGTAAAATTGGTATCGTTGATGAGCCTGCGAATTTGAGGACCATTAAATATTCCTGCCTTAAGTTTTTCACTACTGAGTCCAGGGAACGTATTGCAGATGTATGTGAAGCAATTACCATTTCTGTCTAAAGCTTTGGTGAATTGCTTCATTAGTCCTAACTTAATATGTAATGGTGGAAGAACAATCTTGTCCCTACTAACCAGAGGTTCATTAATGATGTTTGCTTCACCAACGGCCATATGTTCCCTTGGAGGCCATGTTTTCTGCTTCCAATGTTCGTGCTTTGCCCTACCATCCCACATGCAGATAAAACATGGGTGCTTTGTGTATCCACTTTGTTGTCCAAGCAAGAAGTTCACCATTTTCAAATCAACACAAATCAACCACTGGTGCTGCATATACTGAATTTTCTGCAGAACCATCTTGATGTTAGCATATGCTTCACAAAGTTTTGTTGAGTGGGCAATTGGAATAGATGCGTAACGATTGCCATTGTGTAGGAGAACACATTTTAAACTTCTAGTGGAACTGTCTATGAAGAGACGCCAGTCCTCTGGTCTATATTCCGGCAGCCCCAATTCAAGTAAAAGTCCAGGTATATTGCTGCAATACACTATAACCTCTTCTTGGTTGAAGTATGGAAGAAGGTTTTCTTCTCTCGTCTGGTAAGCTGTTATTTTAACACTTGGATGAAGACAGTTCTTTTCCTTAAGCCTGGATGCTAAGAGTTCTGATGCTTGCTTTGAAAGATTGAGTTCTCGTATCAAGTCACTGAGCTCCTTCTGGTCGAACTGCTGGGGTTGTGTCTCACGTCCTTCGTATTCCGAACCACTACTTGTACATTCCTCGCCGTGCACATCGTCATCTGATGATGTTAGCGTGGGTAATGTTGTGAAGGTTGGTACAGGAACATCGTTGCTGTGCACCACCGGTCTTCTTGCTGACTCCAAATCGGGATATTCCCACTTTCGTTTTTTGAACCTGTTAAAACCTTTCACATTAACAATGCAAAAATAGCAATCATCTGTATGGTTCTTCTGCTCTCGCCATACCATAGGCACTCCGAAGTTTAAGCTTTTCCTTTTTCGTTTTGTCCACTGCCGTAAGCACTCCACACAGCATTTACAAACTTTATGGGGTGCCCACGCCTTGTCTTGATCTCCAAGTTTAATTCCGAAATATGTCAGATACGCTTCCTTCACAAAAGGAGTGATATTCTTCCTGTTCTTTTGAAGAACGTATTCACCACAAATGTAGCAGAACTCATCTGGATGGTTCACGCAAAGACGGCGTGAAGAACTCATGTTTTCCTAAAACAAAATTGCACAAATACTACATATTATGCAGAACTTGCTTGTATTTGCATGTCAATCACATCCAGCAAACATCATTAATTGTTTTGTGTGAAATGAATACTCACCTCTTATTTGCTACGTCACGATGAAAAGGTTCTATCTCCTTGAAGCTGCACTGCACATGTGTGTGACTTTCGACCATCGCCATTTTTCTTGTTTACACTGAACGCTACCTATCGGCTGTTGCGGGGATTACCTCGGCCAACAAATGAATGTCGAGTACCGCCGAATTCAAATCTGCACAACCCTCAGTATCTTCAACACACGCACCGCACAACAGGACTGAACACATGCTGACAGTGATGTTTGCACGATGTAATCCTCAACCACACAGATGCACTCCCTGAGCACAATTGTTTAATAAAGATAGTATAATATCACTAATTAAAAAACAGGTAGCAAATACATTACACCATATATGGACCCTGCAGTCGATATTATCCACATGAAACTCTCATTTCCACAAATAACCTATATCTCAAAAACCAGAGCCAATTTGGAAAAAGTACAAATATACTCGGAATGCGTATCATAACAATATCCCGTTTTCGTTCAAACTTCCCTGGCAACGAAAAAAAAATTTTATTTTGTAGAGCTGTGTAATTCCTTCTTGTTGCATTTTTTTGTGTATTCGCTTGAAAGGAAACAAGTACGAATTTGTACCTACTAGGCTGATTACAATTAAAAATATGAGTATCAATCAATCTCGTTGCATGTGTTCATGATAGCTGTAATTACGTCGTCGATTTATCCCTGTTAAGGAGATTTTTTGATGAAGAATACGACCTTTTTTCTGGGATCACGGTATCTGCCCTCTAAAGAAGTATACGGAATATTTTATCAAGTAGCCTGTGTGACGGCTCGTATGTATATTTCACGTTTCAGTGCTTCACGTGTGTCACTGGAGACCTGAGAAGTTATCTGAAATACAGCAACTATTGAAATGCGAAACAGTCACTAACGTAAATGTCTCCAGTTTCAAACAACCTGAGTGTTGTTGGTCATCGGTAATTAAATTCCTCTTAAAATTTCCTTCTTCGCTGTACTGCGAAGTCATCGTAAAGTATCAATATTGGAAATGGAAATTAGCGTTTGGCGTCATTGGCCGTGAGGTCCTTTACGGGGCAGGTCCGGCCGACTTGGTGAAGGTCTTATTACATTTGACGTCACATTGGGCGACCTGCGCGCCGGATGGGGAACAAATGGTGATGAAGACAACACAACACCCAGTCGCTGAGCGGAGAAAAATCCCCGACTCAGCCGGGAATCGAACCCAGGCCCGTAGGACGGCAGTGCGTCACGCTGACCACTCAGCTATCGGAGCGGACAGTATCAAAAATAACAATAAAGCTAGGCAAATCTGGAGCTTCTACTCCATGTCACGTCCGCCACCCCTACGCATTTCACGCTTGGATATGAATTCAGAAACCTAATTTTTTCTTTTCCTACAGAACTTTCTCACTTCATCAAAGACAATGCGCAGATCATGCAAAATAATCTCCTCCGAACATCCAAGATGTGCCTCGCCTCCCTAACTATACAGTGCTGTATTCTGCGTGCCGCTTATGAGCGCCTAAAAGTTGTAACGTTGCGTTCATAAGTTACGTTACCTGTTCTTCTCTTTCACTCGCACCAGTGTAAACGCTTTTTCACAGATGCAAGCGAATGCCAGCGACATTGACAAGCTGCGTATTGTCTGAGGTCCCTCGTTCCTTGTGCCCGCTTCCATTCGCTCCAGTGTAAACCGGGCTTTATCTGGGCGCATCACGGCTCTTCGCAGAGTGGTGCTTTCCATTTCCGTCAGAGCGGCTGTTTCCTGGTGGAACATCAGTAAAGGTACCCGGGCGTCAGAGCGGCGGCGGCAGGCGCGGCGCACAGTACCTGGTGCCCTCGTCCATCCAGTCCAGCTGGCGCAGGGTGCGGAGGAACTCGCGGCGGATGTCGCCCACCATCTCGAGCGCCGCCTCCTTGGCCGCCTTGTTGAAGTACCTGCGCACGTATATGGCGCCCACAGACAGCCCCAGGCTGAAAAACCAGAGGTACCTACCGTAGTCTCACACTGGTCACTCCGAGTGCCACGCGTGCGCGTGAGCGGTGAAACTGCAGTGGAACATCTACAGGGGTTGGGATTCTATTTCAACTATACGCCGATAATACATCCACTACAGTCATTTTTGAAAGGGCATTGTTCCAATATTGACGAAACAATTGAAGAGCGGTACCAAGTTCTATATACGTAGATACATCTTTCTGCATGAAATGAGCTTTATTCCACATACTGTACATGTGTTTCTCCGACTTTGTTACAGAGACACCATGGACATCATTTTTCAAAGGGCTTTACTCCTGGAATAATGCCCTTTCAGTGGCGATCGTCTTCGCATTCTATCTACATGGGATAGGCAAAATAATGTGAACAGTGGTACTAATGGGATGGTTGTGTATGATGGTCAACAATGCAGATAAGGCACGTATCCTGCTGGACTGTGCGTGTTCAGTACGGACTAGATATCAATACAGATTGTTTACGAGAAGTGCACACTTCGTATTTGCATTCAGAAGCCGAGGTCGACGTGCAATGAAAGACCTAACAGAGTTCCAAAGAGGGCAGACTCTGTGGGCCCGATTAGCTGGCGATTCAGTGACCAAGACTACCAACTTATTGAATGTTTCAAAAGCAACTGTTTCGACAGTCATGTCAGCCTACACAAAACTTGAAAATACATCATAGTGTAAACGTACTAGTGGGCGCAAATCAAAACTGCATGATGCAGATCGTCATACACTAGGACGAGTTCTTTTGCTTGTGCCTTTGTCCCGCAGTTTTCGCAGGGTCGGCATGGTTACAATCGGATTTGGCATGGTCGGTTTGATGAGGTGGCAGGATGCCATTCCTGCCACCACCCGTACGCCCCGGGACAGAATCATTGTACCCCAGCTGTCTGCATCTAGTGTACATCATGAAATAGTGTGGGCGTGTTTCAAATGTCGGCGATACCTGTAACTGAGGCGGGACGTGGGGACCAGCCCGGTATTCATCTAGTTGGATGTGGAAAACCGCCTAAAAACCACATCTAGGCTGGCAGGAACACCGGCCATCGTCGTTAATCCGCCGGGCGTATTCGATCCGGGTCCAGCGCGCCTACACGGGACCAGGAAGCAGCTCATTAGCGCTCTCGGCTAACCTGGCGGGCACATACGCTAACACGAATTGTGTCAAAACAACACAAAACTATGGCGGTTAATGTGACTGCAGAGCTCAACAGCCATCTTAGAGACCTCATACCTATCGAAACTGTCCGCCGAGAGCTCCATAAAGCGAATAATCATGGACGAGCTGCTATATCGAAACCATTAGTGACGACAACCAACGGAAAGAAGCGTAAAACATGATGTCAGAAGCATAAATCCTGGATGGCTGATCAGTGGAAACACGTCATATTGTCCGACGAGTCATCGTTTTCCTTGTATTCAACGCTGGACCGAATTTACGTCAGGAGAACGCCAAAAGAAGTCTACAATCCTGATTGTTTGATACCGATAGTTAAGCTTGGAGGTGGAAGTGTGATGGTGTGGCAGCCATATCATGGTATTCTTCTGGTCCCATCATTACTCTCAAAGACCGTGTTACAGCAAACGATTATGTGAACATTTCAGGTGATCAGGTGCACCCCACGATTCAAATGTTGTTCTCCAACAGTGATGCCATATTTGAGGACGATAATGCACCTGTTCACACAGCCAGGACAGTACAATCGTGGTATGAGGAGCATGCAACTGAACTGCAGCGTCTTCCCTGGCCAGGCAGTCTTAAAGATTATCGAACCCTTGTGGGCGATGTTGGAGTGCCGACTCCGGAGCAGATTTCCGCCTCGATCATCGCTACAGGATTTAGAAGAGCTTCTGATCGAAGAGTGGCATAACGTTCCACTGGAGACTATACAATCATACAATCATTATATACCAGTATTCCAGGAAGAATCGCAGCTGTATTACTGGCAAAGGGGGTTCTAACCCCTTTAATAGTTAACCATTCCTAAGCAAGTACAGGTGTCCACATTATTTTGCCTATCCTCTGTAACGCATACCTGATCCACCTTTCACTTTTCGTAATTAAAGTGGTGTTATTTCCTAGCAGTGTTGTGAGATGTTAAATGTCGTCAAATATTGAGCTGGAACGAAGTGAAAGTGCCAAAAACATTCTGTTTCCCCAAGTTTATGTTGCTTATAATTCTGAAAAGTCTTTCATGGGAACAGTGACTATAAATAGGAACAAACTGCAAGACATATAACGTTTGCTTGATTATATTCCTCATGAATTTCAGGTATGTCTCTGATGGTTTGATGAAATGTGTGTAACAGTGCTGTTCGTAGTCATGATCTTCAAACTATTTTGAAAGTGCTTTGGTTTGGATTACGTTACTGTGAAAATGTATTAGTAAAAAAATAACAAGTTCAAACACTGCTAACAACGTAACTTCACCGTGAAAATAAATAACTTCCTCAAGAAAACGACCTTATTCCAAGATTTTGCAGTTACTTTTTTCAGAGTGACTGAAAAACTTACCAACTGCAATAATGGCAAAATTCACATTCCATTATTTCCTTTAAATACGAGTTCGAAAGCCCATCCTGTTACATTCCATATACTCACTCGCAGAATGTTTTCCTTGGTTCCTGAAATTTAAAGATTTTGCTTAAAGTCCCTCGAAATTAAAGAGCAGCAATAGTTCAGAAGGGAGTAAGACTGAGTTGTAACCTCTCCCCAATATTATTCAGTGTCTACACTGAGCAAGCTGTATAGACGACAAAGCATAAATTTGGGAAGGGAATTAAAGTTCAGGCAGAAGAAACAATTTTAAGTTGTGCCAATGATAATATGATTGTGCCCAGAAAATGAGAAGAAATCTGGTAATTAAAGCTCAGGGGTAAGTGATAAAAACTTTTGAGGTTAGCAGCTGATGCAATAATTCTGTCAGAGGCGCCAAAGTATTCTAAAGAGTAACTGAATGGTGGAGACAGAGGTTTTGAGATGAATGTAAGTAAAGCAAAAGCAATGGCATGCAGTCGAATTAAGCGATGATCAGAGAATTAGACAGAAAATTCTACACTAAAAGTTGTAAACGAGTGTTGCATTTAGGCAGAAAAATATCTGATTATGGTCTACGAAGAATGGAGACTGGTAATAGAAAGAAAAGCGAATCTGAAAAGAGAAATTAGTGTTCTTCGAATGTAAATCTGTTGACGAGGTATTTCTCTGGAGTGTAGCGTTATACAGATGTGAAACACGGACGACAGGCAGTTCAGGTGAAACTTGACTAAAAGAAGGTCTGGCGGACAGGGCACATCCTGAAGCAACAAGGAATCATCAATTTGGTAATGGAGGGAAGTGTGGCGAGGCGGTAAATGCGCTACAGGGAGACGAAGCTCCGAACAAAGTAAGCAGTTTCGCATGGATGTCGGTTGTAGAAGCGTACAGGCACCGACAGGCCCCACAGAGCGGCCTAGCATCGACAGCTTCTGCAAAGAAGTCTCTCGACAAAAGACCAAAACAACAGCAACGAAAACAACAAGAAGAAATGATGAGTTTCCACAGTTCAGGATCAATAATTACAGAATGTATAAACAGTACATTTTTAAAATGTCTCTAAGAGTAGCAACGCTAGAAGTTATATGACAAAATACAAATGGTTTTTAATGGGGAAAGAATTCATTTAAGTAAGTATTAAAAACGCCCTTGTAAAATCCCAAGTCGTAATTAAAATGAAATATTAATATGATTCAACTTACGAACTGTTAAACACGACTTTCTTACCTTCTAACACATCATCAACATACATAATAATAACTTAAAAATATTAAATATCCAATTAGTAAATAAAAACCTAAATGTCAGGGTTACGATAATTACCACAAACCAGGCTATAACACTCCAACATGACGGCTGGCGATCGCGCTGCTAGCTGCGCGGTCTAACGCGCTGCTTCCCGAGTGGGAAATCGTGCCGGTCCCGAGCACGAGTCCGCGCAGAGGATTTGTGTCGATGGTCTGGTGTGATAGCCAGCCTGTGGAAGGTTTTTAAGGCGGTTTTCCATCCACCTCGGCGAATGCGAGCTGGTTCTCCGTATTCCGCCTCAGTTACAGTACGTCGGCGATTGCTGCGCAAACACTGTCTCGACGCATGCGTACACAATAATTACTCTATCACGAAAACATTTGGGGTTACACTCGTCTGGTATGAGACGTTCCTGAGGGGGGGGGGGGGGGGGCGGGGGGGGAGCGAGAGGGGGTGGGAGGGCGGTCCACTGGGGGGGGGGGGGGGATCCATTGGGGGGCGAACCGCACATTAACCCTGGGGTCGGTGTGGGGCGGCGGTTGGGTTGGTCGACTGCTGTGGGCTTGTGAACCACTGAGGGCTACGGCGGAACGAAGCCTCTCCGTCGTTTCTAGGTGCCCAGTTCAATACACAATACACACTTTCGCCTTTTACTGATGGCAAGTGCTACCTGTTTTGTTGTTATTGATTTGCTTTTATAGGGTTTGACTGAAAAGAAAATTTAAAAAAATACAGAATAAAAGTATTAGCTACTTTTATGAAAGAGAAATATCGTTACTGGCAGATACTACCTGACTTCAAATCCCTCGGTACTTGATGTACAGGGAGCTTTCGTTGCATATAATGTTTCACCAAATATTTCGCTGTAGCCAACATGAAATTTTCCTGCAAATCAGTTAACTTTCTTTGTAAAGCCCATAGAGAATGTGAGAATTCACACCGGCTTATGTATAGTACACTGAGAAAATAAGGCATGGACCACCTCTGAGTGTCTCGCTATAAAATATGTAGTGCGTTTTCATCTATGATGTCTAATTCTTCCTTGGTATTATATTGTTGCAATAAGCAGTAATTTCCTCTTTTCCCAGTTCCTTATCTAAGTTTTTGGGTGATACCAATATTGTGACTATTCTTTTATTTTTGGAGCTTTGGAAAGAAGGGGAGTTGATTTTGAAAAATCATGTATTGATGATGTTACCTTTCTAGTTTCCTTGGTTTTGAATTATAGTGCACGAATATAAAACTATCCATTTTCTTTACGAAATTTCACAAGTGGTGTTGTCGAAAACCGCCCATCACCTGTAACGTTTGTTTGTTTTGAGCAGTAGTTAGAGTATCTTTAAACTGGCTGAGTCGTCTTATTAAATTTTAAAGTTTTGGCTGATCAGGTCATGCCGTCAAAATTATAGATATAATCTTTCCTAGAGTCAATTAGACATATTAGTTTTATAGCACACTTTTGAGGTTTATTGGACACACAGAATTTGCACCTATTTTTGAATCCTAAAAGAATTGCACCAATGCAAACGTTTTCTCCCAGGTTCATCGAGCACTTGTCGTCTGTAGATGAATGAGTCGAATAGCTTTGATATTGGGGAGAAAACGTCATTTTTTTGTCTCTTCTCTTGCAATCGCATAGTGAAATCTCAGAACTATCAAAAAGTAGGAAATCTGTTATAATTCATTACCGCTCTGAATATTTTCTGTAACGTCCCATCAGCAGAATACACAAATCGAATATCCTCGTTGTTTGATGACAGCCGTGTACACTAAAAGCTCAAAAATGCTCTCATTACAATATATTAACATTGTTCATATCACTGTGGTTTGTATTACACAGATCCCTCATTTTTCCTAATTTTTCATTAGTGTGAAGAAGATCTTTGTTAATAAAATCATCGGTTATTAGTAATGACCATGCATCGAGAGGTTTTAGTTCATGCCTGATTCGAGCTCTTTTTAGTCCCGGTAAATGAGGAATCATGCTACGCTAATATATCGAGTTTGCTTGTTGGAAAACGGCATTTCCACCCACCTGGAACATCTATTTTTGCCATAAAATTCGTTACTCTGTTTTGAGATTTCTTAGATTTGCAGTTTTGACATTATTGTCATTGTTTCGCGTCATAAGTAATCTATGCCCGAAAGTTCATTCTGTTCAAATAAGCTTTCATGATGGGTACCAATTATATTCGTACCAGAGTCGATAATGACGTCACTATTGGCTTCACAGTTTTTAATTTCATTCTCCAGCCATTGCCCAACTGTCTCAGCAAATTTCGGAATGTCAGCAACAACGTCGGTCGTATACAAAAGGAAACAAAAATTTGTTGGGATAAAAAATATTAACATAGCCAGAGACAAGTGGATTGTGAGACGGGCTCGAGAGTTCGGCGTGAACTAAGTTAGAAACGAACAGATTGACGCACGTGCCAGCAATGAAGGTATGCCTAGACTTGCCGACTCTACGTCTACTGAGAATCCGAAGATGGCGTTTGTCTCCAGCTTCCTAAGGATCTATGAGAAGACATGGCTGCTGCGGTTGGGTGTTGACTAAGATAAGTAAAACCACGAATGTTGTGGTTTTGGGTATCTACAGGTGGATGTTTGTTTATACAAGAGGCAGTAAACTTACATAGTTGTAGTTGCAAGGCACTCACCGTCTAGTGACGATGCTGAGGCACTCCTTCCAGCGGAACTCGCGCTCCCTCCTGCCAGTGAGGGCTGCCTGGTACTCGAACTGGCGGCCCCGCAGCTCCTGCGTCATGTACGGCACCGCAGCCATGGCCGCCCGCCACATCACGTAATTGGCCGCCACCCTGCGCGATACACAGTTCTCCGGTCACACGCACGCACCCTGGTAGCCTACAGCTTAAGCCTGACGTGTGTTCTCGCAGTCTTTCACAGTGACATTACAGAATAAAATCTACTCTGTTTTCAATCCAATCCTCTCTGAAGTAAACCGTAAAGTGATCGACACCCTGCCTGCAGCACGGTTGTCAGGTAAAGGGTATCATATTGTCGGCCGCGAGTGGATCGGTGTTCCAATGGAAGGAAGACGGGAGCGATGATGTGGAACGCGGAGTCACGTGGCCTGTACTAGCTTCTCATAGAAAGCATTTCCGCGTACGCGTCATGTTGGTCCTCTGCGGAAGATTCCACACGCTGCTGTCGTCCATGTTAAAGCTGAAAACCGAGGCTGTTACAGCACTCGGTCGGCTTTTACTCGTGACGTCAACAGCGAAGTCGGTTTTCGAAAGCTCAGATGTTTTGTTCCAAGTGACGCGGCTTGAAAACCAAGATTTCATATAGCGTAACACATACCGTAGTGACACTCATTGCTGCAAAATCTGTACTTACTGTAGAGATTACTAAGCATCTGTTGTACAAAATGATATGCAAAACATAATGATTCGTGTGTACATTATCTCATTATGAAGTTCTATAAAACGAGCCAAACACAAACGCGTTATTAAACATACGAACATACACTATCTGATCAAAAGAGTGCCAATATATGTGTAAGAGTGTTCCCCAGTAAATAATGCTCCACTTTTTTTTTTTTTTTTTGCTTCAACAATTCTTTATTGAACATGAGGACACACACACGAAAGAAGGGTGTTCTATGTACACACCCTATTATTCGACGTAATCTCCACCCTTTTCTCTGGCCTTCCTCCAGGGCGAAACATGGGTGTGTATGCCCCGTCGCCGGCCGGAGTGGCCGTGTGGTTCTAGGCGCTACAGTCTGGAACCGAGCGACCGCTACGGTCGCAGGTTCGAATCCTGCCTCGGGCATGGATGTGTGTGATGTCCTTAGGTTAGTTAGGTTTAAGTAGTTCTAAGTTCTAGAGGACTGATGACCTCAGATGTTAAGTCGCATAGTGCTCAGAGCCATTTGAACCACTTTTTTATGCCCCGTCGGTACGAATCATTGTCCTGGTGGCGGAGGTAGTGCTTCACTGTGTGCACTTCCTTTGATGATTGACAGATGCAGCGCCAACTGCCGAGTCGTAATGTGCCTGCCTCGCGAATGCCAACATCAGCTCGCTGCGACATGTCAGGTGACAGCCGTCGATGGCATTCCCGACTGCTGCAAATCGTGGAGCTCCGCCTGACCGCCTTCTGATGACCTCACCCTCTGTGCCGAGTGACTAACTGCATTTCTGTCGACAGCAGATGCTCCATAAACTTTGCACAAGCGTTTGTGAATATTCCCCACAGTTTCTTGCTCTGCAGCGAGAAAATCAATGACGGCACGTCACTTGTAACGTACAACACCCACAGACGCCATTTTGAAACTGTCCTGCTGCTGCGCTATCTGTCGGAAGTGACGGAAACTTGGCACACTCACTCACGAGGCTTCAAATAACAAATGGTTCAAATGGCTCTGATCACTATGGGACTTAACATCTATGGTCATCAGTCCCCTAGAACTTAGAACTACTTAAACCTAACTAACGTAAGGACATCACACACATCCATGCCCGAGGCAGGATTCGAACCTCCGACCGTATCAGTCACGCGGTTCCGGACTGAAGCGCCTAGAACCGCTGGGCCACCGCGGCCGGCCGTACGGAATGAGAACAGTGGAATGGTGACGGGGTCCCAGAAAGGCGCTGCCGTGTCTGTACGTCCCCACGGCCACACCGTGAGTGAAGGTCCCCGATTTGTTCTCGTATCAACACAGAATGTCTACTTTATCTACAATCAATGGCGTTTCACTCGCAGCCAGCGTAAGAACATGAGTTAGACAGCGTAAGAACAGCGGCTGTTACAAGATCGTGACCATCTGGGACCACAGCCTAATGTCACGCTTCGTCAATGACAGACGATTTCAAAGCCGACAGGAACCGCTGCTGTCAGTAGAAGCAGGTCACTGAGAAGGTAACAGCAATAAATGGACACTAGGCGTCGGGTACTTCGCAAAGCGACATTTCTCACAACGGTACGGAAACCTGCACGTCTCCAGCGGGCCGAACGATACAGAAACTGGACGGCAGCTAACGGCAGGTGTCTAGTGTCGTCCGGCGAGTCGCCATTTCGCCTCTCTTCAAACGTGTATCGGAAAGACAGATCTGACACTGTAAGAGGTGGTGTCATCATTGCAGTTGACAAATATATTGTGTCTACTGAGGTCGAAGGGGAGTGTGATTGTGAAGTTATCTGGACACGTTTAACAGGGCTAGGAGAAATAAAGTTAATTGTTGGGTGTTATTACCGGCCACAGGTTCCACCGCGACAGTTCTAGAATCATTCAAAGGGAGTCTACACTCTGTATCGCAGAAGTACCCGAACCATGCTATATTAGTCGGAAGCGACTTCAAGCTACCTAGTATAGACTGGGATGTCTATGGGTTCATTACAGGTGGTACAAATAAGCCGTCGTGGGAATTACTTTTGAACACATTATCCGAAAACTGACTTGAGCAGCTAAATCGACAGCCAACGCGTAATGGAAATATTTTAGATCTGGTAGCCACGAACAGACGAGACCTAATCGACGGGGTCAGTGGTGAGACAGGGATTAGTGATCATGATGTTGTCATTACGGCTATGGTTACGAAAATTAAAAAGTCGGTCAAGAAGGCTAGGAGAGTATTCTTACTAGAAAGAGCAGATAGGCAGTTATTAGCATCCCACTTAGTAAATGAATCGACTTCATTTACTTCCGGTACGATGGACGTAGTAGAATTGTGGGCAAATTTTAAACACATTGTAAATCACGCATTGGTCAAGTATCTGCCGAAAAAGTGGGTTACGGACGGAAAAGACCCACTGTGGTTTAACAGCGCAATTCGGAGAATGCTCATGAAGCAAAGACAGTTGCACTCGCGGTACAAGAAAGATCGGGAGAATGAGGACAGGCAAAAGTTAGTAGAGATTCGTGCAGCTGTAAAAAGAGCGGTGCGCGAAGCATACAACCACTACCACCGTCATACCTTAGCAAAAGATCTTGCTGAAAACCCAAGGAAATTCCGGTCTTACGTAAAATTGGTAAGCGGGTCGAAGGCTTCCATCCAGTCACTCACTGACCAGTCTGGCCTGGAAACGGAAGACAGTAAAACGAAAGTTGAAATTTTAAATTTAGCATTTGAGAAATCTTTCACGCAGGAAGATCGTACAAACATACCGCCGTTTGAGTCTCGTACGTATTCCCGTATGGAGAACATAGTGATAGACATCCCTGGGGTTGTGAAGCAGCTGAATGGGTTGAAAATAAATAAATCGCCAGGTCCTGATGGGATTACAATTCGGTTTTACAGAGAGTACTCTACTGCATTGGCTCCTTACTTAGCTTGCATTTATCGCGAATCTCTTGCCCAACGTAAAGCCTCGAGCGACTGGAAAAAAGCGCAGGTGACGCCTGTATATGAGAATGGTAGAAGGACGGATCCTCAAAATTACAGACCAATATCCTTAACATCGGTTTGTTGAAGGATTCTCGAACGTATTCTCAGTTGGAATATAATGAACTTCCTTGAGACAGAGAAGTTGCTGTCCATGCATCAGCATGGCTTAAGAAAGCATCGCTCTTGCGAAACGCAACTCGCCCTTTTTTCACATGATATCTTGCGAACCATGGATGAAGGGCATCAGACGGATGCCATATTCCTTGACTTCCGGAAAGCGCTTGACTTGGTGCCCCTCTGCAGACTCCTAACGAAGATACGAGCATATGGGATTGGTTCCCAAATATTTGAGTGGCTCGAAGGCTTCTTAAGTAATAGAACCCAGTACGTTGTCCTCGATGGTGAGTGTTCATCGGAGTGCCCCAGGGAAGTGTGGTTGTCCGCTGTTATTTTCTATCTACATAAATGATCTTTTGGATAAGATGGATAGCAATGTGTGGCTGTTTGCTGATGATGCTGTGGTGTTCGGGAAAGCGTCGTCGTTGAGTGACGGTAGGAGGATACAAGATGACTTAGGCAGGACTTGTGATTGGTGTAAAGAATGGCAGCTATCTTTAAATATAGATAAATGTAAATTAATGCAGATGAATAGGTAAAAGAATCCCGTAATGTTTGAATACTCCATTAGCAGCGTAGCACTTGACACAGTCACTACGATTAAATATTTCGGCGTAACATTGCAGACCGATATGAAGTGGGACAAGCACGTAATGGCAGTTGTGGGGAAGGCGGATAGTCGTTTTCGGTTCATTGGCAGAATTTTGGGAAGATGTGGTTCATTTGTAAAGGAGACCGCTTATAAAACACTAATACGACCTATTCTTGAGTACTGCTCGAGCGTTTGGTATCCCTATCAGGTCGGATTGTGGGAGGACATAGAAGCAATTCAGAGGCTGGCTGTTGATTTGTTATTGGTAGGTTTGATCATCACCCGAGTGTTACGGAAATACTTCAGGAACTCGGTTGGGAGTCTCTGGAGGAAAGGACGCGTTCTTTTCGTGAATCGCTACTGAGGAAATTTAGAGAACCAGCATTTGAGGCTGACTGCAGTACAATTTTACTGCCGCCAACTTACATTTCGCGGAAAGATCACAAAGATAAGAGAGATTAGGGCTCGTACAGAGGCATATATGCAGTCATTTTTCCCTCGTTCTGTTTGGGAGTGGAACAGGGAGAGAGGATTTTAGTTGTGGTACGAGGTACTCTCCGCCACGCACCGTATGGTGGATTGCGGAGTATGTATGTAGATGTAGATGAAATCACGTGAGGTGCCGAGTGCGCTGACCGCTGCACGTCACGTTCAAACTGTGCTGTGTGGGGAAGCAGTTCAGGCCCGAGGTGGTCCTGTGATACATTGTGGGTGTTTCCTGTACCGTGACTTTGCCTCACCCCGGTCAGGTCACTGTGAACATTAAGTTTATTTCAACGTTGTCGGTGGCAAAGTGTTGCCCTTTGTTCTACATTTCAGCTTGAGTCTGCTGTGGATACTCCGATCTGCTAAAGTGATAACAGCGATGTTTATAAAGCCGCATGCAGTTGTTCCTCAGACACACGGCTTCATCTCTATTGGCCCGTTAGGTCAACCGATCGCAAGCGCATAGCAAACGTCTGGGGCTGTTTGCGACAGCAGGAGAAATATAAATGAGAACACTTCTGCAGTTTGGTGGTTCTGTAGTTAAGATAATCAACGAGTAGCTAGAGCTTTGTGTGGCATACTCGTAAGTCCCCGAGTGTAGTATACTATACTCCGCATCCTGAAGGCTCAAAAATTCCCACTAGATAGCAGCACGTTCCTGGGTGGCTGCCACTGGGTTTAAAATGTGCTGACATCTGTGGCCATCACTGTAACTATGTAGAAAGCCGTTTCAACGTTTCCGTTGTATTTGTAGCGAAAATGGCGAGTGCAGACAGAAGCAGACACGCCGATATGGTGATTTTCGAAGTAAGCACACAGTAAATATCTTTTCACAAGGCTGAAAAAACTATGTCGCCTTTATTAATGTTTGAACATTGTCTCAGTTAAGAATAATAAGTATACAATTATAAATTCGAGCAACAGGGACGTCATAACAATGAAGTATAGTGTACTATACTTCAGGCTTCAATGTAGTAACGCCTTCTAGTACATTTCAAACTACTACTACTACATTCTCTCTGTCTCTCTCACAGATGAACATACTTAGCAATAGAGTAATACATCCAAGAAATTAACATTTTAAATTTGTAATTAATCTGTAAATAACGTGTTTTCAAAATTAGATGAGGAAGTGGTGGAATACTTTTTGTCACTGGACAACTCTGACGTTGATCTTTCTGATTTGGATGATGATGACAAATATACTCCTGGTAATACAATACATATTAATAGTGATATAGAAGAAGATGAAGATTCCAATGATACTTCGTCACATGAGGTAAATATGCTTAACAATGTTTTCTTTATATATCTGTACTTAATGTTGTTCATTTTTAACAGAACTACTGAAATTGCTAAAAGTTATGTGTTTAGTTAGATTTGTCAATATGCATCTTAGAGGAAACATTACGTTTATTACATTGTTTCTAGGACGCTACAGAAGTTATAAACAACGGGGAAACTACGTAGATATCTCTATGTTTACCCTCATTTCAGAGAAAACAAGTCAGACATATACTTTGCTACATGGTAAGTCTCTTGGAACAACTGCAGAAGAGGTCATGAGTTGGTTTGCTGTAAATATGGTGATGGCCTGCTTACAGTATCCTATAATAAGGATGTATTGGCAAAAACAATGGGAGACACCTAATATAACAGAGGATATGACTAGGGATAGGTATTTTCAGTCAAGGAATTCCCTAAAAGTGATATTTAATGACATACCTGAAAATGAAAGATAGAAGGATTGATTGTAGAAAGTGTGTCCATTCCTGGAAAAGGTCAGAGGAGGTCGTTTTCTACAACCCAGATCTCTCCACATTGCTGTTGATGAAATGATGGTTGCATTTCAAGGCCACTGTGGTTTCAAACAGTATGTAAGAGGAAAACTAAATCCAGTTGGTATTAAAGTGTTTGTTTAGGCCAATCTCAACGGAACAGTATGTGATTTTGTCAGTTACCAAGGCAAAACATCATTTCCTCAGGAGTTGCTTGTACATGGCATTTGTACTGCTTCTATCTTGCTGCCCACAAGATAATTACATCCTGGCCCTATAATTTACCATGACAGATTTTTTACATCTGTGAAATCAGCTGATTTGCTGCTTGAGAAAGGCCTTTGGTCTACAGGGGCCATTATGAATAACCGAATTCCCAAGCAGATCCGGCTAAAGCCAGATAAGAATCTGCAGAACGAAGGATGAGGCTCATTTACATGCTGGTCAGAAGTGATCAAAAGTTGGCAGTTACAAAATTGACAGACAGCAAAAGTGTTGTAATACTTTCCACTGCACGAGGTATTGAACCTAGTGACACATGCCAGAGGCGTTCCAAGGAAGAGAGCAAATATTTACATATTGAGAAAGCCAGTGTAATTAAAAACTATAATCAGGACATGGGTGGTGTGGATATGGCAGATAGACTCAATTCCTACTGCCCAATGCGTGCAAGGACCAAGAAATGGACACTAAGAACAATATGCCATTTCACAGATATTGTAGTTTGTAATTCTCGGCTTCAGTACAAAGAGGAACAAATTCAACACTCCAGCAAAGATTTTACTACTGAGAGCTTTTAAGATAATGCTTGTACAGCAGCTTCTGAATCGAAACTAAACATTAGGTAATCAAGAGCAACAAGATACTCATGATGGCAATGCAAGACAAGAAGAACCTGAGACGAGTGCACCAAAAAGAACGAAACCAATGACACCGCCACCTCCTGAAACCCAAAAGCAAACAGAGCCCTTGCGTGAGATAATTGAGACAAAAATATTTCAAAAATGTCGTAGAGAGAACGGTAAAAAGCTTTGTGAGCAAAATGTGTAACTTGCAAAGTGTTTTTATGCTTAAATGCACAGCGAAACTTCTTTGCTGCATTTCACAACAGTTGATATGTGTATTTGTGGAAGTTGTACTTTGTAATTTACCCCCGAAATAAAAACTGCTGTATTCCTTCTAGATGGTGTCAAACATTATTTTACACTGTTATAAATGAAAACTAACAACATCCATAATCTACATATTCCTGAATCTACATATTACAATTTATGAATAGCTTTGATTATCCTGAGACCCAAAGTATAGTATATCATACTTGCATTTATGCCCAAATGACCAAAGTAGGGTTTTTATTACTACTTTTCTCAGTTTCAGTTATTTTTCCCACATTTCATATATGTTGTTTTTAAAATATTTAAAAAACATCTCAGTACTCAGGAGGATATCAGAAGAAACATATGGCTCTTTTTCTCACCGAGTTGGGGTTGTGGTGAAGGCTAGAGGCGATGTTACACAGTATAAGCGTCATGTGGCTGTGAGTGACAAATTTTCTGGATGATCTAGTTATGTTGATGATGAATGTTGAAGCTAGCAATCTGTACAGTATAAAAAACGAATATCAGTTAACTGTGATTAAGACTGGGGTTAAATACCAGTCTCCAGAGACACCTGATGCAGATGCCGAATTACAACGTCGAAATATCATATTGTGAAGACACGGACTGCCAACAGCACACTCAGTTCTACGATATGTGACTCATGATATCAGCAAACAGAAGATCGAAGTGACCACTGACTGCAAAATAGACTTTACACCTTGTTTCATTGTTGGTAAATATGTCTGAGGATAATACAGCTAGCCGAGCTCCCACATTCCAGGTGGAAGATCCCGTGATCAAGATGTGGCACCCCTAAATTCTCGAGTTGTGTTGTGGTGTGACTGGTGTGTCTGTAGAGCCGCCATCTGCCTCTGAGCTCCAGTCGAGCTGATGCTGGTGATCAGACAGACAGTTCACTGTGCGTACAATGGATTCAGTTTCTAATGAATGTTCTGGTGTGAAAGCTGAGGAGAGGAGACAGGTAACAAAGATGACCAATTCCACATTTAAAAATTTATTCATGCATGACGATACTAACATAGAAAAGACTGACTGTTGCGCAGACCGACAAATAAGCGATGTTAGTATTAGCACTTCCAGTACTGTAAAACAATTAAAAGTACTTAAAGTGAAGGAGACACCAGGCCGTAACGAAACACCTGTTAGATTTTACATTGGAAACATTGCGTAATTAACACCTGTGCCAGCTCTTACTTATGAAGAATGTTTTTCATTCCGTAATAGCAGCCCCTTGGGACTGGAAAAGAGCGCAGGTCACTCTTGTCTACAAAAAGGGTTGAAGACAGGGTGCACGGAATTACAGACCTATATCCAGGGTTATGTAGCTTAGCTTCAGCTCAGAAATTACTACGTTTCTGTAGGGAAACAAGCAGTGCATTTTCCTTTTTTAATCCGGTTCTTACTGGGAAAGGTTGTGAATATGTTCCACAGTTCGTACTACCGCTCCTGATTGACTCAGAAATACTTTAATCAATTCAGTGAGTTTATTTAGAAATCGCAATTCCTTCAAGGTTTCACAGAGATTATCTCAGTGAATACTGTCGTAAGTGCTACGAAAACCTATGAACACTACCTGTACTTTTGTATCTCCTTCCAAATATTTCGCAGGAATTTGCCTAAGAGCAGGCACGTTGTCATTAGTTGAATAATTAGGACAAAATCCAGCCTGATATTGTCTCATTACATTTTCTGCAAATTTCAAAGTTTTAAACAAGGCTGCATGATCAGCGAGCGTCTGCAGAGTAAAGCAATAACTGCTCTCGGTCGCAGAAATTAAGTCTTTTGACTTGGTTTCGAGTGCCTTCATCAGAAGTAAAACACTCAAAGTGGCCTCTAACACAAGTACAGAAATTATGGAAAATTTTTTTATGTAAGAGTAAGTGCTGGCTAACAGTACAAGAAAGAAAGAGTACTTACATGTCATGTATAATTTGAAGTGATAAAGCTTTCGTTGCAAAATTTTTAAAAAGAATATATGGAAGGCAAGCCACTATGGGTTGCTCACTCATGTCAAGCCCCAGGTAGCAACAGACGAGGCGCCCGCGTTAGCAACTGCGCGCAGGTGAATATTACACCAAGAGTGCCATCTAGTAGCCGCAAATACAAACTGACTACTTAACATTCAAAATATGGACAGACGAATATTATTATGAACATTATTTAGTACATGAAGTAAAAGGTAATATAAGTATGGTGAAACTTTTAAAAAACAAGTGACAAGCCGAAGACACAGACAGTGATATTTTGGATTTTCATTGTATTTTACATCAGGAAAACCTCTGCAAGACTACACTAGACTTAAAGCATGTGATAGATCCTGTTGTTGGTGTTGTGTACACAATCAGAGCAAGGGCACTCCATCACAGACAGTTCAAATCTCTTCTTGACGAGGTGGGGGCAGAACATGAAGATGTAATCTACCATGACAGTGTGAGGTGGTTGAGCTTGGGCAAAGTATTAAAAAGAGTCTGGGCATTACAGGATGAAGTTATTTTAATTCTGAACAATAAGGAGATATCTCATGATTTTGTTGCAAAAATAGGATGTGAAGAGTGTAGATATGAGATGATGTTTGGAGCTGATATTTTTGAAAAACCGAATGAGCTGAATGTGACATTGCAGGGAAAGGTGTTGTTTGCTCATGAAATGTGGACACATGTCAAAGCATTTAAAACAAAACTATGTCTGTTTCCAAGGCAAGCAAATGAAGGTAAATTTTGTCAATTCCCTTTACTAGGGAAACAGAATGTACCTGGAAGTGTTTCAGAAAAGATTAGGAATTATCTGCAGAGTTTAGAGGCTGAGTTTAATACGAGATTTCAGGATTTTAAGAAAATTGAGCCTCAATTTAATGTTTTGTCGTATCCCATCACTGCTGATATTGACACTGCAACACAGGAGCTGCAACTTGAACTGATTGACATGCAGGCAGATCACGCTGTGAAAGAAATGTTTAGTGCTGTAACTTTAGTTGACGTTTATAAATATTTGTCAGCTGAAAAATGTCCATGTATCAAGAAATTTGCAGGCAAGATGTTCTCCATATTTGGATCGATGTATATTTGTGAACAAAGTTTTTGTTGCTCGAAAGATCAACAAGAGCAAATACCGAAGCCGTTTAACAGACAGTAATTTGCAGGCTGTGATGAGAATATCAATTAGCAATCTGACTCCTGATTTCAAAAAAATTATGCAAAATTGTGATAGGATGCATTTGTCAAATTAAACTTGTTTTAAAATTTAATGTACTTGGAGATGATATTAAATTAGCAAAATAAATGAAATTGAACACAACTATCTTATTTGAGGATGTCAGAAGGAAAGAGGTACAAGTGACTTCAGTCTTATCAAAATTATAAGAAGTATATTCGCTTTCTTCTGACTCTTTCATTTATATCTAATGATTTTTATGATATCTTTTATGAAATGTAAAGCTAACTAATCAGTGCATTTTAACGCTTTCACTGCTACACCCAAAATTGCAACTCTGTGTGTGATATGTGATTAGAAATAACGATAACTTGCATTTTCATTAAATTTTTGGGAATACTGCATATATATATATATATATATATATATATATATATATATATATATATATATATATATATATATATACTGCCAGTATATATACGGCCCTCCACTAACCTCTGTGTTTGTAATGTGGCCCCCAAGCCAAAACAATTGCCCACCCCTGTCCTAGATGAACTTCCTTATATGGGAATGTTGTTGAGCAGATAATCATGTTCTTTATAGCGGCACGTGCAACCATCCTGAAGCCGTTATCGTTGGTTTCTTCTTGCTTGCTTTACTTCACTATTGTCGGAGACCCGTCACTTTCTTTTTCCTACTTTTGCGTTACAATAAACTATGAATACATGGATGTTCCTTTTTGGGACTTATTTATAAACACGATCTGGTTATTCATAAAAATCTTCGTTTTCGTCATCTGTCTTGTCTTCAGTAGGGGCATGGACATTGGTAGAGGTTGTCACAGCTTTTCTCCTAGATTGTAATGTATGACAAACGTTTGCTCAATGCTTCGAACTCTCTTATTTCGTTCACCGTGCTCTTACTGACTGCAATACCCATCCCAAATTGTCTACGATCCTCCTCCATATCCCATCTGCTTCGCATACCCTTTTGCCTATCCATCTAGTTTCCTATATTGCCGCTACAGCCATTTTATAATGTTATATTTCGGATGCAACAGTCACAGCAGCCCCAGGGCAGTAGAGAACGTTCCAGCCATCTATGATGAAACAGTTTATCCTTTTACGTAGCTGCGTTTGTCTTCCAGTTAACCTATGCGATGTCTGAAACTGATTTATTGGCTTTCTAACCCGATAAACTTTTTCTAGTGTAGTGTTTTCAAGCCGATGGCCAAACTTCATCTGGCAGATCCGAGAACTCTTCTGTTGGACTTGCCATACCCTGGACGAGAGGATCAAACTTAAGGAGCCAGTCATTGGCCCTCACCCTGTTCGACAAAGAGCAGGATTCATTGGCTTCACATACAAATGACATGTCTGAAAAAAGCTTTATTTGTGTTTGGGAGGATATAGCTATTCGACAGCAGTGTATCCCTGAAGACCTAGTATTCACTCACGTACTCTCCTTCCTCCTCATATGAGCTTCGGACTGCCTGTGACACTGTCTTGTCTCATCGATAGAGGAGCTGACTGTGTTTCGACGTTTCCCGCCTCCTAAACTGGTGAAGTACGTGTTGGAAGGGAAACCAGGAGATGGAAAAGAATTGGAGGGAGGTGGAACATAAAGTCAATGAAGTGCTGTGAAGCACACTTTGTCTGTCTCCTATGATGAAACTTGTAAAGTTATGTTAGACTTGTCACTAGCTATGCTACCGAAGGCATAGCTCTTAGCTTCCAAGGGACATACAAGCTCTCTAGCCCACATCGTCAGTGCTAGGATGAGGCAGTTCCTAATACGCAAATGGAATAGGAAAAGCCTGCTAATACAGATATGTTGTACCCTCCGTGATGCACTGTACAATTGTGTGCCCAGTGGCAGGAAGAACTCGGGCAGTGCGAGACGTACCTTTTGGGAGTATGGCTGAGCAGGGCTTCGAGGCTCTTGAGGTAGGAGGGCACGGCCACGACGAGCACCTCGTCGCTGGAAACGGTGACGTGCGGCGGCAGCAGCGCCCGCAGGCACTCCAGCCACGGCACCGACGGGTGGTCGCGCTGCAGCTGCTCCACGGTGCGCGGGTTGTACAGTCGCGTCTGGTCCTGTCGAGCCTCCTTCGGCAGCGACATCTGTGGACCAATGGCGACCGTGTCAGGAGCACTACTCTTGTGCCCACTTCACCCCATCAGACTTCAAGAAAATTGTAGCAATTACAGGTGTACAAAACATGTGTTACCTACAGATTAAAACTTAAGTAATTGCACAAAATTGAAGGAGATGGAATTTGGAACAGTCTAAAGAACTACTAATTGTGGATAATTTCAAAGGGAGCATGAAGCAACAACTGATTGAAATGGAGGAAAATAATGCAAGACAATTGGGTAGCTTTGAAGGATGATATAGAGAAAGAAGTGGACAATCAAATACACAAGAAGGCAACGTTCAGTACAAATACTCGGTTAACACATGTGATACTGAACCTGATAGACGAAACGAGAAAATATAAAAATGAAGCAAACTAAGCACGCAAAAGGTGAAAACGGCACAGAAAACAGGAATCTAAGCCATAGAGAAAAATGGCTAATCAAGAACACAGCGTAAGAACTGTCGCCGCAAAATGATCCAACTGACAAGCACCGGCGACGAGTGTCACACCCTGTCAAAGACAGTCGACTTTAATCCCATCAGCAATTGCTGCTGCCAGTGAAGACAGGTCCTCTGAATCAGTGCATGAGCAAACCTTGCAAAGGGATCTCCATGAAACTGACATTTGAAGCCTCTACTTCGCAATAGGTCACTGCTCACAGCACCACGTGAATCTGCGTAAGCTCAGTGGCGTAAAGTGTGGTCCGCTGAGTCGCAATTTCGCCTCTTTTTTCAAATGGGGCCAGGCGTTGTGTGAAGCGACGGTCCGAGAGGTGTTTCACGCGCAGTCTATGGAGTGTGGAGTCGGGGTTGGAAATTCGAATCACGACGCTTATTTCAGAATTCTCGTTGACCAAGTTCTGTCATTCCTTCAACATCTAAGAATTTTTCTAAATGTTTTCTTAGTTAACAATGCCCAAAATACATAAAGGAAACCACGCTGGATGTGTTCGAAACTTTTCTGCCGCACATCCAGAAATAGTGTGGTGAGCTTCACACGGAACAAACAAGAAAATCTACGATTTGTGGATACCCCAGGACATGAATTTAAACTCAAGGAAGTTGTTTACTGCACTAAGTGTTTACGCTATTACTAATTATAAATAAGTAAGACTGTAATGACTGTTGTCTTATAGAACTAACTTGTACATCTCTTGTAACTAAATGAACCATGCAAGGTGTTACTGACTTACTCCATAGGCTTTACATGCATTATAATAATTCTAGGTAGTCTCTTCGGGTTTCCTACCGCATCCTAACATCAAAATGACTTGATAATTCGGCGAGCCATCTGTCCGCCATCTTGAGGGGTGACGCTGCTGCTGCTGTTGCTGAGTCCCACTGACAACAGTGCCAAGGAGGGAAACCCTCGTCCTACATTGGGCTTCTATCCTACAACACTGCCGCCAGCTATGTATCGCACTCAAACTCTATTTTCAATCAAACGAAGGACGCGGGTTGAAATTTAACGAGACTGTGATATTTGTCAGTACGTGCGGATTCTGGGACACTGTTTATAAGGAGGCAAGTGAAATTACTTTGGCAGACAATTTCCGTAATAGGGACAAGGGTTTCCCTCTTCCTATCACTTAGAACCCTGTATCACTTCTTCTTATGGCTTCTTGACACTGCGTGGTTCTTTACCTTCTTAACAATTCCCTTCCATTCTGCCCTCTCGTTTACTCTCCCTCTCCATCCTCTGGTTCAAATGGCTCTGAGCACTATGGGACTTAACATCTGAGGTCATCAGTCCCCTAGAACTTAGAACTACTTAAACCTAACTAACCTCACACACATCCATGCCCGAGGCAAGATTCGAACTTGCGACCGTAGCTATCTCGTGGTTTCAGACTGAAGCGTCTAGAACCGCTCGGCCACAACGGCCGGCATCCTCTGGTTTCTGAGGTGTGATGTTTTCTTCCACGTCGTCCAGCCATCGTTTACGTGGTCTACCTTTTAATTCTCTTCCTGTCGGTTTCCACTGGAAGACCTTCTCTATAGTTACTGTGTTCTCCATCCTCACCTCATGTCCCAGACAGGCATTCTATTACTTTTAATTAGCCTTACAATATCAGCTCCTTCTTTGAGACGATGCAGCTCATAATTGGTCCTTGCTGTCGAGGTACAATCATTATTTTGGAACCCTCCATAAATTTTCCGTAGTTTTCTTCTTTCAAATTCGGAGTTCTTTTCCATCTTTGTTGATTAGTATGCACGCTTCACATCCATATGTAACAACTGCCCTAATCATAATCTTATATACAATCAATTTTAGCTGTTAGTTTACTATTCTAGACGTCATTAGCTTTCCAAAGTACGATAATAACTATTACCCTTAAAATGCGAGTTTTTGTGTCAGTACACATGGAACCTACTTTGTTAATATTAGCCACTAGGTACTCAAAATCCTCGACATACTGAAAATTAAAACCTACTGCTGGCCAATTGTCCAAGTTATTGACCCCTGTCCTACGGAGTTTCATGTATTTAGTTCTTGATTCATTAATTTCTGGTCCTATATGCTAAGAGCCTTCTTTCAGTTCTACCACTACTCTCTCTAATGACATCCTTCGTCTACTAACAACTGCATCGTCATGCGTATATGCAGCCAGCTGTCTGATCCTTATTCCTATGTGTCCAAATATTTGCAATTTTCGTATAATTGCTCCGAAGTTCAAGCTGTAACTCCTTTATTGATAATGAAACAGCCGGTTAATTTCCCATCCGCTCTCACCATTGCCTTGGTACCTGCCAAGATTGTCTTAGTAATAGAAATATATTTGGATGGTATGCCAAGGAGTATTACACTACAGGCCATTAAAATTGCTTCACCAAGAAGAAATGCAGATGATAAACTGGTATTCATTGGACAAATATATTATACTAGAACTGACACGTGATCACATGTTCACGCAATTTGGTTGCATAGATCCTGAGAAATCAGTACCCAGAACAACCACCTCTGGCCGTAATAACGGCCTTGATACGCCTGGGCATTGAGTCAAACAGAGCTTCGATGGCGTGTACAAGTACAGCTGCCCATGCAGCTTCAACACGATACCACAGTTCATCGAGAGTAGTTACTGGCGTATTGTGACGAGCCAGTTCCTCGGCCACCAATTACCAGACATTTCAATTGGTGACAGATCTGGAGAATGTGTTGGCCAGGGCAGCAGTCGAAGATTTTCTGAATCCAGAAAGGCCCATACAGGACCTGCAGAATGCGGTCGTGAATTATCCTGCTGAAATGTAGGGTTTCGCAGGGATCGAATGAAAGGTGGATCCACAGGTCGTAACACATGTAACGTCCACTGTTCAAAGTGCCGTCAATGCGAACAAGAGGTGACCGAGACGTGTAACCAATGGCACCCCATATCATCAGGCCGGGTGATGACGAACACACGCTTCCAATGAGCGGTCACCGCGATGTCGCCAAACACGGATGCGACCATCATGATGCTGTAAACAGAACCTGGATTCATCCGAAAAATGACGTTTTGCCATTCTTGCACCCAGGTTCGTCGTTGAATAAACCATCGCAGGCGCTCCTGTCTGTGATGCACCGTCAAGGGTAACCGCAGCCATGGTCTCCGAGCTGATAGTCCATGCTGTCGCAAACGTCGTCGAACTATTCGTGCAGATGGTTGTTGTCTTGCAAACCTCCCCATCTGTTGACTCAGGGATCGAGACGTGACTGCACGATCGGTTACAACCATGCGGATAAGATGCCTGTCATCTCGACTGCTAGTGATGAGAGGCTGTTGGGACCCAGCACGGCGTTCCGTTTTACCCTCATGAACCCACCGATTCCATTTCTGCTAACAGTCATTAGATCTCGACCAACGCGAGCAGCAATGTCGCGATACGATAAACTGCAATCGCGATAGGCTGCAATCCGACCTTTACCAAAGTCGGAAACGTGATGGTAGCATTTCTCCTCCTTACACGAAGCATCACAGCAACTTTTCACCAGGCATCGCCGGTCAACTGCTGTTTGTGTATGAGAAATAGGTTGGAAACTTTCCTCGTGTCAGCACGTTGTAGGTGTTGCCACCGGCGTCAACCTTGTGTGAATGCTCTGAAAAGCTAATCATTTGTATATCACAGCATCTTCTTCCTGTCGGTTAAATTTCGCGTCTGTAGCACGTCATCTTCATGGTGTAGCAATTTTAATGGCCAGTACTGTATATCTTCTAACATGTCTTCCCTATTTATACTCCGAAGAACTGGTTGAATTCCACGTAGATACTGTTGATTACTACATTATATTCAAATGTTTATCCTGTATTTGACGTCGTACGAATATTTGGTCAACGGGTTGAACCTATATCCACACACACTCAATCACCCATTTTTTGCTCGTTTTGTCTCTGTACGCATATTGGTCCACAGTTGGTCCACAGTTGGTCCGCTGGCCCTGTAGCAACATTGATAATCAACCAATACATATGCAGCTTGTCTATTATATAGGATTTTGGATAAAACCTTATGTGTCACATTCAACAGAGGGATCCCTACGCTGTTAGAGCAACATACCTTGTCACGTTTGCTATATATGGACTGGATTACACCTATTCCAGTCTTCTGGAATTCTTCTTGATTCCCAATTAAAGAGAAAAGTTTATGTATCGTTTGCGTAAAGTAATGCTTCGTCCCTTTAGCGGGTCGGCAATTATTCCGTCATTTCCTGGAAATCTGTGATTTTTTTTCGCAATTCACCACCATCTGTGCTTCTGCAAGAGTAGACTCTTCTGTTTTCGATTCTACTGTACGGTATAACACTTGCAGTCATCCACCAGCATTTCTTTGAAATATATTCACCATATGTTCATTACTTTCTCCTTTTCTGTCAGCACGTTTCCATCTTCATCCTTGAACCCTATTGTTTTAAACTGTATCGTTGTGTTCCTTCTTTTATCTTCTCATAAAACTTTACACTATCATAACTATTGTAAGGGTCTTTCACGTCTTCTATCTTTCTTTTTAAGGCTTTTCTTTTCTTTCTTCTGCATTCCCTCGCCTTTTGTACCCTCTTTTCAATATGCACAGCCTGGTTAACTCTTGTATTTCGCTGGTGACATTTTAGTCTTGCTTATTTCTTCTGTTGCACAACCTGTCTACATTCTGGAAGATTGGGTACCTGAATCCAGTGAGAGGGGGGATCAAGGCAGAGGAGAGCGGGAGAAATGGTAATCTCAACAACAAGAGGTTGAGCCGAGTGCCAGCATCCCTGCCTTGGAAGTAGTATTGCTGGGAATAACTTAAGAGAAAGAGCCGAACTGTCCTCCCAAAGACAAAATGAGTTAAAGAGTAAGGATGTGACAAGGACTGTTAAATTTGGTACATGCCTCCCTGCTGCCAGGAGCAATGAACTGCGTAGCTGAAGAAGTGTTGAATTATGGATCAGGGTAGAAGAAACTTTCTACGCCCATTTTGGCAAGGAAAGCTTGCTCGATTAAATGAACACTAATGATCTGAGATTTGCCAAGTTCGCAGCTTCCAATCGTCTTAAAGCAGTAATCACGTGGTTCTGAAGTAAAAATTATTCACAAAATCATCTGGAAAATTCCAGGAACGAATCAGACAAAGAAAATTGACGATATATTGCTATCCAAGCGATGGGCAAATGACACAGAAAATGTACGCACGTTTCAGGGAGGAAGTTAAGACTTGGTACACTACCTCATAGCTGCAAAAGTGAGGTAGAGGATTTCTATGTCATATAAAGGGAAAACTATGGGAATTAGCATTCTCTGAAAGGAGCCTAATTGGTACGTAATCTAGATCGGAAATCTTGCTTTTATTAAGTGATTTAATGTGCTTCACTACTCCGAGGATATCTACCTCTAAGTTACTCATTTTGGCATCTGTTGAGAGCTCTATTGTGATCTCTTCTTTTCTTGATGTCGATATGTACTCCTTCTCAACAGTTGCTGGTTTCTATTTGCTTTCGCTTCGTTTTAGGATAATCCTATTATTGAACCGTTCTAAGTAAGTCACTCTCTGCTCTTCTTTCCTATTTTAAAGAAATCCTACTTTCGATAAACCGTCATCTGCTGCTGTTAATATCACTCTATATGTCTGTTCGATGAGAAATCCTTGTCTTTTGATTTTACTATACTTGCACCCACTGTTTCTTGATTGAATCTTTGCAATTTTAAGATTACCTTGCCTACCACATTCCATGCCTCGAATCGTAGAACGTTGCCCTTTTTCTAGTTATTCCATCTTTTTCTAATAGCTACACCCCCTTGCAGTCCTCTCTGACAGACGAATGGGTAGCTAATCTAGAACCTTTGACATTTGAAAGATCATTACTACACTTCTTCATTTACAGACCTACGCCATAAGAGTACGCAGTGTTTGTTTATGATGTAGTGGCTGCCGTTACCTTCTGCATCTTTATGTTATTGGAAATTGGTGATTCTTTCGCTTTTGGGTACAGTTTCCAACATAAAGGGCCACAGTGTGCCTCACACCTTTCGCTGTTCCTCTCTCCTCTCTGACAAGGCCGTTGGCAGAACTGCGGTGACTCCTTACGCCATAAATATTCAGCCATCATTGTCGATGACTATAACTCATAATTGAAGCAGTGACTGCGCTCAAACCGAGGACCCGGTTTTGATTAGTACTCAAGTCACTACCGCCAGACCACAGTGACCATCGTTTGGCTGTGTTTACACGAGGGCAGCGCCGTCACCGCCTGCACCGCCTGCTGCCGTGTGGCGTGCTCTCCAGTCTCGTCTCTCTTACTGCCACCGCCCGTCGTCGTCCTCAGAGAATCACAGTGAGTGACTTGAAGTAATGTATATTTACAGTTCCCTCTTCGAATTAATGCCTGCAACAGGACTCAAAGTTTCACATACCTCTCTGGAACACAGTATTTAGTACATGGACATTGGTCAGACGACACATCATCAGCGTTCATATTCTGTGTCTGTTCCTGAAAAACGAGTGGGTCCATGGTTCCAATGTAAAGACTCAACTTATTATGTTGTCATGATTTTCTAACGTGCGTTACTGCAACCTTGATTTTAATGGAAACTCCTCAAAGTTGTTTCTGATTTAGGAATTATTCAGACCTGTTTGAGGTTGGCATGACTGTGAATCAAACTGTACCCTTAACCACCTAATGTGCCATGTACTCACGTTGGCCAGAGCTATCTCAAACTCGAGGGACTGCCTGAGCTCGCGCTCAGCGCGTGTCCTCTCGGCGCCCAGCAGAACTGCCAGGTCGACCTGGTACTGGTAGTAGGCGTCCACCCGCTTGTCCGAGAGACCCTTCAGCAGGAACTCGCGGCTCAGACCCAGCGATGCCTGGTCCAGCTGCAGAGACACAAGGGAAAGGGTTACCACGTATTACAGTTAGAGGAAGGGAGACGGACAGCTGGAGAGATGAGGTGGCATGGAGAAAGAGGTAATTAAATAAAGGATGACCTAGTGAGAGTGAGAGAGAGAGAGAGAGAGAGAGAGGGAGGGAGAGGAGGATGAAGTAAGAGACCGTGAGGCAGAGTGAGGGTATAGATGGAATATCATTAACGTAAGAGTGATATAAAGGACGAGACAAGAGAAGCTGACAGAAAGAAAAACAGAGAGAGAGAGAGAGGTGATGATGGAACACACTGTCAGGAAGTGGTAGATGAAAGAAACAGAGAGAAAGAGAGAGAGATGACAAGGAAGAGACAAACACACGGATTGGTATTCATATGAAGAATGAGGGTGCATGTGAAAGAAACCGAGAGAGAGAAAGGGAGAGAGAGGGGAGAGAGACAGAGAGAGAGAAAAAAAGGACAGGCAGTGAGAGTAAGAGAAGAGAATAAATCGACAGGGAGAGAAAGAACAAATGCTACAGGGATGAAGGGATGAATACTGAAAGGAAGTAGCATAGGAAGAGCGATAGCAAAAAAAAAACAGAGCGAAAGTAAGGAACAAACACAGCGAGACAGATTAAGAGAGGCAGAGAGAGAGATAGAGAACGAAAAACAGGAAGGGAGGAAGGAAGATGAGGTTAAACGTCCCGTCGACGTAGAGATCATTAGAGACAGAGCACAATCTCAGATTGAGTCAAGCATGGGGAGGAAATCAGCTGCCCCATCAAAGGAACCATCCCAGCATTGGCTTGGAGTGATTTGGGAAAATCATGGAAAACCTAAACCTGTATAGCTGGACAGGGATTGAACCATCGTCCTCCCGAATGCAATTCAGTGTGCTAACCACTGCGCCACCTTGCTTGGTGAGAACAGAACGAGAGAGATAGAGAGTGACAGAAGGAAAGTGACGAAGTGTGGATCAAACACAGAGTGAGGAAATTAAGGAAAGAGAGCTAGATTAAGAGAAAGGAGGATAGTGAGATGAAAAGAGAGAAAAAGAGTCAAAGAGTAAGGGGGGGGGGGTGATACTGAGCTGACAGAGCAACACAGTGGGACACACACACATACATACACAGTCGACAATCCTTGCTTATATGGCTCACATGAATAGAACTTTGAGAAGTACACATTTAGTTCGACCCCTATGTGAAATACAGTTTATCATCTACTAGGCAGGTTGAATCCAATTCTCAGACATTCTGACGTACTTTATCATCTCTAGACACAAATACATTGGACTGCAGTGTTTGGGGTACTTACATGCATGTAACGTTGCGTGGAGTTGCGCACATCAGGTTTCACTTGGAACTTAATGAAGTAATCGATGCTGAAGCCGGCTCTGCGGAAGCGGTAGATGCTGTGCAGCCAATCAAAGCTCGTCTCGTACCAAGAGTCGCCCTCTACAGCAGGCCAGCCGCCTAGCTCGTCCTTCAGGACCCTCTGGAGTGGCTCCAGGCCGCGGGACTCGATCCGTTCTGATGGCACCCGCAGGGTATCGTCAAATAATTGGACCTGTAATGTACTTTCCAGCGACCATCTCGTACTCCATATCGCACATCTGAGGATTAACTAGAGACCATTTACTGGAAAACTTCATGTGAACAAGGAGACGTTGGAATACTTGACTCAAACTGTGGTACACTGATCATAGAAATGTAGTACACAATAAAATCAGTGTCTTTGTTAGGAAATGGTCAGTTTCCATGCAAGAGGCCATTCTGTTCTTACTCTATGGCACTATACACAGTAAATTCCCATGGAATGAAGGTGTTCAGATGGTTTCTCCATAGATATTTGCCAAGATATCTAGTGGAGGTGTCCCAGTTTGTTCCCTCATTGACAGCTGCTAAGGTGTATTGAGGAGGTATTCCAACTGGTCCCACTATGACAGATATCACAGTGTGTAAAGATGTATGAAGAGGGTCTTAAAGTGGTCCATCTTCATACCCAGAGGAGCTGTTCCAAGTGATCTTCAAGAAAAGCTACCATGGTATCCATACTAGGCATCCAAAACGAACTCTCTCCCTCGTGCTCCACGTCCCAGAGATTGGGTTCCATCGCTTGCTCTCCTGATGTCTAGGGGTGGTGATCTACATTAGCTTTAGGAAGGCTGTCATAGCACCTACAGATGGTGTTCCAAGTAGTCTCCAAAGGACAGCTCTTATACTACATAAAGGAGGCGTTCAAAGTAACATCAAGGATGGCTGCTCTGGTATCTAATGGAAGTGTTCGGAATCTCATGTTGCAATGTATATAGAAGAGGAGTTCCAAATGGTTCCCAAGAATGTCTCCCATGGTATCTACAGGTGGTTTTCCACATGACACTCACACATGAATGACTTAATATCTACATCAGATATACCTATTTATAGAGACTGTGGGTGCGCAGTAGATTTTCAAAGCACTCAGAAAGGTAAATAAATCCTTGTAAAAGACTCGATGCTTCTTCTGAACTGAGGTAAGTCGTCAATGCCAGTCAAGTTAGTTTACTGGATGTCGCTGCGTGGATTGTAGGTACAGTATAACGAGTCTATGGCTGTATGATAGAAGACCCTTCACCACCAGTAACAAAGCGACCGTATGGGTGTTTATGTGACCAATACACAAATCTGTGCCTACTTAGACACGCATTCTGAATATCGTCTGTTGCGGCGAAATACATCATTCATGCCATATAATCACTTATCTGCCTGGAAGAGCTGCTCATTCCCGTCTGTGTGCTACTGTAGCACATCGCTGAGTGGAAACTGCAAGGTCTGCCTTGCAAGCTTGGACTGGAGTCGGTCGGTGAGAAAACCAGGCGGCAGAATTTGATTCACGAGGCCTCGTGGTCTACGCACGAAGACATTCTCTTCTTGCTGCTGATGTGGTGACTGGACGTGCCAATCTGCCTCGTACTACAGACGTTTTGCCTTGTAATAGTTAAATGGCGTTTTCATCCCACTTCTTTTTGAATAGTGGTGCGAGTTTTACGGGTTCTGCACATATCCACTGTATTTATGTGGTAATACATTACGTGGTTTTGCAGATCATGGAGAATTAGGTTTCTGTCCGTGATACATTTTATACATTTTACGTGTGTTTAACGTGGAAAACGTTAGGTATTTGTTTCCACTTTCAACTTGTTTAAAACATGCAGGGACCAATATCCAATTTTTATCAGTAATCCAAGGTTTCAAGTGACTTATCTTATTGCCATTACATTTGAAAAATAACGATTCAGGCATTAATACTGTAGTGAAGTGACTATTTTTTCTGTTGTATCTAGTGATAATATAAGGGAGCATAGTTCGTTGAATGTATTTGCTCATGAAATATCTTCCTTGCACTCAAATATGGGTCATTATATGACGTTTCAGAATAAATGGAATTTTTTCGGCCTTATGATCAAACTTACACCTCGTCTACCAAACTGTCACTAACAAATATGTGGGCCCCTTACACATAGATGATCAAATATTTGCAGTCATGTAGAAAAGCGACCACGAGCTCAATGGATCTTTTAAAATTCTTTGAAATAATCCTTTTGAATAATCAAACTGTGAGTTATTATCGTGAACACAAGAACAGAATGAAACTTATGTGTGTAGATACGTATCCCACGTTATGCAATATCTTATACTTTTGGACGCTAATGGCTAGCGATAGGTGTATCGCATTTTTCTTTTAAAATAAATTCTTAAGACTTTGGGCCCTATTCGAAACTACACGACCGCGTAAAAAATTCAACTCCACGGAACTATCATAGAAATAATTAGGAATATTAATTACATAAAACAAAAATCGGTAAGAAAACAGTAATAGTGTAAGTTAACGGTATAACTTACATTTAGCATTGACCCATAGACCTACATGTGTTCACTCAAGAACCACATTCTCGAAACGTATTTATATTTCAAGCTGATTTGATGTATCCTACTTACGTCGTTATTGCAGATCTATTAAATATACGCACCAAAAAAAGTTTTGCAATCATCCCAGTTCCCAGAACTGATAAACGCTGACTGTGGATATTGTATCGCTCACACAGTCCGTTTGACTGTTCAGAGATGTCACTAAACCCGCCCAAAAATGTAAACAACCATGTATGAGCAGCGCCTATTAGACTGAGGGGATTCGACAGCCGATCAGTTCCAGTCATTTCACCAGGAAGGAGGTACAAGGCTCGTGTTGTCTGTATTTCAACCATGCCTAGACGGTCAATACTGCGGTTCGATCGCGTCCGCATTGTTACTTTGTGCCAGGAAAGGATCTCAACAAGGGAAGTGTCCAGGCGTCTCTGAGTGAACCAAAGCGATGTTGTTCCGACACGGAGGAGATACAGAGAGACAGGAACTGTCCATCACACCCTTCGCTCAGGCCGCCCAGGGGCTACTACTGCAGTGGATGACCGCTCCCTACGGATTATGGATCCGAGGAACCCTGACAGCAACGCCACCAAGTTGAATAATGCTTTTCGTGCAACCACAGGACGTCGAGCTACGATTCAAACAGTGCGCAATAGGCTGCATGATGCGCAGCTTCACTCCCGACGTCCGTGGCCAGGTCCACCTTTGCAACCACGACACCATGCTGCGCGATACAGATGGGCCCCAACAACATGCCCCCATCGTGCACATCTTGAGAATGACTTCGTTCAGGATAACGGCATCGCTCAAGTAGAGTGGCCAGCATGTTCTCCAGACAAGAACCCTATCGTACAGGGCTGGGATAGATGGAAAAGGGCTGTATATGCCCGATGTGACCCACCAACCACACTGAGGGATCTACGTCGAATCGCCGTTGAGGAGTAGGACAATCGGGACCAACAGTGCTTTGTGAATAGTATGCCACGACGAATACAGGCATGTATCAACGCAAGAGGACATGCTACTGGGTATTAAAGGTACCGGTGTGTACAGAAATCTAGAACAAAACCTTTGAAGGTCTCGCTGTATTGTGGTACAATATGCAATGTGTGGGTTTCATGAGCAGTAAAAAGGGCGGAAATGATGTTTATGTTGATCTCTACTCTAATTTTCGGTTCAGGTTCCGGAACTCTAGGAACCGAGGTGATGCAAAACCTTTTTTTGGTGTGTGTAAAATTTTCGGCTTGTGTGTTGCTGTTCAACTTGGAGACACATGTAAGCAGAGGCGGAGATGTCAAGATGATTTCTGCGACCACAGTAGCTCAGGATTTTTCAGATTACTATGAGATATAGCGAACAGTTAGCTGAAATATTTGCATTCCACAAATTGTAACTGTAAGGTGCAATTTCTTTATATACATAGTAAATGTACGAGTTCTACAGCGAGTATTCTAATTTCAGGTTTTCCTTGGTTAATACTTATTAACCACAAATTTTTATGCCCCTATGCTTAGCGAAAGTCCATATCAATTCGAAACAAATATTTTCAGTCAGGTTACCTCTATTTACAAGTGGCTATGATCAGATGCATGTCAGTCACACTTCAGGTTTAAATTAAACTAGAAGTGGAAGGCTTCCACTCTCTTAAGCCTCGTTATTGCTCAGTTAGCTTCTGCATGCATATTACGTTCCGTACTCACACTACTGGCCATTAAAATTGCTACATCAAGAAGAAATGCAAATGATAAACGGGTATTGATTGGACACATATCATACTAGAACTGACATGTGATTACATTTTCATGCAATATGGATGCATAGATCCTGAGAAATCAGTACCCAGAACAACCACCTCTGGCCGTAATAACTACGTTGATACTCCTGGGCATTGACTCAAACAGAGCTTGGATGGCGTGTACAGGTCCATCTGCCCATTCAGCTTCAACACACCACAGTTCATCAAGAGTAGTGACTGGCGTATTGTGACGAGCTAGTTGCTCGGTCACCATTGACCAGAAGTTTTCAATTGGTGATAGATCTGGAGAATGTGCTGGCCAGGGCATCAGTCGAACATTTTGTGTATCCAGAAAGGCCCGTACAGGACCTGCAACATTCGGTCATGCATTATCCTGCTCAAATGTAGAGTTTCGCAGGGCTCGAATGAAGGGTAGAGCCACGGGTCGTAACACATCTGAAATTTAACGTCCACGGCTCAAAGTGCCGTCAATGCGAACAAGAGGTGACCGAGACGTGTAACCAATGGCATCACATTCCATCACGCCTGGTGATACGCCAGTATGGCGATTACGAATACACGCTTCCAATGAGCGGTCACCGCGATGTCGCCAAACACGGATACGACCATCATGATACTGTAAACAGAACCTAGATTCATCCGAAAAAATGACGTTTTGCCATTCGTGCACCAGGTTCGTCGTTGAGTACACCATCGCATGCGCTCCTGTCTATGATACAGCGTCAAGGGTAACCGCAGCCATGGTCAGCGAGCTGATAGTCCGTGCTGCTGCAAACGTCGTCGAACTGTTCGTGCAGATGGTTGTTGTCTTGCAAACCTCCTCGTCTGTTGACTCAGGGATCGAGACGTGGCTGCACGATCCGTTACAGCCATGCGGATAAGATGCCTGTCATCTCGACTGTTAGTGATACGACAGCGTTGGGATCCAGCTCGGCGTTCCGTATTACCCTTGTGAACCCATTGATTCCATATTCTGCTAACAGTCATTGGATCTCTACCAACGCAAGCAGCAATGTCGCGATACGATAAACCGCAATCGCGATAGGCTACAATCTGACCTTTATCAAAGTCGGAAACGTGATGGTACGCATTTCTCCTCCTTACACGAGGCATCATAATAACGTCTCATCAGGCAACGCCGGTGAACTGCTGTTTGTGTACGAGAAATCGGTTGGAAACTTTCCTCATGTCAGCACGTTGTAGGTGTCGCCCCCGGTGCCAACCTTGTGTGGATGCTGTGAAAAGCTAGTCATTTGCATATCACAGCATCTTCTTCCTGTCGGCTGAATTTCGCGTCTGTATCATGTCAGCTTCGTGGTGTAGCAATTTTTATGGCCAGTAGTGTAATATAAGGAGCGATCAAAATGATCCCGTTCGAAGGCCATACAGTCTAACATCGGCATGCCAATCAGGCAAAATCGCCGCAAGCAAGGAGGCAATCATCCCACCGACGTCCCAGGTTGAACATAAAGCTCAGTGAAGAAGCCCATAACTTCCTGCTACACATCCTCGTCCAGCAGGAATCTTCGACCCTCCAGGGCCTTATTTACAGGACCGAAGGAGTGTTAATCGCATGCCGAGAAATCAGAACTACGAAGCAGGCGCTCGAGTGCCTCTCGCTTGAGTTGCATGAGGCTGATCAACCAGCGTGCTCTGTCGATTCGAGACCAGTGTGGAACGTGGCGCACCATTCAAGAATGGTAGTTTTCGAAAGACATGGTGCTGCATACACCGTCTTCGTTCTCCTATGAATGCCTACCGATATTTTTCCTTCGACAGCCAAGAAGAGAATTATAGCACATTGGACTTGTGTGGACGCATTCGATAATAATGTCGCCATAGTTCGCGGGTCCACATTTACTGGACATCTCGGAAAGACACTAATGCCACACTGATCCCACGCCTACAAGTTGGTGTTTATATAACAGAATCGCAGTCGCGCCCTCAAAAGGAAACCTTCAGATGATTCCTTACGCATTGCTGTATTTCATTTTAATTTTCGTTAGATGAGTTCCCTCTGTCCTTTTTCGAAATTCGTCTGTGTCCTATTACACACGAAATCTCTTCTGACACCTCAAGAAAGTAGCCTTCGCTGTAACGTAGACATAAACCTCAATATTGGATGTTTTGGTAGGAGAGAAGTGTAAAGGAACATTTTAAAAAAAGTATCCTACATACACGTCCCCTGTTCTTATCATCTTCTCGATAGCACCAGAAGCTGTTGAGATCATTGGTGGTAGAAAAGCGAGGCACGGTTTTTTTTTTTACTCTTATTTCGTTCCCATAAAGGAAGCAGACTGGCCGAAGAATATTAAAGCTCCTTGGCTGTTCAGTTTATTAAAATTTTAACTAATTAAACCAAGCTTTGAAAGGAGAAAAAATAAATAGACTGTATTCTATAAAACAGGTGATCTGATGACAAAAGTCAATAAGTAAATGCATTTTCTCTTCCTCTCCACACTTCTTGAGCACAGACTCAAAAATCGCACGATATTTTCACTCTTGCTCTTGTGCTTTAGCCGTTCTGACTAGTGAATACTGCAGTTAGTAATGGCAGTCATTTCGCAGCATTCTATTACAAGTACCCCGTTGTCCGTGTGCACCATGGAAGAAATGAGGGGAGTAGGTTCTTTCTTGTACTCCAAAGGAACCGAAGTTAAAGAAACTACTCTCAGTATGCAGCTACAGTATGGTGAGAGCTGTCCCACAATTAACGAACGAGATATTATGAGTAGATAACAGTAGGTTTGCAGTTAGATGTTTGTGATGAAGAGCGTTCGGGTAGGCGATGAGTTTTGCAAATGAACAGTACCATTGGGGTAGCTGTGCGCATGATTATTCATAGTCCTAGCGCCACAGTCGATGAAACAGCAATTCAACTCTTACAACAGTCGTCAAATTGCGAAACTGTCGTCAAGTCTGTATCTTTTGCGTACCATATCAACTGACAGACAAACAGAAACAAGAAGGTTGAAATCGTTTTTATGTTGTCTTGAAGAGGGAGACTTGTTCAGTGGCGTAGTAACCTTTGGTGAGACAGTGTCCATCGCTACGGAACACAGAGAAAGCGGCTGTGCATAGGCATCCAATTTAGAAACCTAGTTTCTACAGGAAATTTGAAGACAACAGTGCTTTGAGATGTGAAAGGTCCACTGATGACTCACTGCACTCCTAAAAGTAAACAGTGAACAGTGAAAGTTACTGTGAGCTACGGCGCGATCTGAAACCCAAAATCAAAATGCAGAGGAGAGAGAAGTTCTCAAAACGTGTGATTTTGCTTGAGTAGAATACGCGCCCTCATATGGCTGGGAAAGTAATCCAGTCCATTCAAAATTTTGAGCTGCTGGAACATTGTAAGATCCTGACTGAGCTCTAAGTGATTTTCACCTTTTTCGTCAATCTTCATGTTTTCGACAGTTGATGAGATTGCAGAGGTGGTTCAAGAGTGGATGAGCACAAAGCCCAAAACTTTACTTAAGATGGAATTAGCAAGCCTATCAAGAGATCCACCAAGTGCATAGAAGTTGAGAGATTACGGATACAAGTGATGTTACAAAGTTGTTTTTTGAATTAGACAGTTCCCTTTACAAAACTGTCTTCACTTTTTGCCTCTCTCTAGTAGTTATGGCATATATGTTCTGTTGGATGGTGGTAATTTCCCTTCGGTAAGGTGGCTGGAAAGCACAAATCAGAGGCTTCAGGACCAGCTCCAAGCAGACAAGTGGATGAAATTGGATAATGAGGTCATGAAGATGAAATTGGAAGTGATACGTAGGTGGAGAGCTAATATAACGGGAAATCTGTCGGGTCTTATTTTAAGGGCTTCAGTAGCGGGACAGGGTGTGATTGTGCATGTGAGGGTGTTGGTGGAGGATTTGAGACACAGTGGAATGTAGGGTGGTAGTCGGATCAAAAAGGGCGTGTAAGAGGTGAGAAAGTAAAATAGTGCTCAGTCACTTCAAAGATGGAAACTAACTCTTGCACCTGAGTAGCAAGTGAAATGGTATCAAAATACAGCACTTGGACTCTGGCAGCGGATAATTCTTGGTGGAATGAGACTCACTCTTGTTTGTGCAAGCGGTGTGGAGGTTGCGTGCCAGCTGTAAGCTCCTGGGGACCACTGCTTGGGTCTCCTCCTCTTCTATGGCGTTGCGCAGCTTCTCCTGGAGCTCTTCTCTCAGATCCAAGAAGGTGCTCACCACTGACTTGTCATCCGGGATGTTAGTGGTGCGCAGGTAGTTGCCACACGCATACTGGTAGAAGTCGTCACAGGGTTCGACTGATGGGTCCAGTTTGCTGAGCACCTCGGACGCTACCCAGGGAGACATTACACTGTAAATCACTTGCTGACCTTGCATCACTTTACACAGATTTACTGAGTGGGACAGCAGTAAGTTTTAGAGAGGGCCACTTTCCTGAGTGGAAAGGTATAATATGTATATTTGAGAACAATTCAATAATTAATGAAATATTTTAAGCATGTTGTGCACTGTACTTGTACAGCTGTTCGTAGTTCAGGTAATGCCTTAATAATAACACCTTAATTCACTACTGGTACTGCTCATGAAAAGATCATCAGTCGATATGTGCTTGCACCTTTGGGCATTTCTTTTGCACACATCGAAACAGTTTTGGAGCATGTCACACTATGTCTAAATTAACAGTACAGTTCTGCTTTTCTGCCTCTTACACATACACACAAACACACACACACACACACACCTATACACACACACATATGCCCACAAGTAGGAATACAATGGCAATTAGGAATACAGTTTGTCCTTGAATGGGGTCATTGACCTTGAAAAACCTTATGTAGTCAACGACGATGAAGTGTTGGACTGATGCTAAATGTATAAGATCATAATTCCTTTCTCGCCTCCCTACTGTTCTATACTCCTTTCCCCTCTCCCTACCCTCTCTCTACCCTCCTCTATCTATCTCACACCCTCCTCTAATCACAAGCCAGTATTATATAAGCAGTAAAAACGAAATAGCCACTCACAGTCCAATATTTTACATGCCATTACAGCGAAACAGCCAATAAGAGCGTATCACACCTCATTCTGTGAACTTCTCACTTAGTAACGAGTAGAGTTCAGTATTTATATTCCACTTGATTTAAGCTGCAATGGACTCTCAAATTACGTTCATACACACTTAAATTTTCGGTATTACTTATTAAAATACATGTGGCTCACTTATTGACGCTAATGATCTAACTAACAGTTTAAGACACACTTTCGAGCGTGTTAAGGTCAATCTTAGTACACCGCTTCGTGCAAGGAGTAAGAGACCCTCAAACTAACAGCCAGAGTATTATAACCACTTTTAAAATGTCTGTCGTACTTATCAAAATCTGTAAAGACATTAACATCAATGATGTAAATTTCGGGTTATGTGGCACATAAAACGTGAATGTGGACTCTCAAATTAAGTACTGTAATGTACTTCCACATCTAAATTGTCTGTATTAGACTGTTCTATAAAATACCAACAGGCCTTTTAACACTAGACAGTATGGTCTTTCTGTGCTAGTAGTGTGAATGGCTGAAAGCATGGGAAACGACAGCTGTCACATCTCCCAAGGACATGCCGTTGTATTGTATAGTTAAATCATGATGACATCATCCTGTGCAAAATATTCCGAAGGTAAAATAGTCCCCACATGGATCTCCAGGTGGGAACTACTCAGGAAGATAGCGTCATCAGGGAAAACAAAATTCACATTTTGTGAATGAGACTGTGGAATGTTGTATCTCTTAATCAGCCAGTTATGTTAGGAAATCTAAATACAGAAACAAATAGTTCGAAGCTAAACACAGTAAGGAGTAGTGAAGTTCACTGCCAGGATGAACAGGACTTCTGCTCAGGTGAGTGCAGGGTTACAAATACAAAATCAAACACAAGTAATTCAGGAGCAAGAGTAACAATGAATAAGAAATTAGATATGTTGAGTAGGGTACTAAGAACAGGTAGTGAACACATTATTGTAGCAAAATACACACACCCAGCAGAGTCGTACAGTTTTATATGTTATAGAACTCTGCAGATAATGAATAAACTGAAGTAATGTACGGGTGATCTGTATTGTGATGGGTGACTGGGATTCGGTAGTAAAAGGAGGAACAGAAGGAAAAGTAGTAGGAGGATATGGACGAGGGGGAAGGAATGAAAGAATAACAGTTTTCAAGTACGCAGACTTCTCGCCCTCTCCGCCGTTGGTTTCCCTTCTGCCACAAAGGACGCCAGTCGACCGTTCCACTGGCCATTGTTCTACGTACCTGCAAGATAAACCATGACATGCTTCTCCGGTTGCTAGTGTGGTCAGCTAACGTGAAACCTGCACTTTTAGTGACAGGCAGCCACTCAAGAGCGTGCGAAACGTTCCACAAGTTTCTGTCCACAGCAAAGAGAAGTTCCCACTATCTAGACCAGATGCATCAAACGTACTACAAGAATTAACGTTACGGTAGGTACAGAAACATTTGTTACTTACTTTGCTACAAGCTACGCCCTAAACACTCACGTAAACTGCGTGCAAAACAAGTGAGAAGTCGACAATCAAAAATATAATCGGAAAATAAATAGAGCAAAAGACTCTTGCACGCAAATTTGAGGAGAAAATCCTGAAATAGGCCGCCGCCTCAAAAGATATTTGCAGGGAAAGATGTGGTCTCTGACTATAATTTATTGGCTATGGAAAAAATAGAAATGAGCGTTTGGCGTCATTTTTCGGGAGGCCCCTGACGGGGCAGGTCCGGCCACCTTGGTGCAGGTCTTATTACATTCGACGCCACATTCGGAGACCTGCGAGCCGGATGGGAATGAAATGATGATGAAGACTACACAACACCCAGTCCCCTAGCGCAGAAAATTCCCGACCCAGCCGGGAATCGAACCAGGGCCCCTTAGGACGGCAGTCCGTCACTCTGTCCATTCAGCTACCGGGGCGGACATTTATGGGACATGAACAATAGATTAAAACTGATTTATTTACAAAAAGGTAGGAAATTAAATAGCTAGGATCTGGATAATTCGAAGAAACCAGACGTTTCTTAGAGTTTCAAAGATATCATTGACTGTAAAAGAGGAAAGGTTTACAGTAATGACGAATGGGTTGTTTTCAATCAAATAGTTAAAAAGTTAAGAATTAATAGGAAGCGTTAGATACCACAGAAGGTATTGGTTTCATAAAAAACGCAGCAATTGAAGCAGGTGTCTAAACAATGAGGTTAACAGGAAGAGCAAAATGTCTAAACAGGATTGCCTGGAGGACAAATGCTAATCTATAGAAGCATTAATAAGTAGGGAAAAGATGAATACCGTCTGCAGGGAAATGAATGTGGACCTGGAGGAAAGAGAAGTAGCCTTATGTTTATCGAGAGCTCAGATGTAAAACAAGTACTAATCAGAGAATGGAAAGTTGAAAGGTGGAACGAATATACAGAGGGACTATTCAAGGGGAAAGAACTTGAAGGCAATGTTATTGAAACGAGAAAAGAATTGGATCTAGATGAGATGGGGAGAGAAGAATTTGATAGAACACTGAAAGATCTAAGCTGAACAAGAACCATGGAGTACACAAAATTCCTTCTGAACTACTAATGAAATGAGAGTGTGGCATTGTTGGACGGGAGGCCCCATCCGACAAAGTGCGGCCGCCGAGTGGCAGTCTTATTTCAGTCGACGACACAGTGGGCGACCTGCGTGTCGGTGATGAGGATGAAATGATGATGAGGACGAAATGATGATAAGGACAACACAACACCCAGTACAAGAGAGGGAAAAATCTCCAACCCGGCAAGGAATCGAACCCGGGCCCGCTGCATAGTATGCATGCACTTTATCACTCAGCGAAGCAGGCGGATTCTGACCTAATATACTTGGGAGAGCAGTCATCACAGAAGTATTCCGTCTTGCGCACAAGATATATGAGACAGGTGAAATACTCTCACACTTTAAGAAGAATGTAATAATTTCAATTCCAAAGAGAGCAGGTGCTGACAAGAGTGAGTATTACCAAACTGCCAGTTTAATAAGTCATGGTTGTAACATATTAATAGGAATTATTTAGAGAAGAACTGGAAAATTGCTAGAAGGTTACATCAGGGAAGATCAGTTAAAGAGAAATGTTGGAACACGCGAGGAAATATTGACCGTACGATTTATTGGAGGTAGTTTAAGGAAAAACTAACCTACGTTTATAACATTTGCAGCTATGGAGAAATATTTTGAAAATTTTTAGTGGAATACACTTTTTAAACTTCCGAAGGCACGAGGGAGCGCAAAGTTATTTACAGCTAGTGCAGAAACCAAATAGCAGTTCAAGACATGAAACGGACGCAGGGTTAGAGAAAGGAGTGAGACAGAGTTCTAGCCTATCCCTCATGGTATTCAACCTGTACCCTGAGCAACCTGTAAATGAAAGCAAGAAACAAATTGGAGTAGGAATTTTAGTTCAAGAGCAACAAACAAAAGTTTTAAGTTTTTCGATTTCATTGTAGTTTTGTTAGAAACAGGAAAGGACTTCGAAGTGCAGTTTAACGAAATGAACAGTATACTGAAAGGGGGATGTAACATGAACATTAACATAAGCAATAAAAGAGCGATTTTATCCGAATCTGAAATTGCAAACCTACCGAGAACTTTCCACTCAATCACATAAAATTGTATTATTTATCAAAATACCAAATGATTTCTCCTGTGTCAGTACAAAGCACACATGACTCTTTTACTCTGACTACTGATTTCACTTAAAGTTTAAGATAGACTTGTCAACGGGAATAGTTCAATTTTTATACCACACTTTAAAGAAACCAAAAATTGTCCGCATTTTTTACCAAAATATGTACCGATGTATTCTGTAGTTGCTGCTACTGATCTATGTTATAGGTTAAGATACACTTAGTAATGATTGACTCACTTAAGCCAACATCCAGTGGAAGCTGCGTGACATTTGGGTGAAACAGCGCACTTAACAGTAGTTTTAACAGCTGATTTCAATACATATTCACATACAAAAAAACTAGAGTTACTGTACATTCAACTACACACTGTAAACTGCTTTTCAGAGTCAGAGAAAGATTGTAGTGGCCTCATACTGGGGTACAAACTTTATTTTGCAGAACAAAACGCTTACCATTTTTTGTGTCATCAAGGATCGCTTTGAATGAGATCCTCAGACTAAGAATACATACACATGTATCACTTCATTACGTCTCCTAAATCTGGTACAAGTCTCGACTCGGCTGGGGTGGGAGAGGGGGGGGGCGTGTTGGTGTTGTTTGAGGGAAGAGACCAAACAGCGAGGTCATCTGTCTCCTCGGATTAGGGACGGACGGGGAAAGAAGTCGGCCTTTCAAAGAAACCATAACGGCATTTGCCTGGAGCGATTTAGGGAAATCACGGAAAACCTAAATCAGGAAACGGGATTGAACCGTCGTCCTCCCGAATGCGAGTCCAGTGTGCTAACCACTGCGCCACCTTCCACGGTTCGGCTGCGAGTTTGCTAACTACATATACATGGAAGCACATTCCCCCTGGCGTCACACATTGTGCAGCGAGGAGGGAGGTGGAGGCGTGAAAGGGCGTTAGTGATTAGACTTGCTCTCATCTGCTCAAGCATATTAAAAAGAGTAGCTGAAGCAATCCTCAAGCATTTCATATTCTGTCTAATGGACATGCATGTTTACTTTCTCAGACAAGTCGAGACTTGTTCACATGTTCCCCCTCCCCACTACTGACAGCATCAGTTCTGTCATGAGATCACTGATGTGGCCAGGTGCAGTGGTTGTAAGTTGTGTTTACTCTTATTCCTGGGCACACAGTACTACTAAGTTTACAACTGCAGGCAGTAAGGAAAGAGAACACGAATACTAACCTGCACGGACACATCCTGGCGTGAGGCAGACGTTCTGCAGGCTCTGGTTGACGGACCCGGATGCCGACACCTGGGCAGCCCCTGTAGACACGTTCTGTCTGGACTCAAACGCCACCAGCATTGTCGCGTCTGCATGGCAACAGTCAGTTAAGTGCAAGCATTATCAATCCTGCAGCCCGCAAGGTGCAAGGCGAATATCTGTAGCGAGAGACAGATTGCTGCCAATTCCTGGACAGACCACGAGACCGCGACGTGAGTTCTCAGAAGCAGGCAATAGTCACAAGAGCTTACAAATATTGAAGAGTTACGTAATCACCCAAAGCCACCGATCACAAATAGAAAGGGAGATTAGGGCTTAACGTCTCGTCGAATAAGAGTGTACAGAACATCAGACTGGTTTTGTAACTCGATTGAGGAGGTCCTAGAAATTACAACACAGCATGTCATTCTTAACGGAAAGCAATTTTCAGATGTGAAAGAAACTTCGGGCGTACCCTCAGGGGGTGTTATAGAACCATTATTGTTCACTCTACTGCAGATAACCAATTGGATAATGCTGTTTGCGGTTGATGATATTGCACACAGAGGAGTTGCACCTCTAGAAAACTGAAGTGAAATTCAGAAAGATATAAAAGGGGTCGATGTTTAGTTCAGAGATTAGCACTCACAACTCCACAACACAAGTAACTATAACATATTACCCATAAATACAACGAAACACCCGTTGCTTTACACGATTGATGAACTACCTCTGGAAGCATTCATATCCATCAAACTTCTATGAGAGACCGATACAGGCAGACTGGAATAATCCTAGGAACTATATCCCACATGCGAAGGAGGTACCTTACGCAACACTCATTCGACCGGAACTTGATCTTCGCTGCTGATTCCGTCCCTCTTATTTTCTAGGATTGATGGAGTTAAGAGAGTACATCCAAAGAGGAGCAGTGCATGTCGTGACAGATTCATCTAGTAAGGTTGCAAGCGCGAAAAATAGAACCTCCCAAGTATCACGTGCGACCACAGAATGCACGGAAATAATACTGATTGGTACAGAGAGAAACCTCCGCCTCACATCATAAAGTGGCTGGGAAGTAGACATGCAGATGTGGGAGTAAGTTAGAGGAGATTAGGGGAGGAACACAAGCATGGATTGGCGAGGATGAGGAAGGACATCAGCTGTGCTCATTCAGATGGTGTACCGTGGCGTTGCCTTAAACTATTCGCAGAAACCATGGACACAGAATTCTAGACGGGTCCACACCCACCTCACCCTTCCTCCTCCCCCCCCCACTATGCACGGTCGTTATTCTAGCTGGACTGTCGGTAGCACTCTGGAACTTAACAGCGATTCCTGCTGCTGGTCTCCTGCGATATTTTACAACTGCCTTACGCGACGCTCGATGGTACTCGGTCAGTACACGATGTCTGAGTGGTCTTCTTTCAGTAGGAGTAGTTTCTTCAGATTGCCTTTCACAATAATAACACCACAAACAGATCACTTGGGCAGCTTTAGAAGTTTTGAAATGTCCTTGATAGATATGTTACCCAAGTGTCATTCAATGACTAGTCCACGTAAGAAGTCACTGGGCTCTATAGACCGACCAGTGCTGCTGTTGCTGTTTCTTTCCTGACAGCACAATATTCTCCACTCCCTTCTATTCTCGCGATTCATGTCATCTAGAGGTCATTTCCGCATTACATATGCATATCGTGATGCTTTTGATCAAATAGTGTAACTCCATTTACAACAATCCAAGTTGACCCTGTGTCTGTGTCATATAAAGTTTGGCCAACAGCTACTGGATGCCGTGAAAATAGTATGTTGTTCCATCTAAGAGAGCACACTGACTTCAGTATCTCGGCTGATACGAGAGTGAAGGAGGTTAACCATTCAACACATGTGTCCCCTTTGCGTATTCTCGTTTACTGGAAACTTCGATTCGATATCGCGAGCCGTTCACGAAACCATAATGAAAAGTGAACAAGAAGTTTTAGGACGATACAGTCCCTCCCCTCCTTTCCACCCACAAACAGCATGTCGCTGTGGGCTTTATAATGTCATGTGCAATTTTTTTTCTCTACTTATATGGCAACGTATCTATTATGAAGTTTCGTGTGTAATGAACTTCTGAAAGTTTTGAGACATTTGTGACCAACACAGTGCCAATGTACCGAACTTGCGATGTGTTAGTGAAATTTCGTTACAGTTCTCTCACAACATGTGAATATGTATCTAAAACTATGTAGATTGTTTGAAGGCCTAGATGAAACATAGGTATGTCAACAGCGGCGGCTGCTGTGTAAGAGTGCAAGAGCACGTGAACACCAAACTTTTGATGCCTTGTGGATTTATTGGTTATTTTTCTTTGAATGCTGTTAAACGTAATGCAGATGCAATAATCTGAAATATACGGCACTTAAATCTACAGCGCTATGCCACATTGACAGCGCTCTAGAAGCCATGAAACTTGGATTCAGGGACACGAGCACACCGTCAGTTGTGCACATTTTAAGGAGCTTCTGTGCATCCGCGACTGGCAATGACGTAATTACCTTATGGGTAAAATACATGCTGATCAGATAAACAATGTGCACAGGTTGTGGCGTGCACAGCTAGGCCTTACCACTCAACTACAAGTCTATTTCAATACCACTAGGTGGTAGCACGCTACATTCGCTTGGAAATTGGCGTCAATCCCATTACGTATTAGCACACTCGTCAGATATGCTAATTTACTCGACATACAATAAAATTAAATCGGACGTCTGTATATGTTACAGTTATAATGACAGAATAATCTTTTTCGTGGGCTTCTGAATGAGTCATAGTATCTTAAGTTTTTGATTTTATTATAGGTACAGTAATCCTTTTGTATTCTTAACAGGAGAGTGCACCAGTTTAGTTGGTTTCATTTACTCGTAGCCAGGTGACTATGTTGGTAGACATTAAGGCGTTTCAACCAGAATTTAATAATTTCCAGTTTGTGTTGTAGTTGGTTGGGTACTGTGTGGGTAACAGTACGGACAGGAAACAGTTTCAAGACGAACTCTGTTCAGTCGATTTTAAGAGGTAGCAGAAAACTTAGTTACCAGGATAAGTTAGCCACGAAGGAGCATCGGTACTCAGCTTGACAGCGTATATGGAAAGTTTGTGAGGAAACATAACGAACAAGTGGACAGGAATAGACATAACCTCTCCAGATCAACAGACTGCATAAAATTTTGCGGGGCGTTTGACTTAGCTTTACATGGTCACGATGAAAGGGAAGATTCAGGAAACCCAATAGTGTTTCGTGGGCTTGTAAATTTAGTAAGTGCTATTGACAGCTCAATGAAGGAAGAACAAGAGAAGGAGAAATAATAACGCAATAAATTTTAAGTGCGCTTTATTTGGCTGCAATGGTGGACGAAACAACAGATGTATCTATCACGCAACTGTTGGTGATTGTGTATTGATACGAACTTCATGGTTCTGTTGTGGAGAGATATTGGGGCTTCCTAAGCCCTGACACACAGGATGCTGAGACGTTATTTAAGGCGATGATTCTGAATTGCAAAAGCATGCAGATAGAAAGAAGGAAAAGGTGATCGCACAATGCTGTGATGGTGCTGCTGTTATGAGAGGAGGCATTAACGATGTTCAGGCAAGGATTAAGCAAGGGCTCATTATGTTCACTGTTGTGCACATCAATTTAATCTGGTCTTGCAAAAAGCTCCATCTATAAACAAATCTGCTACAATATTTTTTCTAAACTCTCTGGCTTTCCAGCTTTTTTTCCCAATCATCACACAAGACGAATGTGCTAGACACGGTAGGGCAGATGCAACATGAGTGTTTAATATTCGGACAGTCAAAGGGAAACAAGGAAAGTCTGAGTGATGTAGAAGAAATTACCATCTCTGATCGTGCAGATGATAAAAACAGACGAGAAAGTTCGAAAGAGCCTGAGTTCTTATTTTGGCTACAATTTTTTATGTGATCATGCCACGTGCAGGCATACTCCTCAGGAAACTTACAACATTGGAATCTTTAAACATTAAGCTCTGAGCAGTATTTATTGAGATTAAAGGTGTAGTTACAGGAATAAGAAATAATGCCACTGAAGAAATTTCTTCATCTTGTGAAGAACATATTCAGAAGAAAAGAAAATCAGAAAATAAAGTAACAGATGCAAAGGAATTTTGTGATGCCATAATAAGCCATATGACTGAAAGATTTTCATTCATGAATCACCTTGTGGCATCAAAGTTGCTAGATGTGAGCTCAGTTTCTCTATTTTCGACAAATTTTCCTGAGGGAGAACTTGACATTACTGCTGAAACGTACCCATGGTTATCGAAGGCGCTACTGAGAACAGAGCTAGAAGTACCGTACTTGAATCTGAACGTTGTTTCTCAACAATGAAAAGGATAAAGACCTTTCTTCGAAACACAGTGTCAGAGTACAGGCTTTCGGTAGTGGCAATGGCTGTAATTGAGAAAAAGGTTTGTTAGTTATACTAAAGACTTCAATCATAGAGTGATCGAGACATTCTAAAAATAGACACATGGATTTTCTTTATAAATAGGCAATGTCAGACTTGTTGCTGTATAATTTTCTCTGTTTGATGTGCACCTACAGAGCAGCGTAACGTGTATTAATATTAACTTTTGTGTGGACTATACGGAAGAATAGGGCATTTCATAGGAAGAAATTACGCCGTTTTCGTGCTTCATGAACTGAGACTTACAAGGGGAGGCCACGACGTTTGGAAGGCGGATTTGCTGCAGACTTCGCACACTCGTAGAACTCCATGAGGACAACAAAACGTGTAAGCAGTAGCGCGTACTTCTCAAGCGTTATTGAGAAAATCGAAAGATAATTTCGGTCCTCCAATATATATACCTGCGAGTGGCCATTTTTACCAGGAAGAGGCGGCAGCCGAGTGGTTAGCGTTGAAGCCACGTAATTGCTGGATCGATGGATCGAGTCCTGTTCGTCAGCTTCGTTTTTTTTCTATTTTCAACAGTCATTTTCTTTACATTACAATTGATATTATGGGAAAAATACGTGTAATCGGATGAACGTTTATTAAATTTACAATGTTATTTGGCTGTCAACAAATTTTTACTATCACACTATCACTATAATATTCATAATTATCGACTAGTAAACGACCAAACACATAAAATGATACTGAAAATGTATGCTTGTCCGTGATTTGAGAAATCCCTTATACCTAGATAGAGCCTGAAACAACCTGTTACCTGCAAGTTTTGACCGGCACACACGGCTTTCGAAATATGTTCAATTAATCGTCGGTTTCGACAGTACAAGTTGCTGGATGGTATTTTTCGTCAAAACATGGAAAACATAAAGTTATGACTATTACATTATTTCTGATAATAAAAATTTGTAGACTGCCAAATAACATTGTAAATTTAATAAAAGTTCATCCGATTACACGTATTTTTCCCATTATATCAATTGTAATATAAATAGTAAAGAAAGTGACTGTGTTGAAAATTAAAAAAAAAACTGACGATCGAGACTCGATCCAGCGATTACGGTGCTTCAACGCTAAACACTCGGCTGTCGCAGCTTCGTGGTAAAAATGGCCACACGCAGGTATATATTTGACGACCGAAATTCTCTTCCGATTTTCTCAATAACGCTTGAGAAGTACGTGCTACTGCTTACACATTTTGTTGTCCTCACGGAGTACTACGAGTGTACGAAGTTTACAGTAAATTCGAGTTCCAAACGTCGTGGCCTCCCCTTGTTAGTGAGTGATAAGACTTTACTAATATTAATATTTGGTTGACGAGACGGAGAGAAGTGAAAGCTTATACATAATATCGTTCGTACCCTAAACTGTACTTAATTATGTACAGAACAATAAAATTTCACACAAGCGAGTCTTTCTTTCGTTAGACAAGTTAGGCACATTATTATTGTTATTATTATTATTGACAGTGGCTGCAGTTGTGTACATTTGTTCATCATCATAATGGTTATACAGCAGATGATATTTCACACATTCGCGTTAATTTTAATCTAAAAATTTGTGAACACTAAAATGTATACTTACGATCCGCCACTGCCTGCCAGAGTAGGGAATGACTCGCTAGGCCTATAGCCAGACGGTAACGGGAGAGAGCTTTCGCTGTGAGACTAGTGTGCTGTCAGATGGAGTATTGGCAGGAGCAGTCGGAACTGAATTGTGCACACATAGGTTTGCTTTAATTAACCCGCCGGGTTAGCCGAGAGCGCTAATGCGCTGATTTCTGGACTCGGGTAGGCGCGCCGGGCCCAGATCTAATCTGCCTGGCGGCTTAACGACGGAGGCCGATGTGCCGGCCAGCTTTGATGTGGTTTTTAGGCGGTTTTCCACATCCCGCTAAGTGAATACCAATCTGGTACCCACGTCCCGCCTCAGTTACACGGCTCGCAGACATCTAACCACATTCGCACTATTACATGAATTACACCAGACACTATTTCCGTCCTGAGGAGGGGGGGGGGGGGGGGGGGTACGGAGTGGCGGCAGGAAAGGCATCCAGCCACCCCTTCCATTACCCTTGCCAAATCCGATTAACCATGCTGACCCTGCGTCATTGCGGGACACCGGCACAAGCGAAAGAAAGAAAGGGTTGCTTAAGTCAGTTTTGGTTCTGGCGGCCATACCGGGCTGGTGCTGCCGCCTGGCGACGACCACGACCACTAAGACGGCGAGCCCAACCGCAGCTAGGAGCGCCACCGTCTGTGTCAGCACCAGCCTGCGCTCCGCGGCGGTGCGGCGGCGCCACCACGTAGGCTGCCTGTGGCAGACAGAGAGAGAGATTGGATGGGGGAAAATCAATCGCAACTGCGACACGTCACCACACGACACAGATATGGAACATGACAATGGAGCATCAGTCTTTGTTCTTTTGATTATGAGTAGGGCTGCGACAGTAACAACTAAATTTTGTCATTAGAGCTAATACTAGAACAAAATATTGGTTCTGATTTAAAAAAGTAGAAAACAGTAAAACGTTTTCGTTATAATGTTATATACCATTTACATTTCACTCTTAGAAAATATTGTTAAGACTTATTATAATTTTTTTTAAAAAAAGCTGTATAACATTTAGAAAAATAGTTGCCAACGTCAAACCTGTTGTGCAATAACCGAAGTGGCACTGGACAAAATTAGTAAAAGATATTAAATCAGACAAAATGCAGTCTGATTTCAAACTATAATACAACAACTACAGACATCAGTTTTAAAGGATGTTACAAAATGTATCAAAATAACTTGCAGAAAATGTTAACCTTAACATCATGAGACTGTTTATCATTGCTGAGTCGTGATCACATTTTTTTATTTATTTCTTAAGTTACCAAATATTTGACTACAATACGCTTTAGTTTTTCTTAAGAAATAGTTGGCATATAGGCCATTAATCATTTGCACTTGATTCATCCTGAAACGTGCTCCTTTTCCTCATGGTCTCCTGCCGTCGAATTTGCTATGCGTGGTGGTATGTTTAAAATTTTGCCTTCTGTTCTCAGTATATGCCCAAGGACTTTGCAAGTATGCTTGGCTGGCGTGAGAGGGTATACTTTCCTGATGTTAATTTCTTCTGTAATGGAAGCTTTGTTTCTTTGTCATACAATAACATCTTCCACCAACATGACATCTCCAAGGCATCTGTTCAGCTTATGTCAGTAGCTTTCACTGCCCAGGTCCAGCTGCTGTACCAGAACACAGGGAACATCAAGGATGGCACCTACTGTATTTTCGTTGTTTTGATTATTGCTCGACTCCAGACTATCTTCAAGGTTTTTTACCAGTATGGCATGGCAAAGGACAATTCGTCACTTTCTATCTTTATCACATTTCCCTGTCACTAATAGGCGATTCTACATATACACAGTCACCCATTACCTCCATTTCCTTTAAGCAATCAGTAAGTTGGTATGACTGAAGCCTTGGCGATTAATAAACTTCAGGTCTGTTGGTTGAATGATTAAAGGAACAAAACTACTAGGTCATCAATCCCTTTTTCCTCGAATGGACAGGTCTATATTACCACAGATCAGAGATGATTTACCCTGCAAAACCCATGGATAGATAACCTTGAAGTCTACCAAAGGCCAACGAAGCGGATATAATAGACAAAAATAAGAAAAGGAGACAGAGGAAGAAAGGCAGGCAAGGTGACCCCTCCTGGGAGCAGCTGGAAACCGCTGAAAGCAGAATGCAATGATGGGATATACATCCCCAGCCCCTGCCACTTACCAGAGGTATGGTTTGAGTCTTATCTATCTAACAGGAAGCAAAGAGTGCCGTTGCAAAATACCTGTGCAGTAAGCAGTCAGTCTTCATCTGATTGGGAATGAAGTACATGTAGTGTTCCTCAAGGTTGCATCTTGGGTCCATTGCTTTTTCTTCTGTACATTAATAACCTCTCGTCTGTTACATTGGCAGATGCTAAGTTTGTTTTGTTTGCAGACGATACAACCATTGCAATAAGTAGCAAATCAATTACAGATATAGAAATAGCTGCTAATCAAATTTTCACTGACATTAATTGATGGTTTAAAAGCTAAGTTCCTGTCATTAAACTTTGAGAAGACCCACTATATGCGGCTCAGAACCTGGAAGAGATTTCCTTCCAGCATGTGTATAACATATGAAGACCCGCAGATGAAAGAGGTTGACAGTGTTAAATTTCTGGGATTACAACTTGATAGTAAATTCAGTTGAGAAGGGCATATAACAGAATTGCTTAAGGGCCTAAAGAAGTCTCTATTTGCAGTGAGAATGATGTCACTTGTAGGAGATATAAATACAAAAAAACTTGCTTACTTTGCTTACTTTCATTCTATTATGTCAGACAGGATCAAATTCTGGGGTAACTCATCAAACCGATCAGAAGTTTTCAGGGGGGAGCAAAAGCATGTGATAAGAATCATTTGGGGTGTAAATTCAAGAACATGATGAAGAAACTTGCTCAGGGAACTTTGTATTCTAACCACTGCTTCTCAGTATAATTATTGCTTAATGAAATTTGTTGCAAGTAATAAATCTCTATTTCCAACCAATAGCTCAGTGTGTAGTATCAGTACTAGGAATAATAGCAATCTACATAAAGACCTAAAATCGCTTACCTTGGTCCAAAAAGGGATCCAATATTCAGGAACACACATTTTCAATAAATTGCCAGCAACCATTAAAAGCTTGGTTTCAGATACAGCACGGTTTTAACAGAGTTTGAAAGACTTTTTGACAGGCAACTCCTATTCTATAAATGAATGTCTTAACAGAGACTGTTAAATCAGCTTGCCACGCAGAGTGGCCGCACCGTTTGAGGCTGCATGTCATGACCTGGGCGGCCCCTCCAGCGAGAGGTTCGAGTCCTCCCACAGGCATGGGTGTGTGTGTGTGTGTGTGTGTGTGTGTGTGTGTGTGTGTGTGTGTGTGTGTGTTGTTCTTAGCATAAGGTTGTTTAAGTAAGTTTAAGTAGTGTGTAAGTCTCGGGACCAATGATCCCCACGGTTTGGTCCCTTAGGAATTCACACACTCTTAACACACAAACACACACATGCCCACACCCACCCACCCACCCACCCACACACATTGTTAGATTTCAGTTTTCACAGCACTTGGTCACAACAGTCACGAATCGGTATGTTGCGTGTGTTAGTTTATGAATAGTGTATAACAATGTTTCCTATTGACAGCATGTTAATTCTGCAAATATTAGCTGTTCCAGTTTATCGCATTGTATTCACCTATTTCGACAATCTCCTGATAAGTGATCATGGTAGTAAGTATTGTATTAAAATGTTCTGTGTTTTTATGTTATACTTCCTGACGTGTTCCACACACACGAGAATCATCTCATTTTTTGGGTCTACGGAAAGAAAACTGAATCTAATGTAATGGCACTCAGAAATGGCCTAGGAAAAACTAGCAAAGTGCGTGCAGCAAGAGAAGCAAAGAGAGACAACAGATGAACAAGTCTAACAGACCATGTAAGAGGTGGGAAGAAAAGGAAAAGAGCAGGTAAGATGAGGCCCAGGCTGTACAACCGAGCCTAGACAGCAGGAGCCTGGTGTGGGCAGGAAGCAACAGAGTGTTCTACCCAACCCTCAATGGGCCAGTACAGTTAAGTGACCCTCCTTTAAAAAGAATGGTAAAATAAATGAACAAAATGTAGAACTAAGTCAACCGCTGAGGCATCGTCCTCTAACACTAGGGTAACGAGTCAGGAGGATTAAGAGTCCACCATAGGGCAGCGACGGTGGGACAGTCCAGCAAAATCTGGACTGCCATCAGACAGGAACAATAACGGTGCGGTCTGTCGGTCCTCGTGATGGAGGAGATGACCGTGAGTCAGTCAAGTATGGTTGATGTGGAGATGGAAAACAATGAAGAGCCCTTGGTAGAAGCCTGTTGGTGATTTTAGAGCGAGCCATTCCGTATTTCAGATTCGTAAAACTTGATCGCATAATACCAGTCAGAGATCTGTCTGTGGAACACCCATCTCAAGAGTTGGTTTATTAGCAGCCAGTTTGGCCAGGCTGTTAGGCTATCAGGATCCCAACATGGCTTGGGATCCAGACGAAGGTCACTTAGCATCCACTTTGTTGGAGGAAATACAGGGAATCCTGGACAGCCATGACCAAGCGATGGTGAGGACAACTCTGGTCAAGAGCTTGTGTACCGCTCAAGGAGTTGCTGCACATGAGAAAGGACCTACCGGTGCAAGAATGGATATGCTGAAGAGGACCAAAGATGGCTAGCAATTCTGCAGTGGCAACACTACAGCTATCTGGCAAGGAACGCATTTCAGTACGTCCTCCATGAATACAAGCAATGTGCACATGACCAGAAAACATCGAGCCAACAGTACAGATTACCTCTGAACCACAGGATGCACCAAGGATGGAGAAAATTTGGTGGAAGTGGGCCTTGGGAGGGACCCAGTCTATCGAACTTTGCAACAGGTGAACATGAAGCTGTGGGTGAGGGATGCACCACAGGGCATAGAGGAGAGATGGAAGAGGAAACAAATCCAAAACAGAAAGGACAGACCAGACATGGATTACGATCATAATCCCTGATTAGGGCTTTCACTGTGGGACACAGATATCTGTGTCTGGAAAGAGAAAATGGTAGTTCAGATGCATAGGAGAACTGAAAACGTATGTAGCATAATTGACAAGCTGTTGTTAGTGCCTGATCCACAGTAGATGGACCCCAGCCTCCATGAATAGACTGTTCACAGGGTTAGTTCGAAAGTCTCAGGCCGCAAGTAGAATCTCACAGCGGTGCATCGGATCCAGTATCTGCAATGCTGATGGCAATCTCAAATAATATACCAGATTCCCATAATCAAGATGGGTTTGTATCAGGCAGCCAAATGTATTAATGTGCAGTCAGCACTTTCGCTTAAGCTGGTGAAGGTGGGGAATCCCTGTCAACTGAGAGTCGAAGACAAGTCCTAAAAAGAGATACGTTTTCACCACAATGAGTAGTTGGTCGTCGAGGTAAAGTTCTGGTTGTGGGTGAACAGTACGATGTTGACAGAAGTGCATGGTGTGAGTTTTGGTGGATGAAAACCGAAAGCCTTGGGTGAGGACCCATGCCTGTGCCTTTCGTATGGAACCTTGGATTTGATATTCAGCCACACCCACACTAGAAGAGCACCTATAGAGGCAAAAGTAGTCATCATTCAACGAGGGTGTTGCTGAGGGCCCTACAGCTGCTCCTAGACCAATTATGGCTGCTAGAAAGAGAGGGACACTCACTACAGAGCCCTTCTCTTGGATATTGTGGGTACTATGGAAAGCTCCAAATCGAACCCAGAATGTACAGTGTAAGAGGAAGTTCTAGGTAAAAATCTGGAGCGGACCCCAGAGACCCCACTTGTGAAATGTATCAAGGATGTTGTGTTGCTAACTGTGTCATAAGCCTTTTGCCAGTCGAAGAAGACGGCTATTGCTGAATGGAATATTATGACTCAGGGTGTCATGTGGTAAAAGATAATTGCTTTCGCTACACCTGCAGTTTTAGAACATGAAGGGCAGGGTGATCGTTCTCAGACACTGAGGCTCAAGAATAATGTAGACCAAAATGGTCTGCGACAACGTCTCGATCAGTGTAGACATTGCCATTCAAGGTAATACCAGATATACCTACAGATAACTGATACCTGTAGACACATCTGATCTTCGCCCAAACCTGCAAAAGAGGTGGACGTAGTGTGATGGTTGAAACATACCATCCCTAGCATTCTCGCTTCCATCATTTTATTAAGTAGCGGACCTGGGCATAGAGCAATTTAAAGGCTCGATCGATGGGTGCCATTTATGGCGTTGGAGAGCCTACCTACGATCTTTAATGGCCTTTGCGATTTCTGATGACCACCAAGGTACTGTTTTCCATCAAGGCGGGCCAGAAGAGCATGGGATCACTAAATCAGATGCCAAAAGAATGTCTGTACTTGTGTTCTTGACTATCTCATGGATATCTCCATGTGGCAGGGAGCCAAGGGCGACAGCAGAGGCGAAAGCACCGAAAGCACCCCAGTCAGCACAGTTGAGAGTCCATAGGGGCTGGCTTGCATGGAGTGACGCTGAGAGACGAACAGGAAGGTTGGAAAGTGTTCACTACCACACACGGTTATCGTTGACTCTCCAGTGGATGGATGGGAGATGACAAGCTCTGTAAATGGGAAGATTCTGCACGCCACACTGAAGTGTGTGGATGTACTATTATTCAAGAGACGAAGTCAAGTTGTGCCAATACGTTTTTGAGGTCTTTACTTTGGCCAGTAATCGCATTCCATACCACAAAGGGTTATGGTCGTTGAAATCACCCAAGATTAAGAAAGACTGGGAACACTGAGAAACCAATTCAAAAATTATGTTCTGAGACCCATCACCACCAGAAGGGAGGTAAAGTTTGCAGATGGAAATATCGTGAAAAGCCCTTAACTGAACAGCCGCATCCTCAAAACGAGTATTTTGTGACATTTTACGAGTTCCTAACCACGAGCGAATTACATAGTTAGTTTAGTTTCTTGGGTTACTGCGTGTTAATTTAATATTTGATAGGCACAATTCTCGCGCTTTTCCTCTGCATCGGAAAGTAAACTGATTTTGTGGCATATTACACGTTCCTGATCTGGAGCGAAGTATATAGTCTCGCCAGTGTGCTTTGGTAGATCATTTGTTTTTAATCTCTGCGTATTAATCTATTTTATTTGATGCGGTTCTTGCGTTTTCGCCAGTGTGTATAGTACAGTTCCACAATACATGTCGCTAGTCCGTTTCTCTGTGTAGTATAGTTTTCCACGGTCTTTGGTATGGGTATGGACTTTAATTGCTGTGTATGGGTGCGAGCCGAGTTGGCGACACTTTGTTCTCTGCTTCAGGTTGTGATGGCTTCGATTACACAGCTTCAAGCTGCAGTGGATGGGCGTCACTGTTGAGGGCTGGCTGTGGGGATCCAATGGACGTCCAGCATGTCTTAGTCCTCCGATCGGTCCACATCAGTGGCCAGTTCAGTTATTGCTCAAACTGAGGTTGACCCGTTACCAGTGGTCAGGTGGAGATCACCTCAGGGCGAGGCAGGAAGTGAAAGACTTCTCAGGGGCCTGCACGTAAGGCTTCCCTAGTTAGTCTGACAAACAGGTTCCAGGTGTTGTCTGTGGCTGACACTGACGCTCAGCCAGATGCAATCGCCCACCTTGTTTCAGAGGAAACCTCTCAGCCTGCCAGACACAGGCAGTCATAGAGGGTGGTATTACTGGTAGTTGAGAGCTCCAATTCGATGCTTTTACCGACTTCCCAGCTCTGATGATAGACTTGCTGAAAGGTTCAAAGCTAACTTGAGTTTAATTTCAAACACGTAGGCGAATCACATCATTATATTTGGTAGTGATATGGAATAAAACGAGCATATAAGGTATGTTGTGGGAAAGGCGAATGACCGACTTTGTTTTATCCGGAGAGTTTTAAGAAACTGTGGTTCATCTCTGAAGGAGAGCACAATACAGCGACTCATCGTCGAGTACTGTTCGTGTGTTTGGAATCCCCACCGGATCGGATTAAAAGAAAAAATCGAAGCTTATCACAAACATGCTGCTAGATTTGTTGCCATTAAGCTCGACCAACATGCAAGTATTGCAGAGATTCTTCGGCACTCGAATGGGAATCCCTGGAGACGTTCTCTTCGAGGTCTTTTGAGAAAATGAGAGAACCAGCAGTTCAAGCTGACTGCCGAAAGATCATACTGCCGCAGCAGTACATTTCACGTAAGGATCTCGAACATAAGGTAAGAGAAATTCTGTTATGGAGGCATACAGGCAGTAGTTCTTTCCTCACTCCATTTTCAAGTGGAACAGAAAGAGAAATGACTAGTAGTGTTACAATGTACCCTCCCCCAGGCACCGTATAGTGGCTTTTGGAGTATGCTCGTAGGTATGTAGGTAAATGGAGATGTGTGGTTTCAATGCTGACATGTTTTGTGAGTGTGATATTCAGTTCTGCAGAGACCTTAGCACCTCCTATCCTCTCATTTTTCGCAGATACTCTACAATGAGGGTCCTTTACGATCATTCAGCACACAGTTTCATCCTCGTTCTGGCTTAGTGGATCGCGTTTTCATTGAATGCAGCGTAACACATTGATAAGGTGTCTCTTGAATCATCATACACTTCGGCTACCATGGTTACAATAACAGCCACTATACAAGCACCAACAATGTACCTACATTTGAATTTACTTAGCTGTGACAGTGTTCTGATCAGAAATGGCATATGCAATGTGTTGATGACATTGCACAGGTGCTATCCGTAGTCAAATATAACAGTGCGACCACCAGTATCTGCATTTAAGTTCAGGCACGCATATCTAGCGGTGTTTCCATATTTTTCTTCAACCCTTCTATATCAGCTACAGTATAAGCAGTGTCTCTACACTACATACCTTTGCTTAGCCTTCGACTTACCGAAAAAGTATAAATGCTCTACTACTTCGAATCCAACACTTTTGTGTAAAATGTGGTCAGTTTTAACTAGACCACTTTTGAAGTTATCTGGTAGTTGTTGTGCTAAAGCTGAGAGAATAACACGGATCAGGGCATTTAACAAGACGTAAAAGAAGCAAGGTTAATACAACAAGCATAAGTAGCCAAAGAAACTTGTTTTTTTTTTCGCTGTAAATACTGCATTTCACTCACATTGATTTCCTTATTGCCACTTACACGCACTCTTCTACATCTACATCTATACTCCGCGAGCCACCTTACGGTGTGTGGCGGAGGGTACTTATCGTACCACTATCTGATCCCCCCTTCCCTGTTCCATTCACGAATTGTGCGTGGGAAGAACGACTGCTTGTAAGTCTCCGTATTTGCTCTAATTTCTCGGATCTTTTCGTTGTGATCATTACGCGAGATATATGTGGGCGGTAGTAATATGTTGCCCATCTCTTCCCGGAATGTGCTCTCTCGTAATTTCGATAATAAACCTCTCCGTATTGCGTAACGCCTTTCTTGAAGTGTCCGCCACTGGAGCTTGTTCAGCATCTCCGTAACGCTCTCGCGCTGACTAAATGTCCCCATGACGAATTGCGCTGCTTTTCGCTGGATCATGTCTATCTCTTCTATTAATCCAACCTGGTAAGGGTCCCATACTGATGAGCAATACTCAAGAATCGGACGAACAAGCGTTTTGTAAGCTACTTCTTTCGTCGATGAGTCACATTTTCTTAGAATTCTTCCTATGAATCTCAACCTGGCGCCTGCTTTTCCCACTATTTGTTTTATGTGATCATTCCACTTCAGATCGCTCCGGATAGTAACTCCTAAGTATTTTACGGTCGTTACCGCTTCCAATGATTTACCACCTATGGCATAATCGTACTGGAATGGATTTCTGCCCCTATGTATGCGCATTATATTACATTTATCTACGTTTAGAGAAAGCTGCCAGCTGTCGCACCATGCATTAATCCTCTGCAGGTCCTCCTGGAGTACGTACGAGTCTTCTGATGTTGCTACTTTCTTGTAGACAACCGTGTCATCTGCAAATAGCCTCACGGAGCTACCGATGTTGTCAACTAAGTCATTTATGTATATTGTAAACAATAAAGGTCCTATCACGCTTCCCTGCGGTACTCCCGAAATTACCTCTACATCTGCAGATTTTGAACCGTTAAGAATGACATGTTGTGTTCCGTAAGCTCGTATTTTTTTCACTAAACGTAAGTGCGGAACCGTATCAAATGCCTTCCTGAAGTCCAGGAATACGGCATCAATCTGCTCGCCAGTGTCTACGGCACTGTGAATTTCTTGGGCAAATAGGGCGAGCTGAGTTTCACATGATCTCTGTTTGCGGAATCCATGTTGGTTATGATGAAGGAGATTTGTATTATCTAAGAACGTCATAATACGAGAACACAGAACATGTTCCATTATTCTACAACAGATTGACGTAAGCGAAATAGGCCTATAATTATTCGCATCTGATTTATGACCCTTCTTGAAAATGGGAACGACCTGCGCTTTCTTCCAGTCGCTAGGTACTTTACGTTCTTCCAGCGATCTACGATAAATTGCTGATAGAAAGGGGGCAAGTTCTTTAGCATAATCACTGTAGAATCTTAAGGGTATCTCGTCTGGTCCGGATGCTTTTCCGCTACTAAGTGATAGCAGTTGTTTTTCAATTCCGATATCGTTTATTTCAATATTTTCCATTTTGGCGTCCGTGCGACGGCTGAAGGCAGGGACCGTGTTACGATTTTCCGCAGTGAAACAGTTTCGGAACACTGAATTCAGTATTTCTGCCTTTCTTCGGTCGTCCTCTGTTTCGGTGCCATCGTGGTCAACGAGTGACTGAATAGGGGATTTAGATCCGCTTACCGATTTTACATATGACCAAAACTTTTTAGGGTTCTTGTTTAGATTGTTTGCCAATGTTTTATGTTCGAATTCGTTGAATGCTTCTCTCATTGCTCTCTTTACGCTCTTTTTCGCTTCGTTCAGCTTTTCCTTATCAGCTATGATGCGACTACTCTTAAACCTATGATGAAGCTTTCTTTGTTTCCGTAGTACCTTTCGTACATGATTGTTATACCACGGTGGATCTTTCCCCTCGCTTTGGACCTTAGTCGGTACGAACTTATCTAAGGCGTACTGGACGATGTTTCTGAATTTTTTCCATTTTTGTTCCACATCCTCTTCCTCAGAAATGAACGTTTGATGGTGGTCACTCAGATATTCTGCGATTTGTGCCCTATCACTCTTGTTAAGCAAATATATTTTCCTTCCTTTCTTGGCATTTCTTATTACACTTGTAGTCATTGATGCAACCACTGACTTATGATCACTGATACCCTCTTCTACATTCACGGAGTCGAAAAGTTCCGGTCTATTTGTTGCTATGAGGTCTAAAACGTTAGCTTCACGAGTTGGTTCTCTAACTATCTGCTCGAAGTAATTCTCGGACAAGGCAGTCAGGATAATGTCACAAGAGTCTCTGTCCCTGGCTCCAGTTCTGATTGTGTGACTATCCCATTCTATACCTGGTAGATTGAAGTCTCCCCTTATTACAATAGTATGATCACGAAACTTCTTCACGACGTTCTGCAGGTTCTCTCTGAGGCGCTCAACTACTACAGTTGCTGATGCAGGTGGTCTATAGAAGCATCCGACTATCATATCTGACCCACCTTTGATACTTAACTTAACCCAGATTATTTCACATTCGCATTCGCTAATAACTTCACTGGATATTATTGAATTCTTTACTGCTATAAATACTCCTCCACCATTGGCGTTTATCCTATCCTTGCGGTATATATTCCATTCTGTGTCTAGGATTTCGTTACTGTTCACTTCCGGTTTTAACTAACTTTCCGTTCCTAATACTATATGCGCACTATTTCCTTCAATAAGAGATACTAATTCAGGAACCTTGCCCTGGATACTCCTGCAGTTTACCAATATTACGTTAACTTTTCCTGTTTTTGGTCTCTGAGGACGGACGTTCTTTATCAACGATGATAATGTCCTCTCTGGTAAGCCGTCAGGTATTTTATCGTTTCGCCCAAGGGGGGGTCCCTCTAACCTAAAAAACCCCCGTGTGCACGCCACACGTACTCTGCTACCCTAGTAGCTGCTTCCGGTGTGTAGTGCACGCCTGACCTGTCTAGGGGGGCCCTACAGTTCTCCACCCAATAACGGAGGTCGATGAATTTGCAACCATTATAGTCGCAGAGTCGTCTGAGACTCTGGTTTAGACCCTCCACACGGCTCCAAACCAGAGGACCGCGATCGACTCTGGGCACTATGCTGCAGATATTAAGCTCAGCTTGCACTCCGCGTGCGATGCTGGTTGTCTTCACCAAATCAGCCAGCCGCCGAAAGGAACCAAGGATGGCCTCAGAACCCAAGCGGCAGGCGTCATTCGTTCCGACATGTGCTACTATCTGCAGCCGGTCACACCCAGTGCGTTCAATAGCTGCCGGAAGGGCCTCCTCCACATTACGGACGAGACCCCCCGGCAAGCACACCGAGTGCACACTGGCATTCTTCCCCGACCTACCCGCTATTTTCCTGAGGGGCTCCACAACCCGCCTAACGTTGGAGCTCCCTATAACTAATAGGCCCGCCCTCTGTGACTGTCGGGACCTTGCCGGAGAATCGGCCACTGGCCCAACAGGCGAGGCATCCTGTGGTGGCTCGGAAACGATGTCATCACCACTAGGAAGCACCTCGTACCTGTTGGAAAGGGGTAAGGCAGCTGCCACGCGGCCAGATCCCACCTTCGCCTTTCGGCCAGGCACGCGCGAGCCCACCACTGTCCGCCATTCACCCTGGAGTGATGGCTGACAGGTAAGATGCTCACTGCCGGAAGACGCAGCGACATCAGGGGTTCCATGTGATTCCAAGGCCACCGAAGTAGGCATAGGTCTCACCACAGTTGCCCCAACGCCGCTACGAGCCGACGCCTGCGCCTCGAGCTCGATGAGCCTAACAGACAAAGCCTCCACCTGCCCCCGAAGAGTGACCAATTCTCCTTGCGTCCGCTCACAACAACCACAGTCCCTACACATGACTATGTTTACCCTACTCTATACGGTGACAAATTCCCAAGATAATCTTCTGATGAGCTACTCTGATAATCAAGAAACACTCACTGAAATACGAGACGCGAAAACTACGCTAGGTTTTCCCAGAAAAACTATTTAAAAGCTAAGCGCAGCAAATAAGTACAAAAACGCTTTATACAAACAGTACTCGCTGCTGCTGGTGCTCTCGCTCTGGCTGTCACAAGACAACTGCTGATTCAAGTGACTAGTGGCTAACGGCCGCGAAACAAACAAAAGACGGTTTTAGGGCGCTTTCTGTTCTAAACGATCAAGAAAACACTAAGAAATCTAACACGAAAACTACGTAAAGTTTTATCAAGAACTGTTAGTTACTATGCAGAGCAGATAAACACAAATAGAATCCCTTCCTTAGTGGAAGGTCGTAAACAAAATGCAAAATAAACGCTTTATACAAACAGTACTCGCTGCTGCTGGTGCTCTCGCTCTGGCTGTCACAACTTTGTGCTGTATGTTTAAGAACTATTTGTTTTTGTAAATACTTTTGGATTAAAGGACACCACTCACTGAAAAACAAAAGCATCCATGTCTCAATAGGCACTCACAAAAAGGAGGAAAACTTGCTAGCTTTCAGAGTAAATGTTTTACGAGCTAGAGTAAAATACAAATGTTCACACACACACACACACACACACACACACACGAACATGTCTATACCCCTACATGGAGCCACCTGGACTAACAGTGTATATTTGCACGTGGGCTGGTTGCTGAGGAGGTAATTTTGGGGAAAATGGGTAGAGGTAGATTGAGGTGGAAGGCAGGAGGAAGGAATGAGAGCGGGTGCTTGTCGACTCAAAAGGAGGGAGCCAGTTTTCCAACGAGGGAAGAGAAGAGAGAGGTGGCAGGTTTATGGGCTAGGCATGCGATATACGGTTGTAGGAGCCAGTGGGGAGCGGTGCACGCTGGAGGTGAAGTCGGGACATGAAGTGGAAGGGCGTGACAGAAGAAGGGATTGGGAAAATGTTGGGTGCAGGATGCAGGACAGTGGGTTAAATGGGATTGAGGTTAGCAGTATTATGGGAGCGAAGGATGTATTGTTAAGAATAACCGCCATCTGTGTAGTTCACATAAGCTAGCGGTGGAAGGAAGTAACCAGATGGCCTGGAATGTGGAGCACCCATTGAAATTGTGAATGTTGTGCTCAGCTCTATTTTGGGCCACCAAGTGGTTAATTTTATTGTTCTGTAACCCTCTGACAGTGGCCATTCATCTTGGTGGACAGTTGGACAACTGGTGGCAGTCATACTGACATAAAAAGCTGTGCATCGATTGCAGCAGAGTTGGTATATGATATGACTTCTTTCACAGCTGGCCCTGCCACTAGCTGGATAGGATAAGCCTGTGATGGGACTGGAGTAAGAGCTGCAGGGTGGTTGGATTGAGCATGTTTTGCAACTTTGTCTACCACAGGGATATGATTGCTGTGGCAGGTGGTTCGGAATGGCAAGATGGGCTAGAAAGTTGTGTAGGTTGGAGGATGGGAAAGATTTTGGGTTGGATTTACCTCATATCAGAGCATGCTAAGAGATAATGAATGCACTGGTGAAGGATATGGTTCAGTTGTTTAAATCCAGGGTGGTAACAGGTGATTAGGAGGGCACTCCTTTCTAGCTGATTCTTTGGGCTAGTGGTAGGACTGGGTGTGTGAGGATATGTCATCGGAAATCTGTTTGTGGATTAGGTTTGTGATGTATTGCTTGTCTGTGATGGCCTTCATGGTGACTTCAGCATACTAGGAAAGGGAATTTTCGTCACTGCAGACACTTATCCACGGTTGGCTGGGTAGTATGGGAGGGATGTTTTGGTGTGGTATAAATGGCAGCTGCCGAAATGCAGGTACTGTTCACGGTCATTAGGTTTAATGTGGACAGAAGTGTGGATGAAGCCAACAGAGAGGTAAATGTCAATGTCCAGGAACACAAGGTGAATCAGATTGGGAGGGAAGGCGTTGAGGTTATGAACGCATATGGATAGAGTGTCTGAGTCCTGAGTTCAAATCATGAAGAAATCACCAATGAACCAGAACCACACCAGGAGTTGGGACTTTTGGCAAAATAGGAAGGTTTCCTTTAGATGGCCCATCACATACAATGGGCTGGCCGGGATTGTAGCGTTTGTGCATGAAGGTTGATGATTGAGGGACATCCTGACCTAGATCCTTTCCACCACTCCTACCGTAGTATTTCATCGTCAACCCAACCTACACAACATTCTAAGTCAACTGTATACCACTCCCTCTCCCAGCAGTTTGCCATAGGGTGCATATCGATGCGTCAGGAAAAAAGAAGAAAAAAAAGGGTGTGGGATCTGCTCAATCCACCCACTCAAAACTTCCTACTCCATATGTCTATCTTTTCAGAGATGGTTGCGGGACTTAGCTGTTCAATACACAATGTCAAATCAAATGCCTTTCAGCTGTCTAATTTGCAATTTTTTTTTATTGAGCTACCAATTTCAGTGTTAGGTTATGCCACCTTCAGGCCTCCTGACCCACGTGTTGTATAAAGAATGAGATGGTATATTTCGAGCCTGAGAGGTTTAGGAAAGGTAGTGTTTGATAGTGGCAATGCCATGGGCATGAGGGATGTTGGTGTTTAGGGAGGGGGATGAACACTGGCGAGTAGAGTTCCAGCAGGTAAGTGGGTCGGGGCGGCTTCAGTTCCAGTCAAAATACGGGCCAGATGTGAAAGACTGGTATCTGTGGATTCTGACTTGAAACAGTGATCACTTCACACATCATCTGCCGCCTGTTCTGAAACTGTTAAAAACACGAACGCAATAACGATGTTATTGTCACCCTGTTCGAAAAGCAGTCTTGGTTCTACAGGCACACACATGTATCGCTAATGATATCCATGTTAAATGTTATACTGCTTTATAAATCGAAGAATGGTATTGATTTCGAAGGAAGTGATCTTCCACACAAATGCCACAACATTGAATAGAGACGGTGGTTATGGAGTGTGTTCTAACAGACAGGAAGTGTGGGTATATGTCGCCAGCGGCGTAAGCTCGTAATAACATTTCCCTTATCATGGGGTTTAGGAAGTGATTCGGCTAAGGAACATGATACTTTGCCGATATCTGCAACTCTCGCATGCCGTTGCTAGATATTTCCCGCGCCAATAAACAGTATTTGTAACACATTCTACCTCAGTACCATGTAGACAGTGTCACAGAGGTTCCGCGATCTATTCATGGGGTTATAGATGAGGGAGGATTATGGTTGATTGAGAATGATTACGTTCAGTAGTTGGTGTGCTATGTCAGGAATCACTTGAAAAATCCAATGCTAGATTGATGTCATAAGAAATGTACAAAATCTTATGACCAAGACACTAGGTTTCTGGATATATAGTGTGATGCTTTGTGGTAGACATGGTGTCAGAGATTTGGAATCAAATCTACGAATTAAGACACACTTGCATTGGATCCTATGGAGATGTCTTTTAATGATCATATTCGGGGCACTCCCGCATCTCAAAACGAGTCACCATTTTTCAACTTACCTGCTAAGCACCCCATACAGCAAAATATCACCTTGGTTTTTGACAGTTCCTCAGTTTGTACTCCACCCTCCCTGCAGCTTTGTGCATAAGATCATCCCAACTTAGTCGGAACTGAGCGGACGTCGGAGAGCTCGATGTCTACAATCTTCAGCATCATGTGGAGAAATAGGGTAAGTTGAGTTAATGTGACAGGACAGCATTCTGACCACTCGACGGAAATGGGACTACATTATTGTTGCTCCACCAACTGTTAAGACCAGCACCAAACGGAGCTTTCTACTGCAACACGAGGCAGTTGAAAAGACAGTACAAGCAGTTACGCTGGTGTTTCTTATCGGGAAATTTAGGAACCGTAAGGAGAACGAGGCTTTTGCTGCTGCATTTCTGTACATTTCAAAACTACACTCATGCTCATAAATTAATGTGGTGCCATACAACATGACGCTACACAAAACTGGCGCTAATAGCATATGCACATAGGGAACACACACGACACAAATCTGTCAGTCCACGGTATTGGTGATAAGTTGAGAAAGCCGTCCCTAAACACATGTGCTACAAAACGCCACTGTTTCCTGCGCATGTACCCCAACATCAATATGGGAAATGATCACCATGCATACGTACACAGGCCGCACAAGGGGTTGGCTTACTCTGGATCAGGTGGTCGAGCAGCTGCTGGGGTATAGCCTCCCATTCTTGCACCAGTGCCTGTTGGAGTTCCTGAAGTGTCCTTGGGTTTTGAAGACGTGCAGCGATACGTCGACCGAGAGCATCCTAGACGTGCTCAGTGGGCTTTAGGTCTGGAGAACAAGCAGACCACTCCATTCGCCTAATACCTTCCGTTTCAAGGTACTCCTCCACGATGGCAGCTCGGTGGGGCCGTGCGTTATCATCCATCAGGAGGAAGATGGAACCCACTGCACCCCTGAAAAGGCGTGGTGCAAAATGACGTCCTGATACACCTGGCCTGTCCTCTGTCAAGGACATGTGTACGTGCACCAATCATAATCCCACCCCACACCATCAAGACACGACGTCCATACAGGTCAATTTCAAGGACATTAAGGGATTGGTAACTGGTTCCTGGTTCACGCCAGATGAAAACACGGCGAGAATCACTGTTCGGACTATACCTGGACTCGTCCATGAATATAACATGGGACCACTGTTCCAATGACCAAGTACTGTGTTCTTGACACAAGGCTTTACGGGCCTTCTTGTGACCGGGGGTCAGTGGAATGTACTTTGCAGGTCTCCGGGCAAATAAACCACGTCTTTTCAGTCATATGTAGACTGTGTGTCTGGAGACAACTGTTCCAATGGCTGTGGTAAGGTCCCGAGCAAGGCTAACTGCAGTACTCCATGGCCGTCTGCGGGCACTGATGGTGAGATATCGATCTTCTTGTGGTGTTGTACACTGTGGACATCCCGTACTGCAGCGCCTGGACACGTTGCCTGTCTGCTGGAATCTTTGCCACAATCTTGAGATCATACTTTGTGGCACACGGAGGGCCCTTGCTACGACCTGTTGTGTTTGACCAGTCTCCAGTCGCCTTAGTATTCTACCCCTCATAACGTCATCAATATGTGTTCTTTGCACCATTTTCAGCCAGCCAGTGTGGCCGTGCGGTTCTAGGCGCTTCAGTGTGGAACAGCGTGGCCGCTACGGTCGCAGGTTCGAATCCTGCCTCGGGCATGGATGTGTGTGATGTCCTTAGGTTAGTTAGGTTTAAGTAGTTCTAAGTTCTAGGGGACTGATGACCTCAGCTGTTAAGTCCCATAGTACTCAGAGCCAGAGAGGTCCACCATTTTCAACACACAGTCACCATTAGAATGTCTGGAAACATCTGCACACTGTGTATCACTGTGTATGTGGACTGCTGCCACCGCCATCGTGCGACGACCGCAGGACAATGCACCGCATGGTCATACCCCGAGGTGATTTAAACCCGCAAACCGCTCACCAGAGCGTTGATTCACTATCTATCACCATTGTCCTTAATTAATGAGCATGAGTGTACGTGCAGGTACTGCAGTCCAAAGCGGAAGTTAGAAGTGTAGTTGGAGCAGTTTATTACTCTGAGATTTATTCCACCTGACTACCATTATGGCTAAACTGAATGCTGTAATGTGATATAACATGAATCACATACTATTATTAACGTATAGGTGCCAGTGGTTAGTCACTTGAGAGCCTTGGTGCCACATAGATTGTATTAAATCGGGCGTCCAGCGAGCCAACGTCCACCTAACGTTTGTTACACGTGTCGTAAGGACCACAGGCCACGACCTTTAAATTTCTCGAAGACGTTTGGCTCTCAAAAATAGTCGTGCTCCCGCGCTCTCGATACTACTCACTGTAACCAATCTCGGGAAGCAACAAATCAGCCAAGTAATATTGTAGTGAAAACTGGTGTTGCAGCAAATAAGAACACGGACCTACCATGATAAATAAAATACAATTCTCATGCGCAGGCTCCAATAAAGCACATATTACAACTGCTTTGAATTGCCAAATGGGACTTGTAATGATGCAACTAGAACAAACGCTTGCATAAACATTACCACATTACACATTGAATTTAGATTCGTTTAACTGCACTCAGTTCTATGGCCATCTTGCATACAGTAAAACCTTGAAGACTTATCAGAAATTCACACTAGCGCCCAGCCACGAAAGAAATCACTTACCCAATGACAATGAGAGTGCATCTTGGTTGTGATACACGGCTCTACCGTTGTGCTAACATTCAACACAATTCCAATGAGACTTCGTATCATACAATCAAAATCACATCCTCACATATGCTTCTACTAGCGTGTCAAATTGCATAATAACCTGTCGCTACTCAACTGCTGTTCCAGACACTCGGAGCAGTGCCGGGAAAGCCATTTGTACTGTTAAAGTACTTACTGATCAAATAAAGTTAGCATTTCATCAGAGTGGTCGATATGGGTCTGTCCCTCATGAGGAGACCAGAACAATTCTTCAGAGCGAAAGGGCCAGCGCGAAAACTAGCGCTCCGCTCCTCATTATTCATACCTCCCCGCCAATGAGTAATCACGCCGTACCTCATTTTATAAACCAATGAAAGAAAATAGCATTACATGTTTTAGATTACATTCAAAATATATTTTTCTTCGCCAGAAGGGTTAAGAACAAGTGGGACTTCATAAGAGAACGCAGGTTTTCTCGGCGAATCTTGATAAAATCTCAGGTTGACAGCCTAGTCAATGTGTCGATGTCCGGCAACGTTACAGAAAGTTTCTTACTTGCCATCTTCAGGCGAAGTGCCGGGTTCACGTTTCGTCCGGATCTTTATAGCCACTGGACCATGGGCTTCTCTGCATCTTCAGCGCCGGTGGGGCCAACCAGGTGGGAGAGGAATCGGTGCGGCGACGAGTGGAGGGGGCAGCCGCGGACGCCGGTCTTGGAGTCTCGTCTCGGTGCGGCCTCTTTATTCCATCCATCGCCACCGACCTGCCTCCATCGATGAGCTCTCGTCTTATTCTTGATAATTTTGTGTTCCACGTGGCGTTGAGCGGGAAGCCAGTATCCACATTGTCCAGGTTATCACTGACCCGTATCTCCACTGCCTCTAACAATAGAGTCCCAGAAACCTTTCGCTCTACACAGTCTCTGGGTTTCTTCAAACTGAAACGTGTGTTCTTCATTGAGGCTGTGCTCTGCGACTGCGGATTTTTCCTTTCGTCCGAGGTGAACGCTTCTCACATGTTCAGAGATGGGTTGAGTGATGCAACGCTGTGTCTGTCCGATATATTGTTGTCCACATTCACAGTGAACGTTGTAGACACCTGGTGTTCTTAGACCCAAGGTGGCCTTCATTGAGCCCAGCATATTCCTGATTTTTGCTGGAGGCTGGAATATTGTTTTTATCTTGTTCTTCTCCAGTATACTGGCAGTCTTGGCAGTCGGGGTCCTGCGTACAGGAGAAACGTCAGACCTTTGCTGTTCTCTTCTTCCTGATGCTCCTTCTTCTTGCTCATCTTGAGAGCGCGTCTAATCTGCGTTCCGGTGTAGCCGTTCTCCTGGAAGGCTTTCTTCAGGTGCTGAATCTCAGTAGTTAAACTGTCCTTGCCGCATTTGTCATGAGCTCTGCGGACAAGACTAGTGAGCACGGATTTCCATTGTACAGGTAAGTATTCCATGTACAGGTTGGCGATACATGGTTCCAATGGGGATCCCATAGCGAGTCCATCCACCTGTTGGTAAAGCTTGCCCCCACATTGGAAATACGTGGTCGTGAGTGCATGGTGGAATAATTCCACTGTGTCTTCATCGAAATGATTCTCCAGTAGTTTCAAGGAGACCTCTAGCGGTACCCTCGTGAAGAGGGATGTAACGTCAAAGCCGATCATAATATCATTTTATATCCATGACAACCTTTTCTTTTCAGCGTGTACCATTTTTACACCTTGATGTAAGTTTATCAGCTACATGTTTACGCATGTTGTAAATAATTGCGTAAAATAAGTTACTTCAGTTACATTTGTGTCTTTCTAATTAAACAATTTTATTTCAGACTTTCTATTATGGTTCTGCTACAGCAGCGATTAGTGCCGATTCTATTACGTTAAGTTATTTATTTTAAGATGATGACTCTTTTCCTCCCGTCATTAAGCAAAATTGAATCTCAATAGAAATTATTTGCTTCATTTTCCGTTAATAAACCACTTTTTCCAGCTACTACTGAACATTTCGAGGATAAATCATTTTTGTGTTGCATCTTGGAGCAAGTTAGGTCATTTGGTTGCTTTATAAGATATGTCTTTTGAATCTAGTATCTATTTTGATGTTGTGACTAACTACATATGGTCATACAATTCTGACTCCACACACAGGCAAGTTAACATCTGACATTTGACGATACTGATCTTGTGTTGGTACCTGCTACTTTCTGTTCGATGATCATCATGTAGACATTGGTAACACTTTTGGGAAATGAAATAATTATTTTATAATAATAAGGAAGTACTTGTGATAATCACAGGCTCATTACTCAATGATTTAATGTATAATACGTTTTGAGAACGAAACTGAATATGCAGTCGTAAGAAATGTCATTCTTTACTAACTTGACTGGAGCCCAAGTCACTTATACTGTATCAGAAGGAACTGCACGTATACTCACATTTTTTTTAAATATCTCCCACAGACATTGGATTATATGAACTTCATAATTTGATTGTTAACCTATAGTATTACTGTGCATGTAAATGTATCTTCGAGAATTGCTACTTTTCTATTGTATGGTAAACTTAATGACATGTAACTAATATATATATATATATATATATATATATATATATATATATATATATATATATATGTCAACTCTGGAATCTACGTTTAATTATATCATTTCATTAAGATATGTATGTCATTCAATGTTCTGGATTAAGACATAAACTTTGTGGTAAGTTGTGTACAGTACCTCTAGGGATGGAACTTGTATAGAACTAGTTTGACATTATATGATTGACCTAAACTTCATATTTTCAACTGTTCTTCAGCGAACTTGTCACACTTGTGTAATTGTCTGTGGTCATGCACATTTGAGTCATTTACTGAGCACTGAGCTTATGTGCCTATTCACATAATGTTGACTTTTACATTCAAGTGCATAAAACTCACTATTATGCATTTATTCAATATGATTGATTTCTGTTATTGTGTCATATAAGAGACTTCTGATGTCCTATGTCAATTAGGAGAACCTGTTTCCTCAAAGGGATACGAAGTCAATGCTTTTATGAACATCATGGATTCCTTTGTACTCAACAAGGTATACATGAGCGTCATACTATTACTAAAGACTCTGTACTGCACCTTTATCTGACACAGGGAAACATTTTGGTCTTGTTGTCAGTGTGCGTAATGTGTGGGTACCGAGCCACTGAGTCTGCTTACACCTCAAACTTGTGTGTCGTCAAATGAAAACATTAATATTCTAAAGCATGTGTTTCTTTTCATGGTTTTCTGTTGCCAGATGAAGTTAGTTGAACTGTATATAACATTTTGTTGTCTTGTCAAATGAACTACCAATGTCAGGTAGCTTTGAGTTCTCACCGGCAAAATGATACTTGTATATTTATTTTCTCTCTCTTTGCGCTGTTTGCAATTCTATGTAATATCTGTATGTAATCAACTGAAAGAGTTTCTTACACTCTTGGAGATCTATAAACAAAGTTTTGTTACCCTGTCAAATGAGGTGCTATCAGTGAGTGCTTACAGACTCAAAATGATATCTGTATATAATTTTTTTCTTGACTCTATTGTACAGCTTATCAATTTCGTATTATGTACACAACTTACATAATGTTACGCTTATGTTTATGTATTCTACTGCTTTTTTAAAATATCTGCTGCTATTCTTCTCAATTTTGTTACGTAAGAATTTTGCGTTTGCTCCTTGCCAGCATGTTAGGCAAGTGTCACCCCCCAAAAATTCTTAAAAGTGATGGTGGGGATTGTGAAAGTTGGACGTGTAAGATTATGCTGTGTACACACGCAAACTCTGAGTCTGAGATGTTATTATGACGAGTAGTAGCGAGCGAGCAGTTGTCGAGGGGAGTCGGAAGTGGTCGGACGCAGCGTGCGCTGGGGAGAAGCCGCGCGACATGAGAGGTCGCAGGCTGGCGTTATAGTGCTAGTAGTGCAGGAGGAGACATTCGTATTAGCTGAGAATTTTTGGTAATTTGCCTTTTCTCTGCGTGCAGTTGTTGGTTACTTGCGCACTGGAGAGATTTTGTCACATTTGTGTAAGGATACAATCAGAGTAAAATTCGTATCTTTGCTGTGGCCAGAAACGTGTTTATTGAGTACAGACATTGTGGAATAATTAAAAGTCTTTGTAAAGTTTGTCAGCATTTAAATCATCAATTTTCTGAATATAGTACCTTAAAAGTTTTGATTGATTTCTTCAATTTTGATTCACATCATTTAAGGTTAGTTGAGCAAACCCCTCGTGATCACTCTATTTCTATGAATAAAAATGTGGCAGTAATTGTTTCAATTAGTGAAAAATAGTGAGTGTTTTGACGAATACAGCGATTAGCGACTACAAGGCAGTTGCTGCTAGGCTGAATGCCGTAACACCTACAACCATCAAAAAGAAACACAAAGTATATCTATTTGAAAAAGCTGATAAAAATGCTCTTAAAGCTTTTTTAAGAGACAGTCTTCACTCCTTCCGCTCTGATCATGTAAGTGCAGAAAAGTTGTGGAATGTACTCAAAGAGATAGCATCAACAGCAACTGAGATACATATAGCATATAAATTAATAAGTGATGGTACTGGTCCCCCATGGCACACAAAACGGGTCATATCGTTGTTGCAGAAGCAATGAAAAAAGCGTGCCAAATTTAAAAGAACACAAAATCCCCAAGATTGGCAAAGTTTTACAGAAGTTGGAAATGTAGCGCGTACTTCAATGCGAGATGCTTTTAATAATTTCCACAACGAAATTCTGTCTCGAAATCTGGCAGAAATCCCAAAGAGATTCATAAATAACACCCGTGGTAAGACGCAGTCAATACCTTCACTACGAGATAACAAAGGTGAAGTCACTGATGACAGTGCCACTAAAGTAGAGTTATTAAACACGGTTTTCCGAAACTCCTTCACCAAAGAAGACGAAGTAAACATTCCTGAATTCCAATCAAGAACAACTGCCAAGATGAGAAACACAGAAGTAGATATCCTCGGTGTAACAAAGCAGCTTAAATCACTTAATAAAGGTAAGGCCTCCGGTCCAGATTGTATACCAGTCAGGTTCCTCTTAGAGTATGCTGATAAAATAGCTCCATTTTAGCAATTATATACAACCACTCGCTCACAGAAAGATCCGTACCTAAAGACTGGAAAATTGCTCAAGTCACACAAAATACCCAAAAAGGGAAGTAGGAGTAATCCGCTGAATTACAGGCCTATATCACTAACGTCGATTTGCAGTAGGGTTTTAGAACATATACTGTATTCGAACGTTATGAAGTGCCTCGAAGAAAACGATTTATTGACATATAGTCAGCACGGATTCAGAAAATATCGTTCTTGTGAAACACAACTAGCTCTTTATACTCATGAAATAATAAGTGCTATCGACAGGGGAGGTCAAATTGATTCCATATTTTTAGATTTCCAGAAGGCTTTCGACACCGTTCCTCACAAGCGTCTTCTATCCAAACTGCGTGCCTACGGAGTCTCGCCTCAGTTGTGCTACTGGATTCGTGATTTCCTGTCAGAAAGATCACAGTTCGTAGTAATAGACAGAAAGTTATCGAGTAAAACAGAAGTAATATCCGGCATACCCTAAGGAAGTGTTATAGGCTCTCTACTGTTCCTGATCTATATTAACGATATAGGATACAATTTTAGTCGCCGTGTTCGATTGTTTTCTAATGATGCTGTCATTTACCGTCTTGTAAAGTCGTCGGATGACCAAAACGAATTGCAAAATGATTTATATAAGATATCTGTATGGTGCGAAAAGTGGCAATTGACCCTGAATAAAAACAAGTCTGCAGTTATTCACACGAGTTCTAAAAGAAATCCGCTAAATTTCGATTACGCGAAATGTCACACAAATCTGAAGGCTGTAAATTCAACTAAATACTTAGGGATTACAATTACAAATAACCTAAATTGTAACGATCACATAGATAATATTGTGGGTAGAGTAAACCAAAACTGCGATTCATTGGCAGAACATTTAGAAGGTGCAACAGGTCTACGAAAGATACTGCTTACACCACGCTTGTCCGCCCTATTCTGGAATATTACTGTGCGGTGTGGGATCCGCATCAAGTGGGACTGACGGATGACATTGAAAAAGTACAAAGAAGGGCAGCTCGTTTTGCGTTATCGCGAAATAGAGGAGATAGTGTCACAGACAGGATAGTTGAATTGGAGTGGCAATCATTAAAACAAAGGTGTTTTTCGTTGCGACGGGATCTTCTCAGTTTTCTCCTCCGATTGCAAAAACATTCTGTTAGCACCCACCTACATAGGGAGGAATGATCATCACGATAAAATAAGAGAAATCAGGGTTAGCACAGAAAAATTTAAGTGTTCGTTTTTCCCGCGAGCCGTTCGAGAGTGGAACGTTAGAGAGATAGCATGAAGGTGGTTGATTGAACCCTCTGACAGGCACTTTATTGTGAATAGCAGAGTAATCACGTAGATGTACATGCAGTCTCTGCACTGCACTCTGCTTGGATTGCAGTATTGCTTGTTGAAATGTTTTTGCATGTTGCCGATCACGCAGCTGCAGCGGCAAGACGAGGTAAGTTGTCTGCTACGTACAGGAGCGTTGCAGAACAGTCGTTAGGAGACGTTAGCTGATATTTTAAAACTCGCAGTCAGATGGTTGAGAATTGATTTCTTTATTGTTCGTGGGAGCGTAATTATATGTCCGTTTTCTTTTCCTGTTATGTTTACAATCAGAATTCGACTATTGTCAGAGACGTAAAGGCAAACCCGTGTTGCTGCACGTCCTTTACGGTTGTCCATCCGTTTCAATGTAACGACTTGGTAGTTTGCGGACTAGAATCTCTTACCTCTAAGTGATACGTTTAGCTGTCTCCATCCCCCCTGAAAGTTTGTGATATTATCACGGAATTGCTCTCTCTGTGTGTGTGCAGATACTTTTGATTGGCCGGTGTAGTGGTGGAGTCTGCTGCGGCTCGCGCAGAGGTGAGCGGTCGGAGAGGGGGCGGAGCCGGCGACTGCGGACGCTGGGGTCCTCAGCGCCGCTGCGCAGGTCACAGGTCGGCTGCCTTGGACTACGGACGCAGGCGCGCCGCGGCTGCCGTGTGTCCTCCTCCTCCTTCCACTCCCACTTCTGTTTCTGTCTTTTTGGTCCGTCACGCAGCGTCCGCACACGTGTAGAAGTTGAGTCTTGAAGCTCCATACGATCCTCAGACCGCCTTTCAGATTTTAACGAAACCAATATAATGGCGCGAATTATTAAGAATGGAAACTTCGGGCGGAGAGGGGGCGGAGCCGGCGACTGCGGACGCTGGGGTCCTCAGCGCCGCTGCGCAGGTCACAGGTCGGCTGCCTTGGACTACGGACGCAGGCGCGCCGCGGCTGCCGTGTGTCCTCCTCCTCCTTCCACTCCCACTTCTGTTTCTGTCTTTTTGGTCCGTCACGCAGCGTCCGCACACGTGTAGAAGTTGAGTCTTGAAGCTCCATACGATCCTCAGACCGCCTTTCAGATTTTAACGAAACCAATATAATGGCGCGAATTATTAAGAATGGAAACTTCGGGCGGAGAGGGGGCGGAGCCGGCGACTGCGGACGCTGGGGTCCTCAGCGCCGCTGCGCAGGTCACAGGTCGGCTGCCTTGGACTACGGACGCAGGCGCGCCGCGGCTGCCGTGTGTCCTCCTCCTCCTTCCACTCCCACTTCTGTTTCTGTCTTTTTGGTCCGTCACGCAGCGTCCGCACACGTGTAGAAGTTGAGTCTTGAAGCTCCATACGATCCTCAGACCGCCTTTCAGATTTTAACGAAACCAATATAATGGCGCGAATTATTAAGAATGGAAACTTCGGGCGGAGAGGGGGCGGAGCCGGCGACTGCGGACGCTGGGGTCCTCAGCGCCGCTGCGCAGGTCACAGGTCGGCTGCCTTGGACTACGGACGCAGGCGCGCCGCGGCTGCCGTGTGTCCTCCTCCTCCTTCCACTCCCACTTCTGTTTCTGTCTTTTTGGTCCGTCACGCAGCGTCCGCACACGTGTAGAAGTTGAGTCTTGAAGCTCCATACGATCCTCAGACCGCCTTTCAGATTTTAACGAAACCAATATAATGGCGCGAATTATTAAGAATGGAAACTTCGGGCAAGATCCGTTTGGGTCATACTTTCTTCTCAGCTACTGCTTGTCTTCTGTGTCCTTCGATTCATAACTGCTGTCCGCATTCTGCAGAAGTTGTTCAAATGGGCCTGAGCACTATGGGACTTAACTTCTGAGGTCATCAGCCCCCTTGAACTTAGAACTACTTAAACCTAACTAACCTAAGAACATCACACACATCCATGCCCGAGGCAGGATTCGAACCTGCGACCGTAGCGGACGGGCGGTTCTAGACTGAAGCGCCTAGAACCGATCGGCTACTCTGGCCGGCGCAGAAGTTGTAAATAAACTTTCGCTCCCTATACGTTCATCACCGCCTCTGTCAACATTGTCATTTTTTTTTAAATCCACAAGTTCAAAAATGGTTCAAATGGCTCTGAGAACTATGGAACTTAACTTCTGAGGTCATCAGTACCCTAGAACTTAGAACTACTTAAACCTAACTAACCTAAGGACATCACACACATCCATGCCCGAGGCAGGATTCGAACCTGCGACCTTAGCGGTCGCGCGGTTCCAGACTGTAGCGCGTAGAACCGCTCGGCCACTCCGGAAGGCAATCCACAAGTGCTACGACCATAGGCTTACATTTCTCTTATCTACCCCGTATCGTATGTTCCAGCAATAGTGTTGCCTCGTACGAACGTACATTCTCTGGAACCCGGTATGCTCTTCTCGACCGTGGAATTCCACCTGTTTTTCGAGTTCTTCTGTAAATAATTCGTGTCATTATTTAGCGGCCATATTTTATTAAGCTTATGGTTCGCTAGTATTCACACTTGTTGGCAACTGCCTTGTTTAGAAGTGAAATTATTACATTCCTCTTCAAGTATGAGTGTGTTTCCCTATCTCCCAGCCGGCCGCTGTGGCCGTGCGGTGCTAGGCGCTTCAGTCCGGAACCGCGCTGATGCCACGGTCGCAGCTTCGAATCCTGCCTCGGGCACGTATGTGTGTGATGTCGTTAGGTTTAGGTAGTTCTAAGTCTAGGGGACTGATGACCTCAGATGTTAAGTCCCATAGTGCTTAGAGCCATTTGAACCATTTTTGAGCCCTATATCATATATAACCCTATATCATATATCCAGCACACCATAAAGAATAAATCTGTCGTCGCGGACCTCCTAAGAATCTCAGTAAGTCTGAGGGAATATTGTCTACTCCCGCTTCCTTGTTTCCATTTAGTTCTATCACTGCTGTGTGAAATTCTTTTCACAATATCATATCCCCAATTTCATATTCATCTGCATTTTCTCCCCGTTCTATGATATTGACTTCAAGTTGTTTCCCTTGTACACATCTTCTATACATTCCTTCCACCTTTCAGCTACCCCTTCCTTGCTCAATAGTGGCTCGACATCTGAGCTCTTCAAATTTGTTGACTCATAATTAGGAGAAGGCTGTATGTGCCACCAATGTGTTGAGCTGTAGGTCCCCATGCTATAACTAGTTGGGGAAGTCAGTTGAAAGGCAGTAAGAAGACAGTGGCATACGGTTTTTAGTACGAGAATGCCTCGTAGAAAGACCACTACTTGGCGTTGGAAACAACCTTTGGTCTGATGACAGCTTCACTGTACCAAGTAGAACTAAACCTTTTTAATAAAAGACTTAAATTTGTTAGCACTAAGAGGTCGCTATGGTGTACACCAAAGTGTAACAGAAATGTTCACGCAACTTAAGTGGATATCGTTGGAAGAAAGAGGAAGTACTTCCTTCGTGCTAAAGCGTGTTGAGTACATTTAGAGGACCCGTACTTGAAGAAGACTACGTGACCTTTATGTTGTCACCATCATGTAAATGGAATAGAGAACATGGAAATTAGATGTGAGAGATTAAGGTACGTACAGACAATCATTTTACCATCTCTGAGACAGCAAGTGGATTAGGATAAAGTCACAGATGTCGGTGCAAAGTAACCTCCACTATATACTGTAACGTTGGCGGTATATGTCTGGAAGTTCTAAGAATAACTAACACTACAGAAGTGTCACAGTCTACGGAGACGGAAGGTTGTTTTAGTATTCCTACTAAATAAATCTTCCAAAACGCGAAAAGCAAATACGATTGAGGGATAAACAATAGTCAAAATTTTCTAATTAGCATTAAAGTATTTCATGAAGGTATTAAAAATGGAAAACAAACGCTAAACTGCAATTAGGCTATGAGCAGTAATAGCGAAGCTAAGAGGAAGTCAAGTACAGAACAATCTTATCTGAGAAACAGAAAGAAATATCGAAAAAATGTTGGAAAGAAAGAAATGAGGATAATACCAACTGAACAAAATGAATATTTTTATATGATTCACAGTTTCCGCGTTTGATGAAGATACTTAACAAAAACAACTAGTTTGAAATGGGTTAAGTACTCTAAAACAAAGAAGAGATAACTGAAAGAAAATACAAATTGCTGTACCAATAAGACAAAAGATTTTGATGTATCATAAGGTGACCATGGTATTTGCAGAAATAAAAAATAAAGTTCCTATTACAGAGGAAAAATTTTATCATAAATGTCAGAACACTACAGTCCTGCATAAAATCTTTGACACATAATATACACGCATTTCAGAATGAAACTCGTAAAAACAGAGGAAAACTGGAAAATATAGCTTGTACTAATATATTGAAATCATCCATTGGTGTCCACCTCACACGCTGCAGATTTTATCTGCCTATAAAAGAAGAAAAAAATGTTCATACTGGTTCAATGAAAGCACCCTCTACAGTCTACTCCACACAATGTGCCACTAAAAGAAGAAGATGTAGCGTGTTCTTCTTAAGAAATTGGTCAGTAAGTAGGATGTGCAGTAATCTAGTTGCAAAGACTTTCTTTGCTGCACTACAAAGAGCCTATCACATGTATCGAAAGGAAAATCAAAATTAATGTTCGCAATGAAACAATGAAAACACCTCTTGGAATCAACTGCACGCGATATTACTAAAGGAAACATACCTCTCTTATTATGACGAAATGGTTCCGCAAATTATTTTAATCCGAAAAATTTATTCTGTTATCTGAGGTATTGCAGGTGTTACTAGCCGTTACTTCCTCACCGTTTCAACAATGCAGTACTTACGTAACACGAATTTCAGTTTCTTCTGACTGGTTCACTCATGTTACAAAATCGTCATCAGTGTTGTTCTCACCGGTGCCTGGCTTCTGGTACTATGTCAAGCAGAGCTCGAGTTTTCCCGAAAGAAGGAAGCAAGGTACAGAGCTTAGCGTCTGCCTACGCCGTAAGCGTTAGGGGCAGAACACCATCTCGGATTACGGGAGAATGGCAACGAAATCGGCCATGCCATTTGCACTGAATTCGTCCCGGCAGTTTCCTGGGGTAGAGTAAGGCAAATCACGGAAAATCTCGATGGCCGAACCCGAATTTGAACCCTCGTCCTCCCGAGATTCCTCGGTATGCCACATAGTATGAAGGACCAAAGCAGGGAGATCATAGTCACGTAAAAGAACTGCCGCATGATCTCAAGTACAGCCCAACAGTAAAGGGTTAATTTTATGTTAATATGTTAATGTGTCTATGTTTTTATGTATTTGACGATGTGGATATGTAAAGCGAAAGGAGACGCGGCGTAAATGGTGCCGGACGGAGAATCCTCGGGTGACAGCCATCAGCTGCAGCTGAGAACCTGGCCCCTGACTGGACAAAGGTAGCCATTTGTAAAAAAGAGAACTACTGTTGAAACGGCTACAAGAGCTGTTCGTGTGTTGATTCAAAATTGTTGCGCTGCGTTTTTTCTGTAAGGTCAGAATAGCAGGGATGTGAACCACTGGCCATGAACTCCAAATATATTTTGAGTTGAGATATCGAGTCTGATCGGATAGAAGGCACTAGTACCTGATGGGCGAGTCAAATATGACGGTACTTTCCAGTCGGAATAAACCAGTGATAGACTTTGGTTTGCAGAAGACGTTTTAGCTACCTTTTCACAGAGCTCTGGTCAGAGGAAAGTCACGATTAACTTTTTTTAAGAGAGCAGTACCCAAACATGGATTGCTGAGTGTTGGTATTCCTCCCACAGAAGCACATATTTCTGTCTTATGAACTGGAACTCAGCTTCAGCAAATCTACATCTACAGCTACATTTATACTCCGCAAGCCACCCAACGGTGTGTGGCGGAGGGCACTTTACGTGCCACTGTCATTACCTCCCTTTCCTGTGCCAGTCGCGTATGGTTCGCGGGAAGAACGACTGCCGGAAAGTCTCCGTGCGCGCTCGAATCTCTCTAATTTTACATTCGTGATCTCCTCGGGAGGTATAAGTAGGGGGAATCAATATATTCGATACCTCATCCAGAAACGCACCCTCTCGAAACGTGGAGAGCGCCTCTCTTGCAGAGTCTGCCACCTGAGTTTGCTAAACATCTCCGTAACGCTATCACGCTTACCAAATAACCCTGTGACGAAACGCGCCGCTCTTCTTGGGATCTTCTCTATCTCCTCCGTCAACCCGATCTGGTACGGATACCACACTGATGAGCAATACTCAAGTATAGGTCGAACGAGTGTTTTGTAAGCCACCTCCTTTGTTGATGGACTACATTTTCTAAGGACTCTCCCGATGAATCTCAACCTGGCACCCGCCTTACCAACAATTAAATTTATGTGATCATTCCACTTCAAATCGTTCCGCACGCATACTCCCAGATATTTTACAGAAGTAACTGCTACCAGTGTTTGTTCCGCTATCATATAATCATACAATAAAGGATCCTTCTTTTTATGTATTCGCAATACATTACATTTGTCTATGTTGAGGGTCAGTTGCCACTCCCTGCACCAAGCGCCTATCCGCTGCAGATTTTCCTGCATTTCGCTGCAATTTTCTAATGCTGCAACTTCTCTGTATACTACAGCATCATCCGCGGAAAGCCGCATGGAACTTGCGACACTATCTACTAGGTCATTTATATATATTGTGAAAAGCAATGGTCCCATAACACTCCCCTGTGGTACGCCGGAGGTTAGTTTAACGTCTGTAGACGTCTCTCCATTGCGAACATGCTGTGTTCTGTTTGCTAAAAACTCTTCAATCCAGCCACACAGCTGGTCTGATATTCCGTAGGCTCTTCCTTTGTTTATCAGGCGACAGTGCGGAACTGTATCGAACGCTTTCCGAAAGTCGAGGAAAATGGCATCTACCTGCGAGCCTGTATCTAATATTTTCTGGGTCTCATGAACAAATAAAGCGAAATAAATCGACGACCCAATTGAGAATGAAGGTCTGCATTTCATTATTATGACACAGAAGTCTAGCTAATTATTTCATAGCTACGTATTAGTTTGACATCGGAAAAACGTCGTGAGTTTTTCTGCCAGTCACACTTAAAACAATACAGACTCAATACTGCTTTAAGTATGCCTGCCAGAGAAGCTAACGACGTTTTTACGATGTGTGGCGACTCGGTTTGCTGTCCAAACTAGCTCTGGCACCAGTATCAATAGTCACTTCCCTTGTGACTTGTCTTTGGTTTTCCTGGCTAAGGTGTGGAGGCTCGGCGCGGGAGGAGTGGGTTGCGAACGGCATGTGACAGAAAGAGGAGGGGTGAAGCAGCAGCGCCTGGCGGCCGGGTTTGGTTGGGCCGATTTGGGTTTGACAACGCATGTATCCAGCCGGATCGCCGAGTGACTTCTCGAATGTTGGCAGCCGCTAAAGGAGGCGACGAAGGTCGCGCTCTGGAGCTCTGGTAACGAGGGCCTCCTCCTATTATTTGAAAAGGAGTTAAAAGGATAACTGACGGTTGGGAGAGTTCACCGTAACATATTGCCTATTGATATTCTGGCCTTGTGGTTTTATTGTTTAAAGGAAAACTGGCGCAATATTATTGTGTCTTGTTCGATGAATAAGATGTATTTGTTTGTTCTGCAGTGTACCTTGAATTGAGACTGGTCAATAGATGTTAGTGTGTTTTCTTTGAAGCCATGTGATTCTGTTAATTGGTGAAGCGCTTGTGTGTACCCGCTTGCAGTGCAATGTTAAGAAATGAAGTAGTAACACCGGTGAGTGGTACTGTACCCGATGACAATGTCATGGTACTGTATAAGGTACTGGGCATCAATTTGAAATCTAATTGTGATTTAGTAAAACGTATTTATTGTAACCTACGTTGATGTGTTTTAGTCATAATTTAATTACATAGGGCTCCTACTGAGTGACAGATTTAGGAACCAGGTTTTAAATTGTAAGACATTTCCAGGGGCAGGTGAGGACTCTGATAACAATCTATTTGTTATGAGCTGTTGATTAAAACTGAAGAAACTGCAAAAAGGTGGGAATTTAAGGAGTTGAGACCTGGATAAACTGAAAGAACCAGAAGTTGTACAGAGTTTCAGGGAGAGCATAAGGGAACAATTGACAGGAATGGGGGAAAGAAATACAGTAGAAGAAGAATGGGTAGGTTTGAGAGATGAAATAGTGAAGGCAGCAGAGGATCAAATAGGTAAAAAGCCGAGGGCTAGTAGAAACCCTTGGGTAACAGAAGAAATATTGAATTTAATTGGTGAAAGGAGAAAATATAAAAATGCAGTAAATGAAGATGCCAAAAAGGAATACAAACGCCTCAAAACTGAGATCGACATGAAGTGCAAAATGGCTAAGCGGGGATGGCTAGAGGATAAATGTAAGGATGTAGAGGCTTATCTCACTAGGGGTAAGATAGATACTGCCTACAGGAAAATTAAAGAGACCTTTGGAGAAAGGAGAACCACTTGCATGAATATCAAGAGCTTTGATGGAAACCCAGTTCTAAGGAAAGAAGAGAAAGCAGAAGGGTGAAAGGAGTACATAGAGGGTCTATACAAGAGCGATGTACTTGAGGACAATATTATGGAAATGGAAGAGGATGTAGATGAAGATGAAATGGGAGATATGATATTGCGTGAAGAGTTTGACAGAACACTGAAAGACCTGAGGCGGAACAAGGCCCCCGGAGTAGACAACATTCCTTTAGAACTACTGGCAACCTTGGGAGAGCCAGTCCTGACAAAACTCTGCCATCTGGTGAGCAAGACGTATGAGACAGGCGAAATACCCTCAGACTTCAAGAAGAATATAATAATCCCAATCCCAAAGAAAGCACGTGTTGACAGATGTGAAAATTACACAACTATCAGTTTAATAAGTCACAGTTGCAACGCGAATTCTTTGCAGACGAATGGAAAAACTGTTAGAAGCCGATCTCGGGGAAGATCAGTTTGGATTTCGTAGAAATGTTGGAACACGTGAGGCTATACTGACCCTACGACTTATCGTAGAAGAAAGATTAAAGAAAGGTAGACCTACGTTTCTAGCATTTGTAGACTTAGAAAAGCTTTTGACAATGTTTATTAGAATACTCTCTTTGAAATTTTGAAGGTGGCAGGGGTAAAATACGGATAGCGAAAGGCTATTTACAATTTGTACAGAAAGCAGATGGCAGTTATAAGAGTCGAGGGGTATGAAAGGGAAGCAGTGGTTGGGAAGGGAGTGAGACAGGGTTGTAGCCTATCCCTGATGTTATTCAATCTGTATATTGAGTAAGCAATAAAGGAAACAAAAGAAAAGTTCGGAGTAGGTATTAAAATCCATGGAGAAGAAATAAAAAGTTTGAGGTTCGCCGATGACATTATAATTCTGTCAGAGACAGCAAAGGACTTGGAAGAGCAGTTGAACGGAATGGACAGTGTCTTGAAAGGAGGGTATGAGATCAACATCAACAAAAGCAAAATGAGGGTGATGAAATGCAGTCGAATTAAGTCGGGTGATGCTGAGGGAATTAGATTAGGAAATGAGACACTTAAAGTAGTAAAGAAGTTTTAATATTTGGGGAGCAAAATAACTGATGACGGTCGAAGTAGAGAGGATATAAAATGTTGACTGCCAAAGGCAAGAAAAGCGTTTCTGAAGAAGAAAAATTTGTTAACATAGCGTATAGATTTAAATGTCAGAAAGTCGTTTCTGAAAGTATTTGTACGGAGTGTAGCCATGTATGGAAGTGAAACGTGGACGATAAATAGCTTACACAAGGAGAGAATAGTAGCTTTCGAATTGTGGTGCTAAAGAAGAATGCTGAAGATTAAATGGCTAGATCACATAACTAATGAGGAGGTATTGAATAGAATTGCGGAGAAGAGGAGCTTGTGGCACAACTTGACTAGAAGGAGGGATCGGTTGGTAGGACATGTTCTGAGACATCGAGGGATTGCCACTTTAGTATTGGAGGGCAGCGTGGAGGGTAAAAATCGTAGAGGGAGACCAAGAGATGAATACACTAAGCAGATTCAGAAGGATGTAGGCTGCAGTAGGTACTGGGAGATGATGAAGCTTGCACAGGATAGAGTAGCATAGAGAGGTGCGTCAAACCAGTGTCAGGACTGAAGACCACAACAACAACAACTACTGAGTTACATTTTCTGCTTTGCTTAAGCTCACCCTAATTAGTGTTTCTTAAGACGTTTTAGCAATACTTACTCACGCCTGAGGGGCTTTAACTGCAACTGCTCTGTTTGTACCTGCACCTTGTCAGTTGCATGTACTCGCTTATCATCTTACCTAGACAGAGGCGTACGTATTTATTGTGTACCACAAAATCCATTCTAATTATCTCTGTCAATCTTAGCGAGTTTCCCCTGATCTGCTTAAAAGCCCTATATATATATATATATATATATATATATATATATATATATATATATATATATATATATTAGTTTGGCTTTAACTATTTGTTTTACCTGAGGATACGAGTTGTATTTATCTTGCTAAAGCGAGTCTCATCATTTGTTAGTGTATATTCTGTTATTGTTTGAGGATAGTGTCTCGCGTGTGATTTATGTTCACAGTTGATTGCGAAACAGGCAAGTGTACCTTGGTGTCTGCAGCCGTGACTTCTGAGCCGCGACCTTGGCGGCATCCTGCCCAACACCCGAGGTCTAAGCTACTGCCGCGGGAGCGGTTTGCCGCGTCGTCTGTCACATCTAGCAAAAGATGAGTAGTTGTGTTGTTCGCTGGGGCTACACCTGGGTTGAGCGACTGCCGCCAGGGTTGTAGGCTGCGGAGTTTAGCTGGATTAACTCATAAAGTTTTGTAAATTATAACCAAACTTTTGATCCTCTTACTGTTTATAAAAGGTGAGTGTTCAAATTCTCTGCTACCTGTTCTTCATAAAATCGGATGTGCTCTGTAATGGTAAATGTAGTTTCCCTTGACTGAACGATTAAAACTTGATTCTTATTGTTCAAAAACTCAGATACTTGATGTTCATTGAATACTGTTTCCTTTTGCTTGTATTGGTAAATTTCAGTAGTTTGTCACTTTATATGTCACTATAATTCTGATGGTTTCCATGTCATAATTGAATTACATAGGGCTACTACTGACAAGAGTACCTCCCCATCGCACCCCCCTCAGATGAAGTTATAAGTTGGCACAGTGAATAGGTCTTGAAAAACAGAACACAGATTAATCGAGAAAACAGGAAGAAGTTGTGTGGAACTATGAGAAAAATAAGCGAAATATACAAACTGAGTAGTCCCTGAGCAAGATAGGCAACATCAAGGAGAGTGTGAGCTCAGAAGCGCCGTGGTCCCGTCGTTAGCATGAGCAGCTGCGGAACGAGAGTTACTTGGTTCAAGTCTTCCCTCGATTGAAAAGTTTAATTTTTTATTTTCAGACAATTATTATCTGTCCGTCCGTCCGTCCGATGCGAGGTAACTGCGCCGTAGTATGGGGACGCTACACCTAAAAAAACATCGAAACACACGACGTAAGTCGACTACAGCGCACGGAAGAGAGAGTATTCCTGCTAACGAGGCTCCCTGGCTGGCAGTTGACTGTTCGCTACTTTGGACGAGAGTGCATGAAATACGTGAGATGTTTTCCGTGAGCAATATGAATCCAGCAAATATAGCTCACGACTTCAATAATAAGATCAATGAATATTTTCCGAGCTGTAAGGAATCGCAAAGTTTCTTAAGTGATCGAACGATAGTCGAACATTTGTATGATTATTTCCTACATTTGTTGATAAACAGTACGTGTGGTGATGACTGTACCTTGCTGAATGCTGCGGGGCTGTATGTACCAGATGATGAGATTGTTGACGATCCGTACGAAGAACACGAAGAGGAAATACTGCGACTTCAATCTGATGGTATTTCTTTGGGTTACATGAAGGAAATGCTCCAATACAGGTTACTGTCCAAACCAATTAAAAGACGCAAATATAGATTATGGAGTGAAGTAACAAATAAATTTAAGAAATTTAAAGGGACGGAGGAAAAAAGCACAACTAAATATTACAAGGAAGTCGTGGAGCGAGGTGGAACCCGAAGAAAGAAGTTCAGTGAACTAGAAAACCATGTATACCGACAATTTATTAAAGCCAGAAATGAATCAAGTGCAGTACATGATACAGACCTACAGATTTGGGGACTGCATTACGCTAAACAAATCGGCCTGGACTTCAAGACTTCATCTCATTGGCTTGTCGCGTTCAAAAGAAAATACAAAATTACGAGCAGGAAGATTACGAAATATGTAAGCAAGAACTATGCGAATAAACTGGAAGAACTTTTAGAGGGTTCCACGACGTTTGTTACAGAAACTAACGTCAGGTTTCAACAGTATGAAGACGCATATATCAGCAACACAGATCAGTCCGGTTTTAACTATGAAATGAAATCGAGCCGCACGTTATTGTTAGTTGAAGAAGGCGACACGGAATGTACTGTAGACCAGCTGCATGCCACTTCACATAGTTATACCATACAAAATGCTCTGAACAAAACAGGTTTCCTTTTCCCTACATTTTATTTATGTTTGCAGGAAAAAAATGATGTATTTGGGCCGCAAGTTCAGCAACAGGTGAATAGGGTACTTGCGCAAACGCCGAATGTCATTGTGAATTGCAGTGCGTCTGGAAAAATGGAGAAAAGACTAGTGAAAGACTTTAATGAGGGTGTTGAAACGGTACAGTAGTTTCCGCTCTATAAGCAGCAGGTTTCGCTGCTCGCTCGCACCGGGAAATAGAAACAGAGACGTTATTACACGACGCGGCCGGCCGCGGGTGCAACAGAACCCATGTGGACAGGTGGAAAGAAATGTGTCAGGCTTCATAATACGTATTTATATGTGTCGTGTATTATGCATTTCTTGTACGTGAATGTGAATCTGCACATGAACTTTCCTAATCCTCCTCACACCTTTCCGTAAAGCGTGGCCAAATCTTTGTTGGGAAGTAGTTCTGTAGTACAGTAGTGCCAACCTTACTCCTGGGTAGGGGATCAGAGAGTCAGCACAGGCAGGTAAAAGTCAAAGACTTTCCAATGTCACAAGATTTGGGGTGGAGAGGTTGGTCACGGCCAAGTGGTTCGACCACCCCCTCCACCGGGGCCCAGGAAGACCTCCGGGTGCCCGCCATATTCGGGGTGTTACAGAAGACGGGTAAGTCAGCAGACGTGCCCTCAGTGCGTCTGTCTCAATGTTCACGCATGAAGAGAGGTATTTGTATATTTGTACTAAGTCTTTTATTTCCAGCTTCGGATTGTGTAAGGAAATGAATGATCTCGTTAATTTAGGAAATTTAACCCCCTGTGTTAATATATCTGGTCTCCAGTTTTCCCGTTATTCTCCTCACATAGTGGATGTCCTATGTAAAATATTGGGAGACTTTGGTGGTATACATTTGGTCAACGCAATTCCGTCTTGCCCGTATAAATGTGTGTGCAGATTAGTATATAATATACCTGAGCTATAAGTTGTAAAATTGTAGTATCCGTAAGCTGGAACAATTGCTGCACTCGCTGTAAAATCGAGTGATAATATTTAAAATAAACACATAATCAATTGTCATCAATCTTTAACATACCTTAAAAATCACATAGGAGTCCAGTTAAAGGAATTCATTTAAAAATAGAAGATATGGAATGTAGGGACCCACACATTAGCGTGTGAGCCCTCCAGCCCCTTGCCTAGTATCGCACAGAAAGGGCACGCTCTCTAGGTAGAGCTCTCAAGCTCCCCTCCCCAGTTATCCGTTGCGCAATTTTGATTCAGGGCTTGACGACATCAACTTTTATCGGGCGTCCCTAGGCGAGGAGGTTAGACGCTAAACTTTCAGAGTGATTGCCCCTTACGCGGGCAAGGATTTTGCCTTGCTCCTTGACAGTTATACAGGGCAGAAGGATCAGGCATTGTACAATTTTAGTGTGGGAGTAGACGTGATTACCATTCCTCCAGGTTGTACACCTCTTGTGCAACAGTTAGATGTGTTTGTTTTTCGGAAAGTGAAATACTTTGTGAAAAGATTCTATGATTTTGCGAAGCTGCACAGGTACACAGAGCAGTATTGTTTATGTGATCGTGTGTCAATTATCAAAGTTCAGGCACTCACACATAATCAACTTCGCTCTCCAAAATTCCAGGACATGTTCAGATTTGCTTGGACATATGCAGGATTTGACGGTCTACACACGGAAAAATTTGAAAACGTTAAAAAAATATGTTTTGACAGAGCACAGGGAAAACTGTGCGACTGTGAAAGTGTTGCATTCATTTGTTCCAGTTTATGTGACAAACTCCTATGTTTTCACCACTTTTTTGGGAGTGATTATCACATCCACAAGAAAACCTAAATTGGGCAAGGTAGAAGAATCTTTTTACCCATTCGCCAAGTGTACAAGTTAGGTGGGTCGACAACATATTCCTGTCATGTGAATATATCAGGCTTGTTTTCCTGTGTAGGAATCGGTTGACCTTTGACCTTGCGATCAAATGTTTTCGGTTCCCATTAGAGAGGCACGTCCTTTCGTCTACTAATCGCACGGTTTTGCGGTGCGGTCACAAAACACAGACACTAAACTTATTACAGTGAACAGAGACGTCAATGAACGAACGGACAGATCATAACTTGCGAAAATAAAGAAAGTTAACTTTCGACTCGAGGGAAGACTTAAATCAAGGAACCTCTCGTCCCGCAATCGCTCACGCTAACCACGGGACCACGGCGCTCCTGAGCTCACATTATCCTTGATGTTGCCTATCATGCGCACGGACTACTCAGTTTGTTTATTTTGCTTATTTTTTTTCGTAGTTCCACACAACTTCTTCCTGTTTTCTCGATTGATCTGTGTTCCCTTGTGAGTGAAATTTTCTGCTTTACTTAAGTTAACCTTAACTAGTGTTTCTTAAGGTATTTCATCAGTACTTATTCATGCGTAAGAGGGCTTAACTGCAACTGCTCCATTTGTACCTGCACCTTGATAGTTGCGCGTACTCGCTACTCGCTTATCTTCTTACCTAGTCAGAGGCGTACGTAGTAGTTGTGTACCACAAAATCCGTTTTAATTATCTCCGTCAATCTTAGTGAATTTCCCCTGATCTGATTAAAAGCCTAGTGAAGGCATATACATACAGGGCTATTACAAATGAATGAAGCGATTTCATAAATTCACTGTAGCTCCATTCATTGACATATGGTCACGACACACTACAGATACGTAGAAAAACTCATAAAGTTTTGTTCGGCTGAAGCCGCACTTCAGGTTTCTGCCGCCAGAGCGCTCGAGAGCGCAGTGAGACAAAATGGCGACAGGAGCCGAGAAAGCGTATGTCGTGCTTGAAATGCACTCACATCTGTCAGTCATAACAGTGCAACGACACTTCAGGACGAAGTTCAACAAAGATCCACCAACTGCTAACTCCATTCGGCGATGGTATGCGCAGTTTAAAGCTTCTGGATGCCTCTGTAAGGGGAAATCAACGGGTCGGCCTGCAGTGAGCGAAGAAACGGTTGAACGCGTGCGGGCAAGTTTCACGCGTAGCCCGCGGAAATCGACGAATAAAGCAAGCAGGGAGCTAAACGTACCACAGCCGACGGTTTGGAAAATCTTACGGAAAAGGCTAAAGCAGAAGCCTTACCGTATACAATTGCTACAAGCCCTGACACCCGATGACAAAGTCAAACGCTTTGAATTTTCGGCGCGGTTGCAACAGCTCGTGGAAGAGGATGCGTTCAGTGCGAAACTTGTTTTCAATGTTTTCAGTGATGAAGGAACATTTTTTCTTAGTGGTGAAGTGACCAGACACAACGTGCGAATCTGGGCGGTAGAGAATCCTCACGCATTCGTGCAGCAAATTCGTAATTCACCAAAAGTTAACGTATTTTGCGCAATCTCACGGTTTAAAGTTTACGGACCCTTTTTCTTCTGCGAAAAAAACGTTACAGGACACGTATATCTGGACATGCTGAAAAATTGGCTCATGCCACAACTGGAGGCCGACAGCACCGACTTCACCTTTCAACAGGATGGTGCTCCACCGCACTTCCATCATGATGTTCGGCATTTCTTAAACAGGAGATTGGAAAACCGATGGATCGGTCGTGGTGGAGATCATGATCAGCAATTCATGTCATGGCCTCCACGCTCTCCCAACTTAACCCCATGCGATTTCTTTCTGTGGGGTTATGTGAAAGATTCAGTATTTAAACCTCTTCTGCCAAGATACGTGCCAGAACTGCGAGCTCGCATCAACGATGCTTTCGAACTCATTGATGGGAACATGCTGCGCCGAGTGTGGGAGGAACTTGATTATCGGCTTGATGTCTGCCGAATCACTAAAGGGGCACATATCGAACATTTGTGAATGCCTAAAAAAACTTTTTGAGTTTTTGTATGTGTGTGCAAAGCATTGCGAAAATATCTCAAATAATAAAGTTATTGTAGAGCTGTGAAATCGCTTCAATCATTTGTAATAACCCTGTATATATATGGTTTTTGTTTTACCTGAGGTAAAGAGTTGTATTTATCTAGCTAAATCGAGTCTCATCAAGTGTTAGCGTATATTCTGTTCTGGTTTGAGGGTACTATTTCACGTGCGATTTATGTTCACACTTGATTGCGAAACAGGCACACTTTTGCTATATGTGACAGACTATACGGCAAAGCGCTCCCGCGGTAATACCTTAAGACCTTGGGTGTTGTTATTAATCTGGAATTTAATTGATCAGTATGTTTTTTCTTAAACAAATGTTAATTTGGTGAAAAAGACGAACTATCTGACGGGTCTCTCTTCCACGTGTTGATGTTTGATCCTTTTCTATCCTGCATATGTTACCTGGGTTTTACTACGTTAATACGAAACAATAAAACAGACTTTTGTGTCATATTAATGAAATGCAGTCCTTTATTCTCAATTGGACCGTGGATTTGCTGAAACAGGCTTCCAGTTGATAAATCGAAAACATTTGCTTCTGTGAAAGGACTACCAACGTGTAGAACCAAAATAGAAGGATCACAGTAACGAAAACGAGTTGTAGCACGGTCTCAAGTAGAGTCCAACACTAAATGGTTAATTTTCTGCTAATATGTTAATGGGTTTTATGTTTTCATGTATCTGGTATTGTAGATATTTAAAGAAAAAGAAGAAGCGTCATTAAATCTGCCGAGCGAAGATTCCTCAGCTGACAGCTGCCACCTGCAGCATATACGTATGTGAATGTGTGTGTGTGTCTGTGTGTGTGTGTGCGTGTGTGTGTGTGTATCTTCCAGGCAGATTCAATTGGTTTTAAATGGCTCTGGGCACTATGGGATGTAACTGCTGAGTTCATCAGTCCCCTAGAACTTAGAACTACTTAAACCTAACTAGCCTAAGGACATCACACACATCCATGCCTGAGGCAGGATTCGAACCTGCGACCGTAGCGGTCGCGCGGTTACAGACTGTAGCGCTTAGAAACTTGGTTTTACTTCAGAGAGAAAGAGAGTAATACAGCTACGTACATCTGAGACTTTTATAGCTACTCAACAACATGAAGTATTCTTCACTATAATTCCAGTCAAATTAGTGACTGTGGAACGTAGGAAACTGGCATGCAATGTAGTACCTACATTACTTAACATACCAAATAAGCCACCACAAGTGTAGCTGAAGGGGAAAACCACACAGATGTGTAAAAAAAGTCAAAACAGTAAAAACAACCCCTGTACAAAAGAAATCAAATCCCCAATTGTTGCTACATCTGAGCCACAAACCGCTAGTACCTTCAACAATTTCGCTTTTGAAACGAAACTCATAACATTTACGAAACTGTTCATATATTAAGAAGTCAAGTGAAATTTAAGAAAACGCGAATCTTATGACTTCACAGAAAATTATTGTCTGTCAAGGAAAGTGCCGATCATAATGAGAACAGACCACAACAGTAATATATGCTTCTGATGCACGAAATATGTGTATAAATATTATCTTGTTATTAGCAGAATAAACGGCAATTATATACGTATTCGCAAGTATTTTTTCACAAATAAGTTGTACTTCGTCATTGAATCAGTGGGGTTCGACTGTTTTTTACATTTCACAATCATTCTTGTCTCTTGATAATTTACTAATGCATGGATTACAAAAAGATAACGATTATTTCGTTAATTGCGTAGAAAAATAACTGAAAACAAACACTAAATCTACGTCTGGCTTTCTCATTCCTAGGGCTGCCAGTGTTGTTCCGGCTGTCAGACGATGACAACTTCCACAGCGGTGAGCACCCACTGTGCACACATAGCACTACCACGTGGCAGGGGGGCACATGTGCATTGACTAGGATCTTTGGCCAGGTGCGCGGAGCAGCTATCTTCGACCTCCGATGTTCACGTCAATTATCGTCTGTGCAGCCGCCTCCAGTGACACTGCCTCCTGGAACGCTGGAGTGAAACTGAATATGGTACAAAACGTCGCAAAATCGGCAGATAACACTGTAATTCTCCCCGTACTCGATGAACAGAACTGCTGGAGATCGCGCGAGTAGAATACCAAATGAGCAGAATCCCCGTGAGGAAAATTGCAGAGTTGAAGGTTGTATTCCAGCCGTAAAGCTTCACAGTGTGGGATCTCTAGAAGACCGCCTACTCGCTGACCTTCGAAACCACCTGCCAAGGCGAATTGAGATCACGATCATTCGTAATTATCCTCGTCTTCTCGTCGAAAAATAACGTACAATCCACTTCTTTGCTGCTTTTAGACATTAATGCTCGTTTTTGAGAAAATGATTGCACATTTAAGAAAATTGGCAAAACCATCCCCAATAAAAGCTCTCAATATTTAATTTTGGACTGCATCTTGCAATTCAGGGAGCATCATTAATAACCAATAGCTTCCATACGTAAGAAAATTAATAAAACCCTGCAGAGCAGTAATTTATTTTTTGTAGCGTCCTGACGAACCACCTTCAGGAGCTAACTGCAGCTGTGGCCGACAGACAAATATTGCTTGTGACCCTCTTATTTCTTTTTGAAATTCATTTTCTTGCTCATTACACTCTCAGCTCATCTCGTCAGGTTTTCCTGCAATTTCTTGTTGCAACGTTTACGCCTCTTCCTAATTACATGGTTGGTCGTTAAAATTGCAAAGCCATGTGTTTGGCACCAACGGAACGTCAAATTGGCGTAAAGTGTGCATCACACTTCTATATGTAAATCATTTACATTTCAGCAGTACCGCGTAAAGTAGGTAGAAGTACTGCCATCTGCATTCTGTATAAAAGAAAAGATGGTGCTGAGAGTTTTAGAATTAAAAATCGTATTTGAATGGTGTTTGTTTATGAGAAGATCGCCTCCGGCAAGAAGGAGGCACGTCCACCATTAAGTGTCGGAACTCTAATACAACAGGTTCGTGGCCTTTTGAGAGCAGGGCCAAGAGTATCGAGATAGGGGCCATTAATGAATTAACTGGGAGAAGTACTGAATGCTCCAGCCACTCCTTTTCCTATCGGCTGCCCAGGTGTAAAAGCACATCGCTCAGCCTGCGACTCTATAGACTATCTGATCACCACTACGTAATGCGGAATTAACCAGTGTAAGACGAGGTGTGACTATTGCGTTGCCAGCTTTCAGTATCATGGCAGAAACTGACATCACTACACGTCGTCCCAAACGTGTAGGAGCGTACAAGTCTCTGTGTTGGGACAACCGCCTTACATGCTGTACACTTCGGACAGGTGCAATCCCCAAACTGGTAGCTATCTTTGTACGTGGACGGAACTGGTACCGAACTTGCTGCTTAGGCTGCAACATGGCGGCCTGCATTCCCTGCAGCTAAGATGCAAACCACTGTTGTCACCAGGAGGCAAACAGCACCTGCAGTACGTCACATCACCGGGGGGGGGGGGGGGGGGGGGGGGCAGCGCCTGTCCCATCGTCTGCTATCTTGGAGTTTACACCGACGAACGATTCAGGTGGCGCGATCTCAGAATTTGAGTGGAAGGTGCTTTGGCGGCTGAGGAACAACTGCCCAGTGCTCCGTCTTTCCTCAGTGCTGGCATCACATGGGGAGATCACCCTGTACAAACATCTCATGTGACTGTTCTTGGTTGTATGGGGCAACGCCGCCGTCACCCACATCGGACCCCCACGGAGGATCTAAAACCTGGCACTGCAGGCAGCGCTTCACCTCCCGTGGAGATATCCGAAACAAATGCTTCGTCAACCGACAGATGGGGAACCGTTGCGACACCGCTACGTGGAGATGGCAGGATGACTCTGCGACTACTGTGCAAAGTTAGCCAGTGACAAAAGCTGTGCCCTGTGACATAACAAAAGTATAGGAGAACTTGGAGTGGGCGCCGGAACCCAGAACTGCTACGAGGCGTCCGCCAGTCACCAGGCGTTGGTCACTGAACTCCGCGACCAGCTCCTGTGGCGTCAGGCCACGAGCACTGAGATCAGGCCACAAGCCACGGACATCGGCCGCAGCCGGCTGTCGCCCATGCTCGATCAGCACCCGCCAGCAGCAGCAAGAGTTCCGTGACTCCGTTCCAGGGCCAGTCTCTGATAAGCCACTCCGACTTGACTGACTTCTGCGCCGTCGACGAATTCGCCGCACCCCTGCCATTCCCCTGTTCCATATGCTTTGCAGTGGCGCACAGCGGCAGCCCTTCCTCGATTTCAGCGCCTGGGACCGGCATGTAAACGCTGGCCCAGCCGAGAACGACACGTTCTGGAAGAGCAGGGCCACACGCAGCGCCTGCCGTGTGTCAGTCGGGTATCCTCGCTGTGAAATCTGCTGGCACCGGCCCGTGAAGGAGGGAGCTATGCCTTTCTGCCCTGCCTCGGCAGGCAACACCGCGCCATCCGCTCGCCCGTGCTTCACACCATCAGTCGGACTCCGGGCACCGCCATCGCTGTGCCATTGGAACGACGCGACCTTCCGCGTTAGAGAACACGTGGTAGCCACACGTGACCGCAGAGCGGCCGCATCCTGCAGTCTCAGGTCGCCTCGCATGCCGGAGACTCCAAGGCAGCGCGTGCATGGCGCCCGCCACATGTCGACGCCTGCAGCTACACAATATTACGAAGAAACTGCAGACCGTGCCAGGGAGTGAAGAGCAATCAGATGAGTGTCCAAACTGTACGAATTCGTAAAGAACTAATGAAGAGTTGTTGTATCTTCACCTCTGCCGCTGTCCACATCCCTCAAATTCGGCAGGAGAGTCCAGTCCGCATCCAGTCAGCCTACCCTTCTCACTTTTACAGTCCTGGCACAAACACTTTGCTGTAGGCGCGGAAATCCATCGGCTGACCTGCGTCACTGGGGGATCAAGCTCAACGCGGACGACACAGGGCTCTCGCCTAAGCTGCGCCCAAGCTTCAAACGACGTCCACACCAGTGACCTCACGTCTTCTAAAATCTCATTTTACGACCACGAGGACATAGCACGTCTGATAGAAATGCAAAGAACAGCCCACTATCGCCAATACAACTGACTACGTCCAATTTTTTTGGGAATATGTGGTAAGCTTCTATGGGACCAAACTGCCGAGGTCATCGGCCCCTGCGTTTAAACACTAATTAATCCAACTTAAACTAACTTACGCTAAGGAAAACATAGAAAACCATGCCCGAGGGAGGAATCAAACCTCCGACGGGGGGAGCCGCGTGAACCGTGACAAGACGCTTGAGACCACGCGGCTACCCCGCGTGGCCACCACTTCCAGAAAAGCCAATTGTAAACAAGGGCTTTGGTAGACGATGAGCTTCGCACTAAGACTACGACACTTAGACGACTGAAAGTGCATAAAAAAGGGCGACAGAGAAGACAGAGGAAGCTGTCAGCAGAGAAGTATCAGCAACTGACCTGGGTCAGTCAGCAGAGTTCAGGGCCTTCGAACGGGAACTGACAAATCAGTCAGGAACATATCAACCTTTCGGAAACCGCCCACGTCCACTGTTGATGCTGTGACTATGAAGTGGAAACGCGAAGCAACAATCACAACTAAGGAAAGATCAGGCAGACCTAATGTACTCCGGTAACAATGCTGTTAATAATAAATATAAATGATCTAGTACAAAGCGCCGGATGCTCTTTCTACATCTACATCTACATTTATACTCCGCAAGCCACCCAAAGGTGTGTGGCGGAGGGCATTTTACGTGCCACTGACATTACCTCCCTTTCCTGTTCCAGTCGCGTATGGTTCGCGGGAAGAACGACTGTCTGAAAGCCTCCGTGCGCGCTCTAATCTCTCTAATTTTACATTCGTGATCTCCTCGGGAGGTATAAGTAGGGGGAAGCAATATATTCGATACCTCATCCAGAAACGCACCCTCTCGAAACCTGGCGAGCAATCTACACCGCGATGCAGAGCGCCTCTCTTGCAGAGTCTGCCACTTGAGTTTATTAAACATCTCCGTAACGCTATCACGGTTACCAAATAACCCTGTGACGAAACGCGCCGCTCTTCTTTGGATCTTCTCTATCTCCTCCGTCAGACCGATCTAGTACGGATCCCACACTGATGAGCAATACTCAAGTATAGGTCGAACGAGAGTTTTGTAAGCCACCTCCTTTGTTGATGGACTACATTTTCTAAGCACTCTCCCAATGAATCTCAACCTGGTACCCGCCTTACCAACAATTAATTTTATATGATCATTCCACTTCAAATCCTTCCGCACGCATACTCCCAGATATTTTACAGAAGTAACTGCTACCAGTGTTTGTTCCGCTATCATATAATCATACAATAGAGGATCCTTCTTTCTATGTATTCGCAATACATTACGTTTGTCTATGTTAAGGGACAGTTGCCACTCCCTGCACCAAGTACCTATCCGCCGCAGATCTTCCTGCATTTCGCTACAATTTTCTAATGCTGCAACTTCTCTGTATACTACAGCATCATCCGCGAAAAGCCGCATGGAACTTCCGACACTATCTACTAGGTCATTTATATATATTGTGAAAAGCAATGGTCCCATAACACTACCCTGTGGCACGCCAGAGGTTACTTTAACGTCTGTAGACGTCTCTCCATTGATAACAACATGCTGTGTTCTGTTTGCTAAAAACTCTTCAGCCACACAGCTGGTCTGATATTCCGTAGGCTCTTCCTTTGTTTATCAGGCGACAGTGCGGAACTGTATCAAACGCCTTCCGGAAGTCAAGAAAAATAGCATCTACCTAGGAGCCTGTATCTAATATTTTCTGGGTCTCATGAACAGACATGATACTCGAGCAAAAAACATGTTCTAAAATTCTACAACAGATCGACGTCAGAGATATAGGTCTATAGTTTTGCGCATCTGCTCGACGACCCTTCTTGAAGACTGGGACTACCTGTGCTCTTTTCCAATCATTTGGAACCCTCCGCTCCTCTAGAGACTTGCGGTACACGGCTGTTAGAAGGGGGGCAAGTTCTTTCGCGTACTCTGTGTAGAATCGAATTGGTATCCCGTCAGGTCTAGTGGACTTTCCTCTATTGAGTGGTTCCAGTTGCTTTTCTATTCCTTGGACACTTATTTCGATGTCAGCCATTTTTTCGTTTGTGCGAGGATTTAGAGAAGGAATTGCAGTGCGGTCTTCCTCTGTGAAACAGCTTTGGAAAAAGGTGTTTAGTATTTCAGCTTTACGCGTGTCATCCTCTGTTTCAATGCCATCATCATCCCGGAGTGTCTGGATATGCTGTTTCGAGCCACTTACTGATTTAACGTAAGACCAGAACTTCCTAGGATTTTCTGTCAAGTCGGTACATAGAATTTTACTTTCGAATTCACTGAACGCTTCACGCATAGCCCTCCTTACGCTAACTTCGACATCGTTTAGCTTCTGTTTGTCTGAGAGGTTTTGGCTGCGTTTAAACTTGGAATGAAGCTCTCTTTGCTTTCGCAGTAGTTTCCTAACTTTGTTGTTGTACCACGGTGGGTTTTTCCCGTCCCTCACAGTTTTACTCGGCACGTACCTGTCTAAAACGCATTTTACGATTGCCTTGAACTTTTTCCATAAACACTCAACATTGTCAGTGTCGGAACAGAAATTATCGTTTTGATCTGTTAGGTAGTCTGAAATCTGCCTTCTATTACTCTTGCTAAACAGATAAACATTCCTCCCTTTTTTTATATTCCTATTAACTTCCATATTCAGGGATGCTGCAACGGCCTTATGATCACTGATTCCCTGTTCTGCACTTAAAGAGTCGAAAAGTTCGGGTCTGTTTGTTATCAGTAGGTCCAAGATGTTATCTCCACGAGTCGGTTCTCTGTTTAATTGCTCGAGGTAATTTTCGGATAGTGCACTCAGTATAATGTCACTCGATGCTCTGTCCCTACCACCCGTCCTAAACATCTGAGTGTCCCAGTCTATATCTGGTAAATTGAAATCTCCACCTAAGACTATAACATTAAGGTTATTCGCAGTTGTCTATACCAGACTAGCACCTCCAGAAGATAGTAAGAATGTGCAGAACTTCCAGCAGTGAAATGATGAATTGTGCAGGCTCTGGCAATTGACCCTGAACGTAAATAAATGTAGCATAGGAAATGTACATAGGAAAAGAAATCCACTACTGCACATCTACACTACTGATGACAAACAGCTGGAGACAGCGTCTGCGTAAAATATCTAGGAGCAACTATCCAGAGCGACCTTAAGTGGAATGACCACATAGAAGAGACAGTGGGGAAAGCAGACACCAGACTAAGATTCAGGGGAAGAATCTTAAGGAAGCGTAACTCATCCACGAAAGAAGTGGCTTATAAGGCGCTTGTTCGCCCGTTTCCAGAGTACTGTTCATCTACATGGGTTCCGTATCAGGTAGACGAGATAGAGAAGACCCAACAAAGACCGGCGCGTTGCGTCACGGGATCGTTTAGCTAGCGAGACAGCGTTATGGAGATGCTAAACAAACTGCACTGGCGGACGTAACAAGAGAGGCTTTCTGCATCACGCCGAGATTTACAATTGAAATTTCGGTACAGTACTTTTCAGGAGGAGTCGGAGAACATTTTACTTCCGCCCACATACATCTCACATATTGACCATGACGAAACAATTCGAGAAATTAGAGCCAATACAGAGGCTTACTGACAATCATTTTTCCCACGCACTATTCGGGAGTGGAACAGGGTTGGAGGGATCAGATAGTGTTACCGAAATTATCATCCGCCACACACCATTACGTGGCTTGTGGAGTATGATGTACATCTAGATGTACTGACGGACAGGAACCGGCGAACATTGCAGAAGATAGTTGTAAAAGTCGCATTAGATCAACAGAAGGAGTCAATTTTGAGTTCGGAATGCTAACAACAATCGAGCTAGCACAATCAGTGAGCATAGGGAGTAAAAAAAAAAAAAAAGGGGTACAATGGCCGGATAGCTTCTCAGACGCCATCCACTTGAGGTGTGTATAGAGTGACACCACTGGAAGGTGAATGACTGGAAAGAGTGATTTAGAATGGTGAATCACGCTGTACACTGTGGCATTCCGAGAGAAGGGTTTGGGTTTGGTGAATCCCTGGAGAATGTTACCTACCATCGAATGCAGTGCCACAGTGAAGGGCGCGTTTCGTCCTTAGCGTGCAATGCCCTTACAGCGCTTACAGAAACGCTAAATGTGGAAGAATATGAACATACACTGAAGCCCCAAAGATACTGGTATAGCCATGAATGTTCAAACACAGAGATATGTACACAGGCACAATACGGCACTGTGGATGGCAATGCCTATATAAGACAACATGTCTGGCACAGTCGTCAACATTTAAATAAGTTTGAACGTGGTGTTATAGTCGGAGCATGATCGATGGGAGACAGCATCTCCGAGGTAGCGATGAAGTGGGGATTATCCCGTACGACCATTTCACGAGTGTGCCATGAATATCACGAATCCGGTAAAACATCAAATCTCCGACATCAGATCGGTTGCAAAAAGATCATGCAAGAACGGGACCAACGACAACTAAAGAGAATCGTTCAACATGACAGAAGTGCAACCCTTACGCAAATTGCTGCAGTTTTCAATGCTGGGCCATCAACAAGCGTTAGCGTGCAAACCATTCAACGAAACGTCATCGATAAGGGCTTTCGGAGCCCAAGGCCCACTCGTGTACCATTGATGACTGCACGACAGACCTACTAAGGAGAATGTCTACACTACGCTTGTCCGTCCGATTTTAGAATACTGCTTCCCGATGTGGGATCCTTACCAGATAGGACTGACGGAGTACATCGAAAAACTTCAAAGAAAGACAGCACGTTTTGTATTTACAATTTTCTACATGTCTCCACATGAGGACATTGTGATTGAAAGGTTGTAATAGCTTAGAAATTTAAGACATTAGTCAACTGTTGTTTTGGTCATCTGACGGTGATTTCACAATACCCCGCGTCCAAGAGAGGCGAAGGCCACTTACAGAAGAAGAAGTTATACATCACCTTAATTCATCTGAAATTGACGATCTATCTGATGATCCTGGCATAATTTTGAACAAGAGGACAATGATGGAGGTATTTTAGACGTTTTGTATCATACGATATATTGTAAGCTGAGCAGGGTAGACGCAAAGCCCGCTAACTGCATGATAAGTGACTCTGAGATAATCACGAAACACTCGTCCCATCCTAACGACAATGCATTGGCAATAACAACGTTGTTGCGTATGAATTTGTTATAGCGCAGTGAACGTAAAGCTGAATAAGAAAAAATCCATTCTAATCGTAATGGACTGAAAGGTAGCTCTGACTGGTCAGATTGGTAAGTCTGATGTCTGTTGACGTTGTTTGTATCCGGACATGGCAGGGCGACAGCCACGCATATTGGGCATTTAGAGGGCTTTGCATCCGAAGGCAACATGCAGTTAGCTGCTTTTGAAACCGAACACGATTTTCGACCGCCGTTTTTGACGGTTTTAGCCAGTTTTGCAACCTGAAAGATGGATTGAATATAAGAAAAACGCACCACAATGAGGCCTTCCTAAAAATAAGACCCTTGATTTGCTTCACTTTAGGACAAGTGTGTCCAGTGTACTGACAAAAATAAAATAGATAAGGCAGGTGCCAGGAAAAGGGGGCATCCCACTAGTGAGAGTCCTAGTACGAGGGCTGTCCAGAAAGTAAGTTACGATTGATCGCAAAATGAAAATCGCAGTGAAAATCAGAAATGTTTCATTTGTAACAGTTAACCATACCTTTCAGCTACTTCTCTACGTAGTCGCCGTTCTGACTCAGACATTCGTCGTAGCGTTGTACCAACTTTCCAATACCCTCATCATAGAAGGCAGCCGCCAGTGATTTCCGCCAATTCTCTATGCTAGCCTAAAGCTCGTTGTCTGTGCCAAAATGTTGTCTTCATAGCCAGCGGTTCGTTTGAGCACAGATGAAACTCAGTGGGAGACAATTACGGGCTGTATTGTGGGTAACCAAACATTTCCAATTGAAACGATGCGGGAACATCTTCATTGCCCCTGCAGAATGAGCCTGAGAATTGTCTTGAAGAAGAAACCGCATGACAGTTATGTAATGTTGGTTGCGTAGCTTCAGGGGGAAATTCTCACCATGTCCTCGTACTTGGCGGGAGACACTATTTTCTATAACATCTTTACGCGCTCACTAAGAGCTCAGGAACGAAAAGAGCGACATAATTATACCTAGAGTCATACTAGAGACACTGCCCAACACATCTTTGCAAAGCTTTATCGGATTTTCATAGTCGTTTCCATTTCGCGACCGATCGTAACTTACTTTCTGGATAGCCCTCGTACTTCAAAACGAGCCATTGTGGAAGTTCGACCTGAAGATGAAGTTCGTTTGGACAACGCTGGGCATCTTCCAGTGGTAAATGACAAAAAATCATTTGACAGATGCAAGAAACCGGGTTGCAAAGGGAAAACCAAATTTTATTGTGTAAAATTTAGCATTCACTTATGTATGAGTAGGAAAAAAAATTGTTTCTTTGATTATCATTCTTCACAAATGTAAAACCATGGCTTATATATAAAATCATTAAGTAAGGTTTGTGTAATTTATGTATTTTGCTGAAATAAATCAAATAAAATACTGTGACTTTTTGACTTGTACTGCACCCACTTGAACACAATGTCCTCATTTGGGGAAGCGTTGTATCCCCCCTTGGGGGGGGGGGGGGAGGACAATTCGGAATATTTTATGTATCTGAAACATCATAATTTAATTCGAAGAACTGGACAGCGAAGCCATGATTTTTTTTTCAGGAAAAAAATAATTCGTGACGGAAACGGTTAAGGATACAGAGAAGAATTGCGCTTCTATTCTAACCGAACCCCGCCGATTCAACGTGTGACAGCTATTTCTGCTAATTTCCAAGTGTCCGAATCGTGTGAAATCGAGCCTTTTGAACTACGGAACTAAAAGTTATCAGCTGTTGCACTAGCTGTGTTAGTTTTATGGTACACAATAATGTTTTGCGTACCTAGAAAGGGAAAACTTGGACGCTCTCAGAGCTACAGAAAACGTGCTACTATCCCAGTCACTTTTACGACGGCCACCTCGAATACTGGCAATTAAGCATTGGTAATAAATACACACGATATCCCTGTTACTACTTTTGATGATTTTTATAATATTTTGTTCTTGAACTGACCGTCCGTAACCTAACAGAATATTGTTAATTTAACGCAACAAATTCCTGTTGCATTTCACTCCCGAGTGCTCTGTGAATAACGGGGCTCGATTTGCAGTAGTTCCGGTACACAGTAAAGAAATTTTACACTCAACGAACTGCTCTCCCTACCCGCCTACCTTGTAGTTTTATCAGCACCACAGTAGGTTGGTGTAACCTTATCGTATGACGATCCCTCTGAAAAAGATACGAAGACTATGAAATTTTTGGTCGCCAGTTCTGAAGTTCAATTTAACTTGATTCTTTCAGAAGCTATTGAATTGTTACTGAAATGAATTAACGTTATTACTATTAATTTCCAGTTTCCTGTTTTGAATCAATACGGAAGATCAATATGGAAGCAAGTGGTGAAATTCTCATCTAGCTCAATGGATATCATCTTTAATATCAACAGTTATGTGTTAATGAAACTTGTATGACTGAAAATTAAGTGAAAAGATCTCCAGATTATGAAGCTTTAAGAGAACCAGCAATGCGACCAGATAATTTTATATCCATACGAAAAAACACAAAGCTGCGCTTTACAAGTATGTACTCTTGCAACAGTCTTTCATTTTCGTGATTCTGAAATTATTTTATGTGATCATTTGACCATTCAGATTGACTCAAAATTATTTCAAGAAATTGACAAGGAACTCAGGACGCAGTTTGTGACTTCAGGAGAATGACTTTCACAAACACTTTAAATATTACACTCATTAATTAAACGTGACGCTTGCGACTGTAATGTCCATTACACTTTTGACTACGTGTATCAACTAAACAAGCTTTCCTCGATTATTGCAGTGTTAGTCGTGCTGCAGATGACAGATGACGATTGGAGAATGATAACTGGGTGGGCTCTTCACATTTCCCGCTAGAAGGAATTAATTTCCTACCACCACGCTACTTGCAGTAGCCATTTTCTTTGAAGTTGCAATCGCTCCAATTTCCACCTCAGATAAATATTGGATATTCTTGCTGTTTAAAACCCGCAATTTCTGGAGACGGCTTTAGGATGCAAATGACGCTGCCACTCCAACTTTGACTCGCATAAGCACCGTTTTTGCACTCACAGAATTTGCCATTCCGCCTCTTACTGCCTTATTTTCGCTTCATTGCGTTCTGTCACTCGCGCCACTAGATCCAATGTCGTACAAAAACAGTGTGTTGAAAACCCAAAGGCGATCCCCAGATTTCTTTGACACGTAATCGATTCGGATTTCCGGTTTCGAATTATCTACGAATACTACAGTCGACGCGTTTACAAAAACATTTCTGCTGTTACTTCTATTTTCTATAAATACTATCTACTACTTTATTCGCTATTTACAGATTTTCGAAGACCTTTAACATAGCTTGTAGGCATCGATATTTTTATGTACCGATTTTTGATAATCAAAGTTTAATTGAAAATTTTTTATTAAACTTTTGGATGAAATTTAGGCTACTCGTTACAGTATCACATTTCCCTGGTACCCTCAGTACAAAAGCCGTCTGCCAAATGAGCACTCGCCCTCCAGAACAACGTTCTGGATGCTGTGACTGAAGAAGTCTTCGAGCCACTCACATATCTAGGAAAACTGTTCCGTATGCTCGCAACTTCGTTTACAATTTGCAGTGGGGTACCATGTGAAACGCTCTCAAGAAATCTAGGAGTACGGCATCTGCCTGTCGAACTTCAACCGTCGTCCTGGGTCCAAAGAACGTCGTACAGGAAAAGGGCAACCTTAGTTTCGCACGAGCGGTGCTTTCTAAGTAATTGCTGTTTTGTGGGCGAAGCTTTACCCTCTGAACGAAATTTTGTGCTCATGAATTCTAAAAAATGGTTCAAATGGCTCTGAGCACTATGCGACTTAAATTCTGAGGTCATCAGTTGCCTATACCTTAGAACTAATTAAACCTAACTAACCTAAGGACATCACACACATCCATGCCCGAGGCAGGATTCGAACCTGCGACCGGAGTGGTCGCTCGGCTCCAGACTGTAGCGCCTAGAACCGCAAGGCCACTCCTGCCGGCTCATGAATTCTGCAGCTAACTGATGTTAAGGATATTAGCCTGTAATGAGTCCTTTTACTCTTCTTACACTCCTGGAAATGGAAAAAAGAACACATTGACACCGGTGTGTCAGACCCACCATACTTGCTCCGGACACTGCGAGAGGGCTGTACAAGCAATGATCACACGCACGGCACAGCGGACACACCAGGAACCGCGGTGTTGACCGTCGAATGGCGCTAGCTGCGCAGCATTTGTGCACCGCCGCCGTCAGTGTCAGCCAGTTTGCCGTGGCATACGGAGCTCCATCGCAGTCTTTAACACTGGTAGCATGCCGCGACAGCGTGGACGTGAACCGTATGTGCAGTTGACGGACTTTGAGCGAGGGCGTATAGTGGGCATGCGGGAGGCCGGGTGGACGTACCGCCGAATTGCTCAACACGTGGGGCGTGAGGTCTCCACAGTACATCGATGTTGTCGCCAGTGGTCGGCGGAAGGTGCACGTGTCCGTCGACCTGGGACCGGACCGTAGCGACGCACGGATGCACGCCAAGACCGTAGGATCCTGCGCAGTGCCGTAGGGGAACGCACCGCCACTTCCCAGCAAATTAGGGACACTGTTGCTCCCGGGGTATCGGCGAGGACCATTCGCAACCGTCTCCATGAAGCTGGGCTACGGTCCCGCACACCGTTAGGCCGTCTTCCGCTCACGCCCCAACATCGTGCAGCCCGCCTCCAGTGGTGTCGCGACAGGCGTGAATGGAGGGACGAATGGAGACGTGTCGTCTTCAGCGATGAGAGTCGCTTCTGCCTTGGTGCCAATGATGGTCGTATGCGTGTTTGGCGCCGTGCAGGTGAGCGCCACAATCAAGACTGCATACGACCGAGGCACACAGGGCCAACACCCGGCATCATGGTGTGGGGAGCGATCTCCTACACTGGCCGTACACCACTGGTGATCGTCGAGGGGACACTGAATAGTGCACGGTACATCCAAACTGTCATCGAACCCATCGTTCTACCATTCCTAGACCGGCAAGGGAACTTACTGTTCCAACAGGACAATACACGTCCGCATGTATCCCGTGCCACCCAACGTGCTCTAGAAGGTTTAAGTCAACTACCCTGGCCAGCAAGATCTCCGGATCTGTCCCCCATTGAGCATGTTTGGGACTGGATGAAGCGTCGTCTCACGCGGTCTGCACGTCCAGCACGAACGCTGGTCCAACAGAGGCGCCAGGTGGAAATGGCATGGCAAGCCGTTCCACAGGACTACATCCAGCATCTCTACGATCGTCTCCATGGGAGAATAGCAGCCTGCATTGCTGCGAAAGGTGGATATACACTGTACTAGTGCCGACATTGTGCATGCTCTGTTGCCTGTGTCTATGTGCCTGTGGTTCTGTCAGTGTGATCATGTGATGTATCTGACCCCAGGAATGTGTCAATAAAGTTTCCCCTTCCTGGGACAATGAATTCACGGTGTTCTTATTTCAACTTCCAGGAGTGTATATACAACCAAATAAATTTACACTATCTGATCAAAAGTGGACGTTAATACGAGGTAAAAAAATGAAATAATAGTGTGACATTGTTGGCCGGGAGGTCCCATCCGCGGAAGTTCCGCCGCCGGGTTGCAAGTTTTATTTCAGATGACGCCACAGTGGACGACTTGCGTGTTGGTGATGATGATGAGAACAACACAATACCCAGTCCACGAGCAGAGAAAATCTCCAACCCGACCAGGAATAGTGTGGGGGAGGGACGAGTTGATGAGGGGATACCTAATTAATTAATTTATTAGGTATCAGTCTGATATTAAAATTGGTGCAGTATCGGAGAGGCGTAGGGTGGGGGGAGCGTCCACTGTTTTGAATAAATTAAGTCTCGTGGTATGTACTTTGCTATAATAGTTTAAAGTCGCCTCCAACTAGTACACCATGGCCTGAGTATTTACGCATTTAATGGTCTGTTTCATCAGTCTGCTAACCACATCTGTATTGGAAGTTACAATTACAATAACTTGTAATTATATTAAAAATCAAGGAAGATAAAACAATAATTTTCGGGCTTGCCCATGACACCACACCGGGTCGTCGCCGGCGATTGCTTGTCTACAAAACACTTGTAAATGTGGACGGCACTCTTGGTGCTTCTGCATCTACCTCCAAGGGAAAAAAGAACGAAGTAAGGGGAGTAGGTAAAACTACTCAATTTGTTCTTATAAATGGACCTACTTTGTTTTGTGGCGCGAGGTTTAATTTTTCTCTTATGAAAAGTTCTACATCCTCCAGTATGGGAAATGGATGGATAACTGTTGCTTTCGTTGCCTGTAACAGTGCAGGGAGAGCTGGTTTGGAATCCTTTGAAACTCGTGAAATTTTGGCGTACCGTACTATACCTGTATCCGAGATTATTATCTCTGGAGAGACGTTAACTCGAACGGTTAGTGTATTGGAAAGAGGTCGTAAGATGAACGTCAACAAAAGTAATGGAATGCAGTCGAATTTAGTCAGATGATGCTGACATAATTAGATTACGATGTGAGAAACTAACTATGGATGTGTTTCGATATTTAGGCAGCAAGAAGATTCACTATTTCCGAAATAGGGAGAATACAAAATGCTAACTGACGACGGTAAGAAAAGTATTTTATAAAAAGAGCAATTTGTTAACATGCAGTACATCGTGGCGACCACAACCACAGATCAGACATCAAAAGCCTTTGAAAGTCATGCAGGTGAACTACCTACGAAATCTTGTTGCTGGGTGCTAAGGTACTGCTGGCATAGCGGGCGTGCTGCACTTTGCCACAGCAGGCCCTGTCACAATATAGCTACCAGTCAGATGCTGGAGCACAATCACAGGTGTTTCCGGGTCGCAAGACGGTGCTGCCGAAGAAAGTAGAGAAGGAAGGCCTACTCTATAGGCTGTCCTCTTCGGGCACTCTGGAGTACTCCAAGGTCCCGAGCTCGGTGTGGGTCACCCTGACCTGTAATTGATGGCCTCTGCAGCGCCAGAGGCGCCCAGCTGACGTCAGACCGCCGCGGCCTTCCATTGCTATTCTACGCACCGCCGCGAGCCGACCTGCCGAGTACAGAACCTCATCACTTACTGAGCCCTTTGATACCGCGCTCACCGCGATACTGGTACGACACACCTCACCACACCTTGCACACGCCGTTCAGGGACAGAAATGATCCCACTGACTAATAATGTTGTCCGAAGCGCAGGTACCAATCCAATTGATCACATTTTGTTCAAAATGGTTCAAGTGGCTCTGAGCACTATGAGACTTAACATCTGAGGTCATCAGTCCCCTAGAACTTAGAACTACTTAAACCTAACTAACCTAAGGACATCACACACATCCATGCCGGAGTCAGGATTCGAACCTGCGACCGTAGCAGCCGCACGGTTCCTGACTGAAGCGCCTAGAACGGCTCGGCCACAACGGCCGGCTCGAATTTTGTATTTCAGGCTAGTCGCACTGAATAATCAGTGATAACAAGCAACAGAGCACTATCTGAACTGAGCACGTGGTGACTAATGGAAATTTGTTCCTAGCCGGTACCCGAACCCGGATTTAGCACTTATCTTGAGCAGTCGCAAGCCATCTGAACATTCATCCGAGCATGACTCGGACTTTCACTGGCACTGATGTACCCATCAAGGAATCTCACGAAAGCCAGATAATTCGACTCCATCTCTGCCACAGAAATTCCATTATGTTGGCGTCTAGGAGGCTAATTAATATCATTTTATGCCGTCACATGTCGACTGATTCTGTCCTCATCGAGCAACTTCTATAATTTCAATAAATATAAATAAAGTGGCATTAATCCAAGTATCGATGATTGATTACATAAGTAATACAAGAGTTTTGTTGATCGCCGAACATGAAGAAAGTCTTTATACAAGTTTTCTAAGAAAAATTGGCTATGAACGTAAATTTTAATAGTTAAGTAGTAATTACCAAACGACGTAGCTATCTAAAAAACAATAACAAAGTTTTTAAAAACGCAGTTTTATATTATACAGGGCCATCTCGTTTTTGATGTGTTAGATGTGAAAAATCTGGCACAATCTCCTCTGCTGATATGGTTATTATTAATGTTAACATTACTTATTATTAATATTATTTAATGTTACTGTTATTTCTGTTATTTGTTATGTTTCATAGTTTACTACATTGTGAAAAGTGATAAACCAAAATGCGCGTAATTAGTACTCGAAGAATTCCTTTTAACTTCGTTTCTATGAATCAGTTTGTGAACGACGTGCAGTTGTCTCACTTCTGCCAAAGCGAACTGCAGGAAAACTAAATGTATTTCAGTATGTTCCCATTGTAATTCCATCATGAAATTTGGCACACACATAAACAAAAAGTGTAAGACTGATATTCATTTGCTCAACCGGAAACTTTTGAGTTATGAAATTATAAGTAATTAAAAAAATTCGGTTTGGGAACGTTTAACATTTGCATGAGTATGGTGACGTATCAGATTATTTAAAACTTATAAGAAACTGAATAAAACGATACAAATTTCTAATCTATAAATCAAGCACTTTTTGAGATTTTGCTCTTTTAGGGTTTGAAAATATAACGAAAATCCGACCGTTTTCGAAAATTTAAATTGTAATCACTGAAAATGAGATTGTTAAAGTCCTTTAGTTTAGGATTCTATCATCTTTTTATAAGCAGATTAAAGTGACAAAAAGCTACAAAACTCTAAATGACTAAAGTTAAAATTCACGTTTTTATGTTTTAATTTCACACAGAATAACCCTGCAAACTCTTAAGAATTTTTACAACTCATAACAGATGGCTGTATGGCCTGCGTGAAAAAGTAATCTTTCATTTTTTGAATAAATGAACTTCACTTCTGACACATACGGACAAATGTAGATTTTGCATACCTGTCAGGTGGAGACATGTAGTCACTATAAACAGCCTGTGACGACTTTTAACATTACTTTGCTTGTAATTTCCTGCTTAGTTCACATGTTGTCATATGTAGTTCACAACATTTTGATGTATAGCCAAGAAACACTGTGATCTATACAAAAAAAAATTATAAATAAACTTTTCCAAATATAAGCTGTCAAGATCATTGGTAAGTTACGAATCCACCTCTATTATAGCAATACAAAAATAGAATTAAACAAAAAATTTTATGAAATTATTGCACGTTTAGCTGTTGTCTAAAATAATGTACGGAAAGCATTATGTAGAAATCGAACAGCGCGTTGGTGTTAGTTTTACTATGCAGTAAGAGAAATCACAAGAAACTGAAGATTACTCACTTTATAATGGTATGCGTAGCGCTGTTCGCCATCGTGGTTGGAGGAAAAAAAGCCCTGAGCAATTAATTATTACGGAAAATCGGCCCCTTTCGGCTTTTTATCACTGCTTGTCTGTGTATAATTTATTTCCACTGCGTTCCGGTACAGGATTTTCGGTTTTCGGTTCAGAAGCGCGGAACGTCGATTTTAGAAGCACAGAGCAACGACGGGCGATTCGTACAGTACCGTCGAAGGACTCCGATACGAGTGCAAGAGACGCGACCGTTCCACGTGGCACCACAGTCAGTTACTCTCACTGCCGCTGCTTGGCGGCTGTTGTCGAGCACTGAGGTGGAAAGGCGGCGGCACAACAGGTCGTGAGCGCGCTGTCACGTGGGTGGAAGAGAAGCGCGAGGCGAGGCAAAGAGTGGCCAGTTTAGCTTCTTTCCCGCTGATCTGCTTAATCTCACTGGCGTGCTCACGAGAAAAAGTAATTATTCGCACCTAAAGGGATTTGAAGATTATTATTTCCTTGTTGCTGGTTATTTTTGTAATATGAAGTCCATCTAGTTGGTTGACGGGTAGATAATTTTTTCTTCTGCTCCTTTTCTATCTTCTACAACACGAGGAACATAAGTCCTAGAGAATAAATAAATAGAATCTTTTTTGTAGGTATTTTGATGTACTTCAGTTTCGTGCTTGGAAAAATTTTCGTCAGACGCCGCCGTTTTAGAGATATCCAAGTAAAACGTAGAAAAGCCACCTTTACAGCCGTCCTATCCCCGCGCTCACAGCCCACCTGTCAGGACTCTTGGCTCGTTGTTCATGACACTCCCGCTACCACTGTACAAATATTTACTACTACACGAGTATTTTCCCAATTTTCCCTCGTTGACTGGACTAGTTAATAGAAAGTATTTACGATTGTTTTAGCCATACAATGTCACAAAATTCCAACACTGTTCAAGTACAACATGTCTATACAGCCCAGTATCTCAAAATACCAGTGGATGAAACTGTTTCAACGTTTAGACTTGGAACAAAAGTCTGCTGACATTTCTGATACAAATGAATGGAGATGAAAGCATTGCAGAAACATTGTAGCAGAAAAACTTTGACACTTTTGATGGAGATTTAAATCGCTCCGTGATTTAGCATCCATAAACTGCATAATATGCGACAGTCCACTTCAGATGTTTCAAATCAGTTAAAACGGCTTTAACTATTTCTTTGGGAAGCAGAAACTTAAGTTTCCACAGAATGAGTATAAAATGGGGATACGGTAATAGAGTCATACCTACCTTCTGAGCTGACTACATCAGACTGATTCCAGTCCGCTACTTTACTTTGAAGAAATGACTCAACTGATGCCTGCAAACGTATTTTTTGAGCGGTTGGCTCCATGATAGTTCCTAGGAAGAACCAATAAACATGCGAAATATCCAATGTTGGAATGTTATGACATTGTATGGGTAAACATATCATTAATACTGTGTGTATTTAAAGAAGGGAAAGAAGGAAAATTAAGGAAAATATTCGTGTAGAGGCCATTTTTTGTACAGTGGTAGAGGGAGGGTCATGAACAACAAGTCCTGACAGGGGGCTGTGAACTTGAAGGTGAGATAGCGTGTAAAGATGGCTTTTCTACGTTTTTCTTGCATATAACAGCGGCATCTAGTGAAAGTTCTTCCCAGTACAAAATTGAGGTACATTACTTATCCTACAAAAAAGTTTCTATTCATTTCTTCTCTAGGACTAATGTTTTTCGTGTTGTAGGGGATGGAAGAATCGCAGATAATTAAAAATAGTGCTTATGGGATATATTTGATGTACGAGGTCTGTTCAAAAAATTTAGAAACATTCATAATTTCGCACCAATGGTGCGTTTGAGCGAAATGCGGTTGGCATCCCTGCACACTCCTGTGTTCAACATGTAACTCCGGAAAGTTTCATTGTTTTACAGTACGTCTGTTAACTTCGCTCAGTCCTGTATTGACTACAACATTGTGTCGCACAGTTTGCGAGTTTCGAGATGGCAGAGTTACAGAGACACACCAAATCGTGCAGGAAGCCTACGGTGGTGAGTGGTTAATCCGTGCTCAGCGTTACAGATGGTTCACACGGTTTAAAAATGGCCGGACGTGTAGCGACAACGCTCATGTTAGGACCGTCAATGAAATTGTCCTTACCAATCAAAGACTGACTGTCCAGAGACTGCAGAAGAATGTAACATTTCAGTCGGATCATGTCATGAAATCCTGACACAGCATCTTGGAATGCATCGTGTTGCGGTCAAGTTCGTCCCATGGCTCATGAGTCAAGACCAGAAAAACCTTCGCCTCGCAATCTTTGAAGAGCTTTTGTATCGCGCATGTGAGAACGAGATGTTCCTTAAGAGACTGATAACTGGTGATGGAACCTGGGTCTATGGCTATGATGTTAAGACCCAAGTTCAATCCTCGTAATTTCTCAGCAAAGGTTTTACAAGATCAAAAAACCCTCGTCAGGTCAAGTTAAATGTCAAAGCGATGCTGATAGTTTTCTCTCACTTTAAAGGACAAATTCATCATGAATTCGTGCCATGGGACAAATTGTTAATCGATGGTATTATCGGGACGTGTTGCAACGCCTGCGGAAAAATGTGAGAAGGAAAAGGTCTGAAATGTGGCGAAACTATTCGTGGCTCTTGCATCACGATCAACTACCCGCACATTCATCCCTGTCGGTGCGTGACTATAGAACAAGAAACGAAGTCACTGTGCTTCCCCATCCTCCGTACTTTCCAGGCCTGGCCCCTGCAGACTTTTTTTTTTATTTCCAAAGTTGAAAACCCCTTTGATAGGACGAAGATTTGCACCGGTAGACGAGATTAAAAAAATTATTAGCAGACGGCACTGCACGCGGTCCAGCAAGAGGCGCACCAAGACTACTTCCGGATATCGAAACGGCGTTGGGAGCTGTGTATCAATTGTGGAGGAGGATATTTCGAAGGAGACCGTGCACAATAAGTAAAAGGTAAGCGAAAAAAAATTGTGTGAGTAAAGGTGTGGAATTTTTTGAAAAGACCATGTACATTGTTAAATAATGTGGCTTAAAAACAAATATTAAATGTTTGTACATCTAAATGCAGTAGAACCGTATTAGGGGGTAAATTGTGTTCTGTCGGTATGAAAGGGCGGAGAATCGAGGACAGAGGATAGGAACGTGAGAGAAGGTCGGATTGCAGTCACGCACTCCCCTCTTTCATAAGTCTGCAAAAGTAAGATCGAGCTTTTTGTACCTTTTTACGTGGTGCGGTAGAGGCAATGGGGAAATACGTGCTCGCTCTTACCTTTGCAGACCTATGAAGGAGGGAAATGCAAGACCACAGTCCCGTGTCCTATCTCCCCGCATGCTTCTAACCGCCACCCGTATCTTTCTACCCTGTTACAGACCCAGCAGAATTTATCCTTCAGTACGGTTCTACTGCACTTACATGTGCTACACACATGTAACATTTTTGCTTAACACAGATTATTTGACAAAAAACATCAGTGTTATATTTATTCATTTACTGACATATTTTACGCCCGCATTGGAGCACTAAAATCAAACGTTATACAACAGAGTCTACAATGAATAAATTTAGATCTTAGCAGTCAACAATTTCTTACTTTCGCAAAACCTCTTCATTCGAAGTGATCTGGTGACCATTTTTCTGCATGTATGACGTACTTCTTCGTTTGAGGTGTTTTGAATTTCAGTCGTATCTATTTGTTCTTCGGCAACATCTTCTCTTCTCTGTGTTAATTTGATGTTTGTTAATGTTCATTTCATTTACGTCCATTTGTACGTCCTCAGACCAGTTGTTTTTTGTCTTACTGTTCCGAAAGTAGTCAAAAAGTTGTTTCAGGAGTCTAGTATTCGGTAAGCAAGAAATGTGGCCAAAAATGCAACACTTCCTTTCTCCTATTTTTCAGTTGTTGCTTCAGTGTTTAGTTTAAATAATGTTTTACCTACATACCTTGCTTCCAGTTTAACAACGGATTATTGGAAGAGATCGTTTTTTGTACATTGGATACGCTACACTTTCGATATTCTACTGTTTATTGATGCTCTTTAATAGGCATTTCAAGTAATAGGTATATTATTGAAATACTATTTTAAATAATTTTTCCATTTCCTGCAAAATGGAAACTATTAGTCCAGAGAAAACATGAATAAGACTCTCCTTGGAGGAAATTTAATGTAGTGTAATTTTTTCCAGATATTTAATAAAAACTTTAAAAAGTGACATTTACAGCCCTCTTCCCCTCCCTCACCACCATGCTCACCACTACATCGATCAGTATTTTTGGTATGTCGTCCATAACACTCCTTCCTACCACTGAACAAAAATTTGCTACTACGCAAATTTTTTCGCTCAGTGGACTATTATAGTCTTTGGGCTAAAAGTAGAAGAATGAAGGTAGTCTAGGTAAGGTAATCTTCAAGAATATGCGTTTTCTAATGTGTAATCCGAAAAACTGAGAAATTACGTAGAATTAAATATTTAAAAGTTCCACAGACTGGTTAGTACTAGCCTATTAACTGTAAAGACACTACTGCTAGTATGGCGGGCCGATGATTGTTATTTCACTGATTGATTAGCTACATTGAGCAAACAGAAGGGCGCGACTGGGATTTGACGAGTTATGTTTTTATGACGTACACTTATATTTTGATGTTTTTTGCGCTTTAATTAATGTAATTGTCAAATGAGCGCATTTTGTTGTTGAAATAGTCAGACAAGACCATATTTTAATCGGAAAAGCGTACAGCTCGCGACTTAACACAGACATGACTTTCAACATTGACGACGGTCTTTTTTATCAATTGATAATGTTTTTTTATCAGCTGAGGAGTGCTGTATTCTCTGCCTAGGTACGCCGAGCGTGACATATAGGCATTCTATAACCTATGACATAACATTTATATTAGCACCAGAAGATACAACTCAAAAGTTGCGAAACCGGTTGTGTAAGTTTATAAGCGACCTGAACAAATACAGCTACAGCCGACCATTGGACATATCATACAGTTTCATTTTAACAATTTTAACGCCGTTTCTTTAAAAAAGCGTTCACTGTACAAAGTGTCAAGCAATCATGTATAGCTATTTTAGCTGTGATTACCCCAATTTTAAAGCTATCTTGATTTACGTGATTTTGCCGGATTCAATAGTTTCCTTTTTCAAATGAACGTAACTTGAAAATGCTTTCAGAACTGCGTTTTAAGGTATAATTTGTAGGTGTCACATCAGGGAAACGATTAGTAGCTCTTTTGAACTATTACCTAAATAAAATACCAATCTAAAGCAAAATTACATATTTAGGTCTGCCAAAGTAGTATGAATTTGTGGCCTACCCCTTCCACCACACAGGCCCTCTGATCATGGTAATTATGTCCCTGTAATTGCTTCGTTTATGACGCTTTCATTATGGTACATACGAAGTCACATTTCCTCTCTTACAATTTCACCCCCCCCCCCCCAAAATAGTCTATGTTCTGCAGTAGTACTTTAAATGCATTTAAAATGCGACTATAGACAGAATATTTATCATTTATTTAAGTGGTAAGCACTAAATTATACTTAATGGCTAATATTTTGTATTTATCATTTATTCTCGTGGAATATTACCATGATTAAATTAACGCAATTATTTAATAAGACTTCACTCTTTCAAAATATAAAGAAAAGAATTTAACGTGTTATATCATTTCAGATGAACTGGGGAAACAACATAATCTCGGTCACATTAAGTACTGGAACTTCTATCTTACCATATGTGCGACAAAACGTTTTAAAACATCCACGGATTCTATTCGTCGTTTAACCCTCATGTAAACAAATGCATGTCATGTCATAAAAATTGAAACACTTATGTGACACAAAATACTTATTATATCATATAGAATTGATGGTTATCCTCTCAATATATGAAAAATACTGTACTCCTGAACCAAAGTGGGAGGAAACGCCCGTCTTTGCTCCACCTGCTGGCGCCTATGGATGTACTGTTCTTACATCACTAAAAATGAAACTCCGGGTGATTCGAAAGTCTATCGCATTGAAATCGTTCAAATTTTGGTAATTACTATCTTGTTTAATCAGTTTTTCTTTTATTTCAAATTTTAGTGATCTCAGTTGTTAGAGTTTCGCTCCATATATGTCGAGAGACGTCTGGTAAAAGTTTTCGGTGCTAAGTTACACTTTCACCTGAATGGGGTGTCAGGTACACAGAAAGCGGGAAGGAGGATTTTGTCCCAACGTCGAGGAGGGACGTAACGGGGTGTGGATGTTATTTGTGGGCCACGCAAGTGCGTGCAGAAAGTCACCAGCTGTGATACAAATTACTACCAGCAGCGAGAATCGGTGCAAAGATCTTGCGCTTGTGAAACTAACAGCTTCGTCGGTGTTTCTTTCCTCACTCACTTTCCTGACTGTAAAGGAACCTGCAGAAAGAGGTCTATTTGCCAGCGCCACTTTCACCCTAAATCTACTCCGCTTCACACGTTGTCCCCTAATAACGCCTATCTCAGCAGTTCTACCTAAACTACGAGCAAGAATGGAGGAAAGGAAACTTGGGAGAGGGTATCAAATACATGTAACAACAGAAAAAGATTTTTCCCTGTGGAGTGAAGTCCATGAAAGCGACCAGTAGCCGCGAAGAAATCCGAAATCTGTGTATATCTTCTAGAAATAAAAAGAGAGTACCTTGATACCCTGAGGGGATCACAACATCAAAAAGAGTGCATCAGATGAACATCTCATTGCAGGGACATTCGAGCTACGTTGCAAGTTGTAGAAAGCAGTCCAGAGTTGGAAATACGCTCCGCAATGTCGCTCGTTCGCGCAAGTCCAGAAACTGAAAATACTCGGTGGCAAAAAATTATCGCACCGTAAGGCCACACAGCAATTCACAGAATGGGTCTCCGTCTGCGGGTAGTGTACGTTATGCGGGAGCAACATCGTTTGCGATGTAATTCGGTCAGAAGTGGCACGTTTGAAGGGGCTAGAACTCGCTGGACTAAGCGCCGGATGTCTACGGCTGGGCCACAAACGAAGCGATGATCGTCCGCGTCCCGTTCACGATCAGACACACTCGTTATGCTTGTGGTATCACCGCCAGACACCACACTTGCTAGGTGGTAGCCTTTAAATCGGCCGCGGTCCGTTAGTATACGTCGGACCCGCGTGTCGCCACTATCAGTGATTGCAGACCGAGCGCCGCCACACGGCAGGTCTATAGAGACTTCCTAGCACTTGCCCCAGTTGTACAACCGACTTAGCTAGCGATGGTTCACTGACAAAATACGCTCTCATTTGCCGAGACGATAGCATAGCCTTCAGCTACGTCATTTGCTATGACCTAGCAAGGCGCCATTACCAGTTACTATTGATACTGTAAAACATGTACCGTCAAGAGCGACGTTCACCATTTATGGATTAAAGGTAAGTATTCCACCAGCTACGTCAGTTTTTTCTACAGTCTAATTTCCTTGTCCTGTTCCAGACCTCACGCCAACCTGCGTGAGCTAAAACGCGTGCCTTTCGGCTTCCTCTCATACCGGTGTTGGCTCTCCTGCCAACCCACAACAATGCTATTCATTTTTCGGTTGACACGTACAACACGAGTTCGTCGCGCTACTATAGTGCTACAGCAGTTACGTCACTAGATTTAGCAGAAGTCGTGAACACAAGCCAGGCGGCAGAAAGTGCAGCGACATGTACCGATAACAAAGTAGGAAGCCGAAGATCTACTTAACATAGACAACTTATAGACACCTCCGTTGATCCAGATATCCATATGAATCATGAGATATTCGTAAGTTTCCAGAAGTTGTTATTTTATTTAGACGACCAGTTTCGGCTTCTCATTAATGCCATCTTTAGGCCCCTATGCACTCCATGTATAGAGAATCAGATACATCGATGCATGCATGACCGGAGCAATCAATAACTGGATAACGTGAGTTTTTTTGTGGTGTGCGTACAACGGCTGAGATTTGTATTTATTTTTTCGGTATATATAAGTAGAAAGTTTTCGTGTGTAATAAATGTCTCCTCAGTATCAACAGGCATTTCGCGCACAGTGGGTAAATGAAGCTCTACTTGAGGTCTGGCTAACAGAGGTTCTTGGTGAAAGCAGTTAGGAAAGTGTTACAACGAATCGCAAGTACTTATCGATTACAGCAAGGCGGAGTTTGCCGCGGGACTGACGAGGAACAGTAACGGCGGGATAGCAGACGCTGTTCTACGCACCGAGTGAGTTGTGATTTTGTCCGTTTGGCACGCTTTTTTTTGTTTTTTATTGTTGTGTGTATCGGAACTACAGAGAGTAGTTACCGGCGTTTGCGAGTGAAGAAACTCAGTAAAAACCTAGCTTAACTAATTGGTTGGGAATTTAATTAGTAATGTATGCCTGTGTGGACCAGAAAAATAGCAGCTGTGACACCGTAATAGTTTAGGTCATTTATGAGGTAAACATTAAAGCATTTAACAAGAAATTAGGACACTCGTTAAGAAACTCACACGAAGCCCTTACAGAACGTGGGGTGATATGAAAGCAGAACTGGAAGCTACCATTATGGTTCAAGGAGATGCTGCTCTTATGAATCTAGAAGGAAGTATCGACCAAAAGTCAGCATCTCCAGAGATGGCAGCGATGAAATCGCAGACAGAAAAGTTCGAAGAGGAGTTAATTTCTACGGTTAACGTACACGGCAGTAAAATTATAGACGAAGAATTAAATGATTTGCTTAGTGGAGTACAAACAGACATTATTGCACAGTGTGAGAGGAACGAATTATAAGAGCATTTGAAATAAGTTCATAATAAAGTTCAAACCTTTGACAAACCAATCTCAGATACATTAAAGCAGGTTGAAATATTAAACAAGGGAAAATTATCGAATAAAGCTTTGAGTTCCCAAACAGCATTAACTTGCCTGAGAAGAGAATGCAGGAGTTTGTACAACAAGAAGTACAGGATACGGTTGAATCTACGAGAATTAAAACCAATTCTTTGGGAGATACTGTAGACCATAGAAAGGATATACATAAAATTTTGGATGCCTTAGAAACTACAATAAGAGAAATTAGAACTATGTTGCTATATCTGGTGAGTTTTTTGAGGACAATCGAATAGGAAAGGGAATAAATTTTTCTAAACAGTTTCCGAAGTTCAAACCGGATGGGGAAGTGCATCCAGTACAGGTTTAAGGGTGTTCTCTAGATCATTATCTAAAAGGTGGGAGCAGCACAGAAAGATAGATTTGATGCTTAGTTATATGGCAGGTGATGAAGCAGAATGGGGAAATGCCCATTCAGAAGGTTTCAACTCCAGTGAGGATTTTCATAAAAGTTTTCAGAGGAAATATTTGTCTCTCATCAGACAATAAAAGTTAATACTCGAATAACTTGACGAAAAGCATTACAATAGTTCTTGGGGTAGTTATAAGAAGTACATGGCGTAGTATCTAGCGAGATCAAAATATTTAGGTAAGCCATTAGAGGCATCACACTTACCAAAAGTGTTAAGACGTCGACTGCCACATTACTTATGTACACAAATTTGGAATAGAGGCTGGTCACCTGTCAATGATTAACTCACTTTTTTAGGTGGATTAGATACCCTCAACAAGGAACGTAATGAAAATGTTAACGATGCTAATCAAAGCAAGGACGACAAATGCAATAGATGATTTCCGAATGCCTTTGTAAAGAAAAGAGAGACTAATTTCTGTCGCCTCACCAGTAGACCTAATATGCCGAGTACGATTAGCAATGAGAATATACAGTTACTGGCACTAGTAGCTACCCCTAGTAATAATGCTGATCCACATACAGGTCAGGAAAAAGAGACTATCCAATGTTGATGCGGTTAAGAAATATATACCCCCAGGAGAACTTACACAGTTAGCAAATTCGGCGGAACAAAGTCCCTTGGAAGTCCGAGTTAATGGATTTGGTATTTGTTCTTCCGTTTCTCCAAAGCCATTCCCTCCCCTTACACTCTTCTGTATTCCGTAACTCTTACTGTTTTATCCTATTTAATAACTACATTGTATCCTTGTTCGTAAAAGCAAGAATATAGCACTCCAAGGTCCTACTCAGATAACTAGAACTGTCATTTTTTTAAGTATTAATAATACATAGTATGCTTGTATATGACAAGATTCATGCGTGTGATATCTATGTATACTGTTATGTATAATTGCGATATTACATTTTTAGAGGAACAGTACAAAACGGTAGGATTTCTATTGGTTTTATATGGGAGGTTCTTTATAGGTAGCTGATGGAGATGACAATAGACGGACCGTCTTCTGACGATGACGACTGACAATTCACAATTTTTTGCTTCTTTCATGTGTGGCGATATGACTTGGACGACTGCACGTATTTTCGCGCCATATACAAATTGTGTGCAACATCAGTACCCTGAAAGCTAGGCACGTCACACGTTGTGGGGGAAAACAACGGGAGAAAGTCAGAGCGTGAAATGCAACCGCCTGAAATATGAACTGCTAACATGAGCGTAACGCGTAGAACATAACAGTGCGGTCTACCGAGAAATCGACCAACTGATAGCGCAGATGTGCGATAGTTAAAACAGGCTGGCTTCAGTAGCTAACACGAAAATTAGACTGTATTTAAGTAACACAATGTTCTATCAGTGTCAGAAGACATAAACGATATTTAATCGTCCGGATATTAATACTATTGTATAAATGTTGTATAAAGTAAGTAACAATACCAAAAGGAAATAATCTTCACTACCCTAGCAGCTATTGTCGTCGATATAAATTGCGTTGATTCTTCTAAGTATGATAGTGGCAATTTCAATTGAGGCGAAACAAGCGCTGCGTCGTTGAAAACGTGCAGATGCGGAACTTACTTTCGTTCAATACTACTGGCGCTACGCCTCATAACGCGGCTGTGATAAACATACAGAGGATTGCAAAATAATCTAAGAGTGAAACTAAATATTAAAATAACTATTCAAAATTTCGTCAGTATATTTTAATTACATTAATATTAACACTGTTAACTGTCCGATTAACCAGATGAAGATGTTAGGAAAAATATACGCTCTTGTTTTTGTTGTCTTCAGTCCTGAGACTGGGTTGATGCAGCTCTCCATGCTACTCTATCCTGTGCAAGCTTCTTCATCTCCCAGTACCTACTGCAACCTACATCCTTCTGAATCTGCTTAGTGTATTCATCTCTTGGTCTCCCACTACGATTTTTACCCTCCACGCTGCCCTCCAATACTAAATTGGTGATCCCTTGATGCCTCAGAACATGTCCTACCAACCGATCCCTTCTTCTGGTCAAGTTGTGCCACAAACTTCTCTTCTCCACAATCCTATTCAATACTTCCTCATTAGTTATGTGATCTACCCATCTAATCTTCAGCATTCTTCTGTAGCACCACATTTCAAAAGCTTCTATTCTCTTCTTGTCCAAACTATTTACCGTCCATGTTTCACTTCCATACGTGGCTACACTCCATACAAATACTTTCAGAAATGACTTCCTGACACTTAAAGCTATACTCGATGTAAACAAATTTCTCTTCGTCAGAAACGCTTTCCTTGCCATTGCCAGTCTACATTTTATATCCTCTCTACTTCGACCATCATCAGTTATTTTGCTCCCCAAATAGCAAAACTCCTTTACTACTTTAAGTGTCTCATTTCCTAATCTAATTCCCTCAGCATCACCCGACTTAATTCGACTACATTCCATTACCCTCGTTTTGCTTTTGTTGATGTTGATCTCATACCCTCATTTCAAGACACTGTCAATTCCTTTCAACTGCTCTCCCAAGTCCTTTGCTGTCTCTGACAGAATTACAATGTCATCGGCGAACCTCAAAGTTTTTATTTCTTCTCCATGGATTTTAATACCTACTCCGAATTTTTCTTTTGTTTCCTTTACTGCTTGCTCAATATACAGATTGAATAACATCGGGGACAGGCTACAACCCTGTCTTACTCCCTTCCCAACCACTGCTTCCCTTTCATGTCCCTCGACTCTTATAACTGCCATCTGGTTTTTGTACAAATTGTAAATAGCCTTTCGCTCCCTGTATTTTACCTCTGCCACCTTTAGAATTTGAAAGAGAGTTTCCAGTCAACATTGTCAAAAGCTTTCTCTATGTCTACAAATGCTAGAAACGTAGGTTTGCCTTTCCTTAATATTGCTTCTAAGATAAGTCGTAAGGTCAGTATTGCCTCACGTGTTCCAGTATTTCTACGGAATCCAAACTGATCTTCCCCGAGGTCGGTTTCTACCAGTTTTTCCATTCGTCTGTAAAGAATTCGTGTTAGTATTTTGCAGCTGTGGCTTATTAAACTGATTGTTCGGTAATTTTCACACCTGTCAACACCTGCTTTCTTAGGGATTGGAATTATTATATTCTTCTTGAAGTCTGAGGGTATTTCGCCTGTTTCATACATCTTGCTCACCAGATGGCAGAGTTTTGTCAGGACTGGCTCTCCCAAGGCCATCAGTAGTTCCAATGGAATGTTGCCTACTCCGGGGGCCTTGTTTCGACTCAGGTCTTTCAGTGCTCTGTCAAACTCTTCACGCAGTAACGTATCTCCCATTTCATCTTCATCTACATCCTCTTCCATTTCCATAATATTGTCCTCAAGTACATCGCCCTTGTATATACCCGCTATATACTCCTTCCACCTTTCTGCTTTCCCTTCTTTGCTTAGAACCGGGTTTGCATCTGAGCTCTTGATGTTCATGCAAGTGGTTCTCTTATCTCCAAAGGTCTCTTCAATTTTTCTGTAGGCAGTATCTATCTTACCCCTAGTGAGATAAGCCTTTACATTCTTACATTTGTCCTCTAGCCATCCCTGCTTAGCCATTTTGTACTTCCTGTCGATCTCATTTTTGAGACGTTTGTATTCCTTTTTGCCTGCTTCATTTACTGCATTTTTATATTTTCTCCTTTCATCAATTAAATTCAATATTTCTTCTGTGACCCAAAGATTTCTACTAGCCCTCGTCTTTTTACCTACTTGATCCTCTGCTGCCTTCACTACTTCATCCCTCAAAGCTACCCATTCTTCTTCTACTGTATTTCTTTCCCCCATTCCTGTCAATTGTTCCCTTATGCTCTCCCTGAAACTCTGTACAACCTCTGGTTCTTTCAGTTTATCCAGGTCCCATCTCCTTAAATTCCCACCTTTTTTGCATTTTTTTCAGTTTTAATCTACAAGTCATTACCAATAGATTGTGGTCAGAGTCCACATCTGCCCCTGGAAATGTCTTACAATTTAAAACCTGGTTCCTAAATCTCTGTCTTACCATTATCTAATCTATCTGATACCTTTTAGTATCTCCAGGGTTCTTCCATGTATACAACCTTCTTTCATGATTCTTAAACCAAGTGTCAGCTATGACTAAGTTGTGCTCTGTGCAAAATTCTACCAGGCGGCTTCCTCTTTCATTTCTTAGCCCCAATTCACTATCTGAATAATTTCTTTTATTTCTTCATACATTTCTTCAATTTCTTCGTCATCTGCAGAGCTAGTTGGCATATAAACTTGTACTACTGTAGCAGTTGTGGGCTGCGTATCTATCTTGGCCACAATAATGCGTTCACTATGCTGTTTGTAGTAGCTTACCCGCATTCCTATTTTCCTATTCATTATTAAACCTACTCCTGCATGACCCCTATTTGATTTTGTGTTTATAACCCTGTAGTCACCTGACCAGAAGTCTTGTTGCTCCTGCCACCGAACTTCACTAATTCCCACTATATCTAAGTTTAACCTATCCATTTCCCTTTTTAAATTTTCTAACCTACCTGCCCGATTAAGGGATCTGACATTCCACACTCCGATCCGTAGAACGCCAGTTTTCTGTCTCCTGATAACGACATCCTCTTGAGTAGTCCCCGCCCGGAGATCCCAATGGGGGACTATTTTACCTCCGGAATATTTTACCCAAGAGGACGCCATCATCATTTAATCATACAGTAAAGCTGCATGCATACGCTCTTAAGAATAAAATAAATGACGTGAAATAGTAAAACTAGAAACCCAAAAAATGGCCAGAACGGGTAAATGTATCTCATAACTAAAACGTTGCAAGTCTCAACAATATCACAGCAATAATTTGGTTAAAAATCTGCGTTTTTATGAAAAGGTCGAGCCGCTAAATATTAGACTCGGAAAGCTGAAAATTCATAATTAGCTCAGTTTCTAATATGTGATACCAATAAGCTCTCTCTGTTAAATTCTATGTTATTTATTGAAAACCAAATTTGGACTGAAGTCATCGCTTTTCATTGTACATTAAGTATCATTTTTATTTGTAGTAGAAATTTCTAATTGCAGCACTCGATTACATTCATGCTATAACATAGATGTGCCAGTTTTCATGACATGATTGTAAATAACAGTGGTTACAAGGAATCTTAAAGGAGCAGGCCGGGGGCCATGTTCTATTGTCGGTTCCGTCCTACAGAGGTGCCAAGTGGATGACGCCTCCGCACTGCGTCAGGAACCGTCTGGAAGCGCTCTTGGTGCTAAGAAAACATGATTATTCAGTGAATCGTTTATTTTGACCATTTTACGAAGGGCGGTGCACTGTTGGCCGTAGCTGCCTCCAGCTCTGGTAACTGACAGACTCGCGGTGTCGGACGCTGCGCCAGTCCTTGCGCCTGCGACCTAGCGGGACTTCGTTCCTCTTGCGTCGATACGGATGGCTAGCACAGCATGGATGTCTGCTACCGACTGAGGGAGTGTATTAGATCCCACTCCGTGTCTCTTTTTCCCTGCACCACGCAATCCGCAGTGTGGTGTAGGCGGCAGGTATTGAACCCGGCACTGCCGAGCAGCACCAAGATGCGCTTAGGTGTACCCGACGGTGGTCCGCCAGGAGCCCTAGTCGTCGTCTTCCGACCCACACTCAGAGAGCACAGCATCTGGTACTGCATTGGTGCTTGTAGTTTATCAGCTCTCCCATCAGTAGTGGTTGGTGTGACACAGGATGATGAAGTTCTTCAGTGGAGTTCAGCTCTGTGGCACTCCAAGGCTGACTGGTATTGCGCTGGTTGATCTGAGAGAAGAGTTACTAAAGCAACATAGACATGGAACGGAATGTCATCGACACGGACTTCATCGTTGCCATTGGCCTGAACCGTTCTCCCCTACTTGGAGCTGGAGCTTCGAAATTTACAGAGCTCTCCGTAGTTCTGTGACGTCCGGTTAACTAGCGATGACCGTATGTGGCCTCGTTATTCTGCTACCCTTGCTTTAATTCTCTCTTAGCAGATAGTTAAATTGGTCTATGGGTGTTTTCCCTAGCTGTGTCTATTGCTTCTTGAGACATCCCACGGCGCGAACGAGCGTGCGTGTTATTTTGCTTAGTCGTTGTCCTACTCTGTTTTCCCGCTGCCTGTGCTCTCTGTCACTCAGCTACTGCAGAGTTGCAGACTGTGCTGCCCGTCTGTCTTGCATCACCGTGCTTCCTAGTCCGCTACTAACCGTGGCGTAACCGGCCTATCTCACATCAAATTGGATGAACTCTGTTAAAAATGTTATAACTTGGAACCCGTATTACTCTGTGCCGTAACACATCCCTCCCCTTTGGTAAGATTCGACCCGATTTTTCAGTTTCAATTGTTCTTAGTTAGCCTATACATTCTTAAACATTAATTTACATTTCTGCTTGCGCTGAGATACAATGGAATATTAAATCTTATTCGATTCTGCTACGCTTATCTAATTACAGTGAAGTGTTTTCTGCTTCCACCTTATTACTAGGTTCTATCAATTTTACTGGCATTCGGTGCTTTGGTATTTTACTCGAGTGTACCATCTTTCGTTTCAGACAGACGTAGCTTGCACAAATAAATATCAGAACCAAGATTACGTTCATGATTGAAAAACTGTACATAATTGTCTTCTGCCTATGCTTTTCATGATAATGTTTCACACGCTGAACTATTTCGTTTACTGAGATTTGTTGGTTTTCGGAATTTTTCAAGTCGCCTATCAACTGTAATACAGTTGAATCCAACGAGTTGTTTATAAAACTTAGGTTTTTGTGGTATACATTGTGTGGGCGTTTCTCTGGCCAACACAACATCGGTCTCGACACATTAATTATTGTTGTACATGTAATGGTAGCTGGAAGGTGACACAGTCTCTCTACTATCCATTATCCAGTCCCATTTATCAGCAATCCGTTACCTTGTCATTCTAATCGCATAATTGCTGTAGGTTTTCCATTTTCGTAACAAGTAATGATTACTGTTTCTGACGTCAACATAGAATAAGGCCAGTGGTCTCCAATTCTTTTAAACGCATACTTAAAGGATATCAGGCGCGAAGTATTTGTTTCAAAGGGGAAAATGGCAAAATGGAATTAAATAACAAAGAAAATTGTGAAATTTTAGCAAAAGTTTTGAAAAGCTGTTAAACTGTCCAGTTCCAACAGATAAATTAGAATTTCCTGTGACACCTCAAAATCTAGAGGAAGATTTCCCACCAACAGAGCTAGAAATTGATAAAGTCATCAAAACATTCAAAGACAATAAAGCGAGTGTTAAAGCCTCCATTACAGCAGAATTATTGAAGTGGTCAGAACCAAAATCATAAAGGATCCACAGCTGCTATTTGAGAACATTTGGCAAACTGAAAATATTCCAATTGAATGGAAAACAGCATTAATCCACCTGCTACCTAAAAAGGGAGACAAACAAAATATCAATAATTACCGAGGAATGTCACTTCTGCCAGTGGTATACAAAATTTATCGAAAATTCTCCTGAACAGAGCGGTAGATACTTCAGACACACAACTGGGAGAATATCAGGGTGGTTTTCGAAAGAGAAGATCCTGTGCAGAAATTTTTTTTTACCTTAAAGTCAATAATTTGCCACAGAATGTTAACCGGCAAATCAATAATAGTGTCATTTATTGATTTCAAGAAAGCATTTGATTGTATAGACAGAGAAACAATAGATAATGTCATAATAGAATTTGGTGTTAAATCAAAATTAGCAAATATAATTCGTGAAACACTAACACGTACAATATCTAAAGTCAAATTTATGGAAAAAGTATCTCAGCCATTTCAAATAAAAACTGGTGTTAGACAAGGTGATGGTTTAGCACTTTTACTGTTTAATTGTGTTCCAGAAAAATTGTAAAGATCTGGAATTCGGAGCTAAAAAATCGCAAAACTGAACCTACAACTATGGGAAGGAAAACAAATGGAATTAAGGTAAATTCTAATTTACTCTCTGAATCTTACTGTGGATGTTCTCAATATCCTCATTATCTGCTGTCCCCAAAAACCATTTTTAATAGCTTTCCTCCTGCATCCAATCAACCTCGCTTCCTTTGTACTGATGCTCGTGGTACAATTTCGGTTACCTGTTGCAACTGAGTCCTCACTTTTTCATACGAGAGTTTCAACTCCTGGTACTCACTTTTCATAACTTCCAACAGTCCTCCTCTATCCCCCTCTTTCAGTATGCTACAAACCCTTTTGCAATCTTCTTACTTTTTTTCTCACTTCCCAAACATCAAATGCAAACTGAATTATCCAAGTGTGGCTTGTTAGTAGGACATCTGTTTTTCAACGAACAGGATACCATTGCTCAATGGTTGATTCTGCATTATATCTGCTTTTTAACAATACAGCAGTGCCACGCACAGAAGAATTTTTCTCGCTAGCATCACAGCATATAACATGAGAGAAAGGTAAACATCATCACTCCCCTCCCTCCTTTAAGGAACTAACTAAAGACAAAACAGTATAATAGAAGATAAAATAATACTAATGTAATAACAACAATCATGATGCTTGGATTACATTGAAGAATCCTACTTTACTTACTCCTAGATATAAGTGAAAAAGGTATATCCTTCTTAGGTAGTTGCTTCTTTCGTCCTTCTGATCTTTTGGGATTTGGTTAAAAAGGTTTGTGGCAATAAGTCGACTTCGCCCTCAAATGGTTTGACTCGATTGACGTGCAATATCGAAGTCCTTGTTGGTAGCTGCAATTTTACATTGACCAGTGAAGTCATTGCAACAACTTGGTACGGTCCTTGATACCAAGTCAAAAATTTCTTAATTTTGCCTATTGGAGTATAGGGATTAGTTAATAGTACTCATTCTCCTATTTCATACAGTGGTTGTTTTCTTTCTCTTTGCCAATATGCTCTTGTTTTTCTAATACTTTTGTAATGGCGCGTTTCACCATTTTCCAAACTTCTTTTAACTGTATTGCAAATTCTTCCACTGGTTCACTTTGTGGGCCAAGTTTATGTTGAAGCTCGTCGAAAGGTGATGGCATTTTCCTACCATATACAACTTCGTGCGGCAAGATACCCGGTCCAGAACTAACTTTAACATTGTAGGCACAGACGACTAGATTCAAACAGACATCCCAATTTAAATGCTATGAGTCAACGTGATAGCTCAACATCTTAGCTAATGCACGGTGAACTCGTCCAGTTCGCCTGTTTGCTCGATGATGAAATGGACTGGTCGTAACTTCTTAATTTTGTTGCCCTGGTCTCTGATAATAGTTTCAGGTATACCGTACTTCAGTAGCCAATTATTCACCTTTGCTGCTGCACCATTGTGACCTCCCCTCTCTTCCTTTTCTTCTCTCTCTTTTGTTTTCTCTTTCCTCTCCTATTCAAACAGTAAATCAACTCACACTTGCTTTAAGCATCAAGAACACTTACTATCCATTCCGATAATTCTTTGATAATTATTATTAAGTTAATATCAATAAATCACGGTAAGTGTCACTTATTCCTTCACGCGACTATAACGCGTGATAGCCTACCGTGTATCTCAAACTTCGCACCGACATTTCAAAGTCCGCGCGTGATTTGTTTGTAACAAAGTTTGGCCGGGGTTCTCTATAATATTTTCTAAACCAACTCCGGGTTGTGAATTATCAGTTCTACGTCCATTCATAAAAATTACAAATGACCCGCACTCGATTACGATTTGTCCGCGCAATCGAGCAACTCATAAAGTATCATCTTTCTCAAAGGGAAAAAATATCACGCATAACGCAGCATTGTCTTCTGCTATGTCAAAACACATTTATATCCATCTCATAAAGAATCATTACCTATTGATCCTAAAACATGTTGTACTTAATTAAATTCATTACTCCGTAAATAACTAATAAAATTTAGAAATGATTTACATGTATACTGTGTCAATCACTCAGCAAAGATTTCACAACAACAAAATCTCGACTTGAGATGCCATCATGGGTTACTACCTGTTTTGACTCTCCTACTCTCACGTGATACAAGGTATATCCGACTGTAATGGACATCCCCACGAGATTATATCTTAAAGATTTCGAAGGCTACACGGACGATTACCCGTGTAATGTTACACCATCCTTCTCATCAGGAATAGCTACCATAACCAAATAATGCGAACAATGGTCCAGAATTGTTAAAAGATATTTGTTCCCAGCACGTGTTTTGTTAAAAGCTCTTACAATGTCTAATCCTAAAAAATAAAATGGTCTATCTGCTTCAGGTAGTCATTGTCAATCAATCTTTTGATGACTTAAATCCGACTGTTGCGCGTATGGAACACAGTATTTTACATATTGCGCTACATTGCTGCGACATGTCTTCCACCAGAATCTTCCAGCTACTCATCGGTCTGGATTGTGTTTACCTCTGTGACCTGATTAAACACGGTCGTGAGCCTGGCATAATACTTCCTGTCTCAGCGCTGCGGGAACGACAAAGTGTGTTCCGCACTTTGTAGTTCTGCATAGCAAGCCTTCTTGAATTTAAAACTGTGGCGGTGTGCGAAACAATCCGAACACTCTGTCAGCTAGTTGCGCCTTTATCAAGTCCGTCTGATTAAAACCTATTACTTGTAAAGCTGCAACCATTCCGCTTAATTCGTCAGCCTTTTTATTTGAAGCTCGCCATTTATGAATCACTTCATAAACGAATTCACTTAATTTCAGTGCCCATCTCACCAATCGGCTTGATGGATCCTTTAACCCGAGTAACCGTCTGAGAAAAGCGTGGTCCATAACGACTTTGAATTTCCGGCCATACAAATAACAACAAAAGTATGAAATTCAATATATGACAGCTAACATTTGCTTCTCTGTTGTGGAATACTTTGTTTCTATTTTATTTCACTGCCTGGAAGCATACACCACTGGATGATCATTTCCAGCTATATTTTGACATAATACACATCCCAGGGCCATATTATACATGCCACAGGCCAATATGAATTCACGTTCAGGATCAAGAAACACAAAAGTAGGACCTAACACTAAATTTTTCTTAAGTTCCTCGAAAGCCTCTTGACACTGTAGTAACCATTGGAAACCAACTCCTTTCTTAAGCAACCTGGTTAATGTTTGTGCGATTTCAGCAATCCCCTTTGCAAAGCTACGGTAGTAATTGTATAAATCCTGATAAGACGGCAATTGCTGAGTAGTCTTTAGCGCTGGAAAATCACATACGGCTGATGTAAGACTAGGATCTGTTTTGTCTCCATCTCTTGTAATAATATGACCAAGATACGTTACTTGTGCTTGTGTAAAATGACATTTTTCTACACTTAGTGATACGTGCTGTTTGTAACCCACTAAACACTACATTTAAACTTTTAATATGTTCTTTCATTGTTTTTGAATGTACTATTACATCATCCAGGTAGACCAAAAAAAATTTTAGTTTTTAAACCACAAAGGACACCATCCAGTAACCTTTGAAAAGTAGCAATAGCATTCTTCAAACCAAACGGCATTCTCCAGTATTGGTAATCTCCAGAATCGACTGTGAATGCAGTCTTTTGTCTATCATCCGGAAACACTTCTACTTGGTGGCAACCGCCTCGAATGTCTATCGTTCAAAAATACTTACAGTTTCCTAGGTTGTCTAACGTATCTGTACTGTTTAGGAACTGGATATGCATCCATTGTAGTTCGTGCATTTAAAAACCGATAGTCGCAACAAAATCTATATTGTTTTGTACCTTCAACTGATTTTTTGGCAGCGACGACTATATTGCTGGACCAATCACTAACACTATGTTCTATGATACTATCACGCAGCAGCTGGTCAATGAACTCTTCTACTAGTGGTTGTAGATGCTTTGCAGTCCTATATGGCGTCTTATATACTGGCAAATTGTCGCCTGTTGATATACGATGTTGTGTGACGGGTGTGCTGGTACTGCGCCATTCGAATCAAATAAATCAATATACTGCAACAATAAAGCTTGCATGCCTTCCTGTTCTCCATCCTTCAAGTGACTAACCGTTCATGGACTGTGCGGCTGGTCCCGGCGGAGGTTCAAGTCTTCCCTCGGGCGTGGGTGTGTGTGTTTGTCCTTAGGATAATTTAGGTTAAATAGTGTGTAAGCTTATGGACTGATGACCTTACCAGTTAAGTCCCATAGGATTTCACACACGTTTGAACATTTGACTAACCTTATTCCGGCCGTCCGGAGTGGCCGAGCGGTTCTAGGCGCTACAGTCTGGAACCGCGCGACCGCTACGGTCGCAGGTTCGAATCCTGCCTCGGGTATGGATGTGTGTGATATCCTTAGGCTAGTTAGGTTTAAGTAGTTCTAAGTTCTAGGGGACTGATGACATCAGAAGTTAAGTCCCATAGTGCTCAGAGCCATCAGCCAACCTTATTCCGTAGTACATCTGCTTTAACGGATTGTTTGATGCCACCATCACCGTGTGATCCACCGATATCCTCTTTGTCGAGTACCCCTAAGCTCGCTACAAGTAAAGCCTTCTGGAGATCCACTTCATATGCCCCCAAATAATCCACGCTACCGGAATGAATGGCTCTGAGCACTATGGGACTTAACTCCTGAGGTCATCAGTCCCCTAGACTCAGAACTACTTAAACCTAACTAACCTAAGGACATCACACACATTCATGCCCGAGGCAGGATTCGAACCTGCTACCGCAGCAGCAGCGCGGTTCCGGACTGAAGCGCCTAGAATCACTCGTCCACAGCGGCCGGCCTAACCGGAATCATCAATTCCCCATTAACATCTGCTCTGCGAGCAAGACTCCTCCTTATATAACAATTCATTTCATCCAATGTCTCATTGTTCTACAGTGGCTCAACCACACATAATCTTTCCTGTGGAACACTGGCATCTACTGATACCCACCTTCCCTGTTCAAACAGCTCTAAGCGCCATGGGACTTAACTTCTGAGGTCATCAGTCCCCTTAACTTAGAACTACTTAATCCTAACTAACCTAAAGACATCTCACACATCCATGCCCGGGGCAGGATTCGAACCTGCGACCGTGGTAGCCGCGTGATTCGAGACTGAAGCGCCAAGAACCGCTCGGCCACAGTGGCCGGAACTTCCCTATACCAGCAGGTATTTTGTCATGCATAACTATCCTGAATGCATATGTATTCAATTTATTTGGTAACACCTAAGCTAACGGTGCACCTTGCGACATTGTAACATTTACAGCTGTGGTACCATTAGAAAAAAGTTTCCGCCAAGTTCGACTGTGCGCTGCAAAACATTAATTTTAGCTTGATGCCTATCCTGGAAGTCAAGTCCAATAATCAGAAAATAACCTTGTGCCACAGACGGCAATACTTCCATTTGCACACAGAATTCCGTATTTCCAATATGGAAAACGAGTCGTGTTCTCTCTAATAACACTACATCATTGTCCCCGACTCCACGTAAATTATACCTTGGAGTCGCGAATCTTGTCCTACCCACGAGGTCTACAATTACACAAAAAAAAATTGCCCCTGTTTCGACCAAAATCTTACACTTCTTACTATTCATAATGCCCATCAAACAACAATCCGTCTCTGCCTTAAATTCTGCTGTATTTTGATTTACTGGGAATGCTTTCCGACGTACGAAACATTGCCCATGCGGTTTAAGGTGTCCCGCCGTTTGCTTCCGCCATACCCACACCCGTAGCACTGTACCTGGTTGCATTGTGCTCTGACATGTCCCTTGCTTCCACAACGATAGAAAGTTTTTTCTGTAACGAATAACGGTTCCTATGTGCGTCCCCGCATCGCACTATCTACTTCCTGCAAATACGTGGCAATACGCAATGCTGCAGCAATATCATCCGGATCTCCCATCCTAACTCGTCGTAGAAATTCCGCAAGAATACCCCTCAAAAACACATCTAAAGCCCTGTTCTCAGATTCCCACAGGATAACACAATCGGCGTCTGGATTTCCCGTTAATTCGTATGTCTGAGCGTTCACCCGAAGTATTCGATCCGAAAAATTTTCTACTGTTTCAGTTGCTTGCTGAGTTAACCCACTCAACTGTTCTCTACAAAACATAGCACTATTCTGTTTACAATACCTCTGCCGAAAACCTTCAGCTAACTGCTTAAATGAGGTTGCCTTACCAATTGTTTCATGATACATGACGGACGTCTTCGCTTCACCCACAAGGCGTAAATAAGCCATCCGTAACATAACCTCATCTGACCAATTACACATTCTGGCTGTAGCCAAGACATCACTAATAAATACCGTGACATCCTCAGCAATCTTCTCATGGAAAGGTGTAATCAAGTGGGCTACAGAAAAAAATTGCAAAGAGACGCTGCCGTACTGAAGATCTTGTAGCGCCCGAACCTGGCTGTGAATTTGGTGCAGCTTGCAAAGCCTGTAACTGTACCGTTAATCCCTCATGGTGCATTCTCTTCTAGATCTGTTAATTCGGCTATTGCGTCACTGGTAGAAACCGACCTTGTGTCTAGCATTCTTGTGCAGTTTAGTACTGTCTTCTAAACCACAATACGTGATAGATCCGTGTGACACTACACACAGAAAACACAACAAACTTAATACTATAATACATAAATAGCAATGAATTACTGTCCACCTTATCCCATAACCACCCTAGATCAAACTCCTTGCACACCTTAACTCTAACACTTTCACGTGACCCAGTCACTGACACAACAAGTCATATGGTTTAAACCAGCTTTACGAATGCTAATGAACACAACTTACAAATACCATTACGCAGAATTACTGTTTCCTCCATTCTACATCCACATATTACTAAAACAATGACAACAACATATGCCTTCTACAAACTCTACCCGTGACATAGACACCAGGACAGGAAAAGAGTTTTTATGATGCTCGCCGTGTTACAGGTGCTGTTGCGAAGACTGGATTCTCGCTACAGTGATCTACTGGAAGCGTTGAGGCGGGGCACCTCCGATTCCCAACCTCCAGATGGAAATAGCAGAGTCGACACATCTGACACTAATTTACAGAGGGGCCGAGTGGATAAAGCCTCTGCACGATGTCAGGTATCGTGTGGAAGCACTGGTGGCGCTAAGAAAACATGATTATTCAGTGAATCGTCTATTGCGACACCTTTACAAAGGGTAGAACACTGTTGGCCGCAGTTGCCTCCTGCCCTGGTCACGGACAGACTCGCGTTGTCGGACGCTGTGCCAGTCCTTACGCCTGCATCCTAGCGGGACTTCGTTCCTCTTGCGTCGAAACGGATGCCCAGCCAAGCCTGGTAAAGCACGGACGGCTGCTACCGGCTGAGGGAGTGTACTCGACCCGACTCCGTGCCTCTTCTTCCCTGGACCAACCCATCCGCAGTGTGGTGTAGGCGACAGGTGTTGAACCCAGTACTCTCAGTAGTGCCGGCCTGGTAGGCCACGTACCCAGACGCGCTTAGGCGGACCGGACGGTGGTCCACCAGGGACCCTGGTCGTCGTCTTCCGTCCCACACTCGGAGAGCACAGCACCTTGTACTGGTACTGCACTGATGCTGGTAGTTCAATAGGTCTCCCATCAGCAGTGGTCGGTATGACACAGCATGATGAAGTTCGCCAGTGGAGTTCAGCTCTGCAGTACTGCACGCTGGCTGGTACTGCGCTGGTTGATCTGAGAGAACAGTTACTAAAGCAACGTGGTCATCGAACGGAATGTCGTTGATACGGCCTCCAACATTCCCATTAACCTGAACCGTTCTCTCGTGCTTGGAGCTGGGGCTCCGATATTTGAGGGGCTCTCCGTAGTTCTCTGGCGTGTGGTTTACTAGCGATGACCGTATGTGGCCTCGTTATTCTGCTGCCCTTGCTTTGATTCGCTATTAACAGCTAGTTAAATTGGTCTATGAGTGTTTTCCCTAGTCGCGTGTATTGCTTATTGTGGCACCCCGCCGTACGAGTGAGCGCGTGTGTTACAGACTGTGCTGTCTGTCTGTCTTGCATCACCGTGTTTCCTGGTCCGTCACTAATCGTGGCGTAACCAGCCTATCGGATGCCAAGGTGGGCGAACTCCGTTGAAAATTTTATAACTTGGAACCCGTATTACTCTTTACCGTAACGGCTCTAAAAATTCTAGCCGTCAAAGTTTGAATGTAAATTCGCACCGAAATATCAGTGTCCACATTAGTCAGACGGCGGCTTGCGTTGTGCGTCAGAAGACGTTAGAGCTGGACAGACTTTAATGCATTTTCGATAAAAGTATGAAGTGAGCTCGTAAGGAGCGTACACCGCCCAGACTCGCTTAGATTTGACTGTAGTACCTGTTTGTGTGCCGCCCGTAATATTGACAAAACCGCGTGGCAAGTGCCGATATAATTTTTCACTTATAGGGCGAGAAATTAACTTTTAGTGATTAGAAGTCAGGAAGACAGCCCATATTACTTGGGACTAACCGTGGAGGTCACCTATGAGCTGTTAATAGTGCTGTTTCCGATACGGCAATTAGTAACAATACTAAGACACATTTTGTGTGTATGAACCTTTACGGAATATATGAGTCAGTTAAAACTAAAAACTTATATTTGTAGTCAAACTAACTGATCCCACTGAGTAAATAGCAACTAGGAATATTTTCTTTCAGTGAGCACGAAGAGTAATGTGGTCCTGCAGACTGAAAATTATGATATGTTCTCCATCGTTTTCTGGCTGACCGCAAAAATGGTTTTCAGTCTCTTGAAGATGACGAATGCAGACATAAAGCATGCACAGACAGTGTAAGAGTATTTTCATAAAGACATAGTGGAGATCCGACCAGTTGATTATTACCCGCGGTGCCACATACGGTTCATTGGCCGGGAGACTAAACAGTGAAGGTGATCGGTACAAAACAGTTAACTCAGTAGTCACCAACAGGATACCGACGAGAAATACGCCGAAACCAGCGCGAGAACCGTGTTAACCCTTAACTAGCGAGGTAACTTTTCTGTAACGTACACCAGGAGGTGGGCTATCTGGGACCCCTATGTTTAAACCGAAATTTAAGGCAAAAATCATTTGAAATTTTTAATTTATGCTATATATCATTTATTTTTACAATTATTTAAATGTTGTATAAATACTTCTAGTTTATTTTATTTCACTAAACAAAGCTTGCAGCATTTTACTATTTGTCACATAAAAGCACATAATTTTGTGTGGTTCTTTTCAATACTATACATAAACAGACTGTTATGGTACTGAATTTTATATTCTGAAAAATTATACAATCTCTCTAGCAAATAAATTTTCAAATAAACCTAAATTCCAGGTTTTAAATTTGCGCATAAAAACTCCACCGTCTAGGTCCAAATAAAGTCGATCAAAGTGACATTTGCTGCTGGGAACAACATTTTTATCACCACTCAGAACACATTCGATTTTAACAGACACTTTAAGTGTTTCACTGAAGAAACAGAGAGATCTCCATCACAACTTTCCTGAAATTCTTCCTTTGAACGATACTCTTGTTCGATAGCATAACTGTGACCACTGGCTATTCTAAAATGGTCGTCTTTTTCGTTTATTTCTTGATCTGTATCACTGACACCTTCCTCCATAGGCCGACTAACAATCAAACTCGGGAAAGTTAAAAATGATACATTCGTGCCAACACATATTAACCTATACGGTACTGTGTTGAAGGAAACAGGTACGAAGTTCACGAGGCGCAGTCTAGGATGCTCCAACACCTATCAGTAACACGTGTCTATAGTAAATACAGAAGGTGATAACGTAACTGACAACAAATCATCTTAGGCTTGGCAATTTAAGGAGGGTAGGGGGAGTATAGAAGCATTCCACCACAACTGGCCTTGGGGAGCGAGTTCGAAAATTTTGCGCGTACCTCTTGAGTTAAGGGTTAAGATTTGCTCACGAGTGTGGAAACTAAACTGTGAATGTTAGCCACAGTAACTTTGAACGTGACATAAGAGGTAAGAAGACGATACTACATCGCGGCTACCATTGACGCTTAGGTTAGATGAAGGCGGTGCATAATCTCGGAGTTGAGTGGACCTGCACGTTACCTGAGAGCTACAGCGCACGCCCACCTGTGCCCAGCTTCCCTCCTGGAGCTACTGCAGTAGGCGATACGCGCCGCCATCCTCACCGCCATATAATAACTGCTGCTGCTTGCATTACGTCGCAGTTCGTGGCATAAGGTTTCCTGGAACACCAGGCCGGTATCGCTCTTCGAACTCAAGCAACTTAGTCAAGAATACTTAAAATATTTGTTAACTGTTGGTAATAGGAAATTAAAAATGGAATATACTGATAAAAATGATGTTCAAGTTAAGATGGAACCAGTCTCTGACGTTGAATCTTCATACTCAGTAAACATATAGCGCCGCACGAGTGGAACTGTCAAAGTGTTGTCTCGTCGTAACTAACATTCAATTTCAACATCGTGACACCATTTACAGTCTTGATAAAGCAGTGAAAGTTACGAAACAGTCCACTAACGACGCAACATGTACGTCATATCAACCTAGACGTACTTGAAAATGGCGATTAAGCCGAAACAGACTGTTGTAAGTAAAGATTACTTATTATAAGCAGCTGTTTGGTGTATCTACTCTAACAATCATGTCGTCTTCAGGATTGCAAATTGAAATTAGCATGGATGGTCCGAAATATTAGGCAAATTTAAACGTTACTGCGAAGTTACAACCAATTTATAATGGTGATGAAAGTGAAGTTGAAGTCAAAAATGAAAAGGTAGAATTAATAGAGTTATCAGATAATGAAATTGAGTTCAATATTTCTGAAATGAAGCCGAGCCAGGGAGTGCTAGAAACTCCTTTAAAACAGATTGAAGTCCTAAAATTCAAGGCAGAGGCACCAGATTGGGTGTTATTACTGTAATTAAATTTTAACTGCTCCGTAAGGAATTTAACAATATGTGGAATCCAGTAGTAAATAGACGAGGAGTAATATTGAATCTAGTAATGAAGAAATAATGGATGGAATGAACGCAAAACTAAAAAGATTAAATTATAAAATTGATTCTAACCTCCGTGATCTGGAAGTAAAAATAGGGCAACAACTGACTAAATTGCATAGTATTTTCAAAATCGAAATTACTGATGTTTGTAAAGTTTCCAAAGACGCATATGATCATGAAAGGGAGGTTGTCAGAAAGAATAGATAATGAATCCAGACATTTCTCTAATCGGTTTGAGGCCGTAACTAATAAAGTAAATAAATACTCTTCAGAAGAATACTAAGAAAGGAAAATCTGACTGTGTGAAATTATGTGAGGATGCTGATCAAACTTTTTCTGACAGAGTGGAGGCAGTAGAACTGCAAGTAGAAGAACCAAATACAAGTATTACTAAAACAGAAAATAGAGTAATCTCTGCTAGCTCTTGTAATACATGCATAAAGCATGCAGCTTCAGTTGATGCAGATTTTATCACATATCGTGAGTTTTCATGTTTTGATCCAGAGAAACATATTCATCTGTTAGAGCTCTGGAATGATTTTTTAAGATGCTTTACCAAATGCGCGGTCAGAACGCAAGAAAATTTCTTTCATGAGAAGACATTTGTCAGGAGATGCTTTGCGATGGTCAGCTGATATAATGAGTAGAGGTAAAACTCTTCATGAGTTTAAACTGTATTTCATTATGAGTAGTGGTCACACAAGAAGCAAAACGATGTTTTGAGAGAATTTTGCAGTGGTAAAAAGCTTACTCCAGCTCGTAAACCAGTTAAAAGTTTCTCTAGAAAGTGGGTTTCACGAATATCCCATCTGACAGAAAAGATGAAGCCAGGAATGATGATCATGGGACTATAAGGTAAGCTGTCTTGATATTGACAGAAAAGTACTGCAACAACTTAGCCACTAGGCTCCTCGACGGAGGAAGATGTAAGTATCGCGCCAATAAGTCAATGCTGAAGATGCCATCTCAGATGCTACCTGAAAGGAGTTCGTGTGGTACTTACCTAGGTGGCTGGTGAGGATGAAGGGACTGCGGCCTCACCAAATTGGTCACTTGTCGACCTAGAGGTTGATGAACTCCGTCAGAATACTCCAGAACTTAGGGTCGCTGATTCGTTTCTGGGAGAGAGCACTTCCGACCACGCCCTAGCCGCTTCTTAACAACGCAACGAGCGAATTCACAAGAAGAAGACTCCGCCGCCATCGCATTGGGTCTTGGGCACGGGTACTGCATGAAAGAATACGCTGCCTGGTGCTCTGCTGCAACACAATCCGTCGCCGCATCAGCAGTCACTGGAATCTGCACGCTACGACCCTGCGCTGTCCCGCTGTCGCGTGGTACTGAGCGAGTTTAAACACTGTGTAATACTCTGTGTCTTTAAAGTGTCTCATGTGTCAATAAATGACATAGTGGAACCACCAGTATTTGACTCACACATCATCCACTGAGCCAAGGGAAGAACCCATTCCACCACCCACAAAGTATCGCTTTCCCACCCCTCATCCCTAACAAAATAATGAACTTCGCGCCCCTCTCCATCCCTTCCCTTCCCTCCCCCGTCACTAACGCTCGATATCGAGTGTCATAGAACACCGACCCGCTACATTCTTGGTTCCCTTCTCTCGGCTCAGTCGGTCAGGTGTGATTGAAATATTGGTGGTTCCACTATGTCATTTATTGACACATAAGACAATTTGATGGAACAGAGTAATACATTGTGTTTTAACTCTCTCAATTCCACATGACAGCGGTACAGTGCTGGGTCGTAGCGTGCAGATGGCTCAAATGGCTCTGAGCACTATGGGACTTAACATCTGTGGTCATCAGTCCCCTAGAACTTTGAACTACTTAAACCTAACTAACCTAAGGACATCACACACATCCATGCCCGAAGCAGGATTCGAAACTGCGACCGTAGCGGTCACGCGGTTCCAGACTGAAGCGCCCAGAACCGCACGGCCACACCGGCCAGCTAGCGTGCAGATTCCAGTGACTGCTGATGCGGCGACGGATCGTGTTGCAGCAGAGCACCAGGCAGCGTATTCTTCCACGCAGTACCCGTGCCCATGACCCATTGCGGGGGAGGCGCGGTCTTCTCCTTGTGAATTCGCTCGTTACGTTATTAACAGGCAGCTAGGACGTGGTCGGGAGTGCTCTTTCCCGGAAACGAATCAGCGACACTAAGGTTTGGAGTATTCTGACGGAGTTCATCAACCTCTAGGTTGTCTAGTGACCCATTTGGTGAGGCCGTAGTACCTTCATCCTCACCAGCCACCTAGGTAAGTACCACACGAACTCCTTTCAGGAAGCATCTGGGATGGCATCTTCAGCGTTGACTTATTGGCGCGGTACCGACATCTTCTTCGGTCGAGGAGCCTAGCGGCTACGTCGTTGCACTGAAATATGACGTCCGCTGACTAACCATCGGTCCATCCGCCCCAGCAACATTTCTTTGTGTCTATTTTCTCCCCTCAAAGGACCACGACCTTATGCTCGTTTGTCGGAGGCATTCTTTCGGTGTTTTCGCCAATGTCGCGAATTTTCTAGGGCGGCGACTGATTCTTCGGTCGTTGATCTATGCTTCTCACATTGGGCAGAAACGTGAACAATTACGACACACCTACGGGCTTCCTTTGTTTTATCTCTATGCTGGCACGGTCGTGCATTGCCCTGTCGCCCTCCAACGCACCGCCAGACACATCAAGTAAGTACGTTCAGTGTGATGAGAGTTCCTGGAGCATTGACCGCCGCTGTGGGAACTGCGCTGGTCGTTGCTCTCCTTGGGAGCATTGCTCATCTGCTCGGTTGTTGGTCTGTCGAAGTGCTGACTGCTGCGGCGCAAACTCCATCGACCATCTGCCTCCTTGTTCGACTGCTGCTGCTTCTGAATTTTGTGGCTTAACGTGTCAAAGTCTTTAAAATGTTCGCTTAACCTATAATAAGTCTTTACGTATTTTTGTGCCGGATCTCTGCTTCAAACAACCATAAATAAGTATTACGCATGATTATTATATAGCCCACACTAGGAACAACTAAAGGTATTGTAGGCGGTGTACCGAAGAGTATTGTAACTGATATTGGAATGGCGATTAGTGCCGTATCTCACAATTTTTATAAACAAATCGTTGAAGTAGGATCGATACTTGAATTTCCTGCTCAAAAATGTCGAATCTTGACTGCAGCTGGACACAAATCAAATAGGATAAGTAAGCAGATTTTGTGACTGTGGAAGTAGGAATTGATACAACAGAATGGCCTTTCCTTGTTGCGGAACTCTACTCTTAAATTGACTGATTGGGCTAGATTTATTAAGAGAGAAGGACAGTGTTACTGACTCCTCACAAGGTGAATGTTTTATGAAGTTCAGTGGCATTCATGTCGACATTAGTCTGGATAAGCTGACACTGAACCACAAGAAACACTATTTGGGATACAAGATCCAGCTGGTACGTGAACAAGATGACACTACCAGGAATGACCCTGTATTTGATCATGAGATGGAAGACCTACAGTCCCTAATTAATAATAAAGTAAATGAAGCTACAGCTATTAACAAGCAACAACAAATAAACTGAGTTGCCGGTTCTGCACATTTATTATCGTCGACTAAATATGAAATAAATAACATGAACAGACTCATCTGTTGCACAACGGATACCTACAGGACGTAAAGATGGAAGTTTTCGATGAAATAGGTAACCATGTGCTCTGGTAAAAGCATGAAATTTATTCAAGAGACAACTGAAAACACTAATAAACTAAACAACTAATAAATGGCTAACGGCAGCTATTCTTCATAACACTCTCGGCTGAGTTATATAATTACATTTACAACTGCGTCTTGGAGACCCCATACATTAATTATGTATGGGTCAGAGGAATGTTTCAAGGGCACTTATGTACGTATCATAGAGATCCTGGACAAATAAAAGAATAAAGAAAAAACACCGTTGTGCAGTGGTTAGCAAATGGTTGTTCCCCTGGATTGAGTGCACTAAGCAAGTGAACGAGAAATCATCGATAAAAGTAAACTGTTAACAACTACATCATAGATGAAATTTTGTAACTAATTTGGAAGTTTTACCACGAGAATCAGTAACTGTGACATGTAACGATTCTCACAATCCGTGAACAAGTGGTCCTCACAAACAAAAATTGTGCATAAAATCAGTGTTAAAATTCAGAATAACTAAGAAAATTGGACAGGATACATTCTATATTTACATGTACATGGACACTCTGCAAGTCACACTTAGGTTCCCGGCAGAGGTTTCATTGCACCACCTTCACAATTCTCTATCATTCCAATCTCATATAGTGCGCGGAAGAAACGAACACCTTTACGTGAGACCTCCGATTTCCCTTATTTTGTTATGGTCATCTTGTATCCCTATGTAGGTCGGAGTCAACAACATAGTTTCACATTCGTAGGAGAAAGCTGGTGATTGAAGATGGCGCCGCAACGAGAAACGCCTTTGTTTTAATGATGACCACGCAAAATCCTGTATCATTTCAGTGACACTCTCTCCCCTATATAGCGATGTTACGAAACGTGCTGCCCTTCTTTAAACTACAATCGTAGTGTAGGCAATGTCTTTAGTAGATGTGTTACATTTTCTAAGTATCCTGGCAATAAAACGCAATGTTTGGTTATCCTTCCCCACAAAATTTTCTATGTGTTTTTTCCTATTTCAGTTGTTCGTCATTGTAATTCCTAGGTATTTAGTTTAATTTACGGCCTTTAGATCTGACTGATCCATCGTGTAACGGTAGTTTAACGGATTTCTTTTAGCACTCATGTGGATGGCCCCACACTTTTGATTATTTAGGGTCAGTTGCCAATTTTTGCACCAGTCATATAGCGTTTCTAAATCGTTTTGCGATATATTTTAATCTTCTGATGACTTTACTGGACGATAAACGACAGTGTCACCTGAAAACAACCTACGAAGGCTACTCAAATTGTTTCCCAAATCGTATATATAGATATGGAACAGAAATGGGCCTATAACACTGCCTTGGTGAACGCTAGAAATCTGTTCTGAAACATCCTGACAGTTTAAAACTGTGCGCCGGGCCGAGACTCGAACTCGAGACCTTTGCCTTTCGCGGCCAAGAGCTCCACCACCTGAGCTACCCATGCACGACTCACAACCCGTCCTCACAGCCTCAATTCTGCCAGTACCTCGTCTCCTACCTTCCAAACTTCACAGAAGCTCTTCTGCGAACCTAGCAAACCAGCACTCCTGTTTTACGCGATGACTTTCCTTCAGTTGCTATGAACTGTGACCTCTCTGACAGACAATCACGAATCCAGTCAAATAACTGACACGATACTCCATAATCACGCAATTTCACTACAAGCAGCTTTGATGGTACCGTGTCAAAAGCCTTCTGGAAATCTAGAAATACGGAATCAATTTGAAATCCCTTGCCAGTAGCACTAAACACTTTGTGTTAGTAAGGAGCTAGTTGTGTTTCACAAGAACAATGCTTTCTAAATCCGTGTTGACTGTGCGTCGATAGACGGTTTTCTTCGAGGTAATTCATTATTTTCGAACCAATATATGTTCCACAATCATGCTGCATATTGACGTATGATATAGGCCTGTAATTTAGTGGATTACTACTACCACCTTTCTTTAATATTCGTGTCACCTGTGCAACTTTCCAGTCTTTGGGTACGGATCTTTCGTCCAGCGAACGGTTGTAAATGATTGTTGAGTACGGAGCTATTGTATCAGGGTAGTCTGAAAGGAAAACAACTGGTATACTGTCTGGAAAGGAAGACCTGCTTTTGTTATGTGATTTAAGTTGCTTCACTACACCGAGGGTATCTACTTCTCACGTTGGCAGCTGTTCTTTATTCGAATTCTGGAATATTTACTTCGTCTTCTTTGGTGAACGAATTTCGGAAGGCTGTGTTAGTAACTCTGCTTTGGCAACACTGTTGTCGATAGTATTTCCATTACTACCGCGAAGAGTTGCAAGACCACGTGGAATCCCCATCAGATTCTATATTGAATTTGCAGCTGAGTTAGCCCCTCTTTCAACTATAATCTGGCGCAGATCCCTCGAAGACCAAATAGTTTCCAGTAGTAGGAAGAATTCACAGGTCACACCTAATTACTAGAAGAGTGGTAGAAGTAATCCAAAAAACTACCGTCAAATATCCTTGACATGAGTTTCCTGTAGAATCTTGGAACACAGTCTGAGCTCAAACATAATGAGGTATCTCGAACAGAATGACCTCCTCCATGCCAGCCAGCGTGGATTCCGAAAAGATCGATCATGTGAAAGCCAACTCGCACATTTCTCACATGAAGTACTGAAAGCTTTAGATCAAGGCAGTCAGATAGGTGCAGTAGTTCTCGATTTCTGAGTCAGTATCACGTCTACGCTTACTATCAAAAGAACGACCATACTGGGTATCAATCGAAATTTGTCACTGGAACGAGGACATTTTGGCAGGGAGGAAGCAGCAAGCTGTCTTTGATGCATAGTCATCGACAGAGCTAGAAGTAACTTCGGGTGTGCCCCAGGGATATGTGTTGGGACCTTTGCTGTTGATGTTGCATATTAATGTTTTTGCGGATGATACTAATAGTAACATCAGACTCTTCGCCGATGATGCAATTAACAATAATGAAGTACTGTCTGAAAGAAGCTGCACAGATATTCAATCAGATGGTGATAAGATTTCAAAGTTGTGCAAATATGGGGAACTCGCTTTAAATATTCAGAAATGAAAAATGTACACCACAAGAAACGAAATAAACCTGGTATCGTATGACTATAACATCAACAAGCCAAGCTATAATCGGTCATCTAATACGGATACTTGGTAGGGACATGAACGATCACATAGGCTCAGCCGTGGGTAAAGCAAGTGGCAGACTTCGGTTTGTTGGTGGAATATTAGGAAAATGCAGTCAGTTTACAAAGGAGATAGCTTAAAAATTACTAATGCGACCCATTCTACAATATTTCCGAAGTGTGTGGGATCCACGCCAAATAGGACTAACAGGGGATATTCGACGTATACAGAGAAGGGCAATATGGATTGTCATACGTTCGATTGATTCATGGGAGAGTGTGACAGAGATGCTAAAGGAACTGATTAAACATACCCGTTGCGGATATTTTGAAACCCGTGACTGTTAATTGAATGTAAATACTGTAAATAAAACTGTAACCAGTCACTTTTTTTGAATAGTTACTTATTATTCCATGAACCGGTTTTCCAACCTTTTCAGTTTCATCTTGAGATGGGGTTTTCCGGAAGTTAGATATCTGTTTGTAGCATAATGGCGCCCTTACTGCTACAAGGCAGCACCCGCCATTATGCTACAAACAGATATCTAACTTCCGGAAAACCCCATCTCAAGATGAACCTGAAAAGGTTGGAAAACCGGTTCATGGAATAATAAGTAACTATTCAAAAAAAGTGTCTAAGTGCAGTTTTATGATTTACAAACAGCTAAAGAAACTGAGATGGCAGACTCTTAAAACTATCCTGACGTGGGCTACTTATAGCGTTTCAAGAACTAGCTTTATATGGTGACAGTAGGAATATACTACACCCCCCCCCCCCCCCCGTCACTCTCTTATGAATCGACAGGAAAGGATTAGATTAATTACAACTCGCGCAGAGGTATTTAAGCAGCAATTCTTGCTGTGCTCCAGACGTGAATTGATAGGAAAAAACCCTAACAACTGGTACAATGTAACATCCCGTATGCTATGCATTTGACAGTGATTTACAGACCACGAATATATATAAGTAGATGCAGATAATACAGCGGATATCGTAGTATATACACTCCTGGAAATGGAAAAAAGAACACATTGACACCGGTGTGTCAGACCCACCATACTTGCTCCGGACACTGCGAGAGGGCTGTACAAGCAATGATCACACGCACGGCACAGCGGACACAGCAGGAACCGCGGTGTTGGCCGTCGAATGGCGCTAGCTGCGCAGCATTTGTGCACCGCCGCCGTCAGTGTCAGCCAGTTTGCCGTGGCATACGGAGCTCCATCGCAGTTTTTAACACTGGTAGCATGCCGCGACAGCGTGGACGTGAACCGTATGTGCAGTTGACGGACTTTGAGCGAGGGCGTATAGTGGGCATGCGGGAGGCCGGGTGGACGTACCGCCGAATTGCTCAACACGTGGGGCGTGAGGTCTCCACAGTACATCGATGTTGTCGCCAGTGGTCGGCGGAAGGTGCACGTGCCCGTCGACCTGGGACCGGACCGCAGCGACGCACGGATACACGCCAAGACCGTAGGATCCTACGCAGTGCCGTAGGGGACTGCACCGCCACTTCCCAGCAAATTAGGGACACTGTTGCTCCTGGGGTATCGGCGAGGACCATTCGCAACCGTCTCCATGAAGCTGGGCTACGGTCCCGCACACCGTTAGGCCGTCTTCCGCTCACGCCCCAACATCGTGCAGCCCGCCTCCAGTGGTGTCGCGACAGGCGTGAATGGAGGGACGAATGGAGACGTGTCGTCTTCAGCGATGAGAGTCGCTTCTGCCTTGGTGCCAATGATGGTCGTATGCGTGTTTGGCGCCGTGCAGGTGAGCGCCACAATCAGGACTGCATACGACCGAGGCACACAGGGCCAACACCCGGCATCATGGTGTGGGGAGCGATCTCCTACACTGGCCGTACACCACTGGTGATCGTCTAGGGGACACTGAATAGTGCACGGTACATCCAAACCGTCATCGAACCCATCGTTCTACCATTCCTAGACCGGCAAGGGAACTTGCTGTTCCAACAGGACAATGCACGTCCGCATGTATCCCGTGCCACCCAACGTGCTCTAGAAGGTGTAAGTCAACTACCCTGGCCAGCAAGATCTCCGGATCTGTCCCCCATTGAGCATGTTTGGGACTGGATGAAGCGTCGTCTCACGCGGTCTGCACGTCCAGCACGAACGCTGGTCCAACTGAGGCGCCAGGTGGAAATGGCATGGCAAGCCGTTCCACAGGACTACATCCAGCATCTCTACGATCGTCTGCATGGGAGAATAGCAGCCTGCATTGCTGCGAAAGGTGGATATACACTGTACTAGTGCCGACATTGTGCATGCTCTGTTGCCTGTGTCTATGTGCCTGTGGTTCTGTCAGTGTGATCATGTGATGTATCTGACCCCAGGAATGTGTCAATAAAGTTTCCCCTTCCTGGGACAATGAATTCACGGTGTTCTTATTTCAATTTCCAGTAGTGTATATAGTCTCACGACCGTCAGCTACTGCTAACACGAGACGTCGCTCTGAGACTAAATGCTTTTGTTGCCTTAGAGTGGAAAAGTAATGCCCAAACTGTTGGTGAGTTGCGTTTCTTGACAACAGAGACTAGCACGGAGCGGTAACATGATGGTTTTGTGTGGCGGCTACTGAGCCGCTCTTGAAAAGTGAAAATTACAGATGGATTCCCTATGAAACCAGTTGTACATGTCTAGTATGAATATACAATTGTGAACAGCAACTGATACTCTTACTAAAGCAGACTGAGACAATGTAGTTGTACAGAAAAGTCTGGAGGATGTGTTGTGCACTTCCTTTAAAGGATGAGAGGATACTGCTAAATTTACGTTAATGGGCGATAATATTGCGTGTATATTCCGTAGGAAAGTAGGCAATGCTTACCCTACGACTTATCTTAGGAGATGGGTTAAGGAAAGGCAAACCTAAGTTTCTGGCATTTGTAAACTTAGAGAAAGCTTTTCACAACTTTGACTGGAAAACACTTTTCCAAATTCTGAAGGTATCAGAGATAAAATACAGGGAGCAAAAGGCTATCTATAATTTGTACAAAAAACAGTTGTAAAAGTCGAGGGGCACGAAAGGGAAGCAATGGTTGAGAAGGGAGTGAGACAGGGTGGTAGCCTATGCCCGGTGTTATTCAATGTGTACATTGAACAAGCAGAAAAGGAAACCTAAGAAAAATTATGAGTAAGAATTAAAATCCAGGGAGAAGAAATAAAAACCTTTGGGTTTGCCGCTGACATTGTAATTCTGTCGGAGACAGGAAAGGATTTGGAAGAACAGTTGAACGGTATGGACAGTGTCTTGAAAGAAGGATATAAGATGAACATCAACAAAAGCAAAGTGAGGATAATAGAATGTAGTCGAATTAAGTCAGGTGATGCTGAGGGAATTAGATTACGAAATGATATAAAGTAGTAGATGAGTCTTGCTGTTTGGGACGTAAAATACTGATGAGGGTCGAAGTAGAGAGGATGTAAAACATATACTGGCGATGGCAAGGAAAGTGTTTCTAAAGAAGAGAAATTTGTTACCATTGAGTGTAGAGTTAGGTGTCAGAAAGTCTTTCTGAAAGTATTTGTATGGAGTGTAGCTATTGTAAGGCGTCTGGATTTTATGGACTTTACATGAGCTTGGTCCATAACGACAGTACGATACAGTATGAGATCTTCAGAAAACTACATTATCAACAAAAAGCAATTGCAGTAATTTCATGTACCAAAAACTAGCCAAACAATATCTACCAATGTAAGGACAGAGGCATGGATAAATAAGTTAAAGTGAAATGCGTTTTGGAGACGAACTGAGCAGGTGGTTAATGGCATTGGAAAACCCCACTTAACAAGAGAATCCTGAGCTTCAGCGCAGAAAGGGATAAGGCCATAACAATACATTATTCCCTTTAATGTAAATTCAGCCAGGATCGAGGATAAGTGACTGCACGGCTTTAACATGGCTAGCGGCGACCCGGAGAGAAAAATAGAAATCCACCTCTAACAAGATGGCGGTTGGCTAAAGCCATACTGGGCGACGCAAATGCGACATGGTGGGGAGATCTCCATTATATAAAAGCATTTTGGGAACTAAAAATTTCTAGATCTCTCTCGTCTCGCAGTAGACTACACAAGTGTGTGGAAAACAGTGAGGGCATTGAGAGCTTTGCCTCTGTGAAGTGTGGACGATATGCTTCATGTATCATTCCTGTGGGAATTTTTGCGGGCAATGAAATTGTGCACTTCAGTCCAACCCTTGGCGATTGTGCAATAGCCATTATTTCTGCTAGGGAAACATTAACGTCGTACGGAATGCAGGAAGGTGAGACTGAGTGAATTCACTCAAGGCCAGTGTAGAGAATTAGCGTTTCAGGTCCAGCATAGAGACAACGCCATTGCAGAACCTGATTCGTGAAGTACCATCACGCATTAGGCCACAGAAAATGTTGAGTCGAGATTTTGTTCCCTCCAACCTGTATGCTTTGACAATTGAATATCAAAAGCTAGGATACTAACCTACCGTCACATTGAGTGAATGAGAGTTTTTCAGTGGTTTAAAAGGTAAATGTATTCTCCACCGACTTAGTGCATTGACCAGCTTCGATATTGTAGAAGTAAATTTAATAGATGAAGATTTTTGATGATCCTTGCCTGTGATAACATTTTCATTTGTAGAGATAATGACTTAATAATTGCCAATTCAATATGTTCGAGACTTAAATATTTTGTTATTGAGTGTTGAAAGTAATTGAACACGATTGTTGTGTGTCACTTGACCCCTGAAAGTACAGTTGATAAATTATATGTAGAATGAAAAAGGGAACTGCTGCTTTGTCTTTCAGGAATAGATACCAAAGTTTCACTTTTATTAAATCATGCTTCTAGTTCCGTTCAAAATGGCTCTGAGCACTATGGGACTTAACATCTGAGGTCATCAGTCCCCTAGAACGTAGAACTACTTAAACCTAACTAACCTAAGGACATCACACACATCCATGCCCGAGGCAGGATTCGAACCTGCGACCGTAGCGGTCACGCGGTTCAAGACTGAAGCGCCTAGAACCGCACGGCCGCACCGGCCGGCTCTAGTTCCGTGACAGGAGCATTTCTAATTAATATTTTATGATCTGTACCTAATGTTAGCTGCCTTACAAGGCCAGATCCATATTTATATAGAATATCTGTTTAACACCCCAGGCTTGAGAAGACAGTTAAGAATTTTTATCCATTTGCGAGCTTATCTTACACCATGTATGGAAGTGAAGCGTGGATGATAAACAGCTTAGATAAGAAGAGAATAGAAGACTTTGAAATGTGGTGCTACAGAATAATTCTGAAGATTAGATGGTTACATAACGTAAGTAATGAGGATGTACTGAATAGAATTGGGGAGAAAAGGAATTCGTGACACAACTTGACTAGAAGAATGGATCGGTTGGTAGGAAACGTTCTGAGGCATCAAGGGATCGCCAATTTAGTACTGGAGGCAAGCATGGAGGTTAAAATTCTTAAAATTCGTAGAGGGAGACCAAGAGGTGAATACACAAGCAGATTCAGAAGGATGTAGGCTGCAGTAGTTACTCGGAGATGAAGAGGCTTGCACAGGATTGGAGAGCTGCATCAAACCAGTCTCTGAACTGAAGACCGCAACAACAAAAGCTGTGTGTACGTCATTCAAATGAAAGAAACCACTCATAGACGTTGGTGGAAGACGCTATGAGTGAAGACACTCAGTGTCCTGTGCTACTGGACGCGGTCACAGTGTTCAGTGAATTGGTGAGGGGGGGGGGGGGGCAGGGAAGCTACCGCTGCTGCTGCGCTCTGGTCCACCCGGCGATGCGCGGCGGGCAACACAGGCAGCAGTCTGCGGCTGCAGCAAGTTGTGTAGCGGTGGCGTCGTCAGTGGCTGACCTCATCCTGTCTGCTGTGGGTGTGTCGCATAGTTGCGGATACTGTTTACAATGGTATTAGGCGTGTGCTGGATCATCGACAAATAAATTCTGATGTTTTTCTCGAATGTGTTTATGGATTCTTCCTAAACTTCTTGGTAGAACAATTCCATATCTAGGGTTGAATAAAAAGTGCACTGTTTTGGTTCTCCTGAATCAGTAGAACAAAAAGGTGTACTTGTTAAACAATTTAATTCTGCTTGAAAGTGGTGGGTCCTTAACGTAGGATAAACTTCGGCAAAACTTTCATGGAGTCAGTACTCTATCATCCGGGGTTTGAGGGAAAATTATTGGCACACTGTATTTGATCACTTTTCGACGTGACATTTTGTGTTATGGCTCTCGTTATCGATCCCGCAGGTCCCCTTTCGCCTTTAATGTGGGCTCGGCTCCTTTCATTAGTGGTTTCAACACAATTTCACCTGCTAATTTATGGAACAGTATAACGATATATGGGACGTTCAGAGGAATCAAGTTTTCAGAAAAATGGACATAAGGTTCTTGCTGTTTAATTGTTACAGGAAAAAGCCTGCACCATTTTAAAACGATTGAATGACAGAAGATATTTTGTATACCAGTTGTAGAAGTATGAAACCGGACTTTCGTTGCAATAAATACACGTCTGTTGTTTGAAACTGATAAACAATATTTCATTCAAAATAATCTCCATTGATATTTATACATTTCGCACCTCTCTGGTAGGCTATGAATGCCATGCCAAAAAACAGTTCTTCTTTTGAAGCGAACCAGTCAACGAGCCATTTTCGAACATTTTCATACGAATCGATGCGTTGTTCAGCGAGTGTGTGTCCCAGTGACGCAAATAGATGATAATTGGACGCATCCAAGCCTGAAGAATAGCCCGCATGCCCTAGTATTTCCCAACGGAACGCCTCTATCGTTTCCCTTACCCGTTTTGCTGCGTGTGATGGGGCGTTATCGTGGAGCGGTATGACTTGTGTTGCCTTTTTCCATATTCCGATCGTTTTTCACGTAATGGTCGATTTATTTGCCGTTGGTAGCGATCAGTGTTAACAGTATTAACAGGTTTTCGCAGCTCGTAATAGATGACACCCTTCTAATGCCATCAAACACAGAGCATTGTCTACTTTTTGGTCTTGCAGTGGATGTCTACGGTTTGCCTGGATTTACCCATCATTTACGACGCTTATGATTCTCAAAATATATCCATTTTCATCAAAAAGACTCTTTTTGTATCTGGCGAGCAGCATTTCACAAGTGGTCTTTCGATTTGCTTTCTGTCTTTCATTCAATTCATGCGGAACTCATTTTCCCCCTTTTTGCGTCTTTCTCATAACTTTCAACGGAAGAGAAACGGCTTTCTGCGTCACATTCAATTGTTCCGTGAGTTTGAGTATCGCCTTCATCCAACAAGGACTGGAAGTCGATCTCTTAGAGCTTTTTCGCTGGCTTCCCGCGCTCGTCGTTTATCGAGTCAAAATGACCACATTTGGATGTTTCGGCACTGTGTTTTCTCAAGAGCATGTTCGCCGAAGCATGTTCGACAAGCATTCGATGCGCTTCTGCAGAAAACCAATGCTGTCCGCATATTGTAGTTGGTATGCACAAAATTCGACTTGTTTATGGGATCGAAACAGATACAGATGTATGGAACTTGTGTTACTGCAAGTTGACATTCGTCGTCAGCCGTTACAGGAAGCAGATGGCGCTGCAGCACCATGACTCCCGGCACCATCTGTAGGGAAATTCCGGTTTCATATTTCTAGACATGGCAATGTGTTCTCATACTGAAAAAGGAGAAATTTGAGTACATTACATATTACTTCGAATAGAAAAGTAAAATTTTGGACTTGATCCTTTTTGCGCTGAATATATTATAGTTGTATTTTCCTCTTTAATCTAGTCTTCAGATGTTACGAGGGCTGTGCAGATAGTAAGCTCCGATCGGTCGCGAAATGGAAACGACTATGAAAATCCGGTAAAGCTTTGCAGAGATGTGTTGGGCAGTGTCTCTAGTATGACTCTAGGTAGAATTACGTCGCTCTTTTCATTCCTGAGCTCTCAGTGAGCGCGTAAAGATGTTATAGAAAATAGTGTCTCCCGCCAAGTACGAGGGCCTGGTGAGAATTTTCCCCTGAAGCTATGCAACCAGCATTACATAACTGTCGTGCGGTTTCATCTTCAAGACAATTCTCAGGCTCATTCTGCAGGGGCAATGAAGATGTTCCTGCATCGTTTCAATTGGAAATGTTTGGTTACCCACAATACAGCCCGTAATTGTCTCCCACTGAGTTTCATCTGTGCTCAAACGAACCGCTGGCTATGAAGACAACATTTTGGCACAGACAACGAGCTGTAGGCCAGCGTAGAGAATTGGCAGAAAGCACTGGCGGCTGCCTTCTATGATGCGGGTATTGGAAAGTTGGTACAACGCTATGACGAATGTCTGAGTCAGAACGGCGACTACTTAGAGAAGTAGCTGAAAGGTGTAGCTAACTGTTACAAATGAAACATTTCCGATTTTCACTGTGATTTTCATTTCGCGATCAATCGTAACTTACTTTCTGGACAGCCCTCGTATTAAGGAAATGGTAAAGAAATCATATTTGATAAATATATAATTACGAATTTATTCCCTTTGTTTGTTTAGAACTAATTCTTGCAGGCACGAAGGTATGAAATTTATATGCAAGCCTCCAACTTTCAATTGTAATTATGACTTTAATGAAAATGGCAAAGGTAATGTTAATCAGACTGGGGGGAGTTGTGATCTAAATAACAGCAGTTTTGTTCGTTCTCAACATCACAAGACAAAAAAATGCGTAAAGAAACGGCACAGCATCAATTTTTATTTGATAAACATTTTCAATGATATGCAGTCTATGGTGAACAAAGCGATCAGCTGGGGATCAACTACGAAACTAACCAGAAATAAACGCTTTACCTGACTTCATGCATGTGAATGACCCATAAAATACGCTAGTATCATGAATCTAGCTATTCAATAAAGAAAAATATGGTTCCAAAGAACAGGGCGCTGAGAAGCATATATTGAAACCCTACGCCGCAGCATTGAATACTTTACGTTCCTGCTGGTCAGGGCGGTACACCATGGTGCGTTTGGCGACTGGAGTCTTGGACAGCAGCAATCTGTTATTAATGGTGTACACCTGAAAATGCAAGTATGTGGTCTTGTGTTAGGCTAATACGGAATACAGGTACTCCCCTAAGAGCTTCTGAAACACTGGTGGATCCCAACGCAGAGATGGACCAGTTTGCTGGTCTGCCAAACCAATTTGACTCCGTATCACGACTACGAGTGATGGAATATGTCAAATGTTTAGACGGCCGACAGGACAAATAAGTACACCCACGCTTCTCTCGTTGCGTGCATGATGCTAGAAGCAGTGCCTCTGACGGTTCCGATGGTCACTGGCACAGGCTATATAGCAAACGACATAAGTCTCACCATTTAGGTAAAGACCTGCAGTTCTTTACTAGCGAAGTACCAGTACAAGAGTGTCAACGTTTCTTTCTCTCAGCCTTCCTCGCCAGCTCAGTAACCTAGCACATTTACATCTTAGACTACTCCAATTTTAGCCCAAGCCAATCACAAGCTGGAGCGGGGCAGTCGAAGCTGGAAGGCCACCCCTTCCTCTACATACACAGATTTGACCAATCAGTGACTTTAAAAATTAATTGGGAGAAAAGCAAAAAAGATTCAGCATCGCGGCCTCTTTCCCATGCGTTTACGCCGTGTCTTTTTCTAATAGCATGACCTAGATGGAACTACAGTCCTCCATAAAAAGATCATTATCTCCTCTGTTGCATCCATTTCGAACTTTTCAAAGAACGGCCATAAACACACAAATGTTTTGTACCAGAGCCTGGACGTCTGGTTCAAATGGTTCAAATGGCTCTGAGCACTATGGGACTCAACTTCCGAGGTCATTAGTCCCCTAGAACTTAGAACTACTTAAACCTAACTAACCTAAGGATATAACACACGTCCATGCCCGAGGCAGGATTCGAACCTGCGTCCGTAGCAGTCTCGCGATTCCAGACTGCAGCGCCTAGAACCGCACGGCCACTTCGGCCGGCTGGACGTCTGGGAGCCACTGACATGTCCCATGGAAATTCACAGGAACACACAGTTGTCTCATCGGCTTCCTGCCTAGCAAGGGCACATCCTCTGCTTCATTGCTGGTCATCAATGCTCTGGCCACAGCAGTGCCAACTCCTTGGCGCTAGTCAGCCTACCTGGATGCGGCCACCGACCGACCAGCGCCATCCAACGTGTCTGCACAATGAGACCGAGGCACTCGGCAGTCCGCAACATTTTCAGCCAGGTTCCACAGTAAAACGCTCCCCTCGGCCCTCAGCCACCGTACACTTTTACTGCAGTAGTTTAAATCGACACCCCTCTTCCTTTGAATGCAGGTAAGGCTTACCGCTATTCCTTCACTAGAGCACAGAAACCTGAGCGTTAACTACTGCCAACCATTTCAGCATATGAATAAAGTCGGATCACATCCAGTATAGCAACCAAGTAATAAAAATCAACTACCCTAAGAACATTACGCAGCATAACACAGTATCAGAAGTGAGAGTACAATACAATCTCTCACATTTTCAAAGAAAAATGTATTCACTTTCGTCTGCTTCCTCTTTCAAAGATGAGGACGATTTTGAGGTCGTGTCGCACGATCTGTTCTTGAAACAATGTGGAGACATAGGTGGAATGTACAGCAGTGAACCCTCACTTCCTTTTTCTCTCACTTTTGTTACTTGAGGACATTTGGTATAAAGTAGTCCCTACTGCACGTTACAGAAGACATGTTCTTTCTTAAGCCATGTTTGTCAAATCTTACATCATAGTTCAGACGGTGCTTAAACATCAGGAAAAAATGAGATAGTTTAATGCAACGATCTCTTAGTCAGCCAGATGATACCATAACCATCAACCAATTTTTTTTCTCTTCGTTACTGAGTTCTCTAAGTTTCTAGTACACTAAAAGTATTAGAATTTAATTTCAGTGATCTCAAATGTGAGAAACGTTTCCTGTGCTACTCTGATGATATCCATCCAATCACTTGGTGCATAAACGCGCGAAACTTTCCTACCGGCTTTGTCCACTAAACCAAGGTTACTATCACTGAGTAAGTAAGAATCCCTGATAACAAGAATTTTCTATCAATGGTTCAGACATTGATCCTATAATCTTGAGATAACTTCATTTTGATGATCCTGTTTTGGTTGGTTCAACAACCTTAGTATAAGATACCTTTATAATGTGTAGTGTGCATCTGCTGTAAGATGATGGACTAAAACTGAAGCTAGTTCCTGAGAGCCCCATCCTCTCAGTTTGAGGTGACATGTACACGAGTGATTTCCCAAATTACCAGAAAATATTTCGCACTTATAGAGGTACAGGTCTCTTTTACAGTAAGATGTTGAGGTGGTTATCATTGTGAGGGCTCTTCGCAAGTAAAACGTAATCTAATAAGTTTCATGAGACGTGGTACCTTCATCTACTTTGGAATACTGTTTTGATTGATATGTTTTAGCTAAATGAATGTTTTTCATAGTCCTTAAAGGATCTCTCTCTCAGCGTTCTGTTCACAGCATTTAAATTGTAATTCCATTCCATTATTTGCGTGGCTGGTGTCTTTTGACTATGATGTGTAGAAGTGCAAATTAAACTTAGTACTAAACACATTGTAATAGCATTTCCCCTTTACTGGATTTCATGTTCGACTTCACATTTCTCTTACATATACCTCATTCATTTTCCGTATTGTTAAATCAGAATGGAGATGTTTCCTTCCCGGATTCCTATCTTGAGTGTGATGATTTTGGAAAGATGGGAAGCCATAGGTTCCACAACGTCAGTATCATCAACTTCACTGGCTACCTTCTTGCCACACCCATCCAGTACGCTAAAAATTTCATATTTTCTGGTTCATGTATACAGTCTATTCCCATTAACTTGAAGAACACACAAAAACAGCTTTTACACACTGTTACAGATCTCACTCCAGTCTTTGAGGAATACTCGAAGGTGGCGCATTTCGGAACCATTTCTTTTCGGAAAGTCCCCAACGATATACGTTCTGACGACTGTAATGATTAACTTTCCACAAGAAATGAAATGTGTTTTCTTCCTCTCCTTTAACATTGCTAGCAGTCTTTCATTGGGTTCAATATGACACCTTATGCACATCTGAAATATTTTTACCCCAGTTCTTAAAACTGTTGTGCTTAATATACATAACATTCTCCTTCTGACTCTGCATAAAATGATATTCTGTTTAATTTTATATTTAAAACACATTTATATTTATTCATACCTTTTGCACTGAGTACCACTGCAGTGAGTATAGCCCCATCTAAATTTTTTGTCTTCCTTCTTGAGTGTAGCATTGTGGAAATACAATGATCACTGTTGTGTTGAACACCTTTTATATGGATCCACAGAAACAATGAAAACAACAGTTCCGGCTTATTCTTGTACTTACTGTTAGGGTTTCTTGCCTCAGATTTTGTTGCTGATGGCCTCTGTTGGTAGCTTGTGCTTTGCCTCAACGTGTCACAGAATTACATTGTTGTTGTTCTTGGGGTCTTTAGTCCTGAGACGGGTTTGATGCAGCTCTCCATTCTACTCTATCCTGTGCAAGCTTCTTCATCTCCCAGTACCTACTGCAACCTAAATCCTTCTGAATCTGCTTAGTGTATTCATCTCTTGGTCTCCCTCTACGATTTTTACCCTCCACGCTGCCCTCCAGTGCTAAATTGGTGATTCCTTGATGCCTCAGAACATGTCCTACCAACCGATCCCTTCTTCTAATCAAGTTGTGCCACAAGCTCCTCTTCTCCCAAATTCTATTCAATATCTCCTCATTAGTTATGTAATCTACCCATCTAATTTTCAGCATTATTCTGTAGCACCACATTTCGAAAGCTTCTACTCCCTTCTTGTCTAAACTATTTATCGTCTATGTTTCATTTCCATACATGGCTACACTCCATACAAATACTTTCAGAAACGGCTTCCGGACACTTACATCTATACTCGATGTTAACAAATTTCTCTTCTTCAGAAACGCTTTTCTTGCCATTGCCAGTTTACATTTTATATCCTCTCTACTTCGACCATCACCAGTTATTTTGCTCCCCAAATAGCAAAACTCCTTTACTACTTTAAGTGTCTCATTTCCTAATCTAATTCCCTCAGCATCACCCGACTTAATTCGACTACATTCCATTATCCACGTTTTGCTTTTGTTGATGTTCATCTTATACCCTCCTTCGAAGACGCTTTCCATTCAGTTCAACTGCTCTTCCAAGTCCTTTGCTGTCTCTGACAGAATTACATTGTCATCGGCGAAGTTTTTATTTCTTCTCCATGGATTTTAATACCTACTCTGAACTTTTCTTTTGTTTCCTTCACTGCTTGCTCAATATACAGATTGAATAACATCGGAGAGAGGCTACAATCCTGTCTCACTCCCTTCCCAACCACTGCTTCCATTTCATACCCCTCGACTCTTCTAACTGCCATCTGCTTTCTGTACAAATTGTAAATAGCCTTTCGTTCCCTGTATTTTACCCCTGCCACCTTCAGAATTTGAAAGAGAGTATTCCAGTCAACATTGTCAAAAGCTTTCTCTAAGTCTACAAATGCTAGAAACGTAGGTTTGCCTTTCCTTAATCTTTCGTCTAAGATAAGTCGTAAGGTTAGTATTGCCTCACGTGTTCCAACATTTCTACGGAATCCAAACTGATCTTCCCCGAGGTCCGCTTCTACCAGTTTTTCCATTCGTCTATAAAGAATTCGCGTTAGTATTTTGCAGCTGTGACTTATTAAACTGATAGTTCGGTAATTTTCAAATCTGTCAACATCTGCTTCCTTTGGAATTGGAATTATTATTACATTCTTCTTGAAGTCCGAGGGAATTTCGCCTGTCTCATACGTCTTGCTCACCAGATGGTAGAGGTTTGTCAGGACTGGCTCTCCCAAGGCTGTCAGTAGTTCTAATGGAATGTTGACTACTCCTGAGGCCTTGTTTCGACTTAGGTCTTTCAGTGCTCTGTTAAACTCTTCACGCAGTATCATATCTCCCATTTCATCTTCATCTACATCCTCTTCCATTTCCATAATATTGTGCTCAAGAACATCGCTCCTGTATAGACCCTCTATATACTCCTTCCATCTTCCTGATTTCCCTTCTTCGCTTAGAACTGGGTTTCCATCTGAGCTCTTGATATTCATGCAAGTGGTTCTCTTTTCTCCAAAGGTATCTTTAATTTTCCTGTAGGCAGTATCTATCTTACCCCTTGTGAGAGAAGCCTCTACATCCTTACATTTGTCCTCCAGCCACCCCTGATTAACCATTTTGCACTTCCTGTCGATCTCATTTTTGAGACGTTTGTATTCCTTTTTGCCTGCTTCACTTACTGCATTTTTGTATTTTCTCCTTCAATCAATTAAATTAAGTATCTCGTCTGCTACCCAAGGATTTCTACTCTTCTTTTTACCTACTTGATCCTCTGCTGCCTTCACTATCTCATTCCTCAAAGCTACCCATTCTTCCTCTACTGTATTTCTTTCCCCCATTCCTGTCAATTGTTCCCTTATGCTGTCCCTGAAACTCTGTACAACCTCTGGTTCTTTCGGTTTATCCAGATCCCATATCCTTAAATTCCCAAGTTTTTGCAGTTTCTTCAGTTTTAATCTACAATTCATAACCAATAGATTGTGGTCAGAGTCCACATCTGTCCCTGGAAATGTCTTACAATTTAAAACCTGATTCCTAAATCTCTGTCTTACCATTATATAATCTATCTGAAACCTTCTAGTATCTCCAGGGTTCTTCCATGTATACAGCCTTCTTTCACGATTCTTGAACCAAGTGTTAGCTATGATTAAGTTATGCTCTGTGCAAAATTCTACCAGGCGGCTTCCTCTTTCATTTCTCTCCCCCAATCCATATTGACCTACTACGTTTCCTTCTCTTCCTTTTCCTACTGTCGACTTCCAGTCATCCATGACTATTAAATTTTCATCTCCCTTCACTACCTGAATAATTTCTTTTATCTCATCATACATTTCATCAATTTCTTCATCATCTGCAGAGCTAGTTGGCATATAAACTTGTACTACTGTAGTAGGCGTGGGCTTCCTGTCTATCTTGGCCACAATAATACGTTCACTATGCTGTTTGTAGTAGCTTACCCGCACTCCTATTTTTTTATTCATTATGAAACCTACTCCTGCATTACCCCTATTTGATTTTGTATTTATAACCCTGTATTCACCTGACCAAAAGTCTTGTTCCTCCTGCCACCGAACTTCACTAATTCCCACTATATCTAACTTTAACCTATCCATTTCCCTTTTTAAATTTTCTAACCTACCTGCCCGATTAAGTGATCTGACATTCCACCCTCCGATCCGTAGAACGCTAGTTTTCTATCTCCTGATGACGACGTCCTCCTGAGTAGTCCCCGCCCGGAGATCCGAATGGGCGACTGTTGTACCTCCGGAATATTTTACGCAAGAGGACGCCATCATCATTTAACCATACAGTAAAGCTGCATGCCCTCGGGAAAAATTACGGCTGCAGTTTCCCCTTACTTTCAGCCGTTCGCAGTACCAGCACAGCAAGGCCGTTTTGGGTAGTGTTACAAGGCCAGGTCAGTCAATCATCCAGACTGTTGCCCCTGCAACTATTGTAAAGGCTGCTGTCCTCTTCAGGAACCACACGTTTGTCTGGCTTCTCAACAGATACCCCTCCGTTGTGCACCTACCGTAAGGCTATCTGCATCGTTGAGGAACGCAAGCCTCCCCACCAACGGCAAGGTCCATGGTTCTTGGGTGGAGGGGGGGGGGGGGAGAATTACATTCTACTCAGAATTACATTATGAGTATACAACTTTGAGTTGCCTAAAATACTAGCAGTTATGAATTCGGATGTGAAATGTCATCTGATGACAACGGAGAAATTGACGCTATTATTTCTCATATCAGTGAATCAGCTTAGGACGTTGATGATGATGTCGGAAATCTGAAAATAACTTTTACTGAAACTGGCGACATGTGAATGTCTTCAAGTAAGTGTATTTAATATACCATTTGTTTATAATAAAGAAACAATAAGTAATACATTTTATAAAAGTAACTGCACAATGTGATTGCCGCTAAATTCAGAAACGAGTCCCGGTACGATCAAGGGATTTATATGGTGGGGTAGCCCTCTATCCCCGTCCATGAAAAAGGTTCTTGTTTTTACCTGAAGGGCGTGCTTTTGAAGATACAAGGGCTGAGAACTTGCACCCGCTAGAAATTTCTAGAACATCCCAAAACATTCGAAAGTATTCGAGAGCATTCTACAACATTCCAGAATCTTCCACAATGAATCTAGATGTTCGGGAATAGTACGGAACACACTAAAAGATTAGGGAACATTCGGAAAGATTACGGAATATTCGTGAACATCTCTGAACATACCAGATCATTTTGGAACATTCTAGAACATTCGAATGTTGTGGAATGTTCTGCAACATTGTGGATTATTCGAAGCCTTTTTGGTATGTTTCAGAATTCGCCACTGGTGGGTGTACATAAAACAAGACCCGTCGGGGGTTCCAACGTCAGTTCTTTACCAGTGACGAATGGAGAAACCGAAAAAGTAGTGCAGTGTGTGAATAAAAACGAACAATGAAGTGTCAGTAGTCAAAGCGATACAGTGAATGAATATAAATAAAAAATGAAGTGTGTAAAATGTACTTAGTGTATTTGTTACTAAAAAGTTGATTTGATTTATATGTTAGACACTGTCCAAACATAACAGAAGGGACTTTGCTAGTTCTGAAGCATAACGGCGAAAACAAAAACAACAGCGATAAAACGCAACAGACGAAGAGCGCGAAGCACGTATTAGTTCCCAACGAACGTGCATGAACACTGTGAGAAGCAGAGACACCGAAGAATAAGAAAGGAATGAGCTGAAGGATCAAGAATTGCGACACAGTCTTATAACAAAAGACTGCGAACTCAAGCCAGCCATGAAAATATCACCCTACGAGAAGCGCGTACGAGGGAAAGTAAACTATGCAACCTAACAAACGAAGCATGCCACTATGACCCGCGGAAAGGATACAAAAAACGCAAACACGTCGTAATAGGAAAAATGAATAACATCGGCCAAATTTGCAAGGTGAAGAAATTCAGTAGAGAAACACCAGCATTCTGTTACATGAATGGAAAAATTCGATTACCACCACTAGAAGGACCTCAGCAGGAATTTTCACATTACATGATCGGGGAAACTGAAGAATCCAACCACTTTCTAGAAAATATAAACGCGTATAACGCCTATTTCCAATCGACTTCTTTCGCTGTCACTTGGATCAACACTAACGTAGATAAAATATATTATGTTTTTTTCCATCCGAGGACAAATCTATTGCAACATGGGTGCATTACTGTCACTGACCAACGAAGATTATAAATTTCTGCAAGTATATTTCATCGAAAATGAAGAAACAGAAATAGATCAACGATGGGAAAATATCAGTGGATTAAGACGAGAAGTAGTCCGAGATGTACAGAGGATCTTACACGAGTACAATCAACTGATTCACATATACAAAACACTACTAGACCGAACGATTTCTGATGAATATAAAGCTATTATTCGCGCCCATAAAATATCACATGGAGAACACAAACAAAACGTCCATTTAATGCAAGTCAGATATAAAAAGTCGCCACCCAGCGCATTGCAGAGATACACCGTTCATATGATGCTCTCCAAAGCCGTTAATATTTCCGCACGGGTAGGACGGATATTAATTTAATGTGAAACAAAACCAACCTGCAACAGGCGTAGAAACAAACAAAAACGATACTTCCAAGGATTTCTCTGCTTACCGCGTAATGATAAGAGACAATGAAACATACAATCTCATCCTCAATACTCGTCGTTTATTCCAACAATTCCTGGTGGATATGTAAACAGAAATGGAAGAGAAATGGATGCTTTACATAAGACTGAATCAGAAGCAACTAGCTCGTAGGAATGCATCCACCTTCGGGAGACAATCATAACTAACAGAAACATTGACAACGTTGTAACAATGGTAATCTTACCCTCATCATACAAACGAAGTCAGAGACAAATGCACGAATACACTCAAGATGCTATCATCTACAGAAGAAATATGGACTACCTGATCTCGTCATAACATTCACATGCAACTCGTCGTGGCCAGATCTCAGAGAACAACTGAGATACAGACAAGCTCCCTCCCCCACCGACACGACGAAATAGCCCGAGATTTCTGACAAAAGCAAATCAAGGGATTTATATGGTGTGGTAGCCCTCTATCCCCATCCATGAAGAAGGTTCTTGTTTTTACCTGAAGGGCGTGCTTATGAAGATACAAGAACAAAAAACCACATCTTTGGAACTGTTAAATTCTGGATGTACATAATCGAATGGCAAAAACGAGGACTGCCTCACTCACACAATCTCATATGGCCTTCACGATAGAATTTATCCCACGGATAAAATAATGTATGACGAGATAAAAGAAATTATTCAGGTAGTGAAGGGAGACGAAAATTTAATAGTCATGGGTGACTGGAATTCGTCAGTAGGAAAAGGGAGAGAAGGAAACATAGTAGGTGAATATGGATTGGGGGGAACAAATGAAAGAGGAAGCTGCCTTGTAGAATTTTGCACAGAGCATAACTTAATCATAGCTAACACTTGGTTCAAGAATCATAAAAGAAGGTTGTATACCTGGAAGAATCCTGGAGATACTAATAGGTATCAGATAGATTATATAATGGTAAGACAGAGATTTAGGAACCAGGTTTTAAATTGTAAGACATTTCCAGGGGCAGATGTGGATTCTGACCACAATCTATTGGTTATGAACTGCAGATTGAAACTGAAGAAACTGCAAAAAGGTGGGAATTTAAGGAGATGGGACCGGGATAAACTGAAAGAACCAGAGGTTGTACAGAGTTTCGGGGAGAGCATAAGGGAACAGTTGACAGGAATGGGGGAAAGAAATACAGTAGAAGAAGAATGGGTAGCTCTGAGGGATGAAGTAGTGAAGACAGCAGAGGATCAAGTAGGTAAAAAGACGAGGGCTAATAGAAATCCTTGGGTAACAGAAGAAATATTGAATTTAATTGATGAAAGGAGAAAATATAAAAATGTAGTAAATGAAGCAGGCAAAAGGGAATACAAACGTCTCAAAAATGAGATCGACAGAAAGTGCAAAATGGCTAAGCAGGGATGGCTAGGGGACAAATGTAAGGATGTAGAGGCTTGTCTCACTAGGGGTAAGATAGATACTGCCTACAGGAAAATTAAAGAGACCTTTGGAGAGAAGAGAACCACTTGTATGAATATCAAGAGCTCAGATGGCAACCCAGTTCTAAGCAAAGAAGGGAAGGCAGAAAGGTGGAAGGAGTATATAGAGGGTTTATATAAGGGCGATGTACTTGAGGACAATATTATGGAAATGGAAGAGGATGTAGATGAAGATGAAATGGGAGATAAGATACTGCGTGAAGAGTTTGACAGAGCACTGAAAGACCTGAGTCGAAACAAGGTCCCGGGAGTAGACAACATTCCATTAGAACTACTGATGGTCTTGGGAGAGCCAGTCCTGACAAAACTCTACCATCTGGTGAGCAAGATGTATGAGACAGGCGAAATACCCACAGACTTCAAGAAGAATATAATAATTCCAATACCAAAGAAAGCAGGTGTTGACAGATGTGAAAATTACCGAACTATCAGTTTAATAAGTCACAGCTGAAAAATACTAACGCGAATTCTTTACAGACGAATGGAAAAACTGGTATAAGCGGACCTCGGGGAAGATCAGTTTGGATTCCGTAGAAATGTTGGAACACGTGAGGCAATACTAACCTTACGACTTATCTTAGAAGAAAGATTAAGGAAAGGCAAACCTACGTTTCTAGCATTTGTAGACTTAGAGAAAGCTTTTGACAACGTTAACTGGAATACTCTCTTTCAAATTCTGAAGGTGGCAGGGGTAAAATACAGGGAGCGAAAAGCTATTTACAATTTGTACAGAAACCAGATGGCAGTTATAAGAGTCGAGGGGCATGAAAGGGAAGCAGTGGTTGGGAAGGGAGTGAGACAGGGTTGTAGCCTCTCCCCGATGTTATTCAATCTGTATATTGAGCAAGCAGTAAAGGAAACAAAAGAAAAATTCGGAGTAGGTATTAAAATTCATGGAGAAGAAGTAAAAACTTTGAGGTTCGCCGATGACATTGTAATTCTGTCACAGACAGCAAAGGACTTGGAAGAGCAGTTGAACGGAATGGACAGTGTCTTGAAAGGAGGATATAAGATGAACATCAACAAATGCAAAACGAGGATAATGGAATGTAGTCAAATTAAATCGGGTGATGCTGAGGGGATTAGATTAGGAAATGAGACACTTAAAGTAGTAAAGGAGTTTTGCTATTTAGGGAGTAAAATAACTGATGATGGTCGAAGTAGAGAGGATATAAAATGTAGACTGGCAATGGCACGGAAATCGTTTCTGAAGAAGAGAAATTTGTTAACATCGAGTATAGATCTAAGTGTCAGGAAGTCGTTTCTGAAAGTATTTGTATGGAGTGTAGCCATGTATGGAAGTGAAACATGGACGATAACCAGTTTGGACAAGAAGAGAATAGAAGCTTTCGAAATGTGGTGCTACAGAAGAATGCTGAAGATAAGGTGGGTAGATCACGTAACTAATGAGGAGGTATTGAATAGGATTGGGGAGAAGAGAAGTTTGTGGCACAACTTGACTAGAAGAAGGGATCGGTTGGTAGGACATGTTTTGAGGCATCAAGGAATCACAAATTTAGCATTGGAGGGCAGCGTGGAGGGTAAAAATCGTAGAGGGAGACCAAGAGATCAATACACTAAGCAGATTCAGAAGGATGTAGGTTGCAGTAGGTACTGGGAGATGAAGAAGCTTGCACAGGATAGAGTAGCATGGAGAGCTGCATCAAACCAGTCTCAGGACTGAAGACCACAACAACAACATCGACAAAATCATCCAAGCTGAATTTTACACTCCACAAAAAGATACAGAACTGCACGACATAGTAATGAAAAACAAGCAGGCCATTAAACCCCAATTCGCCATGTATGAGTGATGGAAATGTACAAAAAGAAAGCCGCGCAGGGTTAGCCGAGCGATCTATGGCGCTACAGTCATGGACTGTGCGGCTGGTCCCGGCGGAGGTTCGAGTCCTCCCTGTGGCATGGGTGTGTGTTTGTCTTTAGGATAATTTAGGTTAAGTAGCGTGTAAACTTATGGACTAATGACCTTAGCAGTTAACACACACTGAAATGCAAAAAGAAAACCAAAACCACACTTGGAAGACACACAAACTGGAGTTGCTGGCTGTGCCAAATACAGAAGACGATCAGCCAAATACGGTGGCTTCGCAGCAAAAATACGATTACGAACTAGAAATAGATAATCAGTGGGTAGTACCACATAATACATTACTTTAGAAACTGTCCGAAGCACACATAAAAGTAGAATACTGCAATTCAGTGAAATCCATCAGGTATTTCTGTTAGCATGTGAATCAAACGCTCTGACATGGCAGTATTTCAAACAACCAAAAACAGCGAACAAAAACAGAAAAGACGAGATCGTCATGGACCAAATGGGAAGATACATCAACAGTAACGAAGCAGCGTGGCGGATATTCGGTTCCCCCGTACACGAACGCGAACCATCTGTGCAACACGTAGCAGTGCATATGGAGAATGGACAGAGATTTTGCTTCACAAACACACCGCCAGAAATATTGCAAGCGAAGCACCTCAGAACACACCATTAGCTGCTTTTTACCAACGGTGCCAAACGGATCCATTCGCGAAAACATTGCTATACGTCGACATCCCAGTCTACGAGCTGGAACACAAGAAAAATGCTTCAACGGCGAAAACAAGAAATTCCAGTAGAAGATCATCCAGGAATCATGAAAACTGGCGCACTAGGCCGAGCATACACCGCACATCCAAACAAAGGCAAATGTTTCCATCTCTGGATGTTGCTACACGAAATCGGAGACCAATAACTTTCACAGATCTCCAGATTATTAACGGTTACCTGTTCCAGAAGTACAGAGAAGGACATCAACGCTTAGGACTGCTGGAAACGAAAACCACTGCGAATTAACACTACCAGAAGCCTCACTCACAGTCTCAGCTGAACAAATGAGAGACTTATTCGCCATAACTCTAACAAACAACATATAACCCATCGAATCCAAAACAGCTATGGGTCTCCTTCAAAGAGAGTGTGAGTGATGACATACTGTACCAGATCCGACAAGCTCATCCTGAACTGACCATCGAATTCAACTACGACATCTTCACTGCACTATTTTTTCGGTTCCTCCATTCGTCAGTGGTAAGGAACTGATGTTGGAACCCACGACAGGTCTTGCTTTATATACGCCTACCAACGGGTAGCCCCGCCAATGGCGAATTCCAGAACATACCAAAAAGGCTTCGAATAATCCACAATGTTGCAGAACATTCCCAAAATTCGTGTGTTCTGGAATGTTCCAAAATTATATGGGATGTTCAGAGGTGTTCCCGAATATTTCGCATTTTTTCCGAATGTTCCAGACTATTCCCGAACATTCCAGAACATTCTCCTAGAAGTCAAACGTTTAGCAATAAACAGCCAGACTTTAGTGCAAGATAGGATGCAAGAGCCATTAAAATATGCTATCAATGTGCTAAACTTAGACAAACTGCTTTTAATACCTTGCTCACAACAAACCACTCCTCAGTGGCAATCAAAAGGAAATTTACAGCGTTATTATGTACCCTGTCGACTGTACACTGGCGACATTATTTACTTGGACGCATCAGGTGGCACCAGGAAAACGTTTCTAAGAAGTCTATTGCTGGCGAAAACGCGTGCTAAACAACACATCGAACTTGCACTGGCATCATCCGGCATTACACGCACACTTATGGAAGAAGGATGAGTTACCCATTCGCCCTCCAACTACCGTTGAATGTAGCCGCAGAACAATTTTCATTGTGTAAAATATCATAAGCGTTTGGACGGGGTGAACTTCTAAGAGAGCTAAAACTATCTTCTGAGGCGAATGCACAGTGGCACATAAAAATCATTCGACTCCATGGACAGAACATTACAAGACTTGCGGGACAACTCTAAAGTGATGGGAGAAACTCTACTTATACTCTTAGGAGATTTTCACCAAATACTTCCAGTTATCCTTAAGTCAACATCAGCAGACGAGATTTCTACTCGCTTAAAAAATCACGTCTCTGGTCACATATACAAATACTGTCACTAACAAAAAAAAAAAAAAAATGAGAGCTGAGCAATCGAAAGAGGGAAACAACAGCACATTTTGCTCAACACCTTTTAGAAGTAGGCGAAGGTAGCACGTATCCTACTGACCAGACGACCGGCCTCATTAAATTCAACGGTGACTTCTGCAACATAGCCACTGTAGGAGACGAACTCATCGACCAAATTTATCCAAACAATGTTAACAACCGTACCAATCCGGACTGGCTATTTGAAAGGGCAATTTTTGCAACGTTTAGGAAGGTGTGAACTTCACTACAGAATTTCTAAACTCCTTGCAAGTACCAGGAATGCCGTTACACTGCCTTCGACTTAAAATTAGACCTTCGATCATACTAATCAGAAATCTCAACTCACCAAAAATATGTAATGGAACAAGGATGACCGTCAGACAGCTGTCGAATAACATCATCCAAACCGAACTTATGGCTGGAAAATACAAAGGACACAAACACTATTTATCCGCAGAATACCACTAATCTCTAATGAACTGCAATTACAATTTTAAAAAATGGCTCTGAGCATTATGGGACTTAACATCTGTGGTCATCAGTCCACTAGAACTTAGAAGTACTTAAACCTAACTAACCTAAGGACATTACACACATCCATGCCCGAGGCAGGATTCGAGCCTGCGACCGTAGCAGTCACGCGGTTCCGGACTGAGCGCCTAGAACCGCTAGACACAATTTAAAAGACTGTAATTCTCCATCAAATTAACCTACAGTTTTACAATTAACGCAAGGGAAAACTTTGTGGCATCAATCTCAAAGGCTCCTGATTCTCTCACGGTCAACTATACGTAGCTTGCTCTGGAGTAGGAAATGCGAATGATCTGTGTCTGTACACCCTGCATACAAAAATGAAAAATATTGTTTATGAAAAAGTATTGTAAATAGTTAGAACATATTTTCAACAAAATTTTTTTACCTCTCATACTTTAAAGTTTATTCTTGTAATCCATTCAATCTCGTGTCAACTCCCTGAGCGAAGCCGGGTACTCCAGCTAGTGATAATTATAATAATCTGTACTGATAATAAACTGGTAAAATAGTCGATTGTGTCTGTCTGGCTTTGAACACGCTGATCTCCAAAACTACTACACTAATTTTCATAGGTATTCGCAGGTAAGGTGGGCATAATTAGGAGCATGGTATGGGCTTTAGTTCATGGAAATAGGATTACAGAAACAAAGATATCGTGATTTAAAGTTCCACTAAAAGTTTTTTGTCTGTGTCTGAACAAACTAATGTCCAGAACTACTTAACGGATTTTATGAGGCTTTCACTCGCAACTTCAGCTTAGCCAGGGACACCATTTCATCATAAACGGATGGCGAGAAAACTTATATTCATACGTATTATAAAATGTATGAATGTATATTCCATATCTCTTCCGAAAGCAATGGACCGATTTCAACCAGACATGATACATGTGTCAATTACTGTCTGGAAAGAACCACTGTGAACGTAAGATCCATCTGCCTGTCAAAGGGGTAGCGGTGGGGGCGAAAAGGAAGCGTATGTCAAGACGCGCCAATACCCAGATTTTATTCAATCAGAGAGCACTTAGTTACCTGGAACGACCTTTACACATAACTTCACACCTATATGAAACTTTTTCTCAGTGACATCCCGCACGTAATGATGAAAGGAAAAACGTTTATCGCTTACTACATTTTCGCTGTTAATTCTCGCATTAGGCATGACATTTGAATTAATTACTTGCTTACTGCTAACTATATTCGCGACACACATTGCATACAGTGTTCACATATACCATAGCTTCAAAATTGTATCGCTGTACGACACATTGTGGTTGGGCAGCTTACGGTGGGGGGGGGGGGGGGGGGGGAGATGGGAAGCTCATCACGAACTATGCTTACCTAAACAGACAGACAAGTGAGGCTGCTAATGTTATTGCACGTACAGTAGCTTACTTAATCGCCATCACTCATCACAGCCAACACTGGTGATGGGTGAGTGCAGGCACAGGTACCAGCAAGTATGTAAGTAAATATGTAAAACAGCAATCCCATTGTCGTCAGGTTCGTAAACCAGGGGAAAAGGTCGCTTAGGTTAGATCGGAGATGGCCATCACGAAACGTACTGCATATGGTCCCAGGTTCAACGTGCAATAGCGTGTGGCATGTAAATACTGTGCAGTCAGCATATGAACTGTTTATGAAGACCAACGTTTCCCAGAATATTTTGTTGTCGACCAACAAAGAAGGTAAAATTACTTTTGAGAACTAATGCATATATGTTGGTAGAGAAGAATTTGAGTGCTTTATTGGCCTGATTATACTTGCAAGAAGGTACAAAGCTCGCAACGAGGGATTAGTGAATGTATTGAACAAAGAGCACAGCCGACCTATTTTAAATAGCTCTAAGGCTAGGGACCGCAGTACAGAAATATCACGCGGTATTCGGTTCGATGGTGCACAGCAGCGGCGACAGAATCGTAACCCTGACACACTGGCTTCTGTAAGGTATATATCTGAACAGTGGGTAAGCACATTATAAGATGCTTACAAACCACGTGAGTGTATTACAACTATTGAACAACTGGTAACATTTAGGGCCAGGTATCCTATCCGCCAGTATATACCCTCAAAACCTGCGGATGACTGTATATCAACATTTCCTACTCAACAGCTTTTTATATGCTCTAACAGTAGTTAAAAAGTTTAGCACGTTTTTGACTGAAAACCCAGTTGCATACAGGATTATCGAAGTACTGGAAATGATGGGTGAAGAAGACCATTCCGTTATTTTCGTTTGGTGAAATCACACCGCGGGATGACTGGCAATGAAGCCATAGGCCGCCTAGGCAAAGCACCTGTTTTGACGTGGCAGACCACCTGCACCTTCGATCCCAAGTAACGGCTTACCGATACGTCGTAGAAAGACTCGCGACAGAAGACTGGCAACAGCAGTGAGAGCGAACAACAAGATAGAGACGAGAAGTACGCAGTAACTCAACCGTCGGTCCCCTGTTCCACGAAATCTCTCACAAATTAAGAGCCTGAGCACCTCGCCACATATTTAACCATGGTTGTTTCTGTAAACATCCACACAAGCTGCGCACCGTAGAGATTCTGCTCTTGTAAAAAAGAAGAGGGGGCAGATCAGGTTTTCTTTGGATATTCTAGACTACGTGGCAGTGCTGAATACTTATGAAGCTTGGCCATCCGTTGCCACCCACCGTGGGCGGCTTTGGTAGCAACACTGGTTAACATGCCTTCCCGAGCGATGTTCAAATTTAATGTTGACGCAGCTATCCGCATCTAAGACCAACATATCACTGACACTGACTGCACAAAAGTGTTCTCTGACATTTCATTTTACGTAGTATTGATCTGTTGGGAACTACACTGAAGAGCAAAGGAAACTGGTACACCTGCCTAATACCATGTAAGACCCACGGGAACACGCAGATGTGCCGCATCACGACGTGGCATGGACTCGACTAATGTGTGAAGTAGTCCTCGAGGGAATTGACACCTTGATTCCTGCAGGGCTGTCCATAAATCCGTAAGATTACGACGGGGTGAAGTTCTCTTCTGAGCAGCACGTTGCAGGGCATCCCAGATATGCTCAGTAATGTTCATATCTGGGGAGTTTAGTGGCCAGTGGTAGTGTTTAAACTCAGAAGTTTGGTAATAGAGCCACTCTGTAGCAATTCTGAACGTTTGGGGTGTCGCATTGCCCTACTGGAATTGCCCAAGTCCGTCAAAGTGCACAATGGACATGAATGAATGCAGATATCAGAAAGGATGCTTACGTACGTGTCACCTGTCAGAGTCGTATCTAGACGTAGAAGAGGTCCCATATCACTCCAACGGAACACCTCTCACACCGTTACAGAGCTTTCACCAACTTGAACAGTCTCTTGCTGACACGCAGGGACCACGGATTCACGAGGTTGTCTCAAAACCCGTACACGTCCAACCACTATTTTCAATTTGAGATGAGACTCGTCGAACCAGGAAACATGTTTCCAGTCATCAACACTCCAATGTCGGTGTTGACGTGCCCGGACGAGGCGCAAAGCTTTGTGTTGTGCGGTCGTCTAAGGTTCACCAGTGGCCCTTTGCCTTCGAAAGCCCATATCGATGTTGTTTCGTTGAATGGTTCACAAGATGACACTTGTTCATGGACCAGCATTGAAATCTGCAGCAATTTGTGGAAGGGTTTCATATCTGTCACGTTGAACGCCTTTCTTCAGTCGTCGTTGGTCTCGTTCTTGCAGGGCCTTTCTCTGCCGTTGTAGCAGTGATGTCGGAGATTTGATAAATTACTGGATTCCTGATATACACGGTACACTCGTGAAATGGTCGTACGGGAAAATCCCCACTTCATTGCTGTCTCGGAGATGCTGTGTCCCATTGCTCGTTCAGCGACTATAACACCGCCTTCAAACTCACTTACCGGTAAATCTTGATAACCTGCCATTGTAGTAGCGGTAACCGATCTAACAAATGCATCAGACACTTGTTTTCCATAGGCGTTGCCTACTGCAGCGTCTTGTTCTGCCGATTTACATATCTCTGCATTTGAATATGCATGAGTATACTAGTTTCTTTGGCGCTTCAGTGCATGTACTTTCTATCAGTTTCTGTATATTTTATGTAACTACAAACTTGCAGGAGTGTACAACAAAGGACGAGGACCGTGCAATAGAAATAAATCTGGCATTAAGAGTAGTGTTGAAACTGAAAGATAATTTGTTCTGGAAAGAAACATGGCAACACACAATTTTTTCTCTGGTTTGGAGTTGTTAACGAAATTACAATCAAAGCAGTTGACTCCGCTTGGAACAAGAAGAAAACGTCACCCTGAACTATTGGCAAAATTTGCCGTAGCAAGGGGAAGAACTGCAGCTTCAAGTCTCTTCGGATTCTAGGAATTAACTACGATAGTCTTCTATTACACAAAAATGGTGATATAGTGACATTGCTGAATACTAAACTTCACAAAGAGGAAACAAGTGAATGTGAAGCAGCAAAAGCTATTACAGTACTAGACAATAATCAGCCAAGCTATAGTGAAGCCACAATGGACAAATTACTCAGACTTACACAACAAAGCGAATGACAGGACGATGGCCCATGGTTATTTTTAGGGCTCTGTTCCTCCATTGGTAAAAACAGAACCCTAATAGCTCCTGCCTGTCTGTGAGAGAGTTGAGACCACATTTGCGCCGGAACGTGTAGAGATATCAAGTTGAAGTTTTTGTCAAACATAGAAGTCTAAGATCCCCTGGCAGCGAAAAATTGTTAAGCTTCTATGCAAATGGAGCCAAAGAACACGGCAATTTATGTCTTACAGTGTGTGTGTGTGTGTGTGTGTGTGTGTGTGTGTAATTAAGTTTGTCTAGAAAACTCAGAGCACGAGTGCTACTCGCACTTGCCCTTAAATCTTGACTGAAAGGAATAAGCTAATCACAAAAAAGGGTTTTTGAACTCGAAGCATTTCTGGTACAGATAAACGGTAGTCTGCGCAGCAGAATTCACCCCTCCTGCCTTGTTCCTCAGCACAAGTGTAAGAGGGAACGAAACACGGACGGTGCTCCCTGGCGAACGTTCTGGGGAGAGAAAAATACAGAAAAATGCCGAATATTCTTTTATATTGTCTGTAAACAAGATTCAGGGCTGCTTTGTTTTAAATGTAAGGATTTTTAACATTAAGGACCAAGACAATATCTAAAAGCGTTTGTACACGTAGTTTTCCTGTGCAGAGTTCAGTATTGTATGTTTTTATGCCACTTCGTTAAAACAATGAATTGCTGCCAATGCACCTGTGCTAAGACCCCAGCGGTACTAAGTGGAACAAAAGAATCCTGGCAGAAGTTGGGTTGAGTTGACTGTGGCATAGCAACTTGTAGCAGCAGATGTTAGCAGGAAGCCCTCTAGCTTGAACTCTTATGCACTTCCTCGTAGTGAACTTCTGCCAACAGTTCCGCTGTTGTTGCCTAATACCCCTCTTCCACTTCACAGGATGCCGAGAAACGTCTTCCTCATCTGCTCTCTGCCCGATCCCGACTGCAGGCGTCATTGTCACTGCTACAGAAGCACCACCTCATTATCCTGAATACAACATACAATAACTGCGAAAACACTTTGTAATATTACATACCTCTTATATTTTAGCTACGAAACCGTAGCACAGCAATGGTGATTCTGGCGCACTTTTGATATCAAACTGACATCAAATTGAGTATTATTTGATTAAACTGATCAATAAATAGCCCCTAGCCCTGTGGGAAAACTCCAGCCCATCAGTGTCTTCCCCCCGTCTTTAGGAAATCCCCAGCACTCCTCCACCCTCCCATTTCCCAACCCCTTCCCTCCCCACCACTCTTCCAACAAAAAAAAAGTTGACAGGAAGAACTGCTCAGTCTGTGTTCAGCTGCTAGTTTGGGAGGATCTCATGACATTAAATGGAAATCAATGTCAATTGCATTGCAGAGGATGTGTTGTTTATATACAAAATTGTATATTCTTTATTTAATCCAGACAGGGCTGTGGGTCTCTTTATTTGGCGGAAAAACTTATCATTCTCAGCTGTTCATTTAATTCTGGATTGTACAAGTGCTGTAAAATAATTCGAAAAACATTACCGAACTGTCAAAAAGTAATTAAACACTCAAATAGATCGCTTTTTTCCGATCATGTGTGCTATACCGCCATGAAATTGGCGTCAAAAGTAACATAAACACACTGCACGTAACTGCACAGCTACATATCGCTAATGTAGCACTAAATAGAAACAGACCAGACATATGTGGCAAAACACAGATCTTTCTTATAGTAAACCATACGAGCTGCGAAAAAGCACTGTGCCGTTCGGCGCTAGCAACACGTTCACTCGCCAAAGCAGTCAGCAGAACGCTGGGCCACACTACCGACTCAAGCAGGCCTTTGTTTCCTGGAACATTCCTGGAACATCTGGATTGTAGTGGTTGCTTCAAAGGCATTCCTAGAAAAAGCGCCAAAGGATGCTTCATTTCCTGTCATTGCACACAAGCAGGTACTCTGAGGCATTCCTCAGCTTCTCCTACAGTTCTCGGAAGGACATTGTCGACTTTCACTCTTGAAAAATGCTGACAAAAGCAGAAATTGCTTCCTGGATGGATGGAAAAGTTGTATGGCAAACACCAAGACGTTGACCTTGGGTTTGATGTAGCCAACAGCTTGGTTTTCCAGTATGGACCGGTAAATGCCAGCAAAGACATTCCTGGAATGTTGTTCTTATGAACACCATTTGTCATACAGTGTTTTGTCATACAGTGTTTTTTCGAGGAGGTCTGGTGAACTCTGACAAATACGTACCAACAATATTTACCTTGTGAACAATAACCATCCCAGACAACCTTACACCAGCTTTCATGTAATCGACTACATGATTTTTTTTTTTCTGTGAGGACTGGTGAATGGTGACAAAGACATTTCTGGAAGAAGGAGAACTGATTATTATATTACTTATAATCCGTCTTGAATGCAAAAATGTTTATTCATATGACCGGTTTCGGTTCCTCTAGAACCATCTTCAGATCTGCAATTTCGGTTACCGGAGTAACCCCGTCACGCACAGCAACCTTCACATGCTGTGTAACATTCAATGTGACGCAGCATGTGAAAGTAACCGAAATTGCAGATCTGAAGATGGTTCTAGAGGAACCGAAACCGGTCATGTGAATAAACATTTTTGCCGTCAAGACGGATTACAAGTAACATTGTATAACAAGTGATTGCGGTATCCCTTCGGACATTATGTCTATTTTTGCGAACTGATTACTGTTTAAACTGATTTCTGTTGTACAACAACACCTAATGTGTCTGAACCTGTTGACCAGAGTTTTCTCCCACCTGGAAATTTTTGTGAGACTGGTTCACAACACTGCAAAAAAAGGGACCTACAAGTTACCCTCTCAGCTCCCCTGTCTTGCTTCCCTCCCCACCATGAAAATTGATGGTAAACAGTCTGCGCTGAGCTGTTGATGAGGAACGACATGTCTTTATTTCTTTTTTTTTCTTTGTTTGGATTTGTAGGTGTTATGCTGTTGGAGAACGTTCCCAAAATTTTGTTGTGTGTGATCACATTGGCATATGGAGATGAGTGATGTAGTTTACAATACTGCCACAAAACAGCGTTTGAAATTGGTGAGAAATTGGGATGAGCAAGTGTTAGCCTGTTGAAAAATGCCCCCCCCCCCAAACTTTCTTCTGTGTATGTGTGTCCACCATAGTGTGTGGAGACTTATGGCTTAAATGTTGCTGAGTTGAATACCAAGATGTTGGATAATATGCCTCCCCTTCTCCCCCACCTGCAAACTGAAATGTTCTGAGAAGTGTTTTCGAGATTTTCCAGACAGGGGAGATATGCCAGTGAACAGTAGCAAAATACCTGTCTTCTGACTATCCATCCCAAACGTGTATGAGCCTGTACACAGGAGTTTCCCTCAGAATACAGTCATGTACAGGCGTTCCTATTGGTTTCCGCTAAATTAGTGGGTGGATGCTTCGATGACTCAAATGGGCATCCCCGGAGGGGAGGAACACTATTGAGAAAATTTAGAGAGCTGACTGCAAAACGATTCTACTGCAGCCAACATAGATTTAGTGTAAGACTACAAAGATAAGATACGAGAAATTAGGGCTGTCATGCAGGCATACAGATAACCGTTTTTCCCCTCTCTCTGTTTGCGAGTGGAGTAGAAAAGGAAGTGACTAGTTGAGGCACAGGGTACCCTCCACCACCCACAGTACGCTGACTTGCAAGGTATGCATATCGAGGTGGATGTAAATTTAATCTGCCTACTAAGATGACGGTCCATCCGTTTATAGACACACAAAACTCACGGAAGAATGTTGTATCTTATTTATCTAGAAAACAAAGTATATAACTTCTGCTGCTGATTGCCTCTCGGTGAAAACATTCGTACTAGCCCCGAATTTTCCCACTGAAGTCACATAGCAAGACGTTTGTGAAAGGCTGTAATAGGTTTGTCCACAACACTTACAAAAAGCGGTACACAGTCACCTCTCAACTCCTCTTTCGCCAGAGTATCGCTTACCTACCATATCCTCACGAATCTTCCAGTCTTCTATATATAGCATTCCAATCCACCAGATCGACAAGTAAGAGGTGTCCTCCGCCATGTTAGAGGCGCCTACTAGTTCTCTCTGTATCGCACCACGATCCGACAGCACCGTTCCATTAGTTAGAACGCAGTCTAGTCTTCCACCCATCTCTGATTATATAGAGAGCTATCACAGTGAGAAGAATAGCATATTAAGGTACAGGAATAAGTCCACAACCATGCATTGTACACCTGGGCTCTACGAAGAAATTCAGAGGCGTAGCACAGTTCATCAATGTTCAATGACTGTCAATAAATATTCTCCTGTATGTGTTCTAAACCCCTTTATTGTATTCCCTTGATTACTACACATATGGGCTAACAATGCTGGAAATCCCTACTGAAGATGCTTCACAAATAAAAGAAGCGAAAGGTGTATGGCAATAAACAAACTGCTTTCAATTATTTGCACAGACGGGACATACCTCCACGAATTTTGAAGCAACTAAGGAACGACGGAAAAACAGAAAAAATGATGAGAATACTTTGTGTTAAATACAATTCTTCATTGTGATTATGAACTTTTGCTCAACTCTGTAGTAATTTTCTTTGTGTGGGTCACACTCCGAATAAAGTAGCCAAAAGATGGGCACTAGCTATGAAGGATCATTCCACTTTATCAAACGGAAAAACATCATATATGTAGGACTGTTTTAACATAACAAGCAAACCAGGCAAAATGGTATTCAGCCAGGATTAATACAGAGACGCTCTCCAGCCAGGCTGATGTTCTAGTTACTTAAAGGTTAACTGGATTCCCAACGAAGTGCGACTTGCCGAGGTTAGACAACTCCAGTCACACGAAATTACCACGAATCAAAAAGAAGTGATGTAGTAATCACAGCCCCATGTCTGTCTGTGATATCCGCAATTAAGCCTCACCAAATGCATCATAGACTTCTGTTCTGCCCTCCAAAATGTCACTTGAGAACCTTACGTAACTAGAGTCGTAGACATATTTTGTTGCAGAAACGCGCTCCTAAGCCCCACACATGTTTTCCTGTTTGTGAGTTGGTAAATGAACAAAATAAATACTTCCCATCCCTCCCAAATAAACTGCAATAAGACTCGTTCATTGGGATATTATGTGATTAGATAGTACACTCAGTAGGTTAGCAGTACAAATTCTGCTTCCCATAAAATATTTCCCGTGTGTCCGTGCTTCGTATTCTCTTTCCAGAAAGTCTCTGATTTATTTCTTCACGTGCCTTATTGTATGCTTGAGTGTGAGACTATGGTGCCCCTCCTGCAATTGGAACTACATTCATTTTTGTGTCGGTTTCTCACTTTGTAGTCAGTTTAATATCTATGCAATCAAATTATCTCAGTCATTTATATGTGTTAATCAGCAAGAATGTCATGCCGCTTTGTACTGTGTTACAAGAACATTGTTTGGTAACGACAGATTCGTTTATCTGCTGTAATTGTGTAGTATTGTATGTATTCATGTTTGTATCAGTCAGTGACTATTAGTCCACAAAAACATTGGGGAATATTGTCCATCACATCTTGAATACATGTGAGAAGTTTGGATATCATTTTCCGAAAGTCTTCTCCAAATTACTAAGCAAAAACATTCCAAACTGTGATCTAAAAACAGTACCAGTGTGACGAAAGCAGCTTCTCAAAATTCGCCTTTAGATTTTTTTTATTTTCTCATCAGTTGTGACTCGCTGAATTGTTGAAAAGGCATTCTGTATCTGGGTTCTCGATTGCTGACAATTCTACAGTCTCTGACTGTTAAAGTGAAGGTATGTCTACAGTCGCACTTTGGAAAATATTCTTGGTTGACAAATAAGGTGCCCACATGGCACAATATAGTCGAAGCGTGTGACACTGAATGCCAGAAAATGGCATTCTACTTTCTGCAGTCTGTTTCCTGCATTTGGCGTGTTGTGTTTACCATTAGTCGTCGCGCTGAATCTTCACAGCCGGCCGGTGTGGCCGTGTGGTTCTAGGCGCTTCAGGCTGGAACCGCGTGACCGCTACGGTCGCAGGTTCGAATCCTGCCTCGGGCATGGATGTGTGTGATGTCCTAAGGTTAGTTAGGTTTAAGTAGTTCTAAGTTCTAGGGGACTGATGACCACAAATGTTAAGTCCCATAGTGCTCAGAGCCATTTGAACCATTTTGAATCTTCACAATTTTCAGAACGGCCTTGTGGATGCTGTGTGTACTGAGTTAAGGTTACGTTCTAGTGGCTATGGTGAGGTCGAGGCAATATAGCCGCAGGTTGGTGAAATATTTTGTTTGCAGCGGTTTCAGGGCTATAGATGTACCTTCAGTAATGTTCTGGCATAACAACCGAGAGAGAGATATATTTTTCTGTGCTCATAGAATACTACCAGTATTTCAATTGTCCGTCCCTATTCGTCACCTTCCAACTGTTTTTATATTGCTTCGAGTACTGTAGAATGTATGAGTAGATGTAGTTTGTATGTTTTACTCAACTACATGACATTTTCCACAAAATAAGAAATATCATCAAAGAGTAAACAAAACAAAGATAGATCACGAAATTTGAAGCAAAAGTAGCATCTAAAATGCTATTTTACCAAAAATCAGAATTAAAAATCGAAGAAAGTAAAGTTGAGTGCAAAGGACAAAAAGGGCTGTTTTTCATCGATTTTCGAGAATTTTCATTATTTTTTCATCATTTTCACTATTTTTCGAATATTTTCCCCATTCTTCTCAACTTTTGCGAATATTTCCGTAACATTGACCTACATATTACAACCATTTTAGGCGATACTTAGCTGAAATTTGGTGATTTTTCTTCTTTTATGAAAAGTAAGCTACCAACTCCAAATCCTATATGCTAAATTTAAAATGTAATACAGCTGAAGAAAAACATTTTTATCATAATGATTTTTTTCAAATTAGAAACTAAGTACATCTACACTGTAGCAAGTTAAGCGCTTATCTTTCTTTGTGTTTTCCTCGTAGAATATTTATTAAATTTTGTGCATGTTTCTCTGTTTAAAACGTTTAACCCCCCTTTTCTGTAAGTGTAAATTCATTCTGTCTATAGCGCAGCAGTTGCTCACTGGACAGCCAGCTGCACATGTCACTAACATATCACCCATTGGTAACATATCAATAGGGTAGCAAGTTCCATATCTAGGATTCTGCCTGATTTTATAGTTTGCTTCTTCAGTCAGTCATCTTAAGATTGTTAGGGTGTATGCATGCTGTGTGCGGATGCAGGAGGAGTTGGCCACAGTTTGCGAACAGCTGAATGTGTTTTTGGCTACAGCCAATCACCTTCAGGTTGCTGGCTAGGGGTTTCGCGGTGGCGAAGAATCTGGCACGTCTCATAGGACATCTCAGGTGTCTCCTACTTTGCCCACAGGCTCTGCTTCCGAAGCACCTCTTAGTGCACCCAACGTGGTGGATCTTCCCTCGCAGCAGGATGAGTGGTGGGTGATAATGGGTTCACGTAACTTGCGTGGGAGGGCCAATGTGTAGACTGGCCTCCTAGCCTCGCCATTCAGTCAGCGAGTGGACAAGTGGCCGCTCTTCCATCAGGGAGGAGGGGTTTGATATTGACAGCTCAACGTTAGGCACGTTATGGAGCCCCTTAGACAGTAAGCCCTCAGGGCTGCGAAGAAAGCCAATGTGTACTCAGTATGTCAGCCAGGAGGCCTCATCTGGGATGGGGAGGCGGCCTTGCCTATCGAGCGTGCATGGTGCAGTTGTCAGCAAGCTGTGGCTGTCATATGGGTTCTGAGACCATCCTCAGTTTGTACACGTGGCTGGCGGAGGTGGTGAAGACTGCAGAGCTTGCAATTTACAGCATTGTGCCCAGAGTTGATCGGGGTATTTTAGTTTGCAGCCGAGTGGAGAGTCCCAAGCAAAGGCTTCGACGACTCTCTTTGCTGCAAATTTCTAGACCTACGTTATTGGGTGGGGATTTGTAGGACTTCCCTTGATGGTTCAGGGCTGCACTAAACGAAGGCAGTAGTTACCTATGTACCAGACTTCTTGTGGAATGTACATGACGGTCTTTTAGTTCAAAAATGGCTCTGAGCACTATGGGACTCAACTTCTAAGGTCATCAGTCCCCTAGAACTTAGAACTACTTAAACCTAACTAACCTAAGGACATCACACACATCCATGTCCGAGGCAGGATTCGAACCTGCTACCGTAGCGGTCGCGCGGTTCCAGACTGTAGCGCCTAGAATCGCTCGTCCAACCCGGCTTGCACGGTCTTTTAGGTTGAGTGGAAATTTGAGGTGCTTTGATGAACATAGCAAGGGAACTCAAACGACGTTCAGAACAAAGACACTTCGATAATCACAATTTTATCTTTAATCTGTCAAAGTATTCCTAATAAAGTTCCCGAATTTAGTGTCGCCCAGGAAAGTTCTCATACTCAAATTATTCTTGGAGCTGGCTGAAACCCAAAGTGGAAAGATCTGAGATATCTAGCGAGTCGTGGAACATATATCGGAAAGACAGATTAGAGGCCATAGGAAGGGTAGTGTTCATTACAGTTGACAAAAATATTGTCTCTATTGAGTTCGAAGTTCGAAGTGAAGTTATCTAGTTGCGTATGGCAGGTGTAGGTGAAACCAAGTTAATTGTTGGGATATTTTTACTGGCCACACGATTCCGCTGCCACAGTTCTGGAGTCAGTAGAAGAAAGTCTATTGTCAGTAACGCGTAAATACCCAGATCCGCCGAGAATAGACTGAAATGTCTATGGATTCATTGCGGGGGGTACAGACGGACATGCGAAATACTTTTGAACACGTCTTTCGAAAACTGCCTTGGACAGTTAGCTCGCCAGCTGGTACGCAATGGAAACATAGACCTTGTAGCTACAAACAGGCCATACCTTAACGACAATGTCAGCATGGAACCGGGGATTAAGCGATCATAATGTCATCATAGCAACTATGATTACGGAAGTTAATAAATCAATCAAGAAAGTTAGGAGAGTGTTTCTGCTAGATAGAGCGGATAAGCAGGCGTTAGCATTTCACTTACACAGTGAACTGAAATCACTTAGTTCCAGTTATATGGATGCAGAGGAATTATGGGCAGAGGTTAAGCACATTGCTAATCGTGGGCTGGAGAGTTATGTGCCTAATAAGTCGACAAAGGATGGAAAAGACCCACCGCGGTTTAATAACGAAATACGGCGCATGCTGAGGAATCAGAAGCTGTTGCACTCTCGGTTCAAAAGGGAACGCATAAATTCAGACAGTCTAAGATTAGCAGATATTCGTGAAAAGGTCTATGCGTGATGCATACACAACTACCACTGTCGCACCTTCGTACAATATCTGATAGCGAATCGAAGAAAATTCTGGTCTAATGCAATATCACTAAGTGATTGTAAGGTTGCCATTCAGTCTGTTGTTGATCAGTTTGCTGCGGCAGTTGAAGAAAGCAAAACGAAAGCCGATGTTTTAATTTTCACGTTCAAGAAATTGTTCACACAGGAGAATTATACAGACATACTGTCATTTGTCCATCGGACAGACTTCCGTATGGATGACATAGTAATAAGCATACCTGGCGCAGAGAAACAACTGTAAGATTTGAAAGAAAATAAGTCTCCAGGTCAGGAAGGAAACCCAGTTCGGTTTTACAAAGAATACTCTATAGCATTGGCCCCTTACCTAGCCTGCATTTTATCGTGAATCTCTCGCCCTGTATCAAGTTCCAAGTGACTGGGAAGAAGCGCAAGTGACTCCAGTACATAAGAACGGTTAATGAACAGTCCCGCAAGATTACAGAGCAATATTCCTAACACGTCCTGCAGAATCCTTGAACGTATTGTCAGTTCGAGCATAATAAACTTCCTTGGGGCTGAGAAGCTTAAGTCCATGAATCAGCATAGTTTTAGAAAGCAAAACTCTGCTTGCCCTTTTCTCACATGATATACCGCGAACAACGGATGAAGGGCTACAGGCAGATTCCATATTTCAACATTACTGGAAATCATTTGACTCAGTGCCACATTGCGGGCTGTTAACGTAGGTACGAGCTTGTGGAAAAGTTCACTGATATGTGAGTGGCTCGTGGACTTCTTAAGTTACAGAACCCAGTATGATGTCCTCGACGTCCTCATCACATACGAGGATTTCGTCTGCGGTGCCCAGGGAAGTGTGGTAAGACTGTTGTTGTTCTCTGTCCACATAAACGATTTGGCCGACAGGGTGGGCAGTAATCTGCGGTTGTTTGCTGATGATGCTGAGGTGTGTGGTAACGTGTCGAAGCTGAGTGTCTGTTGGAAGATACGACTCAAATAAAATTTCCAGTTGTGTGATGAATGGCGGCTACCTTTAAATTTGGAAAAATGTAAGGTAATGCAATGGAAGAACAAACCTGTAATGCTCGGAATCGTATTACTAGCGTCCTGCTTGACACAGCAAGTCTATTGAATATCTGGGCGTAACGTTGCAAAGCGATAGGAAGTCGAACAAGTATGTGTGATCTGTGGTAGGGATGGCGGACGGCCGAGTTCGCTTTATTGGGAAAGAGCGGTTCAGCTGTAAAGCATACAGCATATAGCACGCTGGTACGACCAATTCTTGTGCACAGGTCGAGTGCTTTGGATCCGTACCATGTCGGATTGAAGGAAGACATCGATGCAATACAGAGGCAGACACCTCGATTTGTTACCGGTAGGTTCGAGCAACACTTAGGTGTTATGGAGATGCTTCGTGAACTCAAATTGGAATCCCTGGAGGGAAGACGACGTATTTTTCGAGCAACGCTTTTCAGAGAACAGGCATTTCAAACTGACTGCGATTTTACTGCAGCCAACATACATTGCGCGTAGGGAACACGAAAATATGATACGAGAAATTAGGGCTCATACGGAGTTAGACTGCGTATTGTGTATGGAACCGGGGACCTAGAAACGACGAAGACGCTTCGTCCTGCCGTAGCCCTCAGTGGTTCACAACCCCGCAACAGGCCACAGCAGTCCACCCGCCCCACCGCCATCCCACACCGAACCCAGGGTTATTTTGCAGTTCGGCCCCAGTGGACACTCCAGTTTTCACCACTTAAATCGTCTTACATGACTCGCTATGATTGCTAGCCAGGTTCCCTCACCTGTGCCTCTATTGCGACTGCCTTCTATCTGTCTCACATGCAATTTTGTTTACAAGACACGTCAATATTTGACTCTGACGCAGCAGGAAGTGGGCACTTTCAAAGGTCCTTTTTAAATGTTGCTTGCTTGCACCACATAGCGTCTTCGCTTGCTTTATAGTCCCACATACTACTTTATCTGTTCAAAAACGAGTGAAAGAAATTTTTATTTCCACACAAAAGACTGACTGCAATAACTGTAAATATAAAATTATACAATATTTCTTTTTCTGGTGGTTCCACGGATTGCAAAACTTGGTTTATACTACTTGGGTCAAAGAATCTGCAATATCATTTCATGTTGAACCGAATACAGTATCGCTCACTTCATTTCTGTACAAAGCTTCTTTGGTTTTTGTTTAAACCTCTTATGGCCGTAATTCCTGTGTGAAACTCAATGACCTTATACTTAATAGTAATTCTAGCTTTTTATTTTCCTTTATACAAGGAGCAAACGGATATAAACAATACTTCATGTGCACACGTGATAAAAGGTCATTTACGTGAAAATGGATCGAGTATGACAGGCAAACCAAAAGAGAAAAAAAAAACCGCGATTGCGAAAGAGATCAAGGACTAGATTAGGATGAAGCCCTCATTGAACAATTCACAGCTCACGTAACATCGAGTACAATGATATTGGGCTGTCAGCATATCATGAAATTCAAAACTTCTCTTTACAACTGCTAATAAAACGATTTGCTTCTCTTATCATTAGTAACACTGTACGTGGCATATTTATACCTTAACGGTATGTTGAAATATACACTTCTGGAAATTGAAATAAGAACACCGTGAATTCATTGTCCCAGGAAGGGGAAACTTTATTGACACATTCCTGGGGTCAGATACATCACATGATCACACTGACAGAACCACAGGCACATAGACACAGGCAACAGAGCATGCACAATGTCGGCATGAGTACAGTGTATATCCACCTTTCGCAGCAATGCAGGCTGCTATTCTCCCATGGAGACGATCGTAGAGATGCTGGATGTAGTCCTGTGGAACGGCTTGCCATGCCATTTCCACCTGGCGCCTCAGTTGGACCAGCGTTCGTGCTGGACGTGCAGACCGCGTGAGACGACGCTTCATCCAGTCCCAAACATGCTCAATGGGGGACAGATCCGGAGATCTTGCTGGCCAGGGTAGTTGACTTACACCTTCTAGAGCACGTTGGGTGGCACGGGGTACATGCGGACGTGCATTGTCCTGTTGGAATAGCAAGTTCCCTTGCCGGTCTAGGAATGGTAGAACGATGGGTTCGATGACGGTTTGGATGTACCGTGCACTATTCAGTGTCCCCTCGACGATCACCAGTGGTGTACGGCCAGTGTAGGAGATCGCTCCCCACACCATGATGCCGGGTGTTGGCCCTGTGTGCCTCGGTCGTATGAAGTCCTGATTGTGGGGCTCACCTGCACGGCGCCAAACACGCATACGACCATCATTGGCACCAAGGCAGAAGCGACTCTCATCGCTGAAGACGACACGTCTCCATTCGTCCCTCCATTCACGCCTGTCGCGACACCACTGGAGGCGGGCTGCACGATGTTGGGGCGTGAGCAGAAGACGGCCTAACGGTGTGCGGGACCGTAGCCCAGCTTCATGGAGACGGTTGCGAATGGTCCTCGCCGATACCCCAGGAGCAACAGTGTCCCTAATTTGCTGGGAAGTGGCGGTGCGGTCCCCTACGGCACTGCGTAGGATCCTACGGTCTTGGCGTGCATCCGTGCGTCGCTGCGGTCCGGTCCCAGGTCGACGGGTGCGTGCACCTTCCGCCGACCACTGGCGACAACATCGATGTACTGTGGAGACCTCACGCCCCACGTGTTGAGCAATTCGGCGGTACGTCCACCCGGCCTCCCGCATGCCCACTATACGCCCTCGCACAAAGTCCGTCAACTGCACATACGGTTCACGTCCACGCTGTCGCGGCATGCTACCAGTGTTAAAGACTGCGATGGAGCTCCGTATGCCACGGCAAACTGGCTGACACTGACGGCGGCGGTGCACAAATGCTGCGCAGCTAGCGCCATTCGACGGCCAACACCGCGGTTCCTGGTGTGTCCGCTGTGCCGTGCGTGTGATCATTGCTTGTACAGCCCTCTCGCAGTGTCCGGAGCAAGTATGGTGGGTCTGACACACCGGTGTCAATGTGTTCTTTTTTCCATTTCCAGGAGTGTATTTTGGAAGCAGTATCTTGGCTTAAGCTGTGTTTCTCTATTTCTCGGTAAGATAAGTCCTTCACACGAGTAGGTTTTTGTGTGTCGTTTTAGTCCCACAGTTCAAACATGTTCAGAAAATACATAACTTATACTATATATACACATATACAATGTCATGTGGTGTCGATAAGGTAGTATCTTTACTTTTAGCGAAGTGATTACTGATCACACCATTGCAGGAAGCCAAATTGGCATTTACAGTTCTCACTAAAATTGGTCATGCAGGAAAACTTTTTTCTACAGGAGCTTAGAGGCTAATGTCTCTTCTCATTTAACGTTTATATGACTCTTTATTAATAACTTCTTGATGTCGAATACACTTTCCATTTTTTTGTAAGTTGTTCATAGCTTTAAATGTACTATATCAATTAGAATTTACACTAAAAAGGAACATCGTGAACACTTTGTATTTACACACTCGCAGTGGTTCAAATGGTTCAAATGGCTCTGAGCACTATGGGACTTAACATCTATGGTCATCAGTCCCCTAGAACGTAGAACTACTTAAACTTAACTAATCTAAGGACAGCACACAACACCCAGCCATCACGAGGCAGAGAAAATCCCCGACCCCGCCGGGAATCGAACCCGGGAACCCGGGCGTGGGAAGCAAGAGCGCTACCGCACGACCACGAGATGCGGGCACACACTCGTAGTGTGTCACTGTCATATTCACATAGTAAACATGACTTATGGTACCAAATACGTATAAATTATAAGACTTTTGAATGCAGTAGATCAAGACAATCAAAATATTTATAAATCAACCACTATGTACCATGTACAAAATCGCTATGGCGCATACTTCTTTAAATCGCTCTGGTGATATAAGTCTTTAATCTTGTTGGAATATCGCACTTCACGGCCTCTCTTCTATATCATGGGACAGAACAGCATGCATGGCAATAAGTTTTCTGGGGAACCAGTTTCATATGTTTCTGATACCCCTTGATCATTCCACGTTTACTGGTGAATACTTTAACATAGGACATCAACAACTTTACTAATTTGAGCCACTGCTCAACAGACAAACATTCTCATTTTTTCGCTATCATGCATATGTGTAGGGTCACATCCTCACTAGGCGTATGGTATTAGCTCGATCAGGGTGATGGTGTCCGTACAACATCTGAGACCATATGATTCTTACTGTAACTCACTGATAAAAGTTACCATGACGCACCTTTGTTTAACCAACTTTAATACGTCCTCTCTACCACTTACTCTTAAATGGCATTGACCCCTAGGAGGTCAGTCCTTGCATTAATTCCTGGCAAAAACTCCGTGCCCAGTAGACAATTGACTCTTAACCCCTTCACCACGAGAAACGTGTAACTAATGGGTTTTTCCTCAAAGTTAACTTCAGTCTGCACTTGATTATCTACCTTCTAGTACCAGCCACCAATAGCAACCAAACAATTCTATAATGATAGAGCAGTTGCTTTCATCATATTAGTAGGTATCATGAGGAAACTGTCAGTAATATCTTTCACAGTCGAACCTCTGTCAAGTATAACGAGGGTCTGCATAAACTACAGTCGAGTAGGCTCTTGTGCAGGTTCCCTACACGACTCAGAGTCATCGTACTTTGGTGGAAATAGTGCCCCATTTCTGTCCCGCGACTATCATTGCGTAGCACGACGGAGTCACATCTAACCTGACATTTCGCTCGTTGTCAAGGTTTACTCAGCTGTCACCTCAACAATACGAACGGCACGATTCTCACGTGGCCACTTGGGAGAACGCTCCTTACTATCCGCGAGGAATGGGTCGTTCGCGAGCTAACGCGTCCAAAGGAATGGTTCACCAAGATCAACAGAAGGAGCGAGGAACGAATTCTAAGGAACGGTCTTTCATAGTTCACTTCGGTCGCGGCTGTCTACTTATAGTTCGCGGGAACGGGAAACGGTCGGTCTCGTTCCCGCAACGGCACGTTGGCCGGTCTCGTTCCAGCCTTGGTCCCGTTCCCGTCTGTCTCTGTCTCGGTCTCCCTCGGCCGGACTCCTCCACTTTCGCGTGGCCACTCGTCGCAGTTCCACTACCAACTGTTCCTAGTCGGTTCAGTATCGAGTTTTTCGTTTCGTGCCCTGCGCACGCCCATTCTACATCTTTGTGTGACGTGTGTGAGTGCCTATGGGACCAAACTGCTGAGTTCATCGGTCCCTAGACTTACACACTACCTAAACTAACTTAAACTAACTGACGCTAAGGACAACACACACACCCATGCCCCAGGGAGGACTCGAACCTCCAGTGGAAGCCGCCCGATTCGTGACATGGCGCCTCTAACAGCGCGGTCACTCTGTTTCAAACCGTTCTTGAACTCTCGACTTCTGGTTCTTTTCGTACCCTATTCAGCCTCCAAGACCGGTAATTAAAATGTATTTTATTATCACGTAAATTACATAAAAATTGCATTCTATGTAATACATAAATCTTTCCAGGTAACAAAAGGGCACGTCAGCTTACTTCATTATTTCGATAAACAGCAGAAGACATAAAGAAGCAAGTTTTTTTGTTAATACACACGCAAAGGAAGTCGGCACGGTACGCACGAGTGCCCATTTTCTGTCTTTTTTTATCTAAGGTAAAACAGCATGTTCATTGTTATGGAAGGCAGAACGACTTACAACCGAATGAAGCCCGCGCTACATATTCGAGTGTCGTCATTTATTATTTCGAAGTTGTTGTTTGCATTAGCTTGTTTGTTATTTCTGCCTAATTATTACATGTTTATCTATTCTGCTCGTAGCGGTCAACAAGTCATGCGTAATAGGCGGGCAGTCTGTACTCGGGGCCGACTTTTCGTGCGCCTCTTATATTATTCACTGCGATCAGCCACATGACGCTACCGTTGGCTAAACGAGAAGTTTTACGGAATCACGGAAATTACTTCTACAACTGTGTGAGAATAATCCCAGCGGGGAGACAAGTGCCCCCTCCTGGCTCCTTCCATCATTCAGTCACCTACGCTGCTAATTTTAAATTTTTCATAAGAACCATATACCATGCGCAAATGAATGGTGAACGAGTAAAAATGAACGGTTTCCAAAAAAGAGCGATCACCAGTGAACTAGTTCCCAAGGATGAACAAGTTTGCCCATCTCTACTGTCCGGATGCCTGTCACAATCAGGCGGTGACCAATTTGGTATAGGGCATGCGTTGTTCACCTGTCTGTTATCATGATTAGAATTTCCTGGCGGTGGCCGATTTTCGTGATTTTGGGGCCTCTGGTTGCCAAAATTTTAATGTCCCTGGTTATGTGGTGTCGCATTGTACTTTGTATGGTATCCTGGGTTGAGCCAGTGGTTATTATTTCTCGAACTCGGGTAAAAAGAAGTCAAGATCTGCGTGTTTACATGATTGTTTTGATTCGTCAGTGTGGGCTGCGGCTGCGCTGTTACCACAGCGTCCGTTACCACGCCCGTGAGTGTTGGCGTGCTAGGCGGTGTTGCCAGGCTGCATACAACCGTTGCCATTAGCATACTTCAAATCTTCATGTATCAAGTCGATCGAATCTAGGACCGAGAGAAAGTATTCCAAATCATCGCCTGGCATCGTGATTAGCTCACACGTATATTGATCGGCAATTCTGCATTTAAAATTCACAGAACATCTTTGCGTGCAACAGGATTATCCCAGTATCTTGTCTTATTAATATAGTGCTCGCAGCATTCTCTCAAGCTTGCCGTTTAGCGTTAAAATTTCTGGTCTAAAAGTCAGCTTCCAAAGACGCTCCTGGGTAACTCCTGACCAAAGCTTGGCCAGGAAAGGCTTCTCAAACTCGACGTATGTGGTACATTTATCAGCAGCAGCAGTTACCTACAGGGACCCTTCACGCCGAATATATGCTGTAATAAACTCAATTTTCAGTCTTGCAGCACACGATCTGGACAGGACATCTCCAAACGCCTTTATGAAGACAATGGGGTTTGGGGATTTCTTTTCATGTATTTGAAACTGACGGTGTTTTAGTAAGCTTTCTTCGAGAAGTATCTACGGGAATGTGGGTGTTGCCCCCACTGATCCATTCCTACATTCTGAATGGGGATTAATCGGTCCTTTTTCATTCAGGTAAGTTCGGCGGTAAAGATCACCCCAGTCAGACATTTCAGGAATTTAAATTGCTGGGGGCGTGCAGTGATGCGGCGTTGCCTAATCTGCCGTTACCTCACGGTGCAATTTAATCACTGTAACAGACACATAATCGCACCGCCCAGGAAGGTGATGATGCAGTCCACGCTTCATATCTGTGGTTTTTTTTGGATATTTTCACCGACAGCACCCGACACGAGTGTTGTCTCTGTAATCTCTGATGTTGACTGCGCCGTCTGCAGTGACTGTGAATCGCTTGTTAACTTCAATACTGCCTCCGGTATACCTTCATACTTTTTCTTAATTGCCAATATTTCAGTAGAAAAGTTCTTGAAAAACTGGTATTAGTGCGAACAGCTAACTTCGTATCTCGCTAAGCAAAACCAGTAGTGGTTTGCGCGGAAATTCGCATGGTCACCTCTTCACCAGCAACAAGAGTGCTGTTAATTTAAGCATAAAACAGTTTGTCACGCCCATCGATTCACATGGCCTGTTCCTGGTCTTGCTTATTTACCATTAATGCAGTTTCCTTAAACAGTGTTCCGAATGGATTTGAATTTCCACTCATTTCGCATTTTTGCTCACTAGGTACTACTTGTGAGTATGACTCTATTTCAGAAATGACTCGGTTCACTTCCCTTCTTGCCAGATAGATGTTACTGCCAGCATCGGCATCGGGTTAGATATTCATTTGGTCTTGAAGATCCATTGTTACGTCTTTCCCTATATTGGTCATTATATGGAAAACCAATGTTATCTGAGACTGACTTACGTTGCAATACAAAGTAAAAATGTTACTACGACTTGCAGCAAAACTTATCTAATTGTACTGAACAAAACGTACGCTCCTTTTTAAAGCAGCAGAAAGTCATCTACGGTCTATCTTATCCGCTTGATGCCGAATTGCTGCCATACTGGTCACCATCCTTTGCAAAAATGTAGTTAACAGAATTTAATGTCTCTCAACATAGAACTTACGACACTTCGAGTTCTGAATTGCTCAATGAGGTATTTTAGAAAGAGAAAAGATCGTGACGAGCTAAATGCAAGCAACAGGGAAGGGCAGGTATGCCTTACCTTTAATTTTTTCCCTTTTCTTCCGTCATGTGTTACCGCTTCCTGATACGATCATATTAAATTTCTGCTTTGTATATTTTTCTTAATGGAGGTTTCATTCCATTAGTCTTCCACCAGACATTACAATTCATTGCTCCAGCACATTCATTCAAACATGAACCAGAAAAGATACAAGTTTTCAGACAAGTTTTCGAGCCCCATCTTCTTTAGAGTCAGGTGAGGCATTTTCTCATCTCTCACAATGAGAGCCACATGACGTATTTCTTTTCCTCCTGCCTTCTCGCAAAGAGAGTTGAATAAAGTTTATGGTTTCTCAAAGGTGCGGAAAGAATTTGGTAATTTAGAAATGGAGCAATTTGGAATAATAGAACAGATGTGACATGGTGGCAGTCATAATTGAGGATGAATAATTTAGCTAATAACTGCACAAATTTCCTGCTTCTATACCACAATTTACCTTATAAAAATCCACACTCTTGCAGTTTATTTTCAAGTCAGCGTTGTAAGAGGCCACTGAGTAGGCTGGCAGACATCATTCTTCAGAAAACAAAACCTACCAGAATCGCACAATTTTAATTGGAAAATATTGCATCTAGGCACTAACCTGAAAAGTTATATCGAAAGGACACGAAAAATGTCTGATCGTTTGTATCCGAACAGTTCTCCGCCAATCTCGCCAATTGTTCTTACTGTAATATTCAGAAACCATAACCAAATGACTAAAATGCTAGGTAACGGTTTGAAAAAAATAACGGATCCAACTTAACAGATAGATATAAATAACGCTTATCGAATAAATGTAGTTACAACTATGAAACTTACATCTGCTCATCTTGAGCTCCAAACGACAAAAGGTGATAAAACAAGAAGAAGATAAGAGAACAGGGCTCTTTCACTTATTCTCAGTGGCTTTGCATTCACCACTTTTACAGGTTCTGTAAGTTTCGCGTTGTCAAATACAATCTTTGAAAATGTATTAAAATTGAATCTTATTTAAAAATAAAGTACGGTTTTCCCTTTAAAAACATCATTACATTTTCAGTTAAGAAGAAAAAAATTAGGGCCAAAAAATTATGAAACAGTTCACCATACCTAATTTTCTCTTTCCACACATTATTCCTCTAACTTATGTTGCTGCAGCCTTTTCACCAAAGGATGCATCTTAAACAATCATTCTTTGTTTTGCAATTTCTTGGGCTTGTTTATTTGCTTCATGGCTACATTATAAATCTTTATTGTCTCTACAGGCAACATCACGGACTTTCTATGCTTCATGATATTAAAAACAGTGGGTTTCACAACTGCATCTTTAATTATGTCCATCCAGTCCTTCAGAAGTTCAGCCTTTACTTTACCTTTGATGAGCCTGATGTGTATGTCACTCTCCAGATATAAATGTCCTCTTACTGGGAAACTCCCATGAATAGATTCAAAGCCCTTGCTTGATGGACAGTCGTCGCCGTCGTGGTCTTCACTCCAGAGACTGGTTTGATGCAGCTCTCCATGCTACTCTATCCTGTGCAAGCTTCTTCATCTCCCAGTACCTACTGCAACCTACATCCTTCTGAATCTGTTTAGGGTACTCATCTCTTGGTCTCCCTCTACGATTTTTACCCCCCACGCTGCTCTCCAATACTAAATTGGTGATCCCTCGATGCCTCAGAATATGCCCTACCAACGGATCCTTTCTTCTAGTCAAGTTGTGCCACAAATTTCTCTTCTCTCCAATTCTGTTCAAAACCTCCTCATTAGTTATGTGATCTACCCATCTAATCTTCAGCACTCTTCTGTAGCACCACATTTCGAAAGCTTCTATTCTCTTCTTCTCTAAACTATTTATCGTCCACGTTTCACTTTCCTACATGGCTACACTCCATAAAAATACTTTCAGAAACGCCTTCCTGACACTTAAATCTATACTCGATGTTAACGAATTTCTCTGCTTCAGAAACGCTTTCCTTGCCTTTGCCAATCTTCTACATTTTATATCCTCTTTACTGCAACCATCATCAGTTATTTTGCTCCCCAAATAGCAGAACTCATTTACTACTTTAAGCGTCTCATTTCCTAATCTAATTCCCGCAGCATCACCCGATTTTGGAATGTTGTCGACTCCCGGGGTCTTGTTTCTATTTAGGTCTTTCAGTGTTCTGTCAAACTCTTCACCCAGTATCATATCTCCTATTTCATCTTCATCTACATTCTCTACCATTTCTATAATATTGTCCTCAAAAACATCGCCATTGTATAGACCCTCTATGTACTCCTTGCACCTTTCTGCTTTCGTTTCTTTGCTTAGAACTGGGTTTCCATCTGGTTCTCTTTTCTCCAAAGGTGTCTTTAATTTTCCCGTAGGCAGTATCTACCTTACCCCTAGTGATATATGTCTCTACATCCTTACATTGGTCCTCTAGCCATCCCTGCTTACCCATTTTGCACTTCCTGTCGATCTCATTTTTGAGACGTTTCTATTTCTTTTTGCCTGATTCATTTACTGCATTTTTATATTTTCTCCTTTCATCAATTAAATTCAATATCTCTTCTGTTACCCAATGATTTTACTAGCCCTCGTCTTTTTACCTACTTCATCCCCTGCTACGTTCACTATTTCATCTCTCAAAGCTAACCATTCTTCTTCTACTGTATTTCTTTATCCCATTCTTGTCAATCGTTCGCTAATGCTCTCCCTGAAACTCTCTACAATCTCTGGTACTTTCAGTTCATCCAGGTCCCATCTCCTAAAATTTCCACCTTTTTGCAGTTTCTTCAGTTTTAATCTACAGTTCACAACCAATAGATTGTGGTCAGAGTCCACATCTGCCCCTGGAAATGTGTCACAATGTAAAACCTAGTTCCTGAATCTCTGTCTTACCATTATATAATCTGAGACCTTCCAGTATATCCAGGCTTTTTCCATGTATACATCCTTCTTTCATGATCCTTGAACCAAGTGTTAGCTATGATTAAGTTATGTTCTGTGCAAAATTCTACCAGGTAGCTTCCTCTTTCATTCCTTACTCCCATTCCATATTCACCTACTACGTTTCCTTCTCTTCCTTTTCCTACTCTCGAATTCCAGTCACCCATGACTATTAAATTTTCGTCTCCCTTCACTATCTGAATAATTTCTTTTATCTCATCATAAATTTCATTAATCTCGTCGTCATCTGTGGAGCTAGTTGACATGTAAACTTGTACTACTGTGGTAAGCCTGTGCTTCGTATCTATCTTGGCCACAATAATGCGTACGCTATGCTGTTTGTAGTAGCTTACTCGCATTCCTATTTTCCTATTCATTATTAAACCCACTCCTGCATCACCCCTTTTGTATTTATAAACTTGTATTCACCTGACCAAAAGTCTTGTTCCTCCTGCCACCGAACTTCACTAATTCCCACTATATCTAACTTCAACCTATCCATTTCCCTTTTAAATTTTCTAACCTTCCTGCCCGATTAAGGGATCTGACATTCCACGCTCCGATCCGTACAACGCCAGTTTTCTTTCTCCTGATAACAACGTTCTCCTGAGTAGTCCCCGCCCGGAGATCCGAATGTTTTACCTCCGGAATATTTTACCCAAGAGGACGCCATCATTATTTAACCGTACAGTAAACCAGCATGCCCTCGGGAAAAAATACGGCTGTAGTTTCCCCTTGCGTTCAGCCGTTCGCAGTACCAGCACAGCAAGACCGTTTTGGTTAGTGTTACAAGGGCAGATCAGTCAATCATTCAGACTGTTTTCCCTGCAACTACTGAAAAGGCTGCTGCCCCTCTTCAGTAAACACAAGTTTTTCTGGCCTCTCAACAGATACTCCTCTGTTGTGGTTGCACCTACGGTACGGCTATCTGTATCACTCAGGCACACAAGCCTCCCCACCAACGGCAAGGTCCATGGTTCATGGGGGGATTGGGGCAGGGGAGGAGGGGTGGCGGACAGTTCAGTGTAAAAATCTGAAAACGGTATTAGTTCTTTTTACCCCCACATTGGTCATAGAATGTTTGCAAATTTTTAAACCTTCGAGCCAGGCGCGTAGTCACATAAAGATGTAGGAAATAAACCGCTTCATTTGTAATTTTTTCCCTATTGTTTCAGGATCAAAATAAAATACTGTGTTGCTCTCTGAGAGTCGATGTAATTTAGATAAGAGTAGCTGTAGAAAAAGCTGGCGCTCATAATAGACAATACTGCTGCTGATGTCGGGAAATGAACGATTCCTTTCGAGATCCAAACATGTCGAATTAGTGCCTGTAAACTTTCTGCTTCTTTTTCGAGATTGTCTTTTACGCTCATAGAATGCATCAGCTTTTCGCCGGTGCAGTTCACATTCAGTCTTCTCTGTCTTAATATTATATTGAACGTCTGATCTTTGCGTACCATCTGTTTCACGTTTGAGTTCCGCCTTTGGAGCTATGAAAGTTAAAGGAAACTTATCGCAAGTACTGCGTGTATCACTTCGAGGGAAACCGAGTGGGGTAATAAATTTTGTATGAAATGCCTTACGACAGGTTGATGAACAAGCGGAATGTGTCTCCTGAAACATCTTTTTAGTAGTTCTTCAGGAAAATACAGTTCCTGTTTTTATTTATGCTGTAAAAACTGGATCTGCTTTTAAATGACACTATCTTAGTGCAAGTGTTTTGCTCTGTTTCCACCGACAGTTTATGAGCTTCTTTTCTGTGTTTCCCTCATTTCTAAACTGGAGGGGTGTCTTCATTTTCAAGAAATTGCTAATAGTTTCTAATCTTTTCTTTGCAATCCCATTCAGTGATAGAAGGACCTTTTGACCAACAATTAGTTCTGTCAAAGCATAATCTCTCATTACACTTACTATACCATGAACTGTATAACATAGCCCTTAAACTTTTTTCTTGTTGCCAGGGATATTTGAACATATAGTGGGTATATTTGGTATGCTGAATATGAATTTGGAAACTGATTTCCCCAGTTGGCTCTAGTTCCTTAGATACAGGCTATCTCTGAGGTGTAGCGTTTAATCGTTAAATTATCAGTAAATCGGTCGTGAATTCCATAATTCTGTGTGCCTGTTCATTTTATATTTTTTGATTGCATGTGTACAAATGTAATATCTTATATGTTACACGTTATAGAAGAGAAGGTGATATTATGGGACGTCGTAGTAATTTGAGACACCCTCTTGTGTCTCACAGTTTCAAGGAGAGTCAGTTGGTCACACTGCTGCATTGAAGGTCAGGGTCATCCAGCCTCTTGTTTGTGCTCAGAGCGGCCGCCGAGCGAGGAACGAGCCTGTGAGAAGACGTAATTTGTGTAACAGCCGTTAAAAGTTTTTGTTAGTGAAGAATTTATCGTTCATTGTGTCAAGAAAAAGGTATATCACGATTAGTTAAAACATTATTGTTAGTTAAATGTAAGTTACAGATCACATTGTTATATACATTGTCTGATTAGTTCTACCTTATCATATTTATAACAATATATTTTTGCAAATATGATTTTTATTTTATTTTGTTACTTTCATAGATAAACATGAGTTCTTCGCATAAAGGTGGTTTCAACTCTCCTGATGTGTTCTGCTATATTTGTCGAGAATCCACTTTGCAAGAGCAATGGAATTACATCACTGATTTTGTGAAACATGCCTGTCTTGAGTATTTTGGGATTAAACTGGTAGACCAAGATAAACATTGGGCTCCTCATAATGTTTGCAAAAGCTGTGTGGAGTCTTTACGACTGCGGACTGATGGTAAACGAAGGCGTTTAAACTTTGGAATGCCAATGGTGTAGCGTGAGCCAAAAAACCACCATAACGATTGATATTTTTACATTGTCAATGTAAAAGGTTTCAACTGCTACAAGAAGCCTACGTGGGAATATCCCCATTTAGAATCAGCAAGGCGACCTGGGCCATGTAGCGATGACATTCCCGTGCTAGTGTTCACCACTCTGTCAAAACTACTTCCTTCAGATGATGATGATTTGCAGGACTTGAACACTAGTAGAAGTGAATCATAATACGAAGGAAGTTCCACAAGACACCAGCTCTTCTGTCAGGAGGAGGTTAACGATATGATACAAGACCTCGGTCTTTCTAAACAGTCTTCTGAACGCTTGGTATCTAGACTAAATGAGAAGAATTGTCTGCAACCAGGAACTAAAATAACACCTTACCGGACAGTAGAAGAAGATCTACGTCCCTACTTCAGTCAAGATGATGCACTTGTTTAATGCAGTGAAATCCCTGGTTTACCACCAAAATCAGAAGCCTAAAGTGTGTGTTACTGCATTATGGTAAGTGCTGTGCATCCGTTCTAATTGGCCACTCAACGAAACTTCATGAGGAATACGAAAATATCTAGATGATTCTCCAGAAACTTCGTTATAGTCAGCACCAATGGCCTATCTGTGTTAATTTATAAATGGTTAACTTTTTGCTTGGACAGTAACTTTTTGCTTGGACAGCAAAGTAGATACACAAAATTCCCTTGCTTTATTTGAATGTGGGCCAGCAGAGCAAAGCATGATCACTGGGAAAATGTTTCATAGCCATGAAGAGATAGCTTTACTGTAGGAGCAGCTAATGTCCTAAAAGAACCATTAGCTGACAGGGACAAAATCATTCTTCCACCATTTCATATCAAGCTCGGTCTGATGAAGCAATTTGTGAAAGCATTTGACAAAAATAGTGACTGTTTCAAATACTCATCCCCTGGACTCAGTAATGAAAAATTAAAAGCTGGTATATTTGATGGTCCTCAAATTCAGAAGCTTATACATTACTTGGAATTCATTACAATTATGAATTGCACTGATGCATCTGCCTGGAGCAGTTTTGTCTCTGTTGTCGAAAATTACTTAGGTAACCACAAAGCACATAATTATGAGTAACTGGTGGAAAATATGCTCAGAAACTTCAAAAGGTTGGGGGCTAATATGAGCATTAAGATTCACTGCCACCACAACCATTTTGACAGATTTCCGGACAATCTTGGTGACTACAGTGAGGAACAAGGTGAAAGATTCCATCGAGATTTTCAGGTGATGGAAGAACGATATGAAGGTAGATGAGACAAGCAGACTGGTGCTGGGATCTTCAGCGTGACTCTACTGACGATCAACACAAGAGAAAATCACAAAGGCGGAGTTTTTCCATATGCTAATTGCAATGTGTTTAAAAGACCGTTTCTTCCTTTCTTCTTCTATTACATGCTGAATCAACAATGAAACTTCATTACAGTAATCCTTTTCATATGTTTTCCTTATTTTCGTTTGACAGTGTACACAGTGAATCTCAGCTAATATTTTGAATTTCTATTTGTTTATTCATCTACGTATTGTACGGTACCGTAATACATGGAGCCAATCTAGCAAAACGAATGACATATCCGAATTCAGGGCCATAAAGTTTTCCCTAAATTCACTGTCAGTTAATTGGCAACAAAATCACTGTTGACTAGTGTAGTCACACAAAGTAACTACTGTCTCAACTCCAAGAGGCCTTCGGCACTGAATACTGTTAGCAGAGATTTGTGCTTTGAGATGACAAAGTTGCCTATTCCAGTTCGTCAGCAGATTAAAATAACACATGAGTTTAGACTTTCCTGCTTCCGTTAGCATATCATAGGATTTTTGTTGCAATTGTAGTGCTCTCTTAATTCTTGTGACATATTCTTGGTTTTTTAGATGCTTCTGATTGTCTAGCATAACTCTTTTTCTACTCTTAACAGTGTTCTGGATATTTAATTATCAATTAAAACACGGACTGTAACTGGCTACTATACGAAATTCAATTTCACCACACTAGAAAGCAAAAGGCTTATCTCAGGTCTTCTCTGTGCTAGCAGAGATCACGCACTACGAAAATACAAAATAAAACTAAACAATATCATTGCATTTAACAATGTAAACAATGAAACTATCATAAAACAATATAAGAATATCAGTATAGTTCAGAAATCCATAACTTCTGGACTTCACTCCTTCCACCCATGTTCTGGATGGACTTGACATATTTTCGAAGTGTATACCATATTTTTCTCTGGCTATAGCTGTGACACTAAACACATTACATTCAGCTAACTTGACACAGCTGAAAGTATGCCTGATGAAAAACATGACTCTACGATTTTCGACAAATTTAGACTTAACCCTTCTTTCTGTGCTGCCTTCATTTGTGTTATTTCAACTTTTTCTATATGATAGTTCTAACGCAGAATTTTTGTTCTCTTCCCACGGTCATCGACCATGCAGTTAAAGGTGGGCCGGCAGCACAGGCTTCGCCGATTTTAATTCCTTCTCCCACCAAATAGTCTCACTTTCTCTCTTTTACTTATTTTATTGCTTACAACCGAGATTTAAAGAAGTTTATATTCAGAGAAATGGCGATTACAATGTGTATGTGTGTGTGTGTGTGTGTGTGTGTGTGTGTGTGTGTGTGTGTGTGTGTGTGGTGTATCGACAGCGGCGGAAGCGCGTCCACGAGTGCTGACGTCACGTGCCCGCTGTGACCGCAGACGGCGGATGGGCAGAAGCTGTTGGCGCTCCTGCGCTGTCCGCAGCTTCCCGCTTGCGACAGCCCGTCTCTGTGCGCGTCAAGCGACTTCCGGCATCCTCGTACTGTTTGTTCACTCTTTGGGCCTGCCTGTCCAGTTTACTCTCCGACCTCATAAATACAGACCTTAAACCTTGTAATACTATTGGGATTTCCGTAGTATGAAAGCTGTAAGTACCCTTGGAAAGGCATTCACCTATCTGTATATTAAATGATCAACTTATGAGATGAGACCTATTCTTTGAAAGACATTTGTTTTACATAATTTACGTAACTGTAAAGATGCGCATCTAGCGCGGACGCTAATACATCGATTGTGCAGCCAAAGAAACATTTTAACAGAAGCTGAACTGACGTTCCGCTTCGATCTAAATAAAAGATGATAGTAAAAAAAAAACTTTTGCAGATCTTCAGATTTTAATGTACTTCTGCTTGTAATGTGAAAGCGTAAAGAAGGTCGACTTTAAGCTAAAAAAGTGAGCGCTCTTGCCACCGTGCAGACAAGATTATTAATTAATAAAATTCAAGTAATTTATGTTCGACACTGTAAATCGGCAAGGTCTTGTTATGAAGGTGTTGAACAGTGCAAGAATTGTCTTTAACGAAGGAGAAAAGTAATGACTGTAATTCGTGACAAAAACGTGAACCTTGGATAGAGCACGGGGCAGGCTGAAATCTGATCGCACTTACAGTTAGGAAATTACTTATGCAAGTTATACTGTTTATAAAGAAGCTCTAATTGCTTGTGAGAACTATTAGAATACATTTAGTGTTTACCAGATTTCTTATTCTATTCTTTTCCTTTTTTTTACCTCCATGTCATATTATTTTTATAAATGTCAAACAGCCTTTACTACAGCATAGAATACTGCGGCATCCTGGTCGTAGACAGAAGGCCGCTCCATGTCTTCTATACAACTCATAGCTGCCCCATTTATTAATGATTTCATTTACAAATGCAACTTTTATTGTTCACTGTTAAATGTCCCTTAGGTAATTATAAAATTCATACTGATTACGTGAAGAAATCCGGGTTGTTCTTTTCCAAATAATAGAAATCTTTGCGTAAATAAAAACTAGGCTCCTTCTGACAACGATCAGGAGCCAACCAAAAGACGGATGTCTTCGACCGCTTTCGTGTCTCCTGTGGTAAAGTTGTGCCAAATTGGGAACACGACATTCTAGCATGAAACACAATATATATATAATTACCAGAATAAAATTGAAAAAAAATTCAAATATATTTAACTTATTTGTTTTTTTATCATACTAGATGTGGCGCCCGAACAGGGACTTCATAAAAAAATTCTAATCTGTTCTGTTATTGTTTCATGACATCATCCGGTGGACAGCGGGAAGCCGTAAAGGAAGTACTGAAAGAAACCGAGGAAGTATTAAAAAAAATTTCGAAAAATAACATCAGTACGGTTTTCATTAGGCATAAAATCTCGCGTCTTGTATAAAAAAACTGATTTCCGAAATTTCTTTCCTTACTGCTTCATTTTATCCTATCGGTGTTATTTCCTTGCAGAGTTGCTTATTTACGTAGTTAGAATTCATTTCTGATCATCTCTTCATGCGAAGTTTATGTGTTAGCATTATTAGCATCTTCATTGTTGCTACGGATAAGAACACAAGATGGATGCCATAACAGCAGGATTAAGTGTCTAGTAGGTGTTTGTCATTTATTTTCAAAGTTAGGTGCCATCTTGTCTTCTACCCGGTATAGCTCTGCAATTGTCAGCTACCGCGGTGTGACGTTTGACTAACAGGAAGCGTCGCAGCGTGCGCATCTGAGAGTTGACGATCGGCGTGCTGCGAAAGATTTCTTTGAGCAGTTACGTCACAAATTTGAAAATAAACATGTCAGATGACAGAGGCAAGCCGACAAACAGTGTGGATGACGTTGATGACACAGTTGTCAAGTCATACCCACTACGTTCGCGAACGGAAACAGTCATACCCGATTGACGAATGGAGAGAACGGCAGACGATGATAGTGTGCGTGACGTATCGTCAGAGCAATCATCGTCACAGCAAGCGGGAGAAAATTCGATGGTTGAAATGATGAGAATTTTTTTTCAAGTAAGAGAACAGGAGAAACTGGAAAGGGAAGCTTATAAATTACAAAAACAACGTCATAGAGAACAGGAGAAACGGGAGACAGAGCTAAAATGGTTCCACCTAAATACCACCATTGGTACAATGAAAAATAGGTTAGATAATATTGATGCCAACTTAGAGGCAAGAATAAGGACAGTCACGGTGGAATATATCGCGGAATTTAGTACTAAAGTTAATGAAAGGATAGAAGGTATTCTGCAGAAGGTAGATGCATGTGAGAGCACAGTAGGTAACGTGCACAAAGTCATCAAAGTACAAATCGAAAGTTGCCAGGCAGTTACAACGGAAGTTTCAAAGAAATCCGCTGAGGTCGGAACTAAAGTAAACAAGCTTGCAGACAATGTCGTCACTCTGCAAGGCCAGGTCAATGACCTGACACAGGCGCTATCCGACATTAACATTGAAAAGAGATTGAATGATGCTGCAGCAAACGTACGTTCCACGATAGGAAAAGAATTTGTAGAATGTGTCGAAACTAAAGAACAGTACATAGAAAACAAGGTTCAACACGACTTAAAAGAAGCCATTAAGTCAGCCACAGTTGAAGTTTTACCTGCTCCAGGTACATCAGGAGATACGCTTCTCAGTGAATTGGGAGAGATTCGTAGAGTTTTTCACCGAGATCTTCCCGAGTGGAAACGACACCTCACTGAGGAAAGCAATCAGTTGAAACAACAAGTCAATGATTTTCCTAATGACAATAGAAGTGAGTATTCACACTTCAAGTAACTCTTGTCGAGCTCATGAAAGAAGAAAGCGTTCTCAAGCACCGCGTGTTCCAGCCTTTTCTGCCAGAGAAACGCAACATCCACCCAATGGTTTTTCTGAAGTCATTTAATGGTGTTTTTCCTGAGAGCTGGGATGACAAGCAACGTATGCGCTTTATAGTAGGTTACATTCAAGGAGAGGGTTCTGTCTGGGGAACAGAAGAAACTGACAGATGTAATAATTAAGCTGACTTCGAAAAGCAATTTCTGAACAAATTCTGGAGTTCAGGCATACAACAACGCCTTAGAAAGGAAGTATATAATGCTAAACCGTTCAATACGAGAAGTGCTGGTCTCCGGAGGTACTCTGAGAAATACCTGCGAAAAATACAATATTGGGACACGCCCATTTCCACGAAGGACGTAATTATGATGCTTTAGTCAAATGGCTCTGAGCACTATGGGACTCAACTGCTGAGGTCATTAGTCCCCTAGAACTTAGAACTAGTTAAACCTAACTAACCTAAGGACATCACAAACATCCATGCCCGAGGCAGGATTCGAACCTGCGACCGTTCCGATCTTGCGGTTCCAGACTGCAGCGCCTTTAACCGCACGGCCACTTCGGCCGGCGATGCTTTAGTCAAAGCTACCGGTATCAATCAGGGAGAAGTTAGTAAATGTCAGTGACGACGACACGGAGGCTTTCCTGTCATTACTTGACAACCTTGACATGATTCAGGAAGACGTGCATGCAAATGCGCGGAGTAATTGTAATCTTGGCCCGCACACTACACAGCCGCACGCCGTAGGCGCAGACTCAGGTATGTCATACCAACCCAACAACAGTAAAGGACACGACGTTCCGTGTGATAATAACAACTACTATCGCCGTAACGGGAAGCAGGAACATAAATTCCAGGATCAAAACAGGTACCACCCCATATACCAGAAAACACAACAACAATACGATAATTCACCAGTTAACTACAATGATTGCTATTACTACAATAACGATCGCCAAGGCAATAATAATTTCAATTGGAAAGGACGTTGGATTAATACCAACAATCAACAGCAGTGTGGTATCCAGCCTAGATTCCAGCACTGTTCTCAAGGGAGGAATGCTCCAGATCCTTCCAAGCAATACAAACAACGGTATGCTCCAAACTTTAGGAATAGTCCTCCACATTTTACTAACAATCAAGTTCAAAATCACGAACCTTAAAATTCTCGCATCTATTATGCCCGAGCAAACCAGCCAACACACACCATCTCAGCTGAAATTCCGGCTAATAGCTCGCAACTTAGGTGGAATACGGAAGCAAACTTCGTACCGAGCGTACCGCCCGGTACTTCAAAAGTAATTGTGAGCGAAATTCAATCTAATGAACATGAGGAAAACTAAAAGCAGCTTCTTTTTCTTGCCTCCTTGGGGAAGCTGCGGAACATGTTGGGGGCGATTTCATTAGAGGGCAGATCAACCTTATACGATATGACAATGACTGTGACTTACGAGATGACTTGCTGAAGGAGAATGGCGTTTCGAATGGTGAGGATTTATGGGAAAACTAGGTTCAGGCATTCACTATGATTCTTATTCATGATGTACCACTTGTCGCTGTAATACATACTGGTGCCAATATCAATGTTTTGTCTTTATGTGTATATAAGAAAGTGACTTCTGTAGCAAAAGTTCTGTCATTGCCAGTACAAGGGTGTAACGTATCCGGAGCTGTAGGCTCTTTAATTCAAAAGGTGACGCTACAGATTCATGTACCAGTGAGATTAGCATCAGACACCGTACCATGTACTTTTCTTGTTGTTAAAAAATCTGTCAGTACCTTGCCTCCTAGGAATGGAGTTTCTGCGTAAGAATCGTATCATCATAGATTTGTATGAAGGTACATGTACTCTCAGATGCAGTGATAAGAGTATAGTAATTCGACTTATCAGGACCAAAGTTAAGTTGTCTAGCCAAGAACATAAAGTAAAGCTCCGCAAGCTCACATCTCGGCAACAGTATTTCAATTATTTAGACGAGTCAGGAAATGCGGACGAAGACTTTGACTTATTACCGACACATGAAGAATTACTGACGAAGGCTAATGAATCTGACGGATTAGGTGACCGACAAAGAAAGGAACTATACGACCTGTTGACACAATTTATCAATGTGTTTTCAAAGAAACCGGGAATCATAGCCAACTATGTATTCGACATGAAGGTTAAGCCCCACAGCACCTACTGTAAAACCACCTATGCAGTTCCGCAATCCCGCAAGGAAGCAGTACGACAGGAAATCCGCAAAATGTTAAACTGGAAAATAATTGAGCCCTCTGACTCTCCGTATTCGAGCCCATTATTGTCTATATTTAAACAGGACGGAAGTGTTAGGCTTGTTCTAGACGCTAGGAACATCAACAAAATTATTGTTCCTGTGTGTACCCGGCCGGAAGCATTGGAGGAGCAACTGCAAAGGTTTTATGGTATCAAATTTCTAACCTCCATCGACCTTCGAAGTAGCTATTGGCAGGTGAAGTTGTCGCCATCTACAAGGAAGTACACGGCCTTTATCTTTGCGGGTCGGTCATATCAATTTTGTGTCGTACCCTTTGGTTTGAATATTAGTTCAGGTGTCTTTATTGCCGCACTTGACCATGTCTTAGGTCATGATTTACTGGACAAAATAACTGTCTATGTCGATGATATCTTAGTAGCCTCGACTTCATGGGAGGAACATCTTGACTTGATTCGGAAAATCTTCGTGAGGTTTGCTAACTTTGGCGTTATTGCCAATCTACAGAAATCAAAGTTTGTATAAAAAGGAAGTAACATTCCTTGGTCATATCATCTCTTCTGAGGGAATCTCTCCCGGTCCTAACAAACTGTCTGCTATTAGGAACTTCCCTATGCCCTGCACCAAAAGACAATTAAAAGGGTTTCTAGGGTTAACGTCTTTCTTTCGTCGCTTTATACCAAATCAATCCATGAACAGTCCAGTGTTGCACAATCTATTAAAGAAAAACGTTCATTGGGTATGGACCTCTGAATGTCAGCAAGCCTTTGACAAAATTAAACAAGCTCTTCTGAATAGCAATATCCTCAGTCATCCGGATATGAACTCCGAATTCTGCATTTCTTGTGACGCCTCATTTCAAGGCTTGGGCGCTTGTTTGTTCCAGCTAAAGAAAACTGGAGATGAAGAAGAGATTAGGATAGTTAGTTTCGCCAGTCGTGTGCTGACGGAGTGCGAGAGATCGTACTCTGTTACAGTGTTAGAAGGATTGGCAGTTGTATGGGCGTTCCGCCGTTTTAATTATTACATTTATGGTCATCCGATCAAAGTGTATTCCGACCATCAAGCTCTTAGCTTTCTCCTTTCGTGTAAGTTCTATCATCCGAGGCTTACTCGCTGGTGCCTATTTCTACAGGAGTACAATTTCGAAATTGTTTACGTGAAAGGCAAGAACAACATCGTTGCAGATGCATTGTCACGCATGCCGGAAGGTATGCCAGAGCCTACGGAACTTGTAGAACAGATTTCCAATCACAAGACACTCCTTATGAAAGATCCCTTGAATCGTAGTTATTTTCTACGTCTTTGCCGACAGATGGATACTCTGCAAGAAAGTGACCGTAAATGGAAGTGAGTCAAACAGCTTCTACAAGACAACCCCAATCATCGTTTGTCGAAATTTTATAAATCACTCAACTGTGTTTTATTTCATCGTACATCTATGTTGACGGAGAAATGGTGTGTTTGTATTCCTGAGGAGTACGTTGAATATCTCATATGGTACACTCACCTATCCTGGGGACATTATGGCCCCGAGAAATGTAAAAGAAAGATTTCTGCCTATTGCTACGTACCCAATCTGCATAAGAGAATTCATAAACTGCTAACCACTTGTTTAATCTGTCATAAGGCAAATCCCTTCAATCTTTCGAATGTCATACCTTTGAATCTTGTCTACACTGAGCGTCCTAACCAAATAGTCAGTCTCGACTATGAAGGTCCACTTCCGAGAGGAAGAGGCGGTGCTAAGTACGTTGCTGTTTTGCTAGACCTCTTCACTAAGCACGTGCGTTTATACGCGATGAAGTCTTCCAGTGCAAAATCTTTAATAAGACGAATAGAAAAGGATTAATTTCCTCGTTTTGGTAAGCCGGAAACCATGTTGTCTGATAATGCTTCAAACTTCGTTGGAAAAGAGTGGAGACAGTTTCTGGCCAATAATGGTATTAGACATATCCAATCTCAAGGTTTAGACCGCAAAGTTACCCGACAGTACGAGTCTTCAAAGAATTTAATCGTTTTATTGGCACCTACGTACCGAACCAGCAAACACGGTGGGTCGATTTCGTTACTCCATTTGAAGAGATTGTAAATAATCTTCCGCACACTTCGACCGGTTTCACACCTTCAGAACTAATCTCCAGGCAAAAGGAAAGCAATGAATGGACTGATCCTATCCCCAAGATACAAGGTCCAGAAGTCAACCTAGATAATAAGTTAAGACAAGCCCTGATCTCTCTCACAACTCATGCCAATTTAAGAAAAAAGGCATTTGACAAGCATATCAATGAAGTTCTGTCGTATCGCCTGAACGAGCGTGTTCTTTTGAGGACACACTTCAAACCATCTCTCATCTTACGTAAAAATCGTAAGTGGCAACATCTATACGAAGGACCGTTTGTTGTAGTCAGGAAGCCACATATTGGTTGTTACGTGTTGGCTGATCCAGTTAATGGACGAATAAAAGAACTTTAGCACCATGTAGACCTAAAGAAGTACCATGAAAAACTTTTTAAAAAATGTCATTTATTATGTTAAGCTGCAACTTGAAATAAGAGTGTGATCTGTTTAGAAAGTATGTGAGTCAACAGCATGTACATGTATTCTGCAGGTGACGTAATCATTTGAGTGAGATGGACACAATGTAATGATGGAGTTTGAAGGATATGAAGAGATTGAGGAAGGTACTCTACGTATTTCGAAAATAAGATTTGCTTTAGTTTTAAGGTAGTCTTAAGTTTCTTGAGCAATAGAGGACTGCAGTCGTTGAATTGAGTAAGGGATGTGCCAAAGTGCCACCTGCTGCTTTAGTTTTAAGTTATGGCAAAACTCCTTTTTTACCAAGTACTAAAGGTTTTCTTTAAATCCCTCACTCAGACCCGAATGTCCGTATATGTGAAGCAATAACCTAAGTTAAGCTTTCAAAGGATTGATATTTTAAGTCGCTAGAACCATGTACGATGCAAAACTGATACATTGTAATCTGTAGATTACACCGAGTATAAGCAGCAACATATAGTTAATGTACAAAGAAATGAATAATGGTACTCGCAACTGGAGAGCAACTTTAATTTATTTATTACTATGAGTCAACCAGTTAAGAAATATGCATTTATACTGATAATTATGTCCTGTATTGGAGAAACTTAGAGAGACTATTCCTATGTCACGAGTATTATACAGAAACCTTCGATATTAAGATAACTAGTTGAGAACTGAGATAATCTGCTTATATTCTTCTGCTATGTCCGCATGCCGTGATTTTGAGATATATTTGAAGATGCTTTGGAAGCGGATTTGTGCGACATTTTAATACTGAAGTCAATTTATGCCGCGTTGATGACACTAAAAACGGTGGAGCCGAAGAATGAATTTGCTAAACTGATTATTTCACCTATTATCTATCTTCGTATCTTTGATTTCCTTGCACTATCCTATTGTAGTTTTCTTCTTTAGCATTCTTATCTTTCTACCCTACCCGGTAGGGGAAGAAATTTGGAAATTTGTTCAAAAGACTTGACGTGTGTATATTGTGTGTATTGACGATCGTCGCTCGTTGGTTAATGCGTATCTGCAGTTACTTATCGAAACGTGATGTAAATCTGATTTTTCTGTGAGCAAAAGCATCCTAGGAAATATGAATAATTTTCCAGATTTCTGTTAGATAAAGTTTTGAACGTGAACTGTTCGGCACGGGCACGCCAAAGAGGGTATATTTTACTGATTATTGATGTAACCGAGTAAATGAACAAAGAAACTATAAAAGCCTGTTATAGAACAGTAAGAAAAGGAAAAGAATCAGATTTAAAATACATATAAAGTTTAACGTGCTTCAGAAGCACCATTCAGAATAGAAAACACGTTTTTCGTTAGGTCTTGGACAGTAATTAAAAAAAAGGAACCTATGTTAAATCCTTGAACACTTATGATGGCATCATGCCACAACCAAGTTTGTTAATGATCAAGCAACTGTCAGTAGCGTTGACGACTTAGTGTGAAACGTATATCATTCTATATGCCTTATGTTATGTTTGTTTTGCTCCCTACAATGAGAGATCCTTAAATACTTCATTCACTAAGTACGTGAATCCAATAATATTACGACTGCGCTTGAGTCGTAACGATCTTTCAGAATCATTACTCCTCACGCGGGAAGCGATGTAATATTATTGGGATTTCCGTAGTATGAAAGCTGTGAGTACCCTTGGAAAGGCATTCACCTGTATGTATATTAAATGATCAACTTATGAGATGAGACCTATTCTTTGAAAGACATTTGTTTTACATAATTTACGTAACTGTAAAGATGCGCATCTAGCGCGGACGCTAATACATCGATTGCGCAGCCAAAGAAACATTTTAACAGAAGCTGAACTGACGATCCGCTTCGATCTAAATAAAAGATGATAGTAAAAAAAAACTTTTGCAGATCTTCAGATTTTAATGTACTTCTGCTTGTAATGTGAAAGCGTAAAGAAGGTCGACTTTAAGCTAAAAAAGTGACCAGTCTTGCCACCGTGCAGACAAGATTATTAATTAATAAAATTCGAGTAATTTATGTTCGAAACTGTAAATCGGCAAGTTATTGTTATGAAGGTGTTGAACAGTGCAAGAATTGTCTTTAACGAAGCAGAAAAGTAATGACTGTAATTTGTGACAAAAACGTGAACCAAGGATACAGCACAGGACAGGCTGAAATCTGATCGGACCTTACAGTTGAAAAAGTACTTATGTAAGTTATACTGTTTATAAATAAGCCCTAATTGCTTGTGAGAATTGTTTGAATATATTTAGTGTTTACCAGATTTCTTATTCTATTCTTTTCCTTTATTTTTTTACCTCCATTACATATTATTTTTATAAATGTCAAACAGCCTTTACTACAGCAGAGAATACTGCGGCATCCTGGTCGTAGACAGAAGGCCGCTCCTTGTCTTCTATACCACTCATAGCTGCCCCATATATTAATGATTTCGTTTGCAAGTGCAATTTTTTTTATTGTTCATTGTTAAAGATCCCTTATGTAATTGTAAAATTCATACTGATTACGTAAAGAAATCTGGGTTGTTCTTTTCCAAATAATAGAAGTCTTTGCGTAATCAAATATATATATATATATATATATAATTATCAGATTAAAATTGAAAAAAAATTCAAATATATTCAACCAATTTTTTTTTATCATACTGGAACCTGCAGACTCGTCAGTTCCTCTGTTTGCGGATGCTCTAGTGCGCCCTGTCGGGTCTCGATCAGTGGACCGTCGTGTTGCCGTCACTTAAGTTCCTTCGCTTACTACATGAGACGGGTCTGCAGCTTCCAGCAAAGTGTCTTTCCGTTCTGCTAACCGCGACCTCATCATAGATGTCAGAAAATGAAGATAGGTTCTGTTAATGATTTTTTAAGTTTGCTTGCGTAGAGGCAGAAGAATACTGGTCGCCTTTTCTGCACTGAGGTCACTTCTCTGAGGAACGGAACAGTAGATAAGACCTGTTCGCTATGACGGGCCCTGCTGCCTGGGCGAAGAGCGATCAACATAGGCATGGAAGGACATAAAGCTGCCAGGTTCCAGAAATTCGGTTCGACAAGGCTGTTAAGTCCAGTCACGGTAAACCCCAGATTGTGAAAACGTGGAACAACGTTCCCAGCTGTAAGGCTTGGAAATAGGAAGAAGACGCAAAGTAAGGCAGAATGAGGACAGAGATCGTCGCAGCACAACTTCGCTGAATTAACAGTCAATGAAATACTATTTTAAACGTTTATAATTTTAAAATCTTTGGATGACAATTTCATCAATAATCGAATTCATACGTACCAAAAATTCACTGAAAAACAGGGCCTGACTCTAAATAACGCTTACGAGACCAGGAGACAATGCTCGTTCAGTGAGGGAAAACTATACTCATGAACTATTAAAGAATACTAATAGAAACAAAGCACATCAGTGGGGGCGAGCAGGAGAGATACGTTGCAATGGTGGCACATGACAGTAGAACGAAGCACTTTACCTTAACTTTTGCAAGAAGGCTTTGATGACACAGCTGACACTGCGATTAAGAGAGGCACTCTTAAATTCAGACGGTCAGACTGTCGCAACTGGCGGGCAACCAAATCGTGCCATCATTGTTCGAATAACCTATAACATGACTTCGACTTCCTGGTGACTACAATAATCAGTTACTATTCCACGTGGCACCTAAACGGTAGGACCATGGTTGTTTTGCGGTCACAGCCCCTTGCTTGCTCGGGTTTCCTTCCTAATATATAATAAGGCAATGTGGTTCTGCTTTGAGTAAACACAATTTTTATTGTTTCGGTGGAGTTTCTCCATCTTCAGTGGTTTTATTCATTATCTGTACAACAATACTCAAAAAATTTCTGCACTATGAAATTCGCCATTTTTGTGATTATGACATTCACGTTACTACAACTATTGACGGAAATATTAGCAATGAAGAATAGGAAACGCCTGGCATGGTGCTGAGATGATCATTTTATGGTCAAAGCTCTTCTTGAATGTTAATATTTGTCACTGATTTTCAGTAACATAAATACTAAAATGTCAAAACATTGGTAAACATAATGATGCCTACATTCTTTGTATAATCTTCAACAGAAAATAAATAGAACCCTCTGAAGATGGAGAATCTACTTCGAAACACGTATGTGTAGTAAATCAAGACAAATTGTGTTTGCTCAAGGGAGAACCACATTTCCTTACTACCGGTATGGCCATGCTCTCTTGAGACTATCTCTACCAGACACGGCTTGATTTAACAGCAAAAAGAATGCTACATAAACAAAGATAGGTTCATCACAGAAGACAAATCCTAGCAGAGAAAGCAAAATCAATACATGACAGAGAGAAGGCCGAAATACCGATTCGGTATCTGCAAGTGTTTCAGTGTGGATGATCGTAATACGGTCCCTTCTTTCAACGTCGAAATGGTAGATAGTAAGAGAACTGGTCGCAAAATAGAAGAGCAACAACAGTCGCTAAGTAGTGGAAAGGCATGAGGTCCATATAACATACCTGTAAGATTCGATAAAGATTATGGGAAAGAACTCACTGCCCTGTTAGCAGCAGTTTATCGTAATTCACTGGAGTGAGGAAGGGTACTTAGCGACTGGAAAAAAGCGCACGTCATTTCCGTTTCCAACAAGGATCGAAGGACAGACAGACGTGATTATAGGCCTATATCGTTGACGTAAATCTGTTGTACAACCGTGGAACTGGTTTTACACTGAAGAATTATGTTATATGCGATTGCAGTCTTTCTCGGCGTATTCCAGTGATGAAGTCTCCTTGGGTTATCAGCAGAGTGGTGGCGTCGTCTTGTCGCAACGTTTCGATGAGTTTCTTCTAGCGAAGATAATGGGTACACAATGTTTCGATGAGTTTCTTCTGGCGAAGATGATGGGTACGAAACTCATCGAAACGTCGCGACCAGACGACGCCACCACTCGGCTGATAACCCGAAAAGAATTCATCACAAGAATTATGATATTTCTGGATAACTAAAATCTCCTCTATAAAAATAAATATGGATTCCGCAGACTGAGATCTTGCGTAACTCAGCTCGCTCTGTTCCTTCGTGAGGTCCAGATGCCACGCTAAGATTCATGGGATGAGTCTTAAGTAAATGTGACTCATCCACTAAGGAATCGGTAAAACAAACGCCTTGTAAGCCACTTCTTAAGTATTATTCATCAACGTGGGACCCTTCGTTACCAGGTAAGATTCATAGAAGAGATGCAGTAGACCCCTGAGAATGGCGGCTCGTTTGTTCACGTTACGAGAGCGTTATAGTGATGCTCAATTAACTCACGTGGTAGGCGCTACAAGAGAGGCGTTACGCATCACGTAGAGGTTTACCATTGAAATCTGGAGAGAGAACTTTCGTGGAAGTGTCGGACAGAATAGTACTTCTTCCCATACACGTCTCACAAAATGACGACGAGAAATTTCGAGGAATTAGAGCTAATAAAGAGGTTTACAGACAATCATTTTTGTCAAGTGCCAGTCGCGGGTAGAGTAGGTAGGGAAGGGATCAGTCGTGCCGGAGGTACCCTCCGTCACGCACCGTCAGGTGGCTTGCGTAGTGTGAAGTAGATGTAGATAAATAACTCGGATCACATTGAGGCAGAGCTCTTACTGTGGGGTTTACTTACTGAACACCGCAGGTTTCGGAGGGCTCTGCTTTTCACAGCCAACGTAACAGCGGTCATCTGCACAGTTTGAGGCACGGTGCAGACTTAGGTGAGGTAAACAGCCACAGTCGTCCCCTAAAGGTCAGCATCGCTACTCTGAAACCGTGGGTGTATCTATACGTGAAGGACCGTTCAAACTACGCAGAGAGAGCTTCCTTGCAACAAAAACATCATCTTGGCCAAAAGTATCAAGTCTGGAATTATTGACACACTATAAATTTGTACTGTGAGATCATCAAAGCCTATTTTGTATCTCTACTCCGCTCTGCAACACATATGAAATAAAAAAAAGACTTAGAAATAACTTCACACAGTAGTATCTTGGATAGCCTCAAATCCATGTTAAAATATAATTGAAATAGGTCGACCCCTTGACGGTGTGCGCCGCAAGATCTTGTGTGTAGTATATAATGAATAGTTGTTAAACAATAATAAAACTGTCAAACCTAATTTGAGTGTCGAAGTATGCAGAAGAAATGTCATCTTGGACTCTAGTTCTACAGATTTAAATGGGAAATGTAGATTTTCTAATAAAAAATACATGTCACTTTTGTAATAATAAATGTAATTTAAACCGACATATATATTTGCTGTCATCAAAATGCTAATTTCGAAAATGCGACTGTTTACCAAACAGATCTGTTCCAATACAAATTTTTGAATTTTAGCTTCAGTCACATTCTTTGGTTTGTTTACACGCTGTAAAGCACGTGCGAATTGTTGCCTGTAGCAAAGTTTGTATAGTGCTGTAGAAACAACATAACTAGAAAACATGAACTACTGTACGCTTTCCAAGATGACCTGTCTGCCAAGAATTAACACAAGGATGCTAATAAGTGTAATACTGCCGTCGATGTTGTAAACAATCCCTGACGCGTCAGTACATTCAGTACTTACTTGTTTCCTCTTTCCTGTCTAGCCAAGACTGCAAAACGAACCCACAATGGTACAAACGATAACTAAAAACTGTCTTCCATATGATGATGTGTCGCTAGCCGACTTGAAACGAAATAAAAACTGAACTATCAGAAGACGCATCTGGTTTCGGTTATTTCTTAAAACCTATAACCAGAACACACTCACTTTAGTCGTCACGGACTAATTTTCTTCCAGATTCAGCTACAATTAGCTCCTGGATATTTAGCGAGCTAGGGATGTCTTGTGATATCCTGCAAGAGAAAGTGATGTAAGCGGATTGTCAACTGTTGCAGGACGGTTGCATCAGTGTAGCTAAGCTCAAAGTAAAGGAATTTAATATAACTTGATAAGGATCAATTCGTGTCTATATTTAATTATATGGCGGTAAAATGTTTATATGAGCTGTGGAAGGAAAGACCACCACCAAGACAAGGATGACAGAAGCGAAAAGGGTGATTTCTCCAGATGTAGACACATTCTCCCCAGTGGTCCTAATGAGAAACCACGTGTTCCATTCCTGGAGATCGTGACGTCTTGCTGTCAACATATGTCTCAGAAGCGTTAAATGTTCTCATCACTAAAAGCCTTCATCATGCCAGTGCATGATCACGAAAACACCGTTAATCATAAAAGTGTTCTTGTTGTTTGGAAAGAGAGCACTGTCTAAACACAGATGGGGGGGGGGGGGGGGGGGAATTAGAACAATTACGCAAACAGAATTCGAAGCGCTGTCCTGCAGAAGAGATAAATGGCGGGAATTTTCGGTATCTTAGAGCTAGTGGTCTGGAGATATCCTAATGCCACAGTGGCGGATGAGTAACGGCATCCCCACCAGAGATGGATGGTCTGCTTCACTTGTCTTTGAACACTTGCTTTCTCAGAACTTTCTGTAGATACCTTGCCTCCATCTTGTTTGAATCAGTTTGTAGATGCTCCTATGACCCAGCACAAACGACATCTTGTGAATTAATGGAGCATTCTGACTGGCTCTTGTTGTATTTACCCACCAAATTATGATGTGTCAGTGTGGAAGCATTGTCTGCCTTTTATTTCTTTCTGCAGACAAGACTTTCAGTGGCAAAAACTATTTTGTACAGATTACCACAGTGCACCAACAATTAAACTCTACGAAGTGGCCTACAGATAGTCAAATATGGAAAGATGATTACTCAATTACACCGCACTGCCACTAAGGACGGATGATTGAATATTAGAGCGTGAAACCAATCTCCAACGCAGCAACATATGCCACCTCATACAGTGTCGATGTAGTAAACATACAATTCGCATCCTGCACCATCCAAAATCGCCCCTTTTACATCATTAATATGGCTATCGACCACCAAACACTCGTACATGTGGAATATGTGGGTGGAGGCGACTGGATGCAATCGACTACACTGCTATACTATGCCTCCCGATCAGAAAAATAGTTAATTTGCACTAGGTGTTGGCAGCTGTACTACATTTGCAAGCTGTTTCAGAACACAGAGCGAGACGTTATGGCATGATAGCATGGATAGAAGTGTCATAAAAAATCGATAGAATTGCGAAAAATGATGGAAAATACCTATAAATTGAGAGGAAATACGCTGAAAAGTGGGGAAAACTTAGAGATTGCTCTCTTTCCAAACAAAAAGAATGCTTTTATGATTACTGGTGTTTTTGTGAGCGTGCACACACATGATGAAGGCTTCTACTGATGATAATGTGTAACATTTCCGAGACGTATGCTGACAGCAGGGCCTCACGATTTCCAGGAGGGCTATTTTCGTAAATAGGTCCTGGTCGCTGCACAAACATTTTGTGGTGATGCATCAGCCATGCTGGGCAGATAAGCACAGGTGCAAGGCTAGATGCAGCTTGCATGTCCTGTTAGGATATCGATGGAGAAAACAGGCGATGTTATACTGAGAAGCACTGGAAAAGATTTCAGCAGTATCTGCAGAGGAGAGTCGCCCAGCAATTAGGTCTTCACTGAACCGCAGGTAGAGAGAGGGATCGTGCCAGCAGTGGTGAACACATGTGTGCGGTACAGAGGGTGACTTGGCGCTTATTTACACGGAGGTGTGACATCACTATACCACTCAAAGAACTAACTGTAGACGTGACTTTCACATGCCATCGGCAATGGCGCAATGGCAAATGGCTAGTGTTCCAGCACTGGCATGCACCTTGCAGGCCCTGCAAGGCGTGTTTGGACATTCGAGTCTCTGATAGTTCTGGTTGGTTATAGTTCGAAAGTGTGTTTTCTATGCACTGAGTGTCTGGGCACTGGATTATTTTCGGCTGTTTAAGCGTTGTGAGCATGTTTGCATAGTTGTTTTGGTGTCTGTTGCATTATTTTGTGAACAGGTGTGCAGTGCATGATTTTGACAGTTGACGATTAGTAAGTGTCTTTGCAGAGTCTTTTAGATGCATTAGTTTGACAATTTACAAGTTGTTTGCCTCTCTGCACATCGATGTACTGCATCATTTCGGTGATTTGCGCGTAGTTTGCAAGTCTGAGACCTCAAGCACGCCAGGGTGAGCGTTTTTGTATCATTGTAGTAAATAAACTACGTAAAATCCACCCCTAAATAAATTGCCTGCATTATTCCGACAGATTACGAGTTGTTTTCGTGTCTGCACTTCAGTGTACTGCATTATTTTGATGATTTATGAGTATTTTGCCCCTCAGTGTGCTGTGTAGTGTAATCCCAAGCATGTCAGAGTGAGTGTTTTGTATCAGTACAATAAATATACTATGTCAAATCCATACCTAAATAAATTGTTCCAAAATAAATAAAGCATACTCCTTCCTCTCTCCAGCAGCCCAACACATACTCTGTCCTTTTCCCACCATTTTCCCCCAGACCGCCATCTTGGATTACATCACGGAAGGGACAACAGCGCCCTCTGGTGCCAGTACTGTGTACTAGGTCAGTTGGACTCCGGACCTCATGGTGGACACACTGGATGGAGGTACTGCCTCTAACTGTTTAAATAAAGACTGCCTGCAAAATAAAGACTTCTTTCCATCCTATCCAGCTGCCCAGTACAGGTTGTCCTTTGGCCACTATTTTCCCACACCCCAGACCGCCATTTTGGATTATGTTGTGGGAGGGAAGACAGCGCCCTCTGGTGGTAGTACTGTGTACTAGGTCAGTTGGACTCCAGACTCCATGGTAAACACACTTGATGGCAGTACTGCCTGTAATGGTTTAAATAAAGACTGAAAATAAAGACTTACATCCATCCTATCCCATTCAGGTTGAATCCTTTTCCCACCAATTCCTAGGAAGATGTGACTGTCAGGTTACTTAGGTTAGTATCCTATTTTTCTGCCATTTTGTTAGGTTAGTGGAGGTAGCCATGGTGTGTTTCAGTGTCCTGATGGAATATGAACTTCCTGACAGGGGAGAGTAGAGTGTTAGTATAGTGGAGGTAGCCCAGTTGACCTATCTTGCTGCCAAAATTTGAACTTCCCGCCATGACGTCATTGCGACATTGCTATATCTATCGCTGCCGTCTTGGATCCACCATCTTGAATAAATTTGGCAACAATGAAGAGTGGGGCGACGTCCTTTTTGCTCTGTTACTCACATGTACTATGTCGTTGATGCCAGGACCTATCTTACGTAAATATTTGGAATAGTTAAGATAAATGCAATGCGTTTTTATTAAGAATGTAGTTCTTCAGGTAACAAGCCCTTTCCAACCTAACCAAGTTGTGCAGATAATTGCTACCTTAAGAAAGTATTAATGAGTTGCACTATCTGTCTGTAATTTATTTCTGCCGCTTCTTGTGGTATGGCTGTAGTGGCTGTGGCTAACAGGAGCCTAGTCTCCCACCTACCACCTGCCTAAGGGACATTTGGGCCATGGGTGTGAAGAGCGTATTTATTTTTGGAACTTTCTGGCAGTTGTAAACTACATACTGGACCAGAAAAACTTAATACCAAATGATAATCTAACCTTACGAGACCTGTGCTGCAGAAGTGGTTTCTAACCTGAAAAACAACAGAAGGAAAAAATGTAATACAGTTACATATTTGTAACTACTGTGAAACACATTCATTACGTACATAAAATAATCATGTATTACACGTCACTGAAGATGCTTCACAAAGAATTAAGTGAAATGCTTATGACGAAAAACAAATGGTCCTTCATTTAGTCACAAAAATGGAATACACCTTTTAAGGAGTCCTCAATTCCTTACTCAACAATTAACACATTTTTTCTTCACACAGGTCGATGGCAAGAAAAGTCGACTGCCAAGCAGACCCAGCGCGAAGCGAGTGAAGTGTCAGAGCGTTCGAGTTTGGCATCCGCGAATTGTGGATCGAGCCGTGATCTACGTGTTGTGTCGCCTGCACTGTCTTGGGTTGACCAGCACAAAAATCTTACAGATTCGTGACAAACGATATTGCCGACAAGCGTTTTAAATGCTTAGTATGTGCCGGCCATACACTGGTTTGGAATGAAGGTTGTGGGTGTTGACCATTGTTACAGTATGTGACGTACTACCAAAAAATACTGGCCTGTGACAATATCAACCATAATGAGAAGTGTGAGACCAAAGTGGTGTTTGCCGTATACTGAGCATAAATAGAATATATAGGTCAAACAGTGTAAAACTTCTAGACATTAGTTACTGCAAAAACCGTTTATCATTGTGTTGAACATTGTCGAGCAGTCGATCCTGATTAGAAACAACTCCTGACGGAGCTAAATCCGGTTATCATTCATCCATTAGGTCACACTCACATCAAGACTTAATTTAGGCTGTTATTATTTTCAAAGCGTGTAAGTGACTTCATATTACACGTTGCATTAATACAAGTAACTTAAAACAGTATTTTCGATCATTTTCAGAATCAAATTTACCTTCCATTAGGAATGAGGAATGCACACAACGACTGTGATAAGACTTTCAAAATGATGGAGTCGTTTGGGCTCCTGTCACAGTTCATTCAAGACTGAATGAACCGTGACAGGACACCAAACAACAGGGGTTCACGTGCATGGTCATGTATTAAAAATCTAAAAGACTGCGCTGGTAATAAGTAGTTACTAGCTGAAATATAGATTTGCTTTAATGAAGTCAGAAAGGAAATGACTAATTGCTGCTTTCCATCAGTTTGAAAAAAAATAATTCTAAATTTTGCTCTGAAGTATAATATTATTAAGAGGGCATAACTCACCAATAAGATGATAGCTAGCAGCTGCAGTTCATATATGCTGTAGCTATAACTGCAAACTGCATGTTTATGCATATAATTAATTTATGATGTGTATTTCATTTCATACTTTTTGTGGAACTGAAAATGCTGGCGTCAATTTTCGATTTTCTTAGGTGTGTGCTTCTTACTATATTTATTGATGATAGTTATTTCGTCGATCTGGATTAATCAGAGTGGAAAAGTGAAGTTTATTTAGTTAATTGCTGATTAGTGAAAGTTTTAAGTTACCAAAGGTCCTTTAATGGTATTTACCAGTGGATTAGAATAAGTCACAATGTCCACTGAACCAAGGCAGGAGCTTGTGAATGTAGAAACTAAGAAAAGGGAGATAGTGCAGGAAGACAGAGATTATTCAGGAATCAGCTGCTGTGGTCGATCAGCTGAGAATCCATTATGTCAGTCAACAGCTATCCTGAGACAACAGTAAAACCAATGAGAGACAAACCAGACATCGACGAGGACAGTCATAACTGATGCTGGCAGTAACAGCAAATATGATGCAAGAAATGTCTAAAGGTACATTAAAAGAAAACGAAGAAAATATGGAGCAGATATCATGTGAAAACAGGTCTTGAGTTGTGCTTGGGTGGCTCAGTCGGCAGAGCACTTGCCCACAAAAGGCAAAGGTCGCGAGTTCGAGTCTCGGTAAGGCACACAGTTTTAATCTCCCACGAAGTTTCATATCAATGTGCAACTCTCGAAGATTTACTGCATCACAAATCTCTTAACACAAGGAGGGGTGCTTTGAGACAATTTGCTGAGCATGTAAGGGAGTTGAATGAGATCTTGGAGTGACCATTGAATGATGATATAGTGAAAAATACAATAAAGAGGAGGCTGAACTGAAGGTACAAGAAAACCTATCTGGGAGCCTGATCAGAGACAGAGATGCATTAATGCAAGTATTGGAGTAGTTATAAGCCATTCGCTTGCAAGAAAACAATAAAGGAATGGACAACACCAAGGAGGAAACAACTAACAATAAAATCAGTTTAACATTCCACCAAGTTACAGAGGAAGGGTTCATGGTCATGGATATAGGAACCTTGGTAATGGCCATCACTTTCACAATGATCACTGGAGAGAAAATGATTCAAGAAATTACAGGAGGAGGGAAGAAAGGCGAATGGATATGAGATATGAATTGAGAAAGTAGAGAGTACAGAAAACTGAATGGTACTCCAGATGAGGGCTGGTCAGGAGTAAGACCTACTAGGATCCACATTAATCTTTTCAAATATAACAAAGGTGAACATCTGAGAGAAGACCTAATGGAAGAAAATGGGCAAATTTCTAAAGAACCTGTATACCTACATTCAAAATAAAAATGTGTAGATTTAATATTGATGCCCTGGTAGACAAAGAAAGCAAAGCATGCGCTATATCCAAGAACCTATATGAACAAATATTAAATGAGAATGGCAACTTACAGAGTTTTGTTATGAGTGGTGTGAGAGCTGTAAATGTAATAGGTGCTAAGAGCAAACCCATTAAAGAGCAAGTGTCGATTACCTTCGAAGTAGTGAGGGCAGAATGTCAAGCAACATTTTTAGTAGTGCTAGGTTTGAACAAGTCACTTATTTTGTGCATGATTGGTTGAATGAAATGAAAGTGGCAGTAAGTTTTTATGAAGGCACTGTTCAAGTAAAAATGAGAACAGGAGAGAAGAAGAGATAAACTTTTATAGGAGAGGACAAAGCAGAAGAAGAGGACGCATTTAAGCAGATGAGCTTATGTTATGAAGAGGCACCTACAGTAGAAGAACAAAGGGAAGAGCTGGAGGAGGAATGTGTGCTGACATTGTACGAGGGGTTAGTGCAAGGGGACAAACATAGGGGAGATATGATAGACGAAAAACAGGAATGAACGATACACCTGGACAAGGAACTTCAGAGAATATTGCCTACACTACTGTATAAACATAGTAAAATCTTCTCATAGCAGCTGGGTACCATGAGAGTGGTAGAATGCAAACAGAAGGTAAAGGATCATAAGCCATTCAATATTAAACCATATTCCATTCCCCAAGCAAAAAGGAGAGATGCAGAAGAAGAGCTACAGAGGACGATAGACCTTGGAATTATAGAAAGAGCCCACAGTCACTGAAATAGCCCCCTATTTACAAAAGATGAAAAGGACAAGAAAGTAAGTCTATTATTGGATGTGCAAACAGTGCTCATGATCGCTGAAACAGAGAAAGGCAGGCCCGAGACGATAGCGAAGTGATTCAAAAATGTACTCATTATTATTGACCTGACTGTTGGATTTTGGCAAAAACCTCTTTCCCCAGAATCTCGTCAGTATACTACTTTTACGTTCACCAACAAGAGGTACCATTACAAAAATTCTGCCATTTGGCTTCGATGTGTCTTTCTCTGAGTTCATCAGAGCACTGTATAAAATTCTAGGTGAAGACTTACTTAAGAAAGTTGCTTTGTATACTGATGATGTACTAATTGTGAATGAGACATGGGATGAACATTTTGAAAAATTAGATGCCATCCTTGAAGCATTCGAGAAATCAAGGGTGGTGGCAAATCTGGATAAATCAGTATTTGGTTAATCACAGTTAAAGCCTTTATGCCACATAACTTCAGAGGAATGTATTTATGCAGAGCCAAGAAGTTGATAACATTTTCCAGCTTCTGCGAATTCTACAGAAAATTCATCAAGGATCCTGTAGTCAATGCCACAAACTTGAGGAACCTAACGAAGGCAAAGACGACATACCACTGGAACAGAGAACGCAAAGAGGAATTTGAAAAGATTAAGGAAACGTCATTGCAACGATATTCTACTATGCTGACTTTCCTGAACACTTCTATTGGGGTACAGATACCTTAGATGACAGATTGGGCATACATCTATACCAAGTGGAAAAAGACATGGATACTTAAGTGATAATAACTATAGACGTTGGTAGCAGAAGTTTAAATGCACGGGAAAGAAAATATTCTACTACTGACCAAGGAGCACTAGCAGCTGTATGAGGCTTCAAACGATTCCATTTCTATTTGGCAGGAAGGTATGCGAATGTGATTACTGACCACAACGCCCTGGCATTTCTAACCACCAGAAAATTGAGAAACAGACGATTAACTAGATTGGCTCTGGTATTGCAACACTGTGGCTTTGAAGTGATACACTACGAACTGATTCACTGGGGATAGCTCTGAACAGACAACAGGAAGAAGACATTAGGATCAACCTGATGAAAATGGTGCGATAGGAAGAATTTAGAATAAGGTTTTTGAGTAATCGGTGTATGGATTTGGAAACTATGTATGACAGAACATGTACTGGATAAGTTAATCTGGTATACACATTATAGTAATGCCCATTGTGAAACAAAGACATGTCTTGAGAAGTTGAAATTACGTTGTCCTTTCAGTAACATAAGGAGGTGTACACACAAAGTGTACACACAAAGTACTAACGATACCTTCCAAAAGACCAAGATGACCACAACCCAAAACAAGGGTTACATTCATACAACCATACCCATATCAATTAAAGACATCGTAGCCATTGATCTGTTTCAGGCTCTGCCTGCAACATGGGGGAGCGACACCCAAGTTTTAGTTGCTGAAGAATGTATTTCCAAATATGTAAAATTTTACCCACTGAAGAAATCCAACAGCAAAGCTAACGTTAAGGGGAGGCTTACTATCTTTTGGTTCAAAAAATCGATTTTTAATTGCTTTTTTGGGTCCATAAAAGTGTTTAGAATCCACCCCTGAATCGGTTTTTCCGAATACGAAACGAAAATATTTGTTATTCGCGGTTGAACAAAAAAATGCACCTGCCTGAAATCGGCCTTTTTCACGCACCAATTTTTTGTCGGGAATTTCGACTTTGTAGCCGCGAAAAATTATTGTATGTGCTTGCCCAAGGATCAAGTGATCAAGGGACTTACGACGTACTACTGTATTCCAACTCGGTGGAACAGATGAAGAAGGCAATTTTGGCAACGTATTTCCACAAGTGTTCGACAGATGACCACCCACAACACTAAAATTGCCCGGCTGGGGAAACTAGTTGGGGCAAGTGGCGCATTGCAGAGGCTACCGGACATCTGGACGAATATAAACCTTGACCAGCAGCTCTCCAAAGAAGTTCAAAAAGTGATTCATCCGATCTACAAGGCCCTTTCGGAGGACGAGTTATTGAACCGCTGCTTGGGAGGAAACACACAAAATTCAAATGATAGTTTGATAGCGTGTGTTTAGCCCCCAAGCATTTGCATTCTGGTGCGAAGACTGTGGAGACTGCGACTTTCCTGGCAGTGAGCAGCTTCAACGAAGGGTATTCAGCAATTCTGAAGACCATGAAAACGATGGACGTCACCCTGGGACTCTATTCGACACAGTTCGCGAAGCATACGGTGACCACCAGATTCAAGCGGCCGAAAACCGCTTGTCACCGGCCGTCCGAGCGGCTCTGTAGCAGCGCAGGATGGCCCATATCGAGCAGAACGCCGTCTTTTATCGCGCGGTGTGGTAACTTCAAATCTACTGAACCGATTGGCATGATTCTTTGTTTTATACGAAGCTAACTAAATTGTCTAGAAGCTGTACCACTTTAATTCCGATCCATCAACCATAAATACACTCCTGGAAATTGAAATAAGAACACCATGAATTCATTGTCCCAGGAAGGGGAAACTTTATTGACACATTCCTGGGGTCAGATACATCACATGATCACACTGACAGAACCACAGGCACATAGACACAGGCAACAGAGCATGCACAATGTCGGCACTAGTACAGTGTATATCCACCTTTCGCAGCAATGCAGGCTGCTATTCTCCCATGGAGACGATCATAGAGATGCTGGATGTAGTCCTGTGGAACGGCTTGCCATGCCATTTCCACCTGGCGCCTCAGATGGACCAGCGTTCGTGCTAGACGTGCAGACCGCGTGAGACGACGCTTCATCCAGTCCCAAACATGATAAATGGGGGACAGATCCGGAGATCTTGCTGGCCAGGGTAGTTGACTTACACCTTCTAGAGCACGTTGGGTGGCACGGGATACATGCGGACGTGCATTGTCCTGTTGGAACAGCAAGTTCACTTGCCGGTCTAGGAATGGTAGAACGATGGGTTCGATGACGGTTTGGATGTACCGTGCACTATTCAGTGTCCCCTCGACGATCACCAGTGGTGTACGGTCAGTGTAGGAGATCGCTCCCCACACCATGATGCTGGGTGTTGGCCCTGTGTGCCTCGGTCGTATGCAGTCCTGATTGTGGCGCTCACCTGCACGGCGCCAAACACGCATACGACCATCATTGGCACCAAGGCAGAAGCGACTCTCATCGCTGAAGACGACACGTCTCCATTCGTCCCTCCATTCACGCCTGTCGCGACACCACTGGAGGCGGGCTGCACGATGTTGGGGCGTGAGCGGAAGACGGCCTAACGGTGTGCGGGACCGTAGCCCAGCTTCATGGAGACGGTTGCGAATGGTCCTCGCCGATACCCCAGGAGCAACAGTGTCCCTAATTTGCTGGGAAGTGGCGGTGCGCGGCATGCTACCAGTGTTAAAGACTGCGATGGAGCTCCGTATGCCACGGCAAACTGGCTGACACTGACGGCGGCGGTGCACAAATGCTGCGCAGCTAGCGCCATTCGACGGCCAACACCGCGGTTCCTGGTGTGTCCGCTGTGCCTTGCGTGTGATCATTGCTTGTACAGCCCTCTCGCAGTGTCCGGAGCAAGTATGGTGGGTCTGACACACCGGTGTCAATGTGTTCTTTTTTCCATTTCCAGGAGTGTATTTTTACATGGCCGACGATGTCGAAAAATCGATCAAAAAACCCTATTTTGATTCAAATGGTCACCATTTCCTATGGTCGAAATATCCTAACCGAGGTACAACTCTTAAAGAATCTTATATACTTCGCTAACATCAACTCAATTTTGATTCCAGACGAGCCGGCTGACCTGTGACATACCGCGAGTGGAGGTCTACATTGAAATTTTGTTTCTTTCCGACGCACTTACGCCTTTGCTCTTCGACATTTTCGGTCGAAAAAAATTCCAGTTTGTAGAGGAAATATCAATAAACATTTTGGCCAAATTTGACACTCCTAAGAAAAAAAATTCTTAAAGAACATGCTTTTTTCGGGCCAAAAATAGTAAACCTCCCTTTAATATGTCTGAGAAGGATTATTTCAGTAACTTATGTGTGTGATAACGCTCCAAAATATTGGTCCAAGGACTCGAGTGAAATGTAGATAGATATAAAATAGAACTGTCACCTCTAGATATAGACTGGCCTCCATTCCTGCAGAACAGACGATGGGAGCTGAGCCACCTATGTTGAACATATTGTAACAAGAAGCATGGTTCATGGGAGGATTATTTGGAAGAATTTGAATATGTCAGTACATATCTGCCACATTATTCTACCGGATTTGTGGCGTGTGAAATCTTGATAAACAAGGAATCTGATAGCATCTTTAGTGAAATATTGGAATTATCGCGAAAAACGAGGAACCTGATACTATATTTCGTGAAGTATTTGAATATCCACCAGGGAGCAATACAATATGGGAGAAGTTAGAACTACTAGAGCTGAGTATCAGGGAGAAGGCAAGGAGGAAACAAGAGAGACAAGATAAATTGGTAAAGCCAGTAACTTACCGAATGGGGGATCTGATGCTAGTGAATGTGAATCCAGATCAAAGACAATAAATTCTGAGTTACATAAGTTCAACCAAGTTCATAGGGGACCACATAGTATCATAAAAGTCGAACATACAAATACCATGGGACTTGAATATGTGCAAACAAAGAAAGTTCATGGCAAGGAGCATGTTGAAAACACGAAAGGGAGCTATCCACATGAAACTAGGAATAACCCAGGTAATGAAGTATAGTCAGAATAGGGTGTAGGAACCAGCAACTCTTTTGCTTGTGTACCAGATATTGACTTGTGTGCTCCCAGGTGGGTGGTATTTTAATTCCCGTTTCAAGTCTCACTCCTCTGCCATTTTCCCATACTTATATTTAAGAATATATTAGAGATTATCAAGTACATTAAACAGTGGCTGTCCAAAAATTTCATTTGTGAACAGGTCAGTAAAACCTGTGCTGCATTCATTATACTATTATGACATCAGTGTCCAGGTAGCATCTGAGGTATCAAAGAGTCTGTAATTTCTATAACCGTCGAGGAAAAACAGAGATAAATGCCAGATCTGAAAGAAAAGTCTAACTAAATTTGCAGTGAAGCCAATCGGTATTAGTAGAGAATTCTATGTTATCTTGTAAATTTGTTTAATGAGTCATGAAAGAGTAGAGGAACGATTATCACAGTTGATGGTTGCGACAAATAGGAATGAATGTGTAAAATGACATGTAGATGGGCATTTACTTCCTTGTATTAATAATATGAAGCGTAGGGTTGTTTTATATAATGAGAGTAACGATGGACCGGGAATATACGGAGAATTGAGGTATTTTTGTGTATTTATTGAGTTTGTTAATTAATGTGGAAGGAGTATATATTGGAAGGGGGAATAATAGTGAGTTTTAGAGAGATGTATGTAATGGAGATTTATGTGAGCGGAGAGGTATATGAAATATGAGGTAGTTTCAGAGCTAATGGTTGAACACTGTCGTTTATTATTCTATTTGTAGTTGAATGTATTGTAAGCGATGATGGGAGAAGTGCAGTGATTATAAATAAAGGATTACTAATGAAGAGCAAAGGAATAATGATTTGATGATCTAGTTGGCTGTTGAGTTTGGTCATTGAGGCTTTTGTATTGAGTTTCAAAAAGAATTAGAATGCTGACACAGGACAAGGAACCATGTGTATGGATGTTTCAAATTTTGAACTTTATGTCTACAGTATGTATCGTCTTATTTGCAATACTAATAATAATTGTTCACATACACAAACATAACCTATGGTAGAACGAGTACCCATTTCTTCTGAAACTTATATCTGGACAATCGCGTTTGTTAGAGATTTATATCTGAAGAATTTTACAGAAGTTGAAGGTTCGCAAATTGTTTGTATTACTTGTATTAAAAACATTGTTTTGCAAAAAATGCTTCACGTTAATACTTTGCTAAATATAAGAATAATGTATCCATTAATTTGAGGTATTTTCTCTGTCCCTTTGTGTGTGGTGCTGGAGGATAGGTGAAATAGTAATGATCGTATGGACAGCAAAAGCCCTGCTGTAGGACAGCACATCAAAGGGGAAGTTGAGATAGATTAAATAAGAATTTTTTGTGCTGTGCTACACGAAATATAACCGGCGACAATTATGTATTTGATGGTTCATACAAACTGCTTAAAAAAATTAGTTATTTATCAATAACTACAAATAAAAAACCTGTGTAAAAGGGAGAATTTCTATATCATTCAAGTATGACAAATTTATTCAGAGATGTTCTATTTTACACTGATAAGTGTAAATGAAATGATAATTAAATCGACACCCTGGCTGCAAACAGGCGTTGATATACATCATTGGGACATGTTGAAAATGTGTGTCCCAACCGGGACTCGAACCGAGGATCATCTGCTTACATGGCAGACTTTTTTATTTATTTATTTTTTATCCCTTGCACGCTCCCCGTGAGATCCACGTTCACAACATGTCCACACCACTGCTTTTGTAGTGCGCGCAATAGATGTGATTCTACATTTGTAGTGCGCCTGATAGACGTGATTCTATCTATTAGGCCCTCTACGAATGTAGTGGTGTGGACATGTTGGGAATGTGGGTCTCACAGAGAGCGTGCAACGGATAAGTCCCTGCAGGCGCACTATGCCCTGTGTCCTCGGTGGCTCAGATAAATAGAGCGTCTGCCATGTGAGCAAGAGATCCCGGGTTCGAGTCCCAGTGGGGGCACACATTTTCAGCATGTCCTAATGATGTATACCAACGGCTGTTTGCAGCTAGGGTGTCGATTTAATTATCATTTCATTCTAGAGAAGCTGCACGGTCATCAATGGCATCTGTTCTTCCGGGAACGGATACTACCTTCATATATGAATAAGTATAAATGTTTGTACAATGTGTCTGTAGAGGCAGTGCACTAACGGAGTCAAAGGGATTTATGTAGTACGCTTTGTAATGCCATTGTTTGTCCTCATGTTTAATGTTTTTATTTATTTATTTTTTTTAAACCTGTAACAACTTTTCTGCTTTGTTTTTCACCTACAGCTACAAACGAATATTTTAGGGTGGGGATGTAAGGGTTTCGCTGTCCCTTATCCAGTGACAAACACATTTTTGCCTTACAGGCCGACAGTAAAAAAAATCGATTCTCAAGCGCTATGCCAGTGAAGTGTCAGAGAGTTCGAGTTTGTCATCCGTGAAGTCTGGGCCGAGTCGTGAGCTACGTGGCGTCCCATACCAGCTGAGTGTGTCCCCAGGACCGTGGCTTGACCCTCAGAAAAACATTACCGATTTGTGGCAAGATATATATTTCAAGTGGTTTAAACGTGCCAGATATTCGTGTTCAACAGCACCTGTCATATATTGTGTTGCAGTGAGGACTGTGTGTGTGTTGACGATTGTTGCAGCATGTGACTTAATAGCAAAAAATACTAACCTGTGATGAGACTAACAGCAATTAGAAGTGAGAGTCGAAAGCAGTGTCTGCCTCATACTGTTTGTAAACGGAATCAGCCAAACTGTGTAAAACAACTTGGCATTATTTATTGCAAAAGTATTTCATCATTGTGTTAAACAATGTTGAGCAGCTGCATCCTGATTAGAAACGACTTCTGATGCAGCTAAATCCGCTTAGCATTTATATACTAAGCCACATTCACATCAAAATTAAACTTAGGCTGCTATTTCGGTTAGTAACAAACGACGTCATATTGACCAGAGGTGTTCCAACCTCCACCACTATTTTCATTTGGAGGTGCTCCACTAATGCGGTTATACACACAGATGACTCGTTACGCTCGTATTTAATCGTTTCGAAGTTTAACATAGTGCTGAGGCAAAGCAAAAGCGTGCATGACGTTCTTTACATCGGAGACACCCGGCCTGCGAGGCGTCCGAGCACAGTTGACGGTCCATCCTCAGAGTTGTTCTTTTTGCAGAACATTTCCCTCGCTTTCGAATTCCATAGAAACTGTGCTGGACACCTTGCGAGATTGCGATTCTCAGAATAAAGTATATCGCGGAGAATGGGACCGTAAAAAAGCGCTGATAATTCCCGTTTACAAGAAAGCTTGTCCGATAAATGCGCATAATTATAGGCCTACATCACCGACGTCAATCTGCTGCGGAATATGCAACGTGTTTTATACACTCACAGTACGAATTTCTTTAAGAGCGAAGATCCTCGTCTAAAACTTAGTTATTTTTATACGTTCTACGGGTTTTTAAGGATAATATTAAATAAAATAAAAAAGTAGCATATGTAACTTATAAAGAGATACTTAAATTTTCAGCATAATTAATATCGTAGTCCGTTGCTATCAGGATTTCTTAAGTTCCAGTATATGCCCTGCTAGTACATTCTGTAGCAATACAGCGATCGGTTTTCCTGCCTGTTCCGCAGTCGCACTTTGGGGGCAGAGCTTTACCTGATCTATAAAGGGAGTCCGCGCTTCTGGCTTGAGTGCTGCGCATTCTGTTAACGTTGTCCATATTCTGCGCGACTGATCGAAGGCAAGGCGTCTCTTTCTTATGCGGAGCAAGTTCTGGCCAGTCTCTTGCCCACGAGTTGGAAAGCTGGGCTGGAGCATGTGGAGTTCAAATGGTTCAAATGGCTCTGAGCACTATGGGACTTTACATCTGCGGTCATCAGTCCTCTAGAACTTAGAACTACTTAAACCTAACTAACCTAAGGACATCACACACGTCCATGCCCGAGGCAGGATTCGAACCTGCGACCGTAGCAGTCGCGCACTTCCGGACTGAAGCGCCCAGAACCGCTCGGCCGCCGCGGCCGGCGCGTGTGGAGTCCAGTGGATCTTTTCATCGATGGTTTTCTTGATCAAACCCTTTTTTTTTTCTAGTGTGACCACGTTTTGATGGATTGTGAGTTGTGGGTTCCCTTGATGAAGAAGAGTTACTTTACGTCGAAGTCCAGGGGGCCAACTGTGACTCAACATGGACAGTCATCCGACAGTGGTTGACATTAGTGTAAAGGTGATTATTCTCATTGTGTTGTTCAGCTGTGCATCGAGCATTTGTGTGTGTGTGTGTGTGTGTGTGTGTGTGTGTGTGTGTGTGTGTGTGTGTGCGGTACTGAAGTATACAGGATCACCGTTGTCTGCAGTACAGCAGAACAGTGCAAGAGCTGAAGGGCGCAAATAGTATACCCTCTGGAACGTAATTGACACTGATTTGAATTTCGTGTTATGTGATCATTCCTCTCCATCAGAGTCTTTTTCCGACAAAATTCCACATGGGTGATGGGAGGGGGACTGGGTTAGAGAAGGATGACTGGGGGTTTTTTCCGGACATGGAGGGGTTAATTAATTTACCTATTTAATTAATTTGTCAGTTAACTTGATATATAAAATGTGCTTGTATGGGCGAGGAAGAGGGGGGAAGGGTTGGAGGTTTTGCAGAGAGGTGGATGAGGTAGAGGGGAAAGGGTTCAAATGGTTCAAATGGCTCTGAGCACTATGGGACTTAACATCTATGGTCATCAGTCCCCTAGAACTTAGAACTACTTAAACCTAACTAACCTAAGCACATCACACAACACCCAGTCATCACGAGGCAGAGAAAATCCCTGACCCCGCCGGGAATCTAACCCGGGAACCCGGGCGCGGGAAGCGCGAACAGGGGAAAGCTGTGGACAGGGGAAAGGGGGGTGGGGGTTTCTCAAAGGGATGCATTATCCCCAGGGGACCATAAATCAACTCCAAGGTGCAAGGAACCAGCACCGGAGTCTCACCCCAGTTTGTTCTGCATATCTTATGTAGGACGTCGTTCCTGGTTCGTATCTTCACTGCGGTGTTTTCCACATGCTTCTGGAAGGACAGTGTCTGGTCCAGTGTAACCCCTAGGTATTTGGTTTGTTGATCTTAGTTAAGTAGTCTGTCGCCAAAACAGACATGGAACAATCTATTCTCCGCTCAATTGCACAAATGAAGACACACATGGATTCCGTAAACAGAGGTCTTGGGAAACACAGCTCAATCTGTTCGTCAACGAAATACAGTGTGCCGCGGACAAAGACCCATGGGCTGATGCCGTTTCCCTCGATTTTACGGAATGCATTCATTACAGGCCAGCGCTGTCACCCTGTGAGTAGGGTACGAGCTTACTCAGTGTCTGGCCAGATATGTGACTAGTTATAGTACATCCTTGCTGACAACGCAACACGTTCTTAACTGGCAGTTGATCCTGAACGTAATTAATGTTCAACAGGTTCCAGTGGCACACGCTGCACGAGAGGCGTGGCGTATCACGGATTTCGAGAGCTGATGTTCCAAAGAGTCGGGCAATATTACTTCCATCCACAAACGCCTCGCAAAATGATCGCGATTCGAAAATGAGTGGCAATGGATGTCATTCGGAGCTTTACCGGCAGTCACTTTTCCCTCGCGCCGTTCCTGGGTGGAACAGAGTTGGCAAAATAAGTGGGCCCTACCCTCTGCCACACACCGTGAAGTGACCTGCAGAGTATAGAGCTCCTGTCAAATACACGGTTTTAATTAGCCGATAACTTTAAGGAAAGATGTCTTTGCAACATCGTCTAGTTTGTACTGTCAGTAGACACTCCCTATCTAAATCAGTTTTTCGTTTCCTTCTTTTGGATATGCGCTTCGGTGTTACTAAACTTGAATATATCGTCTTTCGTGCCATTTGACTAAATCTCCTTTAGATTTATTGACAGTTTTGACACATTTCTCTGTTTTTATTTCACGCGCGGTTTTATTTGTTCTTTATCTGTAGGAGGAACAGTACGACCTCATACGTTTACAAAAATTACTTCTCGGGTCCAGGGGAGACAGTGAAATTCACTGACAGCATGCTCACTGACAACTCTGAGTTCTGACGAAACCTCAAGAACAATGGAGTTTGGGACCCAGGCAGAAGCTTTAGGCAATAATTGACGAACAACAAGGAAATCCTAGTGACTAGTATAATGTGACTTTCAGACATACTTATGTTTAAAGAGACGATAGAATATATTTGGGCAGTTTCAGCGTTACAGAAAATAGACGTTGCCACAGCAAATTAATAACAAAACATTTCTGTGGCTGACACACGACATATATGTAGAAATTTAATATGACATCCACTCTGTATGCAGTGTGTACAAAAAGTGTATTTGATGGGAATGAGACTGAAAAAGCGGCCTGTGACCACTGAAAGGCAGGCGTTTTCCCACGTTGACCAGACGAGATCGTCAGTTACGACAGTACTGGGCAGGGGCTTACCGAGTCTCGAGAGTTAATTAGTGGGAACATTAACCTGGCCGGATGAAATATGTTACGTGGTACATCAGTCGATTGTCATGTGCGGATACGACATCATCCAAGGGAACCGCTGCTGTAAACATTCATGATGATTTAGGTTTCAAAGGGACTAAACATCTTCGTCATCAGTCCCTCTTTTCCCTGGAATGAAGAAAAGGGCAATGGTCAGTTCCAGGGCCTGTGCCCTTGTTGTCGTGGTTTAAAATTTGAGTGGCAATAGCTTAAGGCAGGTCCCTAAAAGTGAGATAACGCCCAGGCAGCGGTAAACTGTAGCTAGTGACGGCAAACAGGTGCCTGGTCGGCTGCAGCAGCGGCTCTCAGCGCCAGACATCTGTCCTACATCACCAGGGCTCAAGGATGCACCGAGAAGGTTCGTCGTACTCTGTACGACTAAACCAGGCTATTAAATTAATAACGTACAGATACAAGGGCAATTAGCTTAATGGGGTCGTCGATGAAATTGACCAAAATTGGGAATTTTAGATTTCTTTTTTATTTGTTAGTACAATTCATGGACAATAAGTTCGGAAAGTTTCAATATTGAAATCACATCCACAGTGACTGAAAATTTATTAAATGTGTGACGCGGCCTCCCTGCCACCCCAACGTTTTGAAGCAGTACTTCAATACCAGTTCAGTGAACAACGATTCTGTGTATTACTTTCACCCAAACGTGTGCGGGATACATCTAGAAGGCCGTGATACATACTCTTAGGTTTTACAGATCATCTTTGGCCGATCCTGCACTTCTCAAAAAGTGTGTTCATGGCAAAACCTAAAATCCAAATGAGTCTCTAAATTCACTCATATGGAAACGATACCCTAAAAAAACATTTGCAACTGCTACAGTTGTCAGAATTGCAACTTATTATGCAGTTATTGTATTTAATGATGGGAACGTCGGGAGGATGAAGGTATTGGAAAGAATGGGCTGCAAGATAAAAAATTTTACTCAAGACATCCTGAGAAAAATAGATTTACAGCGCGTCTCTGCAGCTGAAAAGTCAGTTGACGATCTGGTAAAGGAAAGAAGACAGACAACAAGAAAACAGAAGAGAAGCATTGAACAGGAAGACGACCCAGAGTACAAATGTGGTGCGATTTGAAGAAGTGACATAAGGAAAGTTAGGTTGAACTTTAAATTGGGTTTCCTGAAAAGTTTGTTTTTACAGTTTATGTACCTTTTCCTCAGATTCTATGAATGCTAGCTAGTATTATGAAATTTTGTACACATATTTCTGTAAACCTAATATACGTTGTCTCAAGAGCAAATTTTGAAATTCTGATTGCAAGCTGAAATATGGGGCAAAGTGTTTGGAATTTTGCATGAATTTAAAATTTTACTTGGGGAATCATAATTTAAAAAATTATGAAAATTCGTCTATGTGACCGATTCCAAAAACCTCATGAGAGAAGCTTACAACATGTAAAGAGGTGAAACAGAGAAATTTCTGTAGAAATCTCTTGAATACTTTTTAAGAAAAAGGAGCGCACATTATTTTTTGAAAATAAAACTTCAAATTGCATTCCAAGAAAAGTTGAATACATATAATCAAAGGATTTTATATGTAAATGTGTTACTTCCATGTAAAGCGTGGTACAAAATTTCATTGCCATATCTCCAAAACTGTGGATTAGGTGCATTTTTGAAATAGTGTGTGGTTTTCATCTACGCCCCCCCCCTTAAACAATTACATAAATAAAATGTATACACAAAAATTTCGAAAGTTATGGCAATGGAGATGGTAGGAGTAGTTTGACACTACTGAGGGCATACGCCATAGTGAGAGTTACTGCCGCCCACCCAGTTTGTAACGATACAGATCTCGATCCGGTATTCGTGGATCGAATGTCCCATACGATTTCCTGCTGTAGGACAGGGCCGCTCTTTGTTACGGCGATGCCCCACAGTTCTGGAAAGTGCGAGTTGGCCTCTAGAGATAAACTGGCTGGAGGCAGTGAGTCAGTCACACTCGAGCCACACCCGGAGCGCCGGCTGGGGTGGCCGGGCGGTTCTAGGCGCTACAGTCTGCAACCGCGCGACCACTACGGTCGCAGGTTCGAATCCTGCCTCGGGCACGGAAGTGTGTGGTGTCCTTAGGTTAGTTGGGTTTAAGTAGTTCTAAGTTCTAGGGGACTGATGACCTCAGAAGTTAAGTCCCGTAGTGCCCAGAGCCATTTGAACACCCGGAGCAATCACGTGAGCAGGACGCAAATATACGTATGAGAGCGTGATCGCGGGAAGTGTGTTGTTGTTGATGTTGTGGTCGTCAGTTCGAAGACTGGTATGATGCAGCTCTCCATGGCAGTCTATCCTGTGCGAGACTGTTCATCTCCGAATAACTATTGCAGCCTATGTCCTTCTGAATCTGCATACTGTATTGCTTTCTTGACTTCCCTCTACGATTTTTACTCCACACAAAAATGGTTCAAATGGCTCTGAGCACTATGGGACTTCTGAGGTCATCAGTCCCCTAGAACTTAGAACTACTTAAACCTAACTAACCTAAGGACATCACACACATCCATGCCCGAGGCAGGATTCGAACCTGCGACCGTAGCGGTCGCGCGGTTCCAGACTGTAGCGCCTAGAACCGCTCGACCACTTCGGCCGGCAACTCCACACAGTTCCATCCAGTGCTAAATTGGTCATCCCGTGATGTTGCAGAATGTTTTCTATCAATCGATCCCTTCTTCTAGTCAGGTTGTGCCAGAAATTTCTTTTCTCCCCAGTTCTGTTCCGTACCTCCTCATTAGTTGCGTGACGTACCCATCCAATCTTCAGCATTCTTCTGCAGAATCGCAGTTCAGAAGCCTCCATTCTCTGCTTGCTAAACAGTTTATTGTACATCTTTCACTTCGATACATGGCTACACTCCAATCAAATACTTTCAGAAAAGACTTCCTAACACCTAAATCTATATTCTTTGTTAACAAATCTTCGTTTTTCATAAACGTTATTTTAGTCCCCAAATATCGAAAGTCATCTAGTATTTTAAGTGTCGCGTTTGCTTATCTAATTCCCTCAGCATCACCTAATTTAATATGACTACATTCCATTACTCTTGCTTTGCTTTTGTTGATGTCCATCTTAATCCTCCTTTCAAGACGCTGTCCATTCCATTCATGTGCTCTTCTAAGTTCTTTCCTTTCTCTGACCCTGTCTCACTTCCATCAGAACCTGTGCTTCCTTTTCATGCATCTCGAATCTACAACTGCCGTCTTGTTTCTGTACAAGTTGTAAATACGATTTCGCTTCCTATGTTTTAGCCCTGCTACCTTCCGTCAACATTATCAAAAGCTTTCTCTGAGTCTACAAATGCTATAAATGTACGTTTCCCTTGCTTTAACCTATCTTCTAAGTTAAGTCGTATCGTCTTTATTGCCTCGTGTGTTGCATCATTTTTCCAGAATCCAAAGTTATCTTCCACAAGGTTGGCTTCTACCATTTCTTTCATTCTTCCGTAGACAATTCCTGTTAGTATTTCGCAACCTTAACTTTTTAAACTGATAGTTCGGTAATATACAAACCAGTCAGCACCTGCTTCCTTTGGAAATGGACTTATCATGTTCTTCGTGACGTCTGACGGAACTTAACATCTCTCAGCCACAGTGCACACCAGGTGGAAGAGTTTTGTCACGGCTTTTCATGAAGGGTGTTTCTCTAACCAGAAAAAAGTTACAGAAAATTTGACAACTTTTTGGAATGAATCTTTGTCATCGAGAGTACATTTCAATTTTTCATTAACATGAAAATAGCACACCTGTGATCAGTCAACTTGCACGCCATCTGCTCGCCGATTAAGAAAAAGTTAGAATCAGTTCACTCACGTTCCTGGATGGAACAGGAAACGCACTGAGCGGTCATAAAACTTGGCGACACATCTTGGTGAGAGGAAGTACAGACAAATTTGTTAATCCGTACGTTCGTGTCTCGGTTAGCAGGTGACCCTCTTTGTAAAGTAGAGTAGCCTGCGGCGTTTTCCAAACACGCGCATCTGTTAGCTGCATAGAAGCTAATTCAGTGTAAAATCCAACCACATATATCCAACCGAACCGATACCTTCCAACTTAATCTTGAAACATATTGTCACCTTTCTATCTGTGCTCTTGTGACTATAGACGCCACAACATTACTGCTTCAGAGGTCAAAGCCGACGTTTCCTATTTGTACAACTACCACAGTTCCAGAATCAACGTCGGATAAGCAACCAGAAGGGGTGTTGGGAAATCGATCTAAGTAAAAGCAGTTGACGTGAGGAACGCCGACCTGGGTGGAGACAGGAGGGACGGGTCCCGACAGACCTCCCGCTCGGTCGGGTTTCTGCATCAGCGGCAGCGGCAGGTGGGCGGCGCGCGCACCGGACGGGCGCAGAGCGCGGGCGACAGCGGCAGACGTTAGCCGCTCTCGGCTCTGTTCTCCTCTCCCCACACCCCCACCCTTCCAGCATATGCCACAGGTGCGCACCTGTTTGCGGCGGCCGCATTTGCAACTAAACTGGAACCGGAGGCTGGCGGCACGCGGCAGCAGACAAAGTCTACCCTCTTTGCTATTTATTGGCAGCGCTTAGCGCCGCGGCCACAGACAGTGTGTTCTATACAAGTGTGTTAGCTCATTTGTAACCCAAATCACTTTCATACCTTTTGGATGAGGCTGTTCCGTGGCAGTCTGAACGGAGCAGACAGGGCATGAGTCGTAGGCTCCACGGTTCAGAGTAACTACCGACGCATGTACCCTGGAAGTAAGTTTTCACTAAAGGAAGTTATTAATGTAGGTGTTCGATGCCTTCTAAAAATGTCAGAGCTATGCTGAAACGTTACCAGCAAGCTGGTATAAACAGCGTGCAGCTTACATTGTGGCGAAGCCTGTAATTTCAGTACTATTCGACAGTCTGCACGGTTAATGTGCTAATACTGGGATGACGTGCGCTTAATGGTAGATGGCTGGCAGTCCCTTGCGGTCTGGTGCAGTGTCGTGTCATGAGCCCAGACGCACTGTAGCTTCTAGCAGACAGTATATGCATGCCACTTGACCAGCTCGGAGCACTGCAGTGGACACTGACATGTGGCATAGACCTGCAGATGGTGTGTGCACATGTGTGAAGACGCACTCAGGAGGTTTTAAAAATGTAGTTACGTGTGGTGAGTTTTGTTGATGTCGATTTCGCGACGGTATGCCTTGCGTGATTGAAAAAAAAGTCTAGTTATGCATTTAATTACTTTTTTCTGCTGGATTTTACAAGATCTGCGTATTCCAAAATGAAATGAACAGCAGAGAATGATCAGCTTTTCCCATGAAATAAAAGAGATCCAATCCCTCCAAATTGAGTCTTCGCCGGCCCTTGTGACCGAGCGGTTCTAGACGCTTCAGTCCGGAACCGCGCTGCTGCTACGGTCGCAGGTTCGAATCCTGCCTCGGGCATGGATGTGTGTGATATCCTTAGGTTGGTTAGGTTTAAGTAGTTCTAAGTCAAGGGGACTAATGACCTCAGATGTTAAGTCCCATAGTGCTTAGAGCCATTTGAACCGTTTTTTTTAATCTTATGAATAAACAGTACACCCTCTGCATTGTAATTGACATTGATTTGAATTTCGTATCGTGAGATCATTCCTCTCCATCACAGAGTCTTTTTCCAACCAAATTCTACATGGGTGATGGGAAGAGGAATGGGTTAGAGCAGGGGGAGCTGGGGGTTTAGCGGACATGGAGGGTTAAACTAATTTATCTATTTAATTAATTAGTCAAAAAACTTGATAGCAAAAGTGTGCTTGTATCGGCGAGGAAGAGGGGGAAATTGTTGGAGGTTTCGCAGAGAAGTGGATGAGGTAGAGGGTGAGGGGGGTTTCTCAGAAGGATGCATTATTTCCAGGGGACCATAAATCAACTCCAAGAAGTGATAAATGATTCAAGTTTCGTCCTGAATGTACGTACGCCCCTGTCGTACGTAACCATCAACAAAAAAACGTACTGACACCTCTTTTGTCCCACCATTCCCCTCTACAGCATCGCTGACGCACAGCCTCCTTTCTCAACAGTCCTAGTTGAACTTCGGCACCATCTGGCCTAATTATAAACTTTCCAGTAGAGAAGTCGATTTTTCCGTCCTTCTCGCATATTCTATCTCATCGTGCAATGCGATCGACCACCAATCTATTAATTACTAAGACCGTGCATTGAATCGCTACATTTACTTGTCGTAACGTAAGCATCGTTTTATGTTCACTATCTATGACCATTTGCCTACAGGTCGAACTATCCACAGTTGCTTACAGGTAAAGTAGTCAACTCTTTTCTTTGACACAACCTTTCAAAGAAACCACAGGATATAGCATTTAACGAAGCACCAGTGTCCAAAACAACATTAAAAGGAAGTCCTTCAACATTCACTTGTACTGCTGATGTCTGTATCACTGGATAACCCCAATTACATTTACTTGTACCATCCCAGAGTTCCTCATTTAGTTCTACACCACCATTATACCTGAAAAAATTCGCCTTCTGCATATCCCCCCCTGAAAGACGCTTCGACTGCTCCTCTGGAACACAATACGGTCGAGCTTAGATTATCTGGTGAGACCCTGGTTGGATGCGCGGGGTAGCCGCGCGGTTTCTGGCACCATGTGACGGTCCGCGCGGCTCCCTCCGCCGGACATTCGAGTCCTCCCTCGGGCATGGGTGTGTGTTGTCCTTAGCGTAAGTTAGTTTAAGTTAGATTGAAGAACGTGTAAGCTTAGGAACCGATGACCTCAGAAGTTTGGTCCCATAAGATCGTACCACAAATTTACGAATTTTCTTAGACTCTGGTAGGGGAACACGTTCAACAGTTGCTTCCACAATAATCAGAGGCTGCTGCCGCCAATCCTGATTTGTTTGTTGTTGTTGCAGAAGGGTGTGGTTTGTCTGACGCTACTGTTGGCTTTGATTTTGGCTCAGACAGTTACTATACATAAGATTAAGTCTCCGATCTGGTCTATTTTGTTTGCTCTGGTTAGGGCTACTACCTGAACCATTGCCTTTCTGATTGTAATGAACATGATTTACGTTATCCCTGCACTGCTATTATGTGTCTGATGCATACTCTCAGTCATGCGATCTGGTATTTGGTCGTGGCTGTATGCAGATCCATTATATTGGTTTGGGTTTTGCCCTGTCTTAACTTCACATCCTCTTGGGTTAAATCTGTGGAATCCAGGACCAACATAGATTCATCCACGTTATCACGTGTTTTCACTGATAACTATGCCTTCTTTACGCATAATAAGTCTTTTATGAAACTGGTTCATCCCAATAACAGGCTTTGTTCATACACTACTCAAAATATCTTAATTAAACCTCTCTCCTCACCTGGAAACTGGCATGAAGAAGACTCAGATGATTTGGTGGGAAATCGATTGCAGTGTAAGGAAAATTGTTTAATCAATTTAGACAATGTGTGAAATATTGTTTATTTAAAGCATTTGTGGGATACAAGACCATGTATGGAACGCAGATTATTTATTTCATTATCAAAAGAATTACCTGGGAAATCGATTATAGTGTATGAAATATTGTTTAAACAATTTAGACAAGGTATGGAATATTGTTTACTTAAAAAATTATAGGATACGAGGTGGTGTACGGAAAATAATTTATTAATTTGTTTAAAGAATTTGGTTTATTTAAAGAATTTTGCTGGAAATCTATTGCAGTGTATGGCATGTTGTTAAAAAAGTTAAGATAATGTGTGGAATATTGTTTATTTAAACAACTTGTGTGACACAAGGTGATGTATGGAATATTCAAAGAATTTCGGTGAATTTCATTCCGAACGCATAAGGAAACAAGTAATGTTCCTTCACAGATCGCTTAAAGAACCTGAAAAACTTTCTGGCATCTCCCCACACACACTGGCTGCACAGTGTGAGGGTGCGCCAGAGAGAAATGGAAGCACCACCAGGCTCGCCGCACCACTGTCGGCTGTCGGCTGGCATCTCAAGTGGTCACGTCCTCTTTCTGCGTGAGCGAACCAGCCAGTCGGATACCAGCCCATGCACCCTCCTTCCAAAGCAAATACTTTATTGGGAGACGATCCCAAAATACACCTGAAGTTAATAAACAATTAATTTCTGGTCACATGATCGTGATATTTCATTCTGCCATGGACTCTTCACTGCTCCAGTCTTCCTGGTGCACTTTCTTGTGGTACACTTCATGGACTTCTTCAGGAATTATTAAATCTGGAGCGGAATATCGCATCTTGAAGACGTCACAAATTTTGCTTCAGAAGATGTGCCACAGGAAATATTAGTTAAATCGTTAATGTAGGCTTCATAATCATTTTGCTTCAGACGGTTTAAAATTACTCGAAATAAAAAAACATCGGCACTACACAGTACTATGCGTGCATAAACAACAGCGTTATATTTTTGACGCGAAATTTCATTAAATAATCCAAACCTATTGTTATTTGACGTCATGACGGGAAGCGGTGATTGAAATGATAGTTGGAATTTCAAATTTCGACATGAAATTATACCATCACAGATATAGAATTTCCGATTACTACAGGTCTGCTAAGCGTATTTTCTTTTTTAAAGCAGTATAGAATTCCTAAATTGGTTCTCTCCACTACATTTGGGAGAAGGAGGAAGAGGAATGATCTACTGCTTGATAGAAGAGAGACAACAGCAAATTCCCACTGTATACAGTGAAATTTAGTGATAGATATTGGATTGGGTTTAATAATGAATAAGAAAATAGAAATGTGGATAAGCTGCTATGAACAACGAAATGAATGCATGATCGTAGCCAAGACAGACACGAAACTCACACTTGCCACAATGGTACAAGTTGGTATGCCAACTAGCTCTGCAGACGATGAAGAGACTGAAGAAATATATGATGAGATAAAAGAAATTACTCAAATAGTTAAAGGCGATGAAAATGTAAATATGTTGGGCGACTTGAATTCGATAGTAGGAAAATGAAGAGAGGGAAAAATAGAAGGCGAACAGGGACTAGGGGAAAGGCATGAAAGAGGAAGCCGTCTAGTAGAATTCTGCACAGACCATAATTTGATTATAGTTAACACCTGGTTTAAGAATCATAAAGGAAAACTATTTACGTGGAAGAGACTTGGAGACACTGGAAGGTTTCAGATTGATTATATAATAGCTAGAGAGAGATTTAGCAACCATATTTTAAATTGTAAGACATTTCCACGGACTATGACCACAATTTATTGGTTACGAACTGTATACTACAACTGAAGAAACTGAGAAAAAGTAGGAAATTGAGAAGATGGAACCAGGATAAGTCAAAAGAATCAGAGGTTGCTGAGAGTTTCAGAGGAATCAATAGGAAACAGTTGACCAGAACAATTGAAGGGAGTACGTGGACTGGGTACGTTAAATAAACGAGATACTGAAGGTGGCACAGGACCAAAATGGAAAAAAGACAAGAGAAAGGACAGAATTTAAAAATCTAGCAGATGAAGCAGGCTACAGAGATTACAAACGTTTACAACATGAGATTGACAGGAAGTGCAAAAAGGCTAAGAAAGAATGGCTAGAAGACAAATGCAAGGATTTCGAAGCATATTTCACTAGGGGAAAAATAGATACTGCCTACAGGAAAATTAAAGAGTCCTCTAGGGGAAAGAGAGGCAGCTGGGTGCATGTCCAGAACACAGATGGAAAACCAGTCCTAAGCAAAGAACGGAAAGCACAAAGGTCGAAGGATTATATAAAGGGTCTACCCAAAGGAGATAAACATGAAGGCAATACAATAGAAAGGGAAGTGGACGTATATGAAGATGAGATGACAGATATGATACTCTGAGACTTTAACGGAGCTCCGTAACAGCCAAGTCAAAACAGGGCCCCAGGGGTCGACAGTATTCCATTAGAGCTACTGAAAGCCTTGGGAGAACAAGCGACGACACAACTCTTTGATCTGGTATGCAAAATGTTTCAGACAGGAAAAATATCCGCTGACTTGAAGAAGAATGTAATAATTCCCATTGCACAAAAACCAGTTGCTTCCAGATGTAAAAATTACCGAACTATCAGTTTAATAATTTATGGTTGCAAAATACTAATATGAATTCCTTACAGAAGAATGGAGGAACTGGTAGAAGTCCACGTCGGAAAACATCAGTTTGGATTTCAGAGAAATGAAGGAACACGCGAGGCAATACAGACCCCACGACTTGTAATAGGAGATAGGTTAAGGAAACACAAACCTACGTTTATAGAATGCTACTACCTAGACTTACAGAAAGATTTTGACAATGTTGACTAGAATACTCTCTTCGAAATGCTGATGGTTGTTGTTGTTGTTGTTGTTGGGGTGCTCTTCAGTCCAGAGACTGGTTTGATGCAGCTCTCCTTGCTACCCTGTCCTGTGCCAGCTTCTTCGTCTCCAAGCACATACTGTAACATACATCCTTCTGAATCTATTTAGTGTATTCATCTCTTGGTCTCCTTCTAAAATTTTTACCCTCCACGCTGCCCTCCAGTACTGAATTGGTGATTACTTGATGCTTCAGAACATATCCTATCAACCGATCCCTTCTTCAAGTTGTCCCACAAATTCCTCTTCTCCCAATTCTATTCAGTACCTTCTCATTAGTTACGTGATCTACGCATCTAATCCTTAGTATTGTCCTGTAGAATCACATTTCGAAAGTCTCTATTCTCTTCTTGTCTAAACTATCGGCCATGTTTCACTTCTATACATGGCTACACTCAATAGAAATGCTTTCAGAAAAGATTTCCTGACACTTAAATCTATACTCGATGTTAACAAACTTCTCTTCTTCAGAATAGCTTTCCTTGCCAATGCCAGTCTACATTTTATTTCTTCTCTACTTCGACCATCATCGGCTATTTTGCTCCCCAAATAGCAAAACGCATCTACTAATTCCCTCAGCATCACCTGATTTAATTCGACCAAATTTCAGTATCGTCGTTTTGCTCTTGTTGATGTTCATCTCATATCCTCCTTTCAAGACACTGTCCATTCCGTTCAACTGCTCTTATAGGTCCTTTTCTGTCTCTGAGAGAAATACAAGACGTCGGCAAAACTCAAAGTTTTATTCCTTCTCCATGGATTTTAACTCCCACTCCAAATTTCTGTTTTATTTCCTTTACTGCTTGCTCAACATATAGATAGAATAACATCGGGGATAGGCTACAACCCTGTCTCACTCCCTTCCCAACCACTGCTTCCCTTTCATGTCCCTCGACTCTTATAACTTCCATCTGGTTCCTGTAAAAATTGTAAATAGCCTTTCCCTTCTTGTATTTGACCCCTGCCACCTTCAGAATTTGAAATAGAGAATTCCAGTCAACATTGTCAAAAGCTAAGTCTACAAATGCCTCAAAAGTAGGTTTGCCTTTCCTTAATCTATCTCCTACGATAAGTAGTAGGGTCGGTATTGCATTACGTGTTCCAACACTTCTACAGAATCCAAACTGGTCTGCCCAGAGGTCGGCTTCTACCAGTTTCTCCTTTCGTTTGTAAAGGATTCGTGTTAGTATTTTGCAGTCGTAACGGAGACTTCCCCGCTGCTCCACGCCAACCGACCAACTGCCCGCACACGGCACAGCTGGAAACTACAAGCGCCGCCGCCACACGCGAGGCCAAAGATAGTACAAGGGTACGAATATCGATACACGTTGTTCTGCGTCTCGCGGAAAGAGAGGATAATAGCATAATCACGAGAAACGCGGGAGACTAATCACAGAATAGCAACCAAGGTTTAATGCAAGGCATAACACAAGTCAGCTGCGGCTCAACCTCCCCCCCTTAAACTCAACACAGGGAAGGGTGACTCAACCCCTGAGCTACCTGAACTTAACTTGGCTAAGGTGAACCCGACACTGCTTACCCGAACAGTTATCCTTGACCAACAGATTTACCGGGCCTAAAATACGCACGGGGGTGCAAGGACCCAGCTTGTTTAATATGGGCTCTGAATATATTACGTCTGGCCCGGTTCCAGTTTTCTTTGATAGGCTGGGGACTAATATCTGCTGGAATAAGATCTTGAACTCCCCACAAGTTTGAAAGAGGGGAATTAACGGAATAAGAGAGGATCAAGAAGGCGGGCATCGCTCGCAAGGCTTCATGATTGGCGGTATTAAAGGCAAAACTAAGCCAAGATAGACTGGAGTTTTCTGATGATAAATAATCAACACGTAGTTAAGATTTCGGTTAACTCCCTCCACAAAGGACCCCTGCGGATAATACGGGGTGGTAGTGATATGCTTGACACCGTTCTGAAAACAGAAGGCCTTGAAAGGAGCAGAAAGAAAAGCAAGAGCATTATCGCTAACAAGCTGCTTAGATGGGCCAAAAACACTGAAGACATTAGTTAAATGAGAAAAAGTGGTGGCAGCGATAACGTTACGGCTCGGGAGGAGCCAAGTAAGTCTGGAGAACGCATCGATAATGACTAGCACATATCGATGACTCTTCTTAGTACGAGGTAAAGGTCCTAAATAATCAGTGTAGAGCTTGTGCATAGGACAGGACTCTCGTTCAGAACTCAACAAACCCCGTTGTAGAGCATTCTTGGGTTTGGCTACATTACACAAGCGACATTGGGATATCATCTCTCTCACATCCCGGTTCATGGAGGGCCAAGTTAAATGCTCCTTGATTTTTTGGAGAGTCTTATAAGTATCTAAGTGGCCACCCACCAATGAACCACAAAAATAACGAAAAACAGGGCGCACCAAAGCTACAGGCAAACAGAAATTGCACTGCGTAGCATCGCCCACCCTCTTACAGGGAATACCACTCTTAACAACATACTCATCCGGCAGCTCTCCTGCCAACACACTTTGCTTAATCGGGGCCTAACATCCTGAAACAAGAGGGGAATTTCACCCAACACCGTACAATTAAGACTGTCTCCCTCTACCTGCTGGTTACCCTTACTAGGTGTAGTTTCGGCGAAAATCTGGCTGAGGAGATCCGCAAAGATATTTTCAGAGTCTCTCACATGTTCAACTTTAAACTGAAATGTCGAAATACGTACCGCCCACCTGGCAATACGGCCAGTATTACGCGGCCTAGCCAACACCAAACTCAAAGCCTGACTGTCGGTTTCTAACTGGAAAACCCGATGTTCAAGGTAGAATCATTACTTCTCTAATGAAAATAAAACGGCCAAAGCCTCGCACTCGTAGAGAGACTACTGAAGTTCGGCATCAGTTAACCGACGAGGCGCGTAGGCTAATGGCTGTCTCTGCCCCTCAAACTCATGGAGTAGAACGTCTGAAATACCAGAGTTAGAAGCGTCAGTTTGAACAACAAACCTTGTATTAAAATCGGGTACTCCTAGAACCGGAGGACTGGCTATTGCTGCCTTGATGTGCTCAAAGGCAGCCTCCTGGGCGGGTCCCCATTCTAACGCGATCCCTGCCGGCGTAAGTGATTTAAGGGTGCCACCAACTGAGCGAAATTGGGAACGAAAGGCCTAAAGCAGTTCACCATACCTATGAATTTAGCAATTCCCCGCTTATCAGTAAGTGGAGGCAACGCCCGTAAGGCTTTAGTTCGCTCTTGGTCAATGCGAATACTCTGACCCGACACTATATGACCTAAGAAAGATACCTGCTGCTTGGCTAGCGTCATCTTACTAGGCTTAACGGTCAGCCCTGCTCCCTGTAATCTTAAAAGAACTTGCTGGATATGCTCCAAATGGTCCTGAAACGAATGGCTATAGATAACTAAGTCGTCCAAATAATTATACACACAGACTAACTTCAAATCGCCAAGGATATTATTCAGCAAACGAGTCAGCACAGCATCACCAGTCGATGGCCCAAAAGGAACTCTGTTAAACTCAAACAAGATCCAATCAGTACAAAATGCGGTAGCGTGTTTACATTCTTCAGCCAAGGGAATCTGATAATAGGCCTTATTCAAATCAAGGACCGTAAACCATTTAGGGCCGGCAAAATAAATAAAAGAATTGTGCAGATCAGGTAGGGGCGCGATTCAAGGACGACCTTAGCGTTTAAACGGCGGTAGTCCACCACAGGTCTGAAATCGCGCCCCTGATCTTTAGGTATAAGAGGTATTGGGGAACCACAAGCAGATGTAGAAGGCCTAATCACTCCTTCTTGGAGCATCTGAGGTATTTTAGCCTTGAGAATCTTCACCTTAGGGGGTGAGAGGCGATATGGGTACTGCCTAACCGGAATATTGTCGGACAGACGGATATTATAATCAAAAACGTTAGTTACACCCAAGTTATCACTCAGGAGCTGGGGAAAACTGTGCAACAAATCGAGTAACCGAGAAGCCTGATGCGGCAATAGATGGGCCAGATCAAACTCGTTAGCTACGGCCTCAATGGCCAACGCGCCGACAGTTCGAAGCACAATAAGTTTAGCGCGTTCGCAAAGGCCAAACTTCTCCTCAGGAGCGAACTTAAAGGAAAAGGTGTGCCCGGAATAAACCCAGACCAACCTGGTTTATCGATGAAATAACATCCCAAAAGTAGATCAACCGTCAGTTCCTTAACCAAGGCTAAAGACATACGCCAGGAAAAATCGCGGACCGATATACTCCCACGGACCCAACCATGCAGAGGCACACAGGATAACAGCATAATCGCGAGAACTACGGGAGACTAATCACAGACTAGCAACCAAGGTTTAAAGCAAAGCATAACACGAGCCAGTCACACGACACACAACACATGACAGTTACTAGAGTCGGTGAGCGAGAAAGGAAAGCAGCGGTAGAGAAGGGAGTGACACAGGGTTGTAGCCTATCCCCGATATTATTTAATCTGTACATCGAAAAAGCAGTAAAGCAAACAAAAAAATATAGTAGGAATTAAAGTACAGGGAGAAGAAATAAAAACTTTGAGGTCTGCCGCTGACATTGTAATCCTGTCAGAGACAGTAAAGGACTTGGAAAAGCAGTTGGACAAAATGGACAACGTCTTGAAAGGAGGATAGATGATAAAAATCAACAAAACAAAACAAGGGTAATGGAATGCAGTCGAATTAAGTCAGGTGATGCTAAGGCGATTAGATCAGGAAACGAGACACTTACTGTAGTAGATGAGGTTTGCTACTTGGGCAGCAAAATAACTGATGATGGCCAAAGCAGAGAGGATATAATATGTAGAATGGCGGTAGCAAGAAAAGTATTTGTGAAGGAGAGCAATTTGTTAACATCGAAGGCAGAGGTAAGTGTTACGAAGTCTTTTTTTAAAGTATGCGTAGGAGTGTTGACATGTATGAAAGTGTAAAACGGACGATAAACAGTTTAGACAAACAGAGAATAGAAGCTTTCGAAATGTGGTGATACAGAAGACTGTTGAGAGTTGGGTGGATCGACCACGTAACTAAGTGCTGAAATGAACCGGGGAGACAAGAAATTTGTGGCTGAACTCGACCAAAAGAAGGAATCGGTTGATTGGTCACCTTCTGGGATATCAAGGAATCACCAGTTTAATATTGGAGGGAAGTGTGGGTGCTAAAAATCGTACTGGGAGACCGAGAGGTGGATACAATAAGCAAATTCAGAAGGAGGTGGGTTGCAGTAGCAACTCAGAGATGACGAGGCTCGACCAAGGTAGAGTTGCATGGAGAGCTCCATCAAACCAGTCTTCCGACACAAACAACTGTTTGTATATTGCAGTGAAGAAGCAAAGAAGTTGATACGTGTGCCCAATATCGTATAGGACCTCCACGAACACGCAGAAGTGCCACAACGCGACGTGGCACGAACTTTACTAATGTGTGAATTAGTGCTGGAGGGAATTTACACCTTGAATCATGCAGGGCTGTTCATAAATCCGTAAGAATAAGCACGTTGCAAGGCATCCCAGTTATGTTCAGTAATGTTCACGTCTGGGAAGTTTGGTGGCTAGTGAGCCGGCCGGTGTGGCCGAGCGGTTCTAGGCGCTACAGTCTGGAACCGCGCGACCGCTACGGTCGTAGGTTCGAATCCTGCCTCGGGCATGGATGTGTGTGATGTCCTCAGGTTAGTTAGGTTTAAGTAGTTCTAAGTTCTAGGGGACTGATGACCTCAGATGTTAAGTCCCATAGTGCTCAGAGCCATCTGAACCATTTTTTTGGTGGCTAGTGGAAGTGTTAAAACTCAGAAGACTGTTCCTGGAACCACTCTGTAGCAATTCTAAACATGTGGGGTGTCACATTGTCCTACTGGTATTGTCGAAGTACGTCAGATTGCACAATGGACATGAATGGATGCAGGTGATCAAACAGGATGTTTACGTACTTTTCACCTATCAGAGACGTACCTAGATGTATAAGGGGTAACATATCGCTCCAACTGCAAACGCCCCGCACCATTACAGAGCCTCCAACATCTTGAACAGTCCCCTGCTGACATGCAGGGCCCATGGATGCATGAGGTTGTTTCCATACCCGTACATGTCCATCCGCTCGATACAATTTGAATCTGGACTCGTCCGACCAGGCAACATGTTTCCGGTCATCAACAGTCCAATGTCGTTGCTGGTGGGCCTGGGCGAGGTGTAAAGCTTTGTGTTGTGCAGTCATCAAGGGTACACGAATGAGCCTTCGCCTCCGAAAGCCCATATCGATGTTCTTTCGTTGAATGGTTCACACGATGACATTTGTTGATGGACCAGGATTGAAATCTGCAACAATTTGCAGAAGGGTTGTACTTCTGTCACGTTGAACGATTCTCTTCAGTCTTCGTTGGGCCCGTTCTTGCAGTGTCTTGTTCCCGCTATTGTAGCAGCGATGTCGTAGATTTGATGTTTTACCTGATTCCTGATATTCTCGGTACACTCGTGAAATGATCGTACGAGAAAAGTTCTACATCGTTGCAAGCTCGGAGATGCTGTGTCCTATCACTCGCGCGCCGACTATAACATCAGGTTCAAACTGACTTAAATCTTGATAACCTGCCATTGTAGCAGCAGTAACCGATCTAACAACTGCGCCAAAGACTTGTTTTCTCATATAGGCGTTGCCGACCGCAGTGCTGTATTCTACCTGTTTACATATCTCTGTATTTGAATACCCATGCCTATACCAGTTTGTTTGGCGCTTCAGTGTAGCTGCTTTTGCTGAAACGCCAATAACAGTCAGGGCAATAATTTTTAACAGCCTTTAGATATCTACTAATGAACCCATGACTACCTGTGGCGAAGCTATGACTTCTACTCCCAAAGAACCTTCAGAAATGGACTCAGTATCTGCTTCCTGTTCACGCTGCATTTTGTTATAATTTGGACGGGTCTGACCATGATTAAAAAATCGCCATGTGTTATTAATGTTCCCTCCTATGATCAGTGCACTTTAAATATACTACATTACAGAGCAGGGTGTCACTAATTACAACATTAACTGCTGTGAAACAAGCAAACAATTTTTTATTTTTTAGTATGAGGAGATCTCATTCAAAAAACTGGTACACGTGAACTACAACAGAAAAACAGTAACCGTGTTTGCCTGTATGAAATATTAACGTCTCATTAAATTCACCTGTGACGGATCAGTCTGCTCAGTTCTCACGATGACTACCAACTCCACTGGACAGATTAAACACTATATACATATCAAATTATAAAAAAAAAAAATCCCAAGCATTTGAGTCCTTTCTACTGTTGCCACTTTCAGAAGTTGTATAGTTACCTACTACTCTTATTAAACTTTTAAATATATCTGCTATGTGACATGAGTAATACTGAGAAGTCTGTGTAGCCTCTTGCATTCCTAAGTATCCTTCACCAGCACTGAGTTTAACCAACAAGTTTTGGAAGTATTATACATTACTTGCATTTTCACGGTCGACATACTCGGGAAGAGATTTGTGCTGGAATGTTGTAGCTCTCTTCTGCTCCAGGCCACTGATGCTGCTAGAGTCCGTCGTTCTCTGAAACGTTCTGTAGCTACACCGCTTCGCTGTAGACAGACGTCACTACGGGGCAGGTGCAATATTACACTCCGATGATACTTGAATGTTGGCGTCAGACAGGGGGAAAGTTACTGATAAAATTGAAACAGTTCCAGTGAAAGGAGACATATTTCGACGGAACTGTACAGTGCGTACGCTCGGACGGGCATCCATCACCAGTGGAGACAACTGGTATAAGTGTACGTGTGAACACATACACATTCCAGTAAAGTTTGTTGCGAGTGGAAAATAGCTTATCTAGTCCTAAACTTTTATTTATGTAATCTTCTTGTAGCCTTTACTAACATTTAATTAGATTTAAGCTGACTTTATACACCGTAGCGCTTAGATGAACTTCGTTTTTAAAAAATATCACATTGGCGGCTCTTCAACAAAAGGAAAATATCCCCTCGACGTCTATTCACGCCATCTGCTGAAAACCACAGTTACAACGTCTTTTACACCTCTTCTCCTCATCCTAATAACGTTTAAGAATCCACATTGTAGACAACGTCTTTCGCGCAGGTGATAATGTTTCTCCGACAGTTGCGCTAAAATTGCTAGTTTGCCCATACGCTCATCTCTTAATTCATTTATCTACATTTCTTACAAGAAATATTAAATATAACTGGGACTATAATATTTCACGACAGTAACGTTTCGCATTGTGAACATACAGATGTGTTATTACGCTAAGTAGCGATGTAAAATCATATCGTAGTCAAACAGTAGTAATGACCAAACGTGACCTCAAGTGGATTTCATAAACAGTTGTAACTTCAGTAAAGCCCACCCAGAGGCAGGTTGCACCCCGTTGTATTTATAAGAAATTTCCAGGGACTGTGTCTAAAATCATAGGATGAAAGGACTAAAACTGCTTACTTCCTAAACCAAGTGGAGGATGTAGCATGTAACTGGGCTATGTGGTTAGATAAGGAACGTTTAACGGTTTCAGATGTTCATAAGTAAGTATTGATCCAACAGCAAACAGCAAGACAAATTACTCTCCATATGCAGTCTTCCATATGGAGGGAGAATGGACAGGACTTACAGTGAGTTCTCAGAAAAGGAATTAAAGAGGAATTAGTATTTTGACGCACCGTAGAGAGAAATATGGTGAGAGGGGTGATGCAAAGGCTGCCATGCAAAGTAGGTATTTATTTAATAGGAACCGCTATTGGCTCCGTCAACTGGGTCAGGGCTATATTTGCGCGATCAGAGTGGGAGGATAGGCCGTCAGAAGAGAACAGAGAAGATTTCAGTCGTGCAGCACACCAGCGCGGGACACGCTACGAACAGGAGTGGCGGAAAGAACAGAGAAACGGCGTAGGCCGAGGACGCGACGGTTGCACTTTCAGATCGTACAGTGAGTAAGCGAAAGGCGGAAGAGGGGAGAAAGGCAGGGCTCGCGCGGAAATAGCGACAACGGATGGAGGCAGAGAGATGGAGCGGAACCTGACGAGAATGGAGGTAAGGGAAACGTGTAGTCGTTTCAGGTATGGCCTGACTTGAAACGTAAGTGACCGGGCCTCTAAACACAGATGGATAAGACATAACTATTTATGCAATAAAGGTTGAACAACTAAGAGACGAACAAGAAGGTCTTCTAGAAGATAAGGTGGTAAGTGCTGCGATGATTGAAGCTAAAATATGCGGGCGTGCAGTTAGGTCTGTAGTCGATTCTGGATGCCAGTTGTGTGCTACAACTACACCGTATATAACGAGCTACTGAAATCAGGAAACGACATACCGGGCTTACCGGTAAGTGGATTCAAATAAAAGGAGCTGTTGGTGAATATGGGAAAACGATAAACTGTCAAGTAATGCTGGAGGTTGGGATGAAGGTGATGTATACAGGATGGACGCAGTAGTCGCGCGTAGTTTTCAAGAAGAACATTGTAGATTAAGACTGGTAATTGGAGCACAAAGTAAAATTTGATTGTTGAGAAAATGAGTTTACACTTTTTGATGGAGAAAAAGGGAAGAAGATAAGCTTCGAGGACAAAACGACAGTAGACAGAGTACAAGGTTTTTCTCACATATACCGAGTAGTATCATACAAGATACAATGGAAGAGGAAAACTTGATAAATCATAGCCGGAAGAGTATAACTCTTGTCAGTATGGAAGAAGCAAGTGAGCTCACATGGAAGAAGTCAGCAGAAAAATACATGTGATTAGGAATATTGATGGAAGAGCAGCAGAAAGGCTATCCACATTCGTTAGAAGACACAGAAAAGTTTTCGGAAACAGAACATGAATAAGAAAAGGCCTACCATATCACTTAAAAATAAAGCCGCATAATACATATTTTAAGTCACCTTATCCGATACCACATGCAAGAAAAGAAGCAGTAGGGAGGGAGTTGCAGAAGATGCTAACAACTGAAGTGATAGAGAGAGGTCGAAGTCGGTACTAAGCCCACTAGTTATTGTGTCTAATAAGAATGGGAGAGTTCCTATGGACATGCAAAGATAGCCAAATGGCAAGGCGAGAGCTTGGGATAAGCAGCAAATCTGGATTCAAATCCCAGCCTGACAAAATTTTCATTGTAGTCATTCCATTCTACAGCAGGTAGTTGTCTATATTCGCAATTGCGAATAGATTTAATGAACCTATCAGTGTTTTTACTAGCATGCTAGAGGGAGCGCTAGGGAAAGACTTTCTGAAGAAAATTATGATGTATATAGACGACAAGTTAGTATCCAGTGAAAAGAGAGAGGAACGCTTAAGAACTCTAGAGGCGGTATTAGAAGGATGTGAACTTGCAGGTGCCAGGCTTATTTTTCAGAAGTCAGAATTTGGAATGGAAGTATCTTTCCTGGGGTGCATTATCGGGCCAGAATGAGTAAAACCCGAGCCAGAGAAGCTGATAGCAATTTCAAATTTTTCGATCTCAAGAAATAAGAAGCAGCTGAAAAGTTTAATCGGTCTCTAGGGATTCTACAATCGATCCACCGATAAGATAACATTAAATAGTGAAGCACTGCGTAGACTGCTGAAGAAAATCAGTCCATAACTGTGGACAGAAGAGCGTACAACATATTTTGAAAAAAATAAAAACTTTGTAGTGCTCCGATACCAGCTCGTTCAGCTATGTAAAAGATATTTTAAGCAGTGTGTGACACGTCGGATTATTGGCTATGGGCCATTTATATCAAAAAGACGAGATACAAGGAAAATAAATACTCATAACCATTGCTTTCGGTAGTCAGGTGTTGAATGCACAAGAACAGATGTACTCGATAATGGAGAAGAAAACATTGGCAAAAATTTATAGTTTAGCCAAATTTATATATTATTTGGCGAGAGGAAAATCTAGTGTAGTAACAGATCACAAACCTTTGACATTCATGTTAACATGCAGACTGCGGCGTAACAGATTAATGAGGTGGACGCATGCTCTGCAAGAATTTGATTTCGATATTCAGCATATTACAGGAACTTCACAGACAGTGCCAGAGACACTGTCTCCATTGCCTGTGTGATTAGAAGAACATTGTGTGCCTCCATTGCCAATGGAAAGCAGTATTTTTCTGAAAAGGGGCTACACACGAAGGGACATTACACAGAGTAATGAAGAACATCTACCATAGTGTAGGGGAAGATAAGATGCACCATAGCATATTATACCATAGGAACAATGTAGATGCAGATGACTGAAGTGTGTGCATTCCGGAACAAATTATAAGAAACGTAATGTGGCATACCCATCTAGTTGTGGACATTTTGGCCCTTGGAAATGTATGAAGAAGGTACGGCAGGATTGTTGGATGAGGAAACTGTTGGATAACTGCGGGATATGTAAGAAAACAAGGACTGTTTTAGTTCAGTATAACATTTTTCATGCATGCAGTATTGCCAAAGGAACCCAAGGAAGCAGTTGCGGTGGATCACTGTGGTCACTCCAGAAATCTAGCGGTACAAGGGCTTACGTATTTGTGGCAACTGAGTTAGTCTCTCGCTACGTACGTTTGTACCCTTTGAGAAAAGAAAAAGGAAGAAAGACGACAGAAAAGTTGAGTAAAAATTATTTTCGTGATGTATGCCTGCCAAAGAGATATCAGTGAAAGTGGGAGTTAGTTGACTAGCAAGGCCTAGACCGATGTTTTGACACAATGTAGTGTACAACTAACATCCAAGTATAGGTCTGCTTCTAATCTGGCAGAGATGGTTATGAAGAAGATTAATAGATTATTCGGAGTATATTGCCATAACAGGCATAATAAGCAGGCCCAGTGCATTAGTATGTTTAAGAGTGTCATCAACCATATTACTCACGATTCCACAGGTTATGCTCTAGTAGAAATACTGTTCTATCAAATTCCATACAGTAATAAGAGAGACGTTGAGAAACACCCCTGACAAGGAGCTGACATGGAAAGAAGAATCTAAAAGGCTGAACAGGTACTTAGAGAGTTGAAGTATAAAAAAGACAATATGACAAACTATACATCCTATAGTGTAGAAGGTTTGAGACCTCGTGTACAAATATGTACCCATGTTTAATCGTAAAGGAACGATGAGATAAAAAAGTTTCACCCTGTGTGCACGAGACCCTATAAGGATGCAACTTTGAAGCATCCAAATACTTTGGAACCTGAAGTAGTGAACACAACCCTCCATTTATCTGAAAAGTTTCATCGTCATAGTGTGAGAGTGGCGGCACTGAAAACCCTCGCGAAGTTCTGGCACGTGAGAGAGTTTCGCCGAAGGTAGCTGTTTCCTGCGCTAAGTCACATACAAAGCTGTATGGGCTGTTTTTCTCCTGGGAGAGGACTGTGACGGATGCCTCACGCCTCGATATGTTGCACTTGTGGGTGTTTCCACTACTGAGTAACGATTTCGAGAATTTCATCTTAGAACAAGACGGTGCACCGCCTCATCGGAGCATCGATGTTTGTCGCTACCTAAATAAAGGCATCTCTGGATTCGGCGTAGTGGTGAAGGTGATGTAGCTCTGTTTCCTTTACGGTTATGTTCATACGTCACTCACATTTGTACATCTAACAGTTTCGAAAGTATAGAGCTTTGAAAACTAATGAACTTGGGTTAGGGTGGCGATCATCTAACAGCACACACTCTGCGAGAATATGGGCTGCCACGAGAGAAATACCGCAGCTGCAGTGGGTGAAATCCCTCTCGAGTTAAAAGCAATTCACTGGGCAGTCTGGTGTGGCCTATACGTAGTGGACACAGTGCGGTGGCATCTTTAGGAGAGACTTGGCAGGAGGAGTGCCACTGCTCGCTGGCGCCCTCGACGACCTCGGCAAGTTGAGGGTCTTGGTAGCCTGCCATTCCACATTCCATGTTTTCAAAAGTTCATGTCACAGCTGCAGTCGTAGGTCTGTGCCCGGTACCCCGAGTTCATGTTTCTCCCCTGTAGTTGCCTTTTTAGCTAATTTGTCAACGAGAGATTTGATGTCTTGCAGAGCCCGTGATGTGGCTACCAACAATTGTATAAATAGAGCAACAACAGAAGATCAAACTATTTCACATTTTACAATAACAACAAAGTAAACACACTCACACACACACACACACACACACACACACACACACACACACACACACACACAGGCAGTTCCCCACAAGCCACCGTCCCTCCATGCCCAGCCTACTGTTACGCTTTACAATTCCCACGATGCATCAGTCAACTTAAATGCGTAAGAGCAGGAACGTGTGCTGAGTGCTAAATTGTAGGTCACGTGCAATAAAGTATTAAGGTGTGACCTATCTTCTGCAAGAAACGTACTCTACATGGGTCTAACACATACAGAAGAGTGCGTGGATATAGGAAAATAACTTAAAACTGATTGTAATTTAGAAAAACGCAATTATATATCTGCAAAATTTCAGATACTTTTAATGAGCTGTGAAGAAAAACAAAAGGCCTCTTCTCAAACTATGCGTAAGTACATTACAGACCAGGGCAGATGTCTAGCATTAATATGCAAAACGTGTGTCGTACACACAAATAAAACATTAAGCTGCTAGGAACGAAATTCATTCTCGTCTATATGATGAATTTTATTTGTACGAGGAACATCCTGTAAGTAAGTTTCCCTATTTTATTTAAAAAAAATACACACAGTTTATCAAGTTGAACTAGTTTGAGAGTACAAGCTATGGCGGGAGTGCAGTCATGGACTGTACGGCTGGTCCCGGCGGAGGTTCGAGTCCTCCCTCGGGCAAGGGTGTGTGTGTTTGTCCTTAGGATAATTTAGGTTAAGTAGTGAGTAAGCTTAGGGACTGATGACCTTAGCAGTTAACTCCCATAAGATTTCACACACATTTGAACATTCTTTTGTGGCGGGAGATTAGAGCGGCAGTTTCCCGCTGCGGAGCACGTAGCAGGCGGTTGCTACGGGGCCATGGCGAGTGGCTAGTGATTACGCGGCCTTGGAAAAACCCCGGCACAAGCTTGGCAGGGGCGTGTATGGCCGTGTTTGAGCGCTTGGAGGAATTTAAATGCCAAAGAAAAATTGATATAAACGAAACTAAGGGTGACACGGAGATGTGAGTTGGCACTCATTGACAGAAAAATATGTAAAGCTAAATTATCTAGAAGCGCCACGAAAATATATAATGGTTAAAAAGTTATTGTTGTCTTAAAAACTGTAAATTTATGTAAGTTCAAAAGCTAATATCAAGGCAATTCTTTCGCTGATTAATACGAATAAAGTGTTAACGAATGCGGCTAGTAGAGCTGCATCGAGCAGTCATAGCCAATTTAGCAGAATATGTACCATTTTTGAATGAGAGGTCGGAATATGGTATTCGATTGTTAGAAACTGTGTTTTCGGTAATAAATAAATTTAAAGAGATGAAAGTAGCGGCAGCATTCTAAAGTTTAAAGAGGTAGGTGAGTAATTAAGTATGTATTTTTATTTGTTTATTTATGTTTAGTACCATAAATCTGGGAAAAGCAAAATCACCCCACAAGAACATTATTTGTGGAAAAACGGTGGCAGATACAAAAAATTGGATTTTAAATTGTTATTGCCTGAAAAATTTCCATATTTTTCAATGTATCATATGTGTTTTTCTGTTTAGTTTTAGAATAATCGTCATTCTTTTGTCAAACATTGTTTTGAGTTAGGCAGTCATTTGGAGGGTGCATAGGGCGTCCACCTTTGAGGGGAGTTGAGTTTCAGTGACGCTAAGAGCCGGACGTGCGACCCATGTGATGATAGTATTAGGATGGTAGCACGATCGGGAACAAGTATGTATGTAGCGATGTTCGAAAACGATCAAGTTGAGAGCAAAATAGTGGTTCAGGACAGCGGACAATAGTATATTTTGTGAACTGTGAACAGACTGTCGAGTGCCATGATCGTGACATATGAATTTTATATTGAAGTTTTGTAGCATCAGTTATTAGTGGCCGCCATTTTAGGTGTTTAGTCAATATATTGAAGACTTTTCTTGGAAAAATAGAAATTATAAATCAATGTGAGTGACTCAATATTTTAAATTTCACTGCAATACCTGCCAGCATTGTTTTTTTTATATTTTATTTCAGCTTGAAAGTTGAGTTTACGACAGGCGTGAGCTGACACTCTATGACGAAAAATGAACCCAAACACCGAGACCAGCCACATCTCTGGGCCGTTTAATTAAGTTCAGTGTTGAGTGTAACCAATATAAACATTTTCGTGCCATAGTACGTGGGGGCTCGAGGTAACTACACAATCTACAGTGCATAGTGCCCTTTACCATCGTATGTGACATTGTACAATGGTACAGTTACCTCTCTTCCTAGTCGCTATGTTTTTCCAAGCATTTTTGGTAACGTGATGCAAGCTGTTCCAAACCAGTTTTGTTCCAGGTCCGATCCTGCACTCGTACCAAAAGTTCACTGATGACATGACTTCATCGTCAGTGTTGAAATGGTTACCACCAATACGACCTTTAAGTAGAGGGCACATGAGAAAATCGCTTGGATAAAGATCTGGTGAAAATGGAGGATGCGGGAACACTTAACAGTGGGATCTTCCGAAAGACACCTGGGTCATTCGACCTGCATGAGGCTGAGCATTGTCACGAACGAAGAGAACTTTACGAGACAAAAGTCTAGAACGTTTTATTTTGATGGCACCTCCCAGATTTCTCAAGACATAACCGAAGCTCTGTGCATTCATGTGGTGCTGAGAGGCAGGTAGTGAACGAGTAACAACCCCAGACAGTCTCGAAAGATGGTTGCCAGGATCTTCCCTGCCGAAAGTGTGACCTTCGCGTTTTTGTGACAATTTGCCAGGTTTTAATGTATTTGACACTATGACACTATTATTTTTGCCCTAATTTTGACTCTTGTAATTAATAATGTAATGATGTGTAATAAGAAAAAGATGATTTATTTGCAAAAAGAAAAAAGAAAAAAATATTTGGGATAAATACAGTTTCGAAAAGTTCAAAGGCTGCATTTAACATATTAAACCTTCCATAGTTTGTAAAGGTGGTGAATGCAAAGCCAGTGAAAATACACGAAGTAGCATTTTTCTTTTATCTTTTCGATTTATAATTATCTCTTTTTCGGAACACCTTGAGCTGCGCACACCTAAGGTGGGTAACCAGTTCCTCTTTGCTGAATAAATGTTAACCACATCTATATATTTGTGTCGATTCCATCATTAATCCAAACCACTAGCTAATCTGCTAATCAGTTGTATAATTTACGTTGTAATTTACATATGTTTCAGCACAAATCAGGCGAAGTTGTCGACGGATTGTTTAGTTCTACGTTACAGCGGACTGATGACCTCAGACGTTAAGCCCCATAGTGCTCAGAGCCATTTGAACCATTTTTAAAAGGCGGGCAGCTGTGAGGTGAGATGTAAGCTCCTGCACACAAACCGACAGACGGCGCCGTTATACCAGCAGGCAGCATCCAGCTGCTCGTCTCTCGCCACAGCCAGCATACCATAGGTCAGGCCAGCTACCCTCGCTACAAAATACACACTCGTCATACACTGAAGAGCCAAAGACACTGGTACCCCTGCATAATATCATGTAGGGCCCCGTGAGCACGCAGAAGTGCCGCAACACGACGTGGCATGGACTCGCGTAATGTCTGAAGTAGTGCTGGAGGGAACTCATGAATCCTACGGGGCTATCCGTAAATCCGTAATAGTACGAGCGGGTGGGGACCTCTTCAGAACAGCATGTCGGAAGGCATCCCAGATATGCTCAATAATGTTCATGTCTGGTGAGTTTGGTGGCCAGTGGAAGTGCTTAGAAGAGCGCTGCTTTAGCCACTCTGTAGCAATTCTGGACGTCTGGGGTGTCGCGTTGTCCCGCTGGAATTACCCAAGTCCGTCGAAGTGCACAATGGGTGTAGGTGATCAGACAGGATGCTTACGTACATGTCACCTGTCAGGAGTCGTATGTAGACCCCAACTGCACACTCACCACAGCATCACAGAGCCTCCACCAGCTTGAACAGCCCCGTACCGATATGCAGAATCCATAGATTCATGAAGTTGTCCACATACCCGTACACGCCCATTCGGTCGATAGAATCTGAAACGAGACTCGTCCGACCAGGCAACATGTTTGCAGTCATCAACAGTCCAATGTCCGTGTTGACGGGCCCGAGAGAAGCGTAAAGCTTTGTGTCGTGCAGTCAAAAGCGTACACGACTGGGACTTCGGCTCCGAAAGCCCGTATGGATGATGTTTCGTTGAATGGCTCGCAAGATGACACTTGTTGATGACCCAGCAATGAAATGTACACCAATCTGCGGAAGGGTCGCACGATTCTCTTCATTCGTCGTTGGTCCCGCTCTTGCAGGATCTTTTTCGTGGTGTTGTAGCAACGGTGTCGGAGATTCGATGTTTTACGGCATTACTGATATTCACGGTACAGTAGTGGAATGGTCGTGTTGGAAAATCCCCACTTCATCACTACCTCGGGGACGCTTTGTCCCATCGCTCGTGCGACGACTATAACACTACGTACAAATTCACTTAAATCGTGATAACCTGCCATTGTAGCAGCAGTAACCGATCTAACAACTGCGCCAGGCTCTTGCTGTTGTATATAGGCAGTGCCGATCGCAGCGCCATATCCTTCCTAGTTTCATACCTCTGTACCTGAATACGCATGCCTATACCAATTTCTTTGGCTCTTCACGATATTCGTTCTTCTCCGCAGTCTCTTCCCACAGTTGCCGTGTTCATTCAAAATCTCCTGGCTCTCGACGGTAAGAAGGGGAGAGAGGGAAGCTCATTAGAATGTTTTCAACACAATATGTTCATCATGAATCATTGTGATCGACAAATTTATTTTTAGAGTAAGTGCAGTTACGTATAACCTCTCAGTTCGCATTTCAGTACTAAAGAAGAGCAGGCCTGGTGATTTTTACGTCGGAATGGTAAACTAGTAGTTCTGGACATGTCCCACGAGTATAGGGTGACCAACTTTTCTAAACGAAAATAAGGGAGATTCTGATATCCTTGGCAAAAAATAAGGCAGATTAGTAGCACGGAAAAATTTCGCCAGGTCTAGTTCGACATATTTTCTTTCACACATCAGATTCACTGAACACGCTTTTCGAAAGTTTGATAGCACAGTCCAAGCTCCTATTGGTTAGATTGTGTTGCACTGTGTGGTAGACTAATGAAAGTTCACCAGCAATGGTTTTCATATCTTCGATTGTTAATCCTTTTCTCAGGTGAGGAGGGATGAATAACGTAGTTATTTTGGATGAAGTAGTTACATCATATTCCTTGCCTTTTCTAACCTACAAGCAAATACAATATGTTAACTCAGAAAATTGCGGGTTACTAATTACTACGCACTAAACAGTAATATATATATATATATATATATATATATATATATATATATATATAGGGTGTTTCAAAAATCACCAGTATATTTGAAACGGCAATAAAAACTAAACTAGCGGCGATAGAAATACACCGTTTGTTGCAATATGCTTGGGACAACAGTACATTTTCAGGCGGACAAACTTTCGAAATTACAGTAGTTACAATTTTCAACAACAGATGGCGCTGCAAGTGATGTGAAAGATATAGAAGACAACGCAGTCTGTGGGTGCGCCATTCTGTACGTCGTCTTTCTGCTGTAAGCGTGTGCTGTTCACAACGTGCAAGTGTGCTGTAGAAAACATGGTTTATTCCTTAGAACAGAGGATTTTTCTGGTGTTGGAATTCCACCGCCTAGAACACAGTGTTGTTGCAACAACACGAAGTTTTCAACGTAGGTTTAATGTAACCAAAGGACCGAAAAGCGATACAATAAAGGATCTGTTTGAAAAATTTCAACGGACTGGGAACGTGGCGGATGAACGTGCTGGAAAGGTAGGGTGACCGCGTACGGCAACCACAGAGGGCAACGCGCAGCTAGTGCAGCAGGTGATCCAACAGCGGCCTCGGGTTTCCGTTCGCCGTGTTGCAGCTGCGGTCCAAATATATATATATAGTATGTAAGCTTACGGACTGATGACCTTAGCAGTTAAGTCCCATAAGATTTCACACATACACACATTGACACTTGTTGATGACCCAGCAATGAAATGTATACCAATCTGCGGAAGGGGTGCACTTCTGCCACATTGAACGATTCTCTTCGGTCGTCGTTGGTCCCACTCTTGCAGGCCATTGTAGCAGTAGTAACCGATCTAAAAACTGCGCCAGGCACTTGCTGTCGTATGTAGGCATTGCCGATCGCAGTGCCGTATTCTGCCTGGTTACATACCTCTGTATATAATTTATTACCGTACCTGAAGTATTCATGTGCTGTAAACAATCGTCCTTGCCGCCATGCGCGATGTTAAACTCCAGTTTGCAAATTGAGCAGTTTTCTTTATAAGCATTTGACCGTGCTGGTCCAACCCAGGAATATAAAACTTCCCATTTCGTAAGATATGTACACATATACTTTGTTTTCTTTTTTGGTGGCGTTTTAGCTTCGTCTTCGCTGCCCATCATAAAATCTTGAACAAGTTAACGACGATTCCCAGTAAGCACTGGCACAGAAACAAAGTCACATCCAACCGCCAAGCGTCGGTCGATCATTCCAAAGATATTCGATACACGTAAGGTCGACATCTATAGACGAAGGTCGATACAGAATCAGTTGTCCCTGCTGCCTACGAACGAATCCTGACAGTGCGTGCAAAATTTAAATGACTGAAGAATATTTTTACGTACCGGTATGTGTAAGAACAATAAAAACTGGAGATAAACGGCCACTGAGCCTGAAAATACGGGAGCCGGGAGATTATGAAAAAATGTCTCTAAATACGGGAGATCCCGGAAATACGGGAGAGTTGGTCACCCTACACGAGTATTTCAGAGAGGTGGCTATCGTCCTATAGGCATGTGGCAAGCGAACACACAAAACGAAAGAATACTTTTTTTTTTTTTTTTTTGACAGCTGTGTGGCAGCAGTTGGTCACTGTGACGGCAGAAACGGATATAGCTGTAATCGGGACGACAGCCGTCATCCTTCCTGTGGCTCAGTCATGAGGCGGAAGGACTCCCGACGCGCCTATCGTTATATTGGGCCCGTGCTCCTCGCGACGCGCACTGCTCGCCTTCCCGTCCCAGCGTCGGCAGCCGGCGATGCATCCAGCGGGCGCGGCGCTGCCGCTGCTGGCTCTGCTGGCGGCGAACGGCACCCGTGTGCTGCGCTGCGTCTGCACGCACACCGCCGTCGTCAAGGCCGTCGACGGCCCGTTCGCACTCAGTGCCGGCGAGCACGTCATGTGGGCCAAGTACTGCCACGCTCCCCGTAAGTACTTGTATTGTATTGCATGTTAACCGGGGACCTAGAAACGACGGAGAGGCTCCGTCCCCGCCGCAGCCGCAGTGGTCCACAACCCCACGACAACTACCGCAGTCCACTTCACCCCTCCGCCGCCCCATACCGAACCAAGTGTTATTGTGCGGTTCGGCCCCCGGTGGACCCCCCCCCCCCCAGGGAACGTTTTATTTATTTATTTATTTATTGTTCCGTGGGACCAACTCAAGGAGAAGTCTCCATGGTCATGGAACGAGCCAATATATGAAATTATAACACGATAGTAGAAACAGATATAATGAAATATAAAAAACATATTCAGTCGTAAGTTTAAATAAAGAAAATCAACAATGTAACACTGGAATTTGCTTAATTTTTTAGCTCTTCCAGGAGCTCCTCGACAGAATACAAGGAGTGAACCATGAGGAAACTCTTCAGTTTAGACTTAAAAGAGTTTGGGCTACTGCTAAGATTTTTGAGTTCTTGTGGTAGCTTATTGAAAATGGATGCAGCAGAATACTGCACTCCTTTCTGCACAAGAGTCAAGGAAGTGCATTCCACATGCAGATTTGATTTCTGCCTAGTATTAACTGAGTGAAAGCTGCTAACTCTTGGGAATAGGCTAATATTGCTGACAACGAACGACATTAAAGAAAATATATACTGTGAGGGCAATGTCAGAATTCCCAGACTATTGAATAAGGGTCGACAAGAGGTTCTCGAACTTGCACCACATATAGCTCGAACAGCCCGTTTTTGAGCCTAAAACACACTTTTTGAATCAGAAGAATTACCCCAAAAAATAATACCATACGACATAATTGTATGAAAATATGCGAAGTGGACTACTTTTCGTTTTGAACTGTCACTTATTTCAGATACTGTTCTAATGGTAAATAAAGCAGCATTTAGTTTCTGAACAAGATCCTGGTCATGGGCTTTCCACAACAGCTTACTATCTATCCGAACGCCTAGGAACTTGAACTGTTCCGTCTCGCTTATAATATGCCTATTCTGTCTGATCAAAATATCGGTCTTGTTCAATTCTGAGTTAGAAACTGTAAAAACTGAGTCTTACTATGATTTAGCATAAAATTATTTTCCACAGGCTACGAACTTATTTCATGAACTACATTATTTGATACTCTTTCAATATTACACACAAGATCCTTCACTACCAAGCTGGTGTCATTAGCAAACAGAAATATTTTCGAATCACCTGTAATACTAGAAGGCATATCATTTATATAAATAAGAAACAGCAGTGGCCCCAGCACCGACCCTTGGGGAACGCCCCACTTAACAGTGCCCCATTGGGACTGAACATCACTACCACTATCAATATTGCGGAGAATTACCTTCTGCTTTCTGTTCTTAAAGTAAAAGGCGAACCAATTGTAAGCTACTCCCCTTACTCCATAATGGTCCAACTTCTGCAGTAATATTTTGTGGTCAACACAGTCAAAAGCGTCTCACACCAGATGAGTGTAACCCCAATGTTTGCGGGGTAGAGTAACGGTGGTGTACGCGTACGTGGAAAACTTGTTTGCGCAGCAATCGCCGACAAAGTGTAACCGAGGCGGAATGAGGGGAACCAGCCCGCATTCACTGAGGCAGATGGAAAACTGCCTAAAAACCATCCACAGACAGGCCTGTTCACCGGACCTCGACACAAATCCGCCGGGCGGACTCCTACCGGGGACCAGGCGCTCCTTCCCGCCCGGAAAGACGTGCGGTAGACCGCACGGCCAACCTGGCGGCCGCCGTAAGTACTTACTTCTCCGCGCAGTACGAATTAACACGACGTTATCCACTGTGCGCTTTGTGACTTCTGAGAAGCGGCAGGGGTTGCACATATTGTCACCAGGGAAGATAACACATTTTCAGCCTGGGGGGAGACTCCGCTTAATTTTCAAACGTTTAGGGCAATAGACTGTTTCCAGCCTTTTGTGAGTAAGAAGATATCAGGGAATACGGTCTGGAAAGGTGTTAAATTAACCGTCTACGTCTCTTCATTGAGTTCAAAACGTTTTCCAGATGTCAGGCAATAGGTAGCCAAATATCGTGCACACTTCCTGCATTACCGGAGCACATTCGTGGGGAGATTGTGATGTACTTTGTCAGACTCGGCCACTTTACGTGAGTTCTATGATAATATTTTTCACATAATTTGGGCTTTCGGCAACTGTGGGAAGAGACTGCGGAGAAGAACGAATATCGTGAAGAGCCAAAGAAATTGGTATAGGCATGCGTATTCAGGTACAGAGGTATGAAACTAGGAAGGATATGGCGTTGCGATCGGCACTGCCTATATACAACAGCAAGAGCCTGGCGCAGTTGTTAGATCGGTTACTGCTGCTACAATGGCAGGTTATCACGATTTAAGTGAATTTGTACGTAGTGTTGTAGTCGTCGCACGAGCGATGGGACAAAGCGTCCCCGAGGTAGTGATGAAGTGGGGATTTTCCAACACGACCATTCCACTACTGTACCGTGAATATCAGTAATGCCGTAAAACATCGAATCTCCGACACCGTTGCTACAACACCAAGAAAACGATCCTGCAAGAGCGGGACCAACGACGACTGAAGAGAATCGTGCGACCCTTCCGCAGATTGGTGTACATTTCATTGCTGGGTCATCAACAAGTGTCATCTTGCGAGCCATTCAACGAAACATCATCCATACGGGCTTTCGGAGCCGAAGTCCCAGTCGTGTACGCTTGATGACTGCACGACACAAAGCTTTACGCTTCTCTCGGGCCCGTCAACACGGACATTGGACTGTTGATGACTGCAAACATGTTGCGTGGTCGGACGAGTCTCGTTTCAGATTCTATCGACCGAATGGGCGTGTACGGGTATGTGGACAACTTCATGAATCTATGGATTCTGCATATCGGTACGGGGCTGTTCAAGCTGGTGGAGGCTCTGTAATGCTGTGGTGAGTGTGCAGTTGGGGTCTACATACGACTCCTGACAGGTGACATGCACGTAAGCATCCTGTCTGATCACCTACACCCATTGTGCACTTCGACGGACTTGGGTAATTCCAGCGGGACAACGCGACACCCCAGACGTCCAGAATTGCTACAGAGTGGCTAAAGCAGCGCTCTTCTAAGCACTTCCACTGGCCACCATAATACATCATAATACAGACCAATTCAGAATAAATATAGCAGTGACAGGGCTGCAGTTATTTAATGCAGAGAGATACAGCGATAAGAAGAACTGAGACTGTAATAAAAGTTCAAAATGTCAATCGCTGCGCAAGCGTAGTGAATCGGAAGCCAATGCATTGGGGTGATACGTTAACTGGAAAGTTCCATCCGATAAGAGAAAATGGTGAACGGCATTCTGCGTGTCAGAAATTAACAATCATCATTCCTTTACCACGGAGCAGACAATTTATCTGCGGCGACAAAATGAAGCAACTGCAAATGCCGACAACATTCGCGGCGGGCATCAGCAGTTTGAACAGACAGGATATTCGCGTAAAGGAAGAAGTGAAACGTATTGTCTCTTAGAGAGTCGTACTGTGTGCTGCTTATACGCAGGGGATCGGCGATGGGAGGCGTGAGCAGACGTCCTGCCTGCTGTCACCCGTATAGGTGGGGGATTACCCGCAGAAGGTGCGCCAAACAGTCTCAACTGCCTTCACGAATATTGATAACAATATTTTGTTATAGAAAATTTCAGGTAAGGTCTCTTACTCATTGGCCCTAGTCTTGACGTTACACCAATACAGTAAATATCACTTTTTGCAAAATAAATAATTAGGAGAGACTCTCCAGAGAATATACGAGGAGCCATGGAGTCGTACGAAACTACATAGTAGGTTATGGAGGCCACCAATTGAGGCAGTCTGTCATTAGACACGATCCAGTTGCAGTCTCCGTGTCGCCTGGGAGTGTAAACGTTTCCCATTCACAACTTACTTACGTTCATTGGTATCAGATGCGTAGCACTGTGAAGCTCGTAGTGGGTTGGGTTATTTTGGGGGACGAGACAAAACAGCGAGGTCATCGGTTTCATAGGATTGGGGAAGGACGGGGAAGGACGTCGGCCGTGCCCTTTCAAAGGAACCTTCCAGTCATTTGCCTGGAACGCTTTAGGGAAATCACGGAAAACCTAAATCAGGATGACCGGACGGGGGATTGGACCGTCGTCCTCCCGAATGCGAGTCCAGTGTGCTAACCACTGCGCCACCTCGCTCGGTGAAGTTCGTATTGGTCAATTGCAACAGACACACACACACACACACACACACACACACACACACACACACACACCGTGAAGACATCCCGATTTTTCGGTCAATAGTGATATGTGCCGGCAGCCGTGTAATGGAATGTATAAGCGCCTGCCGACGAAATTAGCTCTCGAGCGAGATGACCTCATCAGTGCAGAGGATCTTGCCAGTGTATGGGTACGGCTCTGAAGTCACAGCGCACGGACCGCGCGTGTTTCCCCACAGAGATATTGGTGAACCTGGCAATACTTAGATCTGGGGTATTCCCCGGAATTACGTCAGAAAGCAAATTTCGGTTCTTCGTTGCAACTTCGTCCACGTTGACGGTAAGGAACTCGAAATTGTAATAAATGATACGGAATATGAATGAAAAAGATCTCGAAAATTCTTGACCGATCTACTTCAAGATGTTGCCCGATACAGTTATAAATATTTGGGGACGAACATCGGGTATATTTATGTGTAAAGTTTTTCTGTCAAAACCTACTGCGTCTTAGCTAAAACAGACTTTCATTGCACAGCACAGCATTTTCTTTCTCTCAGTGGACTCGTGTCTCAGCAACGCTACCATATCGGTCAGCAAATTCAGTTGGATTAATACACATATCAGAAAAATTTTAACATCATCCAGGTTCCCAGAACTCCTGAGGATAGACGTTGACTGTGGATATTGTATCACACACACAGTCCATTTGACTGTTCAGAGATCTCACTAAACCCACCCAAAGATATAAACAATCATGTATGAGCAGCGCCTGTTGGACAGAGGGGTCCGACAGCCGATCAGTTCCAGTCATTCTACCAGGAAGGAGGAACACGGCTCGTGTTGTCTGTAGTTCAACCATGCCTAGATGGTCAATACCGCGGTCGATAGCGTCCGCATTGTTATTTTGTGCCAGGAAGGGCTCTCAATAATGGTAGCGTCCAGGCGTCTCGGAGTGAACCAAAGCGATGTTGTTCGGACATGGAGGAGATACAGAGAGACCGCTACCTAAAGATTATGGCTCGTAGGAACCCTGACAGCAACGAAACCATGTTGAATAATGCTTTTCGTGCAGCCACAGGACGTCGTGTTACCACGGAAGCTGTTCGCAGTAGGCTGCATGATGCGCAAGTTCGCTACCGACGTCCATGGCGTGGCCCATTTTTGCAACCACGCAGCACGGTACAGATGGGCCCAAGAATATGCCAAATGGACCGCTCAGGGTTGTCGTCACGTTCTCTTCACCGATGAGTGTCGCACATGCCTTCAACCAGACAATCGTTGGAGGCAACCCGGTCAGGCTGAACGCCTTAGACACACTGTCCGGCGAGTGTAGCGAGGTGGAGGTTCCGTGCTGTTTTGGGGTGACATTATGTGGGGCCGACGTACGCCGCTGGTAGTCATGGAAGGCACCGTAAAGGCTGTACGATTCGTGAATGCGATCCTCCGACTGATAGTGCTACCATATCGGCACCATATTGGCGAGGCATTCATGGACGACAATTCGCGCCCCCCTTCGTGAATGACTTACTTCAGGATAGTGACAGCGCTCGACTGGAGCGGCCAGCATCTTCTCCAGACATGAACCCTATCGAACATGCCTGGGATCGATTGAAAAGGGCTGTTTATCGACGACGTGACCCACCAACCACTCTGAGGTATCTACACCGAATCGCCGTTGAGGAGTGGGACAATCTGGACCAACAGTGCCTTGATGAACTTGTGGTTAGTATGCCACGACGAATACAGGCATGCATCAACGCAAGAGGAGGTGCTACTGGGTTTTACAGGTACCGGTGTGTACAGCGATCTGGACTACCACCTCTGAAGGTCTCGCTGTACGGTGGTACAACATGCAATGTGTGGTTTTCATGAGCAATAGAAAGGACGGAAATGATGTGATGCAAAATTTTGTTTGATATGTGTATGTCAAACTATCCTAACATTGTTGAATAAATGGGTATCACAGTCGATTTCTGCCAGTTCGGTAAGTGTTGCGTGTTCCCATACAAGTGCAAAGCAACAAACTCTATTATATGACGCTCTCACAGGACTACAAAACACCGAATGGCAGCGCGTTTGTTGCTTACCTTGTAAGATATCCTACATAGTAACGTCGGCAATTACAGGCGAAATACAGCTCACAGGCGCATCACAGTGACTGAAACAGGAAGACAATGAAATGTGCGTTATATTAATGAGAATTCTAGCTTTTCTGGATCTAGTTATTGTGACTCTAACAGAAGCTTTGGCAGGGAGCCAATGATGACAGAACACAAGTAAGTGTCGCCCCAGGAGATGAGAGTTCAGAACGTCTGGATGCAGGTGGGCGGGCGCCGTTCATGGCCCATACCGCACTGGAGCTGTGACGTCAGCAGCAGAGACCTGGCTGGGGAGCAGAGTCTGTGTGGAGCAGTTCAGGCGCCTCACGCCGAGTCTGGAGTCTCCCACACCGACTTAAGATTACCTCTCCCCCTCGCAACCTGCAGAGATTTATGTGGGCGTGGCCAGCTCCTGTTCTCCATCTCGTCAATGAAATTATTTTACAATAACTGTATTTTTTACTTGCATGAAGCCTAGTAAATTTCACGCTGCTTTGGTAAGACTTGTTTTGGGCAGTTTTGTTCTGACGTTCAGAACTGATAAATAGCAACTTACGGCTGTACGTTGTTTGCGTGTATACACTGGTCTTCAGACTGCTCATACTCTGTGCGAACCGATTCTGTGACAGCATTGAAAATTCAAATTGTCTGTCTAAGACTGTCTTCAATTTCTTGATTACCGGGTTAGAAAGTGGAAGCACTTGTACAGAATATCTCCTCTATGGCTACCACAGTAGACCCCGAAAAAAATGATCATGTGAAACCAGACTAACGCTTTTTACGCATGTCATCCGAAAGCCCACAGTTCAACATGATGAGGTGCCGTTTTATTGACTTTCGTATAGTGTTTAACTAACGAGTACTATAAAAATTGGTATCCAATTAAATTAAATTTCTAACTGGCTTCAGGTAGGGACGACACAGTACAGATGGGGCGTCATGTGACAGGCGAGAAGTAAGCATAGGTAAGTTTGTTGAGGCCCTTGTTGCCCATGTTGTCTCTTAATTACCCGGAAGAAAGTATAAATAATAAGCTTAGCTGACGCAGTTAGCCGTAGTGAACTGCTACCCGAAAAGTTACACACACACCCAGATATTAATACGATTTCAAAGTGTTGGTATAACAAGCAACTCTCTTTAAAGGTTTAGAAACATAAAATTGTGCAGTTCAAAAACTGGAACCAGTCAACTGACGTGAATACTGGAGTAAAAAATTTGTGAAGAGATGAAATCCAACAATAACATGGAGTCAGTCATAACTGAAGGAGGTGGTGGACTACGGTTCGCCGGCCGCTGTGAGCGAACGGTTCTAGGCACTTCAGTCTGGAACCGCGCGACCGCTACGGTCGCAGGTTCGAATCCTGCCTCGGGCATGGATATATGTGATGTCCTCAGGTTAGTTAGGTTTAAGTAGTTCTAAGTTCTAGGGACTGATGATCTCAGATGTTAAGTCCCATAGTGCTCAGAGCCATTTTTAGACTACGGTTCACTGATGGAATACAGGCAAAATCCATTCACTGTACATAGAAGCTAGCGAACAAAGAAGGTGTGTGACACGTCCTCAGTTCTTTGGGAACGGTAGCATATTGGTGAAGGGTGACAAGGTGGATTATGAGGCCGAAGGATCCATGGAAACACTGTTGACAGTATGAAAAGACATGTACTTACTCCAGTAGACGATCTAGCGGGGCAGACACGCTTCTCTCATCTTGGGTACAAATAACGGCTTCAACTGTATTTAGCCCTTTATTACTGGATCACTACCGGTTTCGTGACATCAAAAACGACATCTGCAGGTGAACATATGATTATGAAACATTAGAGCGGAAAAATTGGGAATCTTTTTACCCAACATTTGTGTCCGTCAAAACAAAAGTCCGCTAAAAGACGGAATGTCAAAGATTAAAAACAGCCAGATTGCAATATACACTACTGGCCAATAAAATTGTTACATCAAGAAGATGACGTGCTACAGGCGCAAAATTTAACGGACAGGAAGAAGATGTTGTGACATGTCAATGATTAGCTTTTCAGAGCATTCACACAAGGTTGGCACCGGTGGCGACACCTACAACGTGCTGACAAGAGGAAAGTTTCGAACCGATTTCTCATACACAAACAGCAGTTGACGGCGTTGCCTGGTGAAACGTTGTTGTGATGCCTCGTGTAAGGAACAGAATTGCGTATCATCACGTTTCCGAGTTTGATAAAGGTAGGATTGTAGCCAATCGCGATTGCGGTTTATCGTATGCCGACATTGCTGCTCGCGTTGGTCGAGATCCAATGACTGTTAGCAGAATATGGAATCGGTGGGTACAGGAGGGTAATACGGAACGCCGTGCTAGATCCCAACGGCCTCGTATCACTAGCACTCGAGATGTCAGGCATCTTATCCGCATAGCTGTAACGGATTGTGCAGCCACGTCTTGATTCCTGAGTCAACAGATGGGGACGTTTATAACAACCATCTGCACGAACAGTTCGACGACGTTTGCAGCAGCATGGACTAGCAGCTCGGAGACCATGACTGCGGTTACCCTTGACGCTGCATCACAGACAGGAGTGCCTGCGAAGGTGTACTCAACGACGAACCTGGGTGCACGAATGGCAAAACGTCATTTTTTCGGATGAATCCAGGTTCTGTTTACTGCATCATGATGGTCGCATCCGTGTTTGGCGACATCGTGGTGAACGCACATTGGAAGCGTGTACTCGTCATCGCCATACTGGCGTATTGCCTGGCGTGATGGTATGCGGTGCCATTGGTTACATGTCTCGGTCACCTCTTGTTCGCAGTGACGGCACTTTGAACAGATGTGTTACGACCCGTGGCTCTACCCTTCATTCGATCCCTGCGAAACCCTACATTTCACCAGGATAATGCACGACCGGAAGTTGCAGGTCCTGTACAGGCCTTTCTGGATACAGAAAATGTTCGACTGGTGCCCTGGCCAGCACATTCTCCAGACCTGTCACCAATTGAAAACGTCTGGTCAATGGTGTCCGAGCAACTGGTTCGTCACAATACTCTTGATGAACTGTGGTATCGCGTTGAAGCTGCATGTGCAGCTGTACCTGTACACACCATCCAAGCTCTGTTTGACTCAATGCCCAGACGTATCAAGGCCGTTATTACGGCCAAACTGCGTGAAAATGTAATCACATGTCAGTTCTAGTATAATATATCCGTCCAATGAATACCCGTTTATCATCTGCTTTCCTTCTTGGTGTAGCAATTTTAATGGCCAGTAGTGTAGAAATAAGTAGTGTAGAATTGACCGGTCTGTGTGGAGACACTGAGCTGACTTGAAATCGTTTCACAGGTCGTTACTACCTGCACGGGTCGTGCGAGACCCTCGACCCGCCTTCCGTCGCCGTGCCGGCCGTGGCACGCCTCGTGCCGCACGGGAACTACGAGTGGCCGCCGCCGCCGCCGCCGCCGCCCGCGAGCGACGAGGGTCGGCGCTGCGCCAGAGGCGTGGAGGCGCTGCGCAGCCTAGGGATGGACGAGGCGTACCAGCTGGTCGAAGACATCCAGTGCCGCGTCGCCGCGGACTGCATCGACTCCTGCTCCGCGCGATGGTACGTTCGCCAGTGAGGGTCCCAGCCACTAACCGTGCGTCTAATCATTTTCTCCTCTTCTTAAAGATGTTCTGTACGCTGTTCTCTTTAATGCAGTGCTTTCCATTCCCTTCTGCATCCTCATGGCCTTTAGGGGCAGTTTCCCACCCCGAGAGCAAAGAGGGCCCCGAGCCTCTGTCCACTCATCCACCCTCTTTGAACAGCCATTGGCTGAATGAGGGATCAATACTTACGCCGGAAATCTTAGGCCCCACTGCAGACGATTTTTATTCAGAATTTAAGCGGCGGCGGGTTTCGAACCCAGGGCAGAGAACGTTTTGATTACCAATAAGAACATGCTGCTTGTAACTTGTAATGGTACTTGAATTACGCAACCATTACGGCACCTCATCAGAACGTCTCGATATCAGTAATATTCTACTGTGTTTCTGCAAAGTAGTTAACATATTCATGAGACAACATTCAGATTTGATTTCATTTGTGATACATCGATATGCTTATATTGCAATGATATTATTCTTATGTGCATTCTTTCTTTTGTCACTATCATCTTTGACGTACTTGTAACTCTAATTTTTGGGCGCGTAAGCAATAGTTAGTTAGTTGTTAACTTGTTAGAGAGTCGGACCATGAGAAGGTCAAGTCTTGGACGTCACGTTGGAAAGACGCGTATTGTAGTCCGCTTATAAAATGTGAACTTTAACAGTGACTGTGAGAAAGATGTTTTCAAGTATGTTTTGTATTGTGAAGTGATGTTTTGTGTTTACGTGATAAAGCAATTAAAAGGAAGTGTAACTTAATTTCGGAGTGCTAATTAATTTTTTCACATCACCATTGTCCAGCAAAAGTGTAATCTTCAAGGATAGTTTGTGAGGAGCATCTACAAAACTTTTGAATATAGCAGAATAAAACCTAGACCTCTTTTCATCCGAGCTTGGAATCATAACCACCTAGATTTTCAACGATTGAGCCATGATTTTACGATGAGACCAGCGTGGGAAACACAAAAAGATGAGTGCCTAGTTTTTTGATTATTACGTGAAATGACTTTATTAACTGCGCTCTAATGACACCTGCCACATAATATGACTGTTGTTGCCCGAAAATGCAGTATTTAGCAGCGTGAGCAACACCACAATCGTTATTAAATTGTGACCTTTGTTGTGGTAGGTTTGTTAGAAACTCAAAAAGTGTCACGATGATCTCTCCATTGGCAAAAGATTCTGGAGCAGTCGCCCATTTCATATCTCCGGGAGGGGACTCTCGGAGGTCACCATGAGAAAAAGATTGAACAATCAATGAAAGGATAACGTTTTACGAGTTGGGGCGTGAAAAGTCAAAAGTTTGAACATGTGAAGGAAGCTACAAAATCTGAAATGGGAAATGGTAAGGTTCAGTGTACACGTAGTGGGACGATACTAAAGTGAAATGGAAAGAAGACGAGTACCTCTGGTCAGGTGAGTACTGTGTAAAATCAACAGCAGCAGAAAATAGCATAACGGCAGTAGGATTCGTTATGAATAGGAAGGTGGGACAGAGAGTGAGTTACTGTCAACAGTTCAGTGGTAGGATTGCTCTCATCAGAACCGACAGCAGACCAACACCGACGACGACAGTTCAGGTATACATGCCAACGTCGCACGCGGAATATGAGAGAGAAAGAAAATATATCACGATATTGCACGGGTAAGTCAGTACCTAACAGAAATGAAAATCTGATAGCCATGGAGGACTGCAGTGCGATTGTAGGGGAAGGAGTAGAAGAACAAGTTACAGGGGAATGTGGGCTTGGAACTAGGAATGAGAGATGAGAAACATTGACTGCATTCTGAAATAAATTTTAGTTAGTAATAGCGAACACTTTGTTCAAGAATTGTAAAAGGAGGAGGTATAATTGTAAAAGGCTGCAAGATGCAGGAAGATTTCAATTACGTCACAGTGCAAAATACCGTCGTTATAATTACTCCCATATCATGACGGTACTTGGCACTACGCACTGTAAAAATTCGCTGAAAATGATGAAAATATTTATATAGTTAGCGTTGGTGCTGTTCGTAGATTTTTGATAAAAATGTTAGTTTAGACTGAATATTTAGCTCGAGCCGCGACGTGCTATGGCACGAAAATATATATATTTGTTACACTCAACACCCAGCTTAATTGAGCGGCCCAGAGATGTGGCTGGTCTCATTGCTTAGCTACGTTTTTCGTCATAGGGTGCCAGCTCACACCTGTCGTAAACTCAGTTTTCAAGCTGAAATAAAATATTTAAAAAAAAAACACAGGCAGGTATTGCGGTTAAATTCAAAATATTGATTCACTCACGATGATTTATAATTTGTACATGTTGTTTATTTCTGTATTCCTCGAATAGTCTTCAGTATATTGACTAAACACTTAAATGCAGTCTGAGGGGCTGTTACGTAAGGGCGGCCGTTAATAACTGATGCTACAATAATTCACTATGAAATTCGTATGTCGCGATCACGGTACTCGACAGTCTGTTCACAGTTCACAAAATACACTGTTGTCTGCTGTCCTAAACCACTATATTGCGCGCCGCGCGGGATTAGCCGAGCGGTCTAGGGCGCTGAAGTCATGGACTGTGTGGCTGGTCCCGGCAGAGGGCATGGGTGTGTGTGCCTAGGCTAATTTAGGTTAAGTAGTGTGTAAGCTTAGGGACTGATGACCTTAGCAGTTAACTCCCATAAGATTTCACACACATTTGAAAATCTTTGAACACTATATTGCGCTCAACTTGATCGACTTCGAACGTCGCTACATACGTACTGGTCTCCGATGATGGCTACCAACCCAGTACTACCCCCAGGTGGGAGGCGCGCCCGGCTCTTAGTGTCGCTCAAACTCAACTCCAAAATGGCTGCTCTGTACACCCTCGAAACGACTGTCTAACTCAAAACAATGTTTGACAAATAAATTACGAATATTCTAAAACCAAACACGAAAAAACATATGATACATTGAAAAATATTCCGTGCAATAACAATTTAAAGTCCAATTGTTCGTATCTACCACCGTTTTCTCACAAATAATGTTCTGGTGGCGTGATTTTGCTTTTCCCGGTTTTTTAAACCAAACATAACTAAAAAAATAAAAATACATACTTAAATACTCACCCATCTCTTTAAGCCTTAGAATGCTACCACTAGTTACGCCTCTTTAAATTTATTTATTACCAAAAACACGGTTTCTCTCAGTCGAATCCCATATTCCGACCTCTCATTCAAAAACAGTATATATTCTTTTAAATCAGCTATGATTGCTCTATGCAGCTCTGGTAGCCGCATCTGTAAACACTTTGTTCATATTAATTGGCCGAAGCGTTACGGAGATATTAGCTTTTGAACGATCATAAATTTACAATTTTTAAGATTACAATAATTTTTAAACTATTACATATCTTTGTGACGCGTCTAGATAATTTAGCTTTACGTATTTGTCTGCCCATGAGTGCCAACTCGCACCTCAGTGTCACTCTTAGTTCTGTTTTTATCAAGTTTTCTCTGGCATATAAATTCCTCCAAACGCACAAACACGGCCATCCCCTCCCCTGCCGCCGGCCTGGGTGGCCGAGCGGTTCTAGGCGCTTGAGTCTGGAGCCGAGCGACCGCTACGGTCGCAGGTTCGAATCCTGCCTCGGGCATGGATGTGTGTGATGTCCTTAGGTTAGTTAGGTTTAATTAGCTCTAAATTCTAGGGGACTGATGATCTCAGACGGTAAGTCGCATAGTGCTCAGAGCCATTTGAACCATTTTGAACCGCTCCCCTGCCAAGCTTCCGCTCGGGTTTTCCAAGGCCGAGTAATCGCTAGCCATTCGCCACAGCCCCGTAGCAACCGCCAGCCACGTTCTCTGCGACGGAGAACTGCCGCTCTAATCTATTCCCAGAGCTTGTACGCTCACAGTTTCCACACTGAACCTGATATGAAAATACAAATGGTTCAAATGACTCTGAGCACTATGGGACTCAACATCTATGGTCATCAGTCCACTAGAACTTAGAACTACTTATGAAAATACAGTCAAGACTTGTACTGATAAGTAATCAGATACCGTTTCTACACGGAACCTGACATGGAAATACTGGCTTCTGTTGAATTCTATTTTATGGGTGTCATGCCGTGGTCCAAGGCATATTTCTATGCCTAACGCATCGTCTCCAGGTGCTGGAGTCACCCTTAAAGCCTATGAAGATTCAGATAACAGTAACTTAATGAAATGTCGGAGGAAACCACTCTGAGATTTAAATTCTGAAAAAGACTTTCCAAGTCTTTCAGCAAATAAGGGAACGCTGCAGTGATAATGAGGTAGTAAAACTACGACTGTAAAATTCGGGGTGTATTATAACCAGCAAGATATAGTGAGTACTACAAGAAATCTGCTGAATTTCGATTGCGCGATAAGTCACACAAATCTGAAGGCTGTAAATTCAGCTAAATACTTAGGTATTACACTTACAAATAACCGAAGTTGAAACAATCACATAGAGAATGTCGTTGGTAAAGAAAACAAAAGGCTGCGATTCATTCGCAGAACACTTAGAAGGTGCAACAGGTCTACTAAACAGATTGCTTCCACCATGCTTGTCCGCCCTGTTCTGGAGTATTTCTGTACTCTGTGGGATCCGCAGAAGGTGGGACTGACGGATGACACTGAAAAAGTTCAAAGAAGGGCAGATCGTTTTGTATTGTCGCGAAATAGGGGAGACAGTGCCACAGACAAGAAACGTGAATTGGAGTGGCAATCATTAAAACAAAGGCATCTTTCACTGCGACGGGATCTTCTCATGAAATTTCAATCAACAGCTTTCTCCTCCGATTGCGAAACAGACTGTTGGCACCTACCTACGTAGTGAGAAATGATCATCGCGATAAAATAAAAGATAAGTGCTTGTTTGTCCCGAACGCCGTTCGAGAGTGGAACGGCAGAGAGACAGCTCGAACCCTCTGCCACGCACTTTATTGTGAATAGCAGAGTTATAATGTAGATGTAGCGGATACCCCACAACCCACAGCCTAGAAATGTCTTACCAGATCAGAAGTTCTCCCATCAAGACTGTACAGTTTATCAAAAATTCACAAACCTGACATTCCGTTAGGACCTCTTGCTAACGCTATTGATTGTTTGACAAAAGAGATTGCTAAACACTTGGAGCAAAAAAACCTATGAACGTTTCTGGTCATATTATTGAAAAATCAAAACCCTTGAGATTGAGCCCAAGAGAGACTCTAGTGACTGTAGCTGTTGTATTCCTGTTTACTATGGTTTCTCTGAAAGAAGTGATGTCACAACAAGAAGGTATTTTTGCAAAGTATATAGCAAATCTCATTAACCCTTCCCACTCCTCTAGCGAAATGCTCATACTCTAATACTCTAGTGGGGTCTCGCAGTACCCCAATAAGTTAAACGACACTGCAAGTTAAAGAAATTTTATTTTGAGTTCCACTTTTATCACTGAACATTATAAACATTTTAACGCATTTGAGATATCAGGTTACCTTCCGTTCAGAAGACTGTTGCACGCAGAGAGTGTTATATTGAATTGTAAACAACGGATTTCAGCTATCAGTCGTCATTTTTAAATTTTATTGGCAGATCTAGATTTCAGCTAGAAACTAGCCATTCTCAATGCACTATCATTTTTGATCAATGCCTGTTGGTCGGGCTTCACCCACAGTTCATTCAATTAATCGATTGTCACGTTCGCTCCTGGAGTATAATACTTTTGACATTTGTCTATAAAGAGTTCCCAGATATCTCTAATAGTTGCAATTCTGTCATCAGCCTTCCTAGCATCTCTTGTAGTAACACAATCGAAACGCAGACAAGACAAAATGAATAAAAATCTATGAACGCTCATACTTGCTAAAAACACATCACGACCAGTTCTATCATTAGCAAAAATTTCAAGAACATTTTCGTGATAAGATTTGATTACTCCAGATAAATAAAGCAGGCCCAGAAATGCTCTCAGTTCTATTATATCTAGCACCTTCATGAATGCTGGCTGAGGAGCTCTGTATTTATTTGACGTCATGTATCTTGACGTTTCTAATGGTGAGAATTAGTTGTAATAAATCTTTAGTAACGAACAATTCCAAGCAGGTAATACGTCTGCTGAATAAAGCGCTTTTGTCTCGTCTAGCGCCTGGAAGGCGACTAACTATATTGTGAGCACACGTACGAGTTGTAGGAGGAGCTTCTTTTGAGCACTTGTAGCACTGCCTTTTTCCAAAAAAATATTTGTCAGTGGAAAGCCTAATACACGCCTCTTCATCTGATTCTTCACAACTACATTCTGATGTAACTTCAGAGATGGAATCATGATCACTTAGTATAAATTCATCCCCATCTGATGTGCTCTCCTCATAAGATTGCAAAAACGCAGGATCATTCACTATTCTTTCCAACTCATCATCTTTTGATGACTTCGATGACGCTACTCTGAAAAATAATGCACACATACTCACATAACCTTAAAAATTGACGTTATCATTGGAAGTTTGCTCTTTTCGAAGTACTCTAAGACTTCAGTCGCCTAAAAGACTAATTTAGATAATGAAAAACAACTTAGGTTAATTCTCTGGTGGGGTATTCTGAGACCTCTTTCTCTTTATCTCACAAAATATTACCGGAAACACCGCATCCAACACTTCGTGTTAAACGGCATCACTTCACTGAGAACTACCAAGAACACAGGCGCCATTTGTTGTTCCGTTGACATCTATGTATTGTATTCATATCACGTTGGGTTCTCCAGGACCCCACTAGAGCAGTTAAGGTTTACATATTGTCTCACCAAGTTCCATTCTATGGGACAGTAAATTCTACGAGCAAACTAATGTTGTGGCTATTGAAACCCATCAGCGCAGTTGTAGGGAATTTCTTCATGAAAAAATTAAAGAAATAGTTCTTCAGATGACCGAGAAGAAACCCTCTTGTGGACTGTGGTACATTAATTTTCGCTGTATGGCCTCATGTAGGAAAAGAAATATCAGACTGTCTAAATTTTCTGAGTGATGTTAATTCTAATGTAAAGCCCACTATGAAAAGGAGATTGAAGTAAAACTTTCGTTTTGGGACGTACAGGTACACAAAAAGCCCGACGATACTATACCTTCACAAAAATTGGTCTCCATCCCAAGCAGAAAAATAGGTATAATCAAAACGTTGGTGGATCAGGCTAAGTAATCCATAAGCCACAGTACTTGAGCGAAGATCTACCTTCAGAAGAAACGGCTACTTTGACAAAGAGACAAAAAGGGAACTATCTCCTTGAAGATGATGAAAATGAACCAAAGTAAACCTCCCACTGTTAAAAGCAGTCACATATCACACCAAAAGAATACCAAAATGTTTGACAGAGTATTTAAACCACCAAGAAGTATTCAAACACTGCAAAAGACATGTGCCTTCTGGCTACCCCAGAAAGAGATACACATTTCATTGCACATCTGGTCAAGCATACATGTTGTTGTTGTTGTGGTCTTCCGCCCGAAGACTGGTTTCATAGAGCTCTCCATCCTATTTTATCCTGTGCGAGTCTCTTCATCCCCGAGTAATTACTGCAACTCAACCTATATCCTTCTGAATCTGCTTACTGTATTCATCTCTTGCTCTTCCATTAAGAGTTTCACACACCCCTCCCCCCACCCCTCTTCTCTCCGGTACCAAACTGGTAATCACATGATGTCTCAGAATCCGGCTGCCTCGGTGCAGGTCTTTTTACATTCGACGCCACTTTGGGCGACGTGCGCACCGGATGGGGATGAAATGATGATGAAGACAGCCCTCCTTGTAGTCACAGTGTACCACTAATTTCTGTTCTCCTCCATTCTATTCAGTACCTCCTCATTAGTTCCGTGATCATCTCATTTAATATTCAGTATTCTTCTGTAGCACCACATGTCAGAACTTATATTCTTTTCTTGTCGAAACTGTTTATCGTCCGTGATTCACTTCCATACTGAGCTACACACCTACACTCCATACAAATATTTGCAGAAAATGACTTCCTGACACCTAAATCTATGCTCGATGTGAACAAATTTTATATCCTCTCTACTTTGGCCATTGTCAGTTATTTTGCCTGTACAGTAAAATCATCGTCAATGATAAGTGTCCCATTTCCTAATCTAATGTCCTCAGCATCACCTCATTTAAGTCGATACATTTCATTACCCTCGTTCTGCATTTGTTGACGTTTATCTTATATCCTTCTTTCAAGACTCTGACCATTCCGTTCAAATGTTCCTCCAAGTCCTTTGCTGTCTCTGACAGAATTACAATGTCATCGGCAAACCTCATAGTTTTTGTTTGCTCTCCCTGGACTTTAATTCCTACACCAAGTTTTTCTTTTGCTTCTTTTACTATTTGCTCAATATTCACATTGAATAACGTGGGAGATATGTTACAACTATGTCTCACTCGCTTTTCAACCATTGCTTCCCTTTTATGCCCCTCGACTATTATAACTGCCATCTGGTTTCTGTACAAATTGTGAATACCCTTTAGTTATCTGTATTTTACCCCTGATACCTATAGAATTTGAAAGACAGTATTCCACTCAGCATTGTCAAAAGCTTTCTCAAATGCTATAGATGTAGGTTTGCCTTTCCTTGACCTATCTTCTATGAGGAGTCATAGGGTCAGTAATGATTCCTATGTTCCTACATATCTCCAGAATCCAAACTAATCTTCCCCAAGGCCGGTTCTTATCAATTTTTCCATTCGTTCGTAAAGAATTCGTGTTGGTAGTTCGCAATCGTAACTTATTACACCGATAGTTTGGTAATATTCACATCTGTCAGGACCTGCTTCTTTGGGAATTGGAGTTATTATATTTTTCTTGAAACCGGAGAGTATTTCTCATGCCTCTTATATCTTTCTCGCCAGTTGGAGTGTTTTGTCATTGGTGGCTCTCCCATGACCATAGAAATGGAAATGAGAATTTGGCGTCATTGGCCGGAGGCCCCTTGCAGGGCAGGTCCGGCTGCCTCGGTGCAGGTCTTACTACATTCAACGCCACATTGAGCGACCTGCGCTCCGGATGGGGATGAAATGATGATGAAGACAGCAAAACACCCAATCCCTGAGAGGAGGAAATCCCCGACCCAGGCGGGAATCGAATCTGAGTCCGTAGGACGGCAATCCGTCACGCTGACCACTCAGCTATCGGGGCGGACTCCCATGACCATCAATAGTTCTAACAGAATGTTGTCTAGTCTCGGGGCCTTGTTTCGACTTGGGTCTTTCAGTACTCTGTGAAATTCTTCATGCAGTATCATATCTCACATCTCATCCTCACCTACGTCCTCTTCCATTTCTGTAGTACTGCCCTCAACTACATCTCCCTTGTATAGACACTTTATATACTCCCTCTGTATACTCCTTCCACCTTCGTAATGGTTCTGAGCACTATGGGACTTAACATCTGTGGTCATCAGTCCCCTAGAACTTAGAACTACTTAAACCTAACTAACCTAAGGACATCACACACATCCATGCCCGAGGCAGGATTCGAACCTGCAACCGTAGCAGTCGCGCGGTTCCGGACTGCGCGCCTAGAACCGCTAGACCACCGCGGCCGGCCTTCCACCTTCGTGATTTCCCTTTCTTGCTTAGGTCTGGTTTTTCATCTAAGCTCTTGATATTCTTACACGTGGTTCTCTTTTCTGCAAAGATCTTTTTAATTTTCCTGTAGGCGGCGTCTGTCTATCTCTGAGTGACATATGCTCCTAATTTCTTACATTTGTCCTCTAGCCATTGCTGCTTAGACATTTGCACTTCCTGTCACTCTTATTTTTTAGGTATTTGTATTCCTTTTCGCCACTTTACTTACTGTACTGCATTTTTATATTTTCCCCTTTCATCAATTAAATGCAACATCTCTTGTGTTATCCAAGGTTTTTTGTAGCCCTCGTCTTTTTACCTACTTGATCCTCTGCTTCCTTCACTTTTTCGTCTCTCAAAGCTATCCATGTTTCTTCTACTGCATTTCTTTCTTCTGTTTTTGTGAAGCGTGCCCTAATGCTCCCTCGAAACTTTCTACAGCCTCTGGTTCTTTCAGTTTATCGAGGCCCCATTTCCTTAAATTCCTGGAATTTACAGCTGCCCCTGGAAATGTCTTGCAGATAAAAATCTGGTTCCGAAATCTCTGTCACATCACTACGTAATCAATCAAAAACCTTCAGATGTCTCCAGGTCTCTTCCACTTATACAACCTTCTTTTATGATTCTTAAACCAAGTGTTAACCAAGTGTTAGCTATGACTAAATTATGCTTTGTGCAAAATTCTACCTGGAGGCTTCGTCTTTCATTCCTTTCCCCCAGTCCATATTCACCTACTACTTTTCCTTTTCTTCCTTTCCCTACCATCGAATTCCAGTCCCCCATCACAATTAAATTTTCATCTCCCTTAACTATCTGAATAATTTCTTTCATCTCATCATATACACTCCTGGAAATGGAAAAAAGAACACATTGACACCGGTGTGTCAGACCCACCATACTTGCTCCGGACACTGCGAGAGGGCTGTACAAGCAATGATCACACGCACGGCACAGCGGACACACCAGGAACCGCGGTGTTGGCCGTCGAATGGCGCTAGCTGCGCAGCATTTGTGCACCGCCGCCGTCAGTGTCAGCCAGTTTGCCGTGGCATACGGAGCTCCATCGCAGTCTTTAACACTGGTAGCATGCCGCGACAGCGTGGACGTGAACCGTATGTGCAGTTGACGGACTTTGAGCGAGGGCGTATAGTGGGCATGCGGGAGGCCGGGTGGACGTATCGCCGAATTGCTCAACACGTGGGGCGTGAGGTCTCCACAGTACATCGATGTTGTCGCCAGTGGTCGGCGGAAGGTGCACGTGCCCGTCCACCTAGGACCGGACCGCAGCGACGCACGGATGCACGCCAAGACCGTAGGATCCTACGCAGTGCCGTAGGGGACCGCACCGCCACTTCCCAGCAAATTAGGGACACTGTTGCTCCTGGGGTATCGGCGAGGACCATTCGCAACCGTCTCCATGAAGCTGGGCTACGGTCCCGCACACTGTTAGGCCGTCTTCCGCTCATGCCCCAACATCGTGCAGCCCGCCTCCAGTGGTGTCGCGACAGGCGTGAATGGAGGCACGAATGGAGACGTGTCGTCTTCAGCGATGAGAGTCGTTTCTGCCTTGGTGCCAATGATGGTCGTATGCGTGTTTGGCGCCGTGCAGGTGAGCGCCACAATCAGGACTGCATACGACCGAGGCACACAGGGCCAACACCTGGCATCATGGTGTGGGGAGCGATCTCCTACACTGGCCGTACACCACTGGTGATCGTCAAGGGGACACTGTATAGTGCATGGTACATCCAAACCGTCATCGAACCCATCGTTCTACCATTCCTAGACCGGCAAGGGAACTTGCTGTTCCAACAGGACAATGCACGTCCGCATGTATCCCGTGCCACCCAACGTGCTCTAGAAGGTGTAAGTCAACTACCCTGGCCAGCAAGATCTCCGGATCTGTCCCCCATTGAGCATGTTTGGGACTGGATGAAGCGTCGTCTCACGCGGTCTGCACGTCCAGCACGAACGCTGGTCCAACTGAGGCGCCAGGTGGAAATGGCATGGCAAGCCGTTCCACAGGACTACATCCAGCATCTCTACGATCGTCTCCATGGGAGAATAGCAGCCTGCATTGCTGCGAAAGGTGGATATACACTGTACTAGTGCCAACATTGTGCATGCTCTGTTGCCTGTGTCTATGTGCCTGTGGTTCTGTCAGTGTGATCATGTGATGTATCTGACCCCAGGAATGTGTCAATAAAGTTTGCCCTTCCTGGGACAATGAATTCACAGTGTTCTTATTTCAATTTCCAGGAGTGTATTTCTTCAATCTCTTCCTCATCCGTGGAGATAGTTGGCATATAAACTTGTACTACTGTGATGGATGTGGGCTTCGTGTCTATCTTGGACGCAATAATTTGTTCACTATGCTATTCATTTTAGCTTATCCGCGTTCCCACTATTTTATTCATTATTAAACCTACGTCCTCATTGCCCCTATTTGATTTTGTATTTATAACCGTGTATTCACCTGACCAGAAGCCCTGTCCCTCCTGCTATCATATATGGAAGCGAAACATGGACGATAAATAGTTTGTACATGAAGAGAATAGAAGCTTTTGAAATGTGGTGCTACAGAAGAATGCTGAAGATTAGGTGGGTAGATCACATAACTAATGAGGAGGTATTGAATAGGATTGGGGAGAAGATAAATTTGTGGCACAACTTGACTAGAAGAAGGGATCGGATGGTAGGACACATTCTGAGGCACCAAGGGATCACCAATTTAGTATTGGAGGGCAGCGTGGAGGGTAAAAATCGTAGAGGGAGACCAAGAGATGAATACACTAAGCAGATTCAGAAGGATGTAGGTTGCAGTAGTTACTGGGAGTTGAAGAAGCTTGCACAGGATAGAGTAGCATGGAGAGCTGCATCAAACCAGTCTCAGGACTGAAGACCACAACAACAACAACTTACCTACTCTATTAAAGGATCTAATATTGCACATAGTTGCCACAAACAGAAGCACTAACTCCGAACTTAGTGAAAAGCGGAGGAGTTACGTGGAAAACACGGATAAATCAGTAGTGAGAGAACGTACAGTCGGATCAGGGAACTACCAAATTCTTATGTTCCACACTATGGTTTTATGATCTAATGGCTACTGAGGTAGGATTTATAGTGTGTTCACAGAAATTCAAAATGAAAAATCAAGTTTAACAGAAACTAAATGAAATGAGACAGGTTGTTGGCCTCAGAGCTGAATAAAGCAGAAAGCGCATACTCTTCCCGATTACAAGCTGCATCACACGGGTCGGCGTGACTAGGCGAACGTAAGCAACGGTATGATGAGGTCACGACCCGACCGTTGCATGGATACGTGTAAACAATTTGGCTTGCAGAACTTGTTTACTTTTGAAACTGCTCTCTGAGCCTTTATATCTTTTGACGATGTCTCCAGCATTTGGAGGTCGAAACGTAATGCAGAGAACGATGGCTTGGGTGACGGGTTAATGAGCACAACACAAGATTCACCATGGACGCAAGAAGCGGCCGTGATTGCTATGGTTGTGGGACCGACACAGTCTGTGGCTCTGCTCCTGCTTTGTGTTGTGGTTGAGAAATCTGCAGTAAAAGTAAATAAATGGAGAATGACAGTGTTGTACTTAACCATTCTATCTAGAATACCTTCTAATCTCAACTCCGAAGGGAGATAGGTTACAACTATGTCTCACTCGCTTTTCAACCATTGCTTCCCTTTTATGCCCCTCGACTATACCTATAGAATTTGAAAGACAGTATTTCACTCTGCATTGTCAAAAGCATTCTCAAATGCTATAGATGTAGGTTTGCCTTTCCTTGACCTATCTTCTATGAGGAGTCATAGGGTCAGTAATGATTCCTGTGTTCCAACATATCTCCAGAATCCAAACTAATCTTCCCCAAGGCCGGTTCCTATCAATTTTTCCATTCGTTCGTAAAGAATTCGTGTTGGTAGTTCGCAATCGTAACTTATTAAACCGATAGTCTGGTAATATTCCTGGAGCAATAAAGCCTTTTGCTAGTTCTTTGATGTAAGTGGATGTCAACAGAAACTTTTGGCAGTAAAGACTGGCTGTACTGCAAAATCATTGCCATTAAAAATATGGTTTCAGTACATTAGTAGAACGCTCTGTAGCCCCCTATCACTTGTTAACTACAAATTTCGATCACTGTCTGGATGAAATATCATCCATAAGGTGAAACACGTGTGCAGGCAGTTCCTGGAGCAGAAGCCCGCTGCCGTGTGTCCCCCTACAGATGGACACCCCACCCACCGTGGCCTGCCCACTCCTTAGAGTGCGGGCCGGCCTGGCCGTGTTCTGGCCAGTCAGCCAGCCAGCCAGTCAGCCAGCCAGTCCGCCAGCCAGCAAGTGGCCGACGCTTCTGTCCACCCGCCCGGTTTCAGCTCTTCTCGTGGCTTCCATAAATCTCTTTCAGTGAAAGCTGGGGTTTTTCCTCTGATAGGACACGGCCCATGCCCTTCCCCATTCCAAATTTGCTTTTCTGTTCTAAAGAACTAGTCATCGAAGGGAATCTCTTTCTTATTCACTTGGAAGAGATCGTTTCGAGTGTCGTGTTTAGGACCAAAACGTGAATAACTGGGTATGTCCGCTGAAGGAACTATGGCACTTCAAGCTCAAACGGGGCCCTGTAAAAAAGAGCCGTGCTGGGATTCACTTCTACGGCAGAGAATGGATAGTACTGTTTACTGTTTTATATCTACATCTAGAGAATGGACGGTGGTAACTGGAAATTTGTGGTAAGTTTCGATGGGATCAAACTGCTGAGGCCATCGGTCCCTAGGCTTACACTCTACTTAATCTAACATAAACTAGCTTACGCTACGAACAACACAGAGACCCATGCCCGAGAGAGGACTCTAATCTCCGACGGGGGGAGACGTGCACCGCTGCAAGGTGCTAAAGACCGGACAGTACTGCTTGTTCTTTTTATACCTACATCTACACTCTAGCGATCAGTATGAGGTGCGTGGGGGACAGTATGTTTCATCGTTCCAAATAGACTACCGGAAAATGAAAAATTAATATCCTGCAACAACGTTTCTACAGATCGAAGTTCCATTGTACTGCTTCATCAGTTTCCCAGTGTTTTTCTCGTAATTGGGAGAACGGAATTTCTGGAAAGAGAAAAATTTGTCAATCACTAAGACCTCGAAGACTTTGATATCTGTGGTCGTTGTCTAAAATTCATTGGGAACCTCGTCACCAGCTATCAAACACTCTTACACACCGCCTATGCCAGTATAGATTTCTAGCCACCAAATACGCATCATGCGTGGTAGCAGGGATACCAATTTCTTCTACTATCTAAACCGCTCGTGAAAAGTCTTACGCTACCTTCACAGCAGACAGCGTAAATGGGTTTACATTCTTCTTTATTATTTTTACTTTTTTAATTCTTTATTTTTTAATCAGTCTTCTGACTGGTTCGAAGCGGTCCACCACTAGTTCTTCTCCTCGTGCCAGCCTTTTCGTCTCAGGCCTTGCGCCCTACGGCCTCAATTATCTTTCGGATGTATCCCAGCCTCTGCCTTCCCCTACATTACCCTCCACAGTTCCCCCTAGTACCACAGAGCTCGTTCGCTGATGTCTCTACACATATCCTATGATCCTGTCCCTTCTCTTTCTCAGATATCCATATGTTCTTTGCTTCTCCGATTCTGCGGTAAACCCTCTCACTCCTTCTCAGTCTAGATACTTTTCCACGTTCTTCTTTAGCAACACATCCAAAACAATTTGAATTTTTTCATTTCCGATTTTTTCACAGTCCACGGTTCACTACCATACAATTCTGTGGTCCGCCGGCCGCGGTGGTGTAGCGGTTCTAGGCGCTACAGTCCGGAACCGCGCGACTGCTACGGTCGCAGGTTCGAATCCTGCCTCGGGCATGGATGTGTGTGACGTCCTTAGGTTAGTTAGGTTTAAGTAGTTCTAAGTTCTAGGGGACTGATGACCACAGTAGTTAAGTCCCATAGTGCTCAGAGCCATTTGAACCAATTCTGTGGTCCAGACGTACATTTTCAGAAATTTCTTCCTCAGATGAAGGCCTATGATACCAGAGAATTTCTTTTGCCCAGGTATGCCCTCTCTGCCAGTGCTAGTCTGCTTTTTATGTCCTCCTCGCCTCGTCCGTTATGAATTATGTACTTTTCGCTATTCTCATTTCCGCTACTTCGTTACTTCCATCTTCCTTTGGTTTACTCTCAGTAAATATTCTATGCCCACTCGACAGTTGATTCAGTTCACCAGATCCAGCAAATTTCCTTTCATCCCGAATTATAACCCAACTATTGAACGTTACTTTCTTTTCTCCAACCCTTCTTCGATGCATGTATTACACAGTAGGTGTGAAAGATTACATCCGTTTCTTATTTTTTAAACCGGGCACTTCGTTCTTGGTCTTCCATTCCTTTTGTTACCTCTCGGTTCTTGTACATATTGTATTTTACCTGTCTTCCCCTATGCGTACTCCCACTTTCACCAAAATTTAAATATGTTGCGCCGTTTTACACTGTCGAACGCTTTTCCCAGGTCAACAAATCCTATGAACGTATTTTAATTTGTCTTCAGACTTGCTTCTATTATCAAGCGCAACGTCAGGACTGCCTCACTAGTGCCTTTATCGTTCCTAAAGCCAGACTGATCGCCATCTAACCAGTTCCTCAGTGTTTTCCATTTTTCTGTATTTAATTCTTGTCATCAACTTCGGCGAATCACCTATTAACCTGATTGTGTGATACTTCTCTTACTTATCTGCCCTCGCTGTATTCGAAATTGTGTGTATGACAGTGTTTCGAAAGTCAAAGTCTGATTGTGCGTTGGCAGTCTCATAGGTTCCTCACACGAATTTCAAAAGTCACTTAGTTGCCATTTCCCCTAAAGATTTTAGAAATTCCGATGAAATATTGTCCATTCCTTGAGCCTTGTCTGACTTGAGTCTTCCAAAACTTTATTAAACTCTGCCTCTATTTCTGGATCACCCACCCCTTCCTTATGGTCCAACTTTTCCTTCTATCACGTTATCATACAAGTCCTACCCCTCATATAGACATTCGGTGTACTCTTTCTACCTGTCCACTTCCTCTTCTGCGTTTAACAATGGAATATCCACTAAACTCTTGTTAGTGTCCCTTGTTTTTCATTTCACCAACTTTTGTTTTGGCTTTTCTCTATGTCGAGTGATTCCTTCCGACGAGCGTTTCTTTTCGATTTCTTCTCATTTTTCCTCTTGATATTTTGTCTGAGCTGCCTTCTGCTTCCTATTTATACTACTAACTGATTTATATTACATTAATCCTGTCTTTCCCTAACATCTTCGTACTTTCTTCTTTCGTCGATCGATGGATCTCCACAGCTAGCTTCGTTGCACCTGTGTTTATCTTTCCAACGTCTGTGAGTGCCCTTTTCATGATATCCACTCCTCTTCAACTGTGCTGTGTTATTCCTTATCCTCAATACGTCTGTATCCCACTCACACATTGATTCTTATAGAGAAATCTCTTAAACTTCAGTCTGCTGTTCATCTTTACTAAACAGTAATAGGAGTATGTGTTTTTTTCTAGGACATGTCTTAGATTTGCGAATCTGAGTTCGGAATCTCTGTCTGGTAATGATGTAATCCAGCTGGAATCTTCGTGTCTCCTTTCTTTTTCCAAGTATGCCTCGTCCTCTTGTGAATCTTGAACAGAATATTCCCTGTTACTAGCTGGAATTAATTACAGTACTCAATTAGTCTTTCTTGTCTCTCATTGCCACTACCGAGCCCATATTTTCCGGCAACTAATAACGCTCTTACCTCTCTGGCTTATTAGGATTTTCTGTATGACCGTGTACCTAAAATCCCTAATCTGTGAGGAAAAGACATGTACTCCGAATAATAAATGCAAAACCGAGACAAGTAGATGAAGCTATAACCGAATCCTCACTGCTCAGTATTTTAGCAATGACGATTAGAAACAAAGTTGGGTTAACTATTTTAATTATGTGAACTAGTTTTTTAATTAACAGTAATTAGTGGAAAATATGGAAGAAAGGATTTCAGAGTATGTCATTAATTAAATAACCAACGGCCGCCAGTTCCTTACCGGAACAAGAACAATTAAATTACAACTGAAGTTTATACTCGTAAGCAATCTTACGTAAGAAAGAGTGTTTGAATTTAGCAGTCACTTTGATATTTCTTTGTAATAAAAGTTACAAATTATGCCGCAAGCTATAAATTAGAACTATGTTTTGACAATGAAATTGAGTGTCCATGTTACGTTAAGTTTTACTGCCATTTTTTATTATGAAAGCTACTCTATTTTTAGCTGGCTTTTGCATCATTCTATTTCTGACATTATTCGTACTACAACCAAAGATTTTATTATTACGTAATTGCCCAAAAGTTACAAAAATTATATTTTGATAATCCAGTAAATTAATGTTCACTTCATTTTCAGTTCATTTTCTGATTATCTCGGTCCGTACAAAGGGATAGGATGTATACTACTTGGATAATGACTTAGGAAAATTATTTACGCGAGAGTATGCACGACAACAATGTTATTCAAGCAGTAAAATCCTAACTACGCTGGTCAGTCTATTTCACTTCTAGTTATAATAGTCTAGATCTCACTTCACTTCATGAAGCTGTTGGTTTGTCGAGTGGCTTCATTTAGCGTAAAATAGGGCACAGGTTGAAAAAAATGGTTCAAAATGGCTCTGAGCACTATGGGACTTAACTGCTGTGACCATCAGTCCCCTAGAACTTAGAACTTCTTGTAACTAACTAACCTAAGGACATCACACACATTAACGCCCTAGGCAGGATTCGAACCCGCGACCGTAGCGGTCCCGCGGTTACAGACTGCAGCGCCTAGAACCGCACGGCACAGGTTGATCTTCTTGCCATACCACAGCCAATAGCAAGGGCCCACGGTACTCTTTATGTTACGTGTATTACTCTTGCTGCATTTGTACTGTGCCCTATAAATGCCATTGCTTGCCCATATTACACTGATTATACTGGCCCTACGACTTACCTTAGAAGATTCAGGAAAGACAAACCTACGTTTCTAGCATTTGTAGACTTGGAGAAAGCTTTTGACAATGATGATTGGAATACTCTCTTTCAAATTCTGAAGGTGGCAGGGGTAAAATACAGAGAGCGAAAGGCTATTTACAATTTGTATAGAAAGCAAATGGCAGTTATAAGAGTCGAGAGACATAAAGGGAAACAGTGGTTGGGAAGGGAGTGAGACAGGTTGTAGCCTCTCCCCGATGTTATTCAATCTGTATATTGAGCAAGCAATAAAGGAAACAAAAGAAAAGTTCGGAGTAGGTATTAAAATCCACGGAGAAGAAATAAAAACTTTGAGGTTCGCCGATGACATTGTAATTCTGTCAGAGACAGCAAAGGACTTGGAAGAGCAGTTGAACGGAATGGACAGTGTCTTGAAAAGAGGTTTAAGATGAACATCAACAAAAGCAAAACGAGGATAATGGAATGTAGTCGAATTAAGTCGGGTGATGCTGAGGGAATTAGATCAGGAAATGAGACACTTAAAGTAGTAAAGGAATTTTGCTATCTGGGGAGCAAAATAACTGATGATGGTCGAAGTAGCGAGGATATAAAATGTAGACTGGCAATGGCAAGGAAAGCGTGTCTGAAGAAGACAAATTTGTTAACATCGAGTATACGTTTAAATGTCAGGAAGTCGTTTCTGAAAGTATTTCTATGGAGTGTAGCCATGTATGGAAGCGAAACGTGGACGATAAATAGCTTAGACAAGAAGAGAATGTTTTGAAATGTGGTGCTACAGAAGAATGCTGAAGATTAGATGGGTTGATCACATAACTAATGAGGAGGTATTGAATAGAATTGGGGAGAAGAGGAGCTTGTGGCACAACTTGACTAGAAGAAGGGATCAGTTGGTAGACATCGAGGGATCGCCAATTTAGTATTGGAGGGCAGCGTGGAGGGTAAAAATCGTAGAGGGAGACCAAGAGATGAATACACTAAGCAGATTCAGAAGGATGTAGGCTGCAGTAGGTACTGGAAGATGAAGAAGTTTGCACAGGATAGAGTAGCATTGAGAGCTGCATCAAACCAGTCTCAGGACTGAAGACCACAACAACAACATTACACATCCGTCAAAACAAACATTTAAGTTGCCACTGCTCCGCGCTTCGGAAAAAGATCCTTTGTCTCCGCACTTTTGCATATCCAAACCGCCGAGTACACACAACCAACGGCACCAATCGTCTCCTCGCGACTCCCAGCTGCTACTACATTTGGTGCGCTCGCACGCCCAGCGATAATGCAATTTATTACACTCTTTGACTATAGCTTTTCCCTGACTAGGCCAGCGTGTCTACTTACAAAAAATTATCGTTCCATGGGTATTCTCTTTCTTAAATAATGTTCAGCACAGCTAATAAAGCAAACTTCGCAAAACACGTAGAAACTGTATGATCATCCACAGAGTTGTGGTGTTACAAACTCTTATTCCTTCCACTACAACCGCGATCCGTTTATTCAATGAGCATTAAACTTTTAGTTCCCATTGCATGCTGAATTAACCGTTCAATATCCTCATATATTTTCTCTGCCGTTTCGTCTTCTGCTTGTGACGTTGGCATGCATACCTGAACAATTGTAGTCCGCGTTCATTTCCGGTCGAATCCTGTGAACTGTTCACAGTATGCCACTGACTACCCTACCTTCCTATTCACGAGGAGTCCTACTCCATCAAAATTCTTACCATCATTTCACTTGACGGGCTTTCACTGTATCTAGACTCAACCTTTGTATTTCCCTTTTCAGATTTTGTAGCTTCCCTACCTCGTTCAAACATCTGACAATCCAGGCTCCGCCTTGCAGCACGTTACCCTTTCGTTGGTTACCTAGTCTTGTTTTCAGAGCTACTTCCCCCTTGGCTGTCCCCTCCTGGAAATCCGAATTGTGACCTAAACCGAAATCTTTTTCCAATGGAGAAATAATTACGACACTTATTAAGTTAGAGGCCTCATGTCCTATGGAAAAGGTAAAAACTGGAGAAGAGGTAAGCTGAGTTTAGCTTCCACTGTTCTGTTCTAGAAAATATAATCAAGCTTCAGTATACCATTTGTTACGTCAAGTAACTTCGTTTTATTTTGAAAGGTTGGCCGACATGGAATGGAACGTGGAAACGCTGAAAACGGATCATCTGAGGGACACTATACTCTCCCAGTTACTGCACACCGTTCGGAGCATCACAAAAGCCATAGATGAGAGGGTCATATGTTACGTCGGAAGAGCTTTACGTCTGCTGCACGTTAACGGAACCGGTGAGTAGGTCCATTATTGTTAAAGAGAGTTCAACGTTGTCTTTAAGGTATGGCATCAAGAAAATCTCGCCGGCCGGAGTGACCGAGCGGCTCTAGGAGCTGCAGTCTGGAACCGCGCGACCGCTACGGTCGCAGGTTCGAATCCTGCCTCGGGCATGGATGTATGTGATGTCCTTAGGTTAGTTAGGTTTAAGTAGTTCTAAGTTCTAGGGGACTGATGACGTCAGATGTTAAGTCCCATAGTGCTCAGAGCCAGCCAAGAAAATCTCGACTAAGATGATGAACAGGTAGATGATGGGCCTGCGTCGGAGCTGACAACAGCACCATAATCAGAAGTATACAAGGAACAGCAAACTTAAAAGTAAATGATAAACCACACTGGAAGAAAATAATCAAAACTTGCAGATAACGGGACTGCACGTGAGGTACCTATCATGCATAATAATAAATCAATATCTGCACGTAAAGAGCTTGCGCGTGAGGTACTTATTGTGCACAATATTAAACACAAACAATAAGGAGTAATTTCAGCTGACGTCCGATAAACACGTCAAACAAAAAACTGACCAAACCCCAGAAAAATTTACAATACCTGTGACGGTCAGTGGAATGAGAAATAGGGCTGCAAATGCGTGTGCTCGCTGGCTCTCATCATCTAACTCGGAGATGATATCCAGCCATTTAAGCAGCCAGACACACGCGCTTAATACCGGTTAAAATGCGTAAATAATATAATCTCGATGCCAGGATACAGTATAGAAGGTTGAAGTCGGATAACGAATCGAACGCGTGTGTTCAAAACTGAATACAGTTCACTGGTTGTGTCTTCCAAACAGTTACGTGCCGTTTTAATTTATGCTAGAGCACCCAGTAGTGATTACCGAACATGTTATAAATTGTAATAAAAGTTGTTGACTGCTGAAGAACATAGACTGATATTTAGCACATCGATCAGTTCGCTAGAACACGTCCTAATTCCGATGATCTAAAGTTCACTCGACACTAGCTCGAATTCCTAAATGTCGGCTGCCACAGTATATTCCAAGACCCAACTGATTTAAACACAGTTAAAGCCCGTGGCACTGCTTCAGAATCAGTCAACAACATGCACAGCAACAACCATGCTGAAGTGTGTAGCGAAGTCATATGCATTCGTCACCTGTTTCAGAGAGGAACCAACAATTACAAGCAGTTTTGTACGATCGTGAAGCTTCGTTTTTGGAGTTGTCTCCCCCCCCCTCCCCTCCCACCCCTTTTATAAACTTCAACTTTTTCTTCTGCGGGATCCTTTCGCAGACTTCTTTTCATATTTCCGTAACAGGTTTTGAGCCTGTCACAGGATCTTATGGTCACACCTGAAATTAAATAAATGTCATAGTTCCCAGTACCCTTAATTAATCATATATTATTTACAATCATGAGTCCATTTTTCATTCTGAGGCTCTTAATATATAATTTCAATAAAATCTAATCTCTATATATGGCTGTTTTAATTCAGTTGGTATGGTACAGTGTAGACTTATCTTAAGAAAACGACACAGAGCTAATTGATGAACCTATGCTAACAATTTTCAACAAGAATGCTTATTTAGCTAAACTGTAGTATTGCAGGAGATTTTAAATCTAAAACAAACAAAACAATCCCCACCGTAAACGTACACAGCCCTATGACACGTATTTCGGTGGTAGGCCAATAACACTTCCCAGCTTCAAACAAAGAGCCGGAGAGTACTGAGACGGATTAAAAACACTGTATACCGTATCCCATACTTAAGATGAATCCAGAACGTTCATTAATTTATGAATTAACTTACCAGGACTAGAGTCTAATTGAGCCCCCACATATGACCACATTGCATGTTCTCTTTTAAACTGCAGCCATCAATTTCCAGAACAAATGCATTTGCCCCATCAGTTCAAGACGTATAGGTATCTCGTACTTCGAGAAATTAGGCGTACTTCTTTTCTTTCCCTTTTTCGCCAAACAAATGAATGTACTAGTACATAGTAGCTCAGTAGGTATAAACACTTCAACTTGTTGACGAAAAACGCGGAAGTGAGATCACGTGACAAAGAAGTCACTCACCAGCAACAGTCCGTGTAATTTCATGTCTGTAAACATCTCTCACAACCTGGGTACGCTCCACTGCAATATACTAAGTCTACCGCGGTCAAATGCGCGTTTGGCTGACGACGGCTTGCTGTCCAGTGATTAAGGCTGCTGCACCGCAGAGACAGTTTAAACGCTGTTGACTCTTCGTAGTGATCGCGGGACTTGGGCTATCCTGGTTCCTGACTCAGGTTGGTGCACTCGGCCGCATGTGGCTTATATTACGGTATTCTTCTCTTTTCCTGGACATTTGTATACTTTCTACTTTCGTTTATCTGTTGAAGTATTTCTTATGATACTCTATGTTTCTTGACAGTTACATTCCTTGTATCTATATTTGCCTGTCTAATTTCTGTGCTTGCCTATTTAGACACGTCTATCCCCCTTAAACAGGACTACTTATTGTGGGATTCATCGTCACAATATCTACAACATTAGAGAACTTCAAATAGGACTCGTTATTCATCAGTAGTCCAGTGTCATACTTGTTTTCACACAGATTCTCTTAAGCTTTTACCTCTGTTCATCATAACTATCAGAGTTTAGTATACCTGCTTTTAGGTACTTCTTACAATCCAATATTTGACTTTGGAATCGCACCACGATGTGATCCAGTTGGAATATTCCCACGTGTCCATGCCTTTTCCATATATTTCTCCTCCTCTTAATATTTAGGAAGTGTACTTACCAGTGCCGTCTAGGGGTAGCTGTTTGATTAGTAATGAAAATGTCCTCGGGTCCAGGTTCGAAAAACACCACCACTTAAATTTTGAACAATAATCAGCTCTGGCGGCCGAAGACTTCCGGCTTAAGAAGTCACCCTCATTCTGCCAACGGCCTCGTCAAAGAGGGCGAAGGAGCGGATAGAGGTTCAGGACACTCTCTTGTCCTAGGGGTGGGAAACAGCCCCTAACGGGGGAAGAATCAGCAATGATCAACAGTATGAGGATGCAGAAGGCAATGATAACCACTGCATTAAAGAAACGTAACGTGTATCCACAGGACATGTGGGCTGTAATTGAAGAAGTGTCATGATGACCTCTCCATTGGCAAAAGATTCCGGAATAGTCTCCCAATCGCATCTGCGGGAGGGGACTGCTAATGGGGAGGCGACAATGAGGAAAAGACTGAATAATCAATGAAAGCATAACGTTCTACCAGTCGAGCTGTGGAATGTAAGAAGCTTGAACGTGGAAGGGGAAGTAGAAGATCTGAGAAAGGAAATGCAAGGCTGAATGTAGATGTAGTGGGGGTCTGTGAGGTGGAAAGGGAAGAAGACAGGGATTTCTGGTCAGATCAGTATAGGGTAACATCAACAGCAGCTGAAAGTGGTATAACGGGAGGAGGGTTCGTTATGAATAGGAATGTAGGGCAGAGAGTGTGTTACTGTGGACAGTACTGTGATAGGGTTGTTCTTACCAGGATCAACAGCAAATCAACACAAACAACGATAGTTCAGGTATACTCTCCGACGTCGAAAGCTGAAGACGAAGAGATAGAGAAAGTATACGAGAATGGATATTGAAACAGTAGCGTACGTAAAGGGAGATGAAAATCTAATAGTCATGGGGGACTGGAATGAAGTTGTTGGTGAAGGAGTAGAAGAAAAGGTTGCAGGAGAATATGGGCTACGGTCAAGGAATGAGAGAGGTGAAAGACTAATTGAGTTCTGTAATGAATTTCAGCTAGTAACAGCGAATATTCTATTCAAGGATCACAAGAGGAGGAGGTATACTTAGAAAAGGCCAGACGATACGGGAACATTTCAGTTAGATTACACCATGGTCAGACAGAGGCTCCGAAATCACATACTGGACTATAAGGCGTACCCAGGGGCAGACATAGATTCAGATCATAATGTAGTTTCGATGAAGAGTGGGCTGGAGTTCAAGAGATTCGTAAGGAAGAATCGATACACAAGGAAGTGGGTTACAGAGGTACTAAGGAAAGCAGGAATACAAGTCGCTGAGGAATGGAATAAATAGGAAGTGCAGGAAAGCTAAAACGAAATGGCTGCGTGAAAAATGTGAAGAAATCGAAAAAGAAATGATAGTTGGAAGGACCCACTCAGCATACAGAAACGTCAAAACAGCCTTTGATGAAATAAAAAGCAAGAACGCTGACATTAAGAGTCCGACGAGAATTCCACTGTTAAATACGTAGGAGAGCCGGGTAGGTGGAAATAATACATTGAAGGCCTCCATGAGAGAGAGCACTTGCTGGTAACGCGATAGAGGAAGAAACTGGAGTCAATACAGAAGAGATAGCGGATCCAGTATTATAATCCGAATTTAAACGAACTTTGGAGGACTTAAGATCAAATAAGGCAGAAGGGATAAATAACATTCCATCAGAATTTCTAAAATCACTGGGTGAAGTGGCGACAAAACAACTATTCACCTTGGTGTTTAGAAGGTATGGCTCTGGCGATATACCATCTGACTTTCGGAAAAATGTCATCCACACAATTCCGAAGACTGCAAGAGCTGACAAGTGCGAGAATAATCGCTCAATCAACCTAACAGCTTATGCATCCAAGTTGTTGACAAGAATAATACACAGAAGACTGGAAAAGAAAACTGAGGCTGTGAAAAATGAAGATAAATTTGGCTTTAGGAAAGACAAAGCCACCAGAGAGGCAAGTCTGACGTTGCGGTTGATAATGGAAGTAAAACTAAAGAATAATCAAGACGCGTTCACAGCACTTGTCGACCTGGAAAGAGCGTTCGACAGTGATAAATGGTGCAAGATGTTCGAAATTCTAAGAAAAATAGGGATAAGCTAGAGAGAGAGAGAGACGGGTAATATACAATACGTACAAGAACAAAGAGGGAATAATGAGAGTGGGAGAGTGGACGACCAAGAATGAAGCGCTCGGATTAAAAAAGGTGTGAGACAGGGATGCAGTGTTTCGCACCTACTGTTCAATCAGTGCATCGATGAAGCAATGATGGAAATAAAAGGAAGGTGAAGGATTGGAATTAAAATTCAAGGTGAAAGGATTTCGGTGGTACGATTCGCTGATGACATTGTTATCCTGAGTGAAAGTGAAGAAGATTTCCATGATCTGTTGAATGGAATGAACAGTTTAATGAGTACAGATTATGGGTTGATAGTAAATCGAAGAAAGGCGAAAGTCATGAGAAGTAGTAGAAATGAGAACAGCGAGAAAATTAACATTGGGATTGATGGTCACGAAGTAGATGACGTTAAGGAATTCTGCTATCTAGGCATCAAAATAAACAATGACGGCCAGAGCAAAGAAGACATCAGAAGCAGACTAGCAATGGCAAAAAGGGATTGCTGTCCAAGAGAAGTCTACTACTCTCAAACGTAGGCCTTAATTTGAGGAAGAAATTTCTGAGAACGTACGTTTGGAGGACAGCATCGTCTGATAGTGAAACACGGTAGTCAGAAAACCGGAACAGAAGAGAATGAAAGCATCTGATATGTGGTGTTACAGACGAATGTTGAAAATTAGATGGATTGATAAGATTAGGAACGAGGAGATTCTGCGCGTTATCAGAGAGGAAAGAAATACGAGGAATGCACTGACAAGGAGAAGGAACAAAATGATAGGACATCTGTTAAGACATCTGGGAATGGCTCCCATGGTACTAGAGGCAGCAGTAGAGCGCAGAAACTTTAGAGGAAGACAGAGATTGGAATACATCAAGCAAATAATTGAGGACTATGCTACGTTGAGATGAAGAGACAGAAGACAAAAAAAATTGCTACTGTCAAACCCATATTCTTCCCTGTTTTCTATTCTTTCCCCTACTACCACGCTACTGTCACACATGATACTAGATTTTCGCCTCTCTTCTACACTAAATTCCACGTTCAGTGTCCTCAGACGCTCTGTGTCTTCGTCCCCTGCTTGTGACGTCAGCATGTATACCTGAACGGTTGTTGTTGCGATTGGTTTGTTGCCGATTCTAGTGATAGTAATCCGACCACTCCGCTGTTTACCGAAACTCACTCTATGTCCTACCTTCCTATTCATGACGCTATTTTGTGCTGATGTCGATATTAGCGTACGTTCTGCTGAGCATAAATCCTTATTTCACTTCGCTGACCCCAATACATCTAGGCTGAGCTTTGACACTTCCTTTTCAGATTTCTTAGCTTCGCTAACACACTCAGACTTCAGCTATTCCACACTCAGACTCGTTTCGTTGGTTATCCAGCTTTTTCTCGTCGTCACCTCTCCCTTGGCTGTCCGCTCCGGGAGATACATGTCCGGCACATTTCCGGAATATTTTGCCAACGGAGAGGTTATCATGACGATTTTTCAGTCATAGGTGATATGTCCTACGTATTATATTAAGTGTCTTTAATGAAGTGGTTTGCATTGTCGTCTGCATTCTGACGCCGTCGATAACTACTGATTCCTCTGCCCTTTAGGGACAGTTTACCATACCGATGGCAAGACGGTGCCTTGCGGCCTCTCCAACTAGGTTGTTAGAAGAACGAGGGGTAGTGTTTGTATTGGAAGTTTTCAGTCGTATTTGGAGATCATAATTTTATTTTTATGGGGATCATTGATGAGGGGACTTAGATGAATATGACACACGTCAAGAATCTTATAGACCGTCTTCGTCTTAAAATTGAATTCATTATCGAGAAAGGCTAGAGATGGTATAATAGAATATTTTCGTGATGTCTCGTAAGAGTGACTAACTTTTCATCCAATGCGGCTACAGTCAACCAAGAAGGAGACAGTTTCTTGGTCTCCTTCTTAAGTCTAACATGGAATACTGAGGAATGTTACTTAATCTTGAATTAACAATGTGCACATAATAACAATAATAATAATAATAATAATAATAATAATGAAAAACTGTAGTATTAAATATTTCAGTCCCGTAAAATCGTGATATGTTCACGTTCCTTTCAAAACGGATTTAGTTTGTACTATCAGAAATACGCAGCAGCAACACCAAGAGAACTGAATCTAGAGAAGAGCTGAAATTGTCAGCGGCAAGGAGGAGTCACAGGCGACGTCTGTGCGGCTATCTGGACACGCTGTGGCGGAAACTGGAAGTTTTACCATGACAGACCAGTCTGATATTTTTCAAACTTTGTCAGTAGTTCGTGTTATAACGGGTATTAAATGATCAAACTTTCATATCATTCAGACCTGACATCCAGCGTCATAAACACTCTGTGAACGACTTCTTCGAGAATTTCTCGCCATCTTGAAACCCATGCTTTGTCAATTCACGAAGATTGCTGACTAGAGGCCGAGACGAAGATATACTTCCTTCTACAGCAGCCCAGTAAACTGTATGAATGACAAATCAGGGGACGCGCTGGTCACTTGGTCACTCGTCGATTCGTACATTCCTCAAGATGTTTATGATGTGAGAGGTCGTGCACTATTCTGCTGAAATATGTCAACTGGAACCACTCACATGAAGCACAGGGTTTATAATTCTTGGCATGTACTGGCGAGCGTTCAGCTTCCGTTTGCCAATTTCGAAATCGTTCCCGCTGTCAAATCCAATAGCTGTCGACACCACGAATCTGTCAGTATCTTGAGGGCCCCTGTGTGTGTGTGTGTGTGTGTGTGTGTGTGTGTGTGTGTGTGTGTGTATGTGTGGTTTGAGGTTTTCGGGCGCTAAACAGCGTGGTCATCAGCGCCCAAACGCATAGAAACAGGAACACATGCGATGAAGGGACGAACAGCGAACAAGGAGAACGGCTAAAAGACACAGGCCTGACGCAGTTCCAAATCCTCTTATGCAGAGGCAAAACAAGAGGAAAAGAAACGCACTAAAAAAGGAAAGGAAACACAAGGAAAAGAGAACAGAAATCGAAGTGAAACAAGTAGGTTATCGTAACTGGCGGACCTCTCACCTAAAACCTGGGTGAGCCAGTCACCCAGCAGCACATTAAAATCCTCTCCCTAAAATCCGAGGCAACAAATTGGACAGGACACAAAACCGTAAGACCTTAACCACAGTCGTTGCGTCGTCTTGCAAAATAGAGGGCAAATCCGGTGGCAAGGAAACCACCGCCCTGGCGTTTACCATCTTTGATGCCGAATTGTTTGCGATCTTGCGGGCATTGGAGCATCTGTTCTGACTCCCTGAGTGCCCTTCAGACCATGCAACACTTGTACCCAGCGGATACGGTCGTCCAGAACATCCATGACGCCCTACTCCACCTGCAACGGCAGGGGAAGGAGGTTTCCTTCTGCTGGGTGCCGGGGCACGTGGGTATTAGGGGAAACGAACCGGCGGATGTGGCTGCCAAAGATGCATGTTCCCTCCCTCAAGTTGTTGAATGTGCCGTCCCCCTCCATGCTGTTACCTCCCTTTTGCGTTTTCGTGTTATGCGTCAATGGGAAGAGGAGTGGCTGGCAGCCGGTGAAAATAAGCTGCGTTTGGTCAAGGCCACCACGCGGCCATGGCGTACGCCCTACCTTTCGTGCAGGCGGGATGAGGTTCTCCTCACTCGCCTCCGCATCGAGCACAGTCCCTTAACGCATGGTTTTTTACTCCGGCGGGAGGACCCCCCAATCTGCAGTGCTTGTGGCGTCCAGATTACTGTCCGCCACATTTAACTTGACTGTCCTTTATTCTCTGACCAGGCCTTTCAACAGGTTGCCTATGGAAAAAGTAGTTTTATCTGGACCTCCACAAACACAAGTGATATCCAGCATAGGACACAGGAGAACGGCGCTCAGTGTCCCAGTTTGGCTCTACACCACGCGGGTCTCCGTTGCCTGAGGCGGGGTGTCAGCGGAGGTCGAGGCACGGCGACTCCGGATCTCAGTCCAGCCTCCGTTGTCCTGGTGCCGGCGGTCAGTTGTCTCCTCCCCACTCTGTCGCCTCGGGGCCACCTCGTCAACACAGGTTCTGTGGTCACACATCTGTGTCACGTGTCGGTGTGACGTTTACAAATCCTTCTTGTCAAAGATTCGACCTTTCTCATGTTCAGGGAGATGGCGTTAAGCTGAACGTGCTCGAACTCTGGACGTTCCGTGTTGAGATCTGCCCATGAACAGTTCCAGTAGCGTCAGACACACACTGTGTCATCACATCACATTTCATCTGTAGGACCTGCCGCAGTGGCCGAGCGGTTCTAGGGACTCCAATCTGGAACCGCGCGACCGCTACGGTCGCAGGTTCGAATCCTGCCCCGGTCATGGATGTGTGTGATGTCCTTAGGTTAGTTAGGTTTAAGTAGTTCTAAGTTCTAGGGGACTATAACCTCATATGTTAAGTCCCATACTGCTCAGAACCATTTCATCTGTAAGAGTCCCTTCCCTCCGTACTGAAAATAGTGAAAGTAATGTCGCATATGGATAAGAATTCGATCAACATATCCCACAGACATAAAGTTACTGACATAAGAGTTTGGTAACGTTAAGATTTCCATGCTGTAATTCTTATCATTTCTAACAGTACGTATAAATTTAGTTTCTAAACGTAAATTCTGCTTTCGTACTCACTGTAAGCTGATGATGACAGAAAGTGAAATTTGTGTTTCTACAGAAATCAGATCTGTTAGGGAGTTCACTAGTATATCGTCCATCTTCTTGTCCAGCACTCGAAGCCATCATGGCGGTACACCGGGATCTCCTCTCCAACAACTTGCGAGACGCTGCGCAGCTGTTCTCACTCGGTGCGACGCACCTCTCACAACTGGTGGTTCCACTCGCGTTCGAACACATGGTAAGTGGTGTTTTTCCCCCTCTTTTGAGCTGTGTTATGTGTAGCAGGGACGAGAAGTGACACACACTACCTCTTGTTAAGTGGTCAGTTTCCTGATTAATTTGCCTCACACTGTCGTTTCCTTTGCCTCTCCGACTGTAATGTTCAGTTCGTTCACGAGCGCCGGCCTGTCTCTACGTCTCTAATCCTCGTTGGGTCATTAGACATGGAGCACAATCCCAGAACGTTAACTACAGCGAAGAAAGTCGTCTGTATAGTTTTTCGTATTTTACAATAATTTGGGTAACTTCGTATCACATCCTGCTTAATGTACGTAAACCTATTGCCTGCATGTGCTTGATAGCTTTCCGGGAATTACGCCGGATAATATTGTAGAAACCGCACAATATTTCAGCGAGACAACTGCCCGCCATCTTCAGGTGCTACGCGCTAGCTCGGTTGGTCATGTGTTGTATGTGGTCCCCCCAGAGTAATTTCCGGTCCATCCAGACACCGAGGTATTTGACTTTCTCACGGAAACGTATTGGGCGTGCATGTAGTGTTATTGGTCTGCAGTATCGGTGTTTGCGCAGTTGCTTCGGTCTTCTAGTGATCAGAACGGCTTCGCTCTCGTCGACGTTTACTCTAACACGCCATTTCTCCAACCAAGGCTCAGCCACTCTGAGTGCAGTCTGTAAACGTGACGTAATGTTTGATGGTTTCCAACCTTGCGCGAGGATGGCTGTGTCATCCGCGTAGATTGCCATCGTTGTGTTGTGTGTGGCCGGCCGGTGTGGCCGTGCGGTTAAAGGCGCTTCAGTCTGGAACCGCGTGACCACTACGGTCGCAGGTTCGAATCCTGCCTCGGGCATGGATGTGTGTGATGTCGTTAGGTTTACGTAGTTCTAAGTTCTAGGGGACTTATGACCACAGATGTTGAGTCCCATAGTGCTCAGAGCCATTTGAACCATTTTGTTGTGTGTGGTTGGGAGATCGTTTATGTAGAGGATAAACAGTAGGGGCCCTAGGATGCTTCCCTGGGGTACTCCCGCGTGTATACCGTGTCGTGTTGATTGTTTTCCCTGCACGTCAGTGTTGAAACTTCTGTCTGTGAGGTATGAGTGTATTAGACGCACCAGCCCGTCGGGGAATCCCGCGTCGCTGAGTTTTCGAATGAGGCCGTTGTGCCATAGACGGTCGAAAGCCTTTTCGATGTCCAGGAACACCGCCCCTGTAGCTTTGTTTATGTTGAATCCATGTGTTGTATGTTCAACGACCCGTAAGAGCTGTTGTGTTGTGGAGTGGTGATTCCTGAAGCCGAATTCCTCCGGTCTCAGGATGTCATTTGTTATGCAGTGCCTAGTGATGCGTTTGAGTATCACCTTCTCAACAATCTCACTGAGCGAGCTCACTGGGGGAGGCTGTGGTCTTTCCCGGCTTCCTGAACATCAGGACCTTGGCCGTCTACCAAAAGGCGGGGAAGTGTTGGTGTTTTAGTATGGCATTCGTTATATGTGTTAGGTACTAAGTAGCTTTATCCGTGAACTCCTGGAGGACACGGTTTTGAATGCCATCATGACCAGGGGCTCTCCTAGCAGCGGAATGCATTGTATCCCAGGAGACTTCGGCTGTGCTAGCATGTCGAATGTCGTTGCGCGATGGTTGGACTAGAATGCGTGTAACCTCTTGGTCAGTAGCAAGTGTGAACACTGGATCTGATGGTACCAGGTTCGGTGTAAATGACGCTGCGAGTGTGCGGGCCATTAGTTCTGCTTTCTCTTCCGCTGAGTATGCAGGTCCGTCAGGCCCTTGAAGCGTTGGGGTGTATATTTTCTCCCTGGTGAAGTGTCGGGCTAGTTGCCACACGCAAGGTCGCGCGGTGTCCAGCCCTTCAAGGTTTTGGTTCCACTGTTGTGTTCCATGTGTTTGTATTTTATAGTGTATGATGCCCTGTGCCTATTAATGTGCCGTTTGAAGTACTGACGCCTGGTCCGCTGCCATTGTCTCCTGAGGCGATTTCTCATTGAGATTAGGCCCAGGATTTCCTGGGGCAGGGGCGCACTGTGTTGTTGTGAAGTGCGATCAGGTATGGTGCCTGCCATTGCGTCCTGAACGGCGTTAGTGAGGGTTTCTACTGTCTCGTCAATTTGTGCTGTTTCATTAATTTCGTGTATGGGTGGGATGTGGCTATCGAGCGTTTCCTTGAACGATGTCCAATTCGCACGCCCGCAGTCCAACATCTTGCGTTGTTCCACGTGCTGCAGTGTTTCCTCAATGTATAGTATTACAGGTTGGCGGTTTGAGGGCAGATCGTTTTCAACGGCAACGTTGAGTGTCGATGTAATGCCCTTGATGAGGGCCATGTCTATCACGTCTGGCCTGTGACCCCTCTGATAGGGAATGTGCGTCGGTTCAGTCGGCGTTAGTATAATGTAGTTTCTGCCTAGTGAATGTTCGTACAGTTTTTTGCCGTTGGGATTTCGTATGCGTGAATTCCATTCTGCCAGCCGCGGTGGTCTCGCGGTTAAGGCGCTCAGTCCGGAACCGCGCGTCTGCTACGGTCGCCGGTTCGAATCCTGCCTCGGGCATGGATGTGTGTGATGTTCTTAGGTTAGTTAGGTTTAAGTAGTTCTAAGTTCTAGGGGACTGATGACCACAGAAGTTAAGTCCCATAGTGCTCAGAACCATTTGAACCATTTGAACCAATTCCATTCTGTGTGTTTAGCGTTCAGATCTCCAGCGACTATTACTCGCGATGAAATGTTGAGTAGTGTGCTGATATCCCGTGTTGAAATGCTTACAGGGCTGTTGTATACCGATATCAGTGTGGTGTAGGCTCCGTTGAACTTGACCCTGACGGCCGTGGCCTCGATTTTTTCCAGTTCAGGGAGCTCTTATGTTTGTGTGCTCAATGTCTTTGTGTATGACGATTGCAGTTTCACCTGCCACGGCGTTGCCCGGTCGGTCGGTACGATAGACGCAGTAGCCAGGAAAGTTTAATTGTTTGTGCGGTTTAAGATTAGTCTCGCTCAGTAGCGCGACAAGGGTTCCCTTGCGCTCCATGAACGCGGCAAATTCTGCCCTTTTGTTGTGGATCGAGTGTGCATTCCAGAACAGGATCTGTGATAGTGTGTGCGGGTTTGCTTTATGGGCCGGGTGTGGTATATTATTCATGTAACAGTGTGAAAGAGTGTTGTGATGGCAGTGTGTATGACAGCCCAGTATTGCCCGAGTTCGGTGCTCATGAGCTGGGTGATGAGTGTAGTGACGGCCGTCAGTACCTTGGTAAGGATTTGAACGGTCGTGTGCCGAGGGAATAGTGTTTCCAGTATTCCCCCAGGTGATGTGTTGGTGTTGGGTGTGGCAGCCTGAGTGCTGTTGTGGAGTTAGCGGCCGCTTGTGCCGGTATTGGTCTGTTGTTAGGAGTGACATTTGTGTTTATGTTTTGTGACGGAGGTTGTGGCTGAGAAGCTCGCCAATTTATATGCTGACTTTCTAGAACAGCGCAGGCGCCAACGGGGCATAACGTTATGGAAGACCAATCGTAGACAGCGTCGAATACCAGAGCCCTCTGCTGGAGAAACGGGTCGCGGTCTGCGAAAGCGCGCCGCGGCGCGGGAAATGCGGCCGCGAGCGACGGACCCCGTTCGCGCGAGCGAGGTGTTGGCGCGCGTTTTAAGCATCTGCTCTAAGGCTTCCCATGCGTTGACTCGGTGCAGCTGCTAAACTGCGGCTGACGTGTCCTTAGTGCCGCCAAGGCTGGCTCCCAAGCTTTGCTCAGGTGAAACCCCGTGTCTCTGTTTATTAGGTCACTGCTTATACGTATTTCGACCGCCTCTTTGATGATGGAGTCCCAGTATGTGGAAGCATGAGAGAGGATCTTGGTTTCTTCATAATTCATGCCGTGTCCCGTGTCTAGGCAGCGTTCAGCAACCGCAGATTTCTCTGGCTGACCCAACCTCGTGTGAAGTTTATGTTCGTCGCACCTGTCATTAACCGTACGACACGTCTGGCCAATATAAGACTTCCACATTGCACGGGACCCGTTTCTCCAGCAGAGGGCTCTCGTATTCGACGCTGTCTACGATTGGTCTTCGATGACGTTATGCCCCAATAGCGCCTGCGCTGTTCTAGAAAGCCAGCATATAAATTGGCGAGCTTCTCAGCGATGCGACAGTAGCACCTGAAGATGGAGGCAGTTGTCTCGCTGAAATATTGTGCGGTTTCTACAATATTATCCGGCGTAATTTCCGGGAACCTATCAAGCAGATGCAGGGCCGGGAAAGCCCCAAACAGCACATCTATTGCCTGCATGTTTACTGGAGGTAGATCTAGATTCAATGATTTTATCTCAGTATCTGCGAATTTGTTTGTTCGGAATCTGTTGCAACCAAGGGAGAGTAGGGGAGAAAGGGGGTAAGAGATTACATAGCCAGCGTAATTACAGTATTTAATAATGTATCATATGAACAATCTTTTTCCCCGATATGGATGCCATAGAAAATATTCTTATCCATCGTAACTTTAACGAGCATTTGTAATTTAATGGAAATTCAGCTGCTAGGGCCACTCTAGGAACACTCATTTTGTTTCGGCTGCCAAGAAATGGTCTACATTCGTGAAACATATTTGCTTACTGGTAGCAGTCCTATTGATATCATACAATTCAACTCTTTAATGCGATGAGGTATTCTCGTTTGAAAAAAGAAGAGGAACTTTAAATTCAAAATTGTTGAGGCTTTCGTGGCCACTTGTTGACAAACTGCCTACTGGCTTCTGTCTCGGGTTCTTCGGCCGACGTTCATCTAATGATTTTTCTGACGTTTCGCCAGCACGAGTGGCTGGCATTGTCAAAGCTTCACCCTCCATTGCTGGTGGTGAACTGGAGCCGAGCTCGCGGGTGCAGACTTTATGTACCTGGCGCGCCAACATCCTAGGGCTTCTCCGCGGTCATTTCCGGTGCGGTTCTCCTCCTGCTACCTGAGACGGTCGTTCGCTGCAGTACGGGAAGCCAGGATCCGTTTACCTTAAGGCTTTCCTCTTTCTTGTTCAAACTGTTCGCGTGTTTTTGTATTTCCACAGCTTCTCTGAACAAGCGCGTGTGATAGTGCTTCTCTACATCCAGAACTTCCGTGTCTGCGAATTTTATTACGTGGTCGGTCTCATTCAGTGCGTGCTCTGCCACGGCCGATTTCTCCACCTGCCCCAACCTGCAATGTCGCTTATACTCTTTGATCCTGGTGTTAATGGATCGTCCAGTCATTCCAACATAAACTTTTCCGCATGTGCAAGGAATACGGTATATTCCCGACATTGCAAGTGGGTCTCTTTTCTCCTTCGCCGATCTAAGACACTCTTTGATCTTCCTTGTCGGTTTGAAAATCGTCTTTACACCATGTTTGCGCAATATACGGCCGATTCTGTCCGTCACTCTGGGAATGTAGGGCAGAAAGGCCGTACCCGACATTTCTTTTTCTTTAAATTGGTAGTAAAGTATTCTAAAAATGAGCTTTTTTCGTAAATGGTAGTTACCCGGATGTCTCAACTTCCTTACTAACTTTCGTTGCGATTTCACCCATGTTAAAAAATTCAGAATGTGTTATGGCTGTTGCAGTTTCACTTCCAAAGTCCCATGCCGGAAGTAAAACTCGGAGACGTAAATCATACAAATTAACCAGCTTCCATTGTAATTCCATTAAAATTGATGCATAATATTATGACAAATAAAAAATGCAACACACTCATACAGAAGTTTACACACATCCTAGGCACGATCCCATAGGTGCATAAGCCAAAATATTTCTGCTATCAAACGTTATAAGTTACTGAATAGAAATGAATACCTGTGAACAGCTCTGCGCCGTATTAGCTACCCCAACATTTTTCTTGTAATAATACGGTCCATTGGATTTGAGGGTAATCGGTTCCTTCAAGGGGCAAAAATGGTGAAACCGTGTGCCTACTAGCCGTTAGGCGCACGTAATTAACTGCCACAAAGAATTAAAAACTACCTCTGACAATGAACCTCAGCAATAACGGACGATTTCCATTCACGTTATTAATCTTGAATCGATAGAACACACATGACAGATTTTCTCATCCGCACAGACACCGTTCAGAAACCAAAGTCAATTTATGTCAGAGAAGCCAAAGTTGATTCATTACGGATGTGGTTATAACTATCGTAGACCCGGCTATACGTTATTTCGGGTGGCGGTGTGGACACCAAAGACTGGCAACCATTTGTATTCTACATCTACATCTACATCCACATCCATACTCCGCAAGCCACCTGACGGTGTGTGGCGGAGGGTACTTTGAGTACCTCTATTGGTTCTCCCTTCTATTCCAGTTTCGTATTCTTCGTGGAAGGAAAGATTGTCGATATGCTTCTGCGTGGGCTCTAATCTCTCTGATTTTATCCTCATGGTCTCTTCGCGAGATATACGTAGGAGGGAGCAATATACTGCTTGACTCCTCGGTGAAGCTATGTCCTCGAAACTTCAACAAAAGCCCGTACCGGGCTACTGAGCGTCTCTCCTGCAGAGTCCTTCCACTGGAGTTTATCTATCATCTCCGTAACGCTTTCGCGATTACTAAATGATCCTGTAACGAAGCGCGCTGCTCTCCGTTGGATATTTTCTATCTCTTCTATCAACCCTATCGGGTACGGATCCCACACTGCTGAGCAGTATTCAAGCAGTGGGCAAACACGTGTACTATAATCTACTTCCTTTGTTTTCGGATTGCATTTCCTTAGGATTCTTCCAATGAATCTCAGTCTGGCATCTGCTTTACCGACGATCAACTTTATATGATCATTCCATTTTAAATCACTCCTAATGCGTCATCCCAGATAATTTGTAGAATTAACTGCTTCCAGTTGCTGACGTGCTATATTGTAGCTAAATGATAAAGGATCTTTCTTTCTATGTATTCGCAGCACATTACACTTGTCTACATTGAGATTAAATTGCCATTCCCTGCACCATGCGTCAATACGTTGCAGATCCTCCTGCATTTAAGTACAATTTTCCATTGTTACAACCTCTCGATATACTACAGCTTCATCCGCAGAAGGCCTCAGTGAACTTTCGATGTTATCCACAAGGTCATTTATGTGTATTGTGACTAGCAACGGTCCTACGACACTCCCCTGCGGCACACCTGAAATCACTCTTACTTCGGAAGACTTCTCTCCATTGAGAATGACATGAGGCTTTCCATTATCTAGGAACTCTTTAACCCAATCACACAATTGGTCTGATAGTCCATATGCTCTTACTTTGTTTCTTAAACGACTGTGGGGAACCGTATCGAACGCCTTGCGGAAGTCAAGAAACACGGCATCTACCTGGGAACCCGTGTCTATGGCCCTCTGAGTCTCGTGGACGAATAGCGCGAGCTGGGTTTCACACGGTCGTCTTTTTCGAAACCCATCCTTATTCCTACAGAGTAGATTTCTAGTCCCCAGAAAAGTCGTTATACTCGAACATGATACATGTTCCAAAATTCTACAACTGATCGACATTAGAGATATAGGTCTTTAGTTCTGCACATCTGTTCGACGTCCCTTCTTGAAAATGGGGATGACATGTGCCCTTTTCCAATCTTTTGGAACGCTACGCTCTTATAGAGTCCAACGGTACACCTCTGCAAAGAGGAGTGGGGGGCAAGTTTCTTCGCGTACCCTGTGTAAAATCGAACTGGTATCCCATCAGGTCCGACGGCCTTTGCTCTTTTGAGCGATTTTAATTGTTTTTCCATCCCTCTGTCATCTATTTCGATATCTACCATTTTGTCATCTGTGCTACAATCTAGAGAAGGAACTACAGTGCAGTCTTCCTCTGTGAAACAGCTTTGGAAAAAGACATTTAGTATTTCGGCCTTTAGTCTGTCACCCTCTGTTTCAGTAACATTTTGGTCACAGAGTGTCTGGACATTTTGTTTTGATCCACATACCGCCTTGACATAAGACAAAAATTTCTTAGGATTTTCTGCCAAGTCAGTACATAGAAGTTTATTATGTAAGTCGACACCCGGCATCGTAAAATTACTACTACCCAACCTTAAGGATGTCCCAGTTTACAACTTAACGTCTGTACGTGAACTAATATACAGCTCTATATAATGGCTTCACTACTTCCCACCATAACGTTCACCTGTCCAGAGCCTGCGTCTCTGAGACCACGTGTTGACGCTGTCGACCTCGTCTACTGACCTACTACTGCAGTCACCTCACATTGCCACAGTCCCCACGAAAGGCTCGTAAGAGTGATAAGGGCCCTGTTCTCTTGCAGTCTCCAAGCAAAACATTTAACGAATATGTTAAGAATAATGGAAATGTACGCGGCACTCACAACCGCATTTTCCGCTTTTCGCGAGCATTCGTCTTAATAACTGCGATTTCTGTGCACGCCTGCAGATCTAACTCACACTTTCATTGTCTCTGATATCTCCGCTTGTGATTTTTGAACACTACCACCAGAGATTCTCCCACAAATGCCGAGTGACAGATACTGGTCTTAAGACAGTTATAGCTACACTGCGCATTATTCGCGCCTGACTTCTAACGTTACTACACGTGAAAATAAAAATGGCATAATATGATCAGTGGAGTCGTTGTAAGTTTTTGTGTCGTCCGTGAAGTGTGTAAGCACCTAAAATGTCGTGTCAAGGTCAAATTGCTTCTTTTGTGAAGAAAAATCGGCGGTTCCTAGTGCAGTGAATTGATAAGATTTTGGGGACAGAAAGTCTTCTTTCAAGAATTTTATGGAATTAAGCTGGATGATACGAGAGATTGATTCCAAGGGCTCTTGCATAAACAACAGCAGTTGAGGAGCGCTACGTGTTGTTTTGGATACATTGCAGTACTTTTCGTGATTTCCATATAGTGAAGGTTTAATGCAGTTGCTAAAAATCTCGTGCTTTTATCAGTTTTCAGTCGTGTCGTGTCTTCTGTGATTCAAAACTTACGTTCAGTGAATATCTGTGTGTTGTTTACATTTTGTGGTCTTACGTCTACCAACAAACTGCACAACCCACTCAAAGATAAGGTTTCACTAATTATTACTTTATTACAGCTTGACTGTGTTGCAGATCAAAAGTATCATCATGTGTGGCAAATGTGGCTGTTGACGCAGTTTAGTTAACACGGTACGAACAGGTCAAGACTGTGGGTTTATGTTTCACTCGGGTGATTGTACAGGGTAAACCACTAATGCGTCAGATGCGGCTCTACCATGGAGTTGTAGGTAATGCAGTCGAGGCCAGAAAATCGTGGAAGGGGAAAGAAAGATTTGTGCCTTCGGGCAGAATCAGAAATGACGTATTTTGAATCAGCTATATTTAAGGGGAATAGACGATTGGAGCAGGGAAAATATGACAAGTAATAGGCAAACGGAGAAAACCTCAGAAATCACATTTCAGATTCCGGTTAGCAATTAAATGGACTTGTTACCTAAAGTAGGAGAAGAGCCTCAACCGGTTTTTGAGCTACACAGAGTGCAGCAAACTCGCAGCAACAGCCTTAAGCCGACATCGATAGGAAAAAAAAGAAAAAAAACAGTGCTGCTAGTAGCTAGATAGCAGTCAGAGGAGAGCTGTAGGCCAAATGATATAAATGATGCCCGCATCTCGTGGTCGTGCGGTAGCGTTCTCAGTTTCCACGCCCGGGTTCCCGGGTTCGATTCCCGGCGGGGTCAGGGATTTTCTCTGCCTCGTGATGGCTGGGTGTTGTGTGATGTCCTTAGGTTAGTTAGGTTTAAGTAGTTCTAAGTTCTAGGGGACTGATGACCATAGATGTTAAGTCCCATAGTGCTCAGAGCCGGCCATATAAATAATACAGGAAAAGCTGGATGTATAACACAAAGTCACAATCTTCGTGGTGTCTAGTACCAAGCTCAGTTAGGTGACAGAACATCGCAGCTTTCTTGATTCGGAGGATAAAGTACTTTTAGAGGAAGCAGCACGAGACAGGCTGGCTAGCGACTTATACACTCCTGGAAATGGAAAAAAGAACACATTGACACCGGTGTGTCAGACCCACCATACTTGCTCCGGACACTGCGAGAGGGCTGTACAAGCAATGATCACACGCACGGCACAGCGGACACACCAGGAACCGCGGTGTTGGCCGTCGAATGGCGCTAGCTGCGCAGCATTTGTGCACCGCCGCCGTCAGTGTCAGCCAGTTTGCCGTGGCATACGGAGCTCCATCGCAGTCTTAAACACTGGTAGCATGTCGCGACAGCGTGGACGTGAACCGTATGTGCAGTTGACGGACTTTGAGCGAGGGCGTATAGTGGGCATGCGGGAGGCCGGGTGGACGTACCGCCGAATTGCTCAACACGTGGGGCGTGAGGTCTCCACAGTACATCGATGTTGTCGCCAGTGGTCGGCGGAAGGTGCACGTGCCCGTCGACCTGGGACCGGACCGCAGCGACGCACGGATGCACGCCAAGACCATAGGATCCTACGCAGTGCCGTAGGGGACCGCACCGCCACTTCCCAGCAAATTAGGGACACTGTTGCTCCTGGGGTATCGGCGAGGACCATTCGCAACCGTCTCCATGAAGCTGGGCTACGGTCCCGCACACCGTTAGGCCGTCTTCCGCTCACGCCCCAACATCATGCAGCCCGCCTCCAGTGGTGTCGCGACAGGCGTGAATGGAGGGACGAATGGAGACGTGTCGTCTTCAGCGATGAGAGTCGCTTCTGCCTTGGTGCCAATGATGGTCGTATGCGTGTTTGGCGCCGTGCAGGTGAGCGCCACAATCAGGACTGCATACGACCGAGGCACACAGGGCCAACACCCGGCATCATGGTGTGGGGAGCGATCTCCTACACTGGCCGTACACCACTGGTGATCGTCGAGGGGACACTGAATAGTGCACGGTACATCCAAACCGTCATCGAACCCATCGTTCTACCATTCATAGACCGGCAAGGGAACTTGCTGTTCCAACAGGACAATGCACGTCCGCATGTATCCCGTGCCACCCAACGTGCTCTAGAAGGTGTAAGTCAACTACCCTGGCCACCAAGATCTCCGGATCTGTCCCCCATTGAGCATGTTTGGGACTGGATGAAGCGTCGTCTCACGCGGTCTGCACCTCCAGCACGAACGCTGGTCCAACTGAGGCGCCAGGTGGAAATGGCATGGCAAGCCGTTCCACAGGACTACATCCAGCATCTCTACGATCGTCTCCATGGGAGAATAGCAGCCTGCATTGCTGCGAAAGGTGGATATACACTGTACTAGTGCCGACATTGTGCATGCTCTGTTGTCTGTGTCTATGTGCCTGTGGTTCTGTCAGTGTGATCATGTGATGTATCTGACCCCAGGAATGTGTCAATAAAGTTTCCCCTTCCTGGGACAATGAATTCACGGTGTTCTTATTTCAATTTCCAGGAGTGTATATAGGACTAAAGATGACGTGGAGAAACAGGAGTAGCAACAGTTCACACCCATGTGGGGTTTGTGGAGGTTTTACAGCGCCATGACTATCCCAGGGTTAACACGGCTGTTACGCATGCAAACATAGAACTGAGTGGATTGCTTTTGACAAACTATATCTAGTATCTGTGCTGTGCCCTTCGATGCAATTGGGAGATAGGGATGCAGAAGTCGTGGTCAGCAACAGAATGTGAGCGAGAAGGAAAGATTAGCTTTGCATCTTCCTGAAACTTAAGAGGAACCCACAAGCACAGACTAAAAAAATCCCTGTGGTCACTGGAGTAAGAGGGGCACATTTTTTAGGTTCGATTCAGGTTACAGACTTACATTATTGACAGAAATTGCAACAGAACAGGACCATAATATAGCTAACAATTTCCAGAAAAATAAAATTAATTTGTTTCGTCTGAACATTGGAAAAAATATAGAAGAGCTTCTTGTATGTCTACAAGAAGTGAAAAATTCCGAAGTGACAGAGGTTCTGTGCACCTCCGAACACCACATAACCACAGGGATGGAGAAGTTAAATGTCAGGAATTATATTCTAACACCGTCGTCTTGCAGTTAACTCGGATAAAGAAGGAGCTGCAGCATATTTAAAAGTAGTTCACAGATCAAAATACTGAAACGAATAGTTTTCGTGCAGATCAGAGTCTAGAAACATATGCTTGTGGGTTGTTACAACAGAATACTTCTCTGGTAGCTACAACAATCTACAACAGTCTAGGAAACTTTCACCAATTTATTCCAAATCTGGACGCATTATTGAGCTGCCTGTCAGACAAAAAGAAACAGTAAGTAGTGTTGGAGATTGCAATGTAGATTTCATAAAAGATATGGATAGAAAAAGTGACCTGGAATCATTATTTGGATGTTAAGTCTATTTTTGGTAGCCAGTTCCAAACTCGTGTGCGGCAAGATCTTAGGACACAGGTTGATAACATTTTATAGATATTTCTCAGGCTGCAACAATTAATGTGTACCCAACTATTAATATACTAGCTGATTATGACACGTAGTTCATGGAAATAAACAATGTAGGACTTTACAGTCCTGAGGCAGTTTCTTACAAAGCAGTGACTGAATACAATGTTTAAAGAGTAAGTTAAAAGAGAAGGTATGAGATGATAACGTGTGTCGATATTTGAAAGTTTCTTTGTGACAGAATTATTCAGAAAATCTATTAAAGAGATAAATAAGCTGTGGATAACTAAGGAAATTAAAATCTAAAGGAAGAGGGAAGGACAGAATAAGTCGAGACGTAGCACTACTTGGATGCTACAAAAAAATACTGCAAAAGTTCAAGGGTAGGATTAAAATGTCAAGAAGCATGAATATTCTGACAGAAATTAATACTCCGGATAACAAATTCAGAATTGTATGAAATATTGTCTGATCATAGACATGACAACCAGTCAGTGTACAAGATGCTGTGAACAGTTAAACTAAATGACACGTTCCGGCTGATAATTCACAAGTTGCGAGTGCTCAAATAATCACCTTTTAAACGTAGCGGTAAATATGGGATTGAATGGTTTGGTGGAAGCAGCAAGAATATATTAAAAATGTTACGCCATAGAACTTTGAGCAACTAGAAGTGACACCAACATTCTTCACTGAAATTCGCAAAATTATAAATATTCTAAAACCAGAAATTCATTTCGTGCTGATGGAATTTCAAACATAATTCTGACAGTTGCTCAAATTTAAATAATTTGTCCGCAGCTCGTGGTCGTGCGGTAGCGTTCTCGCTTCCCGCACCCGGGTTCCCGGGTTCGATTCCCGGCGGGGTCAGGGATTTTCTCTGCCTCGTGATGACTGGGTGTTGTGTGATGTCCTTAGGTTAGTTAGGTTTAAGTAGTTCTACGTTCTAGGGGACTGATGACCATAGATGTTAAGTCCCATAGCGCTCAGAGCCATTTGAACCATTTTTTAAATAATTTAATAACAAATATCAACAGTGATACATGTAATGCATCACTGGCAAACGGAATTCTTCCAGACATATTAAAATATGCAATTTTTAAACCTGTTCATAACATACTTTATAAGGAGGACTTAAATAATTATTGTCCAGTTTCTTTAGTGGCACCTTTCTCGAAAATATTCGACAAATTACTGTTCTCAATAGCATAAAAATTTACTTAATATACTACTTAATATACAACACTCTCAGGCACGATAGAAAATAAAGAGGGGAAAATACTGTTTGGTGAAGAGATGGAAATAATACATAGAGGAGTTGTAATCCGGAACACCTCTTTTGGAGGAAGTAATAGGAAGAGAAGAGCAAGTAAACGAAGATGGCAAGGTAAATGACATTCTGCAAGAAGAATTTGACAGAGCTCTAAAAGAACTACAGGACAACAAAGCAACGGGTGTTGATGACATCCCTGAAGAACTAACAAAGAATGCTAGTGACAGCATGTATATGATGCTGCTTAAACTTATTAGGTCCATCTATAACACAGAAGAGATTCCGACAGACTTCCAGAAATGTATCATTGTTCCTATCCAAAGAAGGCAGCAGCTACAAAATGCGAACACTAGTGAACTCTAAGCCTAATATCACATGCATCAAAAATTCTCATTAAAATAGTTCTGAAGAGAACTGAAGAGAAGGTGAAGGATACGCTGAGTGGAAGATTAGTTTGGTTTCAGGAGGGGCGACTCATTATCAAAAAGCAATTACAGAAAAATAGACCAACTTATATTGCCTTTGTAGACATGGAAATGGCATTTGATAACATTATCTAGCAAGAGATGTTCAGAGTGCTGAGGAAAAGTGGAATAAAGTACAAAGACATTCGTGCGATACTCAGTTTCTGTAAGAAAGAGGTGGCAGTGATTACGAACTGTCACCATGAACAAGAAGACAATATTAGAAAAGGGGTAAGACAAGGATGTGCTCTCTCTCCTCTTATATTCAATGCTTACATCCAGGAAGCTACAGACCAAGTTCGAGAAACTAATGAGGGGGGGATAAAAATTAATGGGCAGAAGACAGACATGCTACGTTATCCACATGATATTGCTATAGTCACGGAGACAAAAGAAGATATAGAGGAAGTCCTCAGAAAAATGGAAAAAATTCTATGCAATCAGTATGGAATGAGAATAAACAAGAAAAAGACTAAAGTGATGGTATGCATTACAGGAGCAGAATATGAACCTCTCAGAATGAGAATTGGAAAAGAGGAGCTGGAAGTGATAGAGGAATTTACTTACTTGGGAAGCACAATCACAAGGGATGGTAGAAGCCGGAAAGAAATTGCGAGCAGAATACATAGGCCAAAATTGCATTAGCAACAACATCAGTCTGAAAATAAGGAAACGTATCATGAAAGATTTCGTTTGGAGTGTGGCCCTATACGGATGTGAAACTTGGACAATAGGAAGAGAAGAGAGAAGACGGCTAGAGGCCCTGAAGATGTGGTGCTATAGAAGGATGATGAAAATCAGCTGGAGAGACAAAATAACAAATGAAGAGGTGCTTAGAACAGTACAGGAAACCAGATCGCTGTGGAGGCACATCCAAACAAGAAGAGACAAACTTGTAGGGCACGTCCTACGACACAACAACATCATTGGAATAATAGCAGAAGGAGCCACTGAGGGAAGGAATCGGCGGGAGTGACTAACGATATCATACATGCAACAGATCAAGAATGACGTTGGATGTAACACATACGTGGAAATGAAGCGGAAGGCAGACAGAAGAGAGGAATGGCGCTCTGCTGCAAACCAACCTCAGGGTTGAACACTAAAAGAAGAAAACCACAGTTTGGATTCCAAAAAGTTTTCACAGCTAAAATGCTGATTATACATTCACATCAAATATTACAGCCATTATACACATATCAAAAAAAGTTTTGCGTACCCTCGGTTCAGAGAGTTCCGGAACCTGTACAGAAATTTGGAATAGAGCTCAACATAAACATCATTTCTGCCCTTTTTATTGCTCATGAAAACCACACATTGCATGTTGTACTACCATACAGAGAGACCTTCAGAGGTGGTGGTCCATACTGCTGTACACACCGGTGCCTCTAATACCCAGTAGCACACCCTCTTGCATTGATGCACGCCTGTATTCATTGTGGCATACTAACCACAAGTTCATCAATGCACTGTCGGTCCAGATTGTCCCACTCCTCAACGGCGATTCGGCGTGGATCCCTCAGAGTGGTTCTGGGTCACGTCGTCCATAAACAGCCCTTTTCAGTCTATCCTAGGCATGTTTGATAGGATTCATATCTGGAGAACATGCTGGCCACTCTAGTCGAGCGATGTCGTTTTTCTGTAGAAAGTCATTCACGATGGAGGCGCGAACTGTCGTCCATGAAGACGAATACCTTGCCAATATGCTGCCGATATGGTAGCACTATCGGTCGGAGGTCACATTCACGTATCGCCCAGCCGTTATGGTGCCTTCCATGACCACCAGCGGTGTACGTCGACCCCACATAATGCCACCCCAAAACAGCAGGGAACTTCCACCATGCTGCACTCGCTGGACAGTGTGTGTAAGGCGTTCAGTCTGACCAGGCTGCTTCCAAACACGTCTCCAACGATTGTCTGATTGAAGGTATATGCGATACTCGTCAGTGAAGAGAACGTGATGCCGATCCTGAGCTGTCCATTCGGCATGTTGTTGGGCCCATCTGTACCGCTACATGGTGTCGTGGTTGCAAAGATGGACCACCCCATGGACGTCGGGAGTGAACTTGCGCAACATGCAGCCTATTGCGCACAGTTCGAGCCGTAACACGACTTCCTGTTGCTGCACGAAAAGCATTATTCAACATGCTTGCATTGCTGTCAGTGTTCCTCCGAGTCATAATCCGTAGGTAGCGGTCATCCACTGCAGTAGTAGCACTTGCGCGGTCTGAGCGAAACATTTCATCGACAGTTCCTTCCTCTCTGTATCTCCTCCATGTCTGAACAACATCGCTTTGGTTCACTCCGAGACGCGTGGACACTTCCCTTGTTGAGAGCCCCTCCTGGCACAAAATAACAATGCGGACGCGATCGAACAGCGGGATTGACCGTCTAGGCATGGTTGAACTACAGATAACACCAGCCGTGTACCTTCTTCCCCGTGGAATGACTGAACTGATCGGCTGTCGGACCCCCTCCGTCTAATAGGCGCTGCTCATACACGGTTGTTTACATCTTTGGGCGAGTTTAGTGACATCTCTGAACAGTCAAATGGACTGTGTGTATGATACAATATCTACAGTCAACGTCTGTCTTCAGGAGTTCTGGGAACCGGGGTGGTGCAAAACTTTTTTGACGTGTGTATTATAACATTTCGCCAGTTGGCATTTTTTTGTGACCTTTCCATGGTATTTCATTGTGCAGATCAGCCGGCCGGAGTGGCCGAGCGGTTCTAGGCGCTACATTCGGGAACCGCGAGACCGCTACGGTCGCAGGTTCGAATCCTGCCTCGGACATGGGTGTGTTTGATGTCCTTAGGTTGGTTAGGTTTAAATAGTTCTAAGTTCTAGGGGACTGATGACCACAGCAGTTAAGTCCCATAGTGCTCAGAGCCATTTGAAACATTTTTTTGCAGATCATGTTACATTCTTGGAAAATCTGAAGTGTCATAGAAGTTATGGCTTTGGACACAGCTGGTTTCAATCATACCTAAGAAACAGAATGCAAATGTTGACCTGAATAATTCGAATAATGTTCAAATGGGTAGAAAATGTTAGTGACTCTGGGGAAAGCACAAAGGGTGTCCCTCAGGATTATTCCTGTTCGCTATACATACGAATTACGTTCTTCTTAACATGGAACAAGCAAAATTGATACTTTTGTAGACCGTTCTAGCGTTATTATCGATCGCATTAGAGAGAGAAAGCAACACAAGAGATTGTTAATTATGTTTTAGAAAGTATTACTGCGTGCATCTTTGAAAACTGATTGTTCTACATTTTGAATGCACAAAATTCAGTACTATAAGACAAACAGAGTCATATGAAAAACTGATGCAGCACATGTATAAACCAGTAAATAGGGTAAAGTCTGCAAATCGCTGGGTGAACGTACTGATGAAATCTTCAACTGAAAGTTGCATATTACCGAGCTCCTCAAACACTTTGGTTCAGCTACCTTTGCTCTTCATATAATTGCTAGGCTTGGAAATAAACGAATGAATCTCCTGACATATTTGATATATTTCCACTTAGTAATGTATGGTTACTCATCACTTAGACGGAAAGTATTGACTGCATAAAGGAGAGCAGTAATAATAGTGTGTGGTTTTCGCCCACTGACGTCATGTACAAACCTATTGAAAGAGTTAGGCATTTTAACTGCAAGGTCATAATACGTACAGTATACTCGCGAAGTAAATTCGTCATAAATAATCCATCACAGTTTCAGAAGACCCGTGTTGTATCTGTGTACAACATTAGGGGTAAAAACGAAGTTGATCAGCCTTTGTTAAAGTTGTCAAGGGCTCAGGAAGGAGTTCAGTACGTAGCAACAAATATTTTTGATCATTTGCGCAATAACAATAAACGCCTGACAAGCAGCGAAGCAAGTTTTAAATCAAATTTAAAGTCATTTTCCCAGGGCAATTTCTCCTACACCAAGTACAAATTTCTATTTAAAAACAGGTAGCCTTTAAAAAAAATCAAGTGTAGTCGCGTGAGTAGGACTAAAAAATAATGTTTTCGGTAATTTTGACGTTAATTGTGTATACGTATCCTGTAAAATGTTTCGCCTCACATCATTTTGATAAAATAATCGTTGAGGTGATCTATGGAACATATAAGAAAGTACCTCATATATTGGGACTGTTTACGGCACTCTGCGTGTCATGACGCGCCTCCCTCGGACGGGCGTCTCCTCGTCTCCGTTGTCGAGGCGGAACAGCACGCTGCGCCGACGTGGGGCCGATGTGGCAATGCGGCTTTTCTGCCGCATGGGGCGCTGTGATCGTGGTTTCACACGTACGTTCTGTAACGCAGCGCCCTCGTTCATGTCTGTCCACCACTCACTCTGGAGTAAAAACGGACCAGTCACATGTTGTGTAACTGAAGACACAGAGACGGCCAGATCCGCAGGTGTTGCAGCGGCACCGGAGATGTCGCAGGTGTCGCCACCGACGACCCACTGTCGCTGCAGCCCTGAGCAGCTGCCGGGAGGTTGTCGGCCGTCGACAGTGCGGCTTCCACCTGTTTACTGACAGCTTGTGATTCTCCTCGTGTCCGCCCACAATAAACACAGTCACTATCCGTATCGTCCTGCATAAGAAAACCGAATAATAGGTCGAAAATACACGTAAGGCTGTCAGGAGTAGGTGAGAAAGTACAAACAGACCCTCGCAAAAGAGAAAAGTACCAGACTGGGACACTACTGAGGTTGGTATGGGCGTAAAGCATAAAATATAAACAAGTAGAGTAAGCGAACCCTAAAAGCTGCTCTACAGAGTTATCATGACAGTCAAAGTTCGCAAGTTCTTCAAACGGAAACAAATTTCTCAACAGAAAATAGATATCTCCTTACTTTGTAGAAGAACACTGGTTACATAAAAGTTGTTGGGGGAAATAAATACCCAAACTCTAAAGCACTGATCTTAACTACACGCAGTGTGCTAAAAGGAAGCTAAAACCAAGTCACGTGATGTGGCGCCTCTGGTGGCAGGAAGGTACCCATGAAAGTTGCTTCACAGAAAGACATGCATTAAGATTTATGCGAAAATCTTAGAGTAAGTTAGTAAACACTAGTCTACTGAGAAGTAAGTTAGGATAAAGTAAACTAAACGATGTGTACAAACTCTGTTCAAAGAAAACGGCTCTGAGCACTATGGAACTCAACATCTGAGGTCATCAGTCCCCTAGAATTTAGAACTACTTAAACCTAACTAACCTAAGGACATAACACACATCCATGCCCGAAGCAGGTTCAAATGGTTCAAATGGCTCTGAGCACTATGGGACTTAACATCTATGGTCATCAGTCCCCTAGAACCTAGAACTACTTAAACCTAACTAACCTAAGGACATCACACAACACCCAGCCATCACGAGGCAGAGAAAATCCCTGACCCCGCCGGGAATCGAACCCGGGAACCCGGGCGTGGGAAGCGAGAACGCTACCGCACGACCACGAGATGCGGGCTCCCGAGGCAGGATTCGAACTGTGACCGTAGCGGTCGTGCGGTTCCAGACTGAAGCGCCTAGAACCACTCGGCCACACCGGCCGGCTACAAACTCTGTGTAACCAATACGATGCTCCTTCCGGTGCTGGTCTCAGCTCTGTAAGGATCCCGGAGCTCTACATGACTTTTAGAGGGACATAATAACTGGGGCCGTCATAGAGACCGAGCGCACAGAGGTCGGCTGCAGAATGTGCGAGACCGAAATGGACTCAGGACGACAGCATGGCGGAGGAAAAGCCGTGGGTCACTCCAGAGAGCCGACATGGCAAGGACAGGCTGTTCTAAACGCTTTGACGGATATACGGATGAGAACAGCTGCCATCCGGGTGGGAGGTGTGCAGGCAGAGCATGACCACGAACCGTCGGCAGCAGATTGCTGGAAGCTTGCCTGAGATCCCAAAGTGTTACCAGTCGTTCACAGCTGACAACGCAGCACAGATACCTGCAATGTGCAAGATCAGAGTCAACTCGGACACCGACTTGGGTTCCTGTGGTGTTCCACGATGAGTATCACATCTGTGTGTGTTGGCCAGACACACGCAAAGCTGCCTGTGGACCACCCGGCGGAAGGTCGTAGGATGCAGCGTTTCTCGAGATTCACACCTCTCAAACTCCTGGAATCGTGGTGTGGGGATGTATTCCGACAGGACTGACTTGGTTACTGCTGGAAGTAGGCTGAATGCTCACCTGCTATAATACTGAAACGGTTCCCTACCTTCATACCCTGTCAAGTCCTTGGAGTCTCGTGATTTGATGTCTTACTCAAATAGCTAAAAACTATTTGCAAAGATCGTCCAGCTGATGTACACTACTCTGTTTTTACAGTTAAATGCAATCTCCAAACACAGTTACACTGTCCTACTGAAGTGATACAATGAACAGTTAACACTATAAAAGTTTGACACTATTATAGCATAATGAAAACAACAGTGCACACGATATGTTTTCCATAAATTCACTTTAATGAAAGATTTAAATGTTAAATCAATCACTGTATAAATCCAGAGGAAGTGGTTGATATGTTGGATAGTTAACGGTGTACTAACTCACAAGAGAATAATGCGCAGATGCGTTGCCGTAGGTGATGTGTGGTTGTTAAAGCGCTCTATACATACACGCGTATGTTTCGAAAGGAGGTGTTGGCAACATAAAGGTTGGTTGCCGCTTGTCAGTTCAGAGATGTTAGCATGTTCTCAATAAACTTGCATTCAAATGTTACGTGTTTCTTTCCCTACTGCAGACTTTGTCGACACATGTGTTGCTTGTTTCGCAGCACAATTAGGACTGACTACTTTGGCTGGTGTCTGAGTATTTAAACGCTCGCGCTTAAACCGACTGTTATTTTAAGAACTACATAAAATCATTTCAGAAACACCTACACTGGCTACTGCTATGCAAGACTGACTATAAATATTAACAGAAGTTTTGTTTATTAAACATGTACTGATCTACAAATTTAGAAAGGTTAAGGACAATATTTTTTGCATCGACGTTGGGGTACCTCACTTGCCGGCCGGTGTGGCAGAGAGGTTCTAGGCGTTTCAGTCTGGAACCGCGCGTCCACTACGGTCGCAGGTTCGAATCCTGCCTTGGGCATGGATGTGTGTGATGTCCTTAGATTAGTTAGGTTTAAGTAGTTCTAAGTTCTAGGGGACTGATGACCTCAGATGATAAGTCCTATAGTGCTCAGGGCCATTGTTTTGGTACGGTACCTCAATTACGAATGCAAACGCGATATTGAAAATTATACTAAATTATAAGTCTTAGTAATAGGTTATTCATTTACTGAACTAGCAGAAGTTGTGCATGAAAATCAGATCAACAAAAATTTAATAGCAAATTTCAGAATCTAACAGGTAGGTGCAAAGCCAAAATCTGCAATCGAAAATATTATTTTTTATGAATTTTAATGTTAATTACCAGGTAAGCTAATTAGTTTCACAGAATTTAGAATACGTTACTGAAAGGTTGGAACTCCGGTCTGTATAACCAATGCTATCAGTCTTACCACATCTACTGATAAGTTAATTGGAAATTTACCCTTATGTTTTACATTACCAACTTCAGTTACCCATTTCTTTTCATTAGGATAATGTTCATGAAAACTACATACACTGAAAAAAATCAGCACATTAAAAGTAATAATCTGAACAACGAATGCCAGTGAAAGTTAGTCTAGATAAGAAATTGAAATATTTATGTGTATGTAACATATCAGTCACGTAATTAATTGTATCAAAGTAGGATATATATTGGAAAAATTCCGTTATTATTGGGAGCTGAGGTTATGACAGAAGGGGTAGTTCATCTAGGTATGTCTGTAACATCCATGACCACGGTCCCAATTAGGATATTCCAACTGGATATTGCAAGATCCCACAGTCCAGTTAACACTATAAATACCTTGACCAATGTACAATCTTTAGCAGGTTTTCGCGGTCCTCTGACGTGTCACCCATGAAGCTTGTCTAGGGTGGGATTGGAGGAAATGTAATTTCAAACCAGCAACCTTCTTCCGCTGACAAAAAAATAGTTCAAATGGCTCTGAGCACTATGGGACTTAACATCTGAGGTCATCAGCCCCTAGAACGTAGAACTACTTAAACCTAAGTAACCTAAGGACATCACACACATCCATGCCCGAGGCAGGATTCGAACCTGCGACCGTAGCAGTCGCGCGGCTCCAGACTGAAGCACCTAGAAGCACTCGGCCACCGTGGCCACCTCTTCAGCTGACACAGCATTAGTTTGTGGTACAGCAAAAACTTTCACAAGATAAACCTCAGAGGCTATTACCACCATGTTGCAACGAACGAACAGGTTATTTGTGTCCGTGGGTGTCACGTCTCATATTGACGTTGATGATGGTCATCAGCTCTACATGGAACGAAAGTTTAATTGTTTAATACCCGTTGTGTGATGAACATCTCCACAAAGTGTCGGACTTGTCCCTTATGGTGCTACACTTTCCATTGCCATCATTGTATTTGCTCACAGTAGCTTACGTTATCTTTGGTATATGAATCTCTTCTGAATCCTCATTCTCAAACTGAATACTGTGGGGCTCCTTCTCGCTATGTGATCTACGTACATCACAGACTAGCTCTCCTATAATTTTTCCAAGAACGTTATTCAAATGGCTCTGAGCACTATGGGACTTAACATCTGTGGTCATCAGTCCCCTAGAACTTAGAACTACTTAAACCTAACTAGCCTAAGGACATCACACACATCCATGCCCGAGGCAGGATTCGAACCTGCGACCGTAGCAGTGCGCGGGAAGAACGTTATCTTCTTAGTGGTGTATGTGGACGTTTTTAACAAGTTTAAATTCTGATTGGAAAAGGAACTGAAACCGGACCAGATCGCCTCCCACTGAAACTCCTCTCCCCACTGAGGCACCAGAGGACGCCTCAGTGCCTAATTTGACACCCGCCGGCAGACTCCACAAGGCACTACCACTACCACGTATGCTGTGCGACCAGCAGCCGAGGAAGAGTGGCTGCAGCGGAAGTTTGGTCGCCCCGATGTCCCGTGTCAGTAACAGAGAATGCGCAGTTTGCACTTGGGTTAACTTATATGGAATACATGTTCTGCTCCACAGCTACATTTACATACACACTCCGCAGGCCACACTATGGTGCGTGGTGGAGGGTATCTCATATAAATGACCTAGTAGATAGTGTCGGAAGTTCAATGCGGCTTTTCGCGGATGATGCTATAGTATACAGAGAAGTTGCAGCATTAGATAATTGTAGTGAAATGCAGGAAGATCTGCAGCGGATAGGCACTTGGTGCAGGGAGTGGCAACTGACCCTTAACATAGACAAATGTAATGTATTGCGAATACATAGAAAGAAGGATCCTTTATTGTATGATCATATGATAGCGGAACAAACACTGGTGGCAGTTACTTCTGTAAAATATCTGGGAGTATGCGTACGGAACGATTTGAAGTGGAATGATCATACAAAATTAATTGTTGGTAAGGCGGGTACCAGGTTGAGATTCATTGGGAGAGTCCTTAGAAAATGTAGTCCATCAACAAAGCAGGTGGCTTACAAAACACTCGTTCGACCTTGAGTATTGCTCATCAGTGTGGGATCCGTACCAGATCGGGTTGACGGGGGAGATAGAGAAGATCCAAAGAAGAGCGGCGCGTTTCGTCACAGGGTTATTTGGTAACCGTGATAGCGTTACGGAGATGTTTAACAAACTCAAGTGGCAGACTCTGCAAAAGAGGCGCTCTGCATCGCGGTGTAGCTTGCTCGCCAGGTTTCGAGAGGGTGCGTTTCTGGATGAGGTATCGAATATATTGCTTCCCCCTACTTATACCTCCCGAGGAGATCACGAATGTAAAATTAGAGAGATTAGAGCGCGCACGGAGGCTTTCAGACAGTCGTTCTTCCCGCGAACCATACGCGACTGGAACAGGAAAGGGAGGTAATGACAGTGGCACGTAAAGTGCCCTCCGCCACACACCGTTGGGTGGCTTGCGGAGTATAAATGTAGATGTAGATGTAGATTGCTAGGCATTCCCTTTCCTGTTCCGCTCACAAATGGAGCAAGAGAAAATGGGGCGAGAGAGAATACACTGTCTGTGTGCCTATGCACGAACCCTAATTTCTCTTATATTGCCTTTTCCGTCATTAAATGAGATGGAAGTTAGTTACAGTAGAATCAATCTGCAGCCAGTCGTAAATGTGTTCTTTAAAGTTTCTCAGTCGTGTTTCCCGAAAAGAACGTATCGTCTTGAATTCACGGAGTATATCCGTAACAGTCGCGTGCTGATCGAACCTACCGATAACAAGTCTAACAGGACGCCTCCGAACTGCTTCGATCCTCTTCTTTAATCCGACTCTGAGAGGATCTCAGACTACAGAGCAATACTCAAGAATGGGTCTCACTAGAGTTGAATATGTGGTCAGCTACAGTTGCCTAAAATTCTCCCAATTAACGGAAGTCCTATCGAGCAGTACTCAAAAATTGGTCTCAGAAGTGTTGAATGTGCGTTCACCTACAGTTACTTAAAATTCTGTCAATAAACCGAAGTCGTCCATTCGTCTTCCGTGCGACAGCCTTTATGTGCTCGTTCCATTTGAATACGTATTTAACTGTGTCGATCAGCACACCACAGACAATTATTCGAACATTACTGGATTGTTTATCTTACTCATCTCCATTAGCTTACATTTTTCTGCATTTAGAGCCGCCCACTAATCATCACACCAAACAGAAGTTCTGTCCAAGTAATAGTGCCTCTTCCAACAGCCACTCAGCGACGACACTTTCTCGTAGACTACAGCGTCATCAGCAAACCCTCGCAGACTCCTGCTCACCCTGCCACTTACATCGTTCACGTATGTAGAGAACGAGAGTGGTCCTACCACACTTCTCTTGGCGCTCTTGACGATAACCTTTTTTGTGATGAACATTCGCCGTACATACTGGTTATCTTAGTCCATGCAACAGATCTCTAATTTTGCTTCTCTGTTAGGACAACTGGGACGGGCTCATTTTTTCACATCTGAAACTCTTGAATCCATAAACTTTTCTTTATGCCTCCAAATCTGCAAGACTCCAGACATATTAAGGAATAGATGATACACGTCAGACACCCAACAACAAACGTAAATTTTCAGGAAAAGTGAGCTGGAAGACAACAGGAAAACGCTACAAAATTTTGAATCTAACTGACCTTTAATATGGGCAAAAGTAACAGAGGAACTCTTTCTGATATGGAGTGCTTGTTGTCCACCATTACGTATGCATATTGTCACAACATGTGTACATGTTTCTCACAGCACTGTTAACGAGTAAGGTTTTGATGCAGTAATCAACTATCTCTTTTTGAAAATCGTTCATATCTCTGAATAAAATCTCGGAATCCCTACCGTGACGTGTGTCTATACATGTAGGAACTTGACGCTTCTAGATGCCCTGGAACATTTTATTCAACCACATTGCCGATAGGACATGCATTCATACATTTAAATGTCTGTACTCTAACTACCTAAAAGTATCTGTAGTTTTCTTTTCTGATTCTGCAGGTTGAGGATTCTGTGTGGCTGATAAGACATCGCTAGATACTTACTTTGCATTAATCTTGTAATGGCTGCACAAAACTGAATGGATCGTCATACACCAGCAATAATTTAAATGTTATATAATGACAGTACCTGTAAGTTATGATGACTGCTGCTTCTGAATATAGTGCAAGTAATTTGAACTATTTTCTGTGTGTCACAGGGTAACCACACGACTCTTCAGCGACTCGATGGATGGATTAAGGACATGGAAAGTGTGAGGGACATGCTAGACGGGAAATTAAAGGATTGGGTACATGACATACATTCCATCTTGGAGCAGATGCCGACATACAAGATAGAAGAAGACAAGAACGGAACTGAGGAGTATTTAATAAGGTATAAAACAATGTACATTCAAACCTTTCTGGAACTTACCATAATTCGTGAATATTTCTTGCACTTTTTCCCCTGGAGCGTAGTCTTTACAGTTATGCATGCCACTAAGGTAATCTAATTCAGGACGGGGTAAAGAAATGTGACTGACGGACAACAGTGAATGAGACGGTTACAGGATTTAGTCATTAACAAATCTTTAGGAATTCGTTTAGTCTTCAGTTTTTGGGTTTGTTTTTTTGTCTGAAAAAGGACTACGTATTTAGGCGGCAGATGAGCACAGCAAATCAACACAACATACCACTATAATGCATGGTGTTCCTACTTTGACTATCAAATATCGTTGTTGTGGGATGCCACCTAAGTTTACATAATTTATGGAAACAATAACAACTTGGGAACACCTGTGGTACCTGAACACGATAACTAAGTATTTCGTCACCACAGTACATCCGTACGAGACAGAACACGTGGCAAAGAAAATTAGTCATGCCCAGGTGAAATACCGCTAATACCGTGTAACACCACGCATAGCCTAGATAATGGCACCAATAGGGCGAGGGAGAGACTCAGTAGGCCATGTTAATCTCAGCAGACGGAGAAACAAAGCACCCATTAAGATTAAACAAAAAATGGTAAGATGTCGGCAGAAGGGGGAGGGATGAGCTGTCGCCATGGTATTCACATCTTGTGCTCCGATTAGTGTGTTTAAAAACTAGTCACAGCACAGGGAGCGAAGTATTGGAGATTGGTGGGGAGATTGGAAACTGTTATGTGTCTCCACTGGTGGACAGAATGACCCATGGAATGCTGAATTTAGGATCGTCAGCGACTGTGAAAGTGTCTTGCACGTTGGAGGCGGAAAATTTTACTTTAGTTAAATGTCACGATGTTGATTGTTGAGAAGGAGTGGGTAGTGTGGGGAGGATTGCAGCTAATACGTCTATGGAAATTTTTCTCCTTTAGGGACAGCAGCGTAATATATGTCTAGTAACGATTTGATTGTTAAGTAGATACACCAAATAGATGCTTATAATAAGTAATCTTTATTTACGACGGTCTGCTTCGGCTTAATCGCCATTTTCAAGTAACTGCAATTACAATTTTGGTGACAATAGGTATGGATGCCAATATTTCATATTGAATGGTGCTTATTATAAGCAGCTATTTAGTGTATCTACTCTAACAGTCTATGGAAAGCTTTCCAATATTTACTTGAGTGTATAGTTGGTTTTCAATTAAAACAGTCCAGGCATCTTTTGCATTAAGGATGTTTTGGACATGTCTCTGTAACTGCCCGTGGCGAGTTAATGTGTCCTAGTCAAAGTGAAACCTCCCCTTTGAATGTAAAGAAAGACCGTGCTAGTAAACTTCTACGTTATTTGATACAGAAACAGCTGAGTAAAACTGAACGTACTCAGACAGTTTTCTCTTTACTCATTCTGATCATTTCTAAACTGACACACAATATTTTAGCGCAACGCAATCTGACTTTTAATAATCCCTACAAAAGAACAGCCCTGACTAACAATAACCTATACCCTCCATGAATCGCTTACCACACCAAAATCTTCGTTTCTCGAACTACTGGAATACAGCGAGCCCCAATGCTGCCAGCTAAATAAAAATTCTAACTACTGCAGGCACTAACTACTGATAGGCATATAGTTAGCATATGAAAAATTTTGATAGAGAACAAACAATGTACTTACCTTAATAGTGTTCAAAAGTCATAATTTATGTATAAATCTAGACATCTATTTTGACAAATTTCCTTTTTCTGACGGACACACATCCAGATCATCCGCTCATATTAACATCTCAAAACTCTGGCATCTCTCGCCCCACATCTATCACTGCTGGCGTCTGATCTCCAACTGCCCAACGCTAAGGGCTGTTCACATCCAACTGCCCAACACTACAGTAGCGAATAATCCAAAAATGGGTCCAACCAGCCACAGACTGCACACAGCGTAGTCAGCGATTTTAATACAGAGCGCTACGTGACGTCACCAACATAAAAACCTAAACAGCCTACTTACAAAAGATCCGGACGAAGGAGCCGCAGGACTTGCGGGATTCTGTGAATGTTTCAAGAGCTAGTGGGAAGAGGAAAAGCCAAGTGGACAGATGGGAAGGAAGTAGTGTTGGAGGCATTTTCGTGGTGTAGGCGGTGACAAGGTTGCTTCTGGTATGAGTATGGATAGAGCAGGCAGCCAAGATTTTGTACTGGTGCTCTTGGATTATTTTGTGCGGGTTATTGCGGCGTAGGTTTGAAGGTATGGACTGCAGATTAGAACTGACTGTTGAGTCGTGGTCGGTTCCAATAGAATCAAGGGCTCCTTCAGTTAAGCATCAGAGTAAGTTGTCACAGGAGTCAATTTGGAGGTGGGTGTCTTACGGAAGCGGACTAGGCCTCCTGAAGAGAAGGAGGTCACCGTACACCCCTGGTTAAGTTCTGCAGGGGAACTGCTGTGGACATACACCTCAGCATCAATAAAAAGAGGTGGAGTTGGCCAATGTGAGCGCGGAAATGATATAGGATGACTCGGACAAACATTGGTAGTGGCACAGGAGACTGTTAGGGTGATAAACTAGATGCCCAGGATAAAGCATTCAGTGTAAAGATGATTTAACTGGGTTTGTAGCAGAATAAGGCTGTTTTTGAGGAAACCAATTGGTACTCCACATCTGGGTTCACTGTACATTATAGGGAGATATTGTTTTGCCTGCAATCTCAAAAATTTTAGAAAAGATAATATGCAGTCGCCTTCTTAACCATCTCACGGCAAATACAATATTATCCAAATCACAATTCGGGCACCTATAGGGTTCCGATACTGAGAAGGCTATCTGCACATACTGTGTGACTGCTGGTGAAGGGTCTGATCTGCTAGCGTAAGTTGCGATGATTACGGTCGGTTCAATGTCGGCGAAAAGTCGAAAACCGGAGGTGTATGAGGAGTCGCAGAGGTGCAACGGTGGCAACAGAGCTTTGATTTGGTCCTTCTATTCGAGCATGCAGGATTACGGATATCTTCTATAGCTCTAGTGTCACCGTTTACAGTAGGCTGTCTCAAAATACTAGCAATCCACTTATTTACTACAGTCATGTGACGTTGTAGTAATGGCTCTAGCGCAATTAGCCAAAACTATGAATCGCGAACTGACCCCTGGGGGCAGCCTTTCTGTGCACATTGTCGACAGTTGTCTTCCATGATAGTGGTCACCCAGGCATGTGTGTATTTGGACACTTCAGCTCCTTCTGGCGAGTATTTATTACGTCTTCTGTTGATTGCCACTTTGTGCACTAACGCATGTGCTCTTCAATTGACTGTTGTAATCAATATTGTATCATCACTGATGGGCAAGACGGCCGCCATGTAGATAGTGGGTTAATGTCCACTCCGTTTGTATTACGTATTTCCTGTGGAAAACGCAATCCAGTAACGTTAGCGTTCGGTTAGCGATTGCGTGTAGTGGCATCACTTTCACTGTGAGTGACTGCAACCCGCGCGCACGCTACTGGGATAGTATGAGACACTCCTCGCGTATTCGTCTGCGTCTAATTGTCGCTCTCCGCCCCCCCTACACAGGCTGCGTACACAGACTGCGACACCGCCACCAGCTGTCGCACCGCAGGTTACCCGGACATCGTCTTCGTCGGCAGAGACAGCGTATGAGCTGGCCGGGGTGGCCGAGCGGTTCTAGGCGCTACAGTCTGGAACCGCGCGATCGCTACGGTCGCAGGTTCGAGTCCTGCCTCGGGTACGGATGTGTGTGCTGTCCTTAGGTTAGTTGGGTTTAAGTAGTTCTAAGTTCTAGGGGACTGATAACCTCAGAAGTTAAGTCCCATAGTACTAAGAGCCATTTTTTGAACAGCGTATGACGTCGACGACTGCGGACACAACAGAGACGTCAGCAACGACGGCGTCTGTGTGTATGCGTGAGTACCGGGACAGCAGGGCCCAGGTATGTCATCTGCACATTGTGTAACACGGACGAGGCAAAAAGTGACAGAGAGATTGCAACAAAGCACTTCACAAAAACTTCCGATCACTCAGAAACAAGTAAAGTACAGTTGGACGAACTGGAGGACATGATATGCCATACTGATGAGAAATACCGCATAACCACAAAGGTTACTGTCGCAAAAGTACTGTATTCGAAATACAAACTCACACATTGCGCAATGTCACACGAAAAACTGACTGGGCGTGTAGAACAATTAGAAAACGAGAACACCAAGCTTAGGGAAGAAAACAAAAGCAAGACAGTCCTTTCGTTCGTCGTTGGCAGGCATAAGTGAAACAGAAATAGAGGAGACACATGATTATCCATACTGACGTCAGTATCCACCTATTTCCTCCATCTCTGGTATGCAAAAGATGAATATCATCACGTCACAGATTCTGAGTATCCAGCTTGTTATTCGAGTAAGTATGGTTCTGTATGTCGAAGCGCAACGGGCTGCAACTGGGATACATTATATGGATAATTGACTTGTGAGCCTTAACATCATGACATTAAAAGTCTTGTAAATGCCGGCCGCTGTGGCCGAGGGTTCTAGACGCTTCAGTCCGGAACCGCGCTGCTGCTACGGTCGCAGCTTCGAATCCTGCCTCGGGCATGGATCTGTGTTATATCCTTAGGTTAGTTAGGTTTAAGTAGTTCTAAGTCTAGGGGGCTGATGACCTCAGATGTTAAGTCCCATAGTGCTTAGAGCCATCTGATTTTTGTCTTGTAAAGGGTTGCTTTCCGGAGAAACTGGGAACCAGAAATCATACGGAATTCGTTACCATGGACCTTCATTCTTTAATTGACACTGATGCCCTCAAGTAATGCTGGTATCCAGAGACCACTCTACGACAAATACGAGTTCATCCGTATTTTATCTGGCAGTATGGTAGCTTCCCGTCGTTGGCAGGTCTATGCGGAACGCAGTCGCAAATTTACTAGGGAAAAAATTATTCTAGCACCGCCTTTAAATGCTCTTTAACATATCAAGGTCGATTTTCAGCCTTTTGTTCTCATCGTAAGACGTATCTGATACATATGCATCGAATCGATGCACGGAAAGCCCATCTTATGATCACCCGTTTCCCTATAACAAATTTCACTGTCAAACAAGAGACCCACAGCACTGTTCACGAAGCGATGCCCCAAACAAATGTTTTCTGAACCTGGTAAACAAACATTTGTGTGTAACAGTGGTGCTTTAATTCTTTGTGCTTTATGTCAGGTAACTTGTAGCGCTGCAAATCGAGTTGCAAACAGGCCAAAATGTCCAGTATTAGACGCAGGAATACCGCGTCGTGGCTGTCCTCAGTCGCTGGGTTAGTTGCAAAGCACTCGATACCGAAAGTTTCAGATCAGCGCATACTCCGCTACAGACTGAAAAATCCATTACGGTACCAATCCTGTAGGCAATTACTCTGTGGCACCCTCTCTTACAGTAATGTTAGTCCAGGAAGACACGCAGCACATCAACTGTGAAGTCTGAAACGTAGGAGCTGAGGTACTGGTGGAAGTAAACCTGTGAGGGACGGGCGTGATTCGTTATACAAACCTAGGCAAATTACCTTCATCTACAAAAATGTCAACAAATCATTCATATCATTAACATAAATGCCACATGTTCACTTTCTTTCGATACACTTACAATTCGTATATAAAGATAAGATGTATTCTGGACCAGTAGCAATTCTGCTACTTAATTTCTATAACTTTCATTTAAAACCATCTAAAACTATATATAAGCAGAGAACAAAGAAAATGTTCTGCAAGAATCAAATCATTTAGTGTTATATATAAATGTATGTTGCAGGTTGCCGCTGTTGAGTCATCGCCTACTGATCTATCACGTTCCGCAACTCTCCTTCCGTGAAGACTTTGGTGCGCTATGCAAGGAGCAACAGCCACGGGCTTCACAAATGTTCGGCCTCGCCGACGCGCTGTACACCTTCTTCCGTACCTTCTGGTTTCAACATGTACTCGGTGCAAGTTTTCACTATGTAAATACTGTAGGTAAGTTTAGTAAAGAGAATCGTCCACTCGTTCATGTTCATGCAGTGATGATTGCTGACTCTGTTCTAATTAGAGGTATGATGATAAAAAATTCTGTGAATATCCATTTTTACATCTTCTGCGACATTCTGGGTCACTGCAAGATAATTTCTGATGTTCTTCTCATAGCCAGTTCTTCGTTTGGTTGGCGTCTTTGTGTCTACCTTAAGCTGACTACTTCGTTCCGACGTACTATTGACTCCTGTGATATGCGTGGTGTAGAAGAACAACGTGCACAAAATTTTTGATTGATCTGAAATGTTAAAAAAACTCAGTTGCACCATGTCCACACGGCGAAGGATTCGACTCTAGTGATGTTCAGGGATAGTGTTCAAACTGCCTTTTGATGAATAATCTATTAGAAATGTTGCTGAAAATAACGAAAGTTTACATTAATTCTCAACTGCCATGTGTGCACTCAAAACAATCAGGCGATTCGGAAATAATGGCTACAGCCTCAGTCAAACGGCCTGCCTGCTCTTCTGTAGTATCTGACCGTGTCTTCTACATCAAAAGCTTCATCTCGCTCCACAAGATACAATCCATTACACATCAGCAACATTTCTTGAATAAAATTGATAACACTTCAGTGTAAACATCGACTCTGAACATCCCTCTCATCAAAATCATCTGAAGGGAATGCGGTGCAAATGCGTCTTATTTATCACACAAAAATATTTTTTATTTGCTCTTAACATACTAAAATTCTGTACACGTAGTTTTTAACACCCTATATATAATTTGGTTTAAAATCAAACTTCGGGTCTGTAACACAACAGCTCCACACCTAAATTACATTTTTTGTTAAAATGGTAAATGGTGTAGTGTTTCCAATGTCACATACGTGACCTGCATCTAAGATTTCCCATATTTTCAATTTTTCTTTAATGAGTAATTTCTCGGTTTCTAATTAAATAGTCAGCTGCGGAAGATAAATTGTTAATTTGTGTCCTTATAACTGTTAATAGCCTTAACTGTGACAAGATTGTATCATGTACACCAGTAGTAGTGGCGCAGAACCGATTTACAAAGTTTATGCGAGAAGGTCTAGCGCGAGGTACTGGACCATGCGGTGCAGTACACGCTCGCGGCGGCAGAGGCGCTGAGGTCGCGTTCGCCATAAGCCGTCCCTCTACTTGGCTTGGTCTTCAAATCCCATCACTGCGACGCCCCGTAAATGCGCCGCCATATATATATATATATATATATATATATATATATATATATATATATATATATATATATATATATACGAAATTTCATGAAAACATTCAAGTGATTAGGTGATTAACACTGCAAGACCACAGGTCTCCCTCTACGATCTTTAACCCCGACACTCTTCCCTCCAGTACTAAACTGGTGATCCGTCGACGTCTCAAAACGTGTCCTACCAACCGCGAAACCCGCAATGGACTGGCGGAGTCCTTATATTTTAGCGGCCGCCTACCGTATTTAACAGTAACTGCCACCGCTGCTTCGCAATGTAATACTGCCTTGAGATAACTACCAGGATGGTATGTGAATTATTACAACGTTTGTGTTTAACTAAACATTGCACAGTGCAGCGGCCTCTCAAAAACATATAAAGCAATAAAATTCCGTACTTCGCACAGTGATCCGTATCATACTGCAGAACAGAGTGCGTCTCCACCGCATTGCACGTCCCGGAACATTTGCGTGTAATAAGGCATCTCGATCATTGGCTGCTCGCATGTGCAATGCCCTTTCCCGCCCCTCCGCAAACAGTGCGCGTAAAGACAAAGGCGCTATGTGTGACCCGTTGCGACTGGTCGCATACGGATGCTCTGCTCTTCATCTCCGAATGCGAGATAGCGCACCTCTGTCTGACTCTATAGAACCCTCTCACAACTATCACAATTTTAAAAAATGGGTTGGCCACCTCCTTTGTCCTATATATTCGAGCAGACCATACGTGTAAATTTACATCTCTCCTGAAACCTTGTACACGTTTCCAAAGATATGTGACTTCATTTGCTCTTCGAAAATTCACGTTCATTTACGCTATGACAGTTCTAGTATTTTTTCCGTCATTCCGACCCACCGATCGTTGATAAATGAATTACATTTGAACTGACGTTCCAAATCCAGTAGGTGGCTTTCCTCTCGTTTCAAGTTTCACTGTGGTAGCGATCAGATATACGCCTTGTCACTCCTAGTAGTAGTCGAGCATATTCGTTTTTCGTCTGCAGCTTATACCATTCGTGAATTGGGCATGGGTGGGATGTCTCCCTCCCGGTTATAATTTTTATGTTGCAGAGTAATTCCATATCTTCATTCACTGTTTCTTATCTGCGAGTGAACAACGTAAATTTAGTCTGCCTTTTAAGATGTCAGTCCATCCATTTATAGACAGACCAAACTTACGGAAGAATGTACACTATCCACCCAGAATTCTCAGTCACTAATAAAGACTACAGCATTTGATTCACCCTACTCCAACTTTTCAGAGCAGTGATAATAACTGTTGAAGTAATGTAATTATGCAATTACACTCATTAATTAAGCGGTTGAAAGAAAATACTAAATTACAAGTTAACGCTGTGTTAGAAATGTTTAATGTTTTCTTCCACAAGTCACCGAAGGACGAACATTGGAGTCCTTTGTCTCTTTAGCTTGATGCAGCAAGGTGCTTCAGGCAATTCGTCCAGTGTCGTTTACTACTGATCATCATTTAGAGGATAATACAAACACGTTACAACCTGCTTTCTTTGCTGGTTGTTTCTTTTTGGTGGATGGAAAGAACGTCGGTCTGTCGATCAAAACTTTTGAGCTGCAGAGCGGTGCCAGTACTTTATTCAGATAACTTTATCTAGGAGTAAACAATGTAAATTTATTCGACCTGTTAAGATATAAGTCCATCCATTTTCAGGCACACAACCCTCGCAGAAGAATATTATCTCTCACTGCATGATTTGCACAAAATTTAAAGCGCTTATAGACGTGTTGCTGATTTAGCACAGTCAGTATGGTGCTTTAAAATAGAGAGAAAAGGGAGTGACCCACTCATCAATATCTGGTTGTTCTAAATCACTCGCACATTATACGTGAAAGAAATTACAATGAAGAGATGTATTTGATAGGTGACACAAGGTACAGGGCTGCTGGAGTGGAACGTACGAACCCAACCGAGGATACAATATAACAGCATTCCTTATTTACCAATACATAACAGTGTTGCACACTGGTAACAACATTGACATCCAGACTGCTACAACCGATGCTTAGTCCATAAAAATGTTAAAAAACACAGTGCATAGAAAGTATGTGTATACATACATATGCCTCATTTCAAAAGAAGTTAGCAGTATTTACAAGACATTTTTAATGTTAACGGGGTGGGGGGGGGGTATTGCAAGTAGAGCAATATTTGAAACGAAATTTAGAACTTAAGTCCAATAATAATAATTTCATGAATCATAAACAAATTGAGCTTGAAACATTCAATTGACCCTTCTGAAAGAGAAACTGTAATCAAAACACAGTTTCAAAAAATTTCTTTAATCAAAATGTAGAGATAATCTTTTAGACGACGGGTTAATTTATCGAATCCGCTGGATGGGCCCAGTTGAAATAGAATTCTTTACTCTTTCAATTTAAAATAGTACGACTTACGAACTATAATTCAAAAAGAAAGCGCTTTCTTGGTATCTTACAGCACTTCAATTATGGTACAATCTGACTATGACAACCTTCAGAGAGGTTGTCACGCCTGGCTGCAATGGACAACGACAACGCCTAAGGCAACACTCGACATGACACACACAAAATGTGGCCCACTCTGTAACATTAATAAAAAAGAGAAAAAACAAATTCACAGCCAAGGGTGACAGTACTTGCCGAGTCAGCAAGTTTTGGGAAGCATCAATGTAAGACAACTCCAACTACGTAAAGTAAGGATTTTTTTTCTTTTTAAAATAAATCAACCTTGGCACCAGTTGCGGTTCGTATGTTGTTGTTGTTGTTGTGGTCTTCAGTCCTGAGACTGGTTTGATGCAGCTCTCCATGCTACTCTATCCTGTGCAAGCTTTTTCATCTCCCAGTACCTATTGCAACCTACATCCTTCTGAATCTGCTTAGTGTATTCATCTCTTGGTCTCCCTCCACGATTTTTACCCTCCACGCTGCCCTCCAATACTAAATTGGTGATCCCTTGATGCCTCAGAACATGTCCTACCAACCGATCCCTTCTTCGGTTCGTATGGTCAACATAATTCTATCTTTAAACTGAAACCCAGGACAGTGAAAATTAATGAAACCACTACTCCGCCTCTGTTACATAACTAGGAGGTACAACCAATAGAAGCAGGGGATCAGTACTTAATCACACGGACGAAATGACCGTCCTAGCCTGCTCCTTTACATCTCACGCAGTCAATCGAGCCATAACATTCGCCGACCAAATGGGAGAACCGACAAGCGACCAGCGTCAAAGATAATGAAAAAGCGCTACGGAACAATACTAAAAACATAATTTTTTATTCCATCCCTTCACAGTGCAGGCGGGACTTCAACGGCCTTTAATATACGAGGGCTGTTCCTTCGTGGATAACACTGCTTGTCCTTCCCATATTCTCACCTTCAACAATTCCTCAATTCAAATACTTCAACTATCGGTATATTGTTGTACAACGCAGCAATTGCCTCATTGCACTCACTTCGTGAATGGTATGTGGGTGGGAGAAATATGTTCGCTCCCGACACTTGGACGGAGCGGTAAAGAGATAACCTCTCTGCCCCCGTTTTGTCAGAGTATCGCTTATCACCCATATTTTCACCATTCAGGATCTTCCAGTCTTCGATACATATCATTTCCATCTACCTGATTTTGGTGAGCAAGGCTGGCTCTAGACGTCTCTAGCAAATTCCGGACCCTGATAATTCTCTTAAAATTCCATCATGTTGCAACGGCACTGTTCGATTGATGGCTGTCTGTGTAGAAAGCTATCACAACAATGAAAAATGGCACACTAACATAATGGAAGAAATTCACAACGATGTGGATGCTTACACCCACATTTTTGACGATTGGTGCTCTTTCCAGTCATTTTTCTTCAGCGGCGTAATAGAACAGCAGCAGGTCTGTCTAGCTATTTGGTTTCAATAGTTAACTTTGATTTAAATTTAGCTCCAGCTTCCACCAGCCGTCAACCCTCTGCAAATCGGTATAGCCCACTAGTGCCGCCGCCTACATCTAAATACACAACTGGCCATTAAAATTGCTACACCAAGAAGAAATGCAGATGATAAACGGGTATTCATTGGACAAATATATTATACTAGAACAGACATGTGATTATATTTTCACGCAATTTGGATGCATAGATCCTGAGAAATCAGTACCCAGAACAACCACCTCTGGCCGTAATAACGGCCTTGATATGCCTGGGCATTGAGTCAAATAGAGGTTGGATGGCGTGTACAGGTACAGCTGCCCATGCAGCTTCAACACGATACCACAGTTCATCAAGAGTAGTGACTGGCGTATTGTGACGAGCCAGTTACTCGGCCACCATTGACCAGACGTTTTCAGTTGGCGAGAGATCTGGAGAATGTGCTGGCCAGGACATCAGTCGAACATTTTCTGTATCCAGAAAGGCCCGTACAGGACCTGCAACATGCGGCCGTGCATTAACCTGCTGAAATGTAGGGTTTCGCAGGGATCGAATGAAGAGTAGAGCAACGGGTCGTAACACATCTGAAATGTAACGTCCACTGTTCAAAGTGCCGTCAATGCGAACAAGAGGTGACCGAGACGTGTAACCAATGGCACCCCATACCATCGCCAGTATGGTGATGACGAATACACGCTTTCAATGTCCATTCACCGCGATGTCGCCAAACACAGATGCGACCATATGATGCTGTAAGCAAAACCTTGATTCATCCGAAAAAATGACGTTTTGCCATTTGTGCACCCAGGTTCGTCGTTGAGTACATCATCGCAGGCGCTCCTGTCTGTGATGCAGCGTCAAGGGTAACCGCAGCCATGGTTTCCGAACTGATAGTCCATGTTGCTGTAAACGTCGTCGAACTGTTCGTGTAGATGGTTGTTGCCTTGCAAACGTCCCCATCTGTTAGGGATCGAGACGTGGCTGCACGATCCGTCACAGCCATGAGGATAAGATGCCTGTCATCTCTACTGCTAGTGATACGAGGCCGTTGGGATCCAGCACGGCGTCCCGTATTACCCTCGTGAACCCATCGATTCCATACTCTGCTAACAGTCATTGGATCTCGACCAACACGAGCAGCAATGTAACAATGGAAAATTGTATTGAAATGCAGGAGGATCTGCAGCGAATTGACGCATGGTGCAGGGAATGGCAATTGAATCTCAATGTAGACAAGTGTAATGTGCTGCGAATATACAGAAAGATAGATCCTTTATCATTTAGCTACAAAATAGCAGGTCAGCAACTGGAAGCAGTTAATACCATAAATTATCTGGGAGTACGCATTAGGAGTGATTTAAAATGGAATGATCATATAATGTTGATCGTCGGTAAAGCAGATGCCAGACTGAGATTCATTGGAAGAATCCTAAGGAAATGCAATCCGAAAACAAAGGAAGTAGGTTACAGTACGCTTGTTTGCCCACTGCTTGAATACTGCTCAGCAGTGTGGGATCCGTACCAGATAGGGTTGATAGAAGAGATAGAGAAGATCCAACGGAGAGCAGCGCGCTTCGTTACAGGATCATTTAGTAATCGCGAAAGCGTTACGGAGATGACAGATAAACTCCAGTGGAAGACTCTGCAGGAGAGACGCTCAGTAGCTCGGTACGGGCTTTTATTGAAGTTTCGAGAACATACCTTCACCGAAGAGTCAAGCAGTATATTGCTCCCTCCTACGTATATCTCGCGAAGAGACCATGAGGATAAAACCAGAGAGATTAGAGCCCACACAGAGGCATACCGACAGTCCTTCTTTCCACGAACAATACGAGACTGGAATAGAAGGGAGAACCGATAGAGGTACTGAAGGTACCCTCCGCCACACACCGTCAGGTGGCTTGCGGAGTATGGACGTAGATGAAGAGTAGATGTAGATATGATAAACCGCAATCGCGGTAGGCTACAATCCGGAAACATGATTGTACGTATTTCTCCTTACACGAGGCATCACAACAACGTTTCACCAGGCAACCCCGGTCAACTGCTGTTTATGTATGACAAATCGGTTGGAAACTTTCATCATGGCAGCACGTTGTAGGCGTCTCCACCGGCACCAACCTTATGTGAATGCTCTGAAAAGCTAATCATTAGCATATCACAGCATCTTCTTCCTGTCGGTTAAATTTCGCGTCCGTAGCACGTCATCTTCGTGGTGTAGCAATTTTAATGGTCAGTAGTGTATGTTGACCTACCGCCTTACATTTTCGGTAATACCTGTATGTTTGTTGGTGGCGACATATTCTAAACATTGATCACAGATGATTCAGTTAAGCAACCGCCAGTGTTATCGAGGAGAGCTGAAGTTTCGCTACCTTTAGTGTGTGAGCACCACCTATTTCCAGTGATTATTTTGCAGATGAGGAGTGGTAGCTGGAGGACAGAAGCAACGCTACGCTGTACGTGGATACTGGCTGCATGCAGGTGCTGGCCAACGCGCTGGACCACCCCACGTGTCCACTGGAAGACCTGCCACCGGAGGCCACCGAGCAGCGCGAGCGTTGTCGCGTGCAGCTGTGGAATGACATGGTGCAGAGGTCGCCCTACTTACCCGTCACCAGCTACCTGGCCTACACGCAGAGGGCGAACGTCAACCTCTGCCTCTTGGCCTGGATGGCTGCCAACTCGTTCAGCATTTGTCAGGACGTACCCTTTAGTATGTTACGGTCTGTACACGATGCTCGCTGCTATTTCGATAATCCTGATGACCAATCATGTCTGGGATCGAACGCTACGGATGCAATCTGCTCTGTTTCCAGAGCTATTCTGTTCATGAAGTGTCGCGACTTTTTCTCCCTTAAGCCTGCCGAGAAATGTGTCGTCGGACTTCATGCGGATGGATCGTACGTAAAGATGTTCAATCAAATGTGGAGAGAAGGTGATTTCGAAGGGGATGGAAAGCCAACAGAAATAACACTGAGCTACAAAGACAGTTTGAACAATGCCACCTTGAAATACAAGGACTTTAAAATCGACAACTTACAACTTTTAGAAATTTCATTTATAGCAGTAAATATTCTTTTCCGATTTTTGGCTGCCGGAGTATACACGTACCTTCCCCACTTACGTAATTTACCCGGAAAAATATTCTTGTGCTTTCAGATCACGGGTATAATCCAGATCCTGTGTTCTGAGGTCGTGTATCGTATGGCAGGTGTGCCTGATTTATCTACGGCGGTGCTAATCGATAGCGCCCTCACACTTCTCGGCTGCGTCTGGCTAAACTCATTCTGCTACCAAATGTACGCGTGCATTCGTCACCTGAGGCTTCCTAACGACCTACTACCTGCTGAAGCAAGAAAAGTATTCTGTCGTCAGGCGCTGTATGCTCTAATATCCTGGAGTGTAGTATGTGCAGCATGTGTTGCCTTGGAAAAAACGAGTAAGTATTATTTGTTCCACAGTCGAATAATATTGCTCGTGGGAATTTCACTTTCGATAGCTTTTAATTTGGTTTGCCTCGGACTAGTGGGGTACATGTACATACGTACTCGGAACTCCATGCGCCAACTCAAAATTTACAGTAAAAATAAATTTGGCTCAAAGAAAGATGTTCTGTTTATGTCAGTGAAGACTGTTATCCTAAGTGGTATAGGTGTGATTATTAGAATTGGGTTCCACCAGGCACAAGGTATTGCACAGTTCGTGTACTACGTGCACATAGCTACGATGATGCAGGGGCCAGTGCTGTTCGTTTTTTTCATTTGCAACGGAACAACACTGCCTCTGCTCAGGGACAGAGTACTGGGATGGTTTAACCGAGACGCGGTCGGTCCAGGGCTGGAACTGTGTTCAGCAGCGGAGAGAAATCTGGCGAGGATGAAGAAGGAACGGTCTCTGCCTGCAGAATCCTCGTTTTAATCCCCGTGTGTATTCTTCTTTAAGAAGTGTCTTAATTGTAGACTCCACTAAAGCCTGTGATCAAATATAAAGACACGGTCCAGCTGGTGAAATAAAATTAACTGTGATGAATACCGTGAGCCAGTGCCACAGTTTTATAATTTACCCTTTATTTACAATCGCGTGCTTATTTGTACAAGGTACGTCCGTCTAGAAATAGTAAACGACTCTAATAATTAAATGTGTGAAATGTAGTCTGAAGTGAACGAAAAGTTTTGAGTAATGGCGATTGTTAGCAAGATGTTGACTTGATGAGTGGGAGATACAGCGAGGTACTGTAGAAGACGTTAAAAAGTATTGCGCATGTAGTGTGTTAGTCTTAAGCAAGTAAGAAGGCTATTTAAAAAGACATTTATACAAATAGTATTGGGGTAGAAAACACATGCGCCAGAAGCTGAACTAAAGGGCACACGTCTTGCCACAAATTAATCTATAACGGCATTATAGATGCAACTAAGTGTTATATGTTATCAATAAACTTTCGCCCATTTGTTCAAATAAAAACTGAGTCAGCGACTGTGTGAATTTAATATCCATTCCAACTCAACACCCTGACATAAACTGTACTAGATAGATCTGATTTTCAGAAACTGTCAAGTTACAGCAGTCATCACTCCACCAAGTACCAATAAAATTGACAGTGAACTTCGTGATATTCAAGGAGTACGAGTTGTTGGATACAATGGAACCAGAAACTGCACATAAGGTAAGTGCCAGGTACAGCTTTCTTCCATACGCCTTTAACCACAAAAAGACACTGACAGCAGAGGCGAACCAAACTGTGGCACCCTGGAACATACTTACCCGTCCGTTCTTCGGAGCTTATGTAACGTCGTGCGGACTCACACTGGGGTTGAAGCGAAACTACAGGCAGCGTGCGGCGCGCAGAACACATTACATCGCGTAGTGTTCCGTGGACTTAAATGTTAACGTTCACTTGTGGACCAGAACAAATTTCCTACTCTGCTACACATGTAAAATCAGTGTAACGTTAAGGGTCGCCAGCATTACTTTGACTTGGAAGACAAGGTTAAACTTCAGCACTCAGAATTGTGCAATAAATAGTCCTGTTACTACCTAGCTACTTTCAGGGAAGACTCCGAGCTATGATCATAGGTCTGGGAAGATTCACCACTAAGCTTAATAAATCACCTTCAACTGCGTGTACGCAGTACACAGTTCAAAGTCAATATGGAAACGACCACTTTAAAAAAATTAATCACAGATTTGCATCGAAACAAATTAAGTTCATTGGTGTGAAATAACCCTAGCCAATTCCGTCACTTTTTACATAACCGTCACTTCCAGCTAGCTAACGTCAAGTTTCCTCTGAGTTGTTAACTGACTGAAAAAGTCGACACTCATTATTCCATAACACACTCAGAGAACAACAGGGAAATGCCCAAATGGTAATCGACTCCCGTGCACAGGAATTTACTTTCGAATACCTTGTCGGCTTTCTTCACCGGAAACGTACCTCTGCAGATATCGCACGATCTCTCACTCCAGAACTCGGAAATGATGGCCACGTCAAAACACAAAGTCCGCCCTAGAGGGCCACAGCTTGCCACGTCACCCATAAGAGGGCTCAAGGCCGACTTGGCGATTTATCGAGCTCCCAGCTCCTCCACGACACTGCCCGACACACAGTGACAGTCCTCCCAGGAGGCACAACCAGGAGCCGACAGGGAGCCACCCCCTTCCGTTCCTTAGCGCAACTCCTGTAAGGTGCTACCACCTGGTACGACCTTCAGAAACTTACCTGTATCGACCGTCATCAAGAAATTTCTCTCCCTTAGAGTCACAAAGCAGGTTCCAACCGACTCATTTAGGAGGGAGAGGGAAAACCCCCTTTCCCACGCAACACAACACTGGTTGGGGCGGACTAGAAAGACGAACAAGCTAGCACACATCATTTCCCCTTGAAATGATATGTTACACGGTGTGCACCTAAAGTGTAGAAATCCTTAATATTTTGAACCAATATGCAGGGTGTTTATAACTGAAGTTCAGGTTTCAAAACGCTGTAGAAAGAGAACCACAGCTCAGAATGGTGTCAAATTTGAACACCATATTATTTGCGCTGGAGGAAAGATCATGGACGCCCAACATGAATGTCTCCATGACAGACCGTGTGCTGATGGTAAGGCTCTTTTACAAGAACGACTGGCTTATAGCCTTCCAGAAGTTCCGGACACTCACAGTTATGAAAAAAAAGCGTTGGTGAAGTCTGGTAAGGGTCTGGGATAAATGATTGCAAAATTCGGAGAGACGGGTTCTTTTGAAGCGCAAATTGGCAAAGGGGGGGGGGGGGGGAAGCAGTTGATACGACGTCTGTCGAATATGTGACCACAGCACTGGAGGAGGAGGAGGAGTCCGACTATGATGTGCAAACATACAGTGCACGGGAAATTGCCCGAATGTTGGGACGTGCCTAGGAGTACGGTGCGCAAAATCTTACGTAACATCTTGGACTGCCATACGTACGAAATCACCCATGTTCAGAGTTGCTTCCTGCTGACCTACCAGCAACACAAGCGTTCGATCTCAATTTTCTTGTCCGCGTGGAAGTGAACAGTGAACGGACACGGAAAATTTTGTGTCCAGGCGAAGCCGATTTCCTTGTCAATACGCAAAGTCGCAGAAAATGGGCAACGGAAACCCCGCACATACATCAAGCGGTACCAGTTCACTGTGCAAAGATAACCGTGTGGTGCGGGTTGATGGTAACGTTCATCGTGGGGCCATATTTTTTTCGAGCAGATGAATCCTGTGGGTCCTATAACCTATATCGTCACTGGTAAGCGGTATGAGACTCTTTTGCGCACCAACTTCATTCCAACTCTTCAACAGCGTGGGCGTGTGGATAGGATCTTTTTTTTGTAAGGCAACGCACCTGCGCACAATGGAAACGACCACTCTAAAAAAATCAATCACAGACAGAGCTGGGTCAGCTAAGGTCACATCAGATCACTTTGGGTCAGCTCTGGACAGGTGTGGACCAGTCTGGTCGTGTCAGATCAACTCTGTCACAGTCCTACCCAGTCTGGACTGGTCTGATCAGGTCCAGTCTACTCCAGTCTGGTCTGGTCCAATCTGATCCAGTCCTGTCCAGTCCAGACTGAACTGGTTTGACCCAATCTGTTGCAGTCCATTCTGCACCAGTCAGGACAGGTGAGATAAAGTGAGATCAGATGAGGTGAAGAGAGATCAGGTGAGGCAGGGTGAGCCCAGGCTGCATCAGGTTACATCAGTTAGGAAAGGATACGTCAGGCTAGGTAAAATTAGGTCACATTACAAAATGTTAGGTCACATTAGATCAGGATTGGTTTAGGTTAGGTTAGGTTACATTAGGTAACGTTATGTTAGGTTAGGTTTGGCTGGGTTAGGTTAGGTTAGGTCAGGCAAGGTTGCATCACCTCAGGTGAGGTCGCATCAGGTTGGGAAAAGAAAGGTCATGTCAGGTCAGGTAAGGTCAGTTCAGATTGGGTCGGTTTGGGTCTGGTAAGTTTAGGTAGGGGCAGGTTGTGTTCAGTCAGGACAGGTTGGATCAGGTCAGGAGGTTTCAGTTCGAATTGGTTCAGGTTTGGTTCAGGGAGGATTGGGTTGGGTTAGGTTGGGTTGGGTATGGTTAGGAGGTGTTAGGTAGTGTTGGGTAGGATTCAGTTTGGTTGCATTGGCTTAGTGTTGGTTTGGGTCAGGTTGGGATGGGTTGAGTTGGGTTTGGTCGGTTTGGGTGGGGTTGAGCTGGGTTCTGATAGGTTGGGTTCGGTTGTGTTAGGTTCTTCTGGATTGTGATAGTTTAGGTTAGGTTAGATCAGGTTCAGTTAGATTAGGGTTAGGTTCGGGTTAGGTTAGGTTAATGTTAGCTTTGCTATTACCCCATTAATATTGTTATTCCCTGTTGCGTTTTGCCTACTACTACCTTATTGTGTCTCAGGAGGCGTCTTGTCAGGCCTAGGGAGGGAATTCTCTAACCTAAAAAACCCACATGTGCACTCCACACGTACTCCACTACCCTTGTAGCCGCTTTCTGCGTGTAGTGCACGCCTGACCTGTTCAGGGGGACCCTTCATTTCTTCACCCGATAGCGGAGGTCGAGAAATTTGCAACCCAGATGTCTGCAGAATCGCCTGAGCCTCTGGTTTAAGTCTTCAACTCGGCTCCAAACCAGAGGACCGTGATCGGTTCTGGGAACGATACCACAAATAGTAAGCTCAGGTTCCACCCCACGGGCGAGGCTTTCCGCCTTCACCAACTCCGCCAACCACCTGTAGGAACTGAGGATGACCTCTGAACCCAGACGGCAGGAGTCATTGGTGCCGACATGAGCAACAATTTGCAGTCGGGTGCACCCAGTGCTCTCTATCGGCGCCGGCACGGCCTGCTTCATATCTCGGATGAGACCCCTCGGCAAGCAGACAGAGTGAACACTTGCCTTCTTCCCCGACCTTTCCGCTATTTTCCTAAGGGGCTCCATCACCCGCCTAACGTTGGAGCTCCCATCACTAATAAACCCCTCTCCCCGTGTGCCTGCTCGGACCTTGCTGAAGGAGCGGCCAAATGTCCACTCACAGACAGAGCGGGCGATGCCACACGGCCAGCCTTCACATTGACCCTCCGCCTCGTGCGCCGCGAACGCCGCTGAACCCGCCACTCCTCTTGGGGAGAGGGTGACCCAACCGTGCCCTGTACCCGCGAAGATGTCTCGACAGCAGGGACCATGGGTGAAGCATGAAACACCTGGGGTGCACCATGCGACGCACCAGACTCCCCACTGCCGCTACACTCCGAGGCAGCAGCCTGAAGACGGCTGACCGCGGTCATCAACACGTTCAGCAGTTCGCGAACGGTGGCCAGCTCCTTCTGCGTCCGTACACAGCAGTTACACATCCTATCTATCCTGAGAAATCAACAATTTACTGTAGAGAGTTAATCAACTTTTAATTAGACTGCTAAGTCACTAAAGGCGTCTGATAGCTGACTAAACTGTCGTTACTAGACACTTCTTGTTGAAAACAACGAAAATAAGCACTACCTGCCTCTGGACTGTATTCAAAACAAACACTAGCATTACTGGCACTACAGCTGACTAAGGGAACTCTCTCTGACTGTATTCAAAACAAACACGAAATGTATGGAACACTATTACTAGTACTCGAAAATTAAAGCTTCCTAAAAGCAAAAACACACGAAGAAGAAGTGACAAGTAAGAAAAATACAGTTAATACTTTACTTAACGTAGCTCACTGCACAGCAGATGTGAAGCGGACGGCAGTTACGGCAGTTACGTTCATCTTAAAATACGAGGAGTATTTCGCCTGTCTCGTGTGCCCTGCGAACCGGGAGGAATAATTCTCTCATTTTGTCTCAAGGACCTCAAAACTTGAGAGAATGTTGTCTAATCCAGAGGGTTCATTGCTCTGTCAAATTCTCCAAGCAGGACCATGTTTCCTAACTCCCATACTTCCTCGTTTCTTTGTATAATACTGTCCTCAAGTTGTTTCCCATATCTAGATCCGCTGAAGTTCTGTACATTTCATCTGTCTTTCAGCTTTACCTTCTTTGCTTAGCGCTGGCTAACCGTCTGAGCTCATGATATTCATAAAACTCTTTCTTTTTTTCTCCACGACTGTCTATGATTCTCCTGTAGGCAGCATCTACGTTACCTCTGGTTTCTTCTACAGTCTTGCACTTGTCCTCAAGCTATTCCTACTTAACCATTTTGGACTTCAAGCGAATCTTGTTTTTCGACGTCTGTATTCCCTTTCGTCTGCTCCATCTGCTGCAGTTTTATGTTTTTTCCTTTCTTCAATTAAATTCACGTCTCCTGTGTTACTCATGGATTTCTTATATGTCTTGTCTTTCTACCTATGTGATCCTCTGGTGCCTTTCCTGTTCCACTCTTCTTCTGTTGCATTCCCTTCCCCAGTTTCAGTCCTAACTCTCCCTCTGAAACTCTCAACAACCTATGGTTCTTTCAATTTATCCAAGTCTCTTCACCCTAAATTCTTTCTTTCTTGCGATTTCTTCCATTTTAGCCTGCAATTCTTGATCAATAAATTGTGACCAGAGTCCACATCTGCCCCTGGAAATGCCTTGCAATATAAAAGTTGGTTTCGAAATCTCTATGTAATCGATCTGAAACCTTCCAGTGTCTCCAGGTTTCTGCCACGTACACAGACAACATTCGTGATTCTTAAACCAATTGCAAGTGATTATTAAATTATGCTCTGTGCAAAATTCTAACAGCCGGCTTTTCCTTTCATTCTTTTCCTCCAGTCCGTCTTCTACTACTACTTTTCCTTCTCTTCCTGTTTCTACTACCGTATTCCAGTCACCTACCACAAATTTTCGTCTCTCTTAAGTATCTGAATTATTTACTTTATTCATCTTACATTCATTCAGTCTCAGTCATCTCCGGAGATAGTGGTCAAACAGACTTATTTTCTGTGGAGTGCAAATGCTTCATGTGTATCTTGGCTACAGAAATGCCTTCCCTATGCTGTTCGTAGTATCTTGCCAGTATTCCTGTTTTGTTATCCATTATTAGGCCTATGCCTGCATGACCCCTACCTGATTTTATGCTGATAAACCTGTACTGATCTGACCAGAAGTCCTGTTCTTCCTCAACGGCAATCCAATAATTATCAGTATACCTAACTTCACCCTGTCCATTTCCATTTTTAAATGTTGTGATCTACCCACCCAATTAAGGGATGTATCATTCCCCGCTCTGACCTATGGATGCCATTTTCATTTTTTCTGATTGCGACATCCTCCTGAGTAGTCATCTCCCGGAGATCCGATTGAGGGACTATTTTACCTGCGGAATATTGTATCCAAGAGGATGCCATCATTATTAAACAAAACAGCTCGTCTGCTTGCTCTCGAGAAAAAACTGAGAGCTGTAGTTTCCCCTTGCTATTTGCCGACCGCAGTACCAGCACAGAAAGGCATGCTGTTGTGTCACGTTAATAAAATACTATGTGGATAAATGGATGAAAATATGTTGTGGCGTCCGCCTGATTTCACGGACAAGAAATGTTCAAAACAACAACGTAAAAATTAATCACTTTTGAAAGGCAATTTTTTCTTAAATGGAGATTGGAAGGTATTGAAAAGAACCTCTTCTCAAATACTGAAATAACAGTAAAATTTACGCGAAGGCAAAAAGCCCGAACGAAACGGTCATATTCTGTGGAAGAATGAAGAAACATAAATATGGTCAAGGCCGAAGGCCTTCAGGAAGAAAACAAACACCGCGGAAAAGTCACTGACTGATAAACAACAATGCACTACGTTAGGCAATGTTCAAATCCCGACGGACTGCCCAGATTTTCAGTTTTGTACACTTAGATTCAACACGAGTTGAAGTCCCAGGAGGACAGCCCAGTTTCAAAGTTTGTATATGAGAAAACACAGTCAAGTCTAGTGTAGAAGCAAAGACAAGAAATAACTGATCACTGACACAAATTACGGACTCGTCGTTGAGGCGGTACCAAAGTGAGTTCGTGATTGATAGAATGCGACTGCATTGAACACCTGGGCCAGGTAACCATTCTGAGTGCACTACTCATCGTGGAAATTGCAAATTTGTGGCAAGGTCTTAAGGGACCAAACTGCTGAGGTCATCGGTTCCTTAGTTTACACACTACTCAATCTAATTTAAACTAACTTACGCTAGGGACAACAGACACACACCCATGCTATGATCGAGGGAGGACTCGAATCTCCGACGGGGGGAGCCGCGCGGATCGTGACAAGACCCCTCAGACCGCGCGGCTACTCATCGTGGGCAAAACGCTGATCCAAATACACCCAGCGCGCCAGAACATTGTAGGCACTACTTTTAATCACGTGGCCAGTGAAGGAGAATAGATCTCAGGATTCAAGTGCGCTTCTGCCTCGAGAATGTAAACAGTAAGAGAAGGCACGAAAGCTGTCAATAATTGGAGATTCTTTTAATTGGATGGTTCCATGTTAATGCAAACGCTTCAAGAAAATATAAAATGCCGAATGCAATGAAGCCGAAAGACTGACACCGCAGACATTCCTAACTAATGCACTTTTGCTGTCCAGTATGCTGGCTAACAACTAAGGACCCTCCTTAGCCATGTATCACCATAAAGGCGAGGAGAAGAATGGGAAGAGGGAGGAGATGCGGTGTGTAACATACCATCGAGATTGATGTCTTCAGAAACAGTGCGCTAGTTGTTTTGGACAATATAAGAAAGGTCTGACGACGTTTGCTTGGAAGAACTAACTATACTAACACTAGGTGAGTGTGCCAGGTCTGAGTCAACTCTAGCCCAATGCCAGTATCTAGGCTATCAAGGACCAGTTACAAAATTTGTGGGCCAACTTGGCTTAGGAGAGAGAATCTAACTATTTTATGACACCCTTCCCATCCTTCCCATCCAAATCAGACGGGGTGTAACATCATACTGATAAATGGGTTCACACTTTTAAGTTCTTTGCAGTTTGACTCGATATTGCATTTACTGAAATAACATCACATACCCTCCCAAGCCGTGAAGTTGTGTTTTCTGCCATCTTATAGGTGTTTCACTTTTTTTTTATCAGCCAGTGTATACCACTAAATGACTATCACGGTGCACAATCTCAGGTTGACTGTTTAACGGTTTCCAGGGGTAACAAAAGTGTGATCTTCAGTATTTCAAATAATTATTTATCGAATTCAAAAATTCAAAACGATTTCATAATTTAAAAAGGTGTAACCTTACGTTAAAGTTTTAACACAATAATTCAAGCATTATAGTTACAAATTGTGAATGTCTTGAGGAAGTACAATTCACAGCATGTGTATCGTCCCCAGTATATTCATCCAGTGTTTGAGAAGGAAAGTATCTAGCGACTTCCAAGAAATTTTACAGGTAATTTTATGCATTTTGGAAGGTTCTTCTTTCTGCCAAATCCCACAAAACAATGAAAGGAAAAAAAGTTTACTGCGCATGCGGCATCAAGCACCATGTTTTAATTTATTACTTCTTTCCTACTGAAACTATGCGCAAAGCGGTTTGCAGACAGTAACCAAATATACTACAGAATGTACCTGCAAAATTACGTCACTGTATGGCACATTATTCGAGAGGTACGTAGTCATAAGCATTGAGATATGTGAAAAACTGGTTTGCTGTGTAATGACTCTGCTTGTACAACTTAATTTTCCTGTGATGAAGTCTAAATTAAATAGTTCAGCTAATAGTTTGCTAAACGTGTGTTACAGGAACACATCAATGATTTATCACTTTTTTGTTTACCAGTTTTGCTTTTGACCTTTTCATTGTCTATGCATGAATGGTTCGGAACCAATGAAACCAACCTAATTATGGTTTTACATCTTCAATCACAAAGTTTTGCATGCTTAACGTCAAATATTTAACATATTAACTCATTTGTAAAGTAGTCAAATGTCTGAAGCTGTTTTAAGTATGAGACGTCGTTTCTTTAAACAACGGTGAGTGGGGCGCAACTCTTAAATTGCAATAAATTACAAAGCTCGATACTGTACGCTGATATCTAGTGGGTGATGCCAGAGTCTCTGCACAAAAGAAGGAGGTTCCTAGTGTCGTTACTTTACTACAGAGACCGTCGACTAACATAGATTTATATGTTGGCATGAAAGCTAAGGCACCCAAAATTCTGTGCGGCGTCCTCCTCGGTAGCGCGAGGTAGCGCGGCCGATTGCTAAGCGAAGGGGCCAAGGTTCGATTCCCAGCTGGGTTGGAGACTTTCTCTGCTCGGGGACTGCGTGTTGTGCTATGTTTGCATTCCTATCGTCCTAAGTGGCATTCCACTGTTGAGATGGCTCAATGAGCAAGCCCTGAAGGCCAATAAATTGAAAAAAGAGAAAGTCTGTGGAGAAACATACAGGATAGTGTGCTCCTAGAATTACAGAAAGACTTCACAACCTCTCCTGAGAAGACTACTGAGGTTATGTCACGAGTGTCTCTTATTTGTCTGCAGGTTACAGGAAATGGCTCCCTTTTTTAAAAAAAGAAATATTCAAGGAAGGCTTCTTCAGGGTATATAAGTGGAAATGGAACAAACATTATGAAGGAGCATTCACAAAAGTGATGAATCAATATATTGGTAAAACGGCGCACCTGATTTTGCTAGAGGGTAGGAACGCGAGTAGGAAGGAATACTGTACTACTTCCTGAAAGGAAATGACTTGATTACGATATAAGTGATTCTAAATAAATCAATGTTAAGAACAGAGATATAACGTACTCATAGATCCATGAATATTCTCTCTTTCATGGCCACAGTCCACAGTTTTACTTCAAGCTCAGCTAGTAAAGAGTCGACGAACGATATAGAAAAAAAGATGGTAAGTACCAGAGTTTCAGGTCGATGTAATACGGCACAGTAAGTTGGAACAGGATAGAGTGACAGGTCTCCAGGAAATAGATTTGTGTACCGTAACATTACAGCTAATAGTGGGCCTGCTGCATCTACAGTGATGAGTGTGTGTAAGCAGCAGATGGAATAGGTTACGCAGCGAAGAGCGACAGCAGGACAACGCCTTGTGATCACAGGTCAGGACGGCAGCCATCCTCTCTAACTGAACCTAGCAGCCTATAAATGAATATCTTTAGCATTTCCCTGATGCTGCAAAACTCCAATGGACGTCGAAACATTTTTAGACGGTTCGACGCCGTCTGTTTTCAAAAATGGTTCAAATGGCTCTGAGCACTATGGGACTTAACTGCTGAGGTCATCAGTCCCCTACAACTTAGAACTACTTAAACCTAACTAACCTAAGGACATCACACACATCCATGCCCGAGACAGGATTCGAACCTGTGACCATAGCGGTCGCGCGGCTCCGGACTGTAGGGCCTAGAAGCCGTCTGTTTTCTGATGGACTGTTCGCACACATGGCATTGCGTGAGATTCCATTGCCTTGAGATTAAAAGCGCCTCAGACTCCTACCTTCCAGACAACAAGGTTTTTCGTGGTCATTGCATACAAATTATTACAGAAGGGTACTACACATTACTTGGCACTTTTGACCAAACTGAAAGACTGATAGGTAACTGCACTGAAACAATGTTGGGAGTGCTGCAGGTAGGCCGTGCTCCTAGCCAGCCAGCAAGCAACATTACACCCGAGGGAAGTGGTCACGTAACTTACTGGGGCCAAACTCCCCGCAGACGGAAGTAACTTGGCCACGATCCACCTGGGCACCAGATGCCATCCCAGGTGAACAGGGAATCAGCGATCATAAAGCGGTTACTGCATCGATGATTTCAGCCGTAAATAGAAATATTAAAAAAGGCAGGAAGATTTTTCTGTTTAGCAAAAGTGACAAAAGGCAGATTTCAGAGTACCTGACGGCTCAACACAAAAGTTTTGTCTCGAGTGCAGATAGTGTTGAGGATCAGTGGTCAAAGTTCAAAACCATCGTACAATATGCGTTAGATGAGCATCTGCCAAGCAAGATCGTAGGAGATGGAAAAGAGCCACCGTGGTACAACAACCGAGTTAGAAAACTGCTGCGGAAGCAAAGGGAACTTCACAGCAAACATAAACATAGCCAAAGTCTTGCAGACAAACAAAAATTACGCGAAGCGAAATGTAGTGTGAGGAGGGCAATGCGAGAGGCATTCAATGAATTCGAAAGTAAAGTTCTATGTACTGACTTGGCAGAAAATCCTAAAAAAATTTGGTGTTATGTCAAAGCGGTAGGTGGATCAAAACAAAATGTCCAGACACTTTGTGACCAAAATAGTACTGTAACAGAGGATGACAGACTAAAGACCGAAATACTAAATGTCTTTTTCCAAAGCTGTTTCACAGAGGAAGACTGCACTGTAGTTCCTTCTCTAGATTGTCGCACAGATGACAAAATGGTAGATATCGAAATAGACGACAGAGGGATAGAGAAACAATTAAAATCGCTCAAAAGAGGAAAGGCCGCTGGACCTGATGGGATACCAGTTAGATTTTACACAGAGTGCGCGAAGGAACTTGCCACCCTTCTTGCAGCGGTGTACCGTAGGTCCCTAGAAGAGCGTAGCGTTCCAAAGGATTGGAAAAGGGCACAGGTCATCCCCGTTTTCAAGAACGGACGTCGAACAGATGTGCAGAACTATAGACCTATATCTCTAATGTCGATCAGTTGTAGAATTTTGGAACACGTATTACGTTCGAGTATAATAACTTTTCTGGAGACTAGAAATGTACTCTGTAGGAATCAGCAAGGGTTTCGAAGAAGACGATCGTGTGAAACCCAGCTCGCGCTATTCGTCCACGAGACTCAGAGGGCCATAGACACGGGATCCCAGGTAGATGCCGTGTTTCTTGACTTCCGCAAGGCGTTCGATACAGTTCCCCACAGTCGTTTAATGAACAAAGTAAGAGCAGATCAATTGTGTGATTGGATTGAAGAGTTCCTAGATAACAGAACGCAGCATGTCATTCTCAATGGAGAGAAGTCTTCCGAAGTAAGAGTGATTTCAAGGCGAAGTAAGAGTGATTTCAAGTGTGCCGCAGGGGAGTATCGTAGGACCGTTGCTATTCACACTATACATAAATTACCTTGTGGATGACATCGGAAGTTCACTGAGGATTTTTGCGGATGATGCTGTGGTATATCGAGCGGTTGTAACAATGGAAAATGGTATTGAAATGCAGGAGGATCTGCAGCGAATTGACGAACGGTGCAGGGAATGGCAATTGGATCTCAATGTAGACAAGTGTAATGTGCTGCGAATACATAGAAACAAAGATCCCTTATCATTTAGCTACAATATAGCAGGTCAGCAACTGGAAGCAGTTAATTCCATAAATTATCTGGGAGTACGCATTAGGAGTGATTTAAAATGGAATGATCATATAAAGTTGATCGTCGGTAAAGCAGATGCCAGACTGAGATTTATTGGAAGAATCCAAAGGAAATGCAATTCGAAATCAAAGGAAGTAGGTTACAGTACGCTTGTTCGCCCACTGCTTGAATACTGCTCAGCAGTGTGGGATCCGTACCAGGTAGGGTTGATAGAAGAGAGAGAGAGAGGATCCAACGGAGAGCAGCGCGCTTCGTTACAGGATCGTTTAGTAATGGCGAAAGCGTTACGGAGATGATAGGTAAACTCCAGCGGAAGACTCTGCAGGAGAGACGCTCAGTAGCTCGGTACGGGCTTTTGTTGAAGTTTCGAGAACGTACCTTCAACGAGGAGTCAAGCAGTTTATTGCTCCCTCCTACGTATATCTCGCGAAGAGACCATGAGGATAAAATCATAGAGATTAGAGCCCACACAGAGGCATACCGACAATCCTTCTATCCACGAACAATACGAGACTGGAATAGAAGGGAGAACCGATAGAGGTACTCAAAGTACCCTCCGCCACACACCGTCAGGTGGCTTGCGGAGTATGGATGTAGATGTAGATGAAAGCCGACAAGTTAACAGTAGGAGATGAAGGCACACGTAGCTCTGTTTCTCACATTCGTGTGTTTTTCTCACACTAATCGTGCCTGTACGGTCGGGGCCGCATAACCTACGTAAGCCAGAGCGCGAATAGTGAGATCGATTGGACGTCCGTATTACACAACGGAGCAATATTTCTCAACAGAAACAGAGCAGTGCTGAGCAATGGCTGTGACCCCCAACGTCTTCACTCATAATACCCGACCTTCAGACGTTTTCTACTTAAATTGGAGGAAACATGTTACGCCAACACTGTAATTAAAATGCATAACAGCCGCGGATTCTGCGTGGTGTCAGTCCGAAAGAACAGACATCACACATTCGTAAACTCAGTGTTCCAGTTGACTCTTGTTCTACACTGAACAAGTCTCTCTTGTCTGTAGTACGGTGGCAGTATTGCATTTCGACGTCACAACCCGGTCTCAACTAATCTATGCTCTTCCCGATGGTTTGCGATAGCTCTATGCCTGTAAACGCAGCTGTTTTCACCCGTCTATTCATCAGAGCAAGTAGAACAGTTCTACGGTTGCATCTTGGCGTAGTCGTTCTGGAACAGCCCGAGTCTATCGAGCGAGGTGGGGAAGTTGTTAGCACACTGGACTAGCATTCGGGAGGACGACGGTTCAAATCTGTGACAGGTCTGCAGATTCAGGTTTTCCTCAAGAGCTCCAGGGAAAAATTGGAATGATTCTTTGATAGGACATGACCGATTTCGTTCCCTGTCCTTGAAACAATGCCTAGTTTGTGCTCTGTCTCTAATGGCCTCGATGACGACGGGATGTTGAAACCGCCGCGCGGAGTGGCCGTGAGGTTAGAGGCGCCATGTCACGAATCGCGCGGTCCCTCTCGCCGGGAGTTCAGTCCTTCCTCACACATGAGCGTGTGTAATGCCCTTAGCGTTAGTTACTTTAAGGTGTATTTAAGTCTAGGGACCGATGACCTCAGCAGTTTGGTCCCTTAGGAATTCACACACAGTTGAACATTTGAACGTTGAAACCTAATCTTCCTTCCTTTCTAGCGTTAAAATATTTTTGAGTTGTCAGCTTCTAAACAATCTGGATTTTGAGCAATTTAGAAGTGTCCTAACTTTGTTTATAAAAACATATAACACAGCATGCAAGTACCTTTTTTTTAATTTGGTGCCGTTCGGTCAAGATGTTCCATTTTGTACTAGGGACACGTATGCAACTCACGTAATTAAATTACTTTTATCTAGCGATACAAATTGAAATTCTTTGTCGTATGATTCATATGTAATCTTTATGTGATCTTTGTGTAACGAAATGAAGATACAGTTGAGATTAGCCATTTAGCCAGACGTTACAAAGCACTTGCCTTAAGTAAAAGTGCTGCTTCTATGAGGCTTGGACGGATATCTGCACATCTCTCGGAACTACTACTAAATGAAATACGCAGACCTGGGATACTAAATATGCTGTTCTTGTCCGTTTTGTATCTTCATCCCGAAGACTATTTCGATGTAGCTATACACGCTAGTTAATCATGTGTAACTCTCCCCTTTTCTCCATACTTTCTACATTTTACATCCATTTAATGCTGCTTACTGTGTTCAAACCTCGGTCTCTCTCCACTGTTCTTAACTCCAACACTTCCGACCCTTAACAAATTAATTATTCCTTGATGTCTAACAGTCTGCCTTATCAAACGATCCTTTGTTTTCGTCGTAAACCAATTTTCACTATGATTCGATTCGGTATCTTTCATTAGTTATTCGATCTACGAATCTAATTTCTAGCATCCTTATCCAACATTTAACTTCAAAATCTATTTTCTGCTTGTCTGCTCTATTCATCATCCACATTTCACTTCCACGCAAGGCAACATTTCAGGTAATTTTTTTTTTTTTTTTTTTTTTTTTTTTTGGAAAATACTTCTCCACATTGTCATTTATATTAGATTTTAATTCACATATTTGTCCGGAAAAGATTTTTTCGCTGTTCCTGTTTATGTATTGTATCCTCTTTATTTGTGCAGTCGTCATTTATTTCACTCCCAAAATATCAAAATTCTTGTATTACTTTCGTCGCCTCATTTTGTTATCTAATTCCGCAGTACCTCCTGACTTAATTAAACTGCCCTTCTCCTACATTTATTCATATTCATCCTATACTCCGTTTTCAAGATTCTAGCCATTCCGTCCCAATGACCTTCTAAGCGTTTTTCCGTATCTGGCTGAATTTCTTTGTCTTCAGCAAACGTTTAAGCTTTTATTTTTTCTTTCTCACCTTCAACGGCTTTTCAGGATTTGTTCTTAGCATCGTTAGCTTTTTATCCTATGTACACACTGAATAATATGAGCGAGAGTCTACAGCGCTGTCTCAATTCTTTCTTAACAACTGCCTCCCTTTCATACTCTTCGAGTCTTGTAGCTACAATAAGTTTCCAGAATATCAAAACGTGTACTCCAGTCAATATTGTTAAAAGCTTTTTCTACATCGAAACATGCTATGAATTCATGCAAGAGAAAATAATGACTGAACGAAGTATATTCAAAAAGTACGATTATCATAGAACTGCACCACAGACCATAATTTCCTGTTGCGGACATGCTCTGGTGACCCAAAACATCTAGAAAATCCCTGCCGCGAGAATGAATGTCACTTGCTGCGTTGATGGAAAGTCACGCAGTAAGGAAGCTGTATAAACGGAGCAGACACGAACTGGATATCGTTCTATTCGATGCATTTTTTTAGTCGTCAGTCTTCTGACATGTTCCATGCTGCCCGCCGTGAGTTCCTTTCTCGTGCCGACGCCATCATCTCAGAGTAGCACTTGCATCCCACGTCTTCATTAATTTGTTCGGTGCGTTCCACTCTCCGTCTATCTACGCTGCGTAAGAAGCACAACCTGGAGAACAGTAGAAATTAAAATGGATGGCCTTGGTCCATCGTAATGAAAGTGGAACAGCCAAAGCGCACAGTCCAAGTAGAAATGAAGGTTAAGGCGAATGAGTCGACTGTGATGTCTTCCAGAGAAGCTGCTTCGACCCACCTGGTTTTACAATCGATTGCTGACAGAATGTACTGTATGAAAGAGGAAAGGCCCTGATTAAATCCAAACGCACATGTCGTACATGGCCCTTCAGGATATTAAAAGAGCCCAACGACTGTTTTGTGTGTGTCGTCTGACTTGATTATGTTGGCATGAAATACAAGCTCTAACCCAAAGACGACAATCTTTTTGTACTCCTGGCCAAACGAAACGTACGTCAAGAAGGTGCGTAGTGGCCCTGATGCCTGGGTGCACGAGGCTGTGCAGGACTGAAAATGCTGTCTGCTGTATGATAAATAGGCAGAGGTTACTGGTGGAAGAATTGCACCTAACAGGGGAGGCAGAGTTAGGAGCCCAATGGGACACGAAGTGTAAGCTGGCACAAATTTTGATGTTTATTGTCGTCAGCTTGTAATTTAGTCAACCTGTCCAAGTGAAGTGGGCTAATGATTGCATCAACCCTGGAGAGATAATCCGCTACCCCACTACCTATCCCACATATATGTATAATTTCCGTAGAATATTGACAGATGAGGTCCACATGGGGAACTCTCCATCGAAGAAGGTACTGCACTGGGCTTCGGTTTGCGTCGGTGAGTGGCTTACGATCTGTATAGATCATTACAGCAGGTCCCTCAATGTCATCACAGAAGAATCCCACTGCCTCGTACACGGCAAATAACTCTGTCGAATGCTGACCGCTTACGTTGAAAGGAGGAAAGTTTCTTCGAAAAGAACCTAAGGAGATGAGTAGTTGAAGCACACTACCGCTCGAAGTGTCGCTTGCATCCGTTACCGAGTGCGCGAGCGTGATGGCGTTTGCTAGTGCCTTTTTGAGGTTTTTGAACGCCTGAACCATTTCCTCTGACCATAGCACCTTACGCTACCTGAAGTGTTCTTGTCTGCCAGACCCTCAGTGAGGCATATCTGAATGGAGGCAGCATGTTGCTAGGTGTTTGCAGTAAAAACTGAGCATGCTTTAAAAGGGTACAACTCAGGGTAGATGATTCGTACTGGAACGACCTTGATGAGCTTGGTGTGGTCAGAGGTCTGACTAATCCATTGGGCGATACTGTGCGTCCAAGGAAAGTAACGTTTGTGGGACCAACCTGAGAATTGTTAGCGTCTCCATCGCCTTCAGTCGTTCACTTCATAGACAAATTTGACTTCAAAATATGAAGAACAAATGCGAGTGTTTTGGTGAGATACTAATTTTATCTTTTCATGTGAATAACTCTTATCTTTGTCAGTAGCCTGTTTCTCAATGGAAATATATGGTAAAATACTCGCATAAAGTTAAACACGTGACGCCATTGTCAGACAGGGCAGCTCACACCTGATTCACGTGTTATTTCTGCTCCACAAAAGATGACGAGAATATAAGGATGTCGTCAAGATCGGGGTTAAAAATGTGGGAGTCCCAAGAAGACAGAATCAATGAATCGTTGCCAAGTTTCGACTGCATTCTTCAGACCATATGGTATAAAACAGAATTCAGAGAGTCGAAATGGAGTAATGATTGCTGCTTAGAAAATTTCATTAATAAACATGGGGATCAGTAAGCATGCCTTTTGGGAACTGAGTATGCTGAATATTTGTGCCACATTAAGGAGTGTGCAAAATCCTTAATGTGAGGGATTAAATAGTTGTTAATGATATTGCAGGCGTTCAACCAGCAATAGTCCACACACAAATGGAATGAATTGTTACTTAAGCAGTTACAGCCTTATGGTTAGATAATCCCAGCCGATAGCAGTTCGTTAACCATAACTTTTTCTTGGCACACCTTGTAGGGAGTAATGCAGTAAGTCTTATGATGCACAGGAGAACCCTCCATTGCGTTTATCCTATGGCGGGTACAGTTAGTGACTGCTCCTGTCTGATGTCTATTACACGCATGGGACGGTTGCAAATATCTTCACTAAGGCCCACTGATCAATTGGACAAGGCAGGGGGAGACGAAATACCATTAACTTCATGTCTTGTGGCTGAGGCTCCATTGGTTGAGCATTAGTGTTGGTGTTGCGATGCCGCGCATTGGGAGCCAGTCAGGCAAGTTACATAGCGTGCGGTACACCAGTTTTCTGTTGCAGTGCTGATCATCTGCACGAACCATCATTGTCAGCTTACAAGGTATCGATGTCCAATCACTTGCCAGAGAGCCTCTAAACACGCCTCTGGTTGGTAATAAGTGAATGTTACGATTGCATTGTGTACACGATTCCACTTAGCGCGCATAACGCAGTTTGAACCCGACCTGTAAAGATACGTGTTATTTCTCACCAAGGGTTTGGACTTTAGATGAAAAGCTGCCATTAACGTTCCTAAAATATTCGAATGAGATAGAAAGGCGACCTCTATCTTAGAAGACATAGCAACTATTCCCTGTAATTGTATTTATTGGAATCACTTCTGCACACGTTGAGTCATTACAATGCACAGGAGCAATCTCAGGTATTGCCTGTTTAGACAAGAGGACGCTGATATTAAATTTCTCAAATAACATAAAATATAAAAGTTCAATAATATCACAAATTTCGGAACAGTTAATTATTTTAACTAAGAGAAAGACTCTCTGGTAGAAGACTATCCTAATGTCGAGGCGAACAACGCTACCGACTAACAGGTCTTCCTATTTCGAGCTTCGTATCACTGGAGTAAAAACTGGCTTGTGACACGACACTTACCTTTAATGGCGTGCTGCATTCTTTACCTTGTGTTCCATTGCGTCGTCGGCTTGACTGCTGCTGTGAGTCGTCGGATCTGTAAATCTATCAGAATCCTATACTGAGGCTGGCTGATTCTATATCAGGAAACTTCCCCTACGTTTTCATGAAGCGAAAAACATTAAGTTCCCCCTAGTCCGCTTTTAATGGCTAAACACATGAGCGAGGCTGGTGCGTCGTGTGTTACTCTGCCCTGATTGTTCTCGCAAGAACTATATTGGCTCTCTTTGTTCTCCGCTCAGGAGATTTACGAAAATAATCCAGCCAGCTCTTCACTGAATTTTGGAGCTGAGTGGTTTTCACACCAATATATCTCCTTTCCCTGTCGTCACGTCAGAGAAGGATGCCCTGCGACCACACTCTACGACATCTCAATGGAAAGTGCCTGTCGCGGTTGGCAGTTGTGCTTCTCTTCCGCCTTGATTCCCTGCCCTCTACAGATAGTTGGACATTGCATGGAACAGCCAACGGCAGTCGCTCTTTCATTTGTAGTAGCCATGGGTACAGAATCAGCAAATGGCTTAATAAGTACAGTGTCGTATAATTGGCTGGCTTTTAAGTTAACAGCCTGGTCTGTTAATCCCCTTGTTGTCCTCACGTGCCGCTCACGTGATATACTGTTCTTCTCCCAGTTGTCTGCCGTGCCTGTCACCTGCGCTTTACCTTGACTAGGCTGAGGTTCTGCAGGCCACTGTGTCACAGCGTGGCTATCTAAAACTGGCTTCCCCTGCAGTGATGTTTCCACACTGTTTCTACCTAACTTAAATATGCAAACTTACCTAAGAGAATTCTCGTCACTCTCGATGCCACTTGTATTAAATCTCAAACAAGTGAAATATGTACACAATAGCCCATCCCATGTTGGAAAACCAGTGTCTTGCAACACTATAAATGACACGTAAGACTGAGGCGCCTGACATGTAAGGTGTCCAAAATCCAGACGCCTTACAAGCTCGACAACTAGGGAAGCCAAGTGATGACGCAAAGAGGAGCATTCGGAAAGCATGAACAGGAGTGTGCCAGAAGGTGAAGGAGCAGTATTCAAAGGAGCCCACTATACTGGAACTGGTATTGTGTTGTAGTATGGTTGCGGTTTATGGATTGTCAAGAGACCAAAGTTTTTAAGAAAGTTCATGCCTATGACTGGTTCCTCGACATCATCTGCATGGAATGTCCACTGAACTACTTTATCAGGTGCGAAACAAACGTAAAGGCCAGTAGCACCATGCACATTGAGAGGGGGACATATTGGCTGCACATAATCACAGTCTAGGGGACAGATGTTGTGAGGGTATGAGATTGGGAGGAATAACTCTTGCATCTGCTCTGGTATCAGTGAGGAACTATCTCCCTGATACTAGATCCTGAACAAAAAGTCGTCCACTGGTTGCAGTGATTGCATTAGCTGACTGTTGATGACAGGGCCGTGAGGAAACGTCATGAGCCATAGTGCCTAAATCGACTCGCGCACTGCATTAGGGTATGCATGCAGTGAATGACTTTCTTGCTGCACCTCCAGATGTCACTTGAAATCAACATACCAGGCATGCTGGGTGCGGGGTACATGGCATGGTCACACTGTCGCCCTTCTAACCTCTCCTAGTGACTATGGCGTGTTCGAGTGGGAGCTCAGGTGAATTCAGTGATGGTCACGATCCCAGCGCCGGTAGTATGAGCTGGCAGCGCACTGTCTTCTTGTTGTGCAGCTGACTGATGAGGCAAATAAATACCATGTAAACTGAGACGGTTGTAGACTGAAGTGAAACCAGGTCTTGAGGCTATCCTTTTGTAATTGTGGAAGCTTGGGGAATCTGGCTGTCTGTACCTTCTGAATGTCCGTAGGTTGTACAAACTGTCTTGATGACATGCACGGTGTGGTGGATTTGTGCTGCTGTGGAAGCAGACGAGATCTTCATCAAAGAGGCCATGTTGAACAGGAGTGCTGTACACGTTTTTGCTAAGGTCTGGATATTTGGGTTATGACCACATACAATACACTGTGCGCGATGTTTACCGATGCAGGCAAAACAACCAGTGTTGTGTGAACTGCAACACGGAACATGTTCGATAAGCAAAGCGCCAGTCTCAGATGTGCACTGGATATTGTTCATTTTATGGTCGCCAGGTGTCGATTTTGCAGAACATGTGTTATTGCTGGTTTTGGGGTAGGTAAACTGAAGGCTGGCACCACGGATGTGAACTGCTGGTCTGTCTGACCATGTGTTTCCAACGATGGTGGCCTGCATGTTTCCTTCCGTGGTGGGGTCGCAGAAGTTAGATGTGCTACAGTAAGTCCATGTGGAGTAAAAAGTACATCACAATGTGTGTCTGTCGGGTGAGCGTGTGATGGCACTGTGACTTCGTAGTCATATCCTGGGACTTGAACTCGGAAACACATGCACTGAATCACTCCACTGCTGGTAACCCGTAGTCCGGTAACACGAAGCGTCACAGATGCAGAATTGGAATAAATCTCATGAAATGAACAACTCAAGGTCATCAATACGGGTATTCTGGAACAACACACGACTGATGTATAACAGAAAAGTCGCAACTTCGAATAAACACGTTTTATTAACGAGGTTACAGAACAGAGTAAACAGCATGTGCATACTTATCTAGTCAAGAAAGAACTCTTAAAAGCTGTTAGCCTTGAAGAGATCGCTCGAGATAGCGAGATCGAAAGTCGAACTTTGGGTTCAAAATGTGAAGAACAAATGCGAGTGTTTTGGTGACATACTAATTTTATCTTTTTATCTGAGTAACTCTTATCTTTGTCAATAGCCTGTTCCTCAATGGAAATGTAAGGTAAAATACTCGCATAAACACGTGAAAATTCTTTCTGTGCTGGTGTAGAAGACAAATGTAAAAACAACCACTAACAGATAATATTTTTAAACAGAACTAACTTTAAATAAGAAATATTCCTCTTTTATTGCTTCTATGGTGGGCAGTTATATACTGCGCAAACGGTAGACATGGTTTCCAAAAGAAATTAGGCGACTTATTATCTTAAGTGTTCGCACATATGTTCTTAATTGTAGAGCATGTCACCAGTGGGAGTACTAAATAGATTGCCACAGCCTCCCTATTTATAAAGTCTCTTTGATATCAAGGCCACGATTTTCTGTACAAATGTCTGTGCACATCATTTCTGTGCAGGTCGTGGACTGGGCAGCTACACAGATATGAGATATGCGCAAGGTTGGAAAATCGAGTCACAAGTGTGAGCAAACTTAGTCAAATCTGTGGGCACAGATGAGGCCCTTGTAGAAAAATCCGTGCGATTGGACTAGAAAACATTGCAGATGTGACAAAGTACGTGTGCGAAAGGAACTGTAAGCCAATTGTAGTGTTGCTGGATTTTCTTTTTCCAGAAGCCACTCATCTTTATGGACGGTGAAAAATAAAAATATTGCGATAGAGGGAAAGGGCCGCATTATAAAATTCAACAGGTTGCCAGTAGATATCAGGCAGGAATTTAGACATACCTTGATATTAAAAAAACAAAAAGTGATTTATTACCCAATCCTACAATTTACCAGAATGTTTGGAACTGGAGGTGTTAATTCTGGCTAACACTAATGTCCATACTGTATATACTGGGTTGGTGCGTAAGTTCGTAGCACTGTTCCATAAGTTCAAACACAACAGATAAACATAACGGAGACTTCAACCATTAATGATATATTCTTCTTCACTATTTACAACAATCTGCCAACGTTGAGCCAAATTTTTCGATCCTGCAAATGTAGAAATCGTGTGGTTTTGAAGCGAAGAACTAGTTGAGGTATTTTCGGAGTGCATTTTCATCCGGATAGGAAGTTCCTTGAAGGTTATTCGATAGATAATGTAAAAGGTGAAAATCTATGGGAGGCAGATCAGGTGAATAAGGTTGGCGCGGAATGACTTCCCAACCCAACTCCTATACAGTGTTTTTTGTCAGTCTAGCAGACTGCGGGCGGATGTTATCGTGGAATAGCATCACTTCACACAGTCTTCCTGATCGTTGTTCTTGCGTTGTGTCTGCAAGACGTCTCAATTGTTGACACTAGACGTCAGGGTTGAATGTTACACCTCAGCGAAGCAACTTGTAGTACACCACGACGTCGCTGTTTCACCAGATGCATAACATCATCCTTTGTGGATTCGCGTAAGTCTTTGTATAGGGAACTGCTGTTTTGTTTGTGCTCAACCTTCCTTTTCCTTACGTTTGCGAAAGGACACAGTTTATCTTGCCCAGTAATGTTACAGGGTAGGAATGGTTGGTGTTGTTCACAATTCAGTTTTTAACGAGCAACCAGAGATGCACATAAGGCCACCTGCAGATCTGTATGACTTTGGCTTGGAGCATGCGGTGCACATACGTCCGATCTTTGAACCTTTCCCATTGCATGCAAATGTCACACAATGGTGGAATGATTACAGTTCATCACATTTGCCAATTCTCGAATACACTGATGTGGATGATTGTGCTTTAATGCGTTTCAACGACCTTCATCAAACCTAGAAGGTTCTCCTAAACGCGGAGCTCCTCCTGAAAAAGAGAAAACTAATTTCTTGGCGTGTTATGTCCAATGCTATTATCCCCACACACGGCACAAATGTCCCTCGCTGCCTCCGCTGTTGTCACCACTCTGTAGAACTCCTACAGAAGAATATGTAGAAATTGTTCCAGTTTCTCCACTTAACACTCAATTTTCTAGCGTCCCCAGCTCCACTTACTACCTCCAAATGACACAATGACGATATGTAAACTACAATAGCGATGATGATGATGAGGTCCCATACTCCGAGGAGCGCAGGGGACGATGCGAGAGACCCGCACCGCTGTACTAGGCAAGGTCCTAGCGGCAATGGTTACAATAGCAATAAATAACTACAAATACTGTATTTATTTTAGGAGGTATTCGCGTTTGAACGTTCCATGTCGACCACAAACTGCGCATAGCGTGTTTCGTGCAGATTACAAGACATTACAGCGAGCACTTCTTTACAAGAAGCCAACTAAACAACTGAATGTGTTTAAGTCATATACAGTAAATACCGATAGTAATCGATAAATAAACCCATAGTAGCCGCGTTACCAATATGCAAAATAAAAACGCTAAGAAACTATGCATCAACTTAATATTCTTAATTTTTTCTGGTATCTACTGTAGACAGTCGATAGTGTTCTTCGAATCAGTTCACGTTACATTAATGCTTAGCATGTATTACCCTAATAAATAAAAACAGCTGCTGATTGACATCACAATAATAGGAACATCTTTTGTCAACCGAGCGAGGTGGCGCAGTGGTTAGACACTGAACTCGCATTCGGGAGGACGACGGTTCAATCCCGCGTCCGGCCATCCTGATTTAGGTTTTCCGTGATTTCCCTAAATCACTCCAGGCCAATGCCGGGATGGTTCCTCGGAAAGGGCACGGCCGACTTCCTTCCCCATCCTTCCCTAATCCGATGCGACAGATGACCACGCTGTCTGGTCTCCTTCCCCAAACCAACCAACCAACCATCTTTTGTCAAACAATAATTAACATAGCAGCAATTCTCAAAAAATATCTGTGTGAGTAGTGTTAGAGCAACTTTACGGAAACAGCCAGCACTGACTACTTTTGCGTGTTAATATGTAACCTGACTTCTTCTACAACCATGAAAGCTCTCCTTCACGACAGGGTTTATGGAACATTGTGTGCCGGCCGGAGTGGCCGAGTGGTTCTAGGCGCTACAGTCTGGAGCCGAGCGACCGCTCCAGTCGCAGGCTCGAATCCTGCCTCGGGCATGGATGTGTGTGATGTCCTTAGGTTGGTTAGGTTTATTAGTTCTAAGTTCTAGGCGACTTATGACCTTAGAAGTTAAGTCGCATAGTGCTCAGAGCCATTTGAACATTGTGCGTGAACGAATGAAAGAAAATAACTGAAGAAAATTATGTTGTTAGTCCTGTAGCAGTCAGTGAGACACTAAAAACTAAAATAAATTATTTGAGAATATTATACAGAAAATGCTCCCCCAATCCATATTCACCCACTATGTTTCCTTCTCTCCCTTTTCCTACTCTCGAATTCCAGTCACCCATGACTATTAAATTTTCGTCTCCCTTCACTACCTGAATAATTTCTTTTATCTCACCATACATTTCATCAATTTCTTCGTCATCTGCAGAGCTAGTTGGCATATAAACTTGTACTACTGTAGTAGACATGGGCTTCGTGTCTATCTTGGCCACAATAATGCGTTCACTATGCTGTTGGTAGTAGCTTACCTGCACTCCTATTTTTTTTATTCATTATTAAACCTACTCCTGGATTACCCCTATTTGATTTTATATTTATAACCCTGTATTCACCTGACCAAAAGTCTTGTTCCTCCTGCCAACGAACTTCACTAATTCCCACTATATCTAACTTTAACCTATCCATTTCCCTTTTTAAATTTTCTGACCTCCCTGCCCGATTAAGGGATCTGACATTCCACGCTCCGATCCGCAGAACGCCAGTTTTCTTTCTCCTGATAACGACGTCCTCTTGAGTAGTCCCCGCCCGGAGATCAGAAAGGGGGACTATTTTACCTCCGGAATATTTTACCCAAGAGGACGCCATCATCATTTAACGTAAAGCTGCATGCCCTCGGGAAAAATTACGGCTGTAGTTTCCCCTTGCTATCAGCCGTTCGCGGTACCAGCACAGCAAGGCCGTTTTGATTAGTGATGCAAGGCCAGATCAGTCAATCATCCAGACTGTTGCCCCTGCAACTACTGAAAAGGCTGCTGCCCCTCTTCAGGAACCACACTTTTGTCTGGCCTCTCAACAGATACCCCTCCGTTGTGGTTGCACCTACGGTACGGCCATCTGTATCGCTGAGGCGCACAAGCCTCCCCACCAAGGGCAAGGTCCGTGGTTCATGGGGGGGAATAACAATAATACAAATTCCCCTGTTGCACAACTTCCTCACGCATACATTTACATAGTTTTAATACAGTATCACATTCTCACTTTACGCGTATCTATCGTTCATTCTCTCAGTCTCTCCAAAATAATATGAAACAATACTTTTCCAAAGAAATTTGTGGTAATCAGACTACAGGAAATTCCGAAACATTAGATTATATGAACCTCTGTTCTTGGTTGTAGTTTCAATTGATACTATAGATGAATACGTTATAGTCCCTAACTCTATTTCACAATGCCAGGACGGTTATTATGCGTTTTAGGTAAAAATTTATATCTCCGAAAGTATTCAAGTTATTGATTTGAAATTTTAACAGTATGGTTGTGTTATCCACAGAATTTGGTGTGCAAAATATGAAAAACATCGATTGATATTTAATAGCGTTTCTTTAGATTCTTAGAGACTATGTGTACTGAACTGCAAGCAGCGTTAGTCAACTACACGGCTCGCTTGGCACAGTAGCTAGTGTCAGCTGTGCCAGCATGAGAACCAAAATTTGCTCTCCTCCCGGCTCCGCGGCAAGCTATGCTTTCAATACAAGATGACAACACGTAATAATCTGCTACGTTACACACACCCTATAAACCTAAAATTGCTTTCAAGTACATTTGAGGTTCATATAATGGCAAAATCGTTACTACAACTTAATTCTAGCTAAACAAACGAAAACTAATTATCCAAGAATCTCAACAAAAATTTTAATGCCAAGAAGCTTATTGAAAAATGAAAATTTACGAAACATTTAACTCTGTTACAGTAATATATCGAACTTTCTATGGCTTGGACTTGATAACAATACATCGACATCATTTACAAAAGTTGTTTCAAAAAGATATGTTTTCTACAAAACTCAGACATTTTATTCTTTTCAGCAAAATAAATGTTCATTTGACAAAAATTAATAGTATTGGAACTTTTTTTTTCAAATTCCCTTCACGTTAAAACTCCGCTTTCTCGTTTTCATTGTAGAAATAAATTTTTGTAATGGAAAAAATCTACTAAATTGCTTCACTGAAACCATCTTTATATAAAAGGCACTTTGGTGGGTGTCTTTCAATAGGAATGTAAGTTATTCCCGAAATTTGCTGTGCTAAGCGTTCATAAAAAAACCTTTTGAACATTACATGATCTACACTATGTAGAGGTACTGTCTCCCTTTTATCTAAGTACACTTTCTCAGAGACTTCTCACAAAAAACCCTGTGTTTGACGTCCTTGCTCTATTCGACGATAGTGTGATGGGAGGAACCATTTCCCATCTTTCACAAAAATTTTTCGCTGTGGTGAGCGTCTATAAAAATCACATATTTCAGGCACCTACTTTCTGATGAGACAGCATGGGCACTTCTTTTCACATTTGATCTTACACTAATTTACAGCCTGCCGTGGTGGCCGAGCGGTTCTAGGGGCTTCAGTCTGGAACCGCGCGACCGCTACGGTCGCAGGTTCGAATCCTGCCTCGGGCATGGATGTGTGTGATGTCCTTAGGTTAGTTAGGTTTAAGTAGTTCTAAGTTCTAGGGGACTGATGACCTCCGATGTTAAGTCCCATAGTGCTCAGAGCCATTTGAACCATTTTTGAACTAATTTACAAACATCACCATCCACTCATCTGTCAGGTACAAGTGACTCCTCGCATCCAGTTTCCATAGTAGGTGTACCTGGAAAATACAGTACGTATAAGCCAAACAATCATTACTTTGCTTCCTGCAAAGAAAAATGCTAAACATGTTCCTCCAAAACAAGTGCACTATTTATTTCTTGTAATAATGGGTGCATTTACAAATATAAATTTCTGGATTTAATTGATTTTACATATGAAGTAGTAACATTAGTCCACTAAAGTATTTTTCCGTGTCAATTCTTCTTTAGCAAAAAATGTTTCGGTAAAAAGTTAACTAGACTTTAGTAACCAGAAGTAAACGGTACTCTAACTATTCCTATCTTCACCCAATTCTAATTCCAAAACAGCAATCATTAGAAGACACTTCAGACTCAAATCCACTTAGGAAAGTTACTCCTGAAAAACATCTCTCTTTACCATGCAAGTTCTTTGCTTCTGATCATAAGCCTTTCCACCTTTTTACTCTCAAATAATAGTAGATACATTTCTCAACTTAAGAAAATCTTTACATATTAAGGCTCACATCTATTGTTTTATAAGCTTTATGTAACATATACAAATACATAATGAATGAAAAATGACTCAATTTGCAGTTGTCATAAAATACATGACATGTTCGCCTTATCTCTGTACAGAATCTCTTGGCTTTGTAAATTGACAATCATGACGGTATTGCCTCCATTCCCACACCTACATTTTACATTATGTTATTCTAAAAAACTTTCACATGTTCTCCTCAGTCATTCCTCATCTGCTATTTAGTATGTTATTACAGTGTTTAGTATTGAAATTTGTTCGATATGGTTTGTTAATACCTCCCATCTCCTGCGAAACACTATGTACACTATATACACAAGGTAGTGAAGAAAGTACAGACGATATCAAAGGTTCTGAATGAAGAAGAGGTAGGTTGACAATACGAAAACGAAAAGGAGATAATATTGTAAACAACTCGGGATGCCTGATGTTCACCAAACACCTGACATCGCAAAGAACAAGCTACCCCTGAGTCCAGTTAGTTACTATTGTCTATATCATCTTACTGTATATAACTCTTTAGGTCTTTCCTTTCTCCATATTAATTACCCTTTTTTTCATCAGCAATGTACAGGTTCATCAAATTGCTCATCATCTGGATATCGCTTTCTTCCCACTTTCCATCTATGGAAATAACACCTTCATTATCACCAAAATCAACCTTCGATTGGAATTTTTGCAGAAAATATGCCCCAACGAAAATCTTTACACTTAAACCTAAAAGCCGGCCGGTGAGGCCAAGCGGTTAAAGGCGCTACAGTCTGGAACAGCGTGGCCGCTACGGTCGCAGGTTCGAATCCTGCCTCGGGCATGGATGTGTGAGATGTCCTTAGGTTAGTTAGGTATAAGTAGTTCTAAGTTCTAGGGGACTGATGACCTTAGAAGTTAAGTCCCATAGTGCTCAGAGCCATTTGAACCCATTTTTAACCCTAAAATTGTCATGAAATTCTGATACAGTTGCTCAACCTGAATCCTTACAGGTAACTTGACCTTGTGAGTTACTGCTCTCTTACTTTCACTTGTGGCTATCACAATGTTTACTCTGGAGACAGGCATAATAACTATTTTTTCCGTTTAGGAATAGTATCTACAGAAAGTTTTAACATTACACTTACATTTGAACCACTATTAAGTAAGCAAGGAACTTTTTCACAAAAACTGCAACCTCTATTACCGATTATCTAGATAATTCTTCAGGAGTAACAAGATCTGGTTCTTCCAATAAATCCCGCACTACCTCACGTCTATCGAATACTATACCATCTGTGTAAATAATACATATATTTATGGAGTCTTCTGCCTCTTTAATTGTGGCAGCTTAAATTAGTCTATCTGTCAGTGGCAAGTCAAAATATCTCTCCAAAAATTCGCGTCCTCTAATCCTCTCAGATTCTGCAACACTTATGATGTCAGAATTTTCAAAATAACCCACAGCTTCAACTACTTCTGTAACTGCATCACCATCCGATGAGTTTTCTTCCACTCTGCTTACATCTTCTCCGACATCTGAAACCGCTCCATCACTATCAAATAGAATCTCCTCTATTCTACCGAAAACTTCATCTGGTAGTATATCTTCCTCCTCTGCTACAATTTCCCCAATTTTCTTCGACATTCCCTATAGAATCCTTTTTAGTATTGCAGTGCTTAGTTAGACTAAAATCCTGCTCCACAATCTCATTGGGTAACTCCTTTTCCTTGCTAAACTGGTTCCTGGATTAGCTATTTTCATCTAATCTTTCACAAAATTCTGCCACATTTCCCTGAAAAGTAAATATTCTCGTTTCCTCCCATTACTCCAGTGTGTTATAGTACCTGTACCACTACTGTCTTGTTGTTGTTATTGGTGGCTGGCTTACAAAGGGCTTTGCTAGTGGATTTGACCTACGTTTTGGCAGTCTGCAAACGCCAGCACTCTCACAGACTGCTAATAGTTTTCCTCATGGTCTGCTTTGCCATTAGCCGTAGCGTTCCTTTCATTGAGTTGTCTGGAATTCTGTCCTGCTCTCTCAGCTGATTGCTAATTTAGATAATTATCATTCTTACTCCTCCCGTAATTTCTATCTCCAGTAAAACCCCCTCATCCTCTGGACCTTCCTCTGTGATTGTCAGATCTCTGCACACCTATTCTGTTTACTTGCACTTCATTTTGCCTAGTGGGAGCCCTATGATCTGTGTTGCTATTTTCCTTTTCTTTCATAAGATTCTCTACCACTTCCAAGTAACCAATGAACTTGGTAATATCCTCTCTGGGTGCGGAAATAATTTTATTTCATCAGTACAAAGGCAACTTGTTTTCTAGACCCACTATAATTTGTTCTGTTTCTAACTTGATAATCATGTAGGACATAGTAGTCGCCCACTTCTGCCCAAAACTCTTAATAGTTTCTTACTTTGGGTTAAATTTTTCACCTGACCAAAAGTTATTTAATATTTCCATCTGTTTTCTTTTTCCCAGTGTTTCTCAAAGAAAGCCTATTTAAAACGTTTCATGCTGTCATACTTTTCTACAGTTAACTTTTCCTAAACACGAGTTTCTCCCATAAGATTAGATACCACAAAGCCTATTTTCTGTTTGTTATTCCATGATATAGGCAACACATCTTCGAAATACTCCAGAACTCTTGGGGATGCACACTCTGTCTGTGGTTAACATAGGCCATTTCACACTATCCTGCAACGCTGTTTATTATTACATTACCACTACTGTTAATAATTCTCTGCTCTACATTTGTTAGGCTAATGTCATGGTCTTGTAGGTTACTGCTGTACTAAACTCTGACAAGTTAGTTTCTAAATCAGTATTTCTTGCACACACATTCCTGCAAACAGTTGACATTTGCCACTTTCCTCCCTAATTTTTCAACCAGAATTTTATGACCCTCACTATGTTGTTTTTCAACGTTATCTACTTGAGCCTGTAATTGATTCATGTCAGCACTTACTGTTCACTTAGCTGTTTACTATCTTCAGCAACTTGCTTTATATAGGTATTTAGCTCAGCTTTTCCTGTTACAATATCATTCTTACGTTCTTGTTTCTCACAGCATGTTTGTTCTTCCACGCTTTCCCTAAGCTGTGATATTTCATTTTGTACAGAATCACTTAAGCCTGAAATTCAGTAATCCATTTGCCACTGAACTTCCTCCTTAAAGTTTTTCAATATATTATCAAATTGTTCTGACTGTTTTATAAACCCGTGATTAATTTCAGAAACTAATCCACTTTTGTTTACTATCCACATCAGACCCAAGTTCATTTATTTTTGGATTCATATTACTTATATCCGTAACCAGTTCACTTATTTTACTATTCATTCCATTCTTAATACTGTTAATCCCCGCATCTGTTTCATGATGTTTTGGAACGTGGTTGCAATGCTAACATTCTGCTCACCAACCTCCAATGCTGCCTCTATTTTCGCTTCAGAGACAGGAAATAGCACTAATTTAACATTAGGGCAGGTGTTTGTTCACCAATTATTTCTTGAGTAGGAGTACATATATTTTTCTCGTCAACTTCACAACCTGACTCCCTTTTTATTTCCTTCACAAGGCCTGGTGCCAGTTCATCATCAGCTTCCACCGTGCTTTGCTCATCAATTGATTTTTAAGTATCAGATATTGAATTTCGATAATCACTGGTATTAATCTGAGAAACATCAAAACTAAAATTTCTTCTCATACTCTCATCTGCAAGTACTGAATTATCAAAATCTATGCCCTCCTTCTTTCTGTTATTATTTCTCGATGGCCGCTACTCACACACCAAACACTACTTAGCTTTTCCTCCATATTGTCAGCATGGTGAGATGCTACCACGAGTCCGTCCACCAAAGGCTGCCGGCTCTGGTCCAGTTTCTGGGACTCTACACAAACGTCCACGGCCAACTGCTCTTGTTGCTGATCTGCTACTGCTCACTGTTCCATGCTGCTTTTGTCGGCGTTCCTCTAGTTCACTGACCTCTCTGCCTGCTGTGTCCTGTCCCTCCGCTAATATTGTTCACAATATCTTCACTGGTTATAAGTCCTTCTGTCACTTCAGTTCAAAAGTTTAACTGCGCACGCGTGAATCTATCTAACATGGGTTTTACACCGCTGCTTTTAAAGTTCGTTCGACACTGAATTTAACTGTTCTGGGCCGCTATGTGCACCAAATGTAGCGAAGCGGGTTGGTCTCTCTCGTCTTTAAGCAATCAGTCCACCTACATGGATAGGTGATTGCTGATACTGGTTTAGCAGACAAAAGCAGTGTTGACGTATCTCCGACTAAATACCTACCACGCAAAGACCACACAACTTCTGTCCATGGGAAGTAGCTGAAAGATAGTTAGCCTATCGAGCTATAGGAATTCTTGCATAACTCGCACGGGAAAAAAGTCTAAAATTTCCTTTAAAGGGCTCCAGAAAGGTTCAAAATCATGAAAGGTTCATTTTTTACTTTTTTGCATTTTAAAAATCTACAGACTTTCCCCTTTCAGTTGATATGTAATTTATTCAGTTCAGAAGAGTACGACTACAACAATTTTTGAAATATGTTCTGCATGGGCGTGACCCACTATGGCGCTGTTAAACTGCTGTCAGATATTGTATTCGTGGAACTACAAGCTAATCAAATTTTAGTGATGTGAGAGAAAATAAGTGTCACAAAATAAGTGTTGTGGCTAACTTGTGTTAGTTCGATGTATATCGTTGGCTCATTTGTGGTGTGTTTTATGTTTATTTAGTCTTTTGTAATCCTGAAAATATTCGTAGTGAATTCTGTTCATTGAAGTCTCTGTTTTATTGAAGGATAATCATGGGTAAACGTAAAGTGGCTAGAAATCCTCTGAAGGCCTTTAAGAAAAGGAGAAATGTTGAAAAGCCTGAGGTAGGTGTTATTACCGTAAACAATATAGGTAACAACCTAGTGCTTGAACCTAACCTTGCTGGTACACCTGCTCATTGCAATGAAAGTGAGAAAGAGAGTACTTCTCAGAGGAAGCATGGTTGAGTTAGTGAAAAGTATGAATGTTTTATGGGCGAACTGGATGCATATGAAATATTTGATACATCAGTTGTCAACAGAATCTTTGTAAACTCTGTAAGATGTATTCAGCACAGAAAAGTCGGTCTGGAACTGTCTATAAAAAAAACGCGTTGGACTTGCCAGTGAAATGGAATTGAAGTGTGGTAAGTGTTCATACATGGCCACCTTTTGGAACAGTGTTTCATCAGCACCAAATGAAGAAAATGGTAGCAAAATCTATGAACACAGCATTAGATTTGTTTATGCCTTGATAAGGATGCTAATGCACGTGTAGTTTTCTCTGGCATGATCAATCTTTCAAATACCCCAACCAAGTTTACGAACTAAAGTAGAGTTATAGGGTCTAAAGTAGAAGATGTCTGTATAGAATCTATGAAGAAAGCTCTGGAAGCAGCAGTATAAAAAACAGTGGTAATAGAGACTTCAATGCAGCATTCGATGGTACCTCGCATAAACGGGGACACACATCTTTTCATGGTGTAGTATCTGCCACCGGTACGTGTTCAGAGAAAGTTTTAGAGGTAACAGTAATATCTAAATATTGTATGTGTCAATAAAAAACACAAAGGTACACATGAAAATAATTGCACAGCTAACTGTAGCGGCAGTAGTGGAAGAATGGAAGCTGCTGGTGTTGCTAGTATATTTCAACGTTCTGTTGCGTGAGATAAAGTGCGATATGTGAATTACCTTGGTGATGGTGATTCTAAAAGTTTCCAACATATTAAGGAACTGAAGTCCTATGATGATGAGGTTGTAGCGTAGAAATTTGAGTACAGAAACCAATGGGATCAAGACTTCAGTGACTGAAAGCTTCGTAAAAAAAAACTCAGTGATGGTAAAGGTTTTGATGGGAATGGAAGGTAAACTGACAGTGTAATTGACAAAATATAGAACTATCATGGAATGGCTATTAGGAAGAATACACACAGTTCCATGAAATGACGAAGGCTGTTTGAGCTCCTTTTTTCATACTTTTTCAACCGATAAAAGCCCCCATTATTACTTGTCTCACAAAGGAGAAAAGAGTTGGTTAAGTACAACACGGGATTGTTAACTGGTGTAGTGCACACCTACAAACGTAGTCTGCCTGATGCGGTAATGAAGGTTGCCACCTCCCCTTTCCTAATCGGCCACCTGGATTGCGATGTAACTGATCGTGATCGCATATGCCCAATGAAATTTTAGTGACTAAGGCTTTCGTTACGGAGGGAAAATAACACCGGTTTGTTGGAAGAAAGTGTACAACAGACTCTTCTAAAGGAAGAATCTATCAAAATTGAAACTAAATTTAAACGATAATATTGAAATAGGTGGAATATAGTGCAATAGCTCACAAACCGCAAAGGGGGGGGGGGGGGGGGGGAAGAGTACCTCATAATATGTACTGAAATTATCACTGCTAACATAGATAAACACTGATGAGCTAAAAAAGGGATGATTAAACGGTCGCCAGCCTGTTAGGAAATGAATCTCCAGAATATTTAGAAAGGTGATGGCAAAGAAATTTCAGCAAATAGTCACTGGTGTGGCAATAGAAGGTGGTTACGCGTTTCCACAGCACAACAGTTCACGAGAAAATAGATGAATCAGAAAGCATTGAATTTGCTGCTACTCATTCTGAAATACTAAATTTTGAAAGTAATGTTAAATGAAATTACCGGTTAAATAAATGACTGGCTCAACTTGAACTTCGTTACGTAAAATAAATTACTTTCAGTAACCTCAGTGTAATGTAATTTAGAAAAAGGCAAGCAATTTACTTTTGATTATTGAAAGACTGTACTGAATTTACTTTAAGCAAGTGATTGTACTTTAAAAATAAGAGCAGTAAAATACAAACCAAGCCAGCGGAAATCACTCGCTAATCGAAACACAGAATAAATGAAATTGCGCACTCTTAATTTGGGCTGTATCTTTAGTTATTAGTTTTGCCATTGAAATTTTACTTTGCTTTAAGCAGCCTCTGTTATGCAATACAAGAATGAACAGTTACTGTGATAGAAAATTTAGACTGAAACTGGCAGTAAATACTGAATTTTTGATATTCTTACGACACTAGGTGATTGCATGGAAAGGAAAGGGACCCTGCTCGGTAATAATGTCTAAGGACAATGACAACACAGGTGCCCTACAAGTTTTAACCATTGCAAGTTATTATTCAAGGTACTCGTACTTTGTGAGAGGAATGTTGCAGGGCAAAGCCTTTGCGTAACTAAGTTTGTCAGTTAACAGTCCTACGACGTTGTAACTGTGCGGACGACGAAGAATTTGGCCAATGACAATGTTGAGCTGCCGTTGTTGTTGTTGGTGCTTCTGCTCGATGAAAAGAACCCCGAGTCGTCTTTAGAGCCACTGACAATTATGGGACAGGCAATAGTTGGAATAGCAGATTCCTCCGCCAGTCCACTCTACCGTGCTCTTAATACTCGCAGCTCAACAAATCAGGCGCCTCTGCACTGGCGCGAGCGTAGCTACGTACCGCGTCGGCTGGAGCGGCCAACAAAACCTTCCGCATTCTTTCATAACTCAAGCTGCTCTGCCTCCTCTCTGTTCGCAACGCGACAGACTCTCTCCACTCGCAAAGATAAACAACGGCAAAGTTATTACCATTTTGTGGGTCCTATCGATACATTTCAATAATGTTCCCTTTGCTATTACCGTGCAATTTAGAGTATGTTCATTATAATTACAATCAGTAATATACAGTCAAAACTAAATACATCGATTTCGTATTAAATACAGTATCTGTTACACAGCTCACAGCTTGAGAATGAAAAGTACAGTGCAAGAAACCAACGGATATTAAACGGCGAAAATTTTGTATGGTACAGAAGGTATTTTATCTATATTTTCGGTGTTACATGTGCCCCACATTCCATGAGCTTTTTCCTGAAGGGAAGTAAAATAAGTGTATGTCCAAAGAATTTAGTTTTTACAGGTTGTTTATTGGACTATTGGCTGCAACTTATCACAGAGATTTTTAAAAATTAGAATTCAATTGTTAGAGATTAATTTTTTCTGTTATAATGAAAATTGACTACTTTATTGCCATTTTTTGTTTATAGAGTCAACAATATACAGATTTTTGGAAAGAGACTGTGTTAAGTTACGCGGAAGGAACTCTGTAACATAAGTCTACCTGAAAATTTGAAGCAAATTGGTTTGGTAGATACTAAGAAAACATGAAATTTTTATGAAAAAATAAAACTTTTGGGAATCGAATGACAAAGTTTGGATTACCTCTTCAGTGCATTCCAGGTCCATAGGATGGGTTATATTCATTTTCTGCAAACTGCTCCTCCAGCTTTCTCTGTGTCGTCCTCGTGCCTAATATGGCTTAGTTTCATTTACAGCCCTGTGAGTAGCCGGAAGACGTTCCTTGTCTAAAGCAAGTATCGTTTGTACCATGTTCAAACATATCTTCACTCCCATATTTCGAAATACTTTCCATCTTACTACGTTGCCATCACTGAAAACAGCAATAGCATCATATACGCCAAAGTGAAGGGCTTCTATTTAAAAAAATAAATAAAGAAGAAGAAGAAAACGGTTTCTTGACCATGTAACACTATTTACATTCATTAGGGTTTTGAGTTTCTCCATGAACACACTTTTTCAACAGTTTAGGTGTTGCTAAGTGTCTCAAAATGGGCTTTATCACTTTATAACACTGAAAATGCAGATAAAATACCTTTTGTACCCTTCAAAATTTTGGCTGTTTTAATACCCGCCGTTGATAACTTGCACTGTACTTTTGATTCTGAAGCTGTAAGCTGTACTACAGAAACTATATTTAATGCGTAATCAATGTAGTAGTGTATTTAATTTTTACTGTCTATAACTGGTTGTAATTATAAAGAAAATACTGTCAATTACTGGGTAACAGCTAAGGGAACTTCATTGAAATGTATCGATAGCAACGGCAAAATGGTAGTAGCTGTGTCGTTGTTTATCTTTGCGTGTGGAGCGTCTCTGTCGCGTTGCGAGCAGAGCGCAGAGAGGAACCGGTTAAATCGACGAGGAAAAAAATAAAAATAAAAAAAGATATAACCGGAAACCGGTTGTTCCAGTGACAGCCTTCATTCCTACATCAGAACCATTGCAGATGGTGCAGTTAGAGTTAAGTACTGTCTGAAAATTGATTATATTTGAAAATGGTGCAAAGACTGGCAGTTTGCTGTGAATGTTCAGAAATGTAAATTTCTGCCCTGACCAAACTAAGATATGTATTATCTTATGGCTGCAATGTCAATGAGCACTACCGGATTCAGTCAGCTCATACAAATACTTGCATGTAACATTTTGTACGAAATGGAGTAATGATACAGCCTCAATCGTAGATAAACCAAGTGGCAGACAACGCTTCATTGCTACGAAGTTTGGAAAACGTTAACAGTCTGCAATGGAGATGACCGACAAAACACCCTAGAACCTATATCTACGTCTACACTACAGCCGTACTCTTCAGACCATTGTTAAGTGCATGGCAGAGGGGAAGTTCCTTTCGACCAGTTGTCAGGACTTTTTCCCTTTCCATTCACCTATGGAGCGCAGGAAAAATGACTGTTCGAATGACTCTGTGCATACTGTAATAAATGTAATCTTTCACCACGATCCCTACGGGAGCGATATGCATAGGGTTGTAATACATTCGCAGCGTCATCATCTTGAAACTTTGTAGTACACGTCCATGTGACAGTTTACATCTGTCAACAAGAGCCTGCCACCTCATTTATTTCAACATCTCTTTGGCAGTCGAATGGTAGAAGGTTTTGAAGTATGAAATGTTGGAACGTTCTTGATCTAAATCATAATTTTTCAGTGGTAGACCTAGTTCTCGTAACTGTTGAATATTATAAGACAGTGTTGCTGGTTCGTCTGTGTTTTGAAAGCAATGTATGAAGACTTTCCTACTGGCTTGCTAGGCCTAACGCAAGAAAGGATTTTCTGTTGGGGTTGTCTCCCTTATCCTTTGGAGTTTCTCCTCCACCACAAGGCAGGGGTTCCCTTCTCATTTTATCCCCAGAAAGGAGGGTTGCCTCATCTGCCAGCTACGCTGTTCCGAAGTCTTCCTTCTCCACCGTCACTGCCATTACAGTCTTCACCCGTAACCCTGTGCATGGGTTCCGTGTTATACCCCACGGGATTGGGTCCCTGCCTGAACTCAGCCATCCTAGTACTCCAGCCGACTGAAGTGTAGTATGCGCACCCCCGCGACGTCGACGCGCCAGACAGGAATTGCCCAGTGGAGGAATAGGGAAGGAGACCCTACCTTCCTGGAGCCGGGTTAATGATTGTGTATGGTGCCACAATCTAAGAGCAGATAAGGGAAAAACAAGAATGGACAGAGTAAGGAATGTAGAGATTAGAAAGGACCGTAACCAATAAAGTATGAGAGAAGAAGCAAGAAAAAAGAGATTAAGATTGTGTGGGCATGTTAAGAGGATGCATGGGCAAAGATTCCCCAAAATTATGGAAGAACTAAAGATGGATGGGTAAAGATCTAGAGGGCGCCCAAGAACACTGTGGGGAATGGGAGTGAGAATATCTGTGGAAAGGAGAGTTGTGACCTGGTAGCAAGTGGAGGAAGAGAAGTGGTGGGAGGACCGAGACAAATGGAGAGGACTCGTCAGCACCCAGACCTGGCAGTAGCTGGAACGGGATCCGGATATAGATAGATAGTGCTGCTGGTTACACAGTGGTTGAAAAATTGTAATTTACCCTTTGTAAGGGTAGCCAGTGATCTTCTATTCATTGTTAAGAGGACTCACTTGTGGTAACATGTTTCAGAATTGTAGGATAAGGAATAGCGCTGTCACTTTTAACGTTTCTATGACATCGCTGCTATTCTTAATATCTGGGGAAATTTTCCTCCGTTGTCAGTTTAATAGTGGTGATGATCTTGTGTATAAAAATAACCATTATTCGTCTTTTTTACAGCTGAACTTCATTTTTATTTCGACTCAAACATGTTTCACTTAACTGTTTCCGGCATCTTCAACGGTTTACCAAGGATATGATTTGTATAATAATGAGTTAAAGTGCATTGGGAAGCAATATATTCAGCTTATGGAGCGACCCATACATACAACACAGTACTTTGTTCGTAATGTCATCGATACTGGAAATTTTGCAGTAACACACAGAGATCTTAAAGAACTGAGGAGATCAAACTAGACAATTCTTTAGCATCTAACTGGAAGAAATGTGTAATACATAACTAATCCACGCTTCAAGTATCATCACCAAATTGTTGCCTGCTTAGCGACCTAAAACCTGTAAACATTTCACAATATAAAAATATAATTACCATAGGTACATTAAGTGCATCGAATTCTAACGTTAGTTGATAAGATTCAGATTGGTACACACTCATCAGCTGTAGAGACGTCGCTGATGGGTCATGTCGAAGTTTACGTAATTAGTACACCCAAAGTAGGTGCATAAGAAATGAAAAGAAATTACTCGAAATTTTGCTCTTTAATATTTGTTAGGGAAGTCTGCGCCGGTCCTTAACCACCGAACACAGTCCCATTATTTACCGTTACCAAAGTAGCAGCAGCTAGTTATTATTTCTTTCACTATTAGATATTAGGCTGTAACTTCCTGGCAGATTAAAACTGTGTCCCGGACCGAGACTCGAACTTGGGATCTTTGCTTTTCGCGGGCAAGTGCTCTACCAACTAAGGCAGGGTTCCGATTTCGAGTCTCGGTCTGACACACAGTTATAATCTACCAGGAAGCTTCATATTAGCGCATACTCCTCTGCAGAGTGAAAATCACATTCTGGAGATAAGTTGTTATAACTGTTCCACAGCCACATTCCACAGATTTCCTCCTCCCCCTTTTTTCTCGGCCTGTTCATCATATTCATCAGTTTGCTCATGTAACATAGTAGCCTATTGCAATATAAGATTTATTTATTCAGAGCCTCTTTCGATATTATGATTATGTTTTGTATCTATATAATCATAAAATGTCACATAACAATTTTTGTACAGCTATGAACTCTCGCTGATGTTGCTTGGACTATCTGTTTAGTATTCAGTTATCTGACGATCGCCTATGAAGCCGAAAGCCGGATAGTAACAAACTAGTAAATAAATATTATTGTGGGACATTAATACCGCGTCTTCAAGTTTTTGATATATGTATGATTGTCAAGAACAAGATATCTAGCACAAGCAAAATCTAAAGAACGAAAATCGTCGTACTCAGCACGATACTTAATTGTTTCCGTCGTTCACGGTAGAAGAAGCTTCTTTTGAACATTTTGGAGCACAGGGTATCAGAGAAATAAAACCGTCGGGACAAGTTAAAATATTTGAATAAGCACTTCAGAAGAAATGGGTATAGGTCTTACGAAATCTACTACATGATGACACAAGACCAGCATAGAGCATCCTGCTTCTCAGGCGTATCCGGGGAGATCAGGACAATCTAAAGGAGGTATGGAGTGAAACCAAACCTCCAACTACGTCCCAAAGTTAAATTAAAACCAAATTAAAGATGTCCAGAATCATAGAGCCCTTAGGGATGTATAACATATCTAGCGAACAATATGGTACCCTATGGCTATGTAAGTGGTAGTAGTAGTAGTAGTAGTAGTAATAATAGTAGTGGTAGTAGTACCTCTTCATCAAAAAAGGAACTTCTTTCCTCCCATTGCGACTTTGAGTAGTCCATACATATGGAAATCACTTGGGGCAAGGTCGGGGATGCTCACTCTCTTCATTTCCGGTTGGTGGAAGTGAACCCAGGTTTCGTCCCCAGTAACGATTCTTGCAAGGAAGCCATCACCTTTTCGTTCAAAGCGCCGAAGTTCTTCACAAGCATCACCACGTCGTTCTCTCATTCACGAGTCAGCTGCCGTGACACCCACCTTGCAGACACTTTGTCAAACTGGAGCACATCATGCACAATGTGGTGTGCTGACCCATGACTAATCAGTAAACATGCTGCAATTTCATTCAGTGTCACTCGGCGGTTATCCTTCACTATGGCTTCAACTGCTGCAACGTTCTGTGGAGTCACAACTCGTTGTGCATGACGTGGACGAGAAACATCTTCCACTGAAGTTACACCATTTGCGAACTTCCTACTCCATTCGTAGACTTGCTACTGTGACAAACATGCATCTCCGTAGTGAACCTTCATTCATCGATGAATTCCAATAGGTTTCACACCTTCACTACGCAAAAATCGAATAACAGAACGCTATTCTTACCTGGTGCAAGTCGCAAGTGGAGTGGCCATCTTTATACTGACACTGCGACGGTGTGTGTGCATCTGCACTATGCTGCCACCTACAGGCCATTCTGCACGGCTTGTAGCACGCTTACCAACTTACAGGATAACGACGCGAAATTTCGATTTGTTATTACAAATTTAAGGTTTTCATTTGACTCATCCTCGTATAATGCCTCATGCGTCTTCCTCAGAACAGCATACTTCATTAACCATCAGCATAATCTCCTACAAATCATAATTCACTTCAATACCATACCATAATTGTATCATAATATACCACAGTTGCACTGTAATAAACAATAATAACATCATAAGCCTTACATGGCAGTCCTTAAGCAAAATTCCTCATCATATTCTATACCGATATTGTGATGTATTCCTTAGATTCATCAAGTGTATGCATACGACTCTGAAATTATCACTCTTCAAGATACTTTCCAAATAGTAGGACAAGCATCAATCAGCAATGTTCCTTGTTAAACTATTGCCCATCATAAATACCGTTCTGAATTCAGAACCGCTCACACACAATCTCTTATCTAAAATAAAGTCAGCAGTTACCTATGGCACTAGAATTCGTAAGTCACTTCACAAACTTGTTGTTGTTGTTGTTGTTGTGGTCTTCAGTCCTGAGACTGGTTTGATGCAGCTCTCCATGCTACTCTATCCTGTGCAAGCTTTTTCATCTCCCAGTACCTACTGCAACCTACATCCTTCTGAATCTGCTTAGTGTATTCATCTCTTGGTCTCCCTCTACGATTTTTACCCTCCACGCTGCCCTCCAATACTAAATTGGTGATCCCTTGATGCCTCAGAACATGTCCTACCAACCGATCCCTTCTTCTGGTCAAGTTGTGCCACAAACTTCTCTTCTCCCCAATCCTATTCAATACAGCCTCATTAGTTATGTGATCTACCCATCTAATCTTCAGCATTCTTCTGTAGCACCACATTTCGAAAGCTTCTATTCTCTTCTTGTCCAAACTATTTATCGTCCATGTTTCACTTCCATACATGGCTACACTCCATACGAATACTTTCAGAAATGACTTCCTGACACTTAAATCAACACTGGATGTTAACAAATTTCTCTTCTTCAGAAACGCTTTCCTTGCCATTGCCAGCCTACATTTTATATCCTCACTACTTCGACCATCATCAGTTATTTTGCTCCCCAAATAGCAAAACTCCTTTCCTACTTTAAGTGCCTCATTTCCTAATCTAATTCCCTCAGCATCACCCGACTTAATTAGACTACATTCCATTATCCTTGTTTTGCTTTTGTCGATGTTCATCTTATATCCTCCTTTCAAGACACTGTCCATTCCATTCAACTGCTCTTCCAAGTCCTTTGCTGTCTCTGACAGAATTACAATGTCATCGGCGAACCTCAAAGTTTTTATTTCTTCTCCATGAATTTTAATACCTACTCCGAATTTTTCTTTTGTTTCCTTTACTGCTTGCTCAATATACAGATTGAACAACATCGGGGAGAGGCTACAACCCTGTCTTACTCCCTTCCCAACCACTGCTTCCCTTTCATGTCCCTCGGCTCTTATAACTGCCATCTGGTTTCTGTACAAATTGTAAATAGCCTTTCGCTCCCTGTATTTTACCCCTGCCACATTTAGAATTTGAAAGAGAGTATTCCAGTCAACATTGTCAAAAGCTTTCTCTAAGTCTACAAATGCTAGAAACGTAGGTTTGCCTTTCCTTAATCTTTCTTCTAAGATAAGTCGTAATGTCAGTATTCCCTCACGTGTTCCAGTGTTTCTACGGAATCCAAACTGATCTTCCCCGAGGTTGGCTTCTACTAGTTTTACCATTCGTCTGTAAAGAATTCGTGTTAGTATTTTGCAGCTGTGACTCATTAAACTGATAGTTCGGTAATTTTCACATCTGTCAACACCTGCTTTCTTTGGGATTTGAATTATTATATTCTTCTTGACGTCTGAGGGTATTTCGCCTGTTTCATACATCTTGCTCACCAGATGGTAGAGTTTTGTCAGGACTGGCTCTCCCACGGCCGTCAGTAGTTCCAATGGAATATTGTCTACTCCGGGGGCCTTGTTTCGACTCAGGTCTTTCAGTGCTCTGTCAAACTCTTCACGCAGTATCATATCTCCCATTTCATCTTTATCTACATCCTCTTCCATTTCCATAATATTGTCCTCAAGTACATCGCCCTTGTATAGACCCTCTATATACTCCTTCCACCTTTCTGCTTTCCCTTCTTTGCTTAGAACTGGGTTTCCATCTGAGCTCTTGATATTCATACAAGTCGTTCTCTTATCTCCAAAGGTCTCTTTAATTTTTCTGTAGGCGGTATCTATCTTACCCCTAGTGAGATAGGCCTCTACATCCTTACATTTGTCCTCTAGCCATCCCTGCTTAGCCCTTTTGCACTTCCTGTCGATCTCATTTTTGAGACGTTTGTATTCCTTTTTGCCTGTTTCACTTACTGCATTTTTATATTTTCTCCTTTCATCAATTAAATTCAATATTTCTTCTGTTACCCAAGGATTTCTACTAGCCTTCGTCTTTTTACCTACTTGATCCTCTGCTGCCTTCACTACTTCATCCCTCAAAGCTACCCATTCTTCTTCTACTGTATTTATTTCCCCCATTCCTGTCAATTGCTCCCTTATGCTCTCCCTGAATCTCTGTACAATCTCTGGTTCTCTTAGTTTATCCAGGTCCCATCTCCTTAAATTCCCACCTTTTTGCAGTTTCTTCAGTTTTAATCTACAGGTCATAACCAATAGATCGTGGTCAGAGTCCACATCTGCCCCTGGAAATGTCTTACAATTTAAAACCTGGTTCCTAAATCTCTGTCTTACCATTATATAATCTATCTGATACCTTTTAGTATCTCCAGGGTTCTTCCATGTATACAACCTTCTTTCATGATTCTTAAACCAAGTGTTAGTTATGATTATGTTGTGCTCTGTGCAAAACTCGACCAGGCGGCTTCCTCTTTCATTTCTGTCCCCCAATCCATATTCACCTACTATGTTTCCTTCTCTCCCTTTTCCTACACTCGAATTCCAGTCACCCATGACTATTAAATTTTCGTCTCCCTTCACAATCTGAATAATTTCTTTTATTTCATCATACATTTCTTCAATTTCTTCGTCATCTGCAGAGCTAGTTGGCATATAAACTTGTACTACTGTAGTAGGCGTGGGCTTCGTATCTATCTTGGCCACAATAATGCGTTCACTATGCTGTTTGTAGTAGCTTACCCGCATTCCTATTTTCCTATTCATTATTAAACCTACTCCTGCATTACCCCTATTTGATTTTGTGTTTATAACCCTGTAGTCACCTGACCAGAAATCTTGTTCCTCCAGCCACCGAACTTCACTAATTCCTACTATATCTAACTTCAACCTATCCATTTCCCTTTTTAAATTTTCTAACCTACCTGCCCGATTAAGGGATCTGACATTCCACGCTTCGATCCGTAGAACGCCAGTTTTCTTTCTCCTGATAACGACATCCTCTTGAGTAGTCCCCGCCCGGAGATGCGAATGGGGGACTATTTTACCTCCGGAATATTTTACCCAAGAGGACGCCATCATCATGTAATCATACAGTAAAGCTGCATGCCCTCGGGAAAAATTACGGCTGTAGTTTCCTCTTGCTTTCAGCCGTTCGCAGTACCAGCACAGCAAGGCCGTTTTGGTTATTGTTACAAGGCCAGATCAGTCAATCATCCAGACTGTTTCCCTTGCAACTACTGAAAAGGCTGCTGCCCCTCTTCAGGAACCACACGTTTGTCTGGCCTCTCAACAGATACCCCTCCGTTGTGGTTGCACCTACGGTACGGCTATCTGTATCGCTGAGGCACGCAAGCCTCCCCACCAACGGCAAGGTCCATGGTTCATGGGGGGGGCACAAACTTGTATCTACAGAAAATGTCATTTCATATATCTTCCTCAAAAATAGCACAATATTCTCTCTGTTAATGATAAAGCAAAATCCACATCACAAGTCACAAGAAACTTCATTATACGTGCAAACTATCAAACTCAAAACCAAGTGTATTCTATTACAGCAAGATCCCAAAAGAAGAGTTCCAAACTCAAGAAATAACATAACAGGTTTACATTTCAATCAGATTGTTCACCAGTGAATGTAGAATTATACCAGTTGAATAAAAACCGGTCACAGATGGCAAATCGTTCCATACTGTCATAATGCAAATATAGAGGCAAAAAATGGTCTACTTTGGCTGTATTATCACCTTGTCAGATTATGCTTAACAAATTCAATTTTTTTTTCTTCAGATAACACAAATCGTACATAGTCATTATTTACTAATACTCCTTACCAAATAACTGATAGTAAAAGATGTATTGACTAATATTTAGCTTAGTTGAAGAGTTGGAAGAAGTCCTGAAAGCTAAAGTAGGAAAGTGCAGTGCAACAACTGGGCCACCAATGCTCGCCACTGCATATGTTAACTACAGAATAATAAATTCCCTACGGTATTATTCCTTGTGTACATTGATGTTTGATTCATGAAGAAGACCTCGTGATTTACGTGTGCACAGGGTTTCAAGGTCCACAGTATTTGCATGTGCGTTTCAGCGTATGCGAAGAGGACTTTCATACACCAAGAATAGTTTTCTACTTTACGACTTTCCTTTATGAAATAAATGATACGATTTAAGCAACACTTTCTGACATACGTGTAAGTTCCTGATGTTTGCTCGTGGCTTCTTCCTTTTCTCTGATGATTTCTTGATGTTATAGGATGCAAAATTGATTACTTTACAGTGTTTTAAACGTCGTTGTGTAGGGAAGACTATTAATTGTTTCATGCGATCTGGTGGTGTTTTGTTCATTTATACAGGGAGTGCAGACCAAGTTGAAGAATCATTTAGTAGTTCGTTAATGATATTTTGAAAACCCGACAAGTGCAAATCCCAGTTTGTGTGTTGACGATAGCAATACAACTGCAAAGTTTACCTAATGCTTTCAGAATGCTTTCAGAAGGGTAACACGATGACATAAAACGTGATCTAAATATTGGGTTAATTTTTCTACATTTCAGAGTTCTTGCCCATGTATTAGAGAGAAATTGTGGGGCATTATTAGAAATTACTTTGTCAACATGCCCTACTTATTCTAGAAAATTCTTTACGAATGCTTTTGCAATTGCTTTCCGTTAAAGGTGTGAATGGCACAAATTTAAAACTAAGCTCAACATTTACAAAAATAAATGAATGACCATGTTTAGATCTCGTAACTGGACTGAAAATGTCAACGTCCACTAATTCTCTTAGCTTTACAGGAATGATCCATAATAGTGGCGTTCTGTGCGTAAGTGTAGGTGGTTTTGCCCTTCGGCACAGTTTGCATTTTGCCAAGACTGTACGAATTTGTTTTTTCATATTGCTGAAGTAAGATGTATCCCGTAATTTCTGAAAACATTCCTGAGTACCAAAGTGTGCGTAACTGAGATGCGTGTATCAAATCAGTTTACTGACGAGTTTTTTCGGGGAGTACAAAACCGAAATAGGGCTGTCAGGACATATACGTCTGAATAAAATGTAGTTATTTACAAAGTGAAACTGTCTTATTTCAATATTTGATTATTTTTCCCATTTATCTTTTATGTCTTTCCAGATTGGATCTTTCTCCTGTTGATAAGCGATATGACATAATGAGGATGAAAGAAAGTTTTCAAAGGTTACTTTTTGCATATATAACAGACTAAATTTATTTCTTTTCCATCTTCCTCATTACTTTGGTCTAGACCAACAGATGCACGGAAAGTGCATCAGCAGTAATGTTTTCTGAACTTGTAATCTAAATCACAGTGAAACTGAACTCCTGAAGGAGCAAAGCCCAGCGTCTTCAACGGTCATGATTTAGTTTAGCTGTCATGAGAAACTGAGGTGCCCGATGATCGGTGTATATCTTAGTGTGTTTATCTTGTAGAACGTAACGAAATTTATCAAGTAACCAAACTATGACTAATGCCTAATCTCGGTTACAGACTAGTTATGTTCGCCTTTGGTTGAGACTCGGCTGGCAAAAGCTATACTTTTGTGTGTAAGTAGTAAGAATTCCATTTTCTATAACTACTCGATACAAGTGGACACCAAGACCAGATTCTGAGCTATCCGCCGAAAGGCAAAAATCAAGAGATAAATCAGGATGTGGTAATATGGATGCATTAACTAGTGCAGTTTTCATATCATCATATTCAGTCTGGGCGACATTATCTCAGTCCCATACTGTGTTTTTACTTGCGAGTTGACATATTCTAGATGTAGACAAGCTCTGTAAGATGACGAAACGTCGTTAAAAACTCAAAGGATCTAAAAATCCTCTGAGTTGTCATTTGTTTGTAGATATAGGAATTCCTTTAATTACTTTCAATTTCTCCAAATCGGGTAAGATACTCCTGTAGAGACAATGGGGTCACGAAATTTAATTTCAGTTTTAACAGATTCTGATTTTTCCAAATTGACTATAATTCCATACTCAAGAAATATCTGTAATAGTTCGCTTAGTACTTGGTTGTATTCTGTCAACGAATTTTTCCGCAATCAAAATGTCAACAACAAACGTAGTGCTCCTGTGTCTCAGATGCTTTGGTAAGATAGTATTCAGACCTCGCATAAACGCAGCTGATGAAACATTGAGACCAAATGCTCATTTTCTAAATTGGTAGGATTTTCAAAACAGAGATAACCCTGTCTTGTTTCCTGCATGCAGGATGTAATTCCATTTGTCAAAAGATAGATCGTAAATCTAGAGAAGACATTACCTTTATGCCATGCAATTTCTGCAACAATTCGTCTAGTGTTTGTGGTCGATTTGTTTCTGCTTGTATTATAGTGTTGATCTGTCTGAAATCGAGAAAAAGTCTAATGAATCATCCTTTTTAACATCAAATAATCGGCTGTTGTATGAACTCACAACATGTTCGATTATACCTCCTGTTCGAATTTTTCACTATATGTAAACGGAATAACGTAAGGTTACTTCACTTTGAATTCATATTTCTGTCTTGTGAGAAAGATCTTCAGAATGTGATCTTAAAATTTCGAATAATACACGTGTGTCTTCATCAGAATCTACTTCATCTCTGTGTACTTTCTTTTTAATTGACTGTTCTGTGCTAACAGATTGTCCAGCTTCACCATTAAACGCAACCTTCAGACAAATTCAGTAAGTGTTGTGCCTCGAACGGAAAGAGAAACCGCCAACAATTCACATTTTTGTCTTCCCTTGTCAGCTATCCATGAAATTTAAGTGTTACTAGTACATGATTTACTTGTAGCATTGCTTCAGCATCGCAAAAATTTAACATCACTTTATATTCTTGTAGAGATTTTACACCGAAAATTACTTCCATTGAGAAACTTTGAACGATCAGAAACTTCCCAGAAAACATGTGTCACTGACTCATGAAAATTAGCGAAGTCTGATTACGTACACATACACTCTTTCCTTGAACGACTCCCTGTAATTTAGTTCTTAATAGTGGCAAAGTTGGACAAACAGATGATTGAGCACTCTTACTAAATACTGTCTCACAAATCGCATTACGTGGGTTACCATAATCAAGTACAGCAGAAAGTGAAATGTTTCATAAGGAAATTTTTACAGTTAGATATACAACTCTAATGTCATCAAAACCTACAAAGTTATTATACGAAGGTCAGTCCAAAAGAAATGTACACTATTTTTGTAAAAATACAGTTTTCATTCCGCATGTGTGAAAGTTTTACAGTGTGTAGATACATCCTTCTCTCTTGTTTTCAAACTTAGTTCAACCTGTTCCCATGAGTAGCGCCGTCACAGCATGTCTTCAAGATGGCTGCTTCACTTGACGTTCGTCAGAAGCAACGTACTGTCATAGAATTACTGTGCTGTGAAAACGAGACAATTGGAAACATCCACAAGAGGTTGAAAAGGTGTGTGGAGATGCTGCTGTCGATTGCAGTACAGTTAGTTGGTGGACAAGCAGGTTACGTGATGAAAGCGGGCACGGCAATATTGAGGATTGTCCTCGCAGCGGCAGGCATCGTACTGCACACACTCCAGACAATGTGCAGAGAGTCAACGAATTGGTGACTTCTGACAGACACATCACAGTGAACGAATTGTCACGCTACGTTGGGATAGGGGAAGGAAGTGTTTGCAGAATACTGAAAGTGTTGGCGTTAAAAAAGGTTTGTGCCAGGTGGGTTCCCAGGATGTTGAAAGTGGCTCACAAAGAAACAAGAAAAACGGTATGCAGGCGAACTTTCGGAACAGCACAAGAATGGTGGAGATGAATTTCTTGGAAGATTTGTGACAAGTGTTGAGACATAGCTCCATTATTGTTAACCAGAGACGAAGAGGCAATCAACGGAGTGGCATCATGCAAATTCACCCAAGGAAAAAAAATTCAAAACCATACCTTCTGCTGGAAAAGTTATGGCTACGGTGTTTTTCGATTCCGAAGGACTCTTGCTTGTGGACATCATGCCAAGTGGAACCACCATAAATTCTGATGCATATGTGACAACACTGAAGAAACTTCAAGCTCGACTGATTCGTGTTCGACCACATCGGCAAAAGCAGGATGTTTTGTTGTTGCACGACAATGCACGGCCACATGCCAGTCAAAAAACCATGGAAGCGATCACAAAACTAGAATGGACAACACTGAAACACCCGCCTTACAGTCCTGACCTGGCTCCATGTGACTATCATCTCTTTGGGAATCTGAAAGACTCTCTTCGTGGAACAAAGTTTGAAGATGATGACTCCCTTGTGCACGCTGACAAACAGTGGCTCCACAGGTTGGTCCAGAATTTTACCGTGCAGTTATACAGGCGCTGGTTCCAAGATGGCGTAAGGCAGTTGAGAGGGATGGAAATTATGTGGAGAAATGAAAATATTGTTCCTAAAGGGTATATCGACACACTGTAAAACTTTCAAACATGTAGAATAATAGAAGGATTTTAAAAAAAATAGTGTGCATTCCTTTTGGAGTGACCCTCGTAGTTCGTATGTAAGCTGTCGGCAGCTATAAACTCTTCGTTTGCAGGAGTAGCTGCTAGTCATTGTTGTGTCGGTTCGTTTTGTCTAGACCTGTTGCGTGGCTTGGGATTTCTACAGGTGCATCACGTTCCAAATTTGAATTTCTACGATCACGCCAGTTTTGATTTGAACTATCATCATAATTATTTCGTCTTACACAACTGATGTTAGTGCTATTGTCATGTGTGCTGGATGCCCTGAATTTCTACAACCTGAGCACCTCTTTCAGAGTAATAATTTGTGCGGTCACGCCAATTTCGATTTACTCTGTCATTATCATTGCGTCTGAAATTGTCTTCATTGCCATAACGTCTATGTTCACGTGATAAGCGATCTCTATTCCTATACTGATAATTCCGACGGTCACGAGAATCGTTTCTCGAGCGTCTGTAATCTGTATTCTAGGACTAATGTGTGACATCACGCCTGTCTTCGTCAGGTCTCGCATCACATTGTTCACGCGAATTCCATCTACGTTTTCGATTTCGCCTCGGACGGTAATTTTCTCAATACTGATTACTATCATTTCTGTGAGTGTAATCAATTTTGATCGAATTGAAGTTCTTGCAAAAGAGGTTGGAAAGCTTCCAAGTGATGATTAAAACGTCCTGCTAAAACTATGTGCCGCAATCTGATAGTCAAACAAATGCGTATTAATTGCGACAGATTGGTTAAATATCTGTTCATGCGCATCATTTTATCAAAGTACTGGACAAGAATTGAGATATCGATTGTTCATAATTTTTCATTATGATACCGTTATGTTTCACGCGGTCTTGAGTCGTTTCAGACCAGTAAGCGGACGGGAATTCGTGATAAAAATCACTGTACGTGTGACATTCACGTGCTAACGATCTCATTCTACTCACAGGTTCTTCTTCGAGATAACTGCAAAAAGTTCTAGTTTCCGGTCAATTGGCCACGTTGGTGGCAAAGAATAATCAAATCGTTGTAACCTCTCCCTTGGCTGAATTTCACTGCTGGCATTATGAAAAATTGTGAAGTTCCAAAGTGTGAGAAAATGTCTATAGTCAAAACTATCGTTTTCCTGAAAGGATGAGTTTTTTCTCATACCATAACTGGAATTCCAGTCATTGTGTCCTGCAAACATATCACGTTCACGAGGAAATGAGTAACATTTCCAAAATTAGTGTGTTAATTGCGATGTCCAACGTAGTTATTGAACCAACTGCTATCGTTGTCGCGACCGATCTTTTATTCGGTACGAGCAAGCTGTTCTTCCTCACGTCACGTCTATTTTGCTGCTTAATCGTCATCTCTCCTTCTTTAAAACGTCGAAGAGACTGAAATTCTTCGGTATCAACGAACGAAACCGGCTGAGTGCCGTATGATCTTTTATCTGATTAATTGTTCGTTTGCATCTGTCTGCCGGATAATTCTTCGACTTTTTGCAGTTGCAATCAACTAAGTTTGCGTCTCTAAAACTTCAATGTTAGTCTGTAACTCTAATGAGACGAACTTTTGTTCTAATTCCTCTATTTTCAATTCTTATTGTGACGTCTGTTGTCTCAACCAAACAATGTCAACAGACTGTACATGGTCAAGCCGGGACTCAGGATTATTAATATCAGACTTCAGTTTCTCGCTCACCTGAGTTTTCAACGTTTCTCACATTGCCTCCAATTTACGATTTAAATTGTCCTTAACGTCATTCCGAAACAACTAGAAGTTCTCTTCCTGTTTGTTACTAGATTGTTTGATCTCTCCACGACGTTCGTATTTAGATTTTTTGATCTCGTTATTAAATTCTCTAATTATTGGATTTCCTAATCTCATCGAGCTGAGCTATTATTAATTGCGTAACACTATCATTGAAAGAAGAGAAGACAAAATTAATTTGCTCTGTAGAAGTAGAAGCCATAACTGAAGCTCTTTATATCAAAATCGGACTGTGTCACGGTATTTTGCCCTCTTGAAATGCGTGTAGTTCTCTGCAGTTCATCTAGGATGATTGTCAAATAATAGCCTACACTCTTATTATTCTCAGTTTTGTTCGAGAGTTTGTAAAATGACCTTTTTTTAATAATAATATCAATGTTTATATACGTGTTTGAAGAGAGAGAGATTGATTATTGATTGAGATTTTTACTTTAAGTCGTAATTGGTACCTGAATTTTGGTTACTGCCTCTTTGAATGATCAGCTTCTGCACCAGTTGTTGACGTATTGCAATTTGGAGGAAGTTATTGTTCTTTAAGGTGTAAAATACTATTCTGTTAGTTACTTGGCCGTACTGCGGACAGCTTTGAGCCCAAGTTTTCGTAGCTTTTCGTACCTAAGGGACCACTGTTGTAAGTAAGAACAAACAGCAATCTGCTTTTCGTGAGACAAGGAGATTGCTTGACACACAAACTTCCTTCAAACTACACGTTCTGCTACATCAAAATTGGTCAGTGGAGTTCAGCACCATACTATTTTACAAGAAATAATCCAGTTACTGTAATTAAGAAATTATGAGAGGTTGTTACTTATTGAATGAAAACTATAGAGAATGCATTTCTTTTCCTGTATTTTAGTGAACTTTGTACACTTACAATTCTGTCGATTGATAGACGGCAACGACAATGAAGTTCACCTCCTTTTCCAAAAACAAGATATTTCTATTCTTCACTTCCAAAAAATTTGTACACATAATGTTTGGCAACTCTTGCACATACTTCACCTGGTTTTATCACTAGAACATAAATTTTCATTAAATGCAGCAATACGTTTTGAGCGACGGCCAAGCAACACGTCCTCTTTCCACAAGATACAGATTAACAGACTTCTTTAATTAAATCAATCGTCTTTTTTTTAGAGTCCATACTCAAAGATTCACAACTACTATCATTGCGGGGATTGCGCGCTAAAGAGTTTCGTGCTGTCCAGCTGCGCTTCACTTCACTTCAAGTACTTTTTGAATCACATTTACATTTACAGTATTTACATACATTATTGAGCTTCTCAGAATAAAATCAGGCATAAATTAGTTTAAAAAAAACAATGAGGCACACATAACAAGTTCCCTGACGTCCTCATACGGAGCAGAATTTTCTGCACTATGTCTCAAATTTTCCGAAGCTTCGTCTGGAGCTACTTCCACAGTCTTGCCCATTCCTGCCTATGGTCTAGTTTTCATTGTCACAGTACCAGTAAATAAAATGACACAAAAATGCGAAACAAATATCACAAAACTGTTAACCTGACTGTTACAAAATAAACTAATTATGAACCAGAATACGGCTGAAATAAAAATTTTCAATTAATGCGGAGCAGCGTGCAAGCAGCAAAAATGCTATGTAACAACTACTGATGCAATTCAACAGCAACATGAAACATCTCCAACTGCGAAATCATTGAGTGAAACCACGTGAAAGTTTGATCATGAAAAAATTATTATTATAAGGCTGCTGAAAGTTTTATTATCGAAAATTATATACGGCAACAGACGTTCGGAAAGATCAATCTCTGACAATATTATCGTTGTCTATACTCTTTCTCTAAAATTTGCTATTGTGTCGAGTGAAACATTCTTATCGTTATCTGGTACGTAGCTGTACAACTTGCATTACGAAAATCCTTCCTCCGACATATCAGTATTCAAACATTTTTTGAAACTTCCTACATCGGACACGTCAGTATTCTGATAGAGAAGAAAAACAGAATTGATTACTCTTCCTATAAATCATGAAAAATCAATTTTCTTGTATCTCCATAGCGATTTTTAAAATATTCTCTAACATCACTTAACAATTATACTGTAATGCTGCTGCACACAATAGACAACTTACCTTGTCTTGCCGCTACAACTGCATGAATATTATGCATCCAGCAACATGTTAAATAATTAGAAATAATATTGCGAACCATGCAGAGTGTAATGCATGTTCACAACTACTGTTGCAACTACTCCCCTTTTTCTTCTTTGTAGAAATTAAATGATAAGGAGGGTTTAGTCAACAAGCCTTAAACGGTGTAAAAATGCAAGAAATCAATAAAAACTTTTAATTTACAACATTCTGAAAGTCGACGATTCACACACTGATAAACTTAGATCCTTCTTTTCTTTGGACAGCTTGAGTAGCAAAAACTTTAATTATTCCACAATGCCTTTAATCAATAATCACCTATCTGGTCACAACAAGGATACGAATATTACTTTTAACGTATGGATACACAAATTTGACAAAATCCCTATACTGAGAAAGCAAGCAACAACTATGCACACTATATCTCAGACTCAGAATTTGTGTATGCATGCAACAGCATAATCAATAGCTAACTCTGCAAAAAAAAGATATGAACGTCCAAATTTCACAAAATAAATTCAGTTTCATTTACTACGTGGTCTTGGGTGTGAAGCACTACAAATCGCAGATCCAAGAACATCCCTTGTAGCATCTCAAGCTCCGAACCTTTTCAATTATACAGAGACACTAAGAAAAATCGCTTCAGCTGAGATATTAATGTTTTGCAACGGTTTCTCGTGAAAGTTTAATAATGGAGGTGGGGGACGGAGGGGGGGAGGGCGTGGGATAAAAACACTGTGAGTTGCGTTGAAGCCGGGGCAGCCGTGTTACATGTCCCAAAACATTAGCGGATTACTGTTTCTTGCTTCTTGTTCTTAATTTCCGTCGTGCGCTCACGGCAGCTGTTTTAAACAGAAAATGTTACAGTACTTTCTTGAATAACACAGCGTCAAGAAGGGATTTTTCAATGTGTTTCCTGGTCTTACATTGATATTTGATCAGCCATACGACGCATTTCACATCGTTAATGTAATTGTCTTTTTTGTATACGTTTCGAATAATCGAGAAGTACGTGATATGATAAAGCTTCTTTCATAATCCTGCATTTTGCTTAATAGGAACTGACGAAAATGATGTTCGGTCTATGGCCTCTTCCCGGAAAATTCTGAGAAAGTATTTTGCTATGTTTGGTCGGTTTCCAATCTTTCCTTCTCATACCGCTCACCCAGACAACTTTTCGAGTGCACTGGTACTAAGCCTAATTTCAAACGATAAAAATGAAAACCGCTACTGTAAAGGTAAAAAGGACAACCAAAGTTATTAAACAGAAAATAAATCACTTGAACGAGTACACTTACTAATGAAATGATATTCCTTTACACTTTAAAGCATAATCAGAATGATTAGAGCACCCGTAAATGTTGCCAACTGAACACTTGATACATATTTCCAGTCCTACAAGAAAGTCCCCAGCAGGGTTGTAAAACAAGCAAAAAATAGGAAGCGACAGATACATAAAAAGCCCTGAAAATTAAATAAAAACAACTGGAATGCTGTAAGAAGGAAGACGGCAGTAGAACATCCATAATTCCAAGGTATTAACCTCTCAGGAACCTCGGCTCTATTATAAGATCCCAGAAAAATTACAAATAAGTTTAATTCATACTTCACACAGGTAGCAGAAATTTTCATACAGCAAAACTCATAGTGTGCAGTAATTAATCAGTTCACATATAGGTCAAACAGTAAGACTCTATACCTATAACTGACTAGCGAAAAGGAGATTCTAGATACGATTGAGGAACTCGAATCAAAACACTCCTTCAGTATAGACAATATATGTAAATTTGTTACACAGAACTTTCCTCCCTCCATAGCCAGACCTCTATTTGACATCTGCAACTGTTCGCTCTCAGAGAGTGCATTGCCACAAAAATTGAAAACAGTCAAAGTGAAGCCCATCAAAAAAAGGAATAAAAACAGATGTATTCAACGAGAGGCCGATATCAGTCCTATCTGGGTTTTCCAAAATAATGGAAAAATCTACAGAGAGAGATTAACAAACTTTATAGAAAAAATAACTATTTCTTAGATTCTCAGCATGGTTTTGGTCAATTCAGATATACTGAGATGGCCATCATTACGGTTCCTGAATGAAGCATTAAATGCCATTGACAATGAAGAGCATATTTCTTCAATTTTTCTAGACCTCTGAGATGCATTTGATGTCGTAAGCCACAACATCTTGCTTACCAAACAGGAAACAAGGAGTTGAACCTGACTCCATGGAGGGAATAACATGACCTGTCCCTCAAAGAAGCTGTCTCTTAAGTATAGTGTACCACAAGGCTCCATTATGGGACCAATTTTGTTTTTGCTCCAAGTAAATTACCTGAAACCAAGTGGGGCACATCACAAGCATATTAAATTTTCTTACAACACAAGTGTGTTAATCAAAGGAACACCTGAAGAAGACTTAAGAAATGAAATTATATTATTCACTTTAGACATTACAAACTGGTTTTCTGCAAGCAGTCTAATAATAAATGCCCAAGAAACAGTTACTATGAACCAATGCAGAGTACAGTACAGAGTTCACTGAAACAAAGGGGACCATTTTAAGCAGGAAACAAGCTGTAGAACGATCTACCTTGTGACATCAAAATGACGAAAATATTTCAGCATTTAAAACAGCTATTCACTCCTTCCTGCTGCTGAAGTGTTATGGTATAGCTGAGTATCTAAAAGTTTAACACCCAAATGTGATCATTCTTGTTGTCATAAATAATGACAGCGAAAAATTTGCATAAATTTTGTAAGGTTTGAAATAGTAAAACGGACTAGTAAATTCAAGGATCTGTACAAAATTATCTTCTCAGTAAATTTTCTTACAGTATAAAAAAAATTATTTGCTAGCAATAAGAAGTAGAATATCATACCACACATTTTAATCATAATGTCATATAAATTGCAAATATCTTTCGATTTTCAAAACTGTGTCGTTAATACAAAAAGCTGCAATTGTTAACTATGGTCACAATGGACCAGGAAGATCTGTAAATATTTAAGTAGATTAACTGTTGTAAATTCACAAGCACTGTCTGAAGATGTAGAGTACATTTATGTCTTTTACATTTATATCCTTTGCGCAAAAACGATGACGTTGTCAACTATGATCATTCGATTGTTTACAGCTTTTTCTGTACACAAAGTCCTGTAATAGATATACAGTTTATAATCATCACATTAATTTAAGTTGTACCGTCTCCTCTTCTCATAATACTGACTTGTCCCATATCAATTTGTATCTATGTACAAAAATGATGAAGAGAATCGAGAAAGCAATAGAACACGATGCACCAGAAGGTACTGTATGGGGCAACTGACATGGCGGAGAACGAGAACAGTTCCTCGACGTCATGAAAACTCCGTTTATTATACTTCCATGCGATTTCTCGCTTAGCTTTTGTTTTAAACGACTGACAATCCTTGCAGACCAGTATATCGAACTCTTGCATTCTGGTTGTTGTGGTAGATGGACGCATCTGTGCGTTCTAGAGCTAGCCGACATATTATTACTGTGAAGTAGTTCTTATCCTTGTTCAAATAAACAAGATAAATGTATAAAAGCTTTACTTAGTAATTACAAACATGACTGTTCACGGCGAAATGAAATTCTTTAATCCTAAAGATTTTATCACCAGCAAAGAAATGAACCTGGCTGTATGTATCCTACCTAGTAGAAAACGACTAGTATAACGAGACAAGAGGTAAAACTTCAATTGATTTCCACGGAAATACGGTTGCCTTCACTCAGAATAGGAATCCAGATCCGCTCACTACATGGAATCCTGTTCGAAGTACTCACCTACAACGATGGTATAATTTAAAACAGTAAACTCACATCCACTTGACCTCATTGTAAGTGCAACTGCTTGTTTAAACACTCTCCCAACTTTCAGTTTCCACATCTCCAGTAATTGTAACCAATCACATCCTATGTATTCCGATAAGTGCAAGCCAACTGTGCATTGACTCTATCGACTGATGCAGGTTATGCACGCATGAGCAAATGCTTGCTTCCTATTCGCAATGTAGCGGTTATTATTCGTTTTGTAACCGCTGTTCTTGAAAACATACCTTTCCACAACCTCACAACTTCTACAAAATCACATTAACTGCACGCTCCATATTTCAGATAAATATCGAAGGTACCTTTTCCTATCGATCAAGACTACTTCCTATTCAGTCGCCTACATATCCTTGTTTAAACTGCCCGCCAAATAAAATGCCCTTCACTGACCCGACGAAGGAGCCACAACAGTAATGTAATCTTAACAAAAAAACTCTCGTCGTCGTCCTAATATGATCCTACATCCAACCCTCACGAAAGTCAGCTTTGAGACTCCCACTTCATATATGCATCCTCTTACAGCACTTGGCCCTTTATTCTATCTATTTATCTCTTTACTTCATATTCAGGTGAACCTCTGTATCGATCACTCACAATTAGGGAAAACGTTGTAACATATTCAGAACAAATTGAACAAAAATATATCAGAGTGATAAAATCTTGAACTGTTAAGGCTTCAAAATAAAAATAATAATAACAATAATGTTGTTGTTGTTGTGGTCTTCAGTTCTGGGACTGGTTTGATGCTACTCTATCCTGTGCATGCTTCTTCATCTCCTAGTACCTACTGAAGCCTACATCCTTCTGAATCTGCTTAGTGTATTCATCACTTGGTCTCCCTCTTCGATATTTACCTTCCAGGCTGCCCTCCAATACTAAACTGGTGATCCCTCGATGTCTCAGAACATGTCCTACCAACCGATCCCTTCTTCTAGTCAAGTTGTGCCACAAACTCCTCTTCTCCCCAATTCTGTTCAATACCTCCTCATTAGTTATGTGATCTACCCATTTAATCTTTAGCATTCTTCTGTACTACCACATTTCCAAAGCTTCTATTCGCTTCTTGTCTAAGCTATTTATCGTCCACGTTTCACTTCCATACATGGCTGCACTCCATACAAATAGTTTCAGAAACGACTTCCTGACATTTAAATCTATACTTGATGTTAACAAATTTTACTTTTTCAGAAATGCTTTCCTTGCCATTGCCAGTCTACATTTTATATTCTCTCTACTTATACCATCGTCAGTTATTTTGCTCCCCAAATAACTAAACTCCTTCACTACTTTAAGTGTCTCATTGCCTAATTCCCTCAGCATCACCCGACTTAATTCGACTACATTCCACTATCCTCGTTTTGCTTTTGTTGATGTTCATCTTGTATCCTCCTTGCAAGACATTATCCATTCCGTTCAACTGCTCTTTCAAGTCCTTTGATGTCTCTGACAGAATTGCAATTTCATCGGCGAACCTCAAAGTTTTTATTTCTTCTCCATGGATTTTAATTCCTACTCCGAACTACTTTTTGTCTCCTTCACTGCTTGCTCAATATACAGATTGAATAACATCGGGGACAGGCTACAACCCTGCCATCTGGTTTCTGTATAAATTGTAAATAGCCTTTCGTTCCCTGTATTTTACCCCTGCCACCTTCAGAATTTGAAAGAGAGTATTCCAATCAACATTGTCACAAACTTTCTCTAAGTCTACAAATGCTAGAAACGTATGTTTGCCTTTCCTTAATCTTTCTTCTAAGATAAGTCGTAGGGTCAGTATTGCCTCACGTGTTCCAACATTTCTACGGAATCCAAACTGATCTTCCCCAAGGTCGGCTTCTACCAGTTTTTCCATTCGTCTGTAAAGAATTCGCGTTAGTATTTTGCAGCTGTGACTCATTAAACTGATAGTTCGGTAATTTTCACATCTGTCAACACCTGCTTTCTTTGGGATTGGAATTGTTATAGTCTTCTTGAAGTCTGAGGGTATTTCGCCTGTCTCATACATCTTGCTCACCAGATGGTAGAGTTTTGTCAGGACTGGCTCTACCAAGGCTGTCAGTAGTTCTTATGGAATGTTGTCTACTCCCAGGGCCTTGTTTCGACTCAGGTCTTTCAGTGCTCTGTCAAACTCTTCATGCAGTATCATATCTCCCATTTCATCTTCATCTACATTCTCTTCCATTTCCATAATATTGTCTTCAAATACATCGCTCTTGTATAGACCGTCTATATACTCCTTCTACCTTTCTGCTTTCCCTTCTCTGCTTAGAACTCGGTTTTCACCTGAGCTCTTGATATTCATGCAAGTGGTTTTGCCTGCTTCATTGACTGCATTTTTATATTTTCTCCTTTCATCAATTAAATTCAATATTTCTTCTGTTACCCTAGGGTTTCTACTAGCCCCCATCTTTTTACCTATTTGGTCCTCTGCTGCCTTCACTACTACATTCCTCAGAGCTACCCATTCTTCTTCTACTGTATTTCTTTCCCCCATTCCTGTCAATTGTCCCATTATGCTCTCTCTGAAACTCTGTACAACCTCTGGTCTTTCAGTTTATCCAGGTCCCATCTCCTTAAATTCCCACCTTTTTGCAGTTTCTTCAGTTTTAATCTACAGTTCATAACCAATACATTGTGATGCGAGTCCACATCTGCCCCTGGAAATGTCTTACAATTTAAAACCTGGTTCCTAAATCTCTGTCTTATCATTATATAATATATCTGATATCTTCTAGTATCTCCAAGGTTCTTCCATGTATACAACCTTCTTTCATGATTCTTGAACCAAGTGTTAGCTATGATTAAGTTATGCTCTGCGCAAAATTCTATCAGGCGGCTTCCTCTTTCATTTCTTAACCCCAATCCATATTCACCTACTATGTTTCCTTCTCTCCCTTTTCCTACTCTCGAATTCCAGTCACCCATGACTATTAAATTTTCATCTCTCTTCACTACCTGAATAATTTCGTTTATCTCATCATACATTTCATCAATTTCTTCGTCATCTGCAGAGCTAGTTGGCATATAAACCTGTACTACTGTAGTAGGTGTGGGCTTCGTGTCTATCTTGGCCACAATAATGCGTTCACTATGCTGTTGGTAGTAGCTTACCCGTACTCCTATTTTTTTATTCATTATGAAACCTACTCCTGCATTAGCCTTATTTGATTTTGTATTTATAACCCTGTATTCACCTGACCAAAAATCCTGTTCCTCCTGCCACCGAACTTCACTAATTCCCACTATATCTAACTTTAACCTATCCATTTCCCTTTTTAAATTTTCTAACCTACCTGCCCGATTAAGGGATCTGACATTCCACGCTCCGATCCGTAGAACGCCAGTTTTCTTTTTCCTGATAACGACATCCTCTTGAGTAGTCCCCGCCCGGAGATCCGAATGGGGAACTAATTTACCTCCGGAATATTTTACCCAAGAGGACGCCATCATCATTTAATCATACAGTAAAGCTGCATGCCCTCGGGAAAAATTACGGCTGTAGTTTCCCTTGCTTTCAGCCGTTCACAGTACCAGAACAGCAAGGCCATTTTGGTTAGTGTTACAAGGCCAGATCAGTCAATCATCCAGACTGTTGCCCCTGCAACTACTGAAAAGGCTGCTGCCTCTCTTCCGGAACCACACATTTGTCTGGCCTCTCAACAGATACCCCTCCTTTGTGGTTGCACATATGGCACTGCTGTCTGTATCGTTGAGGCACGCAAGCCTCCTCGCCAACGGCAAGGTCCGTGGTTCATGGGGGGAATAACAATAATACTATGTGCAATAATAAGAAAACTTTAAATGAGGCATGATTCAGTTACATAAATACTGTTCTAGGAACGTACAACGAAAAATCATTTCGTTTATGCCAATAAACAGTGATATTACGAGCCTCAAAGTGTACTAGAGCAGTGGCGAACGCTTTATAAAATTGGTTAGTATGATTCCCTTCTAATTAAAAAAATAGCGAAAACTGCGCTTTTCGTTACTTGATTGTTCGCGTTACTTTACATTTATCGTATTCCATGGATCCATTGGAGAGGCGTTTCTGGGATGTGGAAAGAGTCAATGGTTTCTTTCTTTCTTTCTTTTTTTTACTCAGATACATGGATATTGTACAATTCTAATGCAGAGTTATGAAGTATAGTCTTTGTGAAGATATTCATCGATGGAGTAGAAGGAGTCGGCCAACAGGAAGTTCTTTAATTCACTCTGAAACCGATCTTCATCACTTACAAGACCTTTGATATGCTCTGGTAAGTTACTGTATATATGAGTACCCTTGTATCTGACTCCTTTTTGTACTAGTGTTAAGCTTTTATAGTCCTTAAACAGACTGTTTTTGGTTCTTTTATTATAATCATGTTTTGCACTATTTTGTGTAAAAAGAGACATGTTGGAAATGATAAAGGACGTCAATGAGTATATGTACTGAGAAGTAGTAGTTAGAATACCAAGTTTCTTAATGAGGTATCTGTATGATGATCTAGGACTGACACCAGGTATAACTCTAATGAGTCGTTTCTGAATTTTGAAAATGTTCTCTTTGTGAGAGGAGTTTCCCCAAAAGATGATTCCATAACTCTTTAGTGAATGGAAGTATGCCGAATAAACTAACTTCTTCATGTTTAAATCACCTATATCTACTATCATGCGTACTGCAACTGTAGCTGAACTAAGGCGTTTCATTAAGTCTAGAGTGCGAGTTTTCCAATTTAGGTTGTGATCAATTTGTAGCCCTAAAAATTTGACACTGTCTGCAGCTTTAATTTCATTGTTTGAATACATTATACTTATAGTGTCAGGTATTCTTTGTGAGGTACTAAACTGTATGTACTGGGTCTTGTCAAAATTCAGTGACAATCCATTTGCTGTGAACCACCTATTGACACAAATATTTCATTAGCTGATTGGTCAGTGAGATCATGGGTACTGTTTTTTATACCAATACTTGAATCATCTGCAAATAAGACAAAATTTGCATTTTGTGACACTGCATATGGAAGGTCATTAATATATAATAGGAACAACAAGAGCCCTGGGGCACCCCTTGTCTCATGGTTTCATGTTTTGAATGACTATTGTTATGTGGTAAGTATGATACAGACACACACTTTTTTCTATTAAAATGATAGGATGAGCACCATGATCTTGCTACTCTTATTATCCCATAATGTTTTAACTTTTGTATAAGAATATCATGCTTAACACGATCAAAAGCTGTGGCCAGATCACAGAATATTCCAAAGGGTAATAACTATTGATTCATTGATTCTAATATATCATATGTAAAAGTGAATATAGCTTGATCAGTTGACAATCATTTCCGAAATTCAAACTGATTGCGATTGAGAATATTTTTCTGTACTAAGTGATTATAAAATCTATTGTACATAACACTTTCAAACACTTTTGAAAATATTGCTAACAATGAAATGGGACAGAGGTTTTCTGCTGATGATTTGTGTAACTGTTTGACAATAGCATATTTGAGCCTATTTGTAAAAGTACCACAGTGGAGGGATTCATTGCATAAATAACTCATTATGTCACAAAGTTCTCAGAAGCAATAATTAATTATGATAGTGCTGATTTCATCACAAGCACTGGAACATTTGTTTTTAAGAGTGATAATAATATTAGTTACCTATTTATTTTCGTAAATGGGTCACACTGCTGTTTGATTATCATTTGAATAAACATTTGTTTACGAATTCCATATTGTACAGTCAGCTGTAACTGAAAAAGATGACTCATTTTTTAATAGAGAGCAGCATTAATGACTTAAGTCATGAATCATATTTCTGCTTGTGCACACCATAAAGCGCATGCATGGTAAACACAGTTCTTTCGATAGCTAAAATTCTTCTTCACATCGTAAAAAAAATGTCGACAGTAAAATTTTAGTAACTGAGTGAAAATTGAAGACATACGAATTGAGTTTCAGGACCATGAGTTGTCAAAATCACGGTATGCGAAATGAATCTTTGTTCTGTCTCCATTAAACAGAGAGAGCACTGTCCAATTACACTCCCCACAGCAACGTCGTAGCTGTCTGTCACTCAATGGTTCTTACACATTGAATGAACACTGTTGATTTTTGGCAGACGGAAATGTATCACAGCAGTAATCTGACTGCTGATGGGATTATATGTCACTCAAGGTACTCAGCCGCTATCTCGCCCGTACCTCATATCAGACAAGAGAAACGTCACCGAATTACGTCACAGAGCATATGCGACCTCACTATCTAGCTACAGCCGATGATAAATACTCTATGGTGCTTATATGTTTGCCTCGCCTCACTTAGTAAACTGAAAGAACTCTGCACAACGGCTTATCTCAGCGCCCCCCCCCCCCCTTTCGCCACTCTGCATGCACACACATATCCTTCCCACAAGTATATCTGTGTAGATTCGTGCTTCTATTCTTCTTACAGAGACGTATATTTCAACAAAGCCCTAGGTACAAGCAGAACAGAGCTTTTCCTTACAAAAATTTCACTGAATCAACGTCGTAGTTGGTTTGCAAACTTAAGATGCGAATAAAAGAAAAAGCATAAACAAAAGCCAAATGAGGATAATGGAATGTAGTAGAATTAAATCACGCGATTCTGTGAGAGATTAGGAAACGAGACACTAAAAGTAGCAGATGAGTTTTTCTATTTGGGCAGAAAAATAGCTGATGAAGGACGAAGTAGAGAGGATAGAAAATGTAGAACGGCAACAGCAAGAAGAACGTTTCTGAAGAAAAGAAATTTGTTAACATCGAATATAGACTTAAGTGTTAGGAACTATTTTGTTAAACCATTTGTCTGGAGTGTTGCCTTGTACGGAAGTGGAACGTTGGCGATACGCAGTTCAGATAAGACACCATCTGAGATATCAAGGAATTGTCAGTTTAGTAATGGAGGAAAGTGTGCGCGCGTGTGGGTGCAGAGTGGGGGAGGGGGGGCGTATAAATCAGAGAGGGGCCAAAGGATGAATACAGTAAGCAGGATCAAAAGGATGTAAGTTGCAGTGGTTCTTCGGAGATGAAGAGACTTGCACAGGATGTAGTAGCATGGAGAGCTGCATTAAACCTGTCCTCGGACTGAAGACCACAACAACAACAACAAAATAAATAGCGATGTAAGGGACGCCAACCTAATGGAGTTCTAAGCTCTACTCCGTACGATATGTAATCACAGACGTCTGACAAACGAAGCTTACTAAAAGCTCATTTTAATAAATAAAACGTGCTGACACTGATGCTCCATTTGGGAAGGAAATTTGGAAGAAGGCTGATGAGAATGCTGTTGAGATTTTAACGAACATCCTTGAAAACAGCTGACATGTGACGATGGTACTTGACGACTGGTAATCAGCATTTTACAGTCTGCTACTTCGTGGGAAAGGCTTCAGAAATCATCGTATTGACTATATATAAGTAGCTCGTTCTTGTCTATAATATTCACTAAAGCATGCAGCGCTTTTCACTGTGTTGCCTGGAACATATTCTTTGAAATTCTGAAGCAGCAGGTATAAAACACAGGTCAAGAAAGGTTATGTACAACTGGAATAGAGACCAGACTGCAGTTATGGGAGTCCGAGGACATGACAGAGACGCTGTAGTTATGAAGGGAGCAGACAGGACTGTAGCCTATCCCCGATGTTGCTTACTCTGTACATTGAGCAAGCCTTATGGGAAACCAAGGAGAAAATTCGGAAAGGAATAAAAGTTCGACTGCAGTAAGCAGATTCAAACGATTACAGCAGTTACGCTGGGACGCAAGGACTTGCGCGTGATAGATTGTGTGAAGAGCTGCATCAAATCAGTATTCCAACTAAAAACTGTACAAGAGCAACATATGTGGAAATAGCAACACCCAGAAATAATAACCTGACTGGATCAAAACTTGGAGAAAGTACAGAAAAAAGTACACGAAGCATACTACTTAGTCTGCAGACAGCTGTAGTTAACCGTAAGCCAAGAAGCAACTTCTCTTATACGGTTGGAGACGTCATTGTTGTACGAATTTGAATCATTCGTGCTCCTTCAGACTAGAAGGTTACGTGAAAACAAGTACCAGTATGCATTGCAGACGTAAAATGGTACATTGAGTTACGTGGTAGTATAATCGAACTCCAGAAAATGAGTTTTTCAATAGTGTGACATTAGGATTCACATAGCAGTTATCTGTTATCTGTATGTGGCAGTAATGGACAAATGAAATACTCATTGTAGCACAGTACACCATCTCAGTAGCATTGTCCGTATATTTATAACAGAGCGTGCAGACGTGTCGTCGGCCCGACGCTGGGAACATGCAGCTGCTGTGCACCTGTCTGCCTCACCGGTTCGACGTCGTTTGCTCCGGGCTGCAGTGATAGCACACACACCTTGGCGTCGGCTTTCGTGTCCAGAAACCACAAGCGTTTCGGGCAGCTATGAAAACGTAGACACCGTTGCAGCCTCACTAAACGAGAAAATATATTGTTTGTGAAAGAGTTCCACTTCAGTCTGTTCTACAGTGATGGCTGCAAACGTGTTGGGTCGCAATCTGGCGGGCTGCATTCAGTATTTACCTATTTATTTACTAGCTAAGTACCTGAGGTATGCCGGACACGTAGCAGGCTTACTCCAGTCTCCGGTTAGTCAGTCTCCTACTGTCCCCCTCACTGAGGGTCTCCTCATTCCCCCTCTCCTTGTCCATCTCCTCCTCCCTCTCTTTCTGTCCGTGTCCACATTTCCTCCTCTCCGTCCATTTCATCCATTTCCCTTTCTCTGTCCATTTCTTCATCGTGCTCTACTGTAGATCTCCTATCCCCTTATATGTGTCCATCTTTTCCTTCCCCTCTCTGTCCATTTCCTATCCCCTAATATGTGTCCATCTCTTCCTTCCCCTCTCTGTCCATTTCCTCCTTTCCACCTTCTCTCAACATCACCAAATTATCACCCCCATCCTAATAGCAGGCTGGTGTTCTTACGCTTACAGTATTTCTTTCCAGATGGTAAGTAAAACGTGGAGCAAGTTTTGTTGAAATCGATCCAGGAGTTTAGGTGGAACCCTTTTCAACGGCTTTCTCAGAATACACACGTCACACATACACACATCAAAAAAGTTTTGTATCACCTCGGTTCCGAGAGTTCGGAAATCTTTGCAGAAAACTGGAATAGAGGTCAACATAAACATCATTTCCGGCCTTTTTATTGCTCATGAAAACAACACACTACATGTTGTACAACAACATAGCGAAACCTCCAGAGGTGGTGGTCCAGAGTGCTGTACACACCAGTACCTCAAATACCCAGCAGCACGTCATCTTCCATTGAGGCATACCTGAATTCGTCGTGGCATACTATGCACAATTTCATCAAGGCACTGGTGGTCCACATCGTCCCAGATCGTCCCATTCCTCAGCGAATATTCCGCGTAGATCCCTCAAAGTGGTTGGCGGGTCACGTCGTCCATAAACAGCTCTTTTCAGTCTATCCCATGCATGTTCGATAGGGTTCATCTCTGGAGAACATAGTGGCCACTCTAGTCGAGTGATGTTGTTGGTTCAAATAGCTCTGAGCACTATGGGACTTAACATCTGACGTCATCAGTCCCCTAGAACGTAGAACTACTTAAACCTAACTAACCTAAAGACATCACCCACATCCATGCCCGAGGCAGGATTCGAGCCTACGCCTAGAACCGCTCGGCCACTGCGGCCGGCATGATGTTGTTATCCTGGAGGAAGTCATTCACAAGATGTGTACGATGGGGGTGCGAATTGTCGTCCATGAAGACAAATGCCTCGCCAATATGTTGCCGATATGGTTGCACTATCGATCGCGGACGACATTCACGTATCATACAGCCGTTACGGCGCCTTCCACGACCACTAGCGGCGTACATCAGCCCCACATAATGCCACCCAGAAACCACAAGGAACCTCCACTTAGCTGCACTTGCTGGACAGTGTGTCTAAGGCGTTCAGCCTGACCGAGTTGCCTCCAAACACGCCTCCAACGATTGTCTGGTTGAAGGGATATGCAACTCTCATCAGTGAAGAGAACGTGATGCCAATCCTGAGCGGTCCATTTGGCACGTTGTTGGGCCGATCTGTATCGCGCTACATGGTGCCGTGGTTGCAAAGTTAGACCTCGCCATGGACGTCGGGAGAGAAGCTGCGCATCATGCAGCCTATTGAGCACAGTTTCTTTCGTAACAAGACGTCCTGTAGCGTTACTGTCAGGGTTCCTTCGAGCCCTAATCCGTAGGTAGCGAGGCAGTAGCCTGAGCGAGGCATGTCATCGACAGTTCCTGTATCTTCTCCATGTCTAAATAACATAGCTTTGGTTCACTTCGAGACGCCTGGACACTTCCCTTGTTGAGAGCCTTTCCTGGCACAAAGTATCAATGTGGACGCGATTGAAAAACGGTATTGACCGTCTAGGAATGGTTGAACTACAGACAACACGAGCCTTGTACCTTCTTCCTTGTGGAATGACTGGAGCTAATAAATGTGTTGCGAATAGAGATAGTAGTAAAGAAGTAATAAATTAAAACGTCATGCTCTATGTGGCAGTTTTACTGCATGAACAGCGAAAATGCACTACGTGATAAACTTTTTTCCTTTCATCATTTTGTTGGTGTTGTCAGTGATAAAAAGTTTCGTAAAGTTTTGAAATTATGAGTAGAGTTTGTTGCAAGTCACTAAGTGCTCTCATTCCCAAATACTGCATGAATAAATTCTGGAAATCTGCACGTCGTGAGCTACCCTTCTTTCTCACGACCATCCACCCCCCAACCCCTTTGATAGGTAGGTCGTTCTTAACCCCCCACCCATTCTTTCCAGATAGTAGGTGACATGTGAGCCATGTTTGGTTGAAATCGGTTCAGTGGTTTAGGAACAGATGCGGAACATACATACGTTAGTACGTACATACATACATTTTTATAATATGTGCGGATGCATTTATTGTACCTGGCAAGATTAGGCCCCCAAGGCCCTCTCGTACACGTAACCAGCCATCTTAATTAAGTTAATCTTACAGGATTCCCTAAATCATTCCAGGCAAGTACCTGAACGGTTGCTTTGAAAGGGCATGGCCGATTTCCTTCCCCATCCTTGAAACAATCCGAGCTTGTGCTTCGTCTATGATGACGTCAATGTCGACTGGACGTTAAACACCGATCTTCGTTCCTTCTTATGGCAATCATTATAACATCTGTAGTAAATGATCAATAACAATAATAATGAATACAGGAATAAATACATGAAATTTCAGAAATGTCAGTCTAATGAACAATGTGTAATGACATCAGGAAGAAATGTACGGGAGCAGTGCAGAAGAAATAAATCTAAAGACTAGAGAAGAGCGAGGAATAACAGCGTCAGGTTCACATATGATATGGAGGAAAACAAAAGAAATAGATAGGGACGACGAATCTACGAGAGACTATTGGGTAGTTCAAGACTGAATCAGGTCATATGTCAAGTATACTACACCTGCTGCTGGCGATTGGGTTCGTTGGCAGTAGTTTGCATGCTTAAGTTTCAGTGCATAAGACGCGTAAATTGAATAAGAAACGTAGGAATATTATCTTCGATGCCTATACTTGTAGAAAGTTTTAATATTCAGCTTATATTCTTATGACTAGCAAAGAACCATAATTAAAAGCAAATCTCCAACAAGTAAATATCAAAAACTGATAGATTGCGAAGCAATTTAAATATGAATGTTGTCATCCAACTTTGATAATGAGTACTACTTTTACAAAACACCTTAATGCAAGTTAAAGAAATACTTAGCTTCAAGATCAGCATATTTACGAAAAGTAATTAATTTTTGAGAACTTATAGCTCATCAAAATACTTAGAAAACGGAGTATTCACAGTGCACTGTAAATATTGCCAAACTTGTTTTATTGGGCCACTATCGAAACATGAAATATTCAAACTCCGACGTAAATCGAAAGTCCAAACCACACTCGATTTTCAGAAAAGTTGGTGCTAGAGTTCTATTTGAATTTTTACAATATTAAAGTAATGTAGAAAGTCACTTTCAGAGAAAAGTAAACTTTAAAATGTAAATTTGTCGACATCAGTTTCAAAACAACTATGTTGTTGTTGTTGTGGTCTTCAGTCCTGAGACTGGTTTGATGCAGCTCTCCAAGCTACTCTATCCTGTGCAAGCTTTTTCATCTCCCAGTACCTACTGCAACCTACATCCTTCTGAATCTGCTTAGTGTATTCATCTCTTGGTCTCCCGATTTTTAGCCTCCACGCTGCCCTCCAATACTAAATTGGTGATCCCTTGATGCCTCAGAACATGTCCTACCAACCGATCCCTTCTTCTGGTCAAGTTGTGCCACAAACTTCTCGTCTCCCCAATCCTATTCAATACTTCCTCATTAGTTATGTGATCTACCCATCTAATCTTCAGCATTCTTCTGTAGCACCACATTTCGAAAGCTTCTATTCTCTTCTTGTCCAAACTATTTATCGTCCATGTTTCACTTCCATACATGGCTACATTCCATACGAATACTTTCAGAAATGACTTCCTGACACTTAAATCAACACTGGATGTTAACAAATTTCTCTTCTTCAGAAACGCTTTCCTTGCCATTGCCAGCCTACATTTTATATCCTCTCTACTTCGACCATCATCAGTTATTTTGGTCCCCAAATAGCAAAACTCCTTTACTACTTTACGTGCCTCATTTCCTAATCTAATTCCCTCAGCATCACCCGACTTAATTAGACTACATTCCATTATCCTTGTTTTGCTTTTGTTGATGTTCATCTTATATCCTCCTTTCAAGACACTGTCCATTCCATTCAACTGCTCTTGCAAGTCCTTTGCTGTCTCTGACAGAATTACAATGTCATCGGCGAACCTCAAAGTTTTTATTTCTTCTCCATGAATTTTAATACCTACTCCGAATTTTTCTTTTGTTTCCTTTACTGCTTGCTCAATATACAGATTGAACAACATCGGGGAGAGGCTACAACCTTGTCTTACTCCCTTCCCAACCACTGCTTCCCTTTCATGTCCCTCGACTCTTATAACTGCCATCTGGTCTCTGTACAAATTGTAAATAGCCTTTCGCTCCCTGTATTTTACCCCTGCCACCTTTAGAATTTGAAAGAGAGTATTCCAGTCAACATTGTCAAAAGCTTTCTCTAAGTCTACAAATGCTAGAAACGTAGGTTTGCCTTTCCTTAATCTTTCTTCTAAGATTAGTCGTAAGGTCAGTATTGCCTCACGTGTTCCAGTGTTTCTACGGAATCCAAACTGATCTTCCCCGAGGTTGGCTTCTACTAGTTTTTCCATTCGTCTGTAAAGAATTCGTGTTAGTATTTTGCAGCTGTGACTTATTAAGCTGATATTTCGGTAATTTTCACATCTGTCAACACCTGCTTTCTTTGGGATTGGAATTATTATATTCTTCTTGAAGTCTGAGGGTATTTCGCCTGTTTCATACATCTTGCTCACCAGATGGTAGAGTTTTGTCAGGACTGGCTCTCCCACGGCCGTCAGTAGTTCCAAAGGAATATTGTCTACTCCGGGGGCCTTGTTTCGACTCAGGTCTTTCAGTGCTCTATCAAACTCTTCACCCAGTATCATATCTCCCATTTCATCTTCATCTAGATCCTCTTCCATTTCCATAATATTGTCCTCAAGTACGTCGCCCTTGTATAGACCCTCTATATACTCCTTCCACCTTTCTGCTTTCCCTTCTTTGCTTAGAACTGGGTTTCCATCTGAGCTCTTGATATTCGTAAAAGTCGTTCTCTTATCTCCAAAGGTCTCTTTAATTTTCCTGTAGGCGGTATCTATCTTACCCCTAGTGAGATAGGCCTCTACATCCTTACATTTGTCCTCTAGCCATCCCTGCTTAGCCATTTTGCACTTCCTGTCGATCTCATTTTTGAGACGTTTGTATTCCTTTTTGCCTGTTTCACTTACTGCATTTTTATATTTTCTCCTTTCATCAATTAAATTCAATATTTCTTCTGTTACCCAAGGATTTCTACTAACCCTCGTCTTTTTACCTACTTGATCCTCTGCTGCCTTCACTACTTCATCCCTCAAAGCTACCCATTCTTCTTCTACTGTATTTATTTCCCCCATTCCTGTCAATTGCTCCCTTATGCTCTCCCTGAATCTCTGTACAACCTCTGGTTCTTTTAGTTTATCCAGGTCCCATCTCCTGAAATTACCACCTTTTTGCAGTTTCTTCAGTTTTAATCTACAGGTCATAACCAATAGATTGTGGTCAGACTCCACATCTGCCCCTGGAAATGTCTTACAATTTAAAACCTGGTTCCTAAATCTCTGTCTTACCATTATATAATCTATCTGATACCTTTTAGTATCTCCAGGGTTCTTCCATGTATACAACCTTCTTTCATGATTCTTAAACCAAGTGTTAGTTATGATTATGTTGTGCTCTGTGCAAAATTCGACCAGGCGGCTTCCTCTTTCATTTCTTAACCCCAATCCATAGTCACCTACTATGTTTCCTTCTCTCCCTTTTCCTACACTCGAATTCCAGTCACCCATGACTATTAAATTTTCGTCTCCCTTCACAATCTGAATAATTTCTTTTATTTCATCATACATTTCTTCAGTTTCTTCGTCATCTGCAGAGCTAGTTGGCATATAAACTTGTACTACTGTAGTAGGCGTGGGCTTCGTATCTATCTTGGCCACAATAAACAACTACTGGGTTCATATTCATTGTACTGTGATATACAGGCACTGTAAACGGAATTTCTGCAAATAATGATCATTAGCTAGAAGTAGAAGTGTTATATAAAAATCACCAACATCCGTTTAGTTTATATTATAAATGTTGTCTTTCATTTGCGGAAGGATGTTAAAATGTAAATTATGTACTGAACTAACAGTGAGTCCGTCATGTTTAGTACCGACAAGCCAGAGAGTAGAAGTTATTTGGATGTGAGAAATGGCAGACATAATTTTTGTCATGTGCATTCATGTCACTGCATTCCGCAGTACTGTTGATTACGGGGGAACGTAGTATCACCTTTGGTTGACGTGAACGTGCTGACTGAATAAGCAAGAGAATTCCATTGAATATGTGGACGCCGTTTTTACATATGACAAGAAAGATGCATTTTATTTTGAACTAAGTATTTTCGCAATCGGAGGACAAAGTTAGTGACTGAAATTTCACGAGAAGATCCTACCACAACGAAAATCGCCCTGTTTTAATGACTGCCTCTCCAATTCGTATATCATATCCGTGGCACTCTTCCTCATTTCCCGATAATACAAAACTAGCTGTTCTTCTTTGGACGTTTTCCCTGCCCTCCGACAGTCCCATCTGAAGTGGATCCCACACCGCACGCCATCACTCCACAAGTGGGCGGACAAGCGCTACGTAAGCATACCCTTTAGCAGACATGTTGCACCTTTAAAAGTGTTCTGCCAACAAATCCCTGCCTTTGGCTTGCTTTCTCCACAACAGTATCTACGTCATCGTTCCAGTTTTAGTTAGTCGTAATTTTAGTCCCTTAGCATTTAGTTGAGTTTACAGCCTTTAGGTTTGTGTGATTTATCGTGTAACAGAAATTTAGCGGATTTCTTTTAGCACTCATGTAATGAGTTCACACTTTTCATTGTTTACAGTCAATTGCCACTTTTCGCACCGTACAGACAGACATCTTGTCTAAATCACTTTGCAATTGCTTTTGATCATGTGATGACTGTACAAGACTGTAATTGACAGTATCATCTGCAAACAATTTAAGAGGCCTGCTCAGATTGTCTCCTACGCAGTTTATGGATATAAGGAACAGCAGAGGGTCTATAACACTTCCTTGGGGAACGCCAGATGTTAGTTCTGTTTTGCGCGATGACTTTCCGTGAAATACTAAGAATTATGACCTTTCTGACAGAAAATCACGAATCCAGTCGCACAACTGAGGGGATATTCCATAGGCGCACAATTTTTTGGGTGTTGGTGTGACTTGAGCAATTTTCCAGACTTTATGTACGGATCTTTCTTTGAGCGAGCAGTTGTATATAAATGCTAAATATGGAGCTATTGTATAAACATACTCTGAGAGTAACCTGATTGGTATACAATCTGGACTAATTTCTGTCGGGATATGAGAGTAAAGTCATTGGAAAACGTTAAGATGGTGGTAGATATGTTAACGCTGTTCGCTGATTCTCCGTTGGACAGAAGGCAGAAGGCAGAAAGAAGCTTAATAATTTTATTTAACTTCACATTCATTTTCATAAATGTTCATAGAGGCTCCATAAATTTTCACAAACTTTCATAAAGGCCTCATCTAAATTTAATACTGTGTATTGTAACACGATAACTTAATGTGTTCTCGTCCGCACCAAAGTGAGTTTCGTAGCGCCTACGAAGGCTAGTGGGAGCAGTCCAGCCGATTTACAGGCAGTTATTAAAAATTATCCTGTGTCCCAACATCTTGCATTGATGTCGTAAAGGTATCTGAAATGCAAGGAAAAATACTGAGGACACTACTGGTTAAGTAGTTGATGATGTAAACAAAGCTTGTGAAAATCTCGTTACCTATCCGGTTGCGTCCACCCTGATGAGTATAGGAAGGACTGACGTCATCAAATGATCGAATGTTACACATATTTTCCAAGAATTAAATATAACTATATATGATAGTTTCTTTCTAGAAGAGGGGCCACATTCTCCGTATATTCGACGTGGAATTCGCTACTCCATGAGGTACAGTTAGAAGGGTTGGACAAAAATATGAAAACAGCGCGAGAAACGCGTGCTTTAACAAACGAGTGAATTCAGACAGCAGGTGCTGTTGTATCTGACTGCCAACGACACCTGTGTAATGTCCTCCATATATTGCAAGTATCAGTTGTGTCCGGTACAGTGTTCTGTGTTGTTGTGAGTACATTATGTTGGAGATAGATAAATTCGAATGTGGGCATATTGTTGGCACTTGTACAGTGGGTGCTCCCGTAACCAAGGAAGCCGAAGTGACTGGTGTTTGCCGGCCGGAGTGGCCGAGTGGTTCTAGGCGCTACAGTCTGGAACCGCGCGACCGCTACGGTCGCAGGTTCGAATCCTGCATCGGGCATGGATGTGTGTGATGTCCTTAGGTCAGTTAGGTTCAAGTAGTTCTAAGTTCTACGGGACTGATGACCTCAGAAGTTAAGTCTCATAGTACTCAGAGCCATTTGAACCATTTGACTGGTCTTTCAGGAGGCACCGTAGCCAAGATTTATACCGTGTACAGGGAAAGCGGAAATACATCATTCGCTGATTTACAACGCGGACGGAAGTGTGTGTCGTGTGGTTGTGACAGACGTATGTCAAAGACGATTGTGCAGAAAAATCAGAGGACGACAACTGCAAAAGTCACTGCAGAACTGAACGTTGCACTGACGATCCCTGTCAGCACCAAAACAACACGAAGGAAGCTCCAGAAGCAGGGAATTGCAGGATGAACGGAATTCCAAAGCATCTCGCCAGTGATCTAAATGCCCTCAACAGGAAAACGTGACGCCGAAATCATGAAACCTGGACTGTGAAGCTCTGTAAGAACGTCATTTTGTCGAGATGGTTGTTGCATTTTGCTTCCAAATTCTGGCCGAGTTCACGTCCCAAGAATGACACTTGACGGGGGTTCGGTAATGTTCAAAATGTGTGTGAAATCTTATGGGACTTAACTACTAAGGTCATGAGTCCCTAAGCTTACACACTACTTAACCTAAATTATCCTAAGGACAAACACACACACCCATACCCGAGGGAGGACTCAAACCTCCGCCGGGACCAGCCGCACAGTCCATGACTGCAGCGCCTTAGACCGCTCGGCTAATCCCGGACGGCAGTTCGGTAATGATTTGGTCAGCCATTTAATGTTCTTCCCTGGACCTTGTGGTTACTCTGCAAGGTCGCGTTACTGCCAAGGATTACATGACCATTTTGGCTGATCATGTCCATCCAATGGCACAATGTTCAATCTCCAATGATAATTATGTGTTTCAAGAGGACACGGCAAGTATTCACAGAGCTCGTATCGTCCAGGACTAGTTTTGTGAGCACAAGGATAAATTGTTGCATTTCCCCTGGCCACCAGCCGCCATATCTTCATATTATTGAGCCTTTGTGATGTACTTTGTATAAGAGGCGGTGTGATCACTATCCACCTCCATCATCGTTACCTGAACTTAGTATCGTATAAGATTCCCTTGAAAAACGTTCAGGGCCTTTATTTATCCATTCCGAGACGACTGGAAGCTGTTTTCAATGCAACGTCGTATTAGGTACGGTAATGTGTTGTGTTTGTGATGTTTCCATATTTTTTCCTCCCCCTGTACTTTTCCCCCATCGAAAGTATTCAATTGTTATTCAAATCCACACTCACTTATTTCGCAGCGGGACTGTGTTCGCGAATACAGTTTGGGAAACCCTACTGTAGTTGTATCTCAAGAGTACATCTACATCTACATGATTACTCTGCAATTCACATTTAAGTGAACCACAATCATACTATCTACCATTCCACTCCCGAACAGCGCGCGGGAAAAACGAACACCTACACCTTTCTGTTCGAGCTCTAATTTCTCTTATTTTATTTTGATGATCATTCCTACCTATGTAGGTTGGGCTCAACAAAATATTTTCGCATTCGGAAGAGAAAATTGGTGACTGAAATTTCGTAAATAGATCTCGCCGCGACGAAAAACGTCTTTCCTTCGGGTATCATATCTGCCACACTCTCTCCCCTATTGCGTGATAACACAAAACGAGCTGCCCTTTTTTGCACCCTTTCGATGTCCTCAGTCAATCCCACCTGGTAAGGATCCCACACCGCGCAGCAATATTCTAACAGAGGGCAAACGAGTGTAGTGTAAGCTGTCTCTTTAGTGGACTTGTTGCATCTTCTAAGTGTCCTGCCAATGAAACGCAACCTTTGGCTCGCCTTCCCCACAATATTATCTATGTGGTCTTTCCAACTGAAGTTGTTCGTAATTTTTACACCCAGGTACTTAGTTGAATTGACAGCCTTGAGAATTGTACTATTTATCGAGTAATCGAATTCCAACGGATTTCTTTTGGAACTCATGTGGATCACCTCACACTTTTCGTTATTTAGCGTCAACTGCCACCTGCCACACCATACAGTAATCTTTTCTAAATCGCTTTGCAACTGATACTGGACTTCGGATGACCTTACTAGACGGTAAATTACAGCATCACCTGCGAACAGCCTAAGAGAACTGCTCAGATTGTCACACAGGTCATTTATATAGATCAGGAACAGCAGAGGTTCCAGGACGCTTCTCTGGGGAACACCTGATATCACTTCAGTTTTACTCGATGATTTGCCGTCTATTACTACGAACTACGACCTTCCTGACAGGAAATCACGAATCTAGTCGCACAACTGAGACGATACCCATAGGCCCGCAGCTTGATTAGAAGTCGCTTGTGAGGAACGGTGTCAAAAGCTTTCCAGAAATCTAGAAATACGGAATCAACTTGAAATCCCCTGTCGATAGCGGCCATTACTTCGTGCGAATAAAGAGCTAGCTGCGTTGCACAAGAACGATGTTTTCTGAAACCATGCTGATTACGTATCAATAGATCGTTCCCTTCGAGGTGATTCATAATGTTTGAATACAGTCAATGATATAGGTCTGTAGTTCGATGGATTACTCCTACTACCCTTCTTAAACACTGGTGCGACCTGCGCAATTTCCCAATCTGAAGGTACAGATCTATCGGTGAGCGAGCGGTTGTATATGATTGCTAAGTAGGGAGCTATTGTATCGGCGTAATCTGAAAGGAACCTAATCGGTATACGATCTGGACTTGAAGATTTGCCCGTATCAAGCGATTTGAGTTGCTTCGCAACCCCTAAGGTATCTACTTCTAAGAAACTCATGCTAGCAGCTGTTCGTGTTTCAAATTCTGGAATATTCCATTCGTCTTCCCTGGTGAAGGAATTGCGGAAAACTGCGTTCAATAACTCCTCTTTAGCGGCACAGTCGTCCGTACCAGTACCATCGGCACTGCGCAGGGAAGGTATTGACTGCGTCTTGCCGCTTGTGTACTTTACATACGACCAGAATTTCTTCGCATTTTCTACCAAGTTTCGAGACAATGTTTTGTTGTGGAACCTATTAAAGGCATCTCGCATTGAAGTCCGTGCCAAATTTCGCGCGTCTGTAAATTTTAGCCAGTCTTCGGGATTTCGCGTTCTTCTGAACTTCGCATGCTTTTTCTGTTGCCTCTGCAACAGCGTTCGGACCTGTTTTGTGTACCATGGGGGATCAGTTCCATCTCTTACCAATTTATGAGGTATGAATCTCTCAATTGCTGTTGCTACTGTATCTTTGAATTTGAGCCACATCTCGTCTACATTTGCGTAGTCAGTTCGGAAGGAATGGAGATTGTCTCTTAGGAAGGCTTCTAGTGTCACTTTATCAGCTTTTTTAAATAAAATTATTTTGTGTTTGTTTCTGGTAGATTTGGAAGAAACGGTATTGAGCCTAGATACAACGACCTTGTGATCACTAATCCCTGTATCAGTCATGATGCTCTCTATTAGCTCCGGATTGTTTGTGGCTAAGAGGTCAAGTGTGTTTTCGCAACCATTTACAATTCGCGTGGGTTCGTGGACTAACTGCTCGAAATAATTTTCGGAGATAGCATTTAGAACAATCTCGGAAGATGTTTTCTGTCTACCACCGGTTTTGAACATGTATTTTTGCCAACATATCGAGGGAAGGTTGAAATCCCCACCAACTATAACCGTATGAGTGGGGTATTTATTTGTTACGAGACTCAAATTTTCTCTGAACTGTTCAGCAACTATATCATCGGAGTCTGGGGGTCGCTAGAACCAGCCAATTATTAACTTAGTTCTGCTGTTAAGTATAACCTCCACCCATACCAATTCGCACGGAGTATCTACTTCGACTTCACTACAAGATAAACCACTACTGACAGACACAAACACTCCACCACCAATTCTGCCTAATCTATCTTTCCTGAACACCGTCTGAGACTTCGTAAAAATTTCTGCAGAACTTATTTCAGGCTTTAGCCAGCTTTCAGTGCCTATAACGATTTCAGCTTCTGTGCTTTCTATTAGCGCTTGAAGCTCAGAGACTTTCCCAGCACAACTACGAGAATTTACAACTACAATTCCGACTGTTCCTTAATCCAAGCACGTCCTGTATTTGCCACACACCCTTTGAGATTGCAGCCCATCCCGTACTTTCCCGAGGCCTTCTAACCTAAAAAATCGCCCAGTCCACATCACACAGCCTCCGCTACCCGTGTAGCCGCCAGCTGAGTGTAGTGAACTCCTGGCCTATTCAGCGGAACCCGAAACCCCACCACCCTAAGTCACAAGTCAAGGAATCTGCAGCCAAAACGGTCGCAAAACCGTCTGAGTCTCTGATTCAGACCCTCCACCCGGCTCTGCACCAAAGGTCCGCAGTCGGTTCTGTCAACGATGCTGCAGATGGTGAGCTCTGCCTTCATCTCGTAAGCAAGACCGGCAGCCTTCACTCTACTGTACCAGACAAGCGCAGAAAATGGGAACCAGTAGCCACTTTGTGGCACTTGTCTCTTTTGTGAAACTCGCTTCTTATTTTTCATCCATATATACTAATTTTTAACGTAAAATAGGGATACTGAAATTTAATTCATTTTAAGTAATACTTTTTTAAAAATGGTTTAAATGGCTCTAAGGCCTGTGGGACTTAACATCTGAGGTCATCAGTCCCCTAGACTTAGAACTACGTAAACCTAACTAACCTAAGGACATCACACTCATCCAGCCAGAGGCAGGATGCGAACCTGCGACCGTAGAAGCAGCGCGGTTTCGGACTGAAACGCCTAGAACCGCTAGGCCACAGCGGCCGGCAATACTTTTATCTTTAAGACTTCAATGAATGAATTTAGGTAGCCAGACAATAGTATTTCAGATTATGTTATGTATGTGCCATTATAAAAAATATCTATATGAAAGACGATTAATTTTACATAGCACAAAATCTGCAGGTATTTTTGCAACTTGTTAGCTAATTTATAATTTTTTAAAGCTTTTCGCAGTACTGTTTGCTTCTTTCGAATTTCTTCCGATTTTGGTCTTTAGTATGGTTTCGGTTCTGTTTGATCCCCACACTGACGCTTCAGAAATCGCGCTGTTATAGTCGTGGCAGATAAAATCTTACTTCTTTTATCTGATGTATGTCAGCGGATGGCGTGTCTCATTCTGACGAGGATTGTCGCCAGACGCGGATGCGGAGGTGCAGTACCTTCTGTGGCCCTGCCGCCTGTTCACTGCAGACCGCGTTTCTCACCGTAGGCCTGCACCGCTGCGTAATGCGTGTGCTCGTGCTAATTATTTCTCATGCGATGTTGAAGAAAAAAGATAATCTCACGTCTTATAATCTCACGTCGCTACTTGACAGTGAACTAAGGTACCTGAAAACAAAATGACCAAGTGGCTATGTGAAACACAGTTCAGTTGCTTAACAATAGATCCCACTAGTGTGTGCGTCGTACGTGTGTCTACGGCAGGGATTCCGAAACTTTTCTTCTGACTCAGAAGTTTGAGAATCCCGGTACTTTGATAAAACATGTTTTTTATTTTGAAGGTTAATAAAATTTTAAAAATGAGAAAAAATGTTTTATTCTGTGATTAATTCAATTTTAAGTCATAACTAGTAGAAATCATAATCAAATTTTAAAAATTATTAGTGTCATCAAAATGTCGAGAAAGGAACCCCGTGTTTCGAGTGCTATTCGGAAAATGAGATCAGATCGGGCGCAGTATGGAAACCACAGCGAATGGAGCGCTCTACTGCCTGTCGAATCTCTGGAACAGTTCTGAAGCGAATGCCACGAAGTGGTTCCTTCATCTTCAGAAACATATCAAAGTCACATGGACTTAAGCCCGGGGAGTATGGTGGACGGTACAGTACTTCCCAGTCCCATCGACCGAACAGAGCAGCCACAGCTTGCGCTGTGTGCGCCCGCGCATTGTCGTGCAAAATGATGGGTGGGTTGCCCGGAAAGTGTCACCGCTTCTTTCGCAAAGCAGCTCGCGGGCGATGCTCCAAAAACTAACAGTAATACCGTGCATTGACGGTGGCATTCGCTTCAGACCTGTTCCAAAGATTCGACAGGCAGTAGAGCGCTCCATTCGCACCATCAACAGAACAGGTTCAAAATGGCTCTGAGCACTATGGGACTTAACGTCTGAGGTCATCAGTCCCCTAGAACTTAGAACTACTTAGACCTAACTAACCTAAGGACATCACACACATCCATGCCCGAGGCAGGATTCGAACAGCGTGACCGCAGCGGTCGCGCGGTTCCAGACTGTAGCGCCTAAAACCGCTCGGCCACTTCGGCCAGCTCAACAGAACAGGCTCTGCTAAAGGTATACATCTACATCTACATCTACATCCATACTCCGCAAGCCACCTGACGGTGTGTGGCGGAGGGTACCTTGAGTACCTCTATCGGTTCTCCCTTCTATTCCAGTCTCGTACTGTTCGTGGAAAGAAGGATTGTCGGTATGCCTCTGTGTGGGCTCTAATCTCTCTGATTTTATCCTCATGGTCTCTTCGCGAGATATACGTAGGAGGGAGCAATATACTGCTTGACTCTTCGGTGAAGGTATGTTCTCGAAACTTTGACAAAAGCCCGTACCGAGCTACTGAGCGTCTCTCCTGCAGAGTCTTCCACTGGAGTTTATCTATCATCTCCGTAACGCTTTCGCGATTACTAAATGATCCTGTAACGAAGCGCGCTGCTCTCCGTTGGATCTTCTCTATATCTTCTATCAACCCTATCTGGTATGGATCCCACACTGCTGAGCAGTATTCAAGCAGTGGGCGAACAAGCGTACTGTAACCTACATCCTTTGTTTTCGGATTGCATTTCCTTTGGATTCTTCCAATGAATCTCAGTCTGGCATCTGCTTTACCGACGATCAACATTATATGATCATTCCATTTTAAATCATTCCTACTGCGTACTCCCAGATAATTTATGGTATTAACTGCTTCCAGTTGCTGACCTGCTATTTTGTAGCTAAATGATAAAGGATCTGTCTTTCTGTGCATTAGCAGCACATTACACTTGTCGACATTGAGATTCAATTGCCATTCCCTGCACCTTGCGTCAATTCGCTGCAGATCCTCCTGCATTTCAGTACAATTTTCCATTGTTACAACCTCTCGATACACCACAGCATCATCCGCAAAAAGCCTCAGTGAACTTCCGATGTCATCCACAAGGTCATTTATGTATATTGTGAATAGCAACGGTCCTATGACACTCCCCTGCGGCACACCTGAAATCACTCTTACTTCGGAAGACTTCTCTCCATTGAGAATGACATGCTGCTTCCTGTTATCTAGGAACTCCTCAATCCAATCACACAATTGGTCTGATAGTCCATATGCTCTTACTTTGTTCATTAAACGACTGTGGGGAACTGTATCGAACGCCTTGCGGAAGTCAAGAAACACGGCATCTACCTGTGAACCCGTGTCTATGACCCTCTGAGTCTCGTGGACGAATAGCGCGAGCTGGGTTTCACATGACCGTCTTTTTCGAAACCCATGCTGATTCCTACAGAGTAGATTTCTTGTCTCCAGAAAAGTCATTATACTCGAACACAATACGTGTTCCAAAATTCTACAACTGATCGACGTTAGAGATATAGGTCTATAGTTCTGCACATCTGCTCGACGTCCCTTCTTGAAAACGGGGATGACCTGTGGCCTTTTCCAATCCTTTGGAACGCTACGCTCTTCTAGAGACCTACGGTACACCGCTGCAAGAAGGGGGGCAAGTTCCTTCGCGTACTCTGTGTAAAATTGAACTGGTATCCCATCAGGTCCAGAGGCCTTTCCTCTTTTGAGCGATTGTAATTGTTTCTCTATCCCTCTGTCGTCTATTTCGATATCTACCATTTTGTCATCTGTGCGACAATCTAGAGAAGGAACTACAGTGCAATCTTCCTCTGTGAAACAACTTTGGAAAAAGACATTTGGTATTTCGGCCTTTAGTCTGTCATCCTCTGTTTCAGTACCATTTTGGTCACAGAGTGTCTGGACATTTTGTTTTGACCCACCTACCGCTTTGACATAAGACCAAAATTTCTTAGGATTTTCTGCCAAGTCAGTACATAGAACTTTACTTTCAAATTCATTGAACGCCTCTCGCATAGCCCTCCTCACACAACATTTCGCTTCGCGTAATTTTTGTTTGTCTACAAGGCTTTGGCTATGTTTATGTTCACCACGCCTTCCACGTAGCTGGCAACGGGTTCTACACAACGCTGGTGACTACTTTGAAGGACAGTAACAGGTGCAAACATGTAACTCTTTTCTATCGATTGTGAATAAATAGTTTCCGCTCTTTAAGTTCCAACCCTCGAATAAGGGCCTTGTGAGACATTTCGCCTGATGTGATGCAGCCCACATATCAAAACTGTCTTGCATTTCGTTGTTCAGGACAGTTCTCGGCTGCTCTCTGCAGGGACAATGAAGATGCCCCTGCAGCGTTTTCGAAGGGAAATGTTTTATCACCCACAATAGAGCCTGTAATTGGCTTCCCTTGAGTTTCATACCTACTCACATGAACCGCTGACTACAAAGACAAAGTTTTGGCACAGACAACGAGCTGTAGACGAGAGTAGAGAACTGGCGGAGAGCATAGGCGGCTGCCTTCTTTACGAGCATATTGGAAAGTTGGTTCAACGCTACTGCATATGTCGAAGTCGAAGCGGTCGCTATGTAGAGAAGTAGATGGAAGATGTAGCTAACTGTTGCAAATAAAACATTTTTAATTTTCACAGTGGTTTCCATTTCGCTATCGATCTTAACTCAAATATCCCAATAGCGCTCGTATTAACATTTTTTTGTCGAGCACTTAGTCCGCCTAACACAAGTGTTCGCGGGACACAGTTTGAGAAGACCCTCTGTAGATGTATCTCAAGATTGCTCTACTGTACCAAACAAGCGCAGAAAGCGGCAACCAGTAGCCATTTTGTGGCGCTTGTCTCGTTTGTGAAACTCGCTTGTTGTTTATTATTTGTAAGCAAAAATTTTTTAATATAAAATTAGGATGTTTAAATTTAATATATTTCAGGAAATACATTTATCTTTAAGACTTTCTGAGAAATCAACTGCATTGATAATATGGTTACACCTGGTCATAATAGCCACAGTTGGCAACAGGAATTGCTTTTTGAGAAAAATATTTTGGGTTTCAGATTAGTCATATAATTCTGATGATTGAGATACCTCCTAACCAGAAGAGAATTCATCTAATAAAACGTTTTTCAGAGAACTTCGGCTTACATCAAAAATAAAAGGAATACTACTCGGATTCTGGACGCTGCCATAAACTGTATGTTTGTGATAATGAACAAAGACTTTTATCAACTGACAGATCCCATATGAAAAAGAAGTTGAGTACGGTGAACCAAGCTAAAAAGATGGCTTCTTTCACAAAAGTTTCGTCAAAAAAGACTTAGAGCTGTCACGGTGCTACTTGTTGTGAAGATTGCATGAGAGTGTGTGAAATTTGTTGTGTATTTGTGCACAGGGAATGTGTTGGATTTAGCAAGGAAGATGCATCTGTGCAAAAAGCTTAACATAATGCTAGCTCATAGTGTAGCATTTGTGTTCTGACTCCGATACATCATGCAACTGACTGAATATACAAACCGCAAACGGCCGAGCAGTCACGTTGCGTGGACGCAGGCGGAACATCCGACCTCTAGAGAGGGCGCCGTCAGCACAAGCGAAGAGCTGGATCAATGTGATTTGGACTTTCAGCCCTCTCCAACGGCCGTCGTTGGCTTTATTTGGATCACAAACTAGACAGTTGCTTAACGAAAATGGACGCACGTAAAACAGCTGTGTGAACTGATAGCGTTTGGCGAACAATAGCGGAGAAAATCACGGAGAAGATTCTGGATTCGTCAATTGTTTGAACGGCGAATTGTTGGCAGAGGAACATCACATAATGCTGTACATACTAGTAGAATTTGTTCGTTAACTCAGTTGTATTTTCATTACATTTTCGATTTTAAATTGAATATAGTTAAGGCATAATGTCTAACGTTAGTTTTCACATCCATAACATCTGTATTTTAGATGTTATATTGACTTCCAACACTGAAATAACGTACTTCATCACACACGCTTCAAGATCGATATTCGTTTCGTAATTTCATGCGAATGGATGAGCACATTTTTTTCGAAGCTGCTCACCATCACTCAGAAATATAATTACCACAAGATAAAAACATGACCCACTCTATTACCACTCCATTAACACGGGTATATTATATAACAGAAAGTTTCACGATAGCGAAAACTTCCTGTATGTAACTACTATTTATTTTCTGACAGACTGGCAGTCACGTTAAGATTTCTGGTCACTGGGTAAACATTCCAGCCGTTGGCCTTTGTAAGTACGTTGTATATAATTAATACCATCGACTTCTCAGACAAACCTATATTAAATGAATATGAAAGGCCCAGAATCATTTAGAAAACAAAAGGTAAAAAAAATTTTTTTGGAAGGCCCACTTGTAATCCCAGAAGGCAATGAAACTATTGATTATGCTAAAACTTCTATCAAGCATTCTCTTACTCCGTATATGATACACAGCGCCTAAAGACTTTTTATACAACTGGTATTATTTGGTATTTAACATGCAAATTGTACCAAAGAAGACGTGCTTTTGAAACACCGTCACTGCGCCGTAGCACTGAAACGGCATACCTTCGTAGCACAAAAGTTATAACAATACAAACTACAGGAAACTGCAACATACCGACATGCAGTTTACTGACATTTTATTATTACAAATCTTATCTAAAATGATGCGTTCTCGAGATATCTTCAATTTGCCGATACGTGGAAGCAGCTTATATGCGTATCACGTATTCTATGAGAAAGAAAACAAACAAAATAAGATGTCTAGAGCCATACAATATGGCTCCTATGTTCTGCTTCTGACGTAAAATGATGTCACATCTAATTGGCCACGTTCCTCTCCACGAGGCAGAAATTTAACGACCCAGAATCATTATCTTACGCTCTGTAGTATAGTGGATGTGGAATTCCACGCTATAATGTCACCAGATCCTTGTCCGCGTGCGTTTTCATATCCCGTGAGAGGATGGCTTAAAGGAGACGTATGGGTCCGGTGCACGGTAATCGTCACGCGTTTTGAATCGCCACAGTCGCCGCTTTCGAACCGCACATTTAGCGATGTTTGGCGCGTGAGAGAAATTAAAATCGCAGATTTACTTGAAAGCGCTTATTCCCGGGCGTTCTCTGCTCTGGAGTACTTATGAAGTTAGAATAAATAAGGTCGCCAGCCTCGCTTTGATCCGCGAGACAGGATTAAGATTTTCATTACCAGAGACCTGCAGCCGCGTGGCGAAACCGCGTGAGCAGCACTCGGATCCATCAATCGCTAAGCACGCGCACGCAGAAGCACGTGGCCGGCAGTTTCCTCATGTGCCCACACGCAGCGCTCACTCACCGAGTGAGGGCAAATGGTGCAATGGATTGACAAGCGGCTAATAGACGTGGCGGGACAAGGAGCGATGTGACTCACGGCGTGTCACTTGTGACTCGACGCTAATAGAAGTACGAATAGTTAGTAATGGTGCATCATGTCGTCTTTGCCTTGTCGTAAATAAATATTGCACTAGGCCAAAAGAATTAATATTGAACTCAGGCTCATTTATTACTATTCTTGGTACAGAGGCAATAGCACAACAGATGGAGAAAGTCTTGTAAATAAATTGGGATTCTCACACAACAAATGGAGAAAGTCTCGTAAATAAATTGGCATTATGTATCAGAGGCGTGTGGCATGCCAAACAGCAGCACGCCACATTCAACAGGCAGCTATGTGATTGCGAGACTACGCGGCTACGTCACGCCAGTCCGTTGGCGCCATGTGCCACACCTGTTCGACAGCTCTTTTTTTTTATTTTTTTTAAGCCTCACAACATTGTAGCTCACTTCATTTCAGTCTTCCCCCGTCTCTCAGCACAGTCCTAATGAGATAAAACGTGCATGCATTTTAACATAAAGTCGTTTGGAAAGGAGGAGAATAAAGTGGACTCACCTGCTTTCTATAGATTATGTAAAAGTCGTGTTATTTTGCATAACTTTATGCTTGGAAGGTGTGAGAGAAGGATGTACTTATCGCCTATCCTTTTATTATTCGTGTAGACACCTCCAGAAAATGGAAAGGAAGAGCGCCAGAAGGGATCCAAATAAACGAAAATAAATATATTAGCATACTATTATATGCTCAAGACATTGTATTAATGGCACATTCTGAAGAGGACCTAGAGAAATCGATAAATCTTTCTAACTTTATTGGAAAGGATTGTAATTTTAAAATAGCACTATATAAAACTAAAGCAATGGCACCCATTGGAAATACCTAGTACAGAACAGAATTGTAAGTAAAGATGATATTTTGAACCGGGTTCAACAGTTCGTCTGCCTAGGGAGCTCCATCACTTTTAACGAAGTTAAGGATGTAGATTTCACTGTGGAGTACCATGTTTTGAACGCAGAAAATGTAGGCAGTATCCCTTAGATTAACCATGTGTTACCACAACGACTGATTACAATTACGTATAACGAAAATTAAAGTGATAATCGAAGACGAAATGTGATTGACGAGCATTGATTTAGCTGTGGAATTGTAAATTTTGGACAGAATTTATTTATAATGAACAAAAAACTTCAATATGGCTATATGGTAGCCTCCAGCAGCTAAAATTGGTTATGCCTAATTTCTCCTCTGTTGGAGATTTTTCAGGTAACTGATCAGAAACAGACTGTTGTCGACATTTGTTGGAGACATACTGACCTCCTTGCCGAAAGTAATTGTCCACTTGTGCTGAACACTCGTTCAGATGAAGCGCTGTTAACTGGCATTCCCAAAATTTTGGGCCAAGTTCACCAGCTTAGGGTAACGATGTACCTGTAAAAATAAATCATTGCCGAAAGTGAATCATATTTCTATGAATAATTTCCTGGTTCTACCAGAAGCTAAAAATGTACCTTAGATTGCCAGCATTTAAGCAAATCTTAGTCATCTCCTGGACTGTCTGTGAGTTAGGCTTCAATGTCATCCTCTTCTTCATCGCTGTCACGCCATTCTCATAGCCGTCATCACATGTCCGCAACACTGCTATTTTTTGCAATGTATGTGGTACATACTTCTCACGCAACAGAGCTCGCGATTCACGTTTAAGATTTCTCATTGCTGCACTTTCGCTGTCCCTGGGTTCGCAATGTTTCACAAGCCTAGAGAATGACAGCAAAATGTACTGAGCTGTCGGTGCTCTTTCAGCTTACATTTTGTCTGTTTCTTCCTTGAAAACAATAAAAAAACTCACTAATTCTAGGACAATTTGTCGCTCCCACGAAGACAGAATTAAATTGTTCTTGGAATGAGTCTCCAAAATACGACTTATCTGCAAAAACATAAGAAATTAGTACAAGTAAAAGCATTAATTAACAGTGCTGAATCGCCGGCTTTTGTGGCCGGGCGGCTCTAGGCGCTTCAGACCGGAACCGCGCTGCTGCTACGGTCGCAGGTTCGAATCATACCTCGGGCATGGATGTGTGTCTTTAGGTTTAAGTGGTATTACGCCTAGGGAACTGATGACCTCAGATGTTAAGTCCCGTAGTGCTCAGAGCCATCTGACCCATCTGAAGTGCGCCGGCCGGAGTGGCCGAGCGGTTCTAGGCGCTACAGTCTGGAACCGCGCGACCGTTACGGTCGCAGGTTCGAATCCCGCCTCGGGCATGGATGTGTGTGATGTCCTTAGGTTAGTTAGGTTTAAGTAGTTCTAAGTTCTAGGGGACTGATGACCTCAGACGTTAAGTCCCATAGTGCTCAGAGCCATTTGAACCATTTTGAACCATCTCAAGTGCTGAATCCAGCGATGTGTTGTGTGTCAGTGAACGTACCTGTTTCAAGTTGCATGAAAATGAAAACAACGTAAGCAATTTCGAATTCCAACGTGTTTCTGTGTTCTATGTTAAGGTAATTTCAAGTTGTTCCCCCACTCCAAGATGTTTGAAAAATTTAACGAACTGTTTACACTTATGGTTATGACGTGCTCCTGAAGCTCTTCTACCACTTTCTTCTGTTCACGCTGTCTTAATACTTACCGTATCTCCGAAATATGCAGTACACTTTCATAATATTGACGAAAAAATACATGGGGATACATTACTACGACACTGTGACTTACTTGTTCAAAATTACGATTCATATTCTACAGTTCAGCTACTCTTGTCATTTGTGATGGAAATTCTGTCAATGAGTCTTCCAAGCAACTGTCGGAATAACTTGCAAAAGCAACAGCAAGGCGATGCAAAACTACAATCTTCTACCTAGCTTCACCATAAAGGTTTATATTTGCCGGTTTCAGAGTAAATGTGGCTTCAGAACAACATTAAGGAAATAAGTAGAAAAATACCAGTCGCTCTACTTTCACAAGAGACAATGCTTTTACGATCTTGACACCACCGTCGGTCGCAAATGTTACAGTTATCAAAATTCAGATGTTAGCCCTATATTTCTGACTTTCCTGTAATATTTCCTTTTTAATATTTTTTGCTGTCTCAGATTCATGAGAGAATTTTCTGGTGAATAGAATCCTATTGATAATACAACAGTTCCAGTCTACATAATGGATAGTTAAGTTCAATAACGATTTTTTTGTGAAATTCTCAGTCCAAAAGTCGGTAGCAGCCGCGACCCGCTCATACTGCAAAGCTTTCAAAACCTCTGGTGGTACCTCGTCTTTAGCAGCACTTGCACGCGATGCAACTGCACGCAAAATTGTTGCAGGAGCTCACAGTAACTTGGATATATTGATACACCCGTGCTACGTTCCCATCTCAATGCATACTTGCACTACATCCGTAAAATATGGACCTACGAATGCGGTGAACGGGCAAATGTCACCTCCACTCATATTAACGGAAGCATCCCGAAATCTTATTTCATTTCGGAAGTAACTTTCGTTGCACGTCTGTCCATATTCATGTTTACAGTGACACACTTGTGTTAGGACAACCAGGAGGAATATGAAAAACATTGTACAAAACTTGTATACCTGTTTGTCCTCCTTTCGATTATCTCTCCCAAGTTTTCCCAGCCTGGGCTCGTTTTGTATCTCCCTGTTTTGGACTGCACCACCCAATCACCTGATAATGTTCATATCAGGGCATTTTGTTTCTTTAACTCTTCCGTCGTCTTCTTTCTGGAGTCCTCCCCAGAGAATGGTTCTCCTGCACCAAAGTTCTACTGTTGTTCACGCATAACGTGACTAAATCGAGAAAATGAACTAATATGAGACGTTACAGTTGTTAATGTTAAATGCACTGACCGAAAAGGAAAAGGAAATAGTACGCGTAGCACATCGTTCATGCGCACACCGCAGACTTGAAGCCAATGCGCAAGAGAATGCAAGCGCGTGACATCCGCGTGATGGTAGACAAGCACGTGACTTAAACGCATGAGTGTCGGCAAGCGCTCACGCGACTGCAACAGGCGAGATACCATCGGTCATCTTCGACAGTTTTCGCCAACGTTTGGGAAGCATATTCACCTTCTTCCTCGCACACTTCAGCAACGTGCGCGCCACATGGATAAGCAACGCGCCTGTAGGGCTCTAGTCTACTACCCCTACACCACTGGTACAGTGTTATCGATATTGATGGATTCCGCCCACGACCGACGTCAGCCGGAGGAAGCAGATCATTTCAAATGAGCACACCACTACGAGCGCGGTCACGATATGGCTTACCTCACCTCCTGAACGTGCTTATTTTGGACGACAATCGGTGAAATTCAAATCAGTTTGCTTTCTTCTGTGATGCTGGCTGACACGTGAAGAAACGTGGACTCTGCAAATTTGATAAGTTCAGTCAGAGAAGGAGTTCGTGGCATCCTGAGGATGAAAACTATAATAACTGGGATATAGCTTTGGACCTATGAACTGAAGTCGCTGGTGTATTGGAAACCACAAGTACGCAAAATTGCTATCGGAAATTATAGGTGGAAACGATAATCTCTAAAAATAGTTTGTTCGAGAGAGAAGGGTGGCACATATTATGCTTAAAGTTGCTGCAATGGATCTGTTTTGGGATGCGATGGGTGGGCATTAGGTATCTACAAATTGTTATTACTACTTATTGGCGTTTTTATGCCAGTATGATGATGATTCTGTTACTGCGATGTACGTGTCTCCTCTCTCCAGTGCTGTAGGTGTTCAGAGTGTCTTGTTCAAAGCTTTGTATTTGTCTTTCACACTTACGCTGAATGACACTCATTGAAGGTTAATTGCTGTAAGTCTGCTCAGCTTCAAATAAATTCGGAAAAAAAGAGTGTCTGTAATCTTTTTTTTTCGAGTTCACCACAAACCATCTCATGTACATGAAGTCTAACACCCATACGTGAAACACTTTCGGATAACGAAAGCTAATTCCGAATACATGTAGGCGTGTGACTCGAGCTATATTAAAAAATCCGGTACTCACATTACAGGTTCAGTTACAGCTCAAGTAAAACTAGAAGTGATACTTCGATATTTGATATATGGCGATTGCATCTTTCCGATACACTGAGGTGACAAAAGTCATGAGATACCTACTAACATCGTATCAGACCTTCTTCTGCCCGGCCTTCTCCAGCAACTCGACGTGGCATGGAGTCAACAAGTCGTTGGAAGTCGCCTGCAGAAATATTGAGCCATGCTGCCTCTATAGCATTCCAGAATTGCGAAAGTGTTGACGGTGCAGGATTTTGTGCACGAACTGAATCCTCGATTATGTCTCAGAAATGTTCGATGGGATTCAAGTCGAGTGATCTTTGTAACCATACCATTAGCTCGACTTGTATGGAATGTTTTCACAACCAAGCGCGAATAATTGTGACCCAGTGACGTGGCGCATTGTCATCCATAAAAATTTCCCGTTGTTTGGGAACTTGAAGTTCATGACTGATTGCAAATGGTCTCCAAGTAGTCAAACATAAACATTTCCCGTCAGTGATCGGTTAAATTGGACCAGAGGACCCGGCCGAATCCACGTAATCACAGACCACACCATTATGGAGCCACCATCAGCTTGCACAGTGCCTTCTTGATAATTCGGGTCCATGGCTTCGGGGGTTTGCGCCACACTCGAACCCTACCATCTCCTCTTACCAACTGAAATTGGAACTCATCTGACCAGGCCACGGTTTTCCAGTCCTCAGGTCCAACTGATATAATCACGAGTTCAGGAGGGGAGTTGCAGGCGAAGTCGTGATGTTGGCAAAGGCACTCGCGTCGGTCGTTTCACCACACTGTCCTAACGATACATTCGTCGTACGTCCCACATTGATATCTGCCGTTATTTCACCAAGTATTGCTTGTCTGTTAGCACTGATAACTCAATTCAAACGCCCCAGTCTCAGTCGTTAAGTGAAGGCTGTCGGCCACTGCGTTGTCCGTGGGGGATGTATTTCCCGAAATTTGGTATTCTCTGTACACTCTTGACACTGTGAATCTCGGAATATTGAATTCCCCAACGATTTCCGTAGTGGAATGTCCCATGCGTCTAGCTCCAGCAATCATTCCGCGTTCAAAGTCTGTTAACTCCCGTTGTGCAACCACAATCACATCGGTGATTTCCTGTCAGAGAGGTCACAGTTCGTTGTAACTGACGAAAGTCATCGAGTAGAACAAAAGTGATTTCTGGTGTTCCCCAAGGCAGTGTTATAGGCCCTTTGCTGTTCCTTATCAATATAAACGATTTGGGAGACAATCTGAGCAACCGTCTTCGGTTCTTTGCAGACGACGCTGTCGTTTATAGACTAATAAAGTCATCAGAAGATCAAAATAAATTGAAAACGATTTAGAAAAGATATCTGAATGATGCGAAAATTAGCAATTGACCCTAAATAACGAAAACTGTGAGGTCATCCACATGAGTGCTAAAAGGAATTCGTTAAACTTTGGTTACACGATAAATAAGTCTAAAATAAAAACCGTAAATTCAACTACATACCTAGGTATTACAATTACGAACAACTTAAATTGGAAGGAACACATAGAAAATGTCGTGAGGAAGGCTAACCAGAGACTGCGTTTTATTGGCAGGACACTTAGAAAATGTAACAGATCTACTAAGGAGATTGCCTACACTACGCTTGTCCGTCCTCTTTTAGATTACTGCTGCGCGGTGTGGGGTCCTCACCAGATAGGGCTGACGGAGTACATCGAAAAAGTTCAAAGAAGGGCAGCACGTTTTGTATTATCGCGAAATAATGGAGAGAGTGTCACAGAAATGATACAGGATTTGGGCTGGACATCATTAAAAAATGGCGGTTTTCGTTGCGATGGAATTCGTAGCTGATTGCATCAAACCAGTGAGGAGACTGTAGACTTGAAAAAAAAAAACTGCGATATTACTGCCATCCTTTATGCGCATATCGATATCCCAGTTTCAAAGTTTTTATGTGATATAATAGATGCTATTTACGGTGCCTTAAAGATTAACTTAAATAATTATATTTTCATTCTTCCTGTTTCGAACCCCAGATGCTACTAAATATTAAATGTATTCTACACCGAATTCTGGAGTTGTGCTTCATGCAAATGCACGAAAGGACACTGTGACACAGTTGATTTCCTTTGTCAAAAGCTACACTCAATCTGAAGTAATACTAGCACCAGAAATCTTGTTACCTCCTTTCTCAAATCAACTGGGCAAGTGTTTAAAAAGCATTGAAGTTTCCGGTACTAGAATCCGGTTATCTGAATATACTGACAGTATTGCACAAATTTTTACGATTTTTAGAGTAAACTGAACTGCCGTGAAGCCACAAATCTACCATTTATTAATTAAATAATATTAGTTTGGTACATAATTTCCGTAAGTTCAATGAACACATCAGATAAACATAACAGAGACATTAGTCATCAATAATACACTGGACTTCACTATTTTCAACAGTCTGCCAATACTGGGACAACTTTTCGACTCTGAGACGATGGAAATAAGGAGGTTTTGAGGTGAAGAACTCGTCGAGCCGTCTTCGAAGCACATTTTCATCCGCAAAGGAAGCTACCTAAGTTTTTTCGTTAGAGAGTGAGAAAGGTGAAAATCTGAGGGCGCAAGATCACGCGAATAAGGTGGGTACGGAATCACTACCCAACCCAATTCCTGTATGGAGTTTTTTTTGTCCTGGTCGTTGTTACTGGACTGCGCCTGCAAACGTTTCAGATGTCGACATTAAATGTCAGCAGTGACTCTTATACCTAGAGGAAGGAATTCATAGTACACCACACCGTCGATGATCCTTCACATGCATAACATTATCTTTTGTGGATGTGCGCAGGTATTTTTACTGGGGGTTACTATCTTTTTTTGGGCTCAACCATTCCGTTATTTTCCTGATGTTAGCGTGAAGCCACCATTTCTCGTCACCAGAAGTGCTATAGGACAGGAATGGTCGGTGTTGTTCACGAGCCAGTGGATGATGAGGAAGAAAAAATATTTGGACCTTCCCCATAGCATGCAAATATCACACCATGGTGGAACGATGACAGTTCATCTCACTTGTCAGCTCTCGAGTACACTGACTCTGATAATTGTGGATTAATGCGTTTAAATGATCTTCATCAAACTTTGAAGGTCCTCCTGAAAGTAGAGAGTTATTAATGTCAAAAGGATCCTGCTTAAAACGAGAAAACCATTTTCTCGCTGTGATCTTTCCAAGGCGCAAATGTTTCTGGCTACCTCCGCTGCTGTCACCTCTCTGTTCAACTCATAATGAAGAATATGCCGGAAATGTTCCGATTTATCCACTTAGTACTCCATTTTCTAGCATCCACTGTGCGAGCTAACATCCCAAAGATGTTCGGGCTCAGATGCGGGTCGTCTTCGTCGTAAAGTCTTGGCTCAAACTCGTCTAGGGGTTGAACCGCATGTGTCGCATTACACGCCCTACATTAAACACTTTGACCCTTTGGTTAAGGGGAGGATTACTATCTTTGGCCCGAAAAAAGCATGTTCTTAGAGAAATTTTTTCTTGGAATGTGTTATAAATATCAATGTAAAATTTGGGCAAAATGTTTATTGATATTTTCTCAAACTGAATTTTTTTCGACCCGGAATGTCGAAGAGGAAAGGCGGAAATGCCGTCGGAACGAAACAAAATTTCGATGTAGACCTCCACGCGCCCTCTCACAGGTCAGTCGGCTCGTCTGAAACCAAAATTGAGTTCACGTTAGCGAATTCTATAAGATTTTTTAGGGGTTGCACCTCGCTTAAGTTATTTGGACCATAGGAAACAAAATGGCGGCCGCTTGAAAAAAATAGGGTCTTTTTCATCGATTTTTCGACATCGTCGGCCAAGAAAAAAATATTTATAGTTGATGGATCGGAATAAAAGTGGTACAGCTCCTAGACAATTTAGTTAGCTTCGTCGGAAACAAAGAATCATGCCAATCGGTTCAGTAGATTTGAAGTTACCATAGCGCGAGATAAAAAAGTCATTTCCAGAAAAACGCGTTTGAAGCTTTGACTACATATAAATGCAATATTATGCAACTAACTTTCAATCTGCTATTCCGGGTCCATAAACTAGTCCTTCCTCTTCGTCATAGAGGGCGTTCTGCTCGATCTGGGCCAACCTGCGCTGCTCCAGAGCCGCTCGTACGGCGGTGACAAGTTGTTTTCGGCCGCTTGAATCCGGTGGTCGTCTGAATGCTTGGCGAACTGCGTCGAATTGAGTCCCAGGGTGACGTCCATCGTTGTCATGGTCTTTAGAATTGCTGAATACCCTTCGATGAAGCTGCTCACTGCCACGAAAGTCTCAATCTCCACAGTCTTCGCACGAGAATGCAAGTACTTGGGGGCTAACTTCCGAACACACGACTTAAAACTTTCATTTGGATCGTGTGTGTTTCCTCCCAAGCACCGGTACAATAATTCGTCCTCCGAAAGAAAGAAAAATGCTGCGTCAAAATGGCCGATTTCAGGCAGGTGCATTTTTTTGTTCAACCGCGAATAACAAACATTTCCGTTCCGTATTCGGAAAAACCGTTTTAGGGGTGGTTTCTAAGCACTTTCATGGATCCAAAAATGCAACTTAATAAATAGACTTTTTTTACCAAAAGATAGTAAACCTCCACTTAAATTGCCTGGCTGATGGCAAGACTGCAAAATTGTATGAAACATACAAAGTTAACATAACACACAATAACAGTAATAATAATATCTGGAGCTAAATTAACGACCCATAAATAAAGTAGGCCACACCGATGCGATTTGGTTATAATAATATTTGTTCAGAAAGCAAACTAATAGCGAAAGTGGTCGTATTTAGAATTACTGTTATACTCGGGTGCATATCCATTTCACACAGTTCGATCATTCACAATCTCATCGCGAAATACAAGCCCAATACTGCACCTCGTTATCTACGCGAAAAGATAGGGTCCACACCAGGCGCGTGACTGCTCACTGCTCAGAAACAAAGTCCCTTGATACTACACAAAACGAAATTTTCTAAGTCGTTTCACTTCCTAAGACCGACCGTCCACTTTCGCGCCTCCACCAGCACTGTCCCTCTGCCCGTCTCCAGACGCGTCTCCCACATGCGGAACATCGTCACTCAACTTACTAGTGCAGTTCCCTTCCCTGAAGCCGTCCGCCTGATTGGCTACAGTTTATTCTACATTATTTTAAGTTTACATTTACATTACATGGCCCTGTTGACGTGTGTCGTGGCTCAACATACTGTAACGCCGGAAATGCATATCCTCCTATTTCCATCTATAGTACTATAATTTTTTTCCCTTATTTTGTTACCTGAAGATATGACATTTCTGTGTCTTTATATATTGTAATTGTTCTACTATATATATATATATATATATATATATATATATATATATATATATATATATATATATATGTATAATTGCTTTGTTTTGTAAATATCATTTGTATTTATACGCGGGGTCTTGCCTAGTCAAAACTATGCTATCGAACGATTACATCGATAGGTCGTGTGGAGAACCAAAGTGTTTAGGATCTTTGGTAGTATTAACTCTGCCGCAAGGAGCGCGTGCAGAGGGAGTCTGGCTGGAGGATGGCGGTGGAGCAGGTGTGTTGTGTGACGCTCCCGCGAGTTGCCGCGCTTTCGGGGTTTGGCAGCATGTAATTGCACTCGACTTGCTATGATAGTTTCTGTCATGGTGTCGCTGACGGGAAGCATTAGCTGGCGCACATCAAGAGCCCGTTTCGCCGGGTGACCGTGTCGAGAAGAAGGTGCGCCGACATCCAGCTTCTGCAACAGCGACGGCCGGCAATGAGTGACTGTCGCCACCTCCCCGATCAACGACTGCAAACCTTCAATCAACCAACAAGGAAGACTAAAAGCACGTAAAGTTTTAGAACTGGATGGCAGACCTCAGCTTTTCAAACTGTTGCATCAGAAAAAAAAAGTACAGCAACTTAGCATGAACCTTTGTTGCTCATTGTCCCAATTGCATTACCAAGCAGGGTCCCTTCCTTTTCTGGAATGAACCCGAGTGTCGTTGAAATTCATACGCCAGCATTAAAGTAATATCATTCCATTTCACTGCTTTTATTTCAAAGTTCAGTTAAAGTATTCATAGCTACAATATTTAGATTACACAAGCAGAAATTAAGAGTGCGAGTTTTGTTACCATATTTTAGCTTACCTGTGACTGCAGCTCAGCTTGGTACGTACTAAATTTTACTATTGTTAATTGTTCAGAATCGTTTAATTCAAGTTCAAAGTTAAATCTCTTATTTCTAAATTGCGTAGATTCAAGTAGCTTTTGAAATGATTGTTGAGGTAGCCGTTATTTTATTGAATTTGGTAGTGCTTCAGAAACAAAGTTCATTATTAATTTCAGTCACTAAATTAATTTTCAATTTTCCAGCTTTATTAATTCTTTTGCTAAATTAAGTCGGAGTGTAGCGAAATTTATTACTTCTGACAAACATTCAGTTTTCACACAACACGTGTCAGACTTCGGTTTCCACGCTTTTAGTGCTAATTATATGTGCATTAATCTTTCATTTTCAGTTATTATAGTAGTTGTCCATAGGACTGGCGACCGTAATTTTCCCCAAATCTCAAATATCTAATTAACGCCAATTAATTTTTAACGGAACGACCGCACATTTACTTTCTTTATTAATTTTACCCTTTTCTCAAAATTAATTTCCACCAATTTCATTTGCATTTTTCCTTTCATTTAGATGTAACCCTTTCCTCCCTCTACCGACAAATTAACTTCGGTGACGATTGCTTTTCCAAAATTTCCATTAGGTGCACGCGGTTTAATTTTTCGCGGTCATTAAGGTCGATAAGTGAGGGGGACGTTACATTACGCATGTACAAGATGTGCTCCTGCCTGATCTATACGGTAGTTTTTCGCTGTCGTCGCCAGACAGAATGGGACCAATGCTAGTTTGGAAATATTTTTATGAAGTGACGTAGCAATGAAATACACAGCCTTACTTACTTTAAAAGATTCAAAATTTGTCTGACATACCTATGAAGTTATAAAAGAGGAAGTAAATTACGGTAACAGTAATAAGTTATATTTTTAACGAGAGTTTAGGCTTAGCATACAGTAAAAATAGAAAGTAACTGATATGTTGGCTGAGTCTACATAATATGCCTTTAACTGTTTCTAGCCCTTGGTAATAAATAAATTAATACAAAAACAGAATTCTTCAACCTCAGTTTTCACACAGTAGAACTGACTATTCGTAATGCTCAAATAGTGCTAGTGGTACAATCGTCAATTGTAACATGGTTTATGAGCAGAGTTTCAAAAAATTAGAAGCGATTAGCAGAATACTGGCGATTTTTTGTAGTATTCGACCAGTTATTTGTTTTCCAGAAAAGCAGCGAATGGTGGACGGCCTAAGCTTTCTTTTATTTGCCTATTTACTTTGATATTTTGATGCTTTGTGTCTTGAAACGGAGACAGTCATATTCTTTCCATCTTTTTTTCGAGTTTTACGTTTTTTTTACAGGAACTAGTAAGAATAAAAAATAGAAAATCGGTTGTGTTATAAATCGGTTATTTTGAGCAGTTTTAACGGTCGGAATAAACTGGCGTCAAAAAAAAAAAAAATAAATAAAACGATGCAACCGAAAACCGATCGTTTTAGCGACAACCGCCATGCCTAGCGTGAAGGAGTCGTCGTTGTTGAGCTCCCGCATCGAGCGGTCACGCGCAGCCGCATCGAGGATAAACAGCATGAAGGATCTTAGTGGACAGTCGAAAGCCTTATGTCGCATCGTAGAAGAAAAGGGTTCGGTAATTCAGTTAATTCGAAGAAAGGAGCACGGGATTATTTATGAGACTTTTGGTTGAAACAGTGCATTATTTGTGAATCAGTATTTGTCGTGGAGAAACATATTCGAGAAGTATTAGAGACATGTGTTCATATTAGGCACATTGTCAGGTTTAATTTGGTAACGAAGAGTGTTCTCTGTCCAAAGCTCTAATACTTGAGTCCGACAGCCGCAAAAGTAATCTAAAAATGAGCAGAAATACACCTTTAACAACGGGCAGAGATTTACACATTGCGACTGCATAGAGCAAAATTCCGAGGCCACACCACTGGGACGACCTACCTCCAGTGTCAGCTATCGATACACCTCCTCTGCCTGGCCCATGGCAACAGTCTCGACTCACACGAAACTGCATATCATTTTAAAGTCAATGCGACAAACAACACGCAAAAACACGATTCTTCAAGTTTCCATGTAAACAATTGTACTTTGTTGACTAGGGTTTAGTCTCACACGTCCGACTCTTTTATTCAACGCATTCTCCAGATAGCTGCAAGCTCAGTCGCTTAGTGCGAAACCTGTTCTGGCCAGTCTCGTGCGCATGTATTAAGACACAATACTCTTCTATAACACATGGATAATCGGCATTTCACAGCCACGCACGATAACGTATTTAGAAATTCATTCACTCTTGTGACACCAACAGAATAATTTTATGGATCACTAAGTATCACTCACTTCCGACTTGATGTTCGCAACACACTTAAAACACTTCTTTCTCCCACAAGACCTACGAATCACATGCCTCACGCAGATGACTCCGCCATTTTGCGAGTTCGAAACCATCCCACCAATTTTAACATTTAGATTTTTCTGCCATATCAATTTCAGGAACAGAAATTTTGACCTTTTATTGATGAGTTCCTGCTCCCGCTATTAGACCTACTCTGGAAGCTGCTTCTTGCCCGGTCTATCCAAAAGCTTATTTCCAACAGCTGCTGTAAAACACCTGCGTCACGCCAAAGTCACTAGCCAACGCAGAAAGCCCCCGACTCCAATACATGTAGACGTTTTAGGAAAACCGACAGATCACCTGCAGGCTGGACAAGGTCCACTGTCGTCCAGACACCGAAAACTGCCTCTGGCGCCCATTAGGGCAAAGAGGGTGAGCCCTCAGGCTCTGCCACGAATGATATACAGGGTGATTCCGTGATGTTGTTACAAGCTTTCAGATGATGGAGAAGGGCAAATGTATTAATTAGAGGCAACTGACCCTGGTCCAGCAACAACTGTGTCGAAAGTTATAAGCTAAAACTGTTCTGGTACCTATCACAGTGGACAAGTGTACACGGAGTTTATCAGAGATAGTACCCAGGTTGCTGGAACACATCCCACTTATTATTCTTCAACAGATGTGGTCCCAACGTATGGAGCCACAGCTCACTTTGCACTGAGGATCCGTGAACACCTCTGTCAGACATTCCCTGAAAACTGGTAGGCAGTGGAGGTTCTGTTTCGAGGCCAGCACATTCACCTGATCTCACCTCACTTCATTTCTTCTTTCATGTAAAATATCGTGTACACAAGACGCCTGCGGAGACTGAAGAGGATCTCCTGACAATGTTCTTGCTCTCTGCGACACTGTTCAGACGACATCCAATATATTATAATGGGTACGACAGAACTTTGTGCGATGATGCCATGCCTGGAGTGACGCTGGTGACGCCATTTTGAGCAACGGTTGTATATGTAGTAGATTCTGAAACTTGCCCAGGTAAACGGAATTTGTTATTACTGTACTGTAGACTCAGGATTTTCGGTCTCTCTGACATCAAGATACGCGCGCCGTTACTAGTCCACGGACAGAGAAAGTTATATGAAGGCACTGGAGAGCATTCAGTGGGATTTATTACTTCATCATAGATCAGAAGTTGGGACCTTGGATTGAATGTTGCAGGGAAATTGAGTAGATTTTCGCTATGCCCTTCGAATCGGTCGTTTCCGGTCTAGGGTCCCTTACCTCAAATTGATCCATTTACCCTTCTCCATCATCCTTGAAAGTTTGTAACGGTGTAACCGAATCGCCCTCTATAAAAAAGAGACTGCCCTTTGTGAAAATCGTCATGATTACCACTAAACTAAACTAAACTTCGCCAGAAAAGGAGATGAAGACCCAAAGGTACCGACCGGCCGCAGTATCATCCTTAGGGCACAGGCCTCCAAGGATGCTATCATGGAGGGGCATGTGGTCAGCACGCCGCACTGAGCAGCGATATTTCGCTATGATGGGCCGAAATCGTCTAGCTACGGTGCCACGGTGGCAAATGTTCTGGCGTGGGCCATCTGATGCGTCCGCAGCTTCATCGCTCTTGTGCCACTGCAGACAATTTCGTGCCTCACTGGACCACGTCAGCGCGGGGAAAGCCTGAACCTGTTACGCTTTCGTTGCAGCTGATAGCTCTCTATCTTCCATCATAACCGAGTCCATCAACATGTAGTAGCAAATAAGAGGTAGCCAAGGAGGTGGAAACGTGGGTTCGACTATGCCAAGACTGCTAGGTAGCTACAACAGAAAAACACAATTAATTAGCAGGAGTACAGAATAAGAAAGTAGTCCAAGATCTGTTGGTTGACAATTATAGAAGACGCGACTAGACTAAGCGTCTGTAGAATGACATAATTTACAAGTCATAAATCTTGCAGTGACGAATTAATCTGTCGTAATCTTGAATGTCGAATCCGGTGAATTTGAAGACTAACTTGGAACTGGGCTACAAATACTTGATGGCAGCAATGACTGAGCTGCAGACGATGACTGTCTAACATCGGCGCTGGCTGTCGGCTGAGCGCGGCTACGAACGGCAGACTGGTACAACTGCACTACTCTCCCGCTTCACATGAAGTGGCCTGGCGGCGCCTCGCGGCGAGCATAAGTACTGCGACTGCACTTAATTTCTTTTTGAGGCGCTTAAGCAGAAACGTCTCTGACTTCCTTAGATTTTCCTTCATACCAGTCACCAAAATGGTTTTGTGTCTAGATAAACCACTGAACCGAATAATTTAGGCTTGCTGCTTGCCAAGCTTTTCTACTTATTGAAGGCAGTAGAATGTGCATCATGCACTCCAGCATTTATTCCATTAAATTAGCCAGCACAAATTGTCTTCTATTACCATTCATTAGACTTCAGACGTTATCTCTGTGGGAAGTAACGCAATTCACAAATAGCAAGCTAATAATAAATGGATGTTTCTTCGTGGCTGACAAGTAGGCTGACAATGATGGATCACCTGCTCATATCGAACGAGTGCTGGGAAAGGAAGTAAATGCAGTCTTATATTAAGAATTATCGCGATTTAGAAAAATCGCAAAGTAGCATGCTTACTGAAATGGATTCGCGATTTTCTGTCAGAAACGTCAGAATACCTAGTAATTGACGAGAACGCCGAAGACAAATCTGATGCTCCCAAGAGAAGTGTGATAGCCCTTTTTCATTTTGGATCTGTATAAATGATTTAGGAGACACGATGAGATAAAGCCGTTGTTTATCGCGAGATGAAAACGAATTACAAATATTTAGGCACGATATCTGAATCGTGCGAAAAGTGGCAATTGAATCTGAACAATAAAATCTGCGAGACCCTTCACATGAGTACTAAGACAAGGAAGAAAGATCAGGATAAGGCCCACTGACAACGAGATCACAAGCTGGGATTGTGTCAAGGATGGGAAAGAAAATCGTCTGTGCCCTTTTAAAGGGACCGTTGTGGAATCTCACACGAGCGATGTAAGGAAATAATGGTAAACCTGAATCTGAATGGTCGGACGCGGATTTGAACCATTGTTCTCCCGTATGATACGACCAGAATGTCACAGCTTCTGTTCCATCTTCACTTTCCCTAATCACCCATAACAAGCAAAAACTGTGCTTCCCTGCCCAAATCATCAACACCCTTATGTACATACGACAAAAATACGTGACCCGTTGAGTTGCCTTAGTTCAATGTCCTCTATACTCAATAAATTAGACCTCAATCTACATGTCCAAACTAAATGAATAAACAAACACAGACTTATATTTGAAGGTACTAGTGAGAGTTTTGATATGCTGACAGCTTCACTCATTCCTAGTTACTGGAACGATTTCACATTCGTGAATGAGACACATGACTTGTTAATGTTTTAAATAATTTATTTCCATCTCTCCTCATCATCACATTGTTTTCTGCTGCAAACTAAAAATAATGTTATAGCTTCTGTGCAACATTCACATTTTGTGTTTCTCAATCACAAGAATTCTGTTGGATGTTTGAAATGTACCATACCTTCACAGTGGCTTCAATGTTACAAAAGACATTTTCGATGATTTGGAAGAGCGTCTTGCTTATAAATTCCCCCTTGGTTATAAGAAACAAAATAAATTGAAAAGTAATTGTGTATAGTATGTGTTACATGCTAGATACGACATCGTGATGAAACCCACGTTGATGACTGAAGTTAAATACAGATTGTCGCAAAAGGTGCTTCGGAACTTCAATGTCATTAACTCGACTTTTATTTAACTTAAAGATGAAAAATAAAATTTGTCAGATGCACCTACTCAACAAATTTTATTTTGGTTCTTCGACCAACTTCTGTACGCGATCTTCTTGTGGCAGTAGAGTATCTTGTAGACATCCCAACTCACTCTCTGTTCGAATACGTCAGCGTCAACTGTCTCAATAGCTGCCGTTATCCTCGCCTTCAGATCAACACGTTGTGGCTTATCATTTGGTTTGATTTCCTGTAACAATTGCAGTCTGTACGGAAGCAGATGAAGACCCTTTGGGAGTACCCAGTGCAGTGTTGTACGACGGACTGGCAGTTCTTTTGATGCCTTACGAACAGAGTTCTGTGGTGTCGTTGGAAAACCTGTCAAATTCTCTCCTTATTTTCGTCGTTCCTTCTTGGCTTGCCTAAATGGCGCTTCAAATCCACACTCTCTCTTGCCACGACCTTCCTGTGTTATTTTCTTATGAGTGGCCGAGAGAGTGGTCGTTTCCCGTATTTCGTTCTGAAAGTTCTCTGAACCTGGCTGTCTGCCTTCGTTTCAGTAATCCACTGTTACGGCGTAAAGTCAAGCTCCGGCACGCCAGTCAGCAACGTCAGAGAAGAGGTGGCTGTGAGAAGACATCAGCCAATTCCACGCTGACCGACCTCTCTCCATAACGATGTGAAGAGGACGTAAGTGCCACGAGCGACTGGTGACGGCCCAGTTGAATAGCAGCTTCAAAAACAGGCACTTGCATAGCAGCGTCGACACTATTCATTTGGCTTGTACTCTTTATGTAGCACAGATTTGTAACTGTCTATACTGAAAAAGATTTATTATTTCGTATGTCCCCCTTTGCTTGTGACACATCTGTGTAGTCGAAAAAGTTAAGTATTTTATCTTTACTTATTGTAATAAAACTCATTGATACGATTTGTTTGATTGTTTGTCTAGCGAACCTTGTAAGCAGGCTTTGTAGACTCCACGTATTTGGCGATGAGAAGGTGAATGAATCCCATAGCAACAACCCAGAGCCTGGCTGCCATGAATTTTGTTCTGCCGTGGGTTTTTGTGTTTCGCTGGCGCGTTAATTCTACGTTGTCTTTTCTTTGCAGGAGTGTGTTTACATGTTTTAACAGTGTCTCTTATAGTGGTTTTTTTTCTATTCAGTGTTTTCAGGTGGGTGTTGCACAAGTTTTCTCTGTTTGGTTGCTTATTTTTACTGCTTGCATTGTCTGTTTATTCCATTTGCCTATTCCAAAATGAGCAACCCACATCTCCCACCCCCTGCTCAGGCGTCTCTGCTGCAAGCTATAGATGCAGCGCAGCTAACACAGATGTTTCAGTTTCAGACGCAGCAGACCTCAACTCTGCTAAACACGGTGCAAGAGTTACTAAACGCTCAAACGGCCAACGCAGCGTAAAATGCAACGACGGTAGCTCCAACTGCCATACCACCTTTTCGCCAGTTTAACGAAAAACAAGTGGAAACAGTATGAAACCCACATCATGGCTCACGAAGTGTCAGATACTGTGAAACTGCATTACTCTCTGTCAACAGTAGGAAGTGCCATCTTTCGTCACATTCAGCAATTGTTCCTTAACGCCACTCCGAGTGAACTTCGCAATGATCAGGTAGTAGATTCTGTAAGTAACTATTAAGACAAACGAGTGAATGTGATGGCAGCTAGGTACTAATTATTTTCTTACAAGAAAAGATCAGAACAAACTCATCGCGAGTGGGTAACTGATTTGCAGGATATGACGAGGAAATGCAAATTCTGATGTGCTTGTAGTGCAATTTCTCGATCAATATGATTCAGGTGCCATATCGGCTGATAAATATGAATCGTCACCAATTTCTCTGGTTGAGTCGTCGCTTGCTCACGACCGTCCCAGTATGCAGCAACATCTCGCGCGCGCCAAGCCGTGTAAATAGTTCTATAAACAGGCGAACAGCATTAAGTCATGCCCCGGGTGCTATTCACGACACAAACGCAAAGACTGCCTGTCCAGACATGCACAGTGTTATGCTCGTGGCAAGAAATGTCACATACAATCCATATGTTTGCAACGGAAGAAACATAAGAATTCTGCTTGATCACATAAATCTAGTCACAAGGCCCATGCAGTGTATTCGAAGCCTGATGAAGGCATTAGCAAATCGCAAACAAACCGTTTCTTCAGTGCTACGCCAGCCCAGCAAACTTTTTTTTCATTTGCATCTTAGTGAAAAACGTGTGAAATTTACGTTGTACACTGGTGCCTCTGTTACGTTGCTAAATCGTAACACATATAAGCTGTCAGGCTCCCCGCGCCTGACTAAAACTAACACGCACCTGACAGCTTATAGTGAACGAGACATTTCCGTTCTCGGAAAATGTACTTTGTCTGCCATGTATCGCTCGCATATGTGAACTGTAACTTTCACTGTGCTATAGTCACGCGATAGTGAGAACATATTTGTCTGTGATTCATTTGGTTTGTTTGGCTTTCAAATTCGTGACAATGTGATGTCAGTGACTGCATTCAACGCTAAAGACAGCGTAGCTTGCTTGCTGAAAGACTTCCCTGAACTTTTTTCTGAAGGTTTAGGCAAGGCTAACAATTTTGTTGCACACATTACTATGAAAGACAATGCTCAGCCGAAATTTTTGGGGGTCAGAACTGTTCCCGTTGCATTACGGGACAAAGTAGCTGCTGAACTTAAAAAATTGCAGGACAGTGGGCAAGTCCACTGGTTCAAAAATGGCTCCAAGCACCATGGGACTTAACAAGTGAGGTCATCAGTCCCCTGGACTGACAACTACTAAAACATACATCCATGCCCGAGGCAGGATTCGAACCTGCGACCGTAGCAGCAGCACGGTTCTGGACAAGTCCACTGGTTTTGCTCCCCAAACCTTCAGGTCCCTTTCGCCTCTGTGTTGACTTTAAGTCTACAGCAACCCACAACCTGTGATTGATACTTATCCAGTGCCACGCCCAGAGTATCTCATCGACAGGTTAGGCGCTGGTCGCTTCTTTAAAAATTGATTTGCGAGGCGCATGTCTTCAAATACCACTTCATGAAGAATCTCAAACTGTGTGTATTGCGAACAGTCATTTGCGCTTGTTTGAATATTTGCGTTGCCTTTTGGCAGTGCTTCCGCACCCGCCATTTTCCAACGGTATTTGTAACATCTGACTGCTGAAGTTCCAATCTGTTCAAACTATTTGGACGATATCGTCGTAGCAGGTCGAACACATGAAGAACACATTGCAAATTTTCGTGTTTTGTTTTGTGTGTTATCTGATGCAGGACTAAAGTATAGACTGGACAAGTGTGATTTTCTTAAAACCCGAGTTGCTGTATCTTTGTTATGTCATAAACAGTCGAGCTGTACATCCTCTTCAGTCACATTTGCTCGCCATTCGTGACCTGCCAGTTCTTCTCAATGTCACAGAGTTGCAGTCAGTCTTAGGAAAAATGAACTATTATATTCGGTTCATACAGAATGCTGCACAAATCGGAGCTCGATTACATCGTTTGCGTCGCCAGAACGGCCCCTTCGTTTGGACAGATGAGTGCCAAATAGCTTCTCAGAAACTTAAAGATGCATTGCTCAATGATCGATGCTTGGTTCATTTTTATTCTGACAAACCAGTTGTGTTGCAAGTTGACGCTTCTTCTAACAGAATCGGTGCTGTGCTTTTGCACAGATTTAGCGACAAAGATAATCTATTGCTTTCACATCAAAAGTGTTGTCCAAAGCCGAGTGTAACTCTTCACAAATAGAGACAGATGCATTGGCTATTGTGTATGATGTCAACAAATTCCACCACTATTTGTTTGGCAGAAAATTCTACTTAGTAACGGATCACAAGCCATTGCAGTCCTTGTTTCATCCGATGATGAAGCCGATTCCTGTACGAAATGCACAAAAATTGCAAAGATGGGCTTGATTGTTGTCTCAGTATCAGTACGAGATTGTATATCGTCCTACTGCTCAACATGGTAATGCGGACGCACTTTCAAGTCTTCCGACTGGCCCTGATACAGACTTTGACGCTTTTGCTGTATCTTGCTGTCACATCGCCGCTCACGATTTTGAATTGCTTCAATCTTTCCTCTGCACTACAGAAGAATTTCATAGACTACGGTAGCTGATACAGAATTGAACATTTTGCTAAAATACATCCGCACATCTTGGCCTCGCTCATTGCACCCGGTCGTTCGCCGACACTTTGTACGTCGGCATAGCTTCGATATACAGCAAGGTGTGATCCTTGTTCAAAATGACTGTGGACAGTCACATGTGTTGATCCTCAAAGCTTTGCAAAAAGATGTGTTGCAGTCACTTCACCAATGACACTGTGGGATTGTTCGTGCGAAACAGTTGGCGCGTCGACGCTGTACTTGGCAGGTTATCTACACCCAAATAGCACAGATGACGTCTCTGTGTCACGCATGTGCGGAAAATTAGTCCGCTCTACCACAAAAATTCTCTGTTCGGCCTAAGTCGCAATCACCAAAACTAGCTAGACACCAAAAGCAAACCAGAACGCAGTTAAATACTCGGTCCTGTCACATCTATGTTCGACCTCAATTTGCAATAACCACTCGCAGAATCAGATGGGGGCACTAGCAGTGGAGGATTGGAGGATATATAAAGTGCGTCGGATGGGGACGGAAAACCATGCAGTTGTTGTCATAATGCGGAAATGGAGCGATTTATCCGACGCCTAAATGGGCGCAATAGTTGGCTTTCTGGCCAATGCTGGAAGCACTTCCAAAAATTACTAATTCTGTAAACCGTTTGAGTGTCTCTGTGATTAAAGATACCGTGCATGACAAAATGGCGCTATCCGAAACTGGCACCGAGGCAACAGCGGTGCACCACAGGAGTCAACGACCGCCGTGGAGATATTTATTGGCTAATAGGCGTGCAACTGTTGAGAAGCTAACTGCCCAGATGAACCAAGAGGCTACCAACAGTGTCTTCTCATCGACCATTCAGAGAAAGGTGCTGCATATGGGGCTCCGCAGCAGACGCCTGATTCATGCACCCATGCTGAATGCTGTTTATCGACGACGAAGGCAATACCGGAGCTGGACTTGCACCGAAGGGCGCCATGTGGCCTTTTCAGACGAATCACATTTGATGCTCCATCGGACTGATGGCCGTTAGCGTGTATGGCTTGAATCTTCAGAACCCAAACACCTTGTAACAAACGTCAGAAGGGTCCAGGCCAGAGGAGGGAGCGTTATGATCTGGGGAATGCTTTCGTGGCATTCCCTGAGCGATCTTGTCGTTCTGGAAGGCACAGAGGATCAACAAAAGTGTAAATCTCTCTTCCGAAAATTTTGGTATTACCTGAGCAAATCTCTTAATTTTTCAGTTTAAACAAATTCACAACAATTCTGTGTGTGCTTCCCACTTGGGAAAACAGTGGAAGCTATAACCACTGTGAGGAACCTATGATTTTGCCCATATCCTCGGGGACCATCTCCAATGTGTCACACGGCTCGCATTGTATGTGCGTGTTTCGAAGAGCGTCAGGATGAGTTAACCGTACTCCTCTGACCATCAAACTCCCCTGATTTAAACCAAATCGATAATCTATGGGACCACCTGGATCGGCCTGTTTGAGCCTTGGATCCTGAAACGAGAAAGCAAGCGCAACTTGGCAGGTAATGGAGTCGGTATGGCTCCACATCCCAGTCGGTACCTCCCAGAACTTCATTGACTCTCTTCCTGTACGTCTCTCAGCGACCTGGGCTGCAAAAGGCGGTCATTCAGGTTTGTGACAGGTGTTAACATTAATGTCAATGGATAGTATATATAGTTGGAGGAAAATTGTAACCTCTCGAATCATCATGTAATATTTATTTCCGTATAGGAACCCGCGACACAAAAAAGTAAAAAAAATATTTCTGTGCCTTGACTGAGTAACTAGTACCATTTATAAAAAATGAAACTGATAGGCCGACTTTACGCTGACGCATTTCGAAATTTCTTGTAAAGATAACATCGCAATGAAAAAAGGCCTTTTGTTTTAATGACACCCATTCCAACTCGCTTATATACCCGAAAGACTCTTTCCTCTATTTCATCATAAAACGAAACGAGCCGCCCTTGCCGGCCGGGGTGGCCGAGCGGTTGTAGGCGCTACAGTCTGGAACCGCGCGACCGCTACGGTCGCAGGTTCGAATCCTGCCTCGGGCATGGATGTGTGTGATGTCCTTAGGTTAGTTATGTTTAAGTAGTTCTAAGTTCTGGAGGACTGATGACCTCAGTCGGCATCCAAAGTGACACACATGATTGGTACAGACGTGAGCTATCAGCTGTAGTTGGCTGCACCCTTGCTCTTCATGGCATCTGGGAGGATCTGTTCCACATCTGGAATGACCCCACCCAGTATGTAAATGGCAGCCGTCTTGGCAGCCATGTCCCTAAGGGGCCCCATAACGCGCCTGATGTTGGAGCTCCCAAGTGTCTGTGATTGCCCAGATCTTGCATTCTGAGAGGTTTCCTCTGAAACACGAGAGGCGACAGCATCTGGCTTAGCGACAGTGACAGCCACAGAACCTGTTTGTCAGACGAACCGGGGAGGCCTTATGTGCGGCCCACTGGGAAGTCTTTTGTCGCCTGCTATGTCCTGGGGAGACCTCCCACTCGACCAAAGGTGAGGGGTTAACTTTTAGTGAGAGCAGTAACTGAGCTCACCACTGGTGAGGACCGACTGGAGGACGCTGACGTGCTGGACGTCCGTTGGATCCCCAAGGCTGACCCACAACAGTGGTTCCCATCCACTGCAGCATCGAGCTGTGTAACCGAAGCTATCACAGCCTGGAGCTGAGAGCGAAGTGTCACCAACTCGGCTCACTTCCACATACAACAATCACATTTTCTATCCATACTAAAGACAGTGAAAAATTAAACTACCGAGATAAAAGGATTCTCGGTATGTGCTGCAGAACTCTACTGTAGATGCTGACGAAAACTCAGGAACTGTATCTAATAGATTAGATTAATATGCAGAGGTTCAAAAACCTAACTGCCGAAGCACTGAGGTGAAACTAAATAATTTCCCCTTAATTAGGAACTTATAATATGTCACAACGTCGGTTTACTTTCCGACGCAAACGAAAACGCGAGAACTTTGGCTATAGATATTAAATTAACATGCAGGAACTGAAGAAACTAAACTATTAAGCCACACAGATGATATTATATAATTCGCTCCTGGTTAGGAATTCGTAAAAGTCACAAAATCGGTTACTACTCTGTTGCTGCGTCCGTCTCGGTCGGATGCTGCTGCTTGACTGTCCAAGAAGAATAAAAATATCGGCAGACAAAATAAAAAGCCTCCAATAGGAACACAATTGAAACTGGAAGATATGCAGCTTGATGAAAAAATAGGAAACACATAAACAAGAATAAGAGGGAAAACAAGGACAAGTTGAAAGTCATGGAGAAAGGAAGAAGAAATTTGGTAGGACATTTCCGATTGTCGTTCATACGGTATCTGAAGAAAAATCTAGAGAGAGAGACAAAAACCACAGCGTTTTGCAACGGTCATCTGTGAATTCAGAATAATAGGGAAAAGTTACGGCCCCAGCTGGCTCAAGTGCTGTCATCACCTGCTACTGGAAAGAGAATCCAGTAAGTAGAGATAATGTACGACAAACAACTCTCCTGATTAAACGCGAAGCTTTGAGGCTACTTAACACAGGGCCGTGGCGGTGGATTTTGCAACCGATGACCAGGACTGGAGGTAATGCCTGGGAGCGCCGCTGCGACGTCAGCCGTAGGCGGCTCGCGTTATAAAGTGGCGGCACCGGGGCTGCTGCGCCTCATACGGGACAGGGACCCCAACACGGCCACAGCCGTCCAGCCCTCGCAGCAGCGCGGAAAAGCGGCAGCGCGCACCTCTCACAGCACAGTGCACATCTGACGACAAGGTCGAGGTCAGTAACGACGGAATTGTATCTGGTTCTTGTGCCTTGAACAAAAACTATTTTTGTTTTTCTCTCCCAAACATTTTAATACTGTTTTTATTTTGTTTATTTTTTTTATTTATTGATTTTTTAGTGTCCTTTTAAGATTACCCTCTTCTTTGGATTACTTTTCTCAGTTACGTTACTTTGTGACAGCGTTATGCCCCACTGGTTTCAGTAAGGTTTCAACGGAGCTATCGTTGTCCTTCGTATAAAGACATTGTTGTTTCCTTCATGTTTAACTGCTGTTACATTGTCCGCTATTTTTCACCGTCGGTATGAATCTGAACCATGAAAGTTGGCCAATATGTGTGTATTTCAGTTTTGAGTCACATTTGAACGTAATTAATCTTTTCTCATTCTCCTCCTCGACGAAAGGAAAAGAAAAAAAAAGCTTGGGAGAAATAAAAATGGCCTCAGAAATTATTAGAGAATAATGCGCAAAAGGAAACTAGTTCAAAGGGCTCTGAGCACTATGGGACTTAACATCTGAGGTCATCTGACCTCTACAACTTAGAACTACTTAAACCTAACTAACCTAAGGACATCACACACATCCATGCCCGAGGCAGGATTCGAACCTGCGACCGTAGCAGTCGCGCGGTTCCAGACTGAAGGAGCCTAGAACCGCTCAGTCACACCGGCCGGCAGGAAATTAGTCTAATACATTAACGGATAGTATTAATAAACCGCTTGACGAAAATTCCTTTCAAATAGCACTACAGATTTCCTTCCTCGTCCTAATCCAAACCTGTGTTCCGTCAGTAATGACATCATGGACGGAACGTTAAATATTAATCGCCCCCCGACAGACACAACCAACAGAAAGTACCTTACACTAGGTGATCAAAACGTCCACATGAAATTACAGTCGGAGTTTCTTCAGCAATGCAGCTCAGCGTCTCTTCCCTGTCTTCCAAGTAGGCGCTACAAAACATTTGGTGCAACAGTCTGACTTTCGTCAATGGCTTTGGAGGTCACCCCTTGCCTCTTTTAACTCAGCGACTAATTTCTCTTAGTGTCACACTTACTATTTGCTCTGAGATTTATATTTACGATAACCCACCTTTCAAATAGCTTGCTATTTGATGTGACTGTTTATCTTTCCCGGTGGGTATGTTCAACATATGCTCTCCAGTATGCCACTGGACCACGTTTTGTTTATCCCAGTCTTTCCTGTAAGTGAGCAAATTTTTGGACATCGTAGCTCCTTCTACTTTCCAACAAGCACGCAACACATGATGATGTACAGCAACTGACTCGAGGAAATACTGTGGGACACACAAAGCATGCTCCAGAGGCACACGTGAGAGCCATGTATCTCGGGATTTCATTTGTAGTGGGGAACAAACACGGTAACCAATAATCACAGAAAGGAAGCATCATTACACTAAAATGAATTTTTAAAAAAAGAAGAAAAACCGATCCATAACGTCGAAAATGATTGTGGTATAGCACGTCATTCCTTTTTATTCCCCCATGAAGTACGACACTGTAACATACTTCAGAAAATCAAGTACTCGCTGTAACAAATACTTGTTTGCAAACACAGGTAGCGGAAATGTCACTGTAGATAATCCTACAAAATCTCATCAGAGATGGGTGTCCTGTTCATAGTGTGTAATGAGAATAATGTAAAGTAGAGAAATCGAAATCTTTAGATTCCCCGTAAAGGGAGCCGAACAGCTAAAAAGTTCTTCTATGTAACTCTAAGACAATTCAGAGACAGACGAAAATAATCCTACAGTCCGGCAATGGTTTTTGTACGGTTTTCATGCAAGTTTTATTTCTTTACACTTTACTGACACGGAACAAACGATGATACTCGTACAAAGACTGTTTCTGAGAATATGTATTATAATATTCTATACAATGGTACCTGCAAGTGAAGAGTACATACCACTTTTTCCAAGCGTTGACGGATAAACAGTCATCGTATACTCATCTACATTTATTATAACCTTACTGAATGTAGCGGAAGGTACTCCAGGTACTATTGACTTTATTCTTTCCCCTTCCATTATCGACAGGAGCGTGGTAGAACGACTGTCGGTAAGCGATCGCATGAGCTCGAATATCTGTGACTTACGTGTCACGGTCTTTACGTGAGGTTTATGTGCGACGAAGTAAGACGCTGAATGACTCTGCTTGGAAGACATGCACAACGCCTCTTTGTCGCGTCTCATGTTGTAGTTTGATGAACATCTCCGTGACGCTATTAATCCTACCTGCTGAAGATTCCAGACTGACGAGCAACTAACGCGAATCTGTTGAACGTTGGTTTGGTAAACTTCTAATTACGATTCCTTCGAATCTTCCAACGAATTTCTGTCTGGTATCAGTTTTCCTGCATATTTCTCTTGCGCATTCCAGTTGAAATCACTGCAAATCATTCTTCAACATATTTTATGGCTGGTTTTGTTTCCACTGACTGAGCGCTAGTCTTGAATTCGAACATTAACGGGTTTTCTCGCCTCTTTGTGTGCATTACATAGCATTTGTTTACGTTCATTGTCGGCTGGTAATACGGTACCAATTGCCGATCCTCTGCAGGCATTTCTACTTTTCGCTACAATTTCCTTGTATCCCGGAAGTCTCATATAGGTGCCAACCTCACCCGCCATATCGTTTGTGCAGACCGATTTCGAGGCACTGTAGACGACGTTTTTGTAAAGGAAGAAAAAATAAGGGTAGGAGTCCAGTCTGGAAACATCACCCAACAAACCTAAGGAACTTCGGAATTATTGGGACCAAAGACTGCTAATAGGCCAATCCTTTGGCAGACAGACGCTAGAGAAACTTATCGAAATGGGCCTGACAAAATTATGTCAGGTTGCTAGATGGCGTCGAACACGTTCGCACCTGCCGAATACGCAAAGGGCTGTGGCGCCAGTGTACACAGTAAAGGCTGCTGCCGAGTGGGTAACCTAGTGGTAGACGCTGTCCCCTGCAGCTCCGTTTTGCTGTACCCCGTACACGTCGTCAACAGTAACGGGTTACTTTGACTTACAACGACAACGACGACTCCTCCTCTCCATTAAGAACCATCTGCTGAGTTTTGTCTTCGATATAGCCCCATTACAATCACAAAGCTGTCTCAAAATTCTGCATGTTCGTATTCTGTTCACCAGGCAACAATACGGAACCGTGGCTGGCTCTGAGCACTATGGGACTTGACATCTGTGGTCATCAGTCCCCCAGAACTTAGAACTAATTAAACCTAGCTAACCTAAGGACATCACGCACATCCATGCCCGAGGCAGGATTCGAACCTGCGACCGTGGCGGTCACGCGGTTCCAGACTGAAGCGCCTTTAACCGCACGGCCACACCGGCCGTACGGAACTGTATGGAATGACTTCCGGAAGGAAGGAAAACGATGTTAACCTAGGCGCTGTTGTTGATTGCCTATTGGATCGCATGTGCGAGCAGAACAAGCTAGACTTCACTAGGTCGCTGTTTACACGCTGATTTCTACATATTGGTTTCGATCTTGAAAGAAGTTCATAACACGCGAACATAAAAAGTATTATAATTTTACAACAGACTGAAGTAAGGAACATAAGCCTGTAGTTGTGTCTCTGTCCGATAACTTTTGAAAATGAGAATTACGTGCGCAATTGTTCCTCATCAGCTTAGAATGTTTCTTTCTTTGACTGGTCTACTATAAACTGCTACTCATGAACAAACTGACTCATGCAATCTAAATAGGATCACAGAGGTAATTCTTCAGGTCCTGTTGCTTTTTCCTTGCTGAGCGATTTTAGTTCATTTTATGTACTATAATTTCGACATTTGTGTGAACATCTCCTATAGAGAAACATTCTGAAAAAACTGAATTCAGTATTCTGGCACTACCAGTGGTCTCCTCCCATTCACTGTCACTACAGAAACTAAGTGATTGTATAGAAAACTTTCATTCATCTTCACTCACATAGGTTATTTGTCAGACATAATTTTAAATAGTTTGAAGCATAAGAGTACTCTCGGTTTCTCCTCATCCTAAAATCCATCTGTAAAAGAGAATCCTTCCCAAGTTATTGTAGTTGATGATAAAACAGATTATAAATTTTCAGTACTCATTTCTGCGGTGAATTAAATATGTATTCAGACCGTAGTTTTAGAACAGTACCGTTTCCTGGTTTCATTCCACGACATTATACTACATTTTCAATCTTTGGGTAGAATATACAAAATCATCTCATGGCAAGTTCTGGGTACTGCCAGCTTTCTCAGGACTTGAAAAAGAATCGAAAGAAACACCTACAGCTACCTGTGCAACTTTGCTGATTCTGGAATGAATTCGCGTTAAGGAGAGGCATAAGTAATGTAATACTAATGTTATTTCTTTCCAGTGCAATCGTTTGTCACATTCGTATATACATCTACTGTTTCCTGATTTTCTTTGACGACTTTTTTCAGTCTGGCTTCACCTTTGATACACGCAGAGTTAGTTAATTATAATGATTTTTTAAAGAACGATGCCACCACATCATGAAAAGTCTCTTTGCTCATACCCATAAGGTCGTAACGAAGGAAAGGATTTTCATCTAAAATTATTATTACGAAATACTTGCTCATGAAATAGCAATTAAAACTTATCGTCGTTAAGGAATAAATTTCGATTTTCCATACTGTTATACTTCATTACTTTTGTTGTACGTCGTATTAAAGAGAACGGTACATTGTTCTCCTACAGGAATGCTTTTCTCTGAAGAATCTGAAATAAAGAAGACTCTTCTCTGTTGTGAGTGAAAATACGGCATATTTACACCATTTGTATTTCATTTTGGCAGTTTATCGGAGTCTTTGGTCTTGGTTCTGGTCGCCAAGTAATTCCATACCTGTCCAGTTGTCTTCAAATAAAAAATGGAACTGATTTATTATTCGTCTAGATTTCTAAATAACACCTCTAGAAATTTCTGATGTGTGTGTGTGTGTGTGTGTGTGTGTGTGTGTGTGTGTAAGGCAGGGTGCGGAAGAGCGGGGGGAGGGGATTGCGGGCGCAGTTCCACACGGGGGAGAACACGCAGAAGAAATCACGTTTGCATGAGGCAGCTCGGGGAAACAGGGTTTCAACCAGTCTCGCTCCGACGCGGCCCCAGTGTATTTATCGATTCCAACACGCTCGTCTGGAACCGAGCGACCGCTACGGTCGCAGGTTCGAATCCTGCCTCGGGCATGGATCTGTGTGATGTCCTTAGGTTAGTTAGGTTTAAATAGTTCCAAGTTCTAGGCGACTGATGACCTCAGAAATTAAGTCGCATAGTGCTCAGAGCCATTTGAACCATTTGAACCAACACGCTCAGAGCAGTATTCAGTTTTACACATAGTGTGTGTGTGTATGTGTGTGTGTGTAAGTGAGAGAAAGGACGGAACACTCTACAGGGCTAAGAACTGTAATATCAATGGATTTAGACCTGTACTGGCAATGAGAAACACTACTATGAACGCAAGAAAAAACGTCTATTGCCAAGACATCAAGAGCCAGAAAATTGAATGACGTATCGTTTTAGATATCAGCCACGAAGAAAATTCAAAAGTAGTGTACATGTTACGGGTGTAATCGTTTCACTTTCTCCCTTGTCACAACATTCTCATTTCAGTTGGGTGAATATCTGGTCCGAGGAAAAATAAAATATAGTTTTGTGAGCTCAGTCACTGTTACTGTGAATAAACGCTTACAAAGCGATGCTGTGAAACCCACGCGAAACCCATGAACTGCATAACAGTCTCTATTTACTCCACAAAACAACTGTTTGCTTTACTTCGGTAATTACAAGGTATTCTGTAGATTTCATGATCCATAGCAACAATTCTGTTATATCATTTCTGTATCTATTTCTGCATCTTTATCAAAATTAACTAGGTAACTCATTGGAGCATATGGTTTTATATAACATTTTTGGAACAAATTGTACAGAATTCAGAGATATTATTATATCTTAACGTGCCCATTATATTCCGCCTGGAATCTCATTCACTGCAATAGAATTGTCTTCAGTGATAGTCACGCTTCGAACTGAGCCCCGATGACCGCCGAAGACGTGTCTGGAAAAGCTCTGGACAGCAGTGGGATACCGACCCGACTGCGGCCCTCCATACCGCTCGACAGCCTGGAGTGACGGCTTGAGGCGCCATTTCATTACATAGTACGTCTCCTTTCGTTGTCATCCGCGACATCCTTACAGCATAGCAGTATGTCGAAGATATTCTATGCCCCGTTTTGTTGCCCTTCACGGCAGGCCGTCCTGAGCATACATTTAGACAACATAATGCCCGCTCAGCGAGAGTTTCTACTGTTTTTCTTCGTGTTTGCCAAATCCTACTTTGGCCAGTAAGATCGCTGATTCCCTCCCCAATCGAGAACGTTCAGAGCATTATGGGCAGAGCCCTCCATACCGTCTGGGTATTTTGATGATTGGACAGAATTTGGCAAGATATCCGTCAGTAGCACGTCCAACAACTCTACCAGTCAATATCAAGCCGAATAACTGCTTGCATAGGGGCCAGAGGTGGACAAACGTGTTATTGACTTGCTCAGTTGGTGAAGCTCTTTCTTTTGAATAAATCATCTAATTTTCCTCAAATTGTAATCTTTCGTTAGTCTGTGTGTGTATATCACATCTACTGATTTCCGTCCCATTAGGACACTTCTTTCGTGGTACATTTTTTTTCCTTTACGGTTTAGATATACCTAAGACGACTGCCACTGGATACATAATTAATTCGGGTTATAGTATTTCGGCTGTAGCTTAATCTGTCTTTTAGCATTGCATACGTAGACTTCTGAACAGTGACAGAAAGTTTATTTAGTCTGCAACATCCCTGAACCACGTCTCGTTCGTTTCTCGTTGTAGTCTGCTGTTACATTTGGCTAATATTAGGAAATCATCAGCATACCCAGTTTCTCCCAATGCTTCGGGTTTTTATTGTAGGGTATTCAAAAGAGGTTTGAGGTTAATGTCCTAGAAAGAAAACTGACTCCTGAAGACAGCGTTTAATGATTGATTTTTTTCATTACCTTGTTGGGTTCAAATGGCTCTGAGCACTATGGGTCTTAACAAATGGCTCAAATGGCTCTGAGCACTATGGGACTTAACATCTGAGGTCATCAGTCCCCTAGAACTTCGATCTACTTAAACCTAACTAACCTAAGGACATCACACACATCCATGCCCGAGGCAGGATTCGAACCTGCGACCGTAGCAGTCGCGCGGTTCCGGACTGAGCGCCTAGAACCGCTAGACCACCGCGGCCGGCCACCTTGTTGGGGCTTGACAAATTTACTTCTCAATGCGCACATTAGTTCAGAAGGCTTCTGTAAAGTTTGCATAGACAGTTACAGTGTTTCAGCCACACGTGTAACGAGGTGTATGAAAGATCGTTAAACGCATTAGATATATTAATGATAAGAGCCTGTTAGATAATTACTAGAGGTAACTACAGTAAGAGTACTTACTTTCACAATGATGGATTAAAGAACAGTTAACCTCTTTTAGGCGACTAGACACAAAGTAGCTTATCTGAATGCGCAAAACCTGGGTGCTGATGCAGGCGGCTTTCGTTTTTTCTCAGCTACATGTTTACAAACGCTTAACGCAGCTTTCAACTATGAATTTGTGTTTACTGATGATGCAACTGCATTCCCCGTGCACTTCTTAGGAGATGGTGCCGAGACAATCTATTCCACTGGCGGAACGAGAGAAAATAAGTCACAAGCTGACATAGATTGAGATGGTTTACTGAAAGAGGTACTGACTGCCCATTCTCCCCCAGCGCCCTATCATTGTTCCGCAATTTAACGGTGTCTTAACCCTTTCCTTCAGAGGAAAATTACGTAATCTAGATTCTCACTGTAAATATCTGGTAGTCCCTTTTTGTACGAAACTTTTTTTTAAAACACAATAGACAAAGCATCAGTGTTATTGATTGAGGAGAGAACAAGAAAATAATGCTTTTGGTGACTCACACAATGGACAAAATCCACAGCCATGTACGCCATGCCATTTTTAAAATAAAAAGTTGATTTAGTAAATCAATATAACAAAGCCACACAAAAATTAGTATACTGATTATACAGGAAATTAAAATTAACAATTACGGCTCGCAGTTCGCTAAGACAACATATTTCTCAAGTCAGCGATGTATTTCTATCTGTGTTTTAACTGTTAAATACTAGCTGCATCGGCTTTCAGTTGAAAAGTACGTCAACTGTGATTCCTCAGTTCCTTCAGAATGCTTCTTAAAGAGAGTGTCGAAAAGAAAGTTGAGCAGTATTCTAACCTCAGGCTTTGCAGGATTAGGTCATGGGAGCTATGCTGCACATAACCTATTACGTCACTGTGATTTGGAGATGGTTCTGATTACCAAGAAATGTTAGCAATGCCGGAGATAATTTCTGAAAAGGAAACAAAACGCGAGAACTTTGGAATGCACTCCGAAACCTGATAAAGTAAATGTACGTAAAAAAATTGATGTGAAAAGAAACAGATCATTTCAAACAGTGTTATCCTATAGCGGGAAGTGTCTTATGTTACATCTGAAGCAACCTCTTTCTTCTTCCTATAACGTTTAGGCCTGCTGGCCTATTACTGTCCCAGTCCACCTCCTTGTTGGATTTCCCACCACTCTTCTACCTTCAGGTCAGTATTGGAAGATTTTTCTGGGAGGGGCGGAGGGGCGGGGGGGGGGGGGAGGGTTCCTGCCAGTCTCCATGGTGTTTCCATAATGTTCTATAATTCTGTACTGTGTTGAGCATTGTTTTTGCTTTGAGATCCTTAAGGATGTCATCAGACCTTTTGCTCTTCCATGGTCAACTGTTCTTCTCACCAACCGCATCTCCGCTCTAATTTGGTCTCGATTCGTCATCTCTGCAGAGTGTCCAAGCTTCGCTGCCATAAAAGAGGACAGATTTTACCCGCATATTGTGTAGTTTGAGTTTCGTGTACCGTTGAACAAGAGATGGTCTGAAGACATTATTTATTAGTCGTGCAACTTCTGTCCTGCAACTTAACTTCTGTCCTGCAACTTCTGTCCTGCAACCTCTGTCCTGCAACTTCTGTCCTGCAACTTCCTTGAAGTCTATTAAACAATTTGTATTACACGCAAATTTAATTTACGATGAACAAAGGGCCTTCCTTCTTAAACTTCGATCGGGCGTAGTTCGAGTGCCCTCAACTGATTTTTTATTTACGAAAAGAGCGGACTACTCAATGGAATTATATCAAACTGTCTATTTGTTTTCGCATCCGCGTTTGACACTGGCGACCCCATCATGAACAAATTATTGCTCACTGCAGTTTTCTTTTCATAGTGTTCGTTCAGAATCTACTGGAGATGTACCTGCATTAAGTGACAGCAGCAATTCTTATCGTGTTTGAAACCAATTGTCATTGGCAATGCATGACACTTATCTCAAGTCTCGGTTGCTTTAAGACACTGTTTCTTATGCTTGCGTCTAACTTGAATGTGGTACACCAAACCTGAATTGACCAGAACAGCCAATAGACAAAGGATTCGGTCTCACACTGGGCAGAAATGAGTCAACAAAAATTTTGTGGTTTTCTTGAAGGAATCATCTGCGAGGAACATAAATCAAGATAGTTAGTAAAGATTAGAAAACCCCCTCCTCCAAAATATGTGCCACCGCATCTAGTCTCTTCAGAAGAAAGTTCAATTTAAGTGGTTTAATATGTCCCATGATAGACTTTGTTCCCTGATAAAGGCCGTCTTTGCAGAATGACAGTGCCCACATTCACACAGCTACCTCAGTTGAGCTGTGGTTCGTCGAATATGCGGGTGGACTCCAACACCTCACCTAAACAGTCCAGTTCCCTGATTGGAACATTATGAGGATCTTTGGCATGGTTTCTAGAGAAAAATCTAGCGCTGTAAACCTTGCCTCCATTTAACGTAACAACTTGACAACCACCGTAAAATTCTTCTCGAAATACTTCACATATTGTATCAATATATTTCGCAACAAACCGCAACTTTACGACGGATTAAATTTCACCGCTTTTCTCTAAGGAGTTTGGTTTATTTGCGTGAATAGATGTATCGTGAAATTCGTTGTAGGATCTGGAGGGGCGACGTCTAACGTAACAGCGAGGTGTATAACAGTGGAAGTATTGTATTGCTGACGGATCCACATTAAGTGAACTCACACTCCTAGCTCGCAACGTTCTGACACGTGAGTCGTAATGCTGCACTATGAATATCTATTTTTACTGATACAGCCTACATGAAATGTCGAAACTCCATTGGTAGCACCGCGATTAACGGCTGACATGTTAAGCCTTGCATTTACCCTGAAGTTTTACAGGGATTATTGTAACTCAGTCCACTAGTAATCTGTGCAGGCTTATTAATATCATCTTACGTAAGAAATCTTAAGCGCATGACAGGACTCAAATCTCCATTTTAAGAACCTATCATTCTCACTGTAAATCCCACACTTTCTCAATAATTAATCAAAGTGGCCCTTTTTAGAACAAATAAGAGGCATTTTCCTTTTGTTATTTCTCCATACAGACGTGCATGAGCATAGCTGTGCAATCAGGAGTAGGCATTTTTTAACTTTGATTATGTCTGCCACAAGCCCTCAGTACAAGAAGGAGCACAAGTGGGACGATTCTTTGAGAGGAACGAATAAACAATAAATTTTATCTCCCCTATTGATACTATGTGGAATACACTTAAAAAATGATTAGGTGGAACTGCGAGACTACTAGCAGATAAACCAGCAACATATGACACAGTTACTTCAGCAGACCGGATACAAAGTCAAATTAGTGGATCCAGCAAGGCTCCAGAATACGCGTCTCTCGATTTTTTTTTAAAAAAAAAAAAAAAAAAAAAAAAACAGTTGCTCCAACATCATACCACGAACTAAGAGTCAGTTGAAACCTGAAGACGGGAGCTGAGAATTTTTCGATAGCATGTGGAACATATATCGGAAAGATAGATTAGACTCTCCAGGAATAACGCTGTTTACCAGGGTATGCAAAAACATTAGGTTAGCGACCTCCCAAATGAATCCGATTCCGAACTACTAAGGATGAGAATAACCAGTCCGGTGGACTTAAATTAATAACCCTACTGTTCATCAGAATCACACACATCAGTCATAGAATTCGGTTATTGAAAGATAACCTAAATCTGATAGCACAGAAATACCCTGAGCATTTGCTAGTAGTGTGTGATAACAAACCTGCCCAGTATCTGCTGGGAAGACTAAGCGTATGTTATTGGCAGTAAGTTCGAATATAATAAATTTCCATGAGAGGTAAATACTTCTATCCATAAATTAGTACAGGTTTAGAAAGCATTGCTCGTACGAAACTCAGCTTGCCATTTCCTCACATAATATACTGTGAATCATGGATGAAAGGCAACTGGCAGTTTCCATTAAGGCATTTGATACGATGCACCACAGTAGACTGTTAATGAAGATATGTGCATATGGAATAGATGTACAGATATGTGAGTGGTTCAAAGTCTGTTTATGTAACGTAACCCAGTATGTTGTACTGAACGCCAAGTGTTCACCAAAGACAGGGCTATCATCAGGAGTGTCCCAGAGAAATGTGAAAGGACTGCTACTATTCTCTATATGCATAAATGATCTGATACTCAGGTTGAGCAGCAGTCTGCGGCTGTTTGCTGAAGAGGCTGTGGTGCACAGGAAGGTGTTGTCATTGAGTAACTGTAGGAGTATACAAGATGACTTACACAGAACCTCTATTTGGTGTGATGAATGGCAGCCTACCCTAAAAGTAGAAAAATGTAAGTTAATGCAGATGAATTCAGAATTAGTAGTGTACTGCTTGACACAGTCACATCGATTGTATACTGTATACAGATGTAATGTTGTAAAGCAATATAAAATGGGATGAGGTGTAGGGAAGGTGAATGGTTGACTTCAGTTTTTTGGGAGAATTTTGGGAAAGTGTAGTTCATCTATAAAGGAGACTGCATGTAGAACATGAGTCTGACACTTTCTGGAGTACTGCTTCAGTGTTTGGGATCTCCACCAGGTCAGACTCAATGAAGACTTGGAGGCAATTCAGAAGCGAGCTGCTGAATTTATTACTGTAGGTCGGTCAATACGTATTATGGAGATGCTTTGCAAACTCAAATATGAAGTGAAGATGACGTTCTTTTTGCAAAACACCATTTAGAAAGCTTAGAGAACTGGCATTTATGGCCATCTGCAGAACAATTTTACTGCCACTAACATATATTTCATGTAAGGACCATAAAGGCTCTGTGCAGAGACATTTAGAAAACCATGTTTACATTACTTAATATGTGAGTGGAACGGAAGGGAAATGACTACTAGTGGTGCAAGGCACCCTCCACCATGCACCATATAGTGGCTTGCAGAGTATGTATGTATATTTAGACAGATGTAGGTAAGGATATTTTGTGTGGCAGCTGCCTTGAAGAAGTAGCTCGACAACCAATATTGAAGTAAATATTTTGATTTCCTGGCTACAGACTGATCACATCGTTTTGAGAGTCTTAACTATGAGAGAGGATTGCCGACCATGATGGTACAGTACTATGAGAAATATTGTCATAAAAGGCAAAGAGGTCATCAAGAAAAATAATGGGGGGGGGGGGGGGGGGCTATTTGTGTTCGCTCTAACAGATAGATAGTCACCACCAGTTCACTTATAGGGTGAATGGAGAACATTTAGTTCAAATCTGGTAAATGTACAATTTTAAGACACACACACACGCACACACATACACACACACACACACACACACACACACACACACACACATACACACACACTAACCTTCTTTTGTGCATTTCATATTCTCATCAAGGTAGCAGTTTTTCTGAAAAGTAGATTCCCTGCCTAATTGTCTATGGGGGCACACAAATTGTAGAAGTCTCAGTACTTTCCAAGCCAATCCCAGGAAGCTGTAAAGAAGTGCCTAAAGGGTGATATTACAAAGAGGGTTTGCAGTTTCAGTAGATGCTGTATATGTTTATTTTTAGTCAAATATCAACAGTAAATTGTAACTAGGACAAGGGTATTACTGAGGATGTTTGAGAGGAGATTAGTATTTCTGTCATTTGCCTTAGATCAAAGCGAAACATTTTGTAAAATCTTAGAACTGTAGACTGGTCGCAATAAAAAAATATGTAAACGCCGTGTGCACACTTACATGTATTGGTGTGTGCATTTATAAAGAAAATATTTGACAAGTGTCTTGGTGTTGAGTGAAATAATTTGTTACCTGCAAGAGCATCATCCTGTCCTTGAAGGATTTGGTGCTACATAATTAGCTGGAGTTTAATTTGGGTGTGTGATTCCTTTAATTGTGTACAATACTTTGGAACACTGTATTTTTGTGTGAACCTCATTCTAAAAAAATTCTTGATAGTTTCAAAGTCATAATGCTTTATTCACTAGAATGGGTAGTTATAATAATCTGTCGCTCATTTTCAGTATATAGTGTATTCACTATATACTGTAATGCTTCCTCCATATATTTTATATACATGGCATATACTGAACATTTTTTGGCTATAAACAGTTCCATAAAGGCTGTTGTGATTTGTCACTTAATGGCAGCAGTTACCATCATAGTAATTTTGACTGTACAGTGACTTTACTCTGACCGGTAAACATCCTGCACCAGAAGATGCACATATGGCTGAAGAGGGCATTCTCACAGAAGACACTGCTTAAGAGGTTGCCCGTCCTGTCATGGCTGCCTCGCTACTCCACAGAGGATGCTGTGGGGGACCTGGTTGCCGGCATCACCGTTGGACTCACTGTCATCCCCCAGTCACTCGCCTATGCCAGCATCACCGGTCTTCCACCACAGGTACTGCTGCCATCAGAGCAACACTGTTTCATCTGAACATTTTTCTGGTTGCTCTTCTTCATGTATACATCTTTACATCTCTCCCCATACCAACTAGCCAGTCCTCCCTCCCTTGAACTCCCCCTACCCCTTCCTGCACCTGAGCATATACATGTAAATGCTCTCTAATCAAAGTGTGTCACCTTAACACAGTGGTTCTCAACATCAGATTTAGCATCTCATGGGTGGGCAGAGGAGATGGGGAGTGTGGGAGGGGTGACGTGCATGTTTGTGGGGGGGAGGGGGGGGGGGGAGGAGGGCATTTTCGTTTCTTGAGGAGCTGTGAGACAGAAGTTGGCAGCAGCGCACTGTTGGCATGAAAAGGATGCTATGGGCAGCAGCAGCGATGAGTGTTTGTTATTTGAGCAACAAAGAGACAAAGTGTATGTGCATTTAATTTTCTAAATATTGCTACGGTAATATGTTACAGCTAGATCCAGTATCATTGATGAAAATGATATTTTTGTTGGAAGTTAGTTTAAAAATTATACAAAAATAACTTTAAAAAGATGCAAATAAATAAAATAGTTGCTTTAAAGAAAGTATTGTAAGACTGTGTACTTTAGTTTCCACAAAACATAATAATGTTGGCAGGTGTTTTACCTTTGAGTCAGTATGTACTCATAAAGTGGACAAGCTCAGATTCAGGGAAAGCTCCAACAAGGGAATTAATTCCCTGTGTCTCAGTGTACATAGAAAACCCACACACCCATGCCTTGAGCCATGTGTCACAAAGAACTTCCAAGTGAAAGATTCTGGTCCACAGAGCTCAAATGCCATCTAATAATGACAGCCTTGCCAAAGAATTATAAGACCTACGAACTGTGTTCTGGGTTCTCAGATCGACAAACTGAGTGAGTGTGGCAGTCAAAATAAATGAAAGCTGAGGAAGATGTTTAGAATGATAAACAACTAGAGATGCCAAGAATTGCTTATATGCCCAATCTCCAAAAAGATTGCTAGTCTCCTATGGAAACATGGCAGTGAGGGTTTTTTGCTCCCATCAACAAAAACATCAAGTTTTCTTTGTAATGTGAAAGACAATCCAGTTCTCTGATAGCAGGTATGTACCCCATTCCATAAGAATGTCTCATATCTTATGCAAGTCATACTATTAAAAATAGATGAGGAGAGTTGCAAGGAATATCAAAGAAACAGCCATTCCTAAAAATTTCCAGTTTGCTCTGTATAGCACTTTGAGCTACAAAACTAGAAAAACAGTCAAGTATATTGATATAATTATGTGTTTTTTCTCCCTGCCCATCCGCTAGTTTGACTTCCAGACAAATTGAATAAGTCTTCCTCATACATTCATAACACACCCCATGAAAAGAACTGCACACTGAATCATAACTTGTTCCATGCACCATGACTGCTTAGTATGTGGGATGTAAACTTGATTTCCCTGGAAGAGGGAATGACTTTAAACCATGAGTGATACTGAAAAGTGCTGTTTCATACAATGTCAAAATTGTCAGTATAGCAGCTGTAAGATATTTTTCACAATATATGCTTGACATTATTCCACTCTGGGGGCAATCTAGTAAAGTGCCATGCTCGCTTGAGAAGACCATTTATTCAGGCTACCGGTTTCAGCAAAACTTTGTTGCCATCTTCAGATCTGTAAAGCATAGACTGAGTAACTACAATAACTAGGTGTGAGATATTAACATAATGTAGATCCATAATGTACCTTATCTGCTAAACTTCAAAGTATCTCATCCAAGTCTACAATGATTTGTGTCACATAATTAACAGACAATCCAAGAACATGCATGGTACAGTGTATCCGCATGTCAAAGATAAAACAATCAGTATGTAAAAAATCATACACAGTGCACCAAATATATATTCTCATGCTTCCTTGAAAGCTGGATACACACTGAGACTGTTTGGTAAACATGGTAGATACTATAATCAGCCCCAGATGGCACCACAGTCATAACAAACTGAAATACACAGTTTCTAATAAAGCCTAGGCACAAATATGAATCTGTAGACATGATTACAATGAAATTATACAGGCAATGATGCAAATCAGAGTATACATTTTTTTATAATTTTTTATATTTAAAAAGCAATTTCTTAATTTTTTTTGTTTTACAGTTTTTAAGTTTACAATTCTTTATTAACCATAAAAGAAAGTGCTGCCCATCTATAATTATAATTCAATGTGTTTTAAAGAAGCAAGACATATGGTGTGTTCAAACTAAATACAATGATGAACAAGATGTCAAAGTAAGTCTTTATTGTTGACAACTGATTTTCACAGTTGTACCTGTTACCCTTTGGCTTCAAAATATTTTTTGCTTTGAAATGTATTACATTGTGAGTTCATAATTCATCCATGTTGTCGTTATGGTGGATAAAATAAAGCACATTATACACTACTGGCCATTAAAATTGCTACACCATGAAGATCACATACTACAGATGCGAAATTTAACTGACAGGAAGAAGATGCTGTGATGTTCAAATGATTAGCTTTTCAGAGCATTCACACAAGGTTGGCACCGGTGGTGACACCTACAATGTGCTGACATGAGGAAATTTTCCAACCAATTTCTCATACACAAACAGCAGTTGACCGGCGTTGCCTGGTGAAACATTGTTGTGATGCCTTGTGTAAGGAGGAGAAAAGTGTACCATCACATATCTGACTTTGACAAAGGTCGGACTGTAGCCTATCGCAATTTCAGTTTATCATATCGAGACATTGCTGCTCGCGTTGGTCGAGATCCAATGACTGTTAGCAGAATATGGAATCAGTGGGTTCAAGAGGGTAATACGGAACACCGTGCTGGATCCCAACAGCCTCGTATCACTAGCAGTCAAGATGACAGGCATCTTATATGCATGGCTGTAATGGATCGTGCAGCCACGTCTTGATGCCTGAGTCAACAGATGGGGACGTTTGCAAGACAACAACCACCTGCACGAACAGTTCGACAATGTTTGCAGCAGCATGGACTATCAGCTTGGAGACCATGGCTGTGGTTACCCTTGACTCTGCATAACATACAGGAGCACCTGCAATGGTGCACTCAACAACAAACCTGGGTGCACGAATGGCAAAACATAATTTTTTCGGATGAATCCAGCATCATGATGGTCACATGCATGTTTGGCGGCATAGCGATGAACGCAAATTGGAAGTGTGTATTGGTCATCGCCATACAGGCCATACTGGCAAATGGGGTGCCATTTGTTATATGTCTCAGTCACCTCTTGTTCGCATTGACGGAACTTTGAACAGTGGACGTTACATTTCAGATTTGTTACGACCCATGGCTCTACCCTTCATTTGATAATGCACGATAATGCAGGATAATGCACGACCACATGTTGCAGGTCCTGTACGGGCCTTTCTGGATACAGAAAATGTTAGACTGCGGCCCTGGAAAGCACATTCTCCAGATCTCTCATCAATTGAAAATGTCTGGTCAATGTTGGCAGAGCAACTGGCTCGTCATGATATGCCAGTCACTACTCTTGATGAATTGTGGTATCACGTTGAAGCTGCATGGGCAGCTGTACCTGTACATGCCATCCAAGCTCTGTTTGACTCAATGTCCATGCATATCAAGGCCATTAATACGGCCAGAGGTGGTTGTTCTGGGTACTGAATTCTCAGGATCTATGCACACAAATTGTGTGAAAATGTAATCACATGTCAGTTCTAGTATAATATGTTTGTCCAATGAATACTCATTATCATCTACATTTCTTCTTGGTGTAGCAATTTTAATGGCCAGTAATGTATATAGGTTACTCAAAACTATAACCATTTACATTTAAAAAGCATCTTGTGCACATGGGAATATTCACATATGTCGCACTCAAAGATGCTTGTGTATAATGTATGATATACAATAAAATTCACATTTGTCCATCTGTTAATGTTTGTGTTACATGTTAAATATTTCAGGGATCCACCTTACCCAAAGCATGTGGAAAGCAGTGGAATGGTTTTATTTTTGACAAAACTTTGTATAATGTGCTGCATTTTATGCACCATAATGACAACATGGCATGAGATATGAGTTCACAAATGGAACACAATTCTTAACAAAAATTTTGAAGACCAGGAAATGACAGTTACAACTGTTGAAACTGTTTGTCAACAACACAAACTAAGTTATGCAGTCTTGGCCATTGAAAGTTTTTTCCCACATAAAATATAAACAGCTCCTTCATAGTTCCCAACATGAGAAAATTCATTCAAGTAGTAAAAGCGCCATTCCAGTTGTAGAGAATAAGACACAGTATAGATAATTTATGATATAATATTTTTAAAGAAAAATGTATTATGTTTATAGAAAGGCAACATAACAAAAATTTAAAGCTGTAATCTTCATTTCCTTATACATGTGTCGTATACTATACAATACTAACTGTGCAATATAAATTCTGTACAATAAAACATAATTCTTGATACCTAGGAGAATTTATTTGAACTGTAGACACCACAAAGGACACATAATGGTCCTCTTCATTATATATGAAAATAACATAGTCATTAGTTTATAAAAAATTGGGACTTGTTCTCTAGAATAAGCATTCAGGTTATCTAGGTGGAATTTGCTGGTTAAGCAATCGAAATTTTGCACATGTTTCAGTTTTGACAAATATATCACAGTGAAATAATTACAATATTTGTGACTGGTGTACCCTCTTTGCTGAGAATGGCATCAGCAGGTTTTATTTTATGTTTGTAAATTTCAAGTTACAGTAGACTAAAAGCTGACATCACTTGTTTCCTTTGTACAATATGGCAAGACCAAGGTATATTTCATCTGTTGTGAGACTGCAATGTTGGATATGAGGGACTACTGTAGATGTTTTAGTTGAACTTGAAGCCATGTACTTCCCCCCTTGTAGCAGCTTACTCATTTGATGGTTATTTCATTTTGCATCCTTATTGGCAATTGATCAGGACACTATACTCCACAACAACATGAACTTGCAGAGCAGACACCACCTTTTTATGTGTTCCAGTATGGGTTGTATGGCTCATTCATGGGCTGCTTCCTGTACATATTGTTTGGCAGTTGCAAGGATGTCCCCATGGGCCCTTCTGCAGTCATCTCTCTGCTGACATTTCAGTCAGTGCACAGCATGGGTCCAGAGCATGCCATACTTCTTTGTTTCCTCACCGGAGCTGTCCAAGTCGTCATGGGGATCCTGGGACTTGGTAAGCAGATCTGCTTCATTTTTGCAATGTAATTGTGGTGATGAATAGATTAAGACAGAATTCACAGTTATATATGACAAAGGTTAACATTCAGAATTATAAGAAGTAAAAACATTCAAACATCTATATCTGATTGTTTTCTGCATTGTGTTTACTGCCTGAAAACCTGTTCTGAAGCTCCTGATTTTGTTCTTTTGGAAAGTTTAGGTCATATTGTGAATTTAAGTATTTGGTTTAGCACAAATTACTATGCCAAGATTTCTGTTTCCTGCCATTGGAAGCATCAGATCCATTTGTTATTGAGCTGATGCAGAATTCTCTAATTCTTTTATGTGTGATTATTCCTGATACTCAACAAGAGCTTACTGGGTTGCACAGCAAAATTAGTCCACACTGACACAAGATTGGACTGAAAAGTAACAAGTACATTCTTTACTATAATACATCTTAAAAGGGATGGTGCCCATTTTTTAATATTGTAGCTATGCACAGTAAAAGGTGATACTGGACTCCCTCTTTCTCCCTGAAATTGACCGCAATGACAGACTGATTTCTAGTGTCACCAGAGGTCTAGGTTACGTTCAAAGGTGAAAATTTGGTTGAGAGTAGGCAAAACCAATGAATGTGAATGCCAAATAAAGAATGTAGTGACAGACTGAGTTGTAACATAGCCTAATGTTTACATTTGGTCCATATTTAAATGCACTTTCTTAAGGTTTGTGCATATTTCAACATAGGAACTAAAACTGGAAGATAAATTCAGAAGACATATGTTAGATAGTAGACAAGTCTCAAACAGGTATTTTGTTGCATATTATGTACATGTACTGTAAATAAACTATGAAAAATGTGAAGGGGTGAGGGCCCATTACGTAACTTTTCCCACTGAATGGCATAGTTAAAAGCAAACAACATTTGTATGATTCCTCCTAATGATATATCCCACATTTATATTAAAGTACAGTAACTTGTGCTGTGGCAAGCACAATGAGACATGTGTAGTGAACTTTTACTGGTGAAATAATTCAAACATGAGATGTGTACAAATCTGAGAGAAAGGATGACAGAAGAACTGCAAGACCAATCATGCTTCAAACAACTTGAGTAATTATGTATTACACACATGCTGTAGCTGGTGGATTACATCACTGATAAGCCCCAATTATTTTGCTGTATATTGTGGATTATAAACTGCATCTGTTATGGCTCAGGACATTTGCTGGCATGGTACTGTTTGCAGCTTCATGTTCTGTAGTAGTGACCAACATCACAAAGCTCAAAATTTGCAGTTATCAAAGCTTGAGTTCTTTGTTATTATTCTGATAATTTCTTTACATTTTACAGGTGTGCATGCTATATCTTTCATACTGATGAACAAAGTGTAGAAAGACAATCTCCACTACCCCATTTAACACCTTGCAGTTTGGAAGGAAATCCTTCATGTCTTCAGGAAAAATACCAAACACATTCTTTGTAATGGTTAATACCATTTGCAATAAAGCAACTGCTCTTCATCTGTACATGACACACCAAGGAAAAAATTACTTGAAAAAAAGCTCAGTTCCTAAGCATTTCAATGGTCTCCTTCCCCATTCTTTCCTAAATTGTAACACCCACATAGAAAGATAAAGTCTAAAGAGTTTCCAGATCATTAATGATATCAAAATTTGACCACTTAACAATGTTTCTCAGGTTAAAATTATTCCCAATCTGTGTTACGTTAGTCAATGATCTTCATCTTAAAAGTGTTGCATTATACATGTTCTTAAGTGACAAACTGTACTGGAACAATGACATTGGGATTTCATCAAATTTCTCCTTGTAGTCTCTCAGTAGATAACTAAAAATGGACAGGCAGAAATGCTGAAAACTTCATTTTAAACTGTCCAAAAGTGCAATGTTTCATTACATTTGAATCAAAATTTGTGACAGGTGTTCCTGCCATATTTCATACTTCATATAGGAAGGATGTGACAGTATGTGACATTAGAACTGTTAAGAATGCAATTTCAATATTTATATCTGTGATTTTCATAAATTAACATTGTACATAAAAAAGCTTTGTCATTGTCATTATTCTGTGCTCAGTTGTCTACAGTTATTTTTCAATTTAATAAAACCAACTATTGATACATTTTTAGAGTTTTATGTAAGGCCAAGAAATTGAAAATTTATCAGGTTATGGGCCTGGGTATGGTTTAAAATGGAATTTGTAACAAAATACATGGCCACGAGTGTATGCTCATGTTAATTTTTTTCCAGATGGCAACTGAAGTGGAAAAATGACATATTTCTTTATTTGATGGAACAAATTTCAACAATTGGAAATTCATGATGGGAACTTTTCTCAAAGAACTTGAAATTTTAACATTTGTGCAAGTGAATTATCTCAAAACGGTTTACTTTGTGGATGGAGAGACTGACATACAGTGTGTCACAAAGGAAACACAACCCGCTGAATTGGGTAAACAAGAGAAGAAATGCAATTCTCATCTTATTCAATGCTTCACCAACAGTCACTTGGAATATGCAAAAGATAAAATATTATTAGGATCTCTGTGGAATATATTTGAGAGAAAAGGAATTGCTAGTCAACTTTTATTGAGATAACAGTTGTTAACTATGAAATTTAATGCAACAAGTGATTTGCTAGTTAAGTTTGATATACTGATTCGAGAATTACATTTGACTGTCAAAGAAACCAACTTTGTATGCCACCTGCTTTTAATCATGCCTGCAGAATACAACATAGAGGTTACTGCAATGAATGTCAGTAAAAGACTTTCCATTGAGCTTTATGAAAAATAGGCTACTGGATGAAGATTTGAAGGGGAAGGGAGTCATCAGGAAAAACAAAAATGAAGATACACTGCCTCCTACAGCATTTTGGACTCAACGGTATCAGAAAAAAGGTTCGTCAGACACAGTAAAACGAGAAATCAGCAAGGAACTTCAGGGAACCCATTCAACTTTACTTGTCATTGTTGTGGAAAGTCTGGTCACAAAAGGGCTAATTGCAGAGTTAAGTTACCAATCAAGAACTCAGGAACCAGCAGTTCAATTGTTGTGGCTAATGTCGAAGAGGGAGACGGATTTTCTTTTACAACATCAAGTGAAGATCAGTCACCAAACAGCATAAATTGGTTCCTACACTATGGAACAATGGAACACTTGATTAATAGTAAGATACCTCTCACTAATTTAAAAAACCTGGAACAACCAATTAAAGTTAAATTAGCTAAGTCACACATTTTTCTTGAGGCTACAATAAAAGAAGAAATTAGTCACTAGTGTTGTAAAAGGAAAGGAAATTCAGATAATGCTCAAAGGTGTTTTATCAGTGCCTGATCTTAATTATAATCTGCTGTCGGTTAGGAAACTGGAAATGAATGGTTTTAGTATCACGTTTATAAAAGCTCGAAGTTTAATTAAAAAGGAAGAGAAATCATTGCAATTAGGAATGAATCACAGCTATATTTTTTAAATTTTTTGCAACATTAAGCCTTGTCAGCCACTTCAACTGAAACTAATGTGGAACTGTGACACCACAGGTTAGGCCATTTGAGTTATGGAAGCATTAAACACCTTCAGTCATAAGTTGATGGTATGGAACTGGACACTTCAACAATCCCTATGGAACAATGTTCAGATTGCGTCAAAGGAAAACAATCACAGCTGTCATGCAATCACACTAGGAAACATGTCACCAGATCTCTTGAGTTCATCCATAGTGACCTGTGTGCGCCAATCTCACCAGAATTGTTTGACTGTATGGAGTATGTGCTCATGTTTGTCAGACTTTACACATTTCGTGGTGGCCTACACACTGGAATCAAAGTCAGAGGTAACTCACTATCTGAAGATATTTCACACCATGGCTACAGCTCATGTGACCAATTTTTTTCTGACGCAACGGTACACCACAGCATGTTGTAACTGGCTGGGCTAAGTGGAGGAGGGTTGTGTTAGCTTCGAAAAGCTCTTTGTCTCATTCGGCTGCAAGCTGCCGGAGAGTCAGGACATGCATTTCCGTCAACCCCATTTTGAGTTTATGTAACACGGCACAGTGGATCATTCTGCAGAGCAACGGTACACTATCAAATTTTGCGATAAACTTGGGAAGTCTGCCACTGAAACATTTCCATTACTTCAGCATGCCTTTGGGAATGATTGCTTGTCCAAATCACAAGTTTTCTGATGCCACAACTCATTCATGGAGGGCCAAGAGGAGATCACCGACGAACCTCGCAGTGGATGGCCATCAACCACATGAGTCAACAAAAATGTGACGCTTGTGCATGATTGTTTAAACTCTGACAAACGGCTGAGCCTTCAATTGATAGCACAATCTCTAAACATGTCAAAAATAACCGTTTTCCACATTGCGACCAAAGATTTTAACATGAGAAAGGTGTGTACCAAACTCATCCCAAAAGTGTTGAGCGACGAACACAAGCACATGCGAGTGCTTTGGTGCCGAGAAATGTTGGAAATTTTGAAAATGATCCTCATTTTTTAAACTAAGTTATCACTGGTGATGAGTCATGGATTTTTGAGTATGACCCTGAGACAAAAAGGCAGAGTTCAGAGTGGCACACCCCATCATCGCCCCATCCCAAGAGGACACGCATGAGCAAGTCCAGGATCAAAACCATGCTCATTGTCTTCTTTCACGTCAGAGGCATTGTCCACCACAAATTTGTACCTACTGGGACAACAGTGAACTCAGCTTTCTATTTGAAAGTGCTCGAAAGACTGAAAAGGAGGGTCTCACGCTGCCAAAGTGACATCAAGGACATGTTGAAAGTTCACCACGACAATGTGCCGAGTCACAGCGCCTTCATTGTCAATGATTTCCTGGCCAGGACCAAGACCCCCATTGGTTCCCTAGCCTCCCTACAGTCCTACCCTGCTCCCACTGACTTTTTTTTGTTTCCTCAGTTAAAAGGAGTCATGAAAGGAAAACATAGGGACACAATTGAAAGCATCCAGGTGCATGTTACTTCAGCTCTAAAGGACAATCCAGAAAAGGCATTCCAGGATGCCTTCCAGGCATGGAAACACCACCTCCAGAAGTGTATCAATGCAAGATGCTGCTATTTTGAAAATTTTTGATTATTTGTACAAATATATTCAATAAATGATTTTTTATGAATTTGGTCGCATCACTTATGGAACACACCTTGTACATATCAAATGAGTTGAAGCAGTTTTTTGAAGAACAAGGAATACAGTTTGAGTTTACAATCAGATATACTCCTCAGCAAAATGGTGTCTCAGAATGGATAGACAGAACCATTATTGATAAAGCTCCCTGTTTGATACTTCAATGCAAATTAAGTAAGGCATTCTGAACAAAAGCTGTTTGTAATACTGTATATCTGCAAAATAGGAATCCTACTGTGGCTTTGGAAGGAAATGTTCCTACAGCTTTGTGGTACAATGAGAAACCTAACTTGAGTAAGCTGAGAGTATTTGAATGTATTGTTTACCTACGTGGAATTGAGAACAGGGAAGTTTGACAGCAAATCTTTGAAGTGCTACTTAACTGACTACTATCCTAATGGCTACAGACTTTGGTGTCCAGAGGAAGGAAAAATAGTCACAGGAAGGAACATTGTTTTCCACAAAGGAAAATTTTCCTTTGAATGTGTACCAGATAAGGACTGCATTCCAGAATCTGTTCAGAAATCATCAGAGAAGAAATACAACAATGATAATGGAGGTGTGAGCTCATCGAAGATTATGTTAAATCAAGTGATGGAGGTCGTGAAAGAATTCCCATACCAGAAGTGTCCAATGATGAACAGGAAACTGAAAATGAAGCTGTTCAATGTTCCATCAGGAAGAAGAACCCTCCCAAATATTTAGATAACCATGCTGTTCTTAATTGAATGCTGAATCATTTGTGGATGATGTACCAAAAAGCTACAAGGAAATTGCAACTTGTGAAGATAAGGAATACTGATATAAAGCTATACTGGATGAAACCGACTCTATAAAGGAAAATAAGACTTAGATTTTTGTTAAATTACCCCTGGAAGTAAGGCCACTGGCAGTAAACATGTATTCAAATTGAAGGACAAGGATGGAAATATCATAAGACACTGAGCTACATCTGTGGCTGAAGGATGTTCACAGACAAAAGGATTTGGTTACAAGGAAACATATTCATCAGTGGCTTGACTTGCAACTGTTAGAATAATGCTAGTTATTGCAATCCAACAAGTACTGGTTCTGGAACAATATGGTGTTGGCAATGCTTTTCTTCATGGATTACTCAAGGAGGAAGTATACATGATTATTTCTGAAGAGCTATTCCTGGATAGCTAAAAGACACAATTGATTTGCTTTCCAGTTTACAGAAGGCTTTATGCGGCTCAAAGGAAGCACCACTAGCATTGAATCATTCTATTCATACGTTTCTTATCTCTATAAGATTCACTCAGTCAGAAGCAGATAAACGTCTTTAATATATAATTTTACAGGTAGTTGTTATTTGCTCTCTGTTGACATTCTGATGGTACAAAATAATGCAGAGGAATTTGACGGAGTATTTTCCTATTTGAAAGTGCAATGTTTATAAAGAAATAACAATAACAAATCCTAGTATCCTCCTCAAAAATGAAAATGTTCATCATCATAATACAAGACAGAAAACTGACTTTCATGTACTCCATACAAAAACCAGTTTGTGCCAAAAAGGAACATTACACCATGGAAAAATTATCTACAATAAATTGCCAGAGAAATTAAAGTAAAGACTGATGTAAAAAATTTTAAAGCAGCATTAAAAAAATATCTGTTGACACATTGCTTTTATAGCATGGAAGAGATCCTCCAAAATCCTCGAGAGTCTAAGTGATGATTATGCAAATACTGTGACCATTAATACTGGCCTATAAATACATTCAGATGTAATTCTCAAGTTTCTAATGGGGTTCAAGTATAAGTTGTATACTGACTTGCCCAGTATATGAAGTAAAATTTTGTGAATGTAATTCTCTAGTGTACATGTCGATTCATAGTGTAGAAGAGCTTCTCAAAAATCCTTAGAGCTTAAGTGAGGATCATGTAAATACTGTAATCGTTAATATTGTCTTATACATGTATTCAGTTGTAAACTTCAAGTTTCTAATGTGGCTTAATTATAACTTACACATTGACTTGCCCAGTATATGAAGTGCTGTAAAATTTTGTGAAGATAATTTTCTAGTTTCTAAAGTGTTTTAATTGTAAGATATACTTTGACCTGTCCAATATCTGATGTGCTGTACTGTACATGTAAGATTTACTGGACCAATAAATACAATACAAATTTAAGTTAGAGAAGAAGTTTAAAATAAAGGAATTAGGAAAACCACAATCATAATTGGGAATTGAGATTTCAAGGATCAAAACAGAAATGTATCTTCTAAGTCAAATGCCATATTTGAAGTGTTTGCTAAAACGATTCAGGATGCAAGATTTTAACCTGGCTGAAACACCTATGGAAGTTAAACTGGAAACCAGGGAAGAAAAAAGGATCTACAAGCCATGCAGAGAGTTGATTGGATGCTTGATGTATGCAATGACAACAACAGACCAGAAACATGTGCTGAGGTCAACCTCTTAAGCAGGTACCAAAACAATCCATTGGAAGAATGCCGGGAATACCTGAAAAGTATTTTGAGATAAATCAAAGGAACTATCTATTTGAAATTACATTATGGAGAAGTGAATGTGATTATCTGTTACAACTGTTTGGAAATACTGTCTGTTGGGCTTCTGCAGGGGCAGAGTATGTACTCTGGGAACAGCAGCTGCTGAGTTGCTCTGACTGAAATACTTGCTGGACAGCATTCAAATTGTACTCCAGCTACCAGTTTGTGTATTCAAGGATAATAAGTCCTGTACATGCTTCCTGAAGAAATGGGAACATCATCAGCTGAGGCACATCAATGTTAAATATTGCTTTGTGTGTCAGCTTCACCACAACAAATTAATCACTGTTGAGCATGTGCATTTGGAGGACCAGATTCCAGATATCTTTACCAAAGGCTTACCAGCACCTAGATTCATTGCTTTGAGAAGCTTGTTGGGTTTACCTTAATTTTTGTTACTGTTAAATATAAAATCATTGATCAGATGAAGGGATGTTGAGAGTGCAATTTCAATGCTTATATCTGTAATTTACATAAAATATCTTCATAGATAAAAAAGCTTTGCTACCATTGTTATTCTGTGCTCAGTTGTCTTCAGTTATTTTTCAATTTAATAAAACCAACTAATACATGTTGTGACTGTTATTTAAGGATGAGAAACTGAAAACTTATCATTTGAGTGTTATTTAAGTGTGAGTCATGTAAATGTTATTCAAGGGTGAGACTGAAAATTTATCAAGAGCACATCTGGTTGTTTGTCTCTGTACAAATGAGGGATGTCTAAAAGATAGACTGAAATTTAAATGGATCCCTAGAAGCATGCAACATTCAGTGTATAGTTTTTGTCAACTGCATGTGCCAATGGTGTCCCCTCTTCTTCAGATGAGACACCATAACAGTCACCAGTACTTGAGGAAAGCTTTCTTGGCAACAGAGATAAAAGTGCATCTCTTACAAAGAGCATCACAATGTAAATGTTAGAAAATTGTGGGCTTCATTTGAGGTAGCAAGTGCCTTCCAAATTGACACACACAAGAGCTATTAGTGAAGTTTTAAATATCCTGTGTTTAGTGATGTCTCATAGAAGGAACTTATGAATCAACCATTGTCAGGGTATGATTAAAAGTTAGACATTTAAAACTGAACTGTGACAGATGTAACCTCTGAAAGACATTACATTTTGTAAATGGGTTGTATTGCCAAGGCAGACAAAAAATTTTACACTGAATGTCAAGCATCTACATTTATAACCTGTAACGGACCCCAATAATTTGGGATTTTTTTCAAAAGAGACCCAATTTGTGTTTGCCTGTCTATTATATCTTCACCAGTGGTCATTCCAACAAAGGAGCAATTTTCTCAGAACTGCTTCACTTCATGACTGCAAAGAATTTGTGTAACATCCATCCATTTTATGTGATGTAGACTACTTTTTTAGTTTTCATTCAAATATTTTCATTTTATTTTAGCTTCAGTTTTCTGATGTAATGAAACTTCATGTTCTGGATTTATTCTTATGTATGCATATATCTGGAAATATGTATGTGAAACATGCAAGAAACACATGAGCTACCAAAAATTACTCTGTATGTTACACCCCATTCATCTAGTAATAGTAATTATCTTAAAACATAAAAATAAAACAAATATCTCAGATAAAATTTCATTATTGGGACTTAAAGTCAGACATAAAAATGTCCTTACAGTTGTTTCATCTAGACCGCACAGTTGGGAACCTGAAATTGGCACACAGTCATGAAATTCACACAAGTTTAGGAAACATGGTGGCAGTGCTACCACTAGCACACTCCTCTATACCTCTACCCTATCATAGACCAAGTTGACTAAGTAGACTTCCATAACAAAATGATTCCTGCCAGCTGGAAAGAGTTTGGACTCATGATACATCTACACTTGAAAATGAAAGAGTCCAGTAAGTGTGAATAAAGAAAGATTTTCAGAACTAGGTGGCTGAACCCTGTGAACAATGCTATACAGAATTACATTTTATCCACTCACAGGTAGCTGAGATGCAAGATTTACACAGATAATGTGCAATAAAAATATAGTATAAATAATATAATAATCACGCATCCCCAATATAAAAATAGAATTCTGGATCATGGATTAGCAGAGGATTAAAATATTGTTTCATTTTGTTTTTGTAGGTTTCGTTATTGACTTCATATCTGGACCAGTGTCATCAGGTTTCACATCAGCAGCTGCTCTCATGATTGTAACATCACAGATGAAGGATCTGTTGGGAATCACAGCAGAAGGCAGTACTTTCATTGAAGTATGGGGAAGTCTTTTCCACAACATGCATAACACAAAACTCTATGATAGTGTTTTGGGTGCAGTTTGCATTGTGGTGCTACTATTGATGAGGGTGAGTTGTTACCTTGTGATCAAATAATAGGAACTGTAGTGTGATTCCACTATTAGCAAAGCCCGGACATTTATTATTTCAATTGATTCAATGTTACTTCTCTCTGAAATGTTGCATTTTGTGTCAGTCAAGCAAATTAATTTTTTGTGTTGTTTCACAAAACTTCATTAGTTTTGTAAGACCTCGGTTATGGGTTGTAGGTCATTTTCCTGATTCAGTTATGTAATGGAAAATGAGCTTGTAACCTGACACTTGTATAGTAAAAAAATAATTAAGTTTTCTGAAACAAGGCAAAAAACCATTTTGCTTAGTAAATACAAACACTTTTACAACAGCTCAAATATGTCTTGTCATCTCCATAACACCACTGGAAAAATGCTCATGCATGAATGAACAAGTTATTTTCCAAATAGTGTGCAGGAAATTGTCATATAATTTGAATATAAAAATAAGTGAGAAGCATATTTATTTCTTGTTTTGCTAGATAATTTGGTATCACAGCTAAAAACATGACAGATTGTCACTTCATTGTATATACAAAGGGCATTCAAAAAGTTTTGCAAAGTCGTCTCTAATTTATTTTATTTTATATTATTTTATTTTTTATTTTATTTTATTTATTTATTTGCAGGAGGAGAATGATATCTTTTGTGCAAAACTTTTTAATGCCCTTTGTATAATGTTGGGTAATCAGTGCTGATGCAAGCACTTTAAAAAAATAAATATTAACCTACTGATGATGGCACTAACACGTTGAAACATGTTTGGGAGATAATATTCTTTAAAAATGAGTTTCTCAAATAGCAGAATGTGACAATACTTTCATTTTGTGCATAAAAAGAAATGTAATCTGATTAACAATAGTATTGTATGGTTGCATATGTAATTCAGTATCTTAAGAAAACATCTTTTTTCCCATCTAACATTAATACAGCAGAGTTTGATGCTAAGAAAACTGTTGTTGTCAGTTCTTCATATTATATTTGCCACATTTACTCTAAATTAATGACAAAATCACTGCTAAATGATCTGCAACTATCCTGAAGTACAAGTTGCAGACAGATGTGGCAGAATGACACTACTGGCTGGAATCCTACATGGTACACCACACATGGTACACTGCTCTTGCCATTGCAATGACCTTTTTACTGTGCACCTGAACAAAGCAAATGGCAGGATGTGTATGAACAAATCGAACTCTTAGATTCTTATTTTTAGTGCTTTACATTAATCATCACTTATGGACAAATTTGATTGTTACAGGTACTGGCGAATTTTAAAATAGGACCAAAAGAAGATGAAAGGAAGACAACCACCCACAGGATTCTAAATAAAGCTATCTGGCTTATTGGGACTTCTCGCAATGCTATCCTCATGGTTATATGTGGTATCATAGGACATCAGCTATCACTCTCAGGAGATTCACCTCTTAACCTAATAGGTTTGGTTTTAAATTCAGAAATATTAATGTTCAGTTCTAGAGTACTAATAATAACTGTTTGTGACTTTGACTAATATGTGAATTTCCTTTTTCTTTAGGTCCCATACCTCCTGGACTTCCACCTTTTCAGTTACCACCATTTACTGTGACTTTAGAGACAGCAAATTCCACAGTCAAATATTCATTTGTTGACATGTGTTCAAACCTTGGATCTGGAATTTTTGTTGTACCTCTTGTAGCACTACTGGAAAATATTGCTGTCTGCAAGGCATTCTGTAAGTTCAGGTTTTGTTACACAATATTATTTGATTTTACCCTTTTCTTCAGCTGTACTGAAAGGCCTTTGAGTTACATTATGACAGAGAAAACTTTTGCTTAAGTTGTGACAACAGATATACATGAACAGAAGCAATAATATCACTAACATGCAGCATATTAGGTTTCTTCATCTAACAAAAGAAGGAAGAGGTTGGTAGAGACAGAACTATTGTAGTATTAAGTAGTATTCTTTCTCAAGAAAGACATGGAATGTCAGAGTGAAGGGACAGACAACAAACACCACCAATAGGTAATGCCTATTCTCAATAACACCAGGTAATGCAGCCAAGAGTGTCCAATATCACACAGTGTGCATCAACACTGTAGATTCTTTTTCTGTCAGAATGTGTTAATACAGAGTGCTGAGCTAGTTACAGTGGAGCAGGAAGTTTGTATTAATGTACATGAGTCTAATGCATTGTTCATGATTGTAAAATATATTGTGGAAGGCATTTTCTGCAATATGTTGTGGTAACACTGAATTTGGTGAATGGTGTTTGACTGTCTGAAATTCTTCTTCTTGGTTTGGGTATGGACCACTACTTTTTTTCAGTACCAAATTTATGTATCAATGGAATAATGTTACTTGCCACAATGCAACAACCATCTCCTTGATGGGTTGAAGAAAATTAGGCCATCTTGTTGGGTGACACATTTCAAGTCCCAAACCTGAACCAGGAAATCATGTAACATCTTTAGGATGCAATAAAATTTAAACTATGGAACATTCAGGATGCAATAACAACAGTGTTATGAAAAGGATAGATTGCTACTCACTATGCAGAGGAGATGTTTAGTCCAAGACATGTACAGCAAAAAGACTGTTAAGCATTTAACCTTTTGGCCAAAAGCTGCCTTTCTAAAGTAGAAAACACACTCACATTCACACAAACAAAACACACACACACACACACACACACACACACGCACACACACACACACACACACACACACACACACACACACACACACACACACACACACATGACCATTGTCTCTGGCTACTGAGGCTGGACTGCAATTGCAGTTTGGTCTTGGTGGCCAGAGGCAGTGCTTATGTGTGTCTGAGCTGTGCTTGCATGAATGTGTTTGTGTTTTGTAGTGTTGAAGAAGGCTTTTTGGCCTAGAACTTAAACGTATAGTGATCTTTTTGTTGTACCTGTCTGCTACTCAGTGTTTCCTCTATATGATATGTAGCAATCTATCCTTTTCATAATATTGTCTCTGAGATGAAACAGTCATTTGTGTGCTATATATATTTGTCCAGAATATGGCAATACCTCTCATCACCTTAATTATGAAAAAATGTAAAAAAGAAAAAAAAAAAACACCTCCGGTATGTCAAAACTTAGAGTAAAAGATATCCCACGTACTCAACACTATAATATTGACAAACAAGTTTTTGTAAGAATAAGAATAAGAATCTTTATTAGCTGTTCAGTATTTTCTTATACAATGGGCTTCGTCAATAAGTTCAATTACAGTATAAAGATGGTTATATTCTCATAACAATGTATATATAAATCATATGAAATTTAGTGTAGTACAATAGCACACATTTGTAATTTTATATATTATTAATTTTACAATAAAAAGGAAAACATTATACAGATTTATATTAAGCAGGGAGTATTCATGTTGATGACACTATTTCATTATCATATACACGTTGACAACACTATGTCATTATCCTAAGCTATTGATACAAATTTAGGTCCTACTACAGGCAGAGGTCCCTTTCTCTATGTTAAAACAGCAAATCTGCCATATTACAATCATTAAATTCATCAACTGAGTAAAATGCTTTACCTTTGAGCCATTGACCCAATGTTGTCTTAAATTTACTTTTAGATACTGTTTGTACAATTTTAGGGAACATATTAAACAGTTCGAGGCCTACATATTTATAACTATTACGTATCTTAGACAGTCTAGAGTATGGCAGATCAATTGTGTGGTTTCGTCTTGTATTGTGGGTGTGAACAGATGACCTAAGGGGATATTGAGCTATGTTTTCTTTTACGTGTAGCAAGCAATAATAGATGTACAAACAAGAAACTGTCGTGATGTTAAGTTTTTTGAAATGTTCCCTGCATGTATCCCTAGGAGATAAACCCACTATACATCGAAGAGCTTTTTTTTGCCATCTGAAAATTGATATTTAATTGGGAGAATTTCCCCAGAACAGAATACCCTATGAAAGATGGGGGTGGACATAAGCAAAATATGAATGCAGCAGTAAGTTTTGGCTAACATTACTCCTAAGCTTATAAAGTAGGAACATAGCACGTGCAAGTTTAGAACAGACGTAAGTGACATGTTTATCCCAGCTAAGTTTCTGGTCAATCATCATTCCTAGCAGTTTAACAGACTTATTTTCTTTGTTTGATACCTTCAAATTAAAGAATATTTCCTCAGTTTTTGTTTCATTTATGAATAGGGAGTTTGGACTAAACCAATGAACTGATTTTTCAAATATTATATTATTTTTTTCTCATACAGATTCAAGAGTCTGTCCTGAATTGATAAAAGTTGTATCGTCTGCATAGAGGACTGTTTTACAGGGTAAATACTGTGGCATATCATTAACATACACTACAAACAGAAAGGGCCCAAGTATGGAGCCCTGTGGCACACCTCTTTTTATTGTTTGTGGATTTGACAGCTGCCCATTTATACTAACAAATTGTACTCTGTAGGATTCTAATAATTTCAGGGTGACCTCTTCCATGCCGTAGTGTCTTAATTTCATGATCAAAGTACTATGAGATACATTGTCAAATGCTTCACTCAGGTCTAGGAGAGTAGCACATGAGATTAATTTATTTTCAAAGCCATCATATATATCACTAACAATATTTTCAACTGCTTTAACTGTGGATAGTTTAGACCTGAATCCATATGGTAAGTTACTTAACAAATTATTCCTCTCAAAATAGTGATTGTTTGTTGGTGAACACAGTCTTCGATTATTTTAGATATTATTGGGATTAATGAGATAGGACGATAGTTACTTGGATTTGATTTATCTCCTTTCTTAAATATGGGAATAGTTACTGCTATTTTCAAACAGTCAGGGGAAATCCCTTGCTGTAATATACGGTTAATGAGAGTGGTTAGAGGGGGCAGAAGATCACTTGACATCTTCTTTATGACAAAGTTTGACAGACCATAGAAGTCCTCTGCTCTGGAACTACTTAGTTTGCCTATTGCTTTGCTAACATTATTTTCAGTTACTGTTGCCCAGCAGAATTTATGGACTACATACTTATTTGAACCTAAAAGAGTTTTAGCATCAAGCATGGCGTTGGGGGGAGACAAATCTTGTTGTAAACTGAAGTTAAGAAAGTGTGAGTTTAAGATATCTGGGGCTATGGGTATAGCTAGTTGAGTTGTTGGTCTATTTATTTCACTTTTAATTACTTCCCAGGCAGCTTTACAGCTGTTTCTGGATTCAAGAATATAGTTATCATTCACCCTATGTTTTGCCAAACTTATTTCAGATCTATAAATTTTTCTTATTCTAATGTACCTCTTTGTACTCATTGCTGTTATGAGATCTGTCCTTAAACATAAGAAGCATAATCCTGAAGCTGTTGAGGTATGGTGTAAACCAATTATTTAGTCTCTGTGGTTTATGAGCTTGGTTATTATTCTATCTTTTTACTAATCTGGGACAACACTCATCAAATATTCTTGCAATTTCCTCTATAAATAATTTTCTTGTCTTATTCACACACACATATCTTTGTATAAGATGTCATTCCAGTTAACTGACCTTAATCTAGTTCTAAACTCTCTTATGTTGCATTCACTCATAGGTCTAACAGTTTTGTGTTGTTCATCTGGAATGCTGACTGGAACTGTAATCCATAGGCCATCATGGTCAGCTAAGCCTAACTTGACTACTCCAATTTCAACATTATTTTCATGGATATTACTTCCTGTATTGTCTAAGCATGCATTATATCTTGTAGGCTTGTCATTTAGACAATAGCAATCAAAAGCTCTTAGGCTATCCAAGAATTCCAATATGATATGACTCTGTACCCTGATATCCATATTAATATCACCAAAAATTAAGATTCTTTGATATTTATATTTAGGCTTAGTTTATTTATTTTATTTATTTATTTATTCATCCGTGGAACAATAAATATTGTATGGATGTCGTCACTTTACAACACATGAGCACACATTTACATTTACAATGAAACAGGTTTCTCACATTTTGTGTAGTTTTTATAACTAGTCATACACACATTTACAATTACATAATATTTTGGTGATAATGTCATATGTTGCTAATAATCTACATCTATGTTAAATATTCTTTTACCGTATAACAACTTTTACTTTCTAAAAAGGTTTTAAGCTTTTGTCTGAAAGTGAGGGGCTCATTTATTCCATTAGTTTCTTGTGGTAATTTGTTATACAGTTTTATCCCATTATAAAATATACTTTTTTGCGTCTTTGCCTTGTTCTTTCTATCTAGATGGAGGTGGTGACAAGCTCTTGTTTCATGGTCATGCATTAGGCTGTTTGTGTTGTACATGTTGAGATTTTTCTTAACGAACATTATGTTCTGAAAGATATACTCACAAGAAACAGTTAGAATGCCTAGCTTTCTAAATAATTCTAGTCAGTGGGCCCTGTTGTTGCTGTTTGTTACTATCCTTATGGCTCTTTTTTCTACTTTGAACACAGTTTGTATGTTACTGGCACTTGTTCCCCAAAACATGATCCCATAGCTGAGGACTGAGTGTAGATATCCGTAATACGTTATTTTAAGACAGGTATTATTGCATACCAGTGCAAGGATAATAAGAGCATAGCATGCTGTGGATAATTTCTTTGCCAAAATGTTGACATGGTTTGTCCATTTCAGTTGGCTGTCTACATTCATCCCTAAGAATTTGGTAATTGTTACACATTCTAAGTCATTATTATTAACTTTTATTCTAGTGGCATTGTGTTTTTAGTTCAGTTGGAAGTTAATATAGTTAGTTTTCTTTACATTTAGGATTACTTTATTTTTTAATGACCAGTTGTGGACATCATTGAGAGCCTCGTTTCCTCTTTCTGACAGTTGTGTTGGATTTTCACCTGTTATTACTATGTTGCTGTCATCAGCAAAAAGTATTTTTTCTCCATGTCTGATACTTTGTGGGAAGTCGTTAATGTATATAAGAAACAATATTGGGCCTAATACACTTCCCTGTGGGACGCCTATATTCACATTTTCTGGATCAGACAGGTGTTTTATAAGGGAATTGTTTGAAACTTGTGATATCTCAACTCGTTGAACTCTGTTTTCCAAGAATGATTTGAACCACTTCTTTGTCACACCTTTTATTCCTATTTGCCCTAATTTATGAAGTAAGATTTTGTGGTCAACTGTATCAAAGGCCTTGGACAAGTCTAAAAAGATACCACTTACATTTTCACCTTTGTCCAGTGCTTCTAAAATTACTTTAGTGAACTGTGCTATAGCAGATTGTGTGCCTTTTCCGGGCCTAAAACCAAATTGGTCATTGGAAAGAAGATTATATTTATTCAGGTAATTTAGCAGTCTCTTTTTGACTAGTATTTCTATTATTTTAGAAATGATAGACAGTATAGAGATCGGCCTGTAGTTCTCTACATTTTCCACATCTCCGTTTTTAAGGATAGGTATAACTTTTGCTTGTTTTAGGTACTCCGGAAAGTATCCAGATTCGAAAGATTCATTAATTATGTCTGTTAATGGGCCCTTTATGGAGTCTATATAATCTTTAATTACGCAGACTGGGATTTCATCAAGTTCTACTGAAGTTTTATTTTTTAGTTGGTGTACTACTAGTGCCACTTCCCTTTCTGTAGTTGGCAAGAGCACCATTGAGTTTGTTGGCTGGTTCTGAGTAGGTAAATCATACGTATCTGGAAATTTCTGCTGTAATTTTTTTGCAATACTACTGAAATATGAGTTTGCAAAATCAGCTATTTTTTTAGGGTTACCTACTGGTACATCTTTGTTTTTAGTATGTGAATTGAGGTCCTTTTTAGCAGAGTTAGATGTTTCCTGTTTGACGATGTTTCAGGCTGCTTTGCTCTTGTTTTCAGCTTCAAGTAATATTTTGTTGTTTGAAAGTTTTTTTGCGGCTAGAAACACCTTTCTGTATATTTTCCTGTACATTTGTCGAATTGCAGAACTTCTGGGTTAGATTGATTATTTTTTATGGAGTTGAGATATCTAAGAGTTTATGAGGAGTTTTTGATACCTGTAGTCGCCCATTGATTTCTCTTTGTAGTTTTAATTTGATAAAGAGTTTTGGGAAACATCTCTTCAAATCTGAGTTTAAAAATTGGCATGAACTTGATAAATTTCTGATTTGCATTGGTTTCTGCATAGACTTCCCTCCAATCTTCATATTATAGCTATGATTTAAACTGATACAGGGCTGATTTGGAAAACATTCTTTTGTATGTACAAAGTTTTGGAGGAGTTTCTATATGAATGTTAGTTTTTAAGATCTGGCAGAGGTGGTCTGATAGGCCCAGGTTTTGTACAACAATATAACATTTTTTACTATCAATATCTGTAGCTACATGATCTATAGATGAGGAGAATTCTTTCGTTATTCTAGTTGGACAATTAACAAGGGAGATTTGCATCGATTTACATGATGAACTTTGAGATGTGTTTTCCAAAGAAACTGACCAGAGTCAAGTCTACTGGATACATAAAGTCAAGTTCTTGGATGACTCTTGGAATTAAGAAATCATGTGAAAACATGAAAAAACTGAATTCAGAGTTGAGGGAGTGTACAAATATTGATTTTATAGAATATGTAAAGAGGTATAGGAAAATATACCGCAGAGTAATTGCAAATGCAAAGTTATTAAGTAATAATATGGAAATAAAACAGTCCAGAAATAAAACTAAAATAGCATGGGAAATTGTGAGAAAAGAAACCGGGGTACCTACCAAAGACAAGGAAATTATTCTAAAAGATGAGGAGAATAAAATGGTAGATATATATGCCATGCCTAATTATATAAATAATTACTTTTTAAATGTACCCCAGACATTAAGCAGGAATCTTGGGGAGCAGATTAAGATGGAAGCACCCAAGGCAGCCAGCAGTATGATGGCAGTTCCAACAAACGAAAAAGAAGTTTTAAAAGTGATTAAAAGTCTGAAGTCCAAGATGTCAGCTGGAGTAGATGAGGTGCCAATAATATTAGTAAAGAAAACAGCTAATCAGATAGCGAAACCATTGACGCACATAGCAAACTTGTCAATGACTGAGGGCGTGTTTCCACAAAAACTGAAAATTTCTAAAGTCATTCCCCTGTTGAAAAAGGGTGATAAACTTAAAATAGAAAACTACAGACCTGTCTCACTCCTCCCAACTTTCTCTAAAGTTTTAGAGATACTAATGAAATATAGAGTCACACATTATCTTAATATGCACAATCTGATAAACAGTAATCAGCATGGATTTCAAGCTGGGAGAAGTACTGAAACAGCTGTACTAGAATACACAAAAGAAATAATCACTAAATTGGAAGAGGGAAATAGTGTAGTTGGGATAAATCTAGATTTGTCAAAAGCATTTGACACTGTTGACCACAGCATACTTTTGAAAAAGCTTGAAGCTATAGGTATCAGAGGACCGATAAAAAAGTGGTTTGAGTCTTATCTGGAAAAGAGGATGCAGGTGGTTGACATTACAGCACCAAATATTAATCAAAAAATTAAACTAAGATCAGATCCAAGGGAGGTCACCGTAGGAGTATCTCAAGGAAGTGTATTAGGCCCCTTGCTGTTCCTCATTTACATTAAAGATATTCAGGTGTCAGAGAGAAAAGCTAGAATCATGTTATTTGCTGATGATACTAGTTTAATAGTTAGTGATATGAAGCACTCATTGCACAGTACTGTGGACCATGTCCTACAAGATATACAAAAATGGTTTAGTGCTAACAAGCTAACACTGAATGCAAAAAAACTAATTATGTGCAATATGGAAAAATAAGTGAACAGGACGACCTAAATCCCACCATGGAGGGCAAACAACTTGAAAGAGTACAGTGTGCAAAACTCCTGGGTATGCACATTGATGAGAAGATTAATTGGAAGGACCATGTGGTGAACTTAGCACTAAAACTAAATTCAGCATGTTTTGTGCTTAGAATAATTTCAAGAGTTTGTAGTAATGACTGTACCAGATTAGTATATTTTGGCTATTTTCAGTCCATTGCATCCTATGGGATAGTATTCTGGGGAAAAACAAATTGTCGTCTAAATGAGATTTTCAAATTGCAAAAACGTGCTATTCGGATAATGACCCATAGCCCACCTCAAACACATTGTAGGCCCCTTTTTAAAGCATTGGAAATTTTAACAATTCCATCATTATACATTCTGAAATGTCTGTTGGTGATCAAAATAAATCGGGACAAAATGAAAACCAATACAGACTTCCATAATTACGATACACGGCAATGTAAAGATCTCCACATACAAGCCGTAACAAGGACCCGAAGCCAGAAACATGTATGTAATCAAGGCATCAAACTTTTTAATGCACTACCAAAACACATCAAAGAGCTGGAAAATGAGGATAAATTTAAAACTGTTCTAAAGAACCACATGCTTGACAAATGCTATTACAGCATAAGTGAATATCTCTGCGCAACTGTATAAAATATATGTTTAAGTTAATGTGACAAATGAAATTACATCAGTGCATAATAAATTATGTTATAAAAACACTTATTAGTTTTATATTGTATTAAACATAAGATAGATTAGTATGAATTCAGCACAGATACAAATTTTGTAAAGATATTATATAGTTGTTAAAATGTACCCTGACAAATCCTATATCACAAATGTGATCATTGGGATGATAATAAATAAATAAAATAAATAAATAAATAAACAGCTTAGAATATTCACATATATGTTGCTAGCCTTGTCAGGCTTCATCATATTAATGTTTAAGTCACCACAGGTAATTACATTTGCTTTTGGTCCAGAAACCTTGTCCAAGCTTTGATTCAGTTTTGAGAAGAATATATTAATGTCTCCACTGGGAGAGCGGTACACACAAAATATGACTAATTTTTTTGCTATGCCAGGTCCTATTATTTCAACAGCGGAAAGTTCAAAATATTTGTCCTCACCTAGATCTAAAAGATCATATCTAACTTTAAATGACATACCTTTTTTTTACATAGATACATGAACCTCCACCATTCATTGAGATTCTGCTATAGTAACATGCACGGTCAAATGAGGCTAATGCAATGTGTTCAGTTTCCTTCCCTTTGCACCAGTGTTCAGTGATACACAAAATTTGGCTATCAAAATTTTCCAATTCTACTTCTAGCTGTTGTGCTTTGTTCTTTATGGCTTGAATGTTTTGGTGAAACACTGTTAGGCATTTGTTTTCACTTATCTTGGTGGTGCCTTTCCCTTTAGACCTGATGCTAAAAAATCCTTTAGATGAGCTGGTGGCATGGTTATTCTTCTGTTGATGACAGTGGAGGTGAGTCTGTTGCCAGTTAGACTTGGAAGTTGGTGTATCTGAAGGTATCTGCCTTATGTTAGTCTTGTAACTGAGGCCGGGTACCAAAAATCCTTGTTGTAAATTCTCTGCTTGCAAGCATTTATCTCTTTCCCTGTTATGTGCTGTTGTTCACTGCTTTGCCCCAGCAAAAATCCTGGCTTCTCAAGGGTGGCTGCTTTCTTCTGGTGTGATGACTGCTCCTATTACCACTGCTGCTGCTGTGTGCTGTTGCAGTGAATGCCAGTGATTCTGATTGCTTGGTTATTGATGTTGGAACTACTGCTTCTGATGTTGCTGTGAATGCTAATGATTCTGGTTGGTTGGTTTTTGATGCTGTAACTATTGCTTCTGTTGTTAGTTCTGCTGCTGCTAATGTTGGTTCAGTAGTAGGTTCCTCTGTTGCTACTGTATTTTGGATGGTCCATTTGCGTGCTGCTCCTGTTTTTGCTGGTGTTTCTGCTATTGGAGATTTATACCATCCCAGTTCAGTGGCTGTCACTTTGTAATTGCATTTAATTGCTTCCCTTATTAAGTTTCCTAACCTGGCCTTTCCATTTCTGTTAAGGTGAAGCCCATGTTTCGGAAAACATTCTCTGTCAAGTGTGCTTGAGTCAATTAATCTCACATTGCTGAATAGCCTACAACTACTTTTAAGTTTCGCATTAATTCTGTGAATTTCCTTATTCACACATGACCATTCAGGTAAATCATGCCTGTGGGTAAAGTTCACCAGTAAAATGTTTGTATTTGACAGTACTAGCAAACGACTCAAGAGCTGTTTATACATTTTCATAGCATTGTTTTCGTAAATGTCTTTAGCTCCTGTGCAGATTACAACACTGTCCTGCTTGTCATAGTTATATTTTACGATGTTTTTCGTCACTTCTTTGAAACCAGCACCTGGTTTAACCATGCCTGTGACTGTCGTTGATTTACTATTTACTTGCAGTTCTTGAGAAATTCCTTTGGTGTGACTGTCTCCAAAAACGTCGACTTTTGATTCTTTCTTCTTTGTCACACACGTCGGTTTTTGGTTATTTGTATTTTCACTTTGTTGCAAAACGTCGTATTTGTTTTTATCACAAAATGTGACAGATTTTACGGAGTTTGTTATTCTTTTAGTGGACAAGAGATTACCTTTTAGCGACACTTTTATCCACTCGGACGTTGTTTCACTGTCTTGCATCACTTCACTAGCGTTTTGCATATCCTTATTGCAGGCATCACTACTATTCGACAGAACACTGTACCTGTTTTTATCTGTAATTATAATTTCATTTGCTGCCTTTGATGCCTGTCTATCGCTTCCTTTCCGCTTCTCATAACTCACCAGGTTCCCGTTTTGTGGCTTTATTGTTTTATCATTTAGAATATGGCGCAACTTCTTCAGCTCACAGTTTTCATTAGTTATATGCGCAATCTCACGTCTTAGAACATCTACAACTTTTTGTAAACTTGAAATGCGTTCGTTTAGTTTTTCGATTTCACTTTTACAGTTTTCACAGGATTCCTTTTTTACGACAGAACAGTAACTTTTATTCACTCGTTCACTATGCATCACTACACTCGTCGCCATCTTGCACATTTACTCCAGTTAGTAAGACTAACGGTTTTTTTAAATTTACCATAAATTCTTATTCATTAGAAGATGGTGTGCGATATACAGATGCAACAATAATATTATGTTTAGTTATATGTACAACTGCAGCCTCAAAGATGGTGTCTATGCACAGGTCTGTGACATCAATAGTAAAGTATTGTAGATTTAGTTCATTCTTAATATATATTGCAATACCCCCATGTCCAATTGTTGATCTGCAGTAACTACTAGCTAAGGAGTAACCAAATGGAATATTGAGGTCAATTTCTGATGAATATAGCCAGTGCTCATTTACACTAAGTATACCACAGTTAGAAGTTTCTAACTAGTACTGCAATTCTTCCAACTTCTTTCTTAAAGACTGTATATTAATATATAAGAACAGAAGACTACTTTTGCTAACCCTGGGCAGTAAAGATGAGGGTCCAGATTGTCTTCTTAAGGGCACTTCTATACAGCTGATATCTTGAGTTGTTTGTAAGTCTACTGCTGGTAGCCAGGCCCCATTTTGACAACGTTGGGATACATCTAGCAACTGTTTGTGACATGATTGATGCCTTTCAAAAGACTGGATCAGTTTCTGAAGATTTTGATGACGTAGTAAATATGTACATAATAACTTACAAGAGAGAGACAAGGTGATCAGTAAGTTAAAAAAAAAAATGAAGAGGAAAGACTGTAAGTGGGAAAGAAGATGGACAGCAACAAAGACCAGCTGAAGAAAAAGCTTACAGAAGATGAAAAGATGCAAAAGAAAGAAAAGACTAAGCAAAAAGCTGAAGATTGAAAAATAATTATTAAATTATGTTTCCACTAAATCAGTCACACTCCAACAGTCACAAAAGTATGTTTGCCCTGTAATTATCTATTGCCCATTTTCTCTCATTAGTTCCAATTAGTTCACCCTCCACTCTTCTTTGGAAAGGCAACTGACAACTTCAGAGGGTATTCTCATTTGTCTTTAATAATCATCATTCATGAGTCTATACACATGATTACTAGTATTCAGTTATATGAGTTAGTTATTTCATGCTTGCAGTGTCCATGAAAGCAGGTGTAGCACCCCAAGAGAAACATGACCACACAAGGAAAATGACCACATCCTTTTCAGAGGAGACATTGTAGCACATGTCTTGGCTGATTCATGGAAACCATTGAAAATTTAAATTTCAATGGTCAGGCACAAACAAGAACGGCGAAAGCTCTGTGCTTTTATCATTAGGTATGAATCACATGATCCTACAGAACAAATATAGGGAAGGAAGTTGGCCATGTCCTTTTCAAAGGAACCATCCTGGCATTTGGCATGATTGATTCAGGAATCTATGGAAAACCTAAATCTGGATGTTCAGTTGGGAATTTAAATCCCACTTCTCCAAAATGAAAATTGTGGGCTCTATAATCACTGTGCCAATTAACATTTTCTTTTTTACAGCAATGGATATTGCTACTTGCATTTGTTACATATTCAGAAATTTAAGGAAGCAGTTGTTACATGTTTCCTGATATATGGTGAAAATTATTGAAAGCATTTGGCAATACACTTTTTCTTTAAATTTCTATATCCTCAGTCATTATTTCTCAAACATTTTTAAAAGAATAAAATTTAAACATTTAGTCTGTAGTACTTACTGTTCACATGTGTTAACATAAACAACTAAATGAATTTAAATAACAACACTGTTAGGTTAGTCTGTTTTATTTTTCAGCTAATGGTAACCCCACAGATGCCACACAAGAACTACTTGCCATTGGTATTTCCAATATTGGTAACTCATTTGTCCAAGGTTTCCCAGGAACTGGAGCTCTAGCTCGTAGTGCTGTTAACAATTCCAGTGGAGTCAGGACAACACTTGGAGGGCTTTACACAGGTGATTGTGCTTTAAATTCAAATGATACATTGTGACCAAAACCTATTCAGCAGATGTATAAAATGCTCCATAGAAGTCACAGCGAAGATTTTACAGCTGTTTACTTTCTTCCATTTTGTTATCTTTCATTTCAGTAATTTGTTTATTTATTTATTTATTCTAGTAACATTTTTATTTTATTTATTTATTTTTTTGTGTGTTAGTCAGATTTTATATAATAAGTGTTTCACATATGATGCCTGAGGTAGGCCCACAGCTCAAATAGCAAATTTACTGGCTGTTGGCCACTGGCACCTGTCATAAGATGGCTGCTTGCACTTCCCCTGAACTGGGTGAAAATTATGATACAATCTGATTGAATTAAGCTTACATTTATTTAAGGCAGTTGCTCAAAATGATGTTCCTCTGTGGAAAGAACACCGTCTCAACACATTATGAAACACTCGCTGAATTTTGGCTCTTGAAATTTGGAAAATGACTAGCCAAATCCTGTCTTCGACTATATGGAGATTGTTTGCATATACCTTATCATTTAACATTCCCCAAAGATAAAAATTACATAGTATTACATCTAGAGAATGAGGAGGCCAACCAACTATCCTATCACCAAAAACACTTCATATTAACATAACAGAGCACTGTCAGTATGTGGTCTTGCATTGCCTTGTATAAAATAATCATAGATCTCTTCATTAGGTGCTAGTTCTCTAAACAAAGTATTCAGTCTGTTATTCACACACCTATCAGAAGTTACTGTTTCATGAAAAAAGATAGGTCCCATAATTTGTCTTGAACTAACTGCACAATGCAGAGGCGATTGCTGTAACTGATGAGGACATTCAAAGCTCCAACATTGATTGTTCCATGACTTTAGATACCCTGACAAATACTGCCATGTCTCATCAGAAAAAAGAGCATTTCAGGATCAACCTCCCCATCCTGCACAAACTGTAACAGCTAGTTGCAATAGTGATGTCAAGTAACAGCATCTGAATTAGCCAGCCAATGCACTACTGTTACTTTGCACGGTTTCAGTGTTGAGTTTGTGTACAGTGCGGTGAGGAGATGCTACTGACACACAGGTCTGAAGTGCTAAATTGTACAATGATTTTCTTAGGCTTCTTTCTGAGACCTCTCATACCTCATCTAATTAATTCTCAATTAAAACACTGAGTTCTCTAGACCTCTGCTTGTCTAATATGAATCCAGTCTCTAAATTTCTTCACTAATCTGCACTCATTAAACCACTGGGAATGCACATGCTAGCAAATTTTCGTATGAATGCAAGCTGACATTCCACACAAGATTTTGTTTTTACTTAGTTCAACACAAGAAACACTCATTGATCCTTTGTGTATACCATAGAAAATGAAAACCTGACAAAAAACTCAAGGGAAAACACCCATACAATCAATCATATGGGCAGGAAAGTCCCAGACTGAGCACAGGCATCATATGTGAAACACTCAGGGGAAGCAGCAGGGGAAGCAGCAGATACAGGGAGCAAGAGCTTGTAAATCTACTGTGTGGGCAGCCGGTTTTCCCAGGAATTCCACATGAGAAATCGTATTATCACAGTTACCTAACACTATTGCCCTTGATATTTTGGCCCCTTACTTAATTGAAGGATTCAAAATGCAAAAAATAATTACATTATGTTTGAGACACAGCTGATGAACTTCACAAAAATAAAAACCTGAATCTGAGATGTCAGTATTAGAGATATGTTTTCCCTACAATATGGGCAAAAGTAGTATGAATAATATAATGGCAGCTACATCATTTCTTCAGAGAACCACTGCTTCATTTAAGTGGTGAAAGACTGCACATTCCAGGATATATTCTACTATTATTCAATGCAAATTATTATCATAGCAATGGCATTTGCTCTTATTTTACTGATGGTTGTCTTGTTATCAAATTCTTACCTACACTACAATGAAGTAAAGACTATGTGGTAATACCTTCTAGCATTCAATACATGATGATTCACAGTTGAGATAAGCAGGGATAATTTTTCATGCAGACCAACTCCCACATTTATCTAGCTACCACTAGTGCTTACATGAGCACCAATTATGGTGATGACTACTTTGATCTAATGATCATAACATACAATAAGTCATTCATTAATTGGGTAGGATTATGAGTGATCATCTCAGTATGCAGTTATTGATAGGTCAGAAGAAGACTTCAACTGGTAGGTGAAGAGTTGAGTAGTAGAAGCTTTACAGTCATAACTTGACACTTTTAAACCCACTTTTTTTGCTTTAATTATTAGGGTATACTGTGTTTTGGGATGTACCTGAGGCAGATTCTGAAACATTCTTAAAGATCAAAATTATCAGCATGACTGTGATTTCAATGTGGGTACTTGGTATAACTGAAACTGTAAAGGCTGGCCAGTGGCATGACTGGTGAGCTTATTTTTTCAAATTGTGAATGAAATTATAGTAAATGAATATGTATTATCACTTTGCTGTGATTCATTGCCTCTTGGAAAGCTTTCTATTCAATTTCAACATAACTGGGACTCATAGCCATTGAACACACAATTACTAATGTAAAGTGCATTGGTATACTGACAGCTTACATTTGATGTCATCACAATAAAAGGAAATTCAGAATCATAAAATAAGTCAGGCCATGAGAAGCTCCACAATCATGACTTGACACTTAAGTCCCCACATTTTTACTATAAGTACTAAAGAGTATTGTGTTTTTGGATTAGATTATCATGTAATGGAGGCTGATGCTAAAACATTCTGAACAGTCATTCTATAGTAAGGAACTATAGAGGAAGTCTTCGTATTTATAAGCTGTGAAAATTAAGAATGTATGTGGATTAAATGCATCATACCATGACCAACTTGTTTGTCTGTAGTGTGGATAATCTTCATCAACAAATTGGAGAACTCAAGATATAATATGACTAAAGTAATATATTATCGACACATTAAAAGGAATATCATAGATTTTAACAATGGATTTGTGGGAAATGTGGCACTGGAGGTGGGACAGAAGAATAGTGACATCCCACAGAGATACAATTTCCACACTATTTATTACTGACCACAATGTACATCACTTGTGTAATTGTTACAATCATATGGGGTGTACTAACTCTTCTTGCCTCCGGTAGCAGCAATCTTCCTTTTCTCCAGTGAGAGATGATACACCACAACAGAGAAACACACCCTTCTCATCCCCCCTCCATCCCTTGTAGTGCAGAAAACACACGAGGAGAAAGAGGCTGCAGTGAGATGTGGTCTGTCAGAAGTGATGTAGACAGCTGTGTGATGGTGGATGCAATGGAAGACATGTCATAATCAGCTGTCATGGTAGGTGACTGTTGTATACCTGAGCAGTGAATGACACACGGGGTGGTAGAGGCGGGAAGCACAGACCAGTTCGGGTCAGTACAGCAGTTGTTAGGCAGTCCTTGGCTGTGCAGAATGTCAGGGTATCTCAGCCGGGATTGTGCAAAATCGGTTTTGGTGCAGGTGCACTGGGTATTGACGGCAGCGTACGGCTGATGATTGTTGATTAGAATGTGGTGTTATAATAGTGCCTACATTCTGTCAGTGAGTTGAAGATTAAACTCCAGAGGTGCCTCCTCATGTGCTAATCTTGCTATCTAGATTTTCTCTGGCAGTTTTAGGAGCAAAAGTGTCCATAGCACACGATTAGGCAGTAGTGTTGGATCAATTAGAGCTTACAGGTGGCACCAGACCAAAGACAGCATGCTATTGCCCAAAGTAGTCTCATTCATGACAAGGTGTAGCTACTATTCAGGTGTGTGTGTTAGTTATTGTACAAGTAGTGTCTGAGCCATTTAGTATTTACGAGAAACTGGAATATCAAAAACAAGTCACTAATAAGGTCCATACTGTCTCTGAGGTGGTTAAGAAGAGTGGCTAACTTCTCATCATCCCCAACGATGCCACTGGCTGACATCAAACACTCACTGAGGACAAAAAACATCTTGAGAGAATCTGCACAGAACGAATGTAGATTCAGACAGTGGTGGATGCTGTGATGGCTGTCAGTGGTTTGATTGTAAGGCACCATCAGGAGGTGGACGTGGCATGGTGTAGGAAACATGGGAGGTGCAAGAATGTTGGAGCATGAGATGGGTGGGAAATGTGGCTTCACATAGGGAGGTGCGTGAAGAGGCAATTCATGTTGTGGCACAGGTGGCATTGGCATCACATGATGATGTATGTAGAAGTTGGGTTGCCGTTTGTAGAATGGCTGCACATGTGAGTGAAGTTCACGGGCCAATGCAGTAGGTATGATTCTCCCAATGTTAGATGTCTGAGATGGTGTAAAATGTTTATGAGACTGCACATGAGGTTGTGGCACCATAAAGAAGGAAGGTGTGGCCATTTATTATCAACCGGCACAGTATGTCATGGATTTCACACAGTCATTCACAATGTAGCAGACACAGATGTGATGTCACTCAAACTGGGAGTCAGCAGTATCTGATCTTGCCAAGGAGAGACAGTGAAAAACATGTTCAAGGAGTCCATAGTTGTTTTTGGTACTGGGTGTGAGTGATGCACATGCAAAGCACAGTGCTGGACTGCAAGGAGTCAGCTGTGATGCAAGGCATGGCTTGCACAGAAGGGTGTCTTAGTCTGTCTCTCAGAGCTCACGTTTAATGGCAATGGTCGTAACTGAATTTGGAAAATAGGAATGCACTGGTACTGAAAGATGATGCAAACCTTGAACACATGGTCTGCTAGCAGATGGATGGTGAAACAGAGTAATGGAATGGTATGGTGTAGGCCAGTGTTCAACCGTAATGGCACTGTCGGATGCAATGGTCAGAGGCACTTAGTTTAACATGTGCTCTGGAGGTGGGCAGCCATTGTTTATTGCTGTTCTCTGCTGCACTTTTCTCTGAAGTACCAGGAACAGATTCACTTAGAGTCAAATCTGGAAAGTTTATCAATAAGTCACTCAGTAAATTAGGTACTTGACATCAGTGGCAATGTGAGGTTGGTACTAAAATGTGGCGAAAAATGAAGGCATTGTCACTATGTTGTTCAGCACTGTGGTACTGTCTGAGCTTTAGTGGATATTAAGCAATTCTGCACACAGAATGTTTGTGGAATTCATGAGCACTTGTTGAGAGATGTTGTCAACGTTGCCAAAGAAACAGTGATGTTGTAGTATTTGTAACTTCAGTATTCTTGAGGTGTAACTGATGCTTCGGATTTTCAACTTAACAATAAAATCACAGCGTGACACAGAAATTCGTGGTCACCACTGGGAGGAGTGCGGTACTATCGATCAGTGTGATAGCAGAATAGTCATACATTATAGAGGTATAATTTTCACACAGTTTACTTCTGAGCACAATATACATAACTTGTGTAATCGTTTCAAGCACAGAGAGTGTACTAACTCTCCATACTTCAGGGACAGTGATCTTCCATTTCTCCAGTCAGAGATGTTATGCTGCCATGTATTTATAGAGCCAAATGAGTTTTGTATTTAGTGCAGTTTAAGCTAATAATCAGATAGGCAAGTAAAGAAAATAAGCACATGGATGGGAGAACAAACTGAAGTGGAGGATGTTATTATAGTCATAATGGCGATGATCAAGACATGTACCGGTAGTCAAGAACATAAGTTGTAGATGGTACATGGAATCTCTTCATTGGATTCAAGAAATAAGAAAAGAATGAGAAGATGATCTAAAGGTGGGTAGGTGATGTTAACTAAAACAGAGGAGCAACATCAATCCTAATAGCTAAATACCAAAATGCATAGAGATGTAGGGATGAAACTGTTGTTTGGAAGTGGTTGCCGAATAGCTGGTGATGACAACATTTCCACAAAGTAAAACAATGCATATTTTTGCTTATCCCATTCAGGTTACAAAGTAAATGAATCCAATTTTTAACTTAATAACATCTTAGTTTTCCATTTCTGTAGGCCTATTTATTTTGTTTTGAATTGACAAACGTGTCATTTACACTTATGTGGTATTGTTCTGCATTATTTTTACAGGTGTATTTAAGACAAATAGAAAAATTGTCAGGGGAGGTTAAAAGTAGGCGCTAACAATCTTCTGTTGATCATTATTGTAACTCAATACTAAAAAATAGTGTTTTGTAAATAAATGAGATGTTTCAGTGTGTTATATACTGCAAGTTGATTCCGTATTTCTAGATTTTTGGGAAGCTTTTGACACCGTTCCTCACAAGTGACTTCTAATCAAGCTGCGGACCTATGGGGTATCATCTCAGTTGTGCAACTGGATTCGTGATTTCTGTCAGGAAGGTCGCAGTTCGTAGTAATAGACAGCAAATCATCAAGTAAAACTGAAGTGATATCAGGTGATCCCCAGGGTAGCGTCCTGGGACCTCTGCTGTTCCTGATCCATATAACTGACCTGGGTGATAATCTGAGCAGTTCTCTTAGGTTGTTCGCCGATGATGCTGTAATTTACCGTCTAGTAAGGTCATCATTTAGAAAAGATTGCTGTATGGTGTGGCAGGTGGTAGTTGACGCTAAATAACGAAAAGTGTGAGGTGATCCACATGAGTTACAAAATAAATCCGTTGGAATTCGATTACTCGATAAATAGTACAATTCTCAAGGCTGTCAATTGAACTAAGTACCTGGGTGTTAAAATTACGAACAACTTCAGTTGGAAAGATCACATAGATAATATTGTGGGGAAGGTGAGCCAAAGGTTGCGTTTCGTTGGGAGGACACTTAGAAGATGCAACAAGTCCACTAAAGAGACAGCTTACACTACACTCGTTCGTCCTCTGTTAGAATATTGCTGCGCGGTGTGGGATCCTTACCAGATGGGATTGACGGAGGACATTGAAAGGGTGCAAAAAAGGGCAGCTCATTTTGTATTATCATGTAATAGGGGAGAGAGTGTGGCAGATATGATACGCTAGTTGGGATGGAAGTCATTAAAGCAAAGATGTTTTTCGTCGCGGCGAGATCTATTTACGAAATTTCAGTCACCAACTTTCTCTTCCAAATGTGAAAATATTTTGTTGAGCCCAACCTACATAGGTAGGAATGATCATCAAAACAAAATAAGAGAAATCAGAGCTCGAACAGAAAGGTTTAGGTGTTCGTTTTTCCTGCGCACTGTTCAGGAGTGGAATGGTAAAGAGATAGTATGAGTATGGTTCGAAGAACCCTCTGCCAAGCACTTAAATGTAAATTCCAGAGTAATCATGTAGATGTAGATGCATTACTAACTTATAAATGTGAAATGAAGATGGCAATCTTCCACATTTTTTTCTCTTTTCTTCACAGGACTTCTGGTGATTTTATCTCTTCTTTTTTTTGCTGATTATTTCTACTTTATACCAAAATCAAGTCTTGCTGCCATAATCATAGCTGCTGTGATATTTATGGTAGAAGTCAAAGTTGTGGTCCCAATCTGGAAGACAAAGAGTAAGTATTCACATGCTAAAATATGTTAATTTATTTATCAATGTGCAAAGGAAGACATACAATAAGAGTTTTAATCATGTGTAGATGAATTAATTGTCTGATTAAAAATGAAATCCAGGGCTTAAATCCATCTGCCTCTTTGACTGCAGTATTTTAAAAATTTGCCAATACAAAACTATAAAAATCTGTGTCATGAAAACTGTGGTGTCACCGCCAGACACCACACTTGCTAGGTGGTAGGTTTAAATCGGCCGCGGTCCATTAGTACATGTCGGACCCGCATGTCGCCACTTTCAGTGATAGCAGACCGAGCGCCACCACACGGCAGGTCTAGAGAGACGTACTAGCACTCGCCCCAGTTGTACGGACGACGTAGCTACCGATGCACACTGATGAAGCCTCGCTCATTTGCAGAGCAGATAGTTAGAATAGCCTTCAGCTAAGTCAATGGTTACGACCTAGCAAGGCGCCATTAGCAGTATATTGTCTGAAACTATAGAGTCTCACTTGTATCGTATGAAGCATGTCTCATCAAGAACGATGTATACAAAGGATGGATTAAAGTTAAGTATTCCAGAAGCTACGTACTTTTCTTTATAGCATTCATTACGTATCCTGTTTCAGACCTCACTCCATCCTTCGTGAGTTAGCGCGTGCATCTTGGCCGCCTCTTTCAATTAGTGTGCGTAGTGTTGGCAAGTCTGCCGACACTACAAAAACAAAAGCAATGACTGGAAAATCAAGTTGCTGAGAACAAAATATGCACTTTAACTAAAGATTCATAAATTTGCCTTGTTCTGGACGAGATCAGGGGGTCAGCTTGTGGTTGACACAATGACTTCCCTGTGTTTAGTCAAGCTGGAGAAGCAACATTTGATATTAATATGTGTGCCTCTTATCAGGCTATAGTATGATCTTAAACTCAATATGAAATCTGTTAACAAAGAAATTGTGTCAGTTGAAAACATTGGGTTTTATATACCGACTATCTAGTAAATCAGAGGGGACAGAAACAAGCACTGTGAGACAAGAATAAAAGCTTTTATAAAGAAAAGTAAATTCTACTGTGAGACTGTATTATTGGCTCCAAATGTTAACATCATTACAATAGGAGCACTGTACATAGAGCATATACTTATTCTTCAATATGTCAGATATAGTTAATGCTGACAATATCCTAGGGTTTCAAAGGTTCACATAATTGTGTTTCAAATTAGTCTACATTTCAGTGACGTATTTTTCTTTCATTGGAGCTATGATAGTAGTGAGAATTGTCATTGTTACTAAAAGAGACACAACATATTAAGTTCTGTGTATGCCCGCAATTGATGTTAACGCAAAATTTAATATATTTATCAATAAAGTTACAAGTCTCTTTGAAGAAACCTTTCCAAAAAAGGCAGTGAGAGAAAACCTGTTAAAATCTGGAAACAAGCCATGGATTACTAAGAGCATCAAAATTCCTTGTAAAACAAGAAGAGAACTATGTGCAGTGGCCAACAGATCAAATGATCCCAGTAGGAATATGCACTATAAACTCTACAATAAAGTTATGAATAAGACCATATGAGCAGCAAAGAACATGAGCTTGAAGACAGAAATAGATTACTTGAGCAATAAAGTAAAAACTTTTTGGGATTTTGTAAAGAAGGAAACAAGGAAAACTGCAGTTTGTAGTGAAAATATCCAAATAAAAAATGAGGGTCATCTTGTCAGCAATCCGAAAATAGTTGCAGACACATTAAACAAACATTTTTAACATTAACAAAAAAAAGGGTTTACAAGACTCCATGAACCAAGCCATCAACCTTTTGAAAGCCAGAGTGCCTACCTCAGTACAACACATGAAGGTAACAACAGTCACTGTTCAAGAAATTGAAAGAGTAATTAAATGTCTGAAAAGTAAAAATTCCACTGGGATTGACAATATTTCTAAAAAATTATTAAAATACTGCTGCAGCCATGTAAGTAAAGTCCTTCGCCACATTTTTGATGCATTACTTAAGCAAGGAATAGTTCCTGAGAGGCTTAAGTATGCAGTTGTAAAACTGTTGTACAAGAAGGGAGATAAGATGGGTGCTGCTAACTATTGGCCAGTATCACTACTGACAGGTTTTTAAAGGTTTTAGAGAAACTAATGCATGCCAGGATAGTTAAGCATCTCAGGGATCAAAATATCCTCAGGAAAAGTCAGTCTGGATTTCAGAAAGATTTGTCAAGAGAAGATGCAATATTTGCATTTGTTCGCAAAGTTTTGGAATCTATCAACAAAAAACTAAAGGTGGTTGGGATTTTTTGTGACCTAACAAAATCATTTGACTGTGTCAGTCACCAGATTCTTTTACAAAAAGCTGCACATGTCAATATAAGTGGTTCATCAGAGAAATGGCATGACTCGTACCTATCAAACAGGAAACAGAAGTTGTAGTGGATAGTCAAAATGCAGTTTCATTATCTTCAGAATGGGGTACCATCACATGTGAAATGCCCCAAGACCCAGTTCTGCGCCCCCTACTTTTTATTATCTTTATAAATGATATGACTCTCTGTAAGGAACATTGTAGATTCACCATTTAGCTGATGACGCTACACTACTTATTGATAATTCAGTACATAAACTTGAGGAAACAGCAAATAAGGTTTTAAGTGAAACAGTGTACTGGTTTAATATTAATGGTCTTTCTTTAAATTACACCAAAACAAACTATGTTCAGTTCCACACATCATTCAAAGATGAAGAAATAGTAGTGAAAATAGGTGAGCAGGTGATAACCAGGGTGGATACCTCAAAATATCTAGTCTTGCATATTGACAGCAAACTGAACTGGTCAAGCCACATCCTGGATCAGCAACTTACACATTTTGCATTATTTCTTCTTATAGAAGTATGGAAACCATAAAGTCAGCCTATTATAGTTATTTTCATGCCATTATGGCATATGGATTTATATTTTGAGGTAATCAGTCACTGGCTAAAAAAGTACTGTGTGCACAAAAAAGAGCCATAAGTATCAAGTGTGGAGTCCATCCTTGGAATCATTTTAAGAAACTTGGACTCCTTACATCCACTGTGCAATATACATATTCTCTTTGATGTGCTTCATAAGGGAAGAAAAATTCATTTTTAAACTGAATAGTGAGTATCATAGTCACGACATGAGAAGAAAACATGATATCCACTAGGAACAGGCAAATCTAAGTATGGTACAAAAAGGAGCCCATTTCCACTGGCTGTAAGATTTTTAATGCCCTCCCTTCAGGAATTAAGTGTTTGGTAGAAGATGAGCTCTTGTTTAAAAAAACTTTAAGGCAGTTCCTATTAGAAGGATCACTTTATACAATAGAAGAGTTCCTACTACAGTGTTTAGCATTCCTTGCATTGTTAAATGCAAATATGTGCCCAAATCTACATTTATAATCCTGACTTTTGTTTATTGTAAACACATATTCTGCAATGGGTATATATGGTATGCATCTCCTGAAAGAAAATTTTGCTTAATAAGCAGCTTGCCGGCTGGGGTGGCCGAGCAGTCCTAGGTGCTACAGTCTGGAAACGCGCGGCCACTACGGTCGCAGGTTTGAATCCTGCCTCAGGCGTGGATGTGTGTGATGTCCTTAGGTTAGTTAGGTTTAAGTAGTTTTAAGTTCTAGGGGACTGATGACCCCAGAAGTTAAGTTCCATAGTGCTCAGAGCCATTTGAATCATTGTTTTGCATAAGCAGCTTGTCCACTCTTTGGAGCTAGCCAGATGATAATGCTACATGACTAATTCTAGGTTTCATAACTACTTCTGTGGAGTATTTATGCTACACTGCATTGGTTTCATTACTTGATTATAATCTGCAAAATCACAATATTATTTCTTTCCAGAAAATGATCTTATTCCTGGATTTGCAACACTTTTTGCCTGCCTGATACTGCAACTGGAACTGGGCATCCTCGTGGGAATTGGCTTGAATGTACTATTCATTCTTTATAATGTTGCACGCCCAAAAATAACAATTGAAACAAAGAAAGTAAGCATTTACAGTTTGAAATATATTGCCTTATCCTCATTTCACTTGGTAAAAGTAACCTAACAAACGTATTCAGACCAATACAAAACTTAAAACTGAATTCTGAGCTTCCAAAACTAATATCATACATTACTACACCTTTAATATTGACAGGAGAAAATTTCACAAAAGAGAATGTATGCAACATGACAACTGAAATTCTAGGTTATTCTAAATAAATTATCAAAAAACATGTATTTGAGTATAATTTTGGAATGAAGCACATGTTAATAAATGTAATTGAGAGATTCAAAAGGATATTGAGAAAGGTAATTTCTGTCTCACCACAGTTGGCTTATAACTAACACAGATAGGAACAGTGGGTGTATGACTCAGGAGTTAGGTTCTGAAGAAATTATTCAAGAACTGAATAATGTATCAATAAAAATCTGCAAAACAGGATACCCAGATGAACTGCTGTGCAGATTACTACATATCCGCTAAAAAGATTTCCATCATAGATGATCAACATGTCCACCCCATTAAATAAAGATATAGGAGAAAATTGGAATTTTTAGTCATTTTAACTAGGAATGAAAATATAAGTGTAAACAATGAATGTAATGTAATGATAACAACAAGAGCTGTAATAACTCTTAACATAGCTAAAAGTCACAGGAAATGAAGCAAAAGAGGTAGAAGAGATACTCAGTGTAATGATATGGAAGATGAAACCACTATAAAAGGAACACAAACACATGTCTTTTAGGCACATGAAGGTTAATGGGGCCATAAAATAGATGGATGCTCAGGATTTGGGATGTTAGAAAGGAAGGGATGAAAAAAGAAAAAATATGGTGTAAATGAAACTCTGGTACCTGACAACGCAAGATTTTATTGTAGATGGCATTTGCTCTCCAAAGTTCCAATTCAGTTTTACCAACTTCAATTTATTTCTGGAAAGTCTAACATTTTCTTCCATTTCCATGAACAGTCAAACTTTCATCTATTTGAAAAGTAACATGAGAGTATATTGTACACATAAAGTGATAACTCTTGCACTTTCTATAAGTACAGAAGCTTTTTTACATGAATAATTACTAGTAGCATTTTAACAGGTTAACAAGATTCTCATTAATGGTAAACTTTTCATTCATTTCAGACTGCAGAGGGCACTGACTACCTAGAGCTTACTCCGGATAGGTGTCTTATTTTTCCTTCTGTTGAATATGTACGCAACCTGGTGGTGAAGCAAAGCATGAGGAATGATATGCCTGTTGTAATCAACTGTTCACATATATTTGTATCAGACTACACTGCAGCCAAGGTAATAAATTATTTTATCCTTTCATTAGTACATTTCTGTGAACAAAAAGACACAGTTCAAGGCCTGAAATTAATTTATGCATGAGCTACAATCCACAGAGAGTGGGATAATAAATTAAAGCAGTAACCACATGAGGGCAAATGTACATAAATCCTCAAGCAATCTTGGAAGTGAGACATTAGATTCGCTTTGGTATCAATGTGTGAGCAGAAATTGTGGGTGACACACTTAGCACCATACCAGATACTGGTAATGTATTAGGTGCTGTTTATCTCCAATTTGTGTACAACAAATTAACCACACTACTGGAGAATATTATCCTTGCATAAATACAATACATGTGCAGGTTGCCAGTTGGGGAATCACCTCAGTTTCTGCACCCCACATGACAGTACCTAAAACAAATGTTTAATTCAAAAGGGGCAATGAAAAATGTATGAGAATAAATGGTAACCCCAATGAGTATCTCATGAGCTGAAAATGAAATTTCACTTGGGATAATTGTAAATTTACCAGGAGACAGCCTGGCTGGCCATGTATTACCTCCAGGGGGCAAAATTCTTTGTGGAACTGCCATGTAAAAGTGGCATAAATAGTACTTAACTTTTAAAACTATTAGTTTGTATTTTAGGGAGGAAAGAGGGACAAGCCAGGATAGGTTGGAATGGAGGGGCAGGTACCTCAAATCCCAGACTGAGCAGAGTGTACCTGGAACATCATGTTCCTAGGTTCCAGCCTGAGGAAGGCACTAACAATTGTGAGAGCTAATCATTGTTTTTGGTTATTTTTAAATCTGTCTGTTAGCAACACCTAAAATTTTGCTTTTGACACAGAAAAATTGCCCACCATGTGGGAACTCACAGTTCAGTTGCTGAACATGCTCATCACCAGGATATAACGAATCTATGTGCCTCAAGGAACCAGAGGCCACCTGAATCCTCCCACTCAGCTGTACTTTCCCTGTAAAGTTGTAAAGTTGAGATGGGAAATTGCACCCACTACATTCTTGCATATGACAAGCTATCTGGCTAAGCCTCTACTAACAGTCCTCCCTCTCCCAGTAATTGCGAGGCATGTTTTTTAAGTAAGGTCCATTTGAACATAAGAACACAATGAAAGGTTATTTCAAAAAAGTAAATTTATTTTCAGAAAGTACATATTTCACTCTATTTTTCGACATAGTTGCCATGCTTGTTCAAACACGTATCCTACCTCACAACCAATTTTAAAATACCCTCTTCACAAAAACTTACCACCTGCTCTGATAATCAAGAGTTCACTGCCATTTTCACGTCGTCATCATCACTGTAATGGTTGCCACTGAGGTGTTGTTTGAGGTGGAAGAAGAGATGGTAATCGCTCACCACAAGATCAGGACTGTAGGGTGGGTGGTCTAAAACTTCCCAGCCAAAACCATCAAATAAATCACAGGTCCGACCTGCAGTGTGAGGTCTTGCATTGTCATGGAGAAGGACAATTCCCTTTGTCAGCATTCTGCGTCTTTTGTTTTGAATCTCTCTGCATAGCTTTCTCAGGGATTGTCAGTATGCTTCTGCATTGATAGTTGTTCCTCGTTGCATGAAGTCGACCAACAAAACACCATGCCTATACCACAACACTGACGCCATTATTTTGCGCTGGGACAGAGTCTGTTTGGCCTTCACCTTTACAGGTAAGTTTGTGTGTGTCTCCATTCCATGCTCTGTTGCTTCAATTCAGGCGTGAAAAAACCCATGTTTCATCTCCAATTATGATCTGACTCAAGAAGCCATCACCTTCTTCATGATAATGAGTTGAGAACTTCATCACACACTCAAATCTTTGGTTTTTGTGGTCCTCTGTTAGGAGTTTCAGGACCCAATGGGAGCACAGTTTCCTAAACTTTAGGTGTTCAGAAAAAATGTTGTAAAGCACTGATCTTTACACATCAAGAAATTCATTTAAGAGACCTGTTATTGTGAAGTGCTTGTTCTCATGAATCCTCACTTGAACTGAAGCCACCAAATCATCTGTAATCAAAGAAGGGTGCCTGGAGTGGTCCTCATCATGTCACAGCCATCTTTAAATTCTCATACCCACTTACGCACTTTGCTTTCACTCATAACAGCATCACCATACACTACCCAAATCTGTCAACGAATTTCTGCAGCAGACAAGTTCCTTGCTGACAAAAACCGTATTACTGAGTGAACCTCACATGCAGTGGGCGAGTTGATAGTCTTAAACATTTTGAAAGCACAAAACAGAACTGTACAGGTTAGCTACAGAGCTGAAACTGAACACAGTTGTTCCCAAAGCATACCAGTACATGGCGCACATGCTTGTTGTGGTATGGGAGCGAACTACTAGTGTCTACAACAAAACAAACCTTACTTAAAAACCATGCCTCATACAATTTTCGAAACTTGGTTTCTGCTGGTAGTATTATTTTTCATTGTTGTAGTTTTTTATTTATTCCATAACTTGTTTAGCTTACTCTTTTTTGTTTTTTCTCCATCTGCTTTCTTTTTGGATCTTAATCACACTATGTAACCACTTCTTATCCTCTTTCTCATTCTGTCCTTCTGTCAGGTCAGAACTTCAGTTTGCTGATGCAGTGCTTATCATGGAACATTTTTTACCTCCTACTCTCAGAGATGACTCACTCTTTATCAGTTTCTCATCATCTTCTTCATAACAGGTGGGTTGCCTCATCTTCAAAACCTGTCCCTTCTTCCTCCCTGTGACAGGAACTAACTGTTCCAAAATCTAAGCAATAGTTTTTCTACATACTGTATATCAGGAATACTGAAATTTTGCCTTATGTAGATTAGTTCTGGCCAGCTTTTACAGTGATTTCCTAATCTAAATGAAATTGCAGTTGGCTTTACTTTTTCCATAATATAACTATGAGGGCTGTTTTTTTTTTTTCAACCTCTGATTGGCTGTAAATAAAAGTAAAATGTACAGAAAATAATAATTTTATTACCAAAAGTACAGTAAAGTCTTAACTTATTTTTCTACATAATCGCCAAAACAATTGAGGCACTTGTCATACCGTGACACAAGCTTTTCGATGCTTTCCTCGAAGAATGTTGCTGCCAGTGAGGACAGGTAAGTCTTGACGGCGTCCTGAAGTTATTCGTTAGTAGCGAAGCGCTGCCCACCTAACCATGACTTCAGTTCTCAGAACAGGTGATAATCACTTGGTGCTAGGTCTGGGCTGTACGGTGGATGATAAAAAACTTCCCATTTAAACTTTTTGCGGAGGTCTTTTGTCATGTTGGCGCTGTGTGGTCGGGCGCTGTCATAGATCAAAACAACACCAGACGAAAGCATTCCTCTGCATTTGTTTTGAATGGCTCTACGGAGATGATGTAAAGTTTCACAATAAACTTCCTTGGTTATTGTCATAGCTTGCTCCATGAAGTCTACCAGCAGCACTCGTTTATGGTCCCAAAACACAGTGGCCATTGTTTTTCTTTCCGTCAGTGAATGTTTAAACTTTTTTGGCATGCTTGGGGAAGCTGTGTGCAGCCACTGCTTTGATTGTTCCTTTGTTTCAAGATTGTCATAGAGGACCCACGTTTCATTGCCAGTAACAATCGACTTCAAAAACATGTTTCCCTCATTGGCATAACGTGTGAGAAATGATAATGCTGACGCTGTCCTTTGGTTTTGTGGTCAGTACTCAGCATTTTTGGGATCCAACGTGCACACAATTTCTGATAGCATAGGTCTTGAGTCACAATTGTGTACAAAGCAGACCTTGAAATGTCTGGAAATTCATCAGACAGTTCGCTAATTGTAAATCTTTGTTTGCATCTCACCACCTGATCAACACGGTCAACAAGGCCTACAGTGGTGACAGACTTGCGACCTTGTCCACCTTCATCATGGATGTCTGTTCGTCCTTCTTTAAATTTTCGACACCATTCCCGAACACTACCATCACTCATAACGTTGTTACCATACACGTTACTCATTCTGCGATGGATTTCCGCAGCCATACATCCTTCTGCTTGCAGAAAATGGATTACACTTCGTAACTCACATTTCGCAGGAGCATCGAGCGTAGCGGCCATGTTTACACGGACATAGCTCGGCTATGACTGACACACTGAAGCTGAAAACGGCAGAGGTTGTGGTGGAGGAGCTGCGCAATCACATGACGCACAGGTCTGGCCCCTCCCTACCTCTTACTTGCTTAGATGGACGATCGGAGGTTGAAAAAAAAACAGTCCTCACATTTATCTTTGTTTCCCAAATACTGCAAACTTTCATGTAATGTCTCACAGAGATTCAGTCAAGAACAATAAAGTTGTGCCCAGCTGTCCAATCATATACAAACTTTGCTATTCTGAACCATATCCATATTACTTGAGTTACTACAGTTTCACTACCACATCATTCACTGGGCATCATTATTCTCACCCACCTTCACAACTGCAGTTGCTAAGACACACGTATGCAGTAGTACTCAACTTGGAAGTGGTTGGTGTGAGTCATAGCATTGGAAAAATACTTGGAAGAAGTACTTAGCTGGCAAAATTCCAGAAAGTTCCAGATACTACCAACAGGCACATCTAAAATTGGAAAAAATACCTAGCGTTCACAACTGTTACTTCCTTCCCCAGTGCAGAATCCAGGAACTCGAGGTTCCAGTTGACCCTTTTCAGCCTCATCCTAAACCCCTGAAATGATTTCAATCAAATTTGGTACATATACATATATTTATTACAGTCTGGAAATAAGTACTGTAGGGGTAAGAACCACCAGTCTCCCATTCAGGTGAGTGTGATGATGTGGAGAGAGAAGGGAGGACTAACAGTTGGAAACACAGTGAGGGGGAAGGAGAAGATAACCACAGACAGGAGGATGAGCAGATGGACAGAGATAGGGGAGGGGGAAATGGATGGTTAGAGGGGAAGGGAGAAGGACAGAGAAAGGAAAGAAGAGAAGATGGGCAGACACAGGGGGAAGAAGAAACAGGCAGAGAGATGGGGGAGGAGGAGATGAACAGACATATGGGGAGGAGGAAATTGACAGAGAAAGCGAAGAGTAGGACATTGACAGAGAGAGGGGAGGAGGAGATCAGCAAAGAGAGGGGTAGGAGGAGCTTGACAAATAGAGGGGGAGGAAGAGATGGACTCGGATGGAGGATATGGATATGGACCGAGGGTGAAGGAGCAGATGGGCAGAGGGAGGAGGGGCAGATTGACAGAGAGAGGAGGGAGCAGGAGATGGATAGAGAGAGGGGCACAAGAAGACTGACAGAGAGTGGCTGATGGAAGAGGAGGATTAATAGAAGATTGGAATAAATACATACCTTGGCAACATTGGGTACGCAGATAGTCTTAAATAAAACTAATTTGAGTATGTGACTCTCTGGATGTGTTCTTATTCACACCACTGTTTTGGCTGCTGTTGCAAGTGCCATTCATCAGGGTGATGTATTTGGCCAGTACAATATAAAGATCTCATTTACTGGCATTCCATCCTGCTCTAGTGTTGATTGTTAATGAAGTCCATTTTCAATTCTGTGGGAGGAGTGGGAGGTGGGGTCAGTTCCCCTTTACTGAGAGTTATGGATTGATGGATGAGAAGCAGGTGAGCACAGTGACAAATTACTGTACTACTACCAAAGTACTTAAGGTGATGGAGACAATACCATGTTTACTGCCGTCCCCAATGAGGCTGCCTCATGAATGCTAGCAATAATGATCGATCCCTGGATTCCTACTTCTACCATAGAATCAAAATCAGGTTCAATAACATTTTTAACAATTTATACTACCAACATAATGAAATATCAGATCCTAATGTGCCAATGGATCAACAGTAAACACATCAACCTGACAAAACCCACATGCACCAATGACTGAAACATTAGTACACAAAGAACTCAGATGACATGGTCATTACCCAGGAAAGCTTTATTGAGGACAACAATGACCACACATGCCTTTACTGATATTTAAGCCATCAGCACATGTTTCATGAAGCATGAGGCAAGCATTCAGACTGGACAACACAGCAAGTCTGTGTGGCGGAACATCATATTGTGTGGAACGAAACTATTGTTTTCACAATCTTGAATATATCTCTGCAGCCATTTACCCTTAAGAGAAAGATACAAGGAATGCCTGGTGTTGTGAAATTATGGATGTTGCCTTCCACTGTCTTTTAGCTGTCAGATTGGATTTTTTGTGATCTATCAAAGGCTTTTGACTGTGTAAATCATGGAATACTTCTAGATAAGCTCAAGTGCTGTGGTATGAATGGGACAGTGCTCAAATGGTTTAAATCACACCTAACTCGAAGAGTGCAGAAAGTTGAAATAAACAGTTCACATTATATGTAAAAAACTGGTGATTTCTCAAACTGGGGAACCATCAAGAATGGGGTGCTGCAAGGTTCGGTCTTGGGTCCTCTGCTGTTCTTAATATATATTAATGACTTGCCATTCTATGTTCACGAAGATACAAAGCTGGTACTTTTTGCTGATGATACAAGTATAGCTATCACAGCTGACAGACAAGAATTAACTGGTGAAATTGTAAATGATGTTTTTCAGAAAATCATTAAGTGTTTCTCTGCATATGGGCTCTCATTAAACTTTGACAAAGCACAGTATATACAGTTCCACACAGTAAATGGAATGACTCCCATTAATAAATATAGACTTCGATCAGAAATTGGTAGCTAAGGTAGAATATTCAAAATTTCTAGGTGTATGCACTGATGAGGGGTTGAACTGGAAAAAACACACTGAAGATCTGCTGAAACGTTTGAGTTCAGCTACTTATGCTATTAGGGTCATTGCAAATTTTGGCGATATACATCTGAGTATATTAGCTTACCACACCTATTTTCATTCTCTGCTTTTGTATGGCATCATATTCTGGGGTAACTCATCATTGCGTAAAAGAGTGTTCGTTGCACAAAAGCGTGTAATCAGAATAATTGCTGGAGCTCATCCAAGATCATCCTGCAGACACTTATTTAAAGAGCTAGAAATCTTCACTGTAGCCTCACAATATGTATATTCACTTATGAAATTTGTTATTAACAATCCGAACGAATTCAAAAGTAATAGCAGTGTACATGGCTACAACACTAGGAGAAAGGATGATCTTCACTACTCAAAGTTAAATCTAACTTTGGCTCAGAAGGGGGTAAATTATGCTGCCACAAAAGTCTTTGGTCACTCACCTAATAGCATCAAAAGTCTAACAGATAGCCATATAGCATTTAAAAGGAAATTAAAAGAATTTCTTAATGGCAACTCCTTCTACTCATTAGATGAATTTTTGGATAAAGTAAGTGGGTAATTTCCCAACCCCCGCAAAAAAAATTAAAAATATTGAGTGTCATGTAATATTTTGTCTAATGTAATATCTTGTATAGACACCTTTTATTAACCTGACATGTTCCACATCATTACGAAGCGTCGTATTTATGATCTATGGAACAAGTACTAATCTAATCTAATCTAAGAGTAGTCAATTTCCAGACTGATAGTGGTTAAAAGACAACCTCTTTTAGTGTGGCAGTAATAGAGTCCTCCTCATTCATCAATGTGAAACAATAGAAATAGATATAAAAACTATGTCAATAAATGGCATCGCCTCCTTCTCACCCCTACCCTTGTCATCCATCCAATCAATCAAAAACTGAGCTCAGTAAGTTGCTTGATAACTGACATTTGGAGCTCAATGAAATCTCAATATATAAGATATTAATTTGGTATACGTCCACTCTAATGAAGACCTTTAAGAACAGCGAGAAAAATGTTGGTGAATATAATAGTGATACAATATGGTTGTGCACCCAGAAAAAGTTGTCACAAAAAATCGCAATTCTAATTATCAGTACCCATAAATAAGGAGGCATTATCAGATTGAGTGAAGTCCTCACAAGAAAAGTAAGAGACGTTATATACAAAGATTTGTATATTGAAATGTTCCATGTCAATGAGGGTCTCCATACTGTGTGACCATGGAAAAACAATGTATCTAATAATGCTTTTTACTTTATTTTTTCTTATAGAAACTGTGTCAAGTCTCAAGTTGCACAAGGCATATTCATAGGCATTTATGTGTGCCCCATACATATGCATGCATGCAAGAAAGTGCGCGTCATGCGCGCGCACACACACACACACACACACACACACACACACACACACAGCTTCCGTCATTACATCAATTTATTATGTTTAATTTTTCTTCAAGGACTGTAGCAGTAGACTATATTTTTCAGCAGGCTGTCAGAAAGTGCCACTTTATTGCAAATGTGTATATGCAACCCCAATTCAGTTATAACTGTCACACTGAATAGAAACTCAGAGTAAAATATATATGTTTCATTAGGACTTTGCTTTGATACATAAAATGATAAGAAATTGTGTGCTATATGCTGCCTGCTATGATCATCACAATAAATATGTTGTTGTAGCCTAAGGTGACAACATAATATAGCAGTTACCTCATCTCAGGGGAAAGGAAAATTTGGTTCATAATTACTTACAGGTGGTTGACTGCCTTACACTTGACTTTAGTAAGAGACAACAGCCACTTTTCTTCTATAAACTAAAGCCAAGCATAGTAAAGATGTTCCAAGGACTACATCCAACAGAATTTGTTGATTATCATGATGAGAATGAACTGGAGAGTCTTATCAGAGGTAAGATATACTTCTGTTACTACTTGTAATGTTTCTAGTTCTGTAACTATTTGTCTCTGTTTAATAGTCTTCAACACGTGTTTGAACAAGATGTTAAGCACATGTAAATTGATTACTTTAATTTGCTGCACTTTAAACATAGTTTTCCTTCCAGTATTTGGTAGGTTGCCTGCAATGGTTTCACACTGGGTGATGGGTGCAAGAGTTCCCTACACCAGAACTAATGAACTTATTGCTTTTTGTAGTATTTACATGTTTTGTGTTTCTAACTGTTATAATTTTCTATGCCTGTAAGTATGAAAAAGGCTCAAATCTGTGAATTAAATTATGTTTTGTTTCTCAGCCCACAATAAGTACCTGGATCCATGAAATGGTATTTCTGAACACAGTTTTGTCAGTAGTGGATGCCTACCACAAACAAGCTTACAAGAAACCTCTCCTTTGCCAATCTCTTCATCTCAATCTCAGGGTAGCACTTGTAACTTATGTCCTCAATTATTTGCTTGATTTATTCCACTCTCTGTCTTACTCTACAGTTTTTGCCCTCTACAGCCCCCTCTAGTACCATGGAAATCATTCCCTGATGTCTTAACAGATGTTCTGTCATCCTATCCCTTCTTGTCAGTGCTTTCCACACATTCCATTCCTCTCAAATTCTGCACAGAACCTCCTCATTCCTTACCTTACAGTACACATAATTTTCAACATTCATCTGTACCACCACATCTCAAATGCTTTGATTCTCTTCTATCCTGGTTTTCCCACAGTCCTTCTTTCACTACCGTACAATGCTGTGCTCCAAATGTACAGTCTCAAAAATGTCTTCTTCAAATTAAGGCCTGTGTTTGATACTAGTAGACTTCTCTTGGTCAGGAATTCCCTTTTTGCCATTGCTAGTCTGCTTTTGGTGTCCTCCTTGCTCCATTTGTCATTGGTTATTTTGCTGCCTAGGTAGTAGAATTCCTTAACTTCATCTGCTTCATGACCATCAGTCTTGATGTTAACTTTCTTGAGGTTATCCTTTCTGCTACCTCTTATTGCCTTCAACTTTCTTCAGTTTACTCTCAGTCCATATTCTGTACTCATTAAACTATTCATTCCATACAAAAGATCATGTTATTCTTTTTCAGTTTCACTTATGGTAGCAATGTTATCAGCAGATTGTATCGTTGATATCCTTTCACCTTAAATTTTAATTCCACTTCTGAACCTTACTCTTATTTCCATCATTGTTTTTTTTATGTACAGATTGAACAATAGGGGCAAGAGACTACACCCCTGTCTTACACCCATTTTGATCCCAGCACTTCATTCTTGGCCATCCTCTCTTATTATTCCCTCTTGTCTTATCTGTCTCTCCCTATAGCTTAACTCCATTTTTCTCAGAATTCTGAACATCTTGCACCATTTTACATTGTTGAACACTTTTTCCAGGTCAACATATCCTATGAACATGTTTTGATTTTTCTTTAATCTTGCTTACATTGCCAACCACAATGTTAGAATTCCCTCTCTGGCCCCTTTACTTTTCATAAAGCCAAACTGATCATCACCTAAAACATCCTCAATTTTCTTTTTCATACTTCTGTATATTACTCTTGTTAGCAACTTGGTTGCATGAGGTAGTAAGCTAACTGTGCGATAATTCTCACACTTGTCAGCTCTTGCAGTCTTCGGAATTGTGTGGATGATATTTTTCCAAAGTCAGATGGTATGTCATCAGACTCTTGTATTCTACACACCACAGTGAATAGTCATGCCACTTCCCCCAATGATTTTATAAATTCTGATGGAATGTTGTCTATGCCTTCTGCCTTATTTGATCTTAAGTTCTCCAAAGCTCTCTTAAATTCTGATTCTGATCATGGACCCCCTATCTCCTATCACATCAGGCAAATCTTCCCCCTCATAGAGGCCTTCAATGTACTCTTTCCACCTATCTGCTCTCTCCTCTGTATTTAACAGTGGAATTTCTGTTGCACTCTTAATGTTGCCACCCCTGTTTTTAATTTCAACAAAGGCTGTTTTGACTTTCCTATATGTTGAGTCAGTTTTTCTGACAATCATTTCTATTTTAATCTCTTCACATTTTTCATGTAGCAACTTCATCTTAGCTTCCCTCTACTTCCTATTTATTTCATTCCTCAATTAGTTGTAATTTCTGTATTCCTGGATTTCCCTGAATATTTTTGTATTTTCTTCTTTCATCAATCAACTGAAGTATTTCTTCTGTTACCCAAGGTTCCTTTGCAGTTGCCTTCTTTGTATCTATGTTTTTCTTTCCAACTTCTGTGACTGACCTTTTTAGAGACGTCCATTCCTCTTCACCTGTACTGCCTACTGAACTGTTTCCTATTGCTGTATAAATAGCCTCAGAGAAATTCAAGCTTATCTCATCATTTCCCAGTATTTCCATAGCCCACTTCTTAGCATATTGATTCTTCCTGACTAATCTCTTAAACTTCAATGTAATCTTCATCATTGCAACATTGTGTTCAGAGTTTGTATCTGCTCCTGGATATTCCTTACAATCCAGTATATGATTTTAGAATTTCTGTTGGCCCATAATATACTCTAACCGAAATCTTACTGCGTCACCTGCTCTTTTCCAAGTATATCTTCTCCTCTTGTGATTCTTGAACAGAGTATTTACCATTACTAGCTAAAATTTATAATAGAACTCAATTAGTCTTTCTCCTCTCTCATTCTTTGTCTCAAGCCCATATTCTTCTGTAACCTTTTCTCCTACTCCTCCCTTAGAACTGCATTCCAGTCCCCCATGACAATTAGATTTAAAACTCCTTTGTGTGCTGAAACTTACTTTCTTCTGTAAAGCCGAAGTACACAATTATCTATAACTACAACAGTGACAAATTCAATAGATAAACCAATGCACTCAGTTCCTCAAAAAAAAGCTGCATAGTATTTTCTCTGAAGTGATTTGTCAACTCAACACTGCAGGCTTTTATCACCCCCTTATGTTAATTTGGAACTGGTTCATTATTAATGAAGCAGTGATGTAATACTCAAAGTACTTGGAGCAAAAATCTCAATGGTACAAACAGATGTTAGGTGCTTCTCCTAACATTCTACACCTGGTCTCAAAGTTCCATTGTGACTGGCTTGGAAAGCCAGTCCTCTCACAAACTAACACCAGCCCACTGTGTTGAAAATGATGAACAAATACTGGTTTTAGACTTTAAATATGCTTATAAGAGCAATCTGCATAATTTTGCAGAAGTAAGGGCAGCAACAAATTACATGTTATGAATATAATGAAACAGTATACTCAGTTACTGTACCATTAATCTGTTATTGTCATAATTTCAATAATGAACAGTTTATAAGGATCTTACAGTGAGATTTTATCAGTATCTTGTCATGCATTTTTTCTGTAAATTGCCTATCATTCCACTAACTACAAGGCTCAGTTTATGTGTATTATGAAATGAATGAAATCTCAATATATAAGAGCTGAGTTTGGCACTCATTCATACTAATAAAGACCATTTAGAACAGTGACATTGATGTTGGTGATTATGACAGTGGTACAATGTGGTTGTGCACCCAGAAAAGTTGTCATGAAAACAACAATTCTAATTACCAGTACCTAAAAGTAATATGGCATCCTGTGACTGAGTAAAGTCCACACAAGAAAATGGAGAGAAGTTATCTAGAAAGATCTGTATTCTGACATGTTCCACATCAATGAGGATTTCCTCACTATGTGACCATGGAAACACAATGGCTCTAATCATACTTTTTATTTTATTTTTTCTTATAGATAATCTGTTAGTTTGTATTGGGGGTTGATTTGGGGGAGGAGACCAAACAGCGAGGTCATCTGTCTCATTGGATTAGGGTAGGATTGGGAAAGAAATCAGCCATGCCCTTTCAAAGGAACCATCATGGCATTTGTCTGAAGCAATTTAGGGAATTCACAGAAAACCTAAATCAGGATTACTGGACATGGGATTGAACTGTCATCCTCCCGAATGTGATTCCAGTGTGCTAACCACTGTGCCACCTCGCTCGATAATCTGTCAAGTCTCCAGTTACTCAGGATGTATTTGCAGGCATGTGTGTATGAGCCACAGGCATGCTGACACAAAAGTGCATGTGCATCTGCGCCCCCCCCCCCCCCCCCCAACAAACTTTCTCTCTCTCGCTCTCTCTCTCTGTTCTTTTGTTGCAGTATTATTTGTATTCCATGAAGGAGTTTCCCTCATTATGTTAATTCCTTATGTTCTCATTTTCATCGAGGATTGTAGCAGTATATTTGACAGCAAGTTGTCATGACTGTAGTAGTATATTTTTCAGCAACCTGTTAGGAAGTGCCACTTCAATGCAAATATGTACGTGTATTCCCAATTCAGCTATCATGTGTCACATTAACAATAAAATATTTATGGTTAATTAGGACTTGGTTTTTCCACTTGAAATGATAAGAAATATGTTCATCACAATAAATACGAGGTCTGTTCAAAAAATCCTGAAACATTCATAATTTTGTATGAGTGGTGTGTTGGAGCATTATGAGGTTGGCACCCCTGCACACACCTGTGTTTAATATGTAGCTGCTGGAATTTTCATTGTTGTATGTGTCAAACAGTATGTGAATTTTGAGATGGCAGAGTTTGAGAAGCAATGTGGCTGCATTAAATTTTGCGTGAAACTCAAGAAAGCTTTTACAGAGACACAACAAATGATGCAGAAAGCCTACAGTGATGAGTGCTTAAGCCGACCTTGATGTTAGGTATGGTTCACATGGTTTAAAAAATGGATGGATGGAAGTTAAAGATGACCCTCATTCAAGACACCCTTCGGCGTCTACCGATGATCCTCATGTCAGGAACATCAATGAAATTGTGCAGTCCAATCAAAGACTGTCTTTCTGAGAGATCGCAGAAGAATGCAACATTTCAATCAGATTGTGTCATGAAATCCTGACTCAGCTTCTTGGATTGCATCATCTTGCTACCTAGTTCATCCCATCCCTCATTACTCAAGAAAGGAAAGACCTTTGCCACACAATCTGTGAAGACCTTTTGGATCACACAAATGAGAATGAGATGTTCCTTAAGAGAATCAAAACTGGTAATGAGATGTGGGTCTATGGATATGATGTTGAAACCAATGTTCAATCTTCACAGTGGGTTGAGAAACGTTCTCCAAGACCATAAAAAGCTCAACAGATCAGGTCAAATGTCAAAGCAAGGCTGATAGTTTTCTTTGACTGAAGGATTAGTTTATCATGAATTCATACCACAGTGACAAACTGTTAATTGGTGGTATTATCAGGATCTGTTGCAATGCCTACAAGAAAATTTGTCAGAAGAAAACAGCCTGAAATGTGGTGAGATGACTTGTGGCTCTTGTATCATGAAAATGCACCCACACATTCATCCTTGTTGGTGCATGAGTATTGCACAAAAAACAAAATCACTGTGCTGCCTCATCCTTTGTACACTCTAGACCTAGCCCCTTCCAACTTCTTTTTTTATTTCCAAAGTTGAGGAGCCTGTTGAAAGGATGAAGACTTGCAATGATAGATGAGATAAAAGAAAATTTGCAAACGGCACTTCATGCAGTCCAGCAAGAGAAATACCAAGACTGCTTCCAGAAGTGAAAACAGGATTGGAAATATTGTATCAGTTGTGGTGGAGAGTATTTTGAAGGAGGCTATGCACAACAAGTCAAAGGTAAGCATATAAAAATAAAAATGTTGTGGATAAAGATCCAGGATTTTCTGAACAGACCTCAAATGTTGTTGTAGCATAACGTGATAACACATGAGTGACGTCACCTCAGGAGGAAAGAGAATTTAGTTATTAATTACTTACAGGTGATTCCCTACATATGACTTCAGTAAGTGACAACAACCACTTTCCTTCTGTTAACCAAAGATCAGCATAGAGAAAATGCTCCAAACAGAATTTGTTGTTTATCATGAGGAGAATGAACCAGAGGGCCTTATCGGAGGTAAGATCCACTTCCATTACTATTTTTAATTTTTTCAGTTCTTTAACTGTTTGTGTCTGGTTAATACCATTCCACATATGTATCTGAGCAGGATTTTAAGCAGATGTAAATTGTTTAGTCTAGTTTGCTATGCTTTAAACATAGTTTTTATTCCAGTATTTGGGAGGCTCCCTGCCGCCGTTGGATAAGCAGCTGAGCAGCAAGTCGTATACTCCTAGCTCACTCATTTGTTACATAGTTTAATTCTTAACTTCTTTGCGTGTTTTTGGTACTTGCATTGTTTAATTCATAAATTTCGGGCGTATAATAGTATTTGAGAGTTGTAGCATCGCATTTTAGTACCTGAATAGTGTAAATTCGCGTAGTCGTTTGTCTTCTGTTTTTGTTTTGAACAGCCAGTGTCGGTTGATCACAGTCAGTGTGTTCCCTGCTGCCGTTGGATAAGCAGCTGAGCAGCAAGTCGTATACTCCTAGCTCACTCATTTGTTACATAGTTTAATTCTTAATTTCTTTGCGTCTTTTTGGTACTTGCATTGTTTAATTCATAAATTTCGGGCGTATTATAGTATTTGAGAGTGTAGCATCGCATTTTAGTACCTGAATAGTGTAATTTCGCGTAGTCTCCTTCTGCCACCGAGCAGTGTCAGCAGTGCGCAAGTAGCAGCATTACTGCATTTACTAGGCAATCTTGTATTTTAATAACCGTTTAAATTTTGTTGATTTGTTTGCGCTCTCTGTAGATTAGTTCAGACGTTCTTTGCAAAACAGTTTTTAGCATGGATAGGGACTGCATCTGCTGTGTTCGGATGCAGGCTGAGTTGGCATCCCTTCGCTCCCAGCTTCAGGCAGTGTTGGCTTGTGTCACACAGCTTGAGGCTGTTGCCAATGGGCATCACTGTTGGGGTCCGGATGGGGGTTTGTCGGGGACGGCCAGCTCGTCCCACGCATCCCTTGATCGGAGTACGACTGTGGTTGCCCGGGATACTGCTCGCATTGAGGCTGATCCCTCACCTGTGGTAGAGTGGGAGGTCGTCTCAAGGTGTGGCAGGGGGCGAAAGACATTCCGGAGGGTTGAACGGAAAGCCTCTCCAGTTTGTCTGACGAACCGGTTTCAGGCTCTGTCTCAGGCTGATACTGATCTTCGGCCTGACATGGCTGCTTGTCCTGTTCCAGAGGTTGCCCCTCAGTCTGAAAGATCCGGGCAGTCGCAGAGGGTGGGCTTACTGGTAGTTGGGAGCTCCAACGTCAGGCGCGTAATGGGGCCCCTTAGGGAAATGGCAGCAAGAGAGGGGAAGAAAACCAATGTGCACTCCATGTGCATACCGGGGGGAGTCATTCCAGATGTGGAAAGGGTCCTTCCGGATGCCATGAAGGGTACAGGGTGCACCCATCTGCAGGTGGTCGCTCATGTCGGCACCAATGATGTGTGTCGCTATGGATCGGAGGAAATCCTCTCTGGCTTCCGGCGGCTATCTGATTTGGTGAAGACTGCCAGTCTCGCTAGCGGGATGAAAGCAGAGCTCACCATCTGCAGCATCGTCGACAGGACTGACTGCGGACCTTTGGTACAGAGCCGAGTAGAGGGTCTGAATCAGAGGCTGAGACGGTTCTGCGACCGTGTGGGCTGCAGATTCCTCGACTTGCGCCATAGGGTGGTGGGGTTTCGGGTTCCGCTGGATAGGTCAGGAGTCCACTACATGCAACAAGCGGCTACACGGGTAGCAGGGGTTGTGTGGCGTGGGCTGGGCGGTTTTTTAGGTTAGATGGCCTTGGGCAAGTACAGAAAGGGCAACAGCCTCAACGGGTGCGGGGCAAAGTCAGGACATGCGGGGACCAAGCAGCAATCGGTATTGTAATTGTCAACTGTCAAAGCTGCGTTGGTAAAGTACCAGAACTTCAAGCGCTGATAGAAAGCACCGAAGCTGAAATCGTTATAGGCACAGAAAGCTGGCTTAAGCCAGAGATAAATTCTGCCGAAATTTTTACAAAGGTACAGACGGTGTTTAGAAAGGATAGATTGCATGCAACCGGTGGTGGAGTGTTCGTCGCTGTTAGTAGTAGTTTATCCTGTAGTGAAGTAGAAGTGGATAGTTCCTGTGAATTATTATGGGTGGAGGTTACACTCAACAACCGAACTAGGTTAATAATTGGCTCCTTTTACCGACCTCCCGACTCAGCAGCATTAGTGGCAGAACAACTGAGAGAAAATTTGGAATACATTTCACATAAATTTTCTCAGCATGTTATAGTCTTAGGTGGAGATTTCAATTTACCAGATATAGACTGGGACACTCAGATGTTTAGGACGGGTGGTAGGGACAGAGCATCGAGTGACATTATACTGAGTGCACTATCCGAAAATTACCTCAAGCAATTAAACAGAGAACCGATTCGTGGAGATAACATCTTGGACCTACTGATAACAAACAGACCCGAACTTTTCGACTCTGTATGTACAGAACAGGGATTCAGTGATCATAAGGCCGTTGCAGCATCCCTGAATATGGAAGTTAATAGGAATATAAAAAAAGGGAGGAAGGTTTATCTGTTTAGCAAGAGTAATAGAAGGCAGATTTCAGACTACCTAACAGATCAAAACGAAAATTTATGTTCCAACACTGACAATGTTGAGTGTTTATGGAAAAAGTTCAAGGCAATCATAAAATGCGTTTTAGACAGGTACGTGCCGAGTAAAACTGTGAGGGATGGGAAAAACCCACCATGGTACAACAACAAAGTTAGGAAACTACTGCAAAAGCAAAGAGAGCTCCACTCCAAGTTTAAACGCAGCCAAAACCTCTCAGACAAACAGAAGCTAAACGATGTCAAAGTTAGCGTAAGGAGGGCTATGCATGAAGCGTTCAGTGAATTCGAAAGTAAAATTCTATGTACCGACTTGACAGAAAATCCTAGGATGTTCTGGTCTTACGTTAAATCAGTAAGTGACTCGAAACAGCATATCCAGACACTACGGGATGATGATGGCATTGAAACAGAGGATGACACGCGTAAAGCTGAAATACTAAACACCTTTTTCCAAAGCTGTTTCACAGAGGAAGACCGCACTGCAGTTCCTTCTCTAAATCCTCGCACAAACGAAAAAATGGCTGACATCGAAATAAGTGTCCAAGTAATAGAAAAGCAACTGGAATCACTCAATAGAGGAAAGTCCACTGGACCTGACGGGATACCAATTCGATTCTACACAGAGTACGCGAAAGAACTTGCCCCCCTTCTAACAGCCGTGTACCGCAAGTCTCTAGAGAAACGGAGGGTTCCAAATGATTGGAAAAGAGCACAGATAGTCCCAGTCTTCAAGAATGGTCGTCGAGCAGATGCGCAAAACTATAGACCTATATCTCTGATGTCGATCTGTTGTAGAATTTTAGAACATGTTTTTTGCTCGAGTATCATGTCGTTTTTGGAAACCCAGAATCTACTATGTAGGAATCAACATGGATTCCGGAAACAGCGATCGTGTGAGACCCAACTCGCTTTATTTGTTCATGAGACCCAGAAAATATTAGATACAGGCTCCCAGGTAGATGCTATTTTTCTTGACTTCCGGAAGGCGTTCGATACAGTTCCACACTGTCGCCTGATAAACAAAGTAAGAGCCTACGGAATATCAGACCAGCTGTGTGGCTGGATTGAAGAGTTTTTAGCAAACAGAACACAGCATGTTGTTATCAATGGAGAGACGTCTACAGACGTTAAAGTAACCTCTGGCGTGCCACAGGGGAGTGTTATGGGACCATTCCTTTTCACAATATATATAAATGACCTAGTAGATAGTGTCGGAAGTTCCATGCGGCTTTTCGCGGATGATGCTGTAGTATACAGAGAAGTTGCAGCATTAGAAAATTGTAGCAAAATGCAGGAAGATCTGCAGCGGATAGGCACTTGGTGCAGGCAGTGGCAACTGACCCTTAACATAGACAGATGTAATGTATTGCAAATACATAGAGAGAAGGATCCTTTATTATATGATTATATGATAGCGGAACAAACACTAGTAGCAGTTACTTCTGTAAAATATCTGGGAGTATGCGTGCGGAACGATTTGAAGTGGAATGATCATATAAAATTAATTGTTGGTAAGGCGGGTACCAGGTTGAGGTTCATTGGGAGAGTGCTTAGAAAATGTAGTCCATCAACAAAGGAGGTGGCTTACAAAACACTTGTTCGACCTATACTTGAGTATTGCTCATCAGTGTGGGATCCGTACCAGATCAGTCTGACAGAGGAGATAGAGAAGATCCAAAGAAGAGCGGCGCGTTTCATCACAGGGTCATTTTGTAACCGTGATAGCGTTACAGAGATGTTTAATAAACTCAAGTGGCAGACTCTGCAAGAGAGGCGCTCTGCATCGCGGTGTAGCTTGCTCGCCAGGTTTCGAGAGGGTGCGTTTCTGGATGAGGTATCGAATATATTGCTTCCCCCTACTTATACCTCCCGAGGAGATCACGAATGTAAAATTAGAGAGATTAGTGCGCGCACGGAGGCTTACAGGCAGTCGTTCTTCCCGCGAACCATACACGACTGGAACAGGAAAGGGAGGTAATGACAGTGGCACGTAAAGTGCCCTCCGCCACACACCGTTGGGTGGCTTGCGGAGTATAAATGTAGATGTAGATGTAGGCTGACTGCAGTGATTTCTCACTGAGTGATGGGTGCAAGAGTTCCCTACACCAGGACAATGTATACTTATTGTTTAGGGGCCAGTTCTTCCTCTTTTTGTAATATTTCTTGTTGTGTATTTTTAACTGTTATAACTGATTTATTGGAGATTTGAAATATTCCCTGTCTCTGCAAGTATGAAAAAACCTCAAATCAGTGAATTAATCTATGTTTTGTTTCACAGCACACAAAAAGGACATGGCTACACAAAATGGTATTTCTGAAGCCAGTTTTGTTAGCAGTGGATGATTACCACAAAGAAGCCTACAACAATCATCATGAACTTGAAAATGGTGGTTCCTCAAGTGCAAATGATTTAACATGAATCAGTATAATACTTCAGCAAATGAGATTATCAAAATGTGTGCCATAACTGAAGACATATTTATATTAGTGCTAGTGCAATACATAGCAACTGATTTTCAACACAACTGAGGCAAGGACTAAAGATGATATTAGGTGGTAGTATGTATGAAGCTGAAAACCAGTCAATACATTTACTTTCTTCTGAAAAGCCTAAGGACAAAACTATCTACAATTACCACAGTGGAAAAATCAGTAGATAAACTAAATGTGATATGCACTTAGTTTCCCCAAATAGAAAGCTGCAGAGTATTTGATTTGAATTAATTTGTCAAAACAACACTGCAGATTTTTATGACCCCTTATGTTAATTTGGGACTGGTTCATTATTAATGAAACAGTGATGTAATACTCAAAGTATATGGAGCAAAAATCTCAATGGTACAAGCAGATGCTAGATGCTTCTCCTAACATTTGGGTTCAAACTAAGCCTGCTCTCAAAGTATTATTGTGGCTGGCTTGGAAAGCCAGTTACAAGATGGTGAAACTCTCACAAGCCAAAATCAGCCCATTATCCTGAAAATGATGAACAAATACTGGTTTAGAATTTTAGATATATCTATAATAGAAATCTGCATGTTCTGCAGAAGTAAATGCAGTGATGAACTGCTTGTTATGGATTTAATGAAATAGTATACTCAGATACTGTATCATTAACCTGTTATTGTCATAACTACAACAATGAACAGTTTATAAGGACATTTCATGAGTTTTTATCAGTATCTTGTCATGCATCCTTGCTGGAAGTTGCCTATTGTTCTACTAACTACAAGGCTTGGATCACGTGTATTATAAACAGATTCACATGGTCAGACATTGTGTGCTGAACAACTATGGCCTTCTGTGAGGGAAAGTAAGTCCAAGACTTAGCATGTTCTTACTTTATGCAAAGCAGCTGAGATGCAGAATTGTCTCCTTTTCTGTTCAGTATATTCTGGTGATTATACACAACTTCCTCTTTAAGGCCACTGTGATTCATTTTTTCAATAGTGTAAGGTTTTCAGCTGTGTAACCAGGGTTACTGCAGAAAACATAAAATTAATATTTCTTTTCTCTGGGATATGTAGCCCTATTGTTAACTAGCTTTCAAATTTACATTAGTTAACAGGGGAGTATAAAGTTTTTGATAAGTAATATAACGATTTCACATTGCTGCATTACTGATTATTTTAGTTGACTGTCTCTCAAGTACCAGTGTAGGACATATTTCAAATTAATTGTTCTTGCACTGTCATATTACAGTGTTAAAAACAAATCTTCTGTTAAATGTTTCTGATTTTGAAAAGATAGAGTGGTAGTGTATTATCTACCACTGGAGAAAAGGGAGATCACTGCTTCAGAAGGCAAAGAGAGTTAGTATGCTGTGTAAGCTTGTAATGATTACATGAGTTATGTAATATGTGCTCAGTAATAAATAGTGTGGAAAATGAATCTCCATAGTGTATCACTATTCTGCTATCACACGTCTGTTACCCCATTTCCCACAGGGGTGAGCCCAAACTTCCGTGTCGAGCTACGATTTTGCTGTTAAGTTGAAAATCTACCACATTGGTTACACCATCGAGAATGATGCTACTATAAATGGCACAATCTTACCGTTTCTTTGGCAATGTCGAAAATATCTCTCAACAAATTCTCATGAATTCCATGAATGTTGAGTCTGCAAAATTGCTAAATATCTACCAAGGCTTGGAAAATACAACAGTGCCAAACAACGTAGTGATAATGCCTTCACTGTTTGCCACATATTTGGACTAACCTTGCATCATGGCCAATGTCAAGCAATAAACTGTGCCATGACAAGTGTTGAATTTACCAAATGACTTTATGATAAACATTCCAGATTTGACACTGAGTGAATCTATTCTAGGTACTTCACACAAAATTGCAGCAGAGAATCACATTAGACCACAAAAAATTTGTGCATGTGGGGTGGTACACCCCACCAATTACAGCCACACCAGGTCTCTCTGTCCATCATCACCCCTGTCATCTAGTTCCTCACAAAATTAAAGTGGCTAAAGCTGCAGTCTATGAACTTTTGTAAGCTGTCATATTCAGGCCATCAGACAGTGCTTGGTCCTCTCCCATTAAACCAGTTCACAAGAAGAGCAGTACTTGGCATCTATGTATGGCTACTGCTACCTCAATGCACATACACTCATTGACAGCTGAAGTTGCATCATTTTTCTCACATCCTGACTGGGGAAAAAATTTTCGGTGTCGTTGAATGCAAATTCTGATGGCAGCAGAAGCCATATCAAAAACTGTCATAATCATACCATTTGGTCTCTCTGAGTGCCTCTACATGCTGTGTGGACTAAAATATGTGGCACAGACATGGCAAAGATTTATTAACAATGTACTGTTGAATTTGCACTTTTGTTATGCCTGTCCACATGAAGTCATAATCTTTCTGCAAAACAAGCAAGACCAAGATGACCCCCTATGTATCATCCTTGATAAGCTGGACTGTCACAGGGATGACAAGTAGCAACCTCGGCAACCCCACATGACCTTTGTCAGACACCACATTGATGCATATGGGGTGTGTCCTACTGCTGAGAAAACTTAAGAAATATGCCTCCTCCCACATCCTAACAACTGCCAAGAGCTCCAATGGTTAACATTACATATTGTCAATGATAGTTTGCATGACAAACTGGATGGAGGCCACACCCATTTCCAGCATATCAGCAGAGACAGTAACAAAAATGTTCTTGAAAAGCTGGAGTGCAAGATACAGCTTCCTGGCCTCCTTAACATCAAACAAGGGTTGGGAGTTTGAGTCCCAACTATTCAATGACTTACACCGCCTGTACCAATGCCACTAGTTCTACACAACCGCCTACCACTGCCAAATCAATGGCCTCATGGAACAGTGGCATTGGAAGATGGAAGTTACTCTTCTGTGCCCCTCAGAATTATGGGTGGAGTATCTTCATGTGTTCTTCTGGGCATTTGCATAGCACATAAAAATGACCTTGATGTGTCACTCATCGAAATACTATACGATGAACCCATCACCATACCTGCTGAGTTCGTGGTGCATGAAACAGTCCCCACAGACCAGTACTTACCAGACTTAATCGCGTACTTGCCCATGCATATACAAAGCATCCATGCTCCACTCACCTCCCATCACATGACGAAGCGAATTTTTATTCATTAAGACCACATTAGATCCACCATTTATAGGACTAATACATGTGTTGAAATCAGATACATACACTTTTTATACCAAAATTGCTGAAAGACAAGAAACAGAGTTGGTGAACCAGCTTAAACTGGCATGGACGTTAGTACACCTGTCACAGCAGACACTGCCCTCCCCACTATCTTCTATGCACCCAATAATCAATTTACAAATGCCTACGAATCTCCACAATTTTCTGCCTGACAACATATCTGTCAGGTTATGCAATACTAACCTTATGACTACTGCTACCTACATGGACAGGTGGTCAGGTGCAAGCACCGTCACACGCAGTTTTGTGCACAGCACTCCTGTCCTTCCAGAAGTTGAAACGTCAGGACTCATCTCCTATTTTTCAGCAGAGGTTCACTTACACTGACAAAGGCCCCACAACACCTCCTGTGGATGTATAAATGCCAGACAAACTGCCAACATGCCTCCCTCTTCAAATACCACCATTGAGCCAGCAACAATTAAAGACACTGCTGAGAGTACATCCTTATCAGCTGACAGTGCCAGCAGCAACCTGTTAGCTGCACTACTGATGCTGCAGGTTTTGCACCTTGCTGACTACAATGTGTCTTCCATCACATCCACCATCACACAGCTGTCTACATCACTTCTGATAGCATCTCCTCATATGTTCCACCCTATGGGGAGATGTGTCTCTGTGGTGGTGTACCATCTCTGATTGGAGAAAAGGAAGATCGCTGCTCCAGGAGGCAAAGAGAGTTGGAATGCTCTGTATGCTTGTAATGATTACTCGAATTATGTATATTGTGTTCAGTAATAAACAGTGTGGAAATTGTATCTCTACAGTGTGTCACTATTCTGCTATCACACCTCTGGTGCCCCTTTTCCTACATTAGTTCTGATATTTAATTTTTACGCTGGCAGATAAATAAATTATTTATCACAATAAGAGTCTACCTTTTTTTCTCATTTTTAAATTTTTTTTAAATACCTTGTATATGTTTAAATATCCTGTGCAAAAAATCATTATATTGTTTTAAATGGTGCATGACAAACATTGTCCAAGATCAAATTATGTCAATCAAGACAATTTTTGAGTTTTAACTCATCTTTTAGTGGTGCAGTACAGTTATATGTTCACCATTACGAATATATACTGATGATGCAAAACATCATGATCACCAGCTTAATAGCATGTTGGTCAGTCTTTGGAACACAATACAGCAGTGATTCTACATGGCATGCATTTGACAGGTCCTTGGTAGGTTTCCAGAGGTATGTGGCACCAGAAGTCTACACACAGATCATGCAATTCCTGTAAATTATGGGTCAGTTGTTTGTGGGTGTGGAACTGATGCCCAGTAATGTCCCAGATGATTTCCATCAGGTTTATATTGGGAAAATATGGTTGCTTCAAACCACAGCAGCATAATTCTGGCCTTGTGACATGGACAGTTATTTGACTGGAGGATGTCACTGTCATCAGGGAAGGCATTAAACATGAGAAATGCAGGTGATCTACAATAATGTTCTCGTAGTCCATAGCTGTCACGGTGTCTTCAATTACTACCACAGGTCTTGTGTAAGTCCACATTAATGTTCTGCAATAACTTAATAATGTCCTCACTGGTCTGTGCCAGTGATGCAGTGCACACTTCAAACTGCCATTCCGTCAGATGGCATTCCAGGCACAGCAATTGACATGAATGGTATGATCCAAAACAATTGTGCCTGCACCAGGATTGTACTATCACCAGATCTGCCACACATCACTGCTTGCCCTGCTTTTCAGAATGACCAAGCTGCTTACCTCCACATTCTGTGATAACATGTGGGCATTCGATACCTTGTGTCCTACTTCGGATTTCACCATCCAACCATTTTCCATAGGTGCTCATTACAGTAGCATATGAAGAGCCAACTGACTTCACCAATTCTGAGATCTTTGTGCCACAAAAATCTGCCCTTTGTCGAAGTTGCTTATATATGTGGATTTGTAAATCGGCTGCCCATATCATTGCTAGAATGATTCCCCATTTGTCTCTACACCATATACATACTTTCCTTGGCTTATCACGTTCCTGCAACAATGCCAGGCATTATTCAGTGTGAGATAATGTTTAGTTTCTTCAGTGTATAACTGTATTACAGGAGCTCAAGATGGATGAGAACTCAAAACATGTATTGCCTTAAATAAAGCTATTAACATAGGTGGCTGGCTGCAACATTTTTTCTTCAAGTAGTTTAATCTACAGCCTTGGAGCTAAACTGCATTTATCATAGATAATTTAATATCATCATTTCCAATGCAGTGAAATAATTCTTAGGCCACTGAATTTGTTGAGCGACTTTTCATTTATGATGAAAGACTTCCATTTTCAAATGCTCTTGATCATTGTGAGACAGAATCTAACGTGCACAAATAAGTTTTAAAGAGTTATACATGAGCTGCTATAGGCACTTCTTGCTGTAGAGCTTCAATATGTGTCCAGATGCGAGCACTAGGTCATTGTTTCTTCTCCTCGCAGTGTTTTCAGGGCATAAAACATGTTACTTTAGTGTAAATGTTTCCTGTTCTTCATAAATCTCATACTGCTAGGCAAATCAGTCAGTAGCATAAAATTTGCAGCTAAGCAGTGGAGACACATGAAGTGCAGCCTACAGTTTATAAAGAGGTGGATTATAAGATTCATTAGCTGAGGAGATAATGTGAGCAACATTAAGATTATGAAATTCTTATGTACTGGAAAGGAATGCCTGAAATCTAGACACATTCAAGAAATGCAAACCACTGAGCAGCAGGCAGTGGTGAGTTTGTGTGTCTCTGGGCAGAAGGTGAAAGAGGGAATGGGATGCATGGTTGGTTCCTTATGCCGTAGCAAGAGGTACAAGGTGCAACACTGTATTCATAATACCTCTGATTAAGCACAAGGTGCCTCTCCTGTTGGGCTAGTGGCTGACATCCTGTCCAAATAGGACAAGTGCAGAGGGTGAGTTTGCCAGTAATTGGGAGCTTGAGTGTTAGACAGGTAAAGGAGCCTCTCAGGGAAATAGTATGCAGGGCAGGAAAGAATACAAGTGTGCAGTTGTTTGTGATTTGAAAGAGGTCCTGCCAGTAGACCGGCTGCAACTAGCTGCAAGTAATGCTGCATGTCGGCATGAAAAATGCCTCCTGCTTGGGTTCTGAGGTCATCCTCAGTTTGTTGTAGTGGATGGCTGATTTGGTGAAGACAACTAGCATCACATGTGGGGCACAGGCTAAGCTTACTATTTGTAGCATCATACCCAGGGCTGATTGTGGTCCTCTGATTTCGAGCACAATGGAAGCTCTCAACTAGAGGCTCAGATGGCTCTGTGGTGGTAATGGGTGAAAATTTCATGACTTCCACTATTAGGTGCTGAATTTCAAGGTTCTCTTTATTGGTCAGGTGTGCACTACATGCAGGAAGTGGCTACAAGAGTAGAGGAGTACACGTAGCACGGACATGGGGATTTTTTAGATTAGAGAAACTCCCCTTGGAATCAGAGATGAACTGCCTGACAATACTGAAGTTACATCAGCCACAATGTTTGTCCTTGCAGATCAGATATAGAAAACACTAACATGATATTAATAAACTATGGAGCATCCAAGGAAAGATCACAGAATTGGCATCACTTGGTAAACATTATAATGCTCAGATAGTACACACAACAAACAACGTTTTACATCACCCCAGTTCCCAGAACTACTGAAGATAGACATTGACTGTGGATATTGTATCACAGACACAGTCTCTTTGACTGTGCAGAGATGTCACTAAACCTACCCAAAGATGTAAACAACCACACATAAGCAACACTTATTAGATGGAGGGGGTCCAACAGCCAATCAGTTCCAGTCACTCCACAAGGAAGGAGGTACACGGCTCATGTTGTCTGTAGTACAACCATGCGTAGACGGCAATACCATGGTTCGATCATGTCCGCATTGTTACTTTGTGCCAGGAAGGGCTCTCAACATGGGAAGTGTCCAGGCGTCTCGGAGTGAACCAAAGCGATGTTGTTCAGACATGGAGGAGATACAGAGAGACAGGAACTGTCAATGACATGCCTTGCTAAGGCCACCCTAGGGCTACTACTGCAGTGGATGACTGCTACCTATGGATTATGCCTCAGAGGAACCCTGACAGGAACACCACCATGTTGAATAATGTTTTTTGTGCAGCCACATGATGCCACATTATGACTCAAATTGTGCACAATAGGCTGCATGATGCGCAAATTAACTCCTGACTTCCATGGCAAGATCCATCTTTGCAACCACAACGCCATGCAGCATGATACAGATGAGCCTAACAACATGCTGAATGGACCGCTCACGATAGGAATCATGTTCTCTTCACCAATGAGTGTTGCATATGTCTTCAATCAGACAAATGTTGGAGACATGTCTGGAGGCAATGTGGTCACACTGAATGCCTTATACACACTGTCCAGCAAGTGCAGCACAGTGGAGGTTCCCTGCTGTTTTAGGGTGGCATTATGTGGGGCCGACATACACTGCTGGTGGTCATGGAAGGTGCTGTAATGGCTGTACGATACATGAATGCCATCCTCCAACCAATAGTGCATCCATATCAGCAGCATATTGGCAAGGCATTTGTCTTCATGGACAACAACTCGTGCCCCCATAGTGCACAACTTGTGAATTACTTCCTTCAGGAAAACGACATCACTCAACCAGGCATGAACCCTATTGAACAAGCCTGGGATGTGAGACTTGAGTTTCTCCTGGTGTATACAACTTTCAAATAACTTCTGGGAATTCAGCCAGGTAACACTTTCAGCGACCGCCGATATTTCGGCGGGAGAACACCCAGCCATTTTCAAGGCAAACTGCAACGGACAGGCGGCGTACATGCAAACTTAATACCTCGGTTCTCGGACCCAAGCAGGAAAGATAACACACACACATTGAACACTAGTGCCACCAAAAATGGCCAAAGTCAGAGCTATCGATAGTGAGACTATGAATTCGCAGGTGAGGTAGCATTGAGTCTGTCCCTCTGTTTCTCGACAAGGGAGAGAGCCGGATTCCAAACAGAGTTTAAACAGAAACCTCCATCCCTGTTAACAAGGTTGCTCGCTAATTTAATCTCAACTGCCTCCCGAATCACACTGTCCCAATAGCTGGACGTGCATGCCAATATCTCGGTGTTATTATATAACATGGGGTGACCAGTATCCAAGCAATGTTCGGCAAACAGAGGGACAGACTCAATGCTACCTCACCTGCGAATTCATAGTCTCACTATCGATAGCTCTGACTTTGGCCATTTTTGGTGGCACTAGTGTTCAATGTGTGTGTGTTATCTTTCCTGCTTGGGTCCGAGAACCGAGGTATTAAGTTTGCATGTACGCCGCCTGTCCGTTGCAGTTTGCCTTGAAAATGGCGGGGTGTTCTCCCGCCGAAATATCGGCGGTCGATGAAAGTGTTACCTGGCTGAATTCCCGGAAGTTATTTGAAAGTTGTATACGCCAGGAGAAACTCAGGTCTCACATTGTTTACCTCTATGGGGAGGAAATGTATCGGTGTTTACGTAAGTTGGATAAACTTCGTAGCTGTCGAGTTAGACTGCAAGGGGTTTTTTCGTTTTATTGAGGTGTCGTGATGAAAATCATGTCCCAACATTTGCTAAGGTTGTGCACCATATTAATTCTCCTGCCGCCAATCGAATTAAGCAACGTGCTGGCATGGCTCTTGTTCGCGAAAGGATTCATTTTACTCGTCGACGTTTGGATTCTGTTTCCAAAGAATTGTATCATTTTCATTTAATGGTTGCATCTGAAGTGTCTGATTTCACTTGGGATTGGTTGGACGGTGCCTCATGGACCCAAGCTGACTGGGAGTACAACTCCGTTACTGCCCGGCATTAGGCAAAGTTTGAACGTTTTCATCGCGCGGAGTCGGATGTTATATCTCGACGTTCTGTGATAAATCTCACAGAGAAATCTTTTGACGACGCAACCTTATCCGTGCTAGGGAAGGAATTAAATTTTGCACCCACTCCAAAGAATTTGCCGGTAGTTGATTTTATTAGTTCAATTGAACAGGCAGTTTGCAAACTACCTCCTGACGCTGCAGAGGAAGTTAGGAGGGAGGCATGCCGTGTTTTGACTAGGGCTCGTCCACCCAAGAGTAATGTAACAGCAGCAGAGAGGGCTGCTTTACGCTCTCTCAAAGTTGATCCCAGTATTGTTATTTTACCTGCTGACAAGGGCAATGCCACCGTTGTTTTAAATAAACATGATTATGTACAAAAGATGCAACGTTTACTATCTGATTCAACGTATCGCAGAATCGATGCTGACCCCACGAAAAGTGTTGAGAGAAAGACCAACAGCCTCCTGAAGAAAAGTGGTTTGTCGCAGGACACAATCAAGAGGCTTAACACCTATAGTGCGGTTCCCCCTAGGTTATATGGCCTTCCAAAGGTTCATAGGGAAGGGGTTCCTTTCCGTCCTATAGTGAGTAACATTGGCGCCCCGACATATTGTGTATCCAAGCATCTTGCTTCTCTGTTGAGTCCACAAGTAGGACGGTGTGAACATCATATCAGGAACTCAGCTGATTTTTTACGTCGTTTGAAGGGACTGAGGCTGAATGACTCTGATATTTTAGTGAGTTTCGATGTGGTCTCTCTCTTCACTCGTGTTCCTCTGTCTGATTCGTTGCGGTTAATTGAAGCCAGGTTTGGTGCTGATTTAACTAATCTCTTTAGTCATGTGTTGACATCCACTTACTTTTTATTTAATGACCAGTATTACGAGCATACAGATTGAGTTGCGATGGGTAGTCCGTTGTCTCCTGTGATCGCAAATTTGTTTATGGAAGACTTCGAGGAACGTGCATTGGAGTCGGCGCCTTTAAAACCCGCCTGTTTCTATAGATACGTTGACTATACCTTCGTTGTCTGGCCTCACGGTAGGGAGAATTTGAATGTCTTTCTAGAACATCTGAACTCGATCCACCCGAACATTCGTTTTACGATGGAGGTGGAAAAGGATGGTTGCCTTCCCTTTCTCGACGTGTTGGTTAGGAGGAAGGATGATGGATCATTGGGACATGCAGTCTACAGGAAATGTACTCACACCGACTTGTACTTACAAGCTAATAGTTGTTACCATTCGGCTCAGTGTGAAGGGGTACTTCGTACCTTGGTACACAGGGCACATATCGTTTCTGACGCTGAGACTTTGCCAGCTGAGCTGTCCCATCTTGAAGTTACATTTCGTCAAAATGGTTACAGTGATAGACAGATTGAACGTGCGTTGTGCTATCGACCAACTGTACATCAGGTGATTGATGATAATTCTGAGTCAACACCTAAGTCTACTGCCTTCTTGCCTTACGTAGGAAACACGTCCAATAAGATCGGTCGTATTTTACGGAAATACGATGTCAAATGTGTTTTCCGACCTCCATCTAAAATTAGAGCACTTTTGAGTTCCGTTAAGGACGATCTTGGACTGCGTAAGGCGGGTGTATATCGTGTCCCTTGTAGCTGCGGCATGGCATATATTGGTCAAACTATCAGGAACGTGGAGGACAGATGTACTGAGCATAAACGGCACACACGATTACAGCAGCCAAATAGATCTGCTATTGCCGAACATTGCTTGGATACTGGTCACCCCATGTTATATAATAACACCGAGATATTGGCATGCACGTCCAGCTATTGGGACAGTGTGATTCGGGAGGCAGTTGAGATTAAATTAGCGAGCAACCTTGTTAACAGGGATGGAGGTTTCTGTTTAAATTCTGTTTGGAATCCGGCTCTCTCCCTTGTCGAGAAACAGAGGGACAGACTCAATGCTACCTCACCTGCGAATTCATAGTCTCACTATCGATAGCTCTGACTTTGGCCATCTTTGGTGGCACTAGTGTTCAGTGTGTGTGTGTTATCTTTCCTGCTTGGGTCCGAGAACCGAGGTATTAAGTTTGCATGTACGCCGCCTGTCCATTGCAGTTTGCCTTGAAAATGGCGGGGTGTTCTCCCGCCGAAATATCGGCGGTCGCTGAAAGTGTTACCTGGCTGAATTCCCGGAAGTTATTTGAAAGCCTGGGATGGATTAAAAAGGGCTGTTTATGGACAAAATGACCCACCAATGACTCTGAAGGATCCATGCCGAATCGCCATTGAGGAGTGGGACGATCTGGACCAACAGCACCTTGATGAACTTGTGGGTAGTATGCCACTATGAATACAGGCATGCATCAATGCAAGAGGATGTGCTACTGGGTATTAGAGGTGTGTAGAGAAATCTGGACCACCACCTCTGAAGGTCTCACTGTACGGTGGTACAACATGCAATTTGTGGTTTTCATGAGCAATAAGAAAGGTGGAAATGATGTTTATGTTCATCTCTGCTCCAATTTTCTGTACAGGTTCTGGAACTATCAGAACCGAGGTGAAGCAAAATCTTTTTTGATGTGTGAATTAGGAACAGAAAGTTGGTTGAAACTGGAAGTGAATAGCAACAAAATCCTAAGTTCAGATTGGAATGTGTATCATAAGGATAGGTTAGTCAGCAATGGTGGTGGCGTGTTTATTGCAATACTGACTTTGATAATATGTAATGAGGTTATCATGGATTCTGAATATGAGTTATTTTGGGTAAAGTTAAGCCTCAAAGATCAGTCAAAAATTGTTAATGGTTGTGTTGATGGCCCACCTAGGTCAGGAGTGTATCAGATAAAACTTGTAGAATGTCATTTATAAGTTTATTGGTCATGGAATTGTATTAGGGGGTGACTTAAACTTGACAGGTATAGATTGGGAGAGCCATGCATCGAAACTGATACCAGGAGTAGGGATTCATGTAGCATTATTCTGAATGTGTTGTCCAAAGATTACTCAAAGCAGATAACTAGAGAACCAACTTGTGAAGGTAATATGTTAGACCTACTAGCAATGAACAGGCCTTAAATATCAAATAACTTAGCACAGAGGAAGGTATCAGTGATCATAAGACTGTGATAGAAACTATGACTATGGGATTTACTAGGACTGTTAAGAAAAGTGGGAAAATATTTTTGTTTAGCAACAATAGCAGGATACAAATTGCAGAGTATCTGAGTAGTGAGTGTCAAATATTCAGTGCTGTGGACAAAGACGTGGAGAACAAACGGAAAAAATCCAAATGCATTTTTCACTATGCCTTAGATAAGTATGTTCTGAGAAAGCCCCTAAGGGATGGAAAAGACCCACCATGGTTTAATAGCCATGTTAGAAAACTACTACACAAGCAAAGAGAGCTTCAACACAGGTTAAAGAGAAATCAAAACCCAGCTGAAACAAGTCGAACAAAGTGAAAATGAGAGTAAGGAATCCAATGATAAATGCATCTAATAAATGTGAAAGTAAAATTTTGTCAACTGAACTGAGTAAAAACACTAAAAGGTTTTGGTCTTACATAAAATCAGTAAGTGATTTGAAATCCTCTATTCATACAATCTGATAATACTAGCACAAAAGTGGAAGAAACCAGAGATGATGCTGAAATACTGAATTTGGCCTTCCAAAATTGTTTCACTGTGGAAGACCACAACTTGGTCCCTCCTTTCAGTCTTAGCCAGAATGGCAGATATTGTGATAGTTGATCACAGAATATTAAAGCAGGTACAGTTGTTTAGTTGTGTAAAGGCATCACGACCTGATGAGAAATCCTTAAGTTTCTACAAAGGTTATGTAAAAGAATTTGCTCCCCTTCTAGCAGCAGTTTATTGTAAATCACTGGAGCAACACAAGATACCTAGCAACTGGCAAAAAGCACCGGTTGTTCCCATTTTCAAGAAGGATTGTAGGACAGAAGCATATAATTACATGCCTATGTTGTTGACATTAATCTGTCGTAGAATAGTGGAACATGTTTCACGCTCAAGAATTCTGATGCTTTCAGAGAATGTGTAAAAACAAATATGGATTCCACAAGCAGAGATCTAATGAAACTAAGTTCATCTGTTCTTCCATGAAATCTGTAGCTCTCAGGCTGACACTGTGTTCCTTGACTTCAGGAATGTATTTGACCCTGGCCCACTCTGCCATTTAGCGAAAAAATACCAGCTTACTGAGTACTGGACCAGATCTGTGACTGGATTCAAGACTTATTTGCAGAAAAAAAAATCAACACGTTAATCTTAACAGAACAAAATCAACAGATGTAATTATAATTTCCAGAGCATCCCAAGAAAGTGTGAGAGGGCTGTTACTGTTTACAATGTATATAAACAATGTAGTAGAAAGCATCAGAAGTTATTTAAGATTGCAGATGATGCAATTGTCTATAAGAAAGGAGTGACAACTGAAGACATTATTGATTTGTAGAAAGACCTGCAGAGGACTGATGAATTGTGCAGGCTCTGGAAGTTGACCCTGAATGTAAATAAATGTAAGATATTGCACATACTCAGGAAAAGAAATTCAATACTGCACAGCTACACTACTGATGACAAATTGCTGGAAACTCCATCTACTATAAAATATCTGAGAAACCTTAAATAGAATGACTACATAACACAAATACTAGGAAAAGCAGCTACCAGATTGAGATTCATAGGAATAACCTTACAGAACTGTGACTCATTCACAATGGGAATGGCATACAAGCTGCTTGTTTGACCTGTTCTTGAGTTATGTTCATCTGTCTGGTATCCTTACCAGGTAGGACACAGAAGAGATAGAGAAGATCCAATGAAGAGTGGCGTGTTTTGTCATGGGATCATTTGGTCAACACAAGAGCATTACAGAGGTGCTCAACAATCTCCAATGGCAGATGTTACAAGAGAGGCACTGTGCATCACAGCAAGGTTTATTACTGAAATTTCGAGACAGAAATTTCGAGACAGAAATTTCGAGGAATAGTCGGATAACATACCCCTTTCTCCCACATACATCTTGTGATATTACCACAACAAGAAAATCTGAGAAATTAGAGCTGATACAGAGGCTTACCAACAATCACTTCCCATGCACCATTCACTAGTGGATCAGGGTAGGGGGGGGAGGGGGGGGGGGAGCATTCAGTCAGTGCTACTAGAAATACCCTCCACCACACACCATTAGGTAGCTTGTGGAGTATGACGTAGATATGGTATTTAGTATAGTGAGCTAAAAATGTAAAGGACTGCAAAATAAAGTAGTTGATCTCTTGTAGGATTAACTAAATTAGTTAATGAAAAAACACATTCTTGTACTGTACCTGCTGAACATAATTTAAAACAGAGAAATAAATATTGAATGACATAGATGTAAAAACTTGGTATTGTAGAAGCTAGATTAAGAGAGCAGCTATTATGTGATAAATGATCTTAAATTCAGTACTACAGGTATGAGCAGTTTTTACAAAGAACAACACATACAAGAATGAACATGTGAAATGATACTCTTCATATAATTACAGTTTACAAATTCTTAAAAACAAGTTCCCAAACATTTGTGAAAATGTCTGAAACATTATTATGTAACTGTAGGACAAGAGGAAGCAAATAACACTATGTTGTTATTTCAGAACTATTTTTTAAAGAGTCACTCAAACACATGATCCATAAATATTATTTAATACTTAATGACAATATCGTGAAAAGAATAGACTGCTGCTCATCATACAGTGGAAATGTTGAGTCGCAGATAGGCACAGCAAAAAGACTGTTAACAAGTAAGCTTTCAGCCAAAAGGCCTTCTCCCAAATTGGACGACATACATGTACACACATATTCATGCAAATGTAAACACACAATACATGATTACTGTCTCTGGCTGCTGATGCATGCTTATAATGTTTATTAGCTGTAAAGTTCTCAATCATGATCTTATAAAATAATAGATAAGATTTTATTTACAATGAAATGGTGAGTAAATGAAACAGTCACAATGTGTTGTCAGACTATAACGGCCAGTTAGCCAAAATAGGGAATGTAGAGGCTCAAAGGCAGCTGTTAATAAATAAAAGAGAATTGTTAATGATTTCAAAACCAAATAGTTTTATGAAGAATATGTGGAATGCCAATTGTAATTATGTATGAGAGAGACACAAAAGTAACAGACTACAATGGCCAATTAGCCAAAATACGAAAAGTGAAGACTCAAAAGCAGTAGTTAATAAGTAAAACAGAATTGTTAATGATTTCAGAACAAACAGTTTTATGAAGAATATGTGAAATGACAATTGTAATTATGTGCAAGAGAGACAAAAGTTACAGGCAAGGGGTTAGTGGTAATGGGTTATACAGCTAGCTGCTGCCACCACACCCTGTTTTGAATTTGTCGTGCAAAAATTTCCATACAAAAGAATCAGGATGGAATTCTAGTTTTTATAAGCGCTATTTGATACACAATAAAGATGTAGGACAAAGCAATGAGTTAAAATTTGTGCCTTCTTACTAGGCAGATGCCTGAGTGTGGCATAACAGGTACCACATCTGTCTAGTAAGCAGGAGACTCACGTCCGAATCCTGGCATTAATTCATTGTTTCATCCTACATCATTATTGTAGATAAAGGTGAGACTCAATATATTTCAGGACTATCAGTTGTATATGATTAATAGTATTTCATATGTTTCACAATTTTGCAGTGGTAATCATGACAGAACAACATGCTAAAATGAAGTTATGTTTCCCATTATGTGACTCAGCAGCAAAAAGTGTATTGTTATGTCCTAGAAGCAAGAGCAACAATTGAGCCAATGGAAGTGCATAACTGTGACAAAAGAAACCTGGTGAGAACCAAAATAGAAATATTTTTTTATCCCCCTCCCCCCCACAGTCAGGTTAACCATGGTATTTCAGTTGACCAGAGTCATTACCTTCAAAAGCTACAATGATTGTAAGAGGCATGTGGAAAAAATAACTAGCATTATGATGATCAAAGGATTTGCCCCTTGACCATGGCAATGCTTTTGGTCACCGATTATTGAGTGTCACGCACTGCTTGGCACAAACAAAATGGCAACAGTTTTGTATCCATTCTACTTACTGCATCTAGATCTCCAAAAGTCTCCTGTTCTCTACACTGAAGAAAGACCTAATAAAGAGGTATTTGCTCAGTGAAACAAAAATTACTGCAGACATTAAGTAGCATAACTTTGGAAGAATTTAAAAACTTTAACCATCAATGGGTGAAACAGTGAATCAAGTACAGTGTTTCTGACACACAGCACTCCAAAAGTGATGAAAGTTTGTAAATGTAAACTTATGTCATCCATTCTGGATGCTGAAGTTTGTGATTGTGGTTCAGCCAACAGAAATAGATTTATAAAAAATTTACTAAGCATTTTAAACAGAACATATTTATGGATATGTTTCTCTCCTCCTACCACAGGCAACTTCCCTTTGAAAAAAGTGAAACATGGCATTAGTGCAGTATCATTTGATTTATAATTGAGTGAAGACAAAGTGTGAGGACCATTCTCAACATGGCATGGGAGGTAACATTTGTTAAACTGAAATTACTTGCTTCTACATCTATATCTGTACTCCACGAAACACTGTGAAGTGCATGGCAAGGGTAGGCCCATTGTACAGGTTATTAGGGTTTCTTCCTGTATCATTTATCTATGGAGAGCAGGAAGAATGATTGTTTGAATCCCTCTGTGCATGGTGTATGATATGTAGGAGGTTGTAGTAAATCCTTAGAGTAATCATTTAAATCTGGTTCTTGAAACTTTGTTAATAGACTTTTTCAGGATAGTTTATGTCTGTGTTCAAGAATCTGCCATTTCATTTCAGTTCCTTCAGTATTTCTGTGACACTCTTCAATGGATTAAGCAAACCTGTGACCATTCATGCTGCCCTTCTCTGCATATGTTCAATGTACCGTGTTAGTCTTATCTGGTATGGGTCCCACAAACTTGAGCAATATTCTAGGGTGAGTCACAAGAGTGATTTGTAAGCAACCTCCTTTAGACTGTTTGCACTTCCTCAGTATTCTACCAGTAAACCGAAGGCTACCACCTGCTTTGCCATGACTGAGCCTATTTGATCATTTCATTTTATATCCCAGCAAAATGTTACACTCAGATATTTGTATGAGTTGGCTGATTCCAACAGTGACTCATTGATATAATAGTCATAGGATAGTACATTTTTTCATTTTCTGGAGTGCATAATGTTACATTTTTTAACATTTGAAGCAAGTTGTCAATCTTTGCACCACTTTTAAATCTTATCAAGACTTTAGTGAAAATTTATGCAGCTTCTTTCAGACAGTACTTTATTATAGATAACTGCATCATCGGCAAAAAGTCTGAGGTTACTGTTACTACTGTGTGCAAGGTCATTAATAAACAATAGCAACAGTATGTGTCCAGACACACTTCCCTGGGGCACATTTGAAGTTACTTCCACATCTCACAGTGACTCTCCATCCAAGATAACTTGCTGCATCCTCACTACCGAAAAGTCCTCATACTACTCACAAATTTCACTTGATACCTGATGACCCATGGATCTCACTGTTGGTGGGGTGGCTTGGATGCCTTAGCAATACAGATAGTAGTACTGTAGGTAAAACCACAATGAAAGAGTATCAGTTGAGAGCCCACACAAATATGTGGTCCCTAAAGAAGAGCAGCAGCCTTTTCAACAGTTTCATGTGCAACAGTCCGGGTGACTGACTGATTTGGCCTAGTAACATCAATCAAAATGGCCTTGCTGTGCTGGTACTGCACATGGCTGAAAGCAAGGGGAAACTCTACTGTGTGGTTAAATGATGATGGCATCCTCTTGGGTAAAATATTATGAAGGTAAAAAAGGCCCCTGTTTGGATCTCAAGATGGGGATACTCAGAAGGATATCATAGGGAGAAACAAAACTGGCATTCTACAAATAGGAACATGCAATGTTAGATCCCTTAATTGGGTAGGTAAGTTAAATTTTAAAATGGAAATGGATAGGTTAAAGTTAGATATAGTGGGGATTAGTGAAGTTTGTTGTCACCAGTGAAAGGACTTCTGGTCAGGTGAATACAGGGTTATAAGTACAAAATCGAATAGGGATAATGCAGGAGTAGGTTTATTAATTAATAATAAAACAAGAATGCAGGTAAGCTATTACAAACAGCATAATGAATGTATTGTCGTGGCCAAGAGAAACACAAAGCCCACACCAATGACAGTGGTACACATTTATATGCCAACTAGCACTGCAGATGATGAAGAGAGTGAAGAAATGTATGATGAGATAAAATAAATTATTCAGATAGTTAAGGGAGATGAAAACTTAATTGTGATGGGGGACTGGAATTTGACAGTATGAAAAAGAAGAGGAGGAAAAATGATAGATGAATGTGGACTGGAGGAAAGGAATAAAAGAGAAATCCACCTGGTAGAGTTCTGCACAGAGCATAATTTAATCTTCACTAACACTTGGTTTAGGAATCATGAAAGAAGGTTGTATACTTGGAAGAGACCTGGAGACACCAGAATGTTTTAGTTTGATTATATAATGTAAAACAGAGATAACAGAACCAGATTTTAAATTGCAAGACATTTCCAGGGGCAGATGTGGACTCTTACCACAATTTATTGGTTATGAATTGTAGACTAAAACTAATGAAGCTGCAAAAAGGTGGGACATGAAAGAGATGAGACCTGAATACATAAAAAGAACCAGAGGTTGTAGAGACTTTCAGAGGGAGAATTAGGGATCAACTGACTAGAACAGAGGAAAAGATTACAGTAGAAAACGAATGAGAAGCTGTGGGAGATGAAACATTGAAGGCAGCTGAGGATCAAATACATTAAAAGACAAGGTCTAGTAGAAATCCTTAGTGGACACAGGAGATACTGAAATTAATTGATGAAAGAAGGAAATACAAAAATGCAACAAATGAAGCAGGGGAAAAAGAATCTAATTGTCTAAAAAATGAGACTGACAGAAGGTCTAAAATGGCTAAACAGGGATGGCTACAGGACAAATGAAAGGATTTAGAACAGGGTGTCTACATATAAATTACACTGACAGTTAATCTGGATGGTAAATTGGTTGGAAAGTTATTTGTGCTGTGAAAAGTAGGAGGTACTCTTCTCCCCTACAATTGTTTTCTCATGTGTGTTATCTTGCAAGGGCAGTAGAGAATATTTTCATTGCAGCAAGCAAGAATTGGATAATTGGCATAAGGGAACCACAACTATGGTATAAGCACTGCTTTTGGCCAATAGCTGATCAAAATAACTTGCTTTTGCTTGATTCCTGGTCTGTGTATAACAATCATGCTCCTTTAGAGCAAACTACCATTTGCAAAAAGTGTGTGACATTGCAATTCGTACCAACTGAAACCACTGGACAAATTCAGCCTTTTTTCTGTGCCTATAAAACATATTATCACACTATCTGCAGCTACACCTTAAAGGATTGCCAGTTTAATAATAAGCACCATAATAGGTTGTTTCACATTTGGTTGCATGCCATCACATTCCATCAGTTCTCATCACCCAACTATGTTAATATGATTCTATATACATTCTTTAATTGTGGATTCCTTGCTGAACATCCTTTGTGGTTTGTAACTCCCAAGGAGTTTGCCTTTGATCTTTATGGTGCAAAACTTTGTAACCACTGTGGTGCACCATTTTTCATTTGGTGTTCATGGTGCAAGTTAATGGTTTGTTATGAACATTTCTTGAATGCTGACGATGTCCATTTTGTGAAGTTTAATAAAACACACATCCCATAGACGGTTGATCTCTGCACCTCCCAGTCACTCATTTTCAGTCACCCTCCTGATGTGCATGGTGATTCATGAGCAGCTAACATTTTTCCTGTCATAATTGTTAGCACAACACTTTCAAATGAGCTTTACTAAAGACTGAGCATGCCACCTTGAACTCAAGGGTTCCTTGTAAGTTCTTGACTATAACTTCTTTGTTTACATTAAAACCTCTTTCAGCTGTAGTATTTCCATGAAACATGCATAACAGCTTTTGCACGAACTTGATGAAGTCATGGTTCACACTTTGCAGTAAATTCACCAGAAAGTGATCAAGTTTGTCCTTCTTAGGATTTAATTTGTCACTTGTTTTTCAGAATATTCACAAATTTTAAAAGTATTCTCTCTTTGTTACATCAGCTGTTGGTGGAGTCATGTCATTTTGGCACAAATTCTTTCAATGCAATTGCTGCTCAATCATTTCTCAAAATGGACCTCTGCATAGCTTTGGGTGATCAACATGAGTCACCTTTGACTATCTTTAATTTCAAAGGACTCTTCTCAGCGATTCTGAGATACAAACTTCGCAAAATACCAGTGCACTCACTTCTGAAAATAATCACAAATTGCTCAATGAAATCATACTTCTAAATTTCTCCATCTACATCTGCCCCTCAAGGTTGCAAACTGCAGTAGCAGAGACTCTGTTTACATGGTTTGCACAGATAGACAGACAAGTCCCTTACAGATAACAAAAACTTTTAAGATAGTAAATGTGGGCATATGTAAAGCAATACTGACACTATGACTTATCTTAGAACATAGGTTAGGGAATGGCAAACCTAACTTTATAGCATTTGTAGACCTCATGAAAGCTTTTGACAGTTGACTGAATACTCTCTTTGAAATTCTGAACGTAACAGGGGTAAAATACAGAGAGTGAAAGGCTATTTACAACTTGTACTGAAACCAGCCAGCAGTTATAAGAGTCAAGAGGCATGAAAGGGAAAGTCATGATTGTAAAGGGAGTGAGACAGGATTGTAGTGTATTCCTGATTGTTGCAATATGTGCATTGAGCAAGCAATAAAAGAATCAAAAGAAAAATTTGTTGGAGGAATTAGAGTTCAGAAAGAAGAAATAAAAACATTAAGATTTGCCAGTGACATAGTAATTCTGTCAGAGACAGCAAAGGACTTGGAACAGCAGTCGAATGAAATGAACAGTGTCTTGAAAGTTGAGTGGATATAAGATGGATATCCACAAAAGCAAAACAAGGATAATGGAACATAGTCAAATTAAATCAGGTGAAGCTGAGAGAATTAGATTGGGAAACAAGACACTTGAAGTAGTAGATGAGGTTTGCTATTTGAGAAGTAAAATAACACATGGTGGCCAAAGCAGAGGGGATATAAAATGTAGACTGGTAATAGCAAGAAAAGTGTTTCTGAAGAAGAGAAATTTGTTAACATCAAATATAGATAAGTGTTAGGAAGTCTTTTCTGAAAGTATTTGTATGGAGTGTAGCCATGCATGGAAGTGAAACATGGACAATGAACAGTTTAGACAAGAAAAGAAAAGAAGCTTTCGAAATGTGGTGCTACAGAAGAACACTGAAGTTTACATGATTAGATCACATAACTGTCCATCCCCAGTAGCTGAGGGATCAGTGTGACAGAATATCAATCCTAAAAGCCCAGGTTCGATTCCTGGCTGGGTTGGAGATTTTCTTCGCTCAGGGACTGGGTGTTGAGTTGTCCTAATCATCATCAGTTCATCCCCATCAACGTGCAAGTCGCCAAAGAGGCATCAAATTGAAAGACTTGCACCTGACAAACGGTCTACCCAATGGGAGGCCCTAGTCACACAACATTTACATTTTTTCACGTAACTAATAAGAAGATATTGCACAGAATTGGGGAAAAAAGATATTTGTGGCACAACCTGACTAGAAGAAGGGATCAGTATGTAGGACACAATCTGAAACAATCAAGGGGTCTCTAACTTAGTATTGAAAGAAAGAGTGGAAGGAAAAACATAGAGGGAGACCAAGAGATGAAGACTGTTTGCAGATTCAGAGGGATGTAGGTTGTAGTAGTTATTCAGAGATGAAGAGGCTTGCACGGGATACAGTAGCACTGAGAGCTGCATCAAACTGGTCTTCGACCTGAAGACCACAGCAAATAGCAACCCCATATGATCGAACTTTTGACAATAATCATAGGCATGGTACTGAATCAAACCATTTTCAGAAATCTAGAAATACTGCATTTACCTGACTGCCTTGATCCAAAGAAAAGTGAGAGTTCAGTTTTGCATGAGTGATGTTTCTGGAATCCATGCTGGTTGTCATGGAGGAGGTCATTATGTTCAAAATACCTCATTATATTTGAGCTCAGAATACATTCTAGTCCTACATTGGAAATATAGAAAGATGTTGTTGGTTATTTTCAATATGATAGATTCACAACAATTAGTAATACACTGATGTTTATTAAATATGAAGAAAAGTCAACTTAAATGATGCTTCTTATTGTGGGAATGTCCAATACAATTAAACGTTTAAATTATTACAAATCCTCTAAAATTATAAACTCATGTCAGTGTGCCTCTGAGTGATGCCTACGTTGGGGTCTAGAACTGGCCTGTGACACCTACAGAGCCTAAGTCTTGGAGACACTGTAGCTTGTGGTCTTGGCAGTAACTGGAGACTGCATACAACTCAGCGCACTGAAGAGATTGATCCACCATAGTTCAGTGTTCCGGTATTTAGCGAGGCAGCAACCAACCACTATCCACACAGTTGATGCACATGGGTTGGCAGCTGCGTCCCCTGGCAGACATCAGTATAGCTCATACTGTCGACCCATCAGCTGATGCACTACAAGTGTTTCAAGTGTGGCTTATTGATTGTGGTGTGGTACTCTCTGCAGTTGTGGGCACCATCATCAGATTCTAAGATCCTACAACAAATCAATGTTAAGGATATTGAATGGTAGTTTTGTGGATCACTATTACTACCCTACTTGTAGATGAGTGTGACCTTTGCTTTTTTCCAAGAACTGGGCATTGTTTTTTTGTTTGAGGGATCTACAATACATTATATTTAGGAACAAATTAGGTGTAGAATCTGATAGGGATTCTATTGGCCCCTGGAGCATTGTTCAGTTTTAACAATTTCAGCTGTTTCTCGACATGACTGACACTAGTACTCATTTCACTCTTCATTTCAGTGGTGCAAGGCTTAAATGGGGGCAATTCTCCTGGGTTTTCCCTTGTAAAGGAATATATGAAAACAGAGTTAAGTGTTTCATCTTTTGCTTTGCTACCCACAATTTCAGTTCCTGTCTCATACACTAGAGACTGGACACTAATTTTGCTTTCCTTTACATATGACAAGAATTTGTTTGGATTTTGTGAAAGTTCATTTGACAATAATTTGCTACAGTAGTCATTGAAGGTTTCATGCATTACTCTCTTGACATCCAAATGCATTTCATTCAGCATTTCTCTATCTATAGACCCATGCTTTGTTTTACACATTTGGCAGTAATCTCTCTTCCTTTGGAAGTTTTTTTTACAGTGACTGTATACCATGGAGGGTAACTCCCATTATGAAATGTTCTACTGGGTACATAATTATCGAGTGCCTGGCCAATTGTTCTTTTAAACTTGAGCTACAGTTCCTGTACATGCTACTACACTCTGCTAAAAGTTTCAAGAGCCTCATTGAGATGTGACACTACTGATTTTTTATCTATTTTACTGAATGTATATATCTGTCTTTTAGCTGGCCTTTGTACTTTGGTAATCACTGTTGCCACAAACGCATTGTGGTCACTGATAACAATTTCGATATGGACACCCTCAGAGAGCTCAGATCTGTTTGTTGACATAACATCCAATATATTTCCATCATAAATGGGCTTCTGAACTATAGGTTCCAGGTAGTTTTCAGAAAAGACATTTAGCAATGTTTCACAGGGTCTCTTATCAAACCCACCACTAACAAAACAGTAATTTTCCCAATTGATTGTTGAATTATTAATGTTTCCAGTGATGATTACAGTATGACTGTGGAACTTACTTACTAATGAATTGAGGCTTTAACTCAAGTTTTAAGTTACATCAGGAGATGAGTCTGATGCCAACAAAAGGATACAGTTATCATTTTATGCCCATCCTTGATACAGCAGTTAACCGTTAGGATTTTAATACCCTCATCTGTGGGAGGCATTTCTTTTGATCAGAATCTGATACCTCTGGGAAACTATAGCTATTGTTATGTGGATTGGATGAAGAGTTAACCTAATCTACAAAAGCTCTTGTGTGTTCACCACACACAGTCAGCCTCCAGAGTAGCAGCATCTGATGTACAGTGTACACCTGGCCTATTTAGAGGGACCCTACAGTTCTCAACCCTATTGTGCAAATCCAGATAGATGCAACCTATCTTGTCACAGAACCTCAGAACCTTTGAAGTCTCTGGCTCAGTCCTTCCACTCAGCTTTGAATAAAATGGTCACAATCAGTTCTGGGAAAACTGCTAGGAATTGTGAGCTCCAGGCATGATGCTGGTCTTCTCAATCTCCTCTGCCAGTAGCTGGAATGATCCAAGTATGACCTCAGAGCCCAGGTGGCAGGCATCATTTGTTCTAACTTGCACTAAAATTGCTGTTTGTTGCTTCCTGTTCCCTCAATGGCTGCTGGAATAGCCTCTTCAACATGTTGAATGAGGCCCTGAGATATACATACTAAGTGCACCTGGTGTCCTTTCCTGTCCTTTGCTGCCATTCCCCTAAGGGATACCTTCATTCAACTGCCGATGATTAATAAAACCATACCCGTTTGCATTTGCTTCCTCTTGACGCCAGACAAAACAGGTTTCCCCAAAATAGGTGGAGCGAGTTCTACTGGCTCAGCTTCCGTTTCATTGAAAGACTGCACCTCCTCAGTTGACATCCACTCTGTGCAGGTGACATAGATCTACCATTGACAGGCTGCTCACAGTCAAGTGAATGAGTAATGACAGATCTTGTACTTTCTGCAGGAGAGACAGGATCCACAGGAGTGAACAGTAGTTGGGGTACCTCTGGTACCAGTGACACAGATACCTGACTCTTTGGAGCTCTTCTAACACACTAATTTGCAGCAGCTGCCTATCATTTTACAGTAGTCAGGGCAATTTTTGTCTGATTGGAAAACCTCAACAAACTCATCCTATGTTTGTGAATGGGATTTACAGTGGGGCTGGATTTTGGCTGGTGCAGTGTATTCAGGACAGTGAACAAAAACTTTAAATTAAGCTTGCTGATTATTTTTTAATCTGTTGAGCCAAAAGTTGCTAATTGAATATAAGCATTGAAGCAAATACACAAAAACAGATTTCTATTAAGGCAACATAAAAACTTGTGGTAAAACTTACTAGTTTCCTAAAACTCTTTGAGGTTAATCATAGCTTTTAGCAAACTCAAAAATCAAGTTAATTTATAATAAATGTAGATAATATAGAGCTTCCATTCTTTAAGGGAAAAATAGCTTTAACACAATATGTTAGTTAGAATATCTGCTACAGCAACTGAAACACTAATGCTGATCTACTACAAACTACTCTTGGATTATGGAGTGGACAGTGGTAATGTGGATACCAGAGGTGTGATAGCAGAATAGTGAGACACTATAGAGATATGATTTCTGTTATGTTTATAACTGAGCACAATATACATAACAAGTGTATTCGTTACAAGCTTACAGAGACAACTTACTTTCCTCACATCCTGGGGCAGCAATCTTCCTTTTCTCAATGCAGAGATGTTACGCTGCTGCAGACACCCCATCCCTCCCCCAGTAGTGCAGAGCACTTGGGGAGAAGCTGTGGTGGGTTGTCTTGTGTTGGAAGTGATGTACACAGCTGTGTGACTTTGTATGTGATGGAAAAGTCACCAATGTGTACTGGGGGGCACAAGGCACACCCAAAGCACAATGTCGATGGTGCAACTAACGGATTGCTGCCAGCAGCGTTAGCAGATAAGGATGTATTCCCAGTGGCACCTTTAATTGTAGCTGACTCGACAGCAGTATTTGAAGAGGGAGGTATGTTGGCAGCTTTGTCTTGTATTGTTCTGTTCACAGGAGGTGCTGGCAGAGCATGTGGCAGTGTAAGCTGGGACAATGATGCTGAGCATACCATCTGCTGACAGACAGAAGGTGAGTCCTGTTGTGTCAACTTCCAGTGAGGCAGAAGTGATGTGCATGAAACTGTGTGATGGTGCTTGTACCTGACTGCCTGTCAGTGTAGGTAGCGGTAATCACAAGTAGAGTATCACATAACGTGACAAACATGTCATCAGGCAGAAAATCAAGGAATTACTTTTGAATGCATTATGGGGACAGCAGTGATCAATGTCTTGTAAATAATTACTATTAAAAACAGTCTTGATCACGATTTATTTTACAAGGTGACCGGTTTCGACCACTACTGTGGTCATCTTCAGACCATTGAGTAGGAACCCCTTTCTGTTGGAGAATCACAACTGTGATTCTCCAACAGAAAGGGGTTCCTACTCAATGGTCTGAAGATGACCACAGTAGTGGTCGAAACCGGTCACCTTGTAAAATAAATCGTGATCAAGACTGTTTTTAATAGTAATTATTTAGAAAATCATGGAGATTCACACACAATTATAAATTGATTAATGGGTGCAAAAGAGGGGGAGCAGGGTGGGAGTGACTACTGTGACAGGTCCACTAATGTCCATGCCAGTTGAAGTCAGTTCACTGACACACTGTTTTCCAACAATTCTCAGGTATCACTGCATCTGTATGTAGGGGGTGCCACACAGATGTTTCGTACATGTGTGCGGACATGTGTGAGTAATTCAGTTAAGTCTTACTCTATTGGGACCCTTTTTCAAACACTACAATTGCAATGGGTAGTATGAGGGGCTCCTTACATAATATTTTGGCGAGTGACACATCAAGGTCATCTCCATGTGCCATGCAGATGCCCAGGAGGACCGATAGAAGTGCCACCATTCACGATTCTGAATGGCACATGAGAGCAGCTTTCATCATCAGATGCCAGCATTCCATGAGGCCGTTGAATCTGGGGTGGTAGGCAGTTGTGTAGAACCGGTGGCATCCGAATAGGTGGCATAAGCCATTGAACAGTTGAGATTCGAACTGTTGACCCTGGTCCGACAATAAGTAGGCTGGCTGGACTACCGAATCTGGCTATCCAACTGCGAACAAAAGTTTTTTCTACCATCTCTGCTGATATGTTGGAAATGGGCGTGGCCTTCATACAGTGTGTCACGTGATCTGTCATTGACAGAATGTAATTGTAACTACATGATTTGGGTAGTGGGTCCCACGATGTCAAAGTGAACGTGCTGAAATTTACCAAAGGGGACAGTGTGCAGCTGCCAGATAGCGGAATGCATCTGCCAGTGGATTGTGATCTGTATATATGGTAACAGGTCTCCCCCCAACATCATCTTGAAAGTGAAGAATGGCTTCGTATATGGGGCTAGTAGTTCTCAGTCAGATGTTGGCCATTTTTTCTTGGTGTTGGTAAGTTTCGGTCAAAAAACCCCAGCAGCTGAGTGAGTCCGTCGATCTCATGCTGTAAAGCAACCCCAATCACTAGATCGTTAGCATCAGACGCGATAATTAGATGTGTGTCAGGTGTTGGATGGGTGAGTGTCATGGCGTGTAACAGGTGTCCTTTTATTTTGTCAAAGGCCGTCTGCATCTGCGGTGCCCATAGAGGCATCGTTTATCAGATGTATTCTTGCGCCAGAACGCTTGCGTGAATGGCAGTACAGTCTCAGCAGCATATGGTAGTTGGTTCCTGTAGAAATTTATGACCCAGGAGGCAGAGGGCGATGTGATTTGTTTTCGCTGTTAGCACTGTCTCAGGAGTGCATTCGAGTGGGGATTGACATCTTCACTAACTTGAGATGTGTCTGTAGTAGTGGCGCCACAGTAGTGATCGGTATCAAGATGGCAAAGATCGGCTCACTTTGTAACTTCGTGTCGAGTGGTGTGTCGATCGGTGGCAGCGTAACCGAGGGCGTTACTGTGCCGGTAGTGTATCGCTGAGCACACCACAGGTCTGCTGCTGGCCATCCCACTGTAATAGGAGGGCACGATTTAAACGCGGCAGTAGTTGGTAGTGCCGGAGGAAATCAGCTCCCAGAACTGGTTCAACTGTTGCTCCCACTAGGAATGTCCAAGGGATTTGTGAATCAGGCCAAGTGTGATATGTGCTGTTCCAGCAGCTGCGATTACAGTGTCTTTGACCTCCCGCAATTGCAGGAGACGACAGCGACAGTGTAGCTGGCGCGACAGCAGGCGGTAGAGTGCTCACATCAGCCCTGGTATCAACGAGGAAAAACGTTTGCAGGCGCATATCAAGGACGTATAGTCGGCAGTCAGTCTGCCCATTGAAACGCTGCGTCGCTGCTCTTTTGCCGTGGTATCCAGAGGTGTCTTGTTAATGAAGAGCGGCCTAGTGTGCCTACATCAGGTCGCCGTTCTAATTTCGGTAGGCGCAGGGTTGTCTGCACTGCTATGCGTCTTGCTCCAATCTAGTGTGAAACCAGCAGTAGCGTTGCTATGTGTTGGGCGTGGAAGCAGGCGATTCACTTGGTCGGCGCGGCTTTTGTTTATACACAGAGTTGGGGCGGTAGTCAGCTAGGTGGGCAATGACTTCGGCTGTCGTGGTAAGCGATTGTTGTACGCCAAGCCGTGAAAGGCGGTAGTGGTGGGTGGCACAGCCCTGTTTGTGTCGGTCCGGTCGTCGGGCAGTCCGCGGCTGCGCGGAATATCGGGGCAGCTCGGGCGGGGTCGTGCAAATTCGGTTTCGATGCAGGTGCACTGGGCGTTGATTGCAGCGTAGCGCTGTTGAGCGTTGATTAGAGTGCAGTGTTGTGGTAGTGCCTATATTCTGTCAGCGAGGAGAAGTTTAAACTGCATAGGTGCCTCCTCATGCGATCGCTGTCTGGATGTTCTCTGGCAATTGTAGGAGCCAAAGCGTCCATAGCGCCCGATCAGGCAGTAGCGTTGGATCAATTAGACTTGCAAGTAGCGCCAGTGCGAAGACAGCACGCTGTTGTCCAAAGCAGTCTCGCTGATGATGAGATATAGCTGCTGTTCACACGTGCGTGTTAGTCGTTGTAGCAGTAGCGTGTTGGCAGTTTCGTCTCTGTAAAAAGCTGAAACGTGCAAAAGCAAGCCGATAATTAGGTCCGCACTCTCTCCGAGGTGGTTAAGAAGAGTGGCGAACTTCTCGTCGTCCCCAATGATGCCACTGCTGACGTCAATTACTTGCCTGAGGGGAAATCAAATCGCGGGAGGACCCGCGTGAAACAACGATAGCTTCGGAGGGTGGTGGATGGTATGATGGCCGTCAGTGGTTTGACTGTAAAGCACCATCGCGAGGTGGGCGTGGGACAGCGCGAGAGACGCGGTTAGCGCGGCAGGTTTGGTTCGCGAGACGGGCAGGAAATGCGGCTCAATGTAGGGAGGCGCGAGATGAGGCGACTCATGTTGCGGCAAGCGCGGCGTCGGCGTCACGCGGCAATGTGTGTAGAACTCGGGTGGCTGTTCGAAGAATGGTAACACGTGTGATTTAAGTTCCAAGGCCGACAGGTTAGGTACGACTTTCCCAATGTCAGATGTCTGAGATGGCGGAAAATGTACGTGGGCATGAGGTATAGTGTCCTAAACAAGGAATGCGTGGTCCATTTATTAACCAGCGGTACAGGCGGTGTCTCATGGAGTTCTGCAGACATGCAGACGTTCGCGACCCAGCTGACGCTGGGGCAACATCACTCGAATCGGGAGTCAGCGGTACGTGACCTTGCCGAGGCGAGGTCGTGAAAAACGTGTTCTTGGAGTCCATAGTCAATTTTGGAGCTGCATTCGGGTGTTACACATGCGAAGCACACTGCCGGACTGGAAGCGAATCGGTTGTGATGCCCGGCACGGCTGGCATGGCTGGGATATAAGTAACGTCACAGTCTGTCTAGTGGTACTCGCGTTTAGTTGCAACGTTCGGAACTGGATTTGGAAAATCTGAATGCATAGGTAATGAAAGATGATGCAAATCTTGATCCCGAGGTCCGCTAGCAGATGGGTGACGAAACAGCGTGACGGAGTGGTATGGCATGGGTCATTGTTGTTCAACCGTAACGGGACTGTGGGAGGCGTCCGCATGGTTCGGGCCGTTAAAGCGAGTGTCATAAGGCTGATAATCACTAGCACTGAAACAGGCGATGATCTGCCCTGTGCGAAGGTCGAAATCGATTAGAGTAACGTTTGTTACGGAGGCGGGCAGTCACTGTTTATTGTGATTCTCTGTAGCACTTCTGTGTAAAGTACTCCATGTCAAATCTCGAATGTTTATCGCGAAGTCACTCGGTAAATTCGAGACCCGTCGTGGCACAGTTCGATGTTTGACATCGGGAGCGATGCGAGGTTGGTCCGAATATGTGGCGAACAATGAAGGCATTGTCGCTATGCCGTTCGACACTGTACTATTGTCCAAGCCTTGGCGGATCAATTTTGCACACAGAATGTTTGTTGGATTGATGGGCAGTTGTTAAGAGATGTTGTGGATACTGACCAAGAAACAGTGACGCTGTACCGTTTGTAATGGTAGCATTCTCTGTGGTGCAACCGACGCTTCAGATTTTCGACTTGACAGCAAAATCGCAGCGCGACGCAGAAATTCGGGTTCACCACTGTCGGAAATGGGCTATCAGAGGCGTGATAGCAGAATAGTGACACACCACAGAGATACGATTACTACACTGTTTATTACTGAGCACAACATACATAGCTAGTGTAATCGTTACCAGCGGACGGAGCACATTATACGGACAAACAAATTTGACACTCGGTGTGGTGTCTGATGGGAGCGACTGCCTTTACAGTCGCCCCCAACAGCCAGTGCGCCGTGTGTCAACTTGATGATGATGGTGAAGTCCCTACTCCGTGACAGAGCGTAGGGGAACGATGCGGGAGACCCGCACCGCCGTACTAGGCAAGGTCGTAGCTTGTGGATATACTCTCCTCGCCTCCCGGTGCACGATCTTCCTGTTCTCCAGTCGGATATTTTACGCCAACACAGTAGCTTCCGAAAATTCTCAAAACGCATGTTTATTTGCGTTGATATATAATGACATTCAGGGCTGATGTTATAAACCACAAACGCTGATTTGCTACGAAATAAGTTATGTATTATCCAAAACATTCGTATCTCTAACTTACGAAAATATGGTTTTGTAAGCTTCCGAAAATTCTCGAAAGTAACTTATTTCTCACGTAATTATACAATGAAATTAGAAAACGATTGTTTTGAACTAGAATAGGGCTATTGTTCTCAAAAATTGAAAGAGCACAGTTAAATTTATCCTACAATTGACAATAACAGTATCAGTTTATCGCGGTACTCGCAATTGTTCGAAATTCCACGTTATAACAACGATACAACAATCAATGAAAGATTATACACAGAGGCGACGTGCACAGCCAAACACTCGAATCTACTACTTACGATCGGCACACGAATCTTGCACATACGGTCTCATGCAAAAAATAATCCCGATGTCGGCTTTTTTATACAAATAAACGTGCGAATTGCACGGTTTTTCACTTAGTTGTTTCTGTGCAAACTTCTACATGGCGTGCCGAAAAAGAACACTGCAGCGTGAATTTATCTCAGTCAAAAACGCTGAAATTTATAGCACCAACAAAGCACGTCTTCTGCCTGTTGCAGCTTATATCCCAATATAAAGCAATGAAAAATAACTCTAAAACGATAAGGAAATTTAAAACAAAGTGTCACATGTATGAAACTGAAACAAACACTATGGCAGTCTATACACTTTCATGGCCATCGTTAAGTAAAGAAAATAATGTGTTGGCAACCCTGGCAGTGCGTGCTGCTTTTGGCAATTTGTCGATTTGGCCGAAGCCAACTGGGTGATAATATACGGTAGACGATGACAATCACTTGGGCTGATGACTTCTTTCAGCAGAAGATGTGAACTGATTATGTTTGGTATCTATATATATAACAGTACTCTGGAAAATATTGTGTGAAGTGTCTGGCAGAGGGTACATCACATTGTATCAGGGCTTTTTCCCATTCCATTCATGTATGAAGCATGGGAAGAATGATTGCTAAAATACTTCTGTATGCAATAATTAGACTAGTTTTCTCTTTGCAATTTCTCCGGGAGTGAAATGTTGGGGGTTGTGAAGTATTATCAGATTCATCACTTAAAGTTGGTTCTAGAAACTTTCTAAATAGCTTTTTACAGAACAATTTTCGCCTATTTTCAAGTATTGGCCAGTTCATTTCCTTCTGCATCTTTGTGAAACTCTCCCATGAGTCGAACAAAACTGTGGCCATTCATGCTGTCGTCGTTCATTTCAGTGTCGCCTGATTGAGCTATTTGGTATGGGTTTCACGCCTTTGAGGAGTACTGTAGGATGGATCACACGAAACTTTTATATGCACTATGGTTTGTAAACTGATTGTTGCACTTCCCTTGCATTGTACCAATAAGCCGCAGTCTCCCACCTGCTTTACCTATGACTGAGCCTATGTGATCATTCCATTTCATACCCTTACAAATTTTGACATCCACGTCTTTGTATGAGTTGACCCATTCCAACTGCAACTGACATTATAGTTACTGTTACTACGTTTTTCCTTTTGTGACATACACAATTTTATAGTTCCGAACTTCTTAAGCAAGTTCCCAGTTGATGACTTACTTTGAATTCTTATCAATGTCTCATTGTGTATTTGTGCAGCTTCTTTGGGACAGTACTTCTTTGTAGACAATTGCATCACCTGCGAAAAGTCTGAGGCCCCCAGTCCAGTCACAAATTTCAGTTAATACCTCACACGATCATACTTCTTATAATAAGCGTAGATGAGGTCGTGTGTCAAATTCCTTTCAGAATTGGAGAAGTACTGTATCTACCTGATTGTATTAATCCGTGGCTTCCAGTACGGTATGTCCTGTGAGAAAAGTGCGAGTTGGGTTTCACACGATCGATGTTTTCGGACTGATGTTGGTTGGCACAGAGGAGGTCCCTCTGCTTGATATACGTCATTAAATTTGAGGTCAGCATTTATTCTAAGATTCTACAACAAATGGATGGCAAGGATAATGCGTGATAGTTTTGTGGAGCGCTTCTGCTACCCTTCTTGTAGATGAATATGACATGTGCTTGTTTGTAACTACCATACTGGGCGCCCCCACCCCCAAAGCCTCTGCTGCAGATTATAGTTAGAATAGGGGCTAACTCTGCCACAAATTAATTATATAATCTGCTGGTGATTCCATCAGGCCCTGGAGCGTTAAGTTTGAACGATTTCAGCTGTTTCTCATTGTCACTGGAACTAACAGCTGTTCTACTCATAATAAATGAAAAGCACCAGTTTGCTTTTGTTCTACAATATTATTTTTATTGCTAACCGGTTTTCGGCTTACAAGGCCATCTTCAGGCATTTACTGAGTATTATCACCAAAGAAGTTAAATGTTAGCAGACAACACTGGAAGAGAAGTAACACATCTAGAGTGAAGTAGAAACATACAATGAGTAACATCTTTGCAATGAAATAGTAAAAACTGAACAGTACATAAATAACAATGGAGTTGACACGAAAACATTTAGCACAATATAAGAATAACATGCCTACATAACGGTATCTATTGATAAACAAAACTATTGAATTAAGATAAACTTAGTACTAGGCAAGGCTGCATCAAGAGGTATGAAACATGGAGAGTGATACACAACCAATTAAAAAAGAAGAGACAGTTGTCAATGTAAATACAGAATACACGAAGAACTTAAGCTATATCAATACAATAAACAGAAATTAATAAATGCAGGAAAATTGAGGTGTTTGAGGGAACCTACAGTTTGAGAGTGTGGTGGTACTGCATTTTAACATTAACTTTATAATCAAAGCAGTGGCTGTATACCAGTTTACATTAAATAAATGAGCAAAGTAAAATATGAACAGTATTTGATGAGACAACTACAAGGGGAGTTAAACATGGACAGTAATACAAGTACAAGTTAAAAGCAAACCCTTAACTATTGAAACTACAGCATATGTGGAATACAAAGACAACTGCAACAAATAAAACAACTTAATGACTACAGGAAAATGGGAATATGTAGGAAGAGAGGGTGTGGGAAGTAGTGAACAACAAAGATGATTATATGAAGTTTAGGAGAGGGGAAGTGTTGAGTTGTGTCTGGTCATTTAGGATGAGATCTGGACTGTGAGCAAGATGTTTGTTAATTTCCAGGGCTTCCAGCAGGTTGAGTTTATGGCCTTTGTTTGCTAAGTGAAGTACATGGGACACTGGCTGGTAGTTGTGACCCTCACTCAGTACATGCTCAGCAAATGCAGAGTCTGAATTCTGCAACCTCCAGCTGCGTTCATGTTCAGCCAGCCTAGTTGATATGTCTCTGCCTGACTGACCAATGTAAAATTTGTCACAATCAGAACAGGTGATTTTGTATACCCCACTGTTGGCTAATAACTGGATCTTATCTTTGCTATTAAAAACACACTGGGCTGTAGTGTTCCTGACATAGTAGGAAACCCTATACTTGCAGGATTTCAGTGCTTTGGCTATAGTCTGTGATACCTTACCTAGAAATGGTAGAGTACACCATTTCTTGCAGACAGTGGATGGGGAAGCAGGTGGGGCATAGAGGAGGGGAATAATTTTCCGTTTTTGTTTCCTGTGCAAGATGTGGTCAATAAGAACTGGATTGTAGCCATTGGCTGAGGCAATAAATTTTATTGTATCTAACTCTGCTTTAAAATCATCTCTGGACATGGGGATGGATATGAGACGGTGTACCATTGAGTGGAAAGCTGCATGTTTGTGAGCTATGGGGTGTTGTGAGCAAGAAGGTATTACTGTGTCTGTAGTTGTTGTTTTTCTGTAAATTTTGAAACAATGTGTGTGTGTACTGATGTCAATGGTGAGATCTAAGAAGTTTATGGATTTGTTGCCAATTTCCATAGTGAACTGGATATTTTTATGTTGACCGTTTAGGTTTTTCAAGAATGTGTTGAGTTGTCTTGTAGTACCAGTCCACATACACAGGACATCATCTACATATCTAAACCAGTATTTGATGTTTGCACTCAAAGGTTCTGTTTTTAGAAAATTTTGTTCAAAATGGTCCATAAATATTTCAGCCAACAGTGGACTAAGAGGGGAACCCATAGCTAAGCCATCTAATTGTTTATAAAGAGTGCCTTGGAACTGGAAATAGTTCTGTGCAAGGCAGGTCTGTGTGGCAAGTCTCAAGTCATTCAATTCCACAGGATTGACATTAGACTTGTGCCTCAGCTCTGTCAGAATGTCTATACATTCTACTACTGGTATGTTAGAAAACAAACTGCTGACATCAAAGGATACTAATTTATCACTGTGTGAGACAGATATACCTTTTAACTTGTTTACTAGGTCCACAGAGTTTGAAATACCATGCTGTGGTTTAAATTTAGTCTTGCTCTTAATTAGGACATCAAGTTTACTGGCTAGTTTGTAAGATGGAGCAGTGAATGATGATACAACTGGACGAATAGGAATATCTTGTTTATGCAGTTTAGGAAGGCCGTACATTCTAGGAGGCATTGGGTTCATGTTAGTTAACAGTTTTACTTCAAATTCAGAGAATATGCTTCTGCATGAACAATTTAGTAGGGTCTTTAGGACAGACTTGGAAGCCTGTGGTATTCAGAAAATCATTAACTTTATCCACATAATCACATTTGTTCAAAAGCACAATGCTGTTGCCTTTATCAGATTTTGTGGCAATGATACCTTGGTGTTGTAATTTCTGTTTTAAGGACTTGAGGGTGTGAAAGTCAATAGACCGTGGGATGTTACACACGAATTTGGTTTCGTTCTTTAGTGCATTGGCAACTATATATTTTGCAGTGGTGTCTTTCGTTAAGGCATATTCAATATCAACTTTCATAACATCTAGTTGTTTTTCTGATGGAGGGTGGGGAGGAGCATATTTAAAACCTTTTTCAAGCACTTTTTGTTCCTTTGGGGACAGAACCAAGTTCGATAAGTTAATTACACGTTGCGAAAAATTTTGTTTACCGTTTGAGGTTAGAGGTTCACTCACCTTCCTAATCATAGATAATTTCTTGTTCTGACGCAAAAATACGTCGTGAATAAGATCACTTACACTTTGACGAACTTCTCGATCGAAAACATCGAACTCACACGGGTGTAACTTAGATGTGATTGCCATATGTACCACTTTTAGATGTGTACACACGTTGTCACGAACACGATACCATTTCTTCATTTCTTCCTTTATCCACGTGTATCTTGCGACGTCAACGGCTTTGTTTGCTGCGGCGGATGTTCCTCTTGACTTTATGGAGACGTATTTTGGCGTGATTTTGCGTTGCAAACACTGTTTGTTAAACCAAATGTGTTGTGTTGATTTAGCTTTTTGTCTCAGTAATCTACTATAAAAGACGGATAATTGTGCTGTTGTGGCACATTTTATCATATTAACAGAATCTTCCGTCGGTTCTTGGTAGAACAACATTATAATAATAATTCTACTCATCTTTTTAGTGGCACAAGAACTAAATTGAGGCAATACTCCTGGCTATTACTTTGCAAAGGAGTATTAAAAAATGTTGTTAACCAATTCCACTACACTCAATTTCAGTCCATTTCTCACACGTGAGTGACTGGACACCGATTTTGGTGCCTGCCAGTGACAGCCCTTAGATACAACCATAATTTCTCTGTTTTTTGTGAAATATCGTTCAACAGTATTCTGTTATGGTAGTTCTTGAAGGCTTCATGCATTTCTCTCCTGATAGCCGAATGAATTCCGTTGAGGATTTATATATCTATAGCTGTTTGTTTTGTTTCATACTTACTATGCAGTAGTCTCCGTTTCTTTAGAAGTTTCTTAAAAGTCACTGTTTAGCATGGAGGATCCTTCCCACAACAGACAGTTCTATTGGGTATATATATATCCTGAGTATGGTTAACTGCTCTTTTAAACTTAATCCATAGTTCCTCTTCATGCTCCTGACCTGAGCTTAAAGTTTCAACTTTCTCATTGAGACATGGCACAGTTGTGGTTGTGGTCTTTAGTCCAAAGACTGGTTTGATGCCGCTCTCCATGCTACTCTACCCTGTGCAAGCCTCTTTATCTCCAAGTAACTACTGCAACCTACATCCTTCTGAATCTGCTTACTGTATTCATCTCTTGGGCTCTCCCTGCGATTTTACCCCCCCCCACCCCCACCCCCTCTCAGGCTTCCCTCCAGTACTAAACTGGTGATAGCTTGATGCCTCAGAATGTGTCCTACCAACAGTTCCCTCCTTCTAGTCAGGTTGTGCCAAAAATTTCTCTTCTCCCCAATTCTATTCAGTATCTCCTCATTAGTTACGTGGTCTACCCATATGATATTCAGCATTCTTCTGCAACACCATATCTCAAAAGCTTCTATTCTCTTCTTGTCTAAACTGTTTATTGTCCATGTTTCACTTCTATAGATAGCTACACTCCACAAAAACATTTTCAGGAAAGACTTCCCGACACTTAAATCTATACTCGATATTAACAAATTTTTCTTCTTCTGAATCGTTATTCTTGCCATTGCCAGTCTACATTTTATATCCTCTCTACTTCGACCATCATCAGGTATGTTGCTCCACAAGTAGCAAAACTCATCTACTATTTTAAGTGTCGCATTCCCTTATCTAATTCCCTCAGTATCACCTGATATATTTCGACTACATTCCATTATCCTCGTTTTGCTTTTGTTGATATTCATCTCACATCCTCCTTCCAAGACACTCCCATTCCGTTCAACTGCCCTTCCTGGTCCTTCGCTGTCTCTGACAGAATTACAAGGTCGTCGGCAAACCTCAAAGATTTTATTTCTTCTCCCTGGACTTTAATTCCTACTTGAATTTTTTTTTATTTCCTTTATCGCTTGCTCAATATATAGATTGAATAACAATGGGTATACGCTACAACCCTGTTGCACTCTCTTCCCAATCACTGCCTCCCTTTTGTGCTCCTCCACTGTTATAACTGCTACCTGGTTTCTTTATAATATTTAAATAGCCTTTCGCTCCCGCTATTTTACCCCGCCACCTTCAGCATTTTAAAGAGCTTTTTCTAACTCTATAAAAACTATAAAGGTAGGTGTTTCCTCTCCTTAACCTATGTTCTAAGATAAGTCGTAGTGTCAGTATTGCCTCGCGTGTGCCCACATTTCTCTGGGATCCAAACGGATCTTCCCCGAGGTCGGCTTCTACCAGTTTTTCCGTTCTTATGAAAAGAATTCGTGTTATTATTTTGCAACCATGGCTTATTAAACAGATAGTTGTGTAATACTCACGTATTTCAGCACATGCTTTCTTTGGAGTTGGAATGATTGTATTCTTCTTGTAGTATGAGGGCATGTCGCCAGTCTCATACATTTTGTTCACCAACTTGTCATTTCTGGTTCTCCCAAGGCTATCAGCAGCTCTAACGGAATGTTGTCTACCCTCGGGGCCTTGTTTCTACTTAGGTCTTTTAGTGCTCTGTGAAATTCTTCACATCTCATTTTCATCTACGTCCTCTTACATTTCCATAATATTTCCCTCAAGTACATCTCCCTTGTATACATCATCCATATACTCATACCACCTTTCTGCTTTTCCTTCTTTGTGTAGGACTGTTTTTCCATTTGATATCCTGTCATTAGTGCAGGTGGCTGCCTTTTCTCCAAAGGTCTCTTTAATTTTCCTCTAGATGGAATCTATCTTACCCCAGAGACATATGCTCCTACATCCTTACATTTGTACTCCAACCATTCCTACTGAGCCATTTTGCATTTCCTGTAGATCTCATTTCTTAGACGTTTGTATTCCCTTTCGCCTGCTTCATTTACTGCATTTTTATATTTTCTCCTTTCATCAGTTAAATCCAATATTTCTTCTGTTACCCAAGGATTTCTAATAGTCTTCGTCTTTTTACCTACTTGATCCTCTGATGCCTTCACTATTTCATCTCTGGAAAATGGAAATGAGCGTTTGGCGTCATTGGCCGGGAGGCCGCTTACGGGGCAGGTCCGGCCGCCTTGGTGCAGGTCTTACTACATTCGACGCCACATTGGGCGACCTGCGCGCCGGATGGGGATGAAACGATGATGAAGACAACACAACACCCAGTTCCTGAGCGGAGAAAATCCCCGATCCAGCCGGGAATCGAACCCGGGCCCGTAGTACGGGAATCCGTCACGCTGACCACTCAGCTATCGGGGCGACATTTCATCCCCCAAAGCTACCCCTTCTTCTTCTATTGTATTCCTTTCCCTTGTTCTTCGTTCCATAATGCCCCCTCTGAAACTCTCTACAGCCTATGGTTCTTTCAGTTTATCCAGGTCCCATCTTCTTAAATTCCTACCTTTTTGCACTTCTTCAGCTTTAATCTATAGCTCATAACCAATAAATTGTGGCCAGAGTCCACATCTGACGCTGGAAATGTCTGTCCCAAAACCTCTGTCTTACCTTTACATTATCAACCTAAAACAGTCTTTCATGATTCTTAAAACAAGTGTTAGCTACGATAAAATTTTGCTCTGTGCAAAACTCTACAAGATGGCTTCCTCTTTCATTCTTTTCCCCCAGTCGATATTCAACTACTACTTTTCCTTCTGTTGAATTCCAGTCCCACGTGACTATTAAATTTTCGTCTCCCTTAACTAACTGAATAATTTATTTTATCTCATCATAGATTTCTTCAATCTCTTCAGCATCTGAGGAGCTAGTCGTAATATAAATTTGTACTACATGGTAGGCCAGGGCTTCATGTCTATCTTGGCTAAGATAATGTATTCACTATACTGTTCATAGTAGCTTATCCACATTCCTATTTTTTATTCATTCTTAAACCTACTCCTGCATTACCCTTATTTCATTTTGTATTTATAACCCTGCATCTACCTGACCAGAAGTCCTGTTCCTGCTGCCACTGAACTTCACTGATTCCCACTACAGCTAACTTTAACCTATCCATTTCCCTTTTTAATTATTCTGACATATCTGCCCGATTAAAAGATCTGGCATTCCACTTTCCAGTCCGTAGGATTCCAGTTTTGTTTCTCTTGATAATGACGTCCTCTTGAGTAGTCCACAGCCGGAGATCCGAATGGGGGACTATTTTACCTGTGGAATATTTAACCCAATAGGATGTCATCATCATCATTTAACCTTACTATAGATGTCATTTGTTTCTTATAACTATTATTGCTACAACTGCCTCATGATCACTCATACCAGATTCAATGTTGACATCCTCAAAGAGATCAGGATTATTTTTACCAATAGACCTAATGTATTTTCATCATGAGCGCGGTTCCAAACCATCTGTTCTAGACAGTTATCAGAGAACGAATTTAGTAATATTTCACAGGAAGTCGAATTTAGTAATATTTCACTGGAAGTCCTGTCATTGCACCGACTAACAAAACTGTCTTTACCCCAACAGATTGTTGGATGATTACAATATGACTGAGGAACTTACATACTAGCAAACTGAAAACTGACTTGTTCTCTAAATATTTCGGTTACAGAGAGATGAGTCTGCTGGTCGAGAGAATGATCCAATTATAATTTTATGCCCATCCTTGACACTAAAATTTACCAATGCGATCTCATGTGCAGCTTCAGTTTCTATCTCGGTCGATTCGAGTTTCTTGTCTACTGCGACAAAGACAACACCTCCATTTCCCATTAGCCTATCTTTTCGATATGTGCTTAAATATTCCCCAAAAGTGTATCTGCTACCAACTTCGGGTTTAACTAGCATTCTGAACCTAGTATTTTATGTGCGCTTCACTGCCTTTTCGGAGTGCTCCAAACTCTGGCAGTTTGTTCCGAATGCTTCAACAGCCAATCACTAGGGTTTTTATACTCTCACCTGTGGGACAGGTTCTTACACTAATACTTCTTTCTCTCCATCGGGCATGGGTGCGTAAGTTAGTTTAAGTTAGATTAAGCAGTTTGTAAGCTTAGGGACCGGTGACCTCAGCAGTTTGGTTCCATAGTATCTTACGACAAATTTCCAAATTTGAACCGGATGAAGAGTCACCTAATAAAAAAACGCTTGCATGGACCCCACACGCAGTCAGCTACCTGGGTAGCAGCCTCTTATTAAAAAAGTGTACACCTGATACATTTAGGGGAACCCTACAGTTGTCACCACTCAGATGTACACCCAGGAAGTCACAGCCTAGTTTCTCACAAAACTTTCGTAGACTCTGGTTCAAGCTTTCCACTCAACTAAAAACCAGAAGGCGACAATCTGTTCCAGGGACACTGCTGAAGATTGTGAGCTTTGTTGATACACCATGGGCACCTTCTCTGCCAGACGCTAGAATGGTCCGAGTATGACCTCCGAACAGAGATATACAGGCATTGTTTGTTAAAAGATGCGTCACAATCTGCAGTTGGTTACACCCTATTCCCTCAGTGGCTACCAGAATAGCCTCTTCAACATGTTAAATGAGGCGCCCAGGTACACACACACTGAGTGAATACGGTGTTTCGTCCTATCACTTGTTGTCATTTCCCTAAGGGACATCACTATTCACCATAAGTTTGAACTGCCAACCGTTAACAGACCTTTAACCTTCTCTGTTAGTCTTCCCTTGACAGGAGACTCACCATTCCCAAAAGGTAATGGAGGTCTTACTGGCTCATTTTTGGTTTCAGTGGAAGACAGAAACTCGAACTTGTGTTGGTTAGGAGCTTGTATGTAGCCTATCGCGATTGCGGTTTATCGTATCGCGACATTGCTGCTCGCGTTGGTCGAGATCCAATGACTTTCAGCAGAATATGGTATCGGTGGGTTCAGGAGGGTAATAAGGAACGCCGTGCTGGATCCCAACGGCGTCGTATCACTAGCAGTCGAGATGATAGGTATATTACCCGCATGGCTGTAACGGATCGTGCAGCCACGTCTCGATCCCTGAGTCAACAGATGGGGACGTTTGCAAGACAACAACCATCTGCACGAACAGTTCGACGACGTTTGCAGCAGCATGGACTATCAGCTCGGAAACCATGGCTGCGGTGAACCTTGACGCTGCATCACAGACAGGAGCGCCTGCGATGGTGTACTCAACAACGAACCTGGGTGCACAAATGGCAAAACGTCATTTTTCCGGATGAATCGAGGTTCTGTTTACAGCATCATGATGGTCGCATCCGTGTTCGGCGACATCGCGGTGAACGCACATTGGAAGCGTGTATTCGTCATCGCCATACTGGCGTATCACCCGGCGTGATGGTATGGGGTGCCATTGGTTTACACGTCTCGGCCTCCTCTTGTTCGCATTGACGGCACTTTGAACAGTGGGCGTTACATTTCAGATGTGTTACGACCCGTGGCTCTACCCTTCATTCGATCCCTGCGAAACCAAACATTTCAGCAGGATAATGCACGACCGCATGTTGCAGGTCCTGTACGGGCCTTTCTAGATACAGAAAATGTTCGACTGCTGCCCTGGCCAGCACATTCTCCAGATCTCTCACCAATTGGGAACGTCTGGTCAATGGTGGTCGAGCAACTGGCTCGTCACAATACGCCAGTCACTACTCTTGATGAACCGTGGTACCGTGTTGAAGCTGCATGGGCAGCTGTACCTGTACACCCCATCCAAGCTCTGTTTGACTCAATACCCAGGCGTATCAACGCCGTTATTACGGCCAGAGGTGGTTGTACTGGATACTGATTTCTCAGAATCTGTGCACCCAAATTGCGTGAAAATGTAATGACATGTCAGTTCTAGTAAAATATATTTGTCCAATGAACACCCGTTTATCATCTGCATTTCTCCTTGGTGTAGCAATTTTAATGGCCAGTAGTGTATTCCAACTTGGTTCATCCATGCCTCGAAAATGGTAACACTTCGTGACTGCCAACACATCACATATGTTTTAAATCTTTACAGAACATTTTCTCGCTGACAGACCCCACAAAATACCGGAAGGAGAAAAAATATCACTTACTACATTTTCGCTGCTCGTGTGATCAAAATTCAGCGTCTGCCATGAAGTTTTAATTTTTTACTTCTTAAGTAGTTTGACATTCGCAACACACTTTGTACACATTTTCTACATGGACTGATGAGCCAAAACATTATGACCACCAACTTAAAAGCGTGTTGGCCCACTTCTGGAATGCAGTTCGGCAGTGATTCTGCATGCCGCGGATTCGGTAAGTACTTGATAGGTTTGTAACACTAGATGCCTATCCACATGTCACTCACTTCCCGTAGTTTACGGGCGGCTGATTTGTGGATGCTAAGTTGGTGCCCGATAGCGTCCCAGTTGGGTTTCATCGGATTCAGATAAGCCGAATTTGATAATCAAGACATCAACGAGAGTTCACTATCACGCTCCTCAAACCACTGCATCACGATAGTGGTCTTGGAACACAGACAGTTGTCCTGCTGGAAGGTGCCATCGCTGTTGAGGAAGACATCAAGCATAAGAGGTTACAGGTGGTGTCTAATAAAGTTCACGTAGTCCACAGCTGCCATAGTGCATTTGGTTACTGTTACAGGTTCCATGGAGGCCCAGGTGAATTTCCCCCTAAACATAATATTGCTCCCATTGGCCTGCGTCCGTGTCAAGCTGCATATTTCGAGCAGCCTGGATGAGGGCGTATCTGGACATGACCATTGACCTGGTTTAATAATAAAGAGGATTCATCTGACCACACGACGTGATTCCATTGATAAACGGTCCAATCTCGATGATCCCGGGCCCACTGTAATCATAATTCACGATGTTGTCAGATCAACATGGGAACACGTAGGGGTCCTCTGATGCGGAACACCGAACTGTGTGCGCAGAACGGTGTGCTCCTACACACATGTGCATGTGGCAGCACTGTGCTCTGTCGTCAGATCTGCCACATCGCCCCATATTCTGCTTTAGAGAAAGGGCAAACCCCTGATCCATGTGTTCTGTGATGAGTTATGGACGCCCAACTTGTCGCCTACTCGTGGTTTCAGTGCTCTTCAATCTCTGGATGACCAGGAACAGAAGAACTGGAAGTGGATGGCCGCGAATGTAACTGCGATTTATTCATGCTACTGAGCATATTTTCGATACGAATAAAATTTTTGCATGTGCTGCTGCTTCTCGCACATTGGCTGGCTTGCAAACATTCATTCACTGTGGAAGTAACTAGTTTACCCCTATTTTTCATTTTTATAAAATTCCTGTTAATAAAAATTCTTTCGCAGTCAGCAATTGAGTGTGGAAGTGATAAACATGAGAGCGCAAACTCTGGCAGCGCTGGGAATTCTCTCTCGCCCAACAAAGCTTTTACGTTGAGTATGTTCCCCCAAAATACGTCCAGTTCTGAATAGTTCTTAATATTTTCGTCTATTCTTCCGATAGAAAGTTTCCTCTAGTCATCATCGATTTGTCGTAGATGCTTATCATAATCTAAAGAGACTATTCTTGGCAATTTTGACATAAGACGTATATAAGAGAGGGAGTTTGTTTGAAAGAACACTTTTAAATGCCAAAACCGCAAGTAATGGCAATAAATCATCATCAAAGTTATATCTCTTCTTCAGTTCCGATTATCCTGCTTGCGTGAAATCCTTACATCTGCGGTAAAAGTCTTTCACAGCATCCCGTTTCTTATATATTCCTGGTTTCTGAATTGCTTTCAGAACTTTAACTCCTACATTCATTTGGCTGTCAGGAAGGAACTTCCACCTGTTGTTAGGGTCAATGTCAGTCAATTTATTGGATACGATATACTTCCAGTCCACGTATCAAAGCAACTTGTCCTTGTTCTCTTCTATCATCTTTTCATGCAAGTCAATAATAACAACTTTACCACTCCGGAAATACTTATTTAAATCTGTAAATTTCTGTAAAATATAGGCCAAAAATAAATAATTTAAAAAATTGTTATTGGGGGATCGGCGAATTTCTTCTGCCGCAACCAGCCCCTCTTCCTGGTATTAAGAATCAAAACAGAGACGCAAAACATTGCAGTGTCCTAAAATTCTCACTGCAACGGCCCGCAAAGATATCTGTGATGGATCCAACATTTTATGAATTTTGAAATTCATGCACTTGTCCCTGTCTCTTAGCACTATCTTTAAAATGATTATCAATGTTCCTAGCTAGGTCTTCACAACGTCTGGGCAGAGATTTAGAGGCTTCACTGGCACATACGTAAAGCGAGCGACATATGCGTTTCAGAAAAATTAGCCCAGAACATTTTTCAGTTATCCGAGTAGCAACAGAGGTTTTGCCCCCATCATAGAATTACAACCATCGGAAACAAATGCCATAATACTGTTTTCGGAAACATTGTACTCAGAAAACAAAACCATTAGACTAGAATAAAGGTTTTCTCTTGTTGCACTTTCGTTTGCCTTATCATTATCACCCTGCTTGCGAATTTCACAAAGATTTAAAAATTTACTTTTAACTTTATTTGTGTCTATATCAAAATATCCAACCACGACACCCGACGTTTTTATAGACCCTACGTCTATTGACTCGTCAGTAAGAACACTGAATTTTGTATGTCTCAGTTTTTCTGCAAAGTTCGTTCTTATGGCTCTTTCTTATCACGTTCGTTACGATCTGGGAACATTTAGTGCGACTCATATACATAGCATCTGCGATTTTAGAATCGGCAAAGCAACTCTTAACAACGTTCTCCCCATGATCTACAATACTGAAAGGAAGATTATGTCCTGCCAAGAATCCTGCCAATTTAATTTCAGCGCCGGCCGCGGTGGTCTAGCGGTTCTAGGCGTTACAGTCCGGAACCGCGCGACTGCTACGGTCGCAGGTTCGAATCCTGCCTCGGGCATGGATGTGTGTGATGTCCTTAGGTTAGTTAGGTTTAAGTAGTTCTAAGTTCTAGGCGACTGGTGACCGTAGATGTTAAGTCCCATAGAGCTCAGAGCCAGTTTTTTTTTTTAATTTCAGCAATGAGAGCCTAACTATTTTAAGGCACATCACTTGTAGCTGATTTCATAAATGTACTCAAAATTGTCTGACTTTTAGATGCTACCACCTTCACCCGTTTGACATGATTTTCACTTTTCGAATGTTTTTTAACACATTCCAATTCAGACACGAAAGTTACGTTACAAATTCTACGTCTATCCCTTTCAGTGTTCTACTCATCAGCGCACAACCAACCTTTAAATTCAAGATTAGTTTCCCAGACTTTTCTATACTTTTGTTTTCGCCTCTTACATTGAAACACGCCCGCTGTAGAATTCTTGGGAGTAGTAGGGTCACTGTCACTTTCTTCTGTTACCACTGACTCAATTTTGCACAACTTTACGCATTATGACTCGCTCACTGTTCTCAACTAAGCCATCAAGTTAACTGTAATCTTTTTCACTTATGTATTAACACCGTTCAGGGTGCAAAGCAGTCAATATGGTGAATTTCTCTGGGGATTCATCTCGGGGAATAACCCAAGCTGACTTGTGCACCTGGAGCGTAATGAACTTAGGGAATCCCACGGATGGACGGACTCGCAATGTAGGCTGCTCATTGTATTTGTGAAATAAAATGTCAAAAATTAAATAAACCATAAAATTAAAACAATAAGAAAGATCAAGTCTTAACAATAATAAGCGTTTCAAATTATCGTACAATAGATTTGCGATCCGAAGTGTGGTTCGTACGTTCGTGCAAAATCTTAAATTATCTTACATGTACGATCCACTGTTACCAACTGCAGCATACAACGGAAAAGCCACCAGTAGGTGCACTTTTATGTATTTAAAGCAATGGAAAGAGTGTCACATGCGTTAGACTAAAACAGCCGCTACGGTCGCAGGTTCGAATCCTGCCTCGGGCATGGATGTGTGTGATGTCCTTAGGTTAGTTAGGTTTAAGCAGAGGTTCTGGGGAACAAACGTAGCTTTTGCTCACCTAGCTCAAATTCATCACTTCTAAATCATGCACATTTTACACCGGTAATGGGCGTTTCAACAAGTGGTAGCTCACGGTCCTACAGATGTTTGTCCATTACCGCAGTTTAGTGCGTGAATTTTCGCGCGCAAGGACATGATTGGCTAAATTTAACGCTAAATAACTCAGAGACGGTGCAACGTATCGAATATTTTTCTTACGAAATATTTCTCAGCACAGTCTCCCCTGCAACTGTCTTACAAGCTTTTCAGACTGTTGCTGGCCGCCCTGTGTAGCGGCTATCTAGTAATACCTGACGTCAGTTGTAGAGTTTTTGACTTCATGGTCGGTCATTCTTAACCATCCACACAAAATATAGAGTAGCTCAGTACAAGGTTATGTATTTAAAAAATAAACGAATTACAGGTGAATTTATATACAGTACACTTCAGATTCTACCATCAGTTTAATGTGCACTATTGCTGTTGATCTCGCCCGAACATTCTAATCGTGATATAAAAAATGACGGCATACATGGCACTGCTACATCAGCAACAGCCAAACTTAAGAATGGTATCAATCCAAGTTACTTACATTACCTTCTGCAGTTCATCGTCATTGTTGTAGCACCGACATCACATTTTAAATATCCAGCTGTTGTTGCTGCTACTCTTATTTGTACATTGTGCGTTTCAGTTACCCGTTCTGAACCTTAAATGTAATACAAAGCATCCGCTGAGCAGTAGTTTTTGAACATTCTTAAAGCAACATTCTACAGTACGTAGAATTTCCAGCCATGAACAATGCACTCTATTTCTCGTTGACACTACGGAGTACCTGTACTGTCTCTTCCAACTATTTATTACATGGCATTTTCGCCTTTCCCAACTCTGTTAAATGTAATTATTCCGCACATCTACATCATTACACACGTTTATAAAATTATTTTTTCAGCATGCATTTCACACTCCCGTATTTTTTAACCGCATTATGGGAAGGAGAGGAAAAAGGAAAACTCTAACGACCAAGTCTTTCGACTACTATCATGGAACGAAAAACTTTACCCTTAATAACTGTGAGCTGCTCAAATGTAAAACGATCAAAGTGAATATGATTGCAGCTGAATCGATCTGTTATAATGTCAGTACACACACTATGTCATTTTCGTTCATTAAAAAAAATTCACAAATTACAGTACTGTGGCATTAATAGTGGGATCCCATAGGATTTTGCATATCTGGATATTTTATAGTGACGAAGATATAGGAACGGATTTGATAAATCGTATCGCAGCAGTATTTATGATATAGGCCTATATTTATTCATCATGTCTGTGTAAAAGCGATTTCGGGTACAGTGCAAGTTCAAGCCTTTCTTATGTCCCACTCTTCTGCGATGGGTGATGCTACATCTTCAAACACATTACGTCTCTCAGTACGATGGAACACCTCCAACCTCCCCTCGCCATACACTGACACACATGAATTGAGGTATGGAGTTTCGCATGTTTTTAAATCAGCAGCTACCAAATCGAGCGATCGGTCGTATTGGTAAAGATTACGCCACGTTCTTGTCTTAGACTCCTATACATGATCTACACTTTCCTATAATTCTTCCAAAAAGAACTTAAGTCGACCATTCTCCTTCCATAGTAAGTTCATTATTAGACGCTTGTTCTATTTCATATCGCTTTGCCACTTACGCCCATATATTTAATCAATGACTGTAAAGCAGAAGACTAGATATCCGGAACTGTCACTAATGTATTTATGGAAGAAAACACACACGAGTATGCTGTAATATTCTATAATGGATTTATTTGAATGTGATCATGTGAAACACCTACCGTATGAGAGCAATTTCAAAATTCCACACGTTCATTTATAATGCTTTCGCGTCGGCGGCTCCACATATGTCAGTATGTATGATGTGAAATGGGTCAACTGATTTGATTCTTGTTGACTCCAGAAATCCTGTTGTGTGCTGTTACCTATGGATATGGGACAAGTTACAATTACAGTTTGTACAAATGTTTTAATTAACGCATAATACGAGAAAGACAATAGATGTGGATGTGGGGCAAGTTACAGTATTAAGGTACAATTATTCATGATAAGAAAAGAAAACAAAAAACAACTAAAAACCAATGGTATTCAAGAAAACATTTAACTTGGCTATTTTCGACTTACAGTACGAAATATAACATCTGAAGCACTAACCAGCCATAAATTTATGGTACAGAAGAAAATTTTCATCTTGGTATTTTAGACCGGCATTCATAAATTCTTCAACTAAATGCAAGCAGCACTTCTGAAGTAACGTTTTCACTATTGCTCTCAATCCTTCTCTATTCGGCTTAAGCTTTCTGATAGCTTGTCGTATGGAAGAACTCCCATGCGCCTTACATTGCTGTTGACTAATTACAGATACTTCACTGAACTGACGGGTCTGGTGATGGTGCAGGCTATTATTTTTCACAAATATACGTAAATTTCCATAAATGAAAGACACTTTGGTGACTAAATATAAGGCAGTGCAGGGTACTGAATTCCAGCAATAGATGTATATCCCATGCTAGTCTGCGAACGTTTTCTAAACATTTGCGAATCGTGTAACTGAGTCGGGCTGTGGGTCCAGCCCAGCATCCCCGAAGTTAGACGTCGCAGAAAACACACACACACACACAGACACGTACACACATACACACACGCACACACATCAGGGCTGGCCAGCACCGCCGGCCCTAGTCGTTAATCCGCTGAGTGGATTAGACATAGGGGCGGCACGCCTCCCTGAATGCTGAAAGTGGCACGCTAATGTGCATGGCTATCCATGACGATTGGCTTATTAAACTGGCAGTTCGAAGATATTGACACCTGTTAACAACTGTCTTCTTCGAAAATGGAATTATTACAGTCTTATTGCAGTCTGAGTATATTTTGTCAGTCTCATATACACACGAGGTAGAATAGTTTTCACATGGTTGATCCTACAAACGATCTCAATAACTCTGTTGGAATTTTATGTACCCTATGTGCACTGTTTCAATTTTTGTCTTTCAGAGCTATGAGACTTCCTTCTCACAGTATCTTCCATATCATCAACATATACTTCTTCTTCTCTTCCCATGATAGAGCTTTCAAGTCTGTTTCCTTTTTATAGTACTTCTGCACATACCTTCCACCTTTCAGCACTTTATTCTTTACTAACATTTCGCTCGCCATCCTTATTGTTATTCACAGAGCTGAGTCTCTTCTCATTAAAAGTTTATTTAATATTCCTTTACGCGGCAACTATCTTTCCCATACTCTTGAATGTCTCTATAGCTTTTCTTTTCTCTTTTCGCCATTCCTGCTTAGCTATTTGCACCTGCTGTCAAACACAACTTACAGACGTCAGTGTTCCCTTTTGCCAGCTGCATTTTTACATGCTTTCCTTCCGTCAATTAAACTCAGTACCTGATGTTTTATCTAAAGGTATAGGGCCAAAACGACTGAACGGGGTGAGGCAGTGGTTAGAACACTGGACTCACATTTGAGAGGAAGACTTTTCAAATCAGCGTCCGACCATTGAGATTTCGGTTTTCGGTGATTTACCTAAATTGCTCCAGACAAATGACTGAATAGTTCCTTTGAAAGGGCAAGGCCGAAATCCTTACTCATCCTTAAAAAAAAGTCAGAGTATTGGGATGTGTAACTGAATGTTATTATCAATTCAGCCCAAACTTCCAATATAGCAGAAAACTTATTTCTACTATAGTTCACTAAAAAGGTAGCAGTATGTACTCTCGTTAAAATCTATTTAATATTTGCTTGACAGGGCTGCACTAGAATGAAGATATGGTAATTATCAATACAATTTATAAAAAGTGAAAATAAACTTTTAACTTAACTTTGGCAGCAGTTTGATTCGTGGCACTTGAGATCCTATAGCCAATATAGTGAAACTAAATAACTTTGCGGTCTCGTGGCAGTCTATGATTTAGTCACTGCGACTGAAAGTACTAAGCAGACCCCCGTTAACTGCTTCTATTTCTCCACAAACAGCGACTGCAAAGATGGAACTGCATTCTTCTCAGTGTAACTCCCGGGACTGTGTTCCACAGAGTAATTGCAGGAGATGCCGGCAGTGTCTGAAGAGGTGAACTGCACGAACTGAATGAGCGTCGGTGGCGTATCGTCTTTTGTCGGCGTTGGCAGAAGAATCTCCGTCTGTGCGAGTACTAGGCGGAAGCAATACGCGCTCTCTGGAAGAAAAATCGCAACACCAAGAAGAAGTTGAGCGACATAAACGATAGTTGGTAGGCGTGTTTCAGCATCTAAAAGATGACGTCTGTTCAGATTTCGCGTCAGACGCATAAGAGTGGCGCTTGTAGCGTCACTATGAGGATGCAGATCGAGTTTGCTTTAAATATGCCTTGTAACAGTCGTGCGCGTTAGTTATCTTTGAAAGTGTACATGGTGAGTCGATGTCAGTCAAGAATGCCTTTAAGGCGACGAGACGCCATTATCAACAGCTCACTGAGTTCAAACGAGGTCGTGTAATAGGGCTAAGAGAAGCTAGCTGTTCCCTCTGCGATATTGCAGAAAGACTTTGCAGGAATGTAGCCATTGTTCATGATCGCTGACAACGATGGTCTCGAGAATGTACAGTGGCAAGAAGACCACCTTCCGAATGGTCACGTGGCACCACAGATTTTGAAGACCACTGCGGTCAGCGTACGGTTCTGGCGCATCGTACTGCATCTGCAGCAGCAATTTGAGCAGCAGTTGGCACCACAGTGACGTAACGAACTGTTAAAAATCGAATACTTCAGGTATATCTCCGAGTCGGATGCCCTGTAGCGTGCATTCCTCTGACTCCAATCCACCGCCATCTGCGACTTCAACAGCGTCAAGCGAGAGCTCACTGGAGGGCAGGGTGGAGGTCTGTTGTGTTTTCTGATGAAAGCTGGTTCTGCCTCGGTGCCAGTGACTGCCGTATGTTGGTTAGAAGGAAGCCAGTTGAGGACATGTAATTAACCTGTCTGCGTGCTGCACTCACTGGACGTGCACCTAAAGTTATGGTCTGGGTTACTATTTCGTGTGACAGCAAGAGCACTCTCGTGGTTACCGCACGCACCCTGAATGCAAGTTTGTATGTCAGTTTGGTGATTCGACCTGTTGTGCTACCACACATGAATATTCCAGGGGGTGTTTTCCGGCATCATAATGCTCGCCCACATACCGCTGTTGTTGCTCTACATATTGTTGATATGTCGCCTTGGCCTGCTCGATCACCAGATCTGTCTCCAACCCAGCACATGTGGGGCATCATCGGACGACGAGTCCAGCGTCATCCACAAATAGCATTAACCATCCCTGTATTGAGCGACCATTAACCGCCCCTGCATTGACCGACTCAGTGCAACAAGCAAGAAACTCTATCCCACAAACTGACATCCTGCACCTGTACAACACAATACATGTACATTTGCATGCTTGCATTCTACATTCTAGTGGTCACACCGGTTACTGTTGTACCAGCACTTCACATTTGGAATGACTTATCTCGTACTTAAATAAACCTGTGATACTGCAACATTACTCATTTAAATATGTTATAAAGACAAACGAATTCTCGAAATTTCTTTACACTGATACTTACAGTAGTAGAAGAGTTTTGCTATTTGGGCAGCAAAAGAACTGAGGACGGTCGAAGTAGAGAGGATATAAAATGTAGACTGCCGATGGCAAGGAAAGCGTTTCTAGAGAAGAGAAATTTGTTAACATCCAGTGTAGATTTAAGTGTCGGGAAGCCTTTTCTGAAAATGTTTGTTTGGAGAGTAGCCACGCATGGATGTAAAATATGGACAATAAATAGTGTAGACAAGAAGAGAAAAGAAGCTTCTGAAATGTGATGGGTAGATCACATAACTAATGAGGAGGTACTGAACAGAATTGGGAAGAAGAGGAATTTGTGGTACAACCCGACTAGAAGAAGGGATCGGTTGGTAGGACACGTCCTGAGGCGTCAAGGGACCGTGTTTTGCCTCTCCACGGGTTCCCCTTCCGTATGGTTTACACTAATGCCATATGAAATAATTACACAAGTAAATGCAGTAAATTGTTCTGTACATCTAAATTTTATAAGAACGATTTAAACGACTAGGTGTTCTCATAGCATTCTCTCACGACTTTTACTAGCTAGAGACGTCTGTCGGTCGCAGCTGGTATCAGCTTCTAAATAACAGAAACAGTTATAAGTACAACGCTAGCAATAAAAATGACTCCACTACTTAAAGCTTGACCTTTCTCTGGTATGCTAAGAAGCACTTCACTATCTTTAATCGTACAAGAGCTAATGAAAAGAGTTTTATTTTTATTGAAAATGTATTAAAAGGATTGATTTAGTTATAAACAGAAACCTCTTACATTAGAGACACATCGCTGCGAGATACTGTGAACATTACGCAGGGAATTATGTTTTGTCACTTGTGTACCACAGCTTTTATAAGTTACAGAAACAATATCACACCAACACCTTCAGCTGCTGTTCAATGGCCGGCCGGTGTGGCCGTGCGGTTCTAAGCGCGTCAGTTTCGAGCCGCGTGACCGCTTCGGTCGCAGGTTCGAATCCTGCCTCGGGCATGAATGTGTGTGATGTCCTTAGGTTAGCTAGGTTTAAGTAGTTCTAAGTTCTAGGGGACTGATGACCTCAGTAGTTAAGTCCCATAGTGCTCAGAGCAATTTGAACCATTTTTTTGCTGTTCAATGTATTCTTTATTGTGCGAGCAGTTTCGGTCGAGACCATTATCCAGCACCTGTTGTATGCACGCTGGAAAATTATGGTAAAAAATACGAAAAATACGTACAGATTTTTGTTGGCAGCATTAGTTACATATACAGGGTGTTACAAAAAGGTACGGCCAAACTTTCAGGAAACATTCCTCACACTCAAAGAAAGAAAATATGTTATGCGGACATGTGTCCGGAAACGTTTACTTTCCATGTTAGAGCTCATTTTATTATTTCTCTTCAAATCACATTAATCATGGAATGGAAACACACAGCAACAGAACGTACCAGCGTGACTTCAAACACTTTGTTACAGGAAATGTTCAAAATGTCCTCCGTTAGCGAGGATACATGCATCCACCCTCCGTCGCATGGAATCCCTGATGCGCTGATGCAGCCCTGGAGAATGGCGTATTGTATCACAGCCGCCCACAATACGAGCACGAAGAGTCTCTACATTTGGTACCGGGGTTGCGTAGACAAGAGCTTTCAAATGCCCCCATACATGAAAGTCAAGAGGGTTGAGGTCAGGAGAGCGTGGAGGCCATGGAATTGGTCCGCCTCTACCATTCCATCGGTCACCGAATCTGTTGTTGAGAAGCGTACGAGCACTTCGACTGAAATGTGCAGGAGCTCCATCGTGCATGAACCACATGTTGTGTCGTACTTGTAAATGCACATGTTCTAGCAGCACAGGTAGAGTATCCCGTATGAAATCATGATAACGTGCTCCATTGAGCGTAGGTGGAAGAACATGGGGCCCAATCAAGACATCACCAACAATGCCTGCCCAAACGTTCACAGAAAATCTGTGTTGATGACGTGATTGCACAATTGCGTGCGGATTCTCGTCAGCCCACAAATGTTGATTGTGAAAATTTACAATTTGATCACATTGGAATGAAGCCTCATCAGTAAAGAGAACATTTGCACTGAATTGAGGATTGACACACTGTTGGATGAACCATTTGCAGAAGTGTACCCGTTGAGGCCAATCAGCTGCTGATAGTGCCTGCAAACGCTGTACATGGTACGGAAACAACTGGTTCTCCCGTTGCACTCTCCATACAGTGACGTGGTCAACGTTACCTTGTACAGCAGCAACTTCTCTGACGCTGACATTAGGGTTATCATCAACTGCACGTACAATTGCCGCGTCCATTGCAGGTGTCCTCGTCGTTCTAGGTCTTCCCCAGTCGCGAGTCATAGGCTGGAATGTTCCGTGCTCCCTAAGACGCCGATCAATTGCTTCGAACGTCTTCCTGTCGGGACACCTTCATCCTTGAAATCTGTCACGATACAAACGTACCGCGCCACGGCTATTGCCCCGTGCTAATCCATACATCAAATGGGCATCTGCCATCTTCGCATTTGTAAACATTGCACTGACTGCAAAACCACGTTAGTGATGAACACTAACCTGTTGATGCTACGTACTGATGTGCTTGATGCTAGTACTGTAGAGCAATGAGTCGCATGTCAACACAAGCACCGAAGTCAACATTACCTTCCTTCAGTTGGGCCAACTGGCGGAGAATCGAGGAAGTACAGTACATACTGACGAAACTAAAATGAGCTCTAACATGGAAATTAAGCATTTCCAGACACATGTTCACATAATATCTTTTCTTTATTTGAGTGTGAGGAATGTTTCCTGAAAGTTTGGCCGTACCTTTTTGTAACACCCTGTATACACAAAGCACACTGTCAAAAGTATTATATTTATAAATAATATTTAATCATGCAGAGACAGGTGCATGGAAGATTAATTATGGGCAACTATGCAAGGAATGCACAAAATAAAACGGTAAAGAAGCATTAGCAATCATTAAGTAAAACATAGCTAATCTGTAAATGGCATAGATTTAGTTCTAATCAATTAGCCCTCATGACTAGCATTATCTCTGTTGCAAAATATTTTTGTTGTTTACCGGTTCGAGTTCTTCATTCAAAATGGAATTTCGTTCTTCAGCACAATATGGAAAAAATTCTATCTCTGCCACGAGATCCATACATCCACCTTTCTCTGCTTTATGTAGAATAAAGAAGCTATTTTCATTTTATCTACTACACGCTTTTCATTTCATCTCTTAAATGCGTCGCAAATATTGATGGATTGCATTTGTCGGTGTTATAATGTTATTTGTTTCGTGTACATATTGTTCTACCGGTTTGTCCTTTGTAATTCACATAAATTTCTGCTCTTCGATTTTAATGGTTATTTAATATTAGTCACTCAATCTACTGTCGCAGCTAACGTCTCGACCTAACTAAATCCCTATTACACACTGCATGCTGTAATTTGTAATCTGCCAAGCAGCATTACGAAAAGTAGAACTTAGCTGGTTCATAAATAGGCCAAGACTGACACATGTTTAGGCATCAAATTCTAACAGCTTACTTTTTTTGTTTGCAGAACTCAAATTTTGACTTTCAAATGACGAAGATATATAGGGTACGTGAGGGTAAAGCAGAGAGTGAGATAAAATCACGCTATTTTTTGTTGCTATATTGTAAATTACTCTACAATTAATAATATTAGAGAAGGAAAGTTGCTACTCACCATATAGCGGAGATGCTGAATCGCGATAGGCACAACAAAAAGAGTCACACAATTATAGCTTACCGCCATTAAGGCCTTTGTCTGCAATAGACACACAAACACACACACACACACACGCACACACACACACACACACACACACACACACACACACACACACAAACACACACACACACACACACACACACTCTCAAGCAAACGCAACTTGCACACACGTCTGCAGTCTCAGATAACTGTGAGGTGGTGCAGAAGCTAGCATACTAGATTCGCACTCGGGAGGACGACGGTTCAGATCCGCGTACGGCTCTTTTAAGTTTTCCGTGATTTTCCCAAATCGCTTCAGGATAATGCCGGGCTTCTTCTTTTGAAAGAATACCGTCCATTTTCTTCCCCATCCTTGAAACATTCTGAGCGCGTGCTCTATCTCTGATGACCTCAACGACGATGGGACGTTAAACCGTAATCTACATTTTGTCTTTCTTTCTCAGCATCTCAAACCGAGCTCTGAGGCCACATCTTGGTTAAGTAAATAGCCGTCAAATAGAGCTGGTACTGCGTCCCCTTTATTTGCTGAAACACAAAACATGAAAGCAGACATGCTTCACTCTCAGACATGAAATATAATACTGCTACTTGTGTTTCGTGAATACAGCTGCACATAAAACAGTAAAATCCTGCAAAGAGAAAGAAAAAAGAGTGGTCTCCAAAACTTGTCATGTGCAAAACAAAACAAAAAATGGTCTTAGAGTTTCAAACCATATGGAAAGACGTGTTTATTGGTCTTGGTAGTTTCGGTAAGTCCGATAATTAATGATAAGCTTCCACCCAGTGTGGTAACGCTGAACAGTGATGAGACACACGTGAAACATATAGACATTAAGACGTCATACTTCATACTCAGTGTCTCTTCCTCCCCTAACTAGCCACATCACATTGTACTGTTATAACAGCAGTTAGGATCTCCAGTTAGTTTTGCACTATTTTGTTGGTGTAATAACAATAGTAACCGGCAGAGACACTGAAAATTATTATTCCTTTTTCACACAGAAGATGCAGTAACTGGGCCACACTGCTTTGCATAGTTTCTGCCGTAGCACACAAAAAATACCTTTCCGGTCATGCTCTCCTACTCGAGCCACTACCTGTCCAGAGCACCTTACACGTCCTTGGTGTTGGAAGAGGAACTTTAGAAACGTTGTGTACAAAGAACTTCGATTTCTGGTTCACGTAGAGGAAAGTGAATTTCGTTTACAGTTTTATCGTTCAGTTGCATAGTGACTGCGTTTCGAAAATAGTGACTGTATCTTTCAAGGAGGCAGTTCATCTACATCTTGCAAACCTACCGTCTGGCACTTGAGGTGGTACCAGCCACGCAGAGGCGCTCAAAGCGTCAGGTATTCACACCGAAAGCGTCTTTCCGAAGGCCACGTAGTAATAGCCTGTGCCATAAAAATATGGGCTACGTATCTAAGATATGGATGATACCAAATTCACTGTAATTTTGCAGCTTTAGTAAGCTCCACTCCACTGTCAATGGGCTTAAACCAATGTGAGGAGCAGGGTTCATAAAATATTGCAAACCGCAGTTTACACGAATGGAGAGCAACTGACAGAGGAAAATTTGGTTAATGGAGACTTTTGGAAATTCAGTGAGTGAAGGAGTGCATTCTGTACTGAAGGGTTCATCTTGTCACCACAACGACGGTAGAGTGGGCGTTACAAGCCGTATTCAAGCCACAGAAACAGCAGACTCGATCACATCCGCAGTAAAGGCAAAGGAAGAAAGTTGTAGGTCACCTTTTTAACACTGAAATGGAAGAATACAGACATAGTTGCGTTGAAATTTTATGGGCAAAGAGTAACTACAGTAACAAGCCGATAGATAAAAGGTAGTTGGTAAGACCAAGAAAGTTGCTCTGGAAGAGGCGCGCAGGTCCAATTCGTGAAGTGGTTGCAGCTTCTATGTGATTGTCAAGCACCTATTATTTCAGTTTGCGTTGTAAGTTAATTTCACTATTTATTAAATTCTTTACATCAGTGGGTAGTTGGTCAAAGATTGTTACGTCTTAACACATCGCTCATTTCTGTGACGCAGTAAGGTTGAGTAAAGGATACCGTAAACCACTTCACTTTGTGGTCATACTGATTTCGGTTATATCGTCCCCTTTATTGTCCTACAGAACTATGCTCGGCCCTGTCGCATCGCTGCCGACGAGACGGGGAAAAAGCCCTGTCTTCGAAAAAAGAAATACAAATTTGCCAACTGTATTGATCTTTATTTTTCAGTTCTGTGACAATTGTTGGTATTTCTTTGGTCTAAAGCTTAAGCGTTACCTTTTATTTTTTGTATAACTGATTTTCAGAATGATTCACATAAAAAAAACTTTACCCGGACAGGACAGAAAGTCCTGCGGTACAGACGGGCCGCCGTGTCATCCTCAGTCCATAGGTCTGACTGGATGCGGATGTGGAGGGGCATGTGGTCAACGCACCACTCTCCCGGCCGTATGTCAGTTTAAGAGACCAGAGCCGCTACTTCTCATTCACGTAGCTCCTCAGTTTGCCTCACAAGGGCTGAGTGCATCCCGCTTGCCAACGGCGCTCGGCAGTCCGGATGCTCACCCATCCAAGTGCTAGCCCAGCCCAACAGCGCTTAACTTCGGTGATCTGACGGGAACCGTTATTACCAATGCGGCTAGGTCGTTGGCCGATTCTGCATAAAGACAATTTTTTCTTCAATCTGTTTGATAAAACAGTTTACTAGAGTGTTACTTGTTAAGAATCCAGCGAACACTTTAATGACCATGGTGGACATAAAATGTTCAAAAATGGTTCAAATGACTCTAAGCACTATTGGACTTAACATCTGAGGTCATCTGTCCCCTGGACTTAGAACTACTTAACCCTAACAAATCTAAGGACATCACACACAGCCATGCCCGAGGCAGGATACGAACCTGTGACCGTAGCAGCAGCGCGGTTTCGGACGGAAGCACCTAGAACTACTCGGCCACGGCGGCCGGCCTGCACATTTGTTTGAGTAAAATACTAAATTCGTAACTCTGATAGCAAATGATAGATGTATCTGCGAGTCTTCTTCCCGCCTCCTTACTTTGTCTTCAGACTGAGCTTGTCAACATGTAACCGTACCCTGTCTATAGCTGTTAGCAAGGGCGCGCTTAACAGGGACAAGGAGGGGGCTGCGTGGGGTGGATGTGAGACGTTTCGTTCCTAGCTCTCAGCGAAAGGAAAAAATATGGTGTATTCAACTTTTTTCAGGAAAATGGTTTAAAAGTCGGTATTATGCAGATTTTTAACAGGTTACATACTAGAACCTTTTTATGGCTACTTACAAGTCACCATTCGTCTTCCAACGTATGAAGTATACGCCATACTCCAAGGTATTGCCTCCCCCCCCCCATCCCCCACCCACTCCCACCCTAACCTCTACAAACTATCGTATGGGCGCCCTTCACTGTGGGCTCGATAATTATCTTAGCAGCCTTATTTAGGCATGTTAATTATTTTAAACGTGATCGCTACCCTATGTCCTTGTCATATAAATGAGTTTCGGATGTATTTTTCAGCGACAAAATACGAGAGGTCGCATGCGGATTAGTCGGCGGTGAGATGCCGAGAACTTCTTGTGTTATTTCGTTAACTGCTTCTTTAGCATAAGCTAGAACCTCCGAGAGATATTTACACCGATGATATTTACACCGATCATTTTCATTAACTTGTGCAATATGTTTTTGTAAGTATTGCACGGGATTAATCGGTCACCGCCCGTCGGACAATGACGTCAACCAGCCTATTTACTGGCATGATGCGTCGGGAAATATTAAACAGGATTTGGATGACAGGTGGAAACAAAGAAAGAGGAAAATTTAATGAAACCCGGATTTTTACCGCGCCGCACTGTGCTCTTAAAAAGAAATCGATCATTAATGTGACTCGTCTTCTGATTGAGACAATTAATTTACGTAAAATTCATATATCACATTCTGACGTTGGCCTATGAGAAATTTTCAGTAAGTATCTCACTGTGACTCAGAATGAAACGCTACTAAGCGAGGTCCAGGAGTGCTGATTGCAGCGACTCAAGTGATGTCAGACGGCATATGAATATCGCCACACAGGGGAAGAATGCAAATGACATAAAAACAAATAGTTTCAAAGATGAATACGAAATGTGATTCAAATTAGAGATGTTAATTAGTTTAGTTACTGGTATGTCCAAAACGCATGACTGCGATCTCTCGCCGTAATGTCGAACGAGACACTTCTACACTTTTAGCACAACTTTTTAGTAAAAACTGTGGCGACAAGGTAACCATTTGCATGACTGTCCTTAGCGACATTTTATAATTTTTGCTTACCGGTGTAGCGAGTTATACTTAACTTCGTTCAGTATTTTTCCTCAGTCTCTTTTTTTCTCTCTCTCCTTCTAAAAAACGCACACCACATTGCTTCATACTCACAAATTATTCTACAAAGTAGATTATAATAGATTATAAGTGGTTGTCATGAAGCTTTTGTTTCATTTTGAGTTATAAGTTAATTTTACCATCTATTAAATTCTTTACGTCACTGGGTAGACGGTCAGATATTTTTATTGCTTAATAACTCGTTCATTTCTGTCACGCACTAAGGCTGACGTGACACCCCACCCCTCACTTATCTGGTTTTGGCGTGTGTTCACCCCAGCTAATTGACTAACACATCAACAGAGAGTGCAAAACTGCCGCAATATCGGATAACGCAAAGAAAGTAATAAGGCCCTGTGACCCCTGATTGAACTGCGGTGGCAGTATTGACATTAATTGATTCAGAATTGATCACTTTTAATTAAAAAGGGGTGCACATTGATGTTATATTCAGCTACTGGACACCAGATGTAAATGTTGAACATAAAATTAATTAAGAAAGTGATTTGGGATTTCAACTACTTGATTGAAAACAGATGCAGTTGATTAGCACAAATTTATTTTCACTCCTGACCTTCAGTCATCACATTACAAGACTCTCCTATTACGCAGTGGTAATAAATTGCGTTTACGTGGAGTAAAGCGCGATAAATCAAAATTAATTCCTATCGACTGACCCAGGTGTAATGCGAAGTGCGAGAAGAATTCCCCAATACACGGCCCACGAAACCCTCGTGGAAACTTTGCCGACGTGATCCAACAAATTAATCAGCCGGATCAGGTGCAATAACACCGAATTCAGCGTGGCGGGGCGTCGTCGTTGTGAGGACATCGGCCGGCCTCGTGGTGCTGCAAGGCTGCGCTCGTCTATTCACTCCTAGCTATCTTGCTCAGTACATAGCTGAACCAAAACTTTCTATCTCCAAGCTCAATCGTTCCATTTGCTAAGTCCTAAACTGCAGAGATGCTCGCTCTTTCTCAGGCAAGCTGATTAAAGAACGCCACGTCCTCACTCTAGGCAAGCTGGGAACGGAAGACCTCTACAGAGACTTCTGCCAGTCCACTCTTCGCCTCGGTTTCCTCTCCAGCAAATCACTTACGCCAATTGCAGCACAAGTCGCGTTAATTATGCGCTGCTTCCCAGTGCTGACCAATGCCTGCTCTGGGAAGTGAACAAATCCCCACAAAATTTCCCTTTCTCTCAACTTCTGCTATTTAGCTCCTCCCAGGCCACCCATCAAGGTTAGCGTCTGCACAAAACACCAATATTTCCGGAATTCTGACTCCCAGGAGAGTATTTCAAGTTCCTTGGTCCTACGTTCCCATTGGTGGCCGGCGTATTTCATTCTGTCGCTCTTCACCTGATTTACTTCAGACTCTGTGGATTGTGAATTCAGCGTGAAGTTGTGATAGTCACGAACACGCATATTTTGGCGTCTGTTGACCGCTCCACCGTAGCTTTGCGCGGCTTTCTCGCATGTTTCACTGAAAACGGGACGACGGACATTTATCAACCGGCATACAAGTTCTCCGTCTGCTTCCTGGTACACCAGCATGGGGTCAACCACCCACTCACTGTCACTCATCTTAAGGCAGCTGGAGGCTGCACCCTGTTACCGCTTTCTCAGAGCTTGAGCCGCCCTAAGCTGCCTATTGTCGCTTCCCTTCGCCACTCCCCAGCTGGCCACGTTCAACTCTAAATACTTCCCTGGGATAAACTAGCCTCCAGTAAATCGACGCGTTTCCAGAAAGTTTTCATGTTGTGTGAATTACTTTAAAACCATCACCTGACATTAATTATTCCAATACGTCCATACTGTACCCTCTACAAGGTGCATTGTGCCTTGTCAGTCATTTTTGTTCTGTCCTACTGTTCACTCAACGTGAGTTCGGTGATCTTTAATGACTTCATGTGAGGTGCATAGTTCTTGCCATCTTACAGAGCCCCTCTCTTCAAATCAATTATATAGTACAGGTTATGACTCCTATGGTGTTACCACCTGTGGTACAAAATTAATATCTCCATAACTGGTATCTTAACCCGATCGCGTGATTAGTTACGGGCGACTGATTACCACTGCCTCCTCTCTCATGCACAGTCTCACTCATTCCTAGGGTATCTGCCTTCAGTGGCTGGATTTACTGTTAAAGACGTGATCATTATTTAGTCTTAAATTTACTTTAATCTCTGCCGATTCCTGAGACAATTATTGGCCAGAGTACTCAAAGAAAACTACAATTATATTACAAGGATACACGTCACAAAGGGCAAATACACATGTTTAAGCACCTCCGTGCTTGTCATTTGAATGGCAAGACTCGCAATTATAACTTAAGGTCCATTCACTCTCACTTATCCATCCCTACTCGACTTAAATTACTAAAAACATACATGAACAATATTCGTGTAACATTTTGTGAAGTTGATAGTGGTTGCTCTCATTCAATTATATGTGAACGCCCATTTGAAAATAAAGGTTTTGTTTTGTGTGTCTCACTGTCTCTAGACGTTTATACTGTGCATGGTGTAAGTGTCATCTTTACACAATTCAACAAGGTCTGGCCCAGTCCAGTGTCTGGATTGTGTACACACATGTACCTTTTTATATATATAAAACACAACCAAACTGACAAGAATCATTGCGTATTGAGCAACCACTGTTGTGAATTTGTAACAAGGTATAAGTATGAAATCTTATTCTAACACAAAGAGACGTGGCATGACAAATATATGACGTTTTAACAAATGGCACATTTATAAAATCATAACCTTCTTATAACATAATTCAGAAACAGAACAAATGAGTACTTTACGTTCGTTGAGGCGCATGTTATTCATTTGAATCCACACTGACACACTCACACACACGGCACAAGTTTCTTGCAGAAACGGAAGTGACATTAGTTCTGACTAGCAAGTTGAGGGATGGCTAATGGGTAAGAAGAGAGCAACGTCGATTACCAAGATGGCGCCACAGGCACCCGCATCTTCTTAAGTCAGGATGGCTCTCCTCTCACCTAAGAGCTCATTGTTGACATCCTGTCCGACAAGCACAAGACCCCATCGGTGCATCTATGATCGGTGACCTCTCGCGGCTCAGCCACTTGTCATTGTTCCTTCTACAGACGTTTTAGCGCAAGGGAGGGACCGTGATCAGACAAGAGCCTATTTTTTGCTCAGGCCCTCAATGTTGATGTCATTAGGCACATAAGGTCAGCTGGGCTGTCGCCTCACCTGACGTGGCGAGCAACAAATATAGAAACCTTCTTGGACCTCTTCATTGCTGCCCCTTATCCGCACCGTGTACAGAGACCAGGACCGACCTCTTTGTCGCACACAGAGGTGCTGGATGTCACCTCTCCTTGGCTGCTGAGTTGACCACCGTCCCCGTCGATTCGGGGCGTGGTCTTCATGCCATCACCATGGTCAGCTGTGTGCTCCCCTCATTGCTGTCGTCCTCGTTCCTTGTCAGCTCGTGTGTGGTGTGCCAGGTGTCGTAGCTTCAACTCCCTCTTGCTCGGTTACGCCACCTTAACACACTAAGACAACTAATTTTAGTACGTGGAAAGTGCTCATGTTTAACCATCAGTACCATACTTTTTTTTACAATCGATTGAAGACAATGAACTTGTTTCATTACAAAAGAAATAATTTTACTTGTTTGTAAATCAACTTCAAGGATCAATTAAAATAGAAATGTAAGAGAACTTTTTTATACATAAACATAAAAATGTACAAGACAACTTGCTTCACAGTCATTCACACACACACACAATCAAGGGATAGGGAATCAAGATTATCTGGACAGGATCCCATCACCATTTATAACTACCAATTCCTACGACTAACACGGTGCTAGCCAACCCGACTACATATTTACTATTTACTACTTTTTTTATCTCTAATCTTGTTTTTTCTTCTGAATTCCCTATGTGGCAGACGTCCCTCTTATTGTGCCTGCGAATATGTATAAAACACAACAAACATGTGGCAGTCTTACCAAGATTTTTGTTGGAAGTTTGGATAGCGTCCTTTATCGTGTTCTATTGCGACACTTCTTCTCTCCTCTATTTTCTTCCCGTTTTCTCGTTTTGTCACGAATTGGTTTATAAGGCCTGTGAACATGTTTCGGATTAGCAATGTTACAATGGCACAACACAAATATAGCTCACTGCTCACACTCGCAGTTGTTACACTATCTTGGTATCAACAAGTATTTCTGGCGTATCAATGCTGCTGGTCGCTCGGTTCATTTTAACATGCACTGGGTGTGCTAATTCACACAACTGCGCATAGCTGTCCACCCTTTACGTATTCAGGGGCATACGAGATGCGTCGGTGCGTCCTCATAACGACCTACGGGACTGGCCACCTTAAATATGTTCTCCAATGACGGAGATACAATTACGGGGAACTTTTCTGTAATTTACATAGTTCCTAACTATCTTTTTCTAGGGGTACGCCCAGAAATACTTGTTTTCCATTATTTAATCATGTGTTTTTACAAAATAATCTAGTGCACTTCGCTTTCACGACATCGAGAGGCGAGATATCATTATTAATAATAAAAACACAAAATTTCGGCACATATAAACGAGACATTCTACCACTAAGATCAGTATATACACAAACAAACAAGACACTTTAACAAAAATCCTTATTCTGAGCCTATATTTACTACAATTCCATGTACAAAGTCTGCAGTTCTTCATTCCAAAAATGCCTTTACATGTGCTATCGGATGCACCCCCAGCGATTTTCCTGTTTGTATGGATTCTACTTCCAATGCTTTGGCATGCGCTATTCTCCGCACGCGCACAGTCCCGCTATTCGCGGCGAAGAATTTGTGGCACAACTTCCTTTGATTGTTTGACAGTCGGTGTGTCTTAATGAGTACCTTTTCCCCAACCACATACTGTCGTACTCGCGCCCCTTTATCCGCTCGTGCTTTGCGCTTCTCGCCCGCACGGCGGATATTTTGTAGGACTTCCTCCCCGACGGTCCCATGTCGCTGCCGTGTTCTTGGAGGAAACTCCACTAACTGACGGAGCCTGTCCGGCGGGTCCGGATTCTTTAGTACCATAATTGGGGCTAACAGTGTGGTGCTGTGGGGTATATCATTAATTACCTCCTAGAAATCTTTGATGAAGATGTCCCATGTGGCGTGCTTCTTACTGCAGTACAATCTACAAATGTTTCGGAAATCCTTCATTGTTCTTCCTGAGGGATTAGAACTGGGGTGTAAGCGGGATATGAAAACTGGTTTAATTCTATGACTTTCAAGTGTTCTCTTCCATACCTCCGACCTGTACTGTGGCCCACTGTCTGACAAAATATACTGTACTGGCCCTACCTGTGCCAAGAAATCTATACGTAGCGCCCTGCTCACCGTTGTCCCGGTTGCTCTTTTCAATAGTGTCAGGGTGACGTACTTAGACGTTAATTCTAAGACCACCATGATGTATCTATAACCCCTTTGTGTGGTTGGTAACGGACCCATCAAGTCCGTCGCCGCTGTTTGTCTTAATTTCTCCGGAATAATGGGGTACAGAGGCGGCTGAATGGCTGCAGTACTGGTTTTAGCCTTCTGACACTTCTTACATACAGCGAGCACCTTGCGTATTCGTCTCTCCGTGTTTATGAAGTGACAGACGCTTATTAGTTTCGAGAAGCACTTCCTGGTTCCGAAGTGAGCGTAACTGAGATGTGTGTACCAGATGAGCTTGTTTATTACTTCCTCTGGCACACACACGACCCACAACGTCTCACCCGGGTTTCTTCTGTAAAACAGGACCCCCTCTCTTAACAGATAATGCTGCCTAAGCCTGGCTTGCGTTCTATCTTTCCACTTTTCTTTTATTCCTCTCAACACAGGATCTTTGTGTTGTTCTCGCCCAATATCACGCATTGTCACTGTGATATAATTTTCAAATGACACTTTTCGTAGATAGAACAAGGAGAAATGTTCTTGTTCCAGTTCTTCAGCCTCATAATCGCTTATCCCCAGAAGGGAACGGGATAGTGCATCCGCTATTACATTTGTGGGTCCCGGTACGAAGACTATTGTGAAATTGAATTCCTGGAGGACAGCAACCCATCTCGCAAGCCTGCCATGCGTTAATTTGGCCGTAAGTAAGAACTCCAGAGCTCGATGGTCGGTATAGACATGTGTCTTACGTCCGAATAAAAAGTACTTGAACTTCTGGAACCCCCACACTATCGCGAGGGCCTCCAGTTCGGTTACTGAGTAGTTCCTTTCGCTTTTACTCAGCACCCGACTCCCGAACGCGATCGTTTTGTGTATCTTTATTCCATCTTCTTCATATTCTTGGAAGACCATTACGCCTAGCCCGGTTTTCGCGCTATCTGTGGCCATGCAGAAGTCATGCGCCAGATCAGGTTGTGACAGAATCGGAGCCTTTACCAGAGCTGATTTTAGCATACTGAATTCGCTTTCTGCATCATTGTCCCATACCCACGCCGCATTCTTTCCGGTTAATTGACACAGTCGTGGTATCGCCAGTGCCTCTATATCTATATGAATTTTTTGTAAAAATTCACGACACGGAGAAAGCCTCTCAGCTGTTTCCTTGTGGTAGGCGTTGCAAATTCTGCGATTGCCCTCATCTGCTCTGGGTCTGGCATAATTCCTTGCCCTGAGATGACATGACCCAAAAAATGTACTTGTCTTCCTCCAAAACAGGACTTTTCTATATTTACCGTCATCCCATGTTTTCTTAATTTGGAGATCACTTCTCCTAGAAGATTGTTGTGAGATTCCCATGTCTTTTCCGCAATGAGGATATCATCAACGTAACATGTTATGCTATCCCTTAACCCCTCATCCAAAATTGTTCCTAATCCTCCTATAAATGCTGCAGACGAAATATTCAGGCCAAAGGGGAGTCTCTTAAATTGATAGCATCTACCAAATGCAACGAACGCCGTGTATTTTCTACATTCTGGATCCAACTCGATTTGCCAGAAGCTGGATTTCAAATCCAGAGAGGAAAACACCGTAACTCCATGGAATTTCTGCAACAATTCATCGAGCCTCTCAGGTCTGTCGGTTTCCGGAACTATGATCGTATTGATCTGCCGGGAATCTAACGCAAGTCGAATTTCCCAGTTCCTTTTGTCTACGATCCTGAGGGGGCTGTTATATTGTGACTTTGCTGGCTCTATCACATCCTCCCTGTGCATCCGCTGGAGTTCGATAAAAATACGATATTTGTACGACCACGGAATCGGGTATGGCGGTACTCGAAACGGTTTGTAGCTCTTTACGTCAGTTTTATATTGATAGCCCTTTATGGAGCCCGTCTTGGGGAGAAAAGCTTCAATATTCCTTCTTAGCACGTCTAACCCTTCTTTGTCTGCGTCTCTTATGACCTTTATGCCCTGCAATTTCTCGCCTATTTCCTTATGTATTTCCACTAACTGTGCTTCTTTCGAAGTACTATCTCTATTGTCCTGTCCGCCGTCGGTTTCACCTGTTGACTCCTCCTGGTTTAGAAACTGTAGTCTGAGACAGCTCTTTTGTACCTGCCCTGGGATTGCCTGTTCATCGAAACGAAAATGGATTTTGTCACCCTCTCCTAATGTGACTTCTCCTCGACCCAAATCGATTATGGCTTTGTTCGTTGATAGGAAATCCATATCAATGATAATATCGGTGGACAGTTTCGGAACGACAAGAAGATTAGCAGTCAACTGATGTCCCTGACATTCGAATTCTAAACGTGTCTGTTGAGATATTTCTATGCTCTTTCCAAGTAATGCACCCCTGACCTTCGTCTTTTGTGTGGCAAGAGTCGGTGGGTTCAGCACATTCTTACATGTCTTAAATACCACTTGTGAGATCGCTGAAAGCTGGCTTCCACTATCAATTATAGCGGCCATCGTTAAGTCACCTATTTTGATTATGACTACTGGGTATATTTCTTTATTTTGTTGCTCTTCCTTTTCTTCGAGGGGTAACTCGGTGACATCCTCGTATTCGATAATGTTTATGTTACTGACTAGTTCCGAGGTTATGGACGTTTTGCAACTCCTGCCCGCGCTCTGGTCTAGTCGTTCGTAATCCTGCCCGTTAAGGTGGGATGGACCAGGCTTCGGAGGGCGGACTTTGACTTCTTCCTGGTTGTTATTTTGGTAACCATTATTCCTGTTCCTTCCTGATTGCTGATTACCGCCCCAGGTCCTTTGTGATTTACTATGTTGCACCGGAGAGTGTCGCTCTGCTTCCGTGTATCTTCTTTTCGAGTTGCCATTACTCTTATTTTGATTGTGGCCGTTGTAGTTCGGTGCTGGCCTACTATCCCACTGGGATCCATTATTGCGACGGCTGTTATTTTGTTCACGCTGTCGGCGTTTCTATCGCGCCTGTTCCTCTTGAAATGCGAATTCCAGTTTGCGCAAAATACCCTTAAATACCTCAGTATCGCTACCACAACGACCGGCAAGTGATTGTTGATACGAGATGGGAAGTTTCATGTAGCATAATCTGATGATTTCCGCACCGCTACATGGGTTGTCTAGGTACTGGTTCCTTTTTGTCATATTTTCAAAAAAATTGACCGGACTCCGGTACCCTGCCCCTTCCATATCTCTGGACGTCATAATTTCTTGTTTGATCCTTTCTTGGGTTTCTTTAGACCAATACTTGCCCAAGAAGGCATTCTTGAATTCTTCCAACGAGACGCTCGTCTTCGCTACATTTCTCATGTACTCAGCCGTCGCGCCCTCCATACGGGAGCACACAAAATCCAGCTGGTACATCAATGGCCAGTGTGGGGGCAAAGATAACTCGAATTGTCCCATAAAAGTTTTTGGATGCAAGCTATTACCTTCGTCCTTGTAGTGATGGAACTTTCGGACTGATACAAAATGCTTGTAGTCAAACCGGTCATCATTCCAGTTACCATTTCACCCGTTATTACGATTAGTATGAACTTCGGGACGTGGACTAATTCGTTCCGACACGCTATCGTCATCTCTCCCCCTCTGTATGTTCGACAGTTGTTCGGTACATCTAATCAGCCGACAGCAATTGTGCCCACTGGACTGCTGCGCGTTGTCCGTGTTTGCCTCGGTCGTTGCCTCGGAGCTGTGAATGAAGGCGTGGCTCCCGCTGCTTATAGTGTCAACTTTGTCACACCGTGAAACGGTTATCTGTGTTCTGGCAAGTGACGGTTCAGTCGACGCAATAATTACACCCTTCTCCTTTCCTGATGTCTCTGTAATGAGACGTTTTACCTCGTCCTCTAAATTTCTTTTTAATATCGCCACCTCCTCTTTCAACACCTCGTTAGGCCCTATGTCCGGTTGCCCTTGTTGCTTTTTTCCGACTCGTTTTATACGGCTTTGTAGCCTTGATAACACGACCCTTCCTACTTTTGCCGTTCTTTCCGTGGAGTCCCGAGTTTCTCTCGCTATTTTCCTTGCACCTTTCGCAATTAATTTGGCTTCAGTTGCCGATCGTTTGATGATGGCAATCTCTTTCTCTATTTTGACGCCGAGATTCTTTACCTCCTCTTTTACTTGCTCTTTCAACTCCGAATTCGCCTTTTTAATTTCGGCATTAAGGTTGGCGCTCTGCTCTAAGTTCACCGTTTGCATCTGTTGCAACAGGTCCGTAATATTTTTGAGAATAGCAGCACTTTGATCCTCGTTCTTGTGTGGTTGAAAATGCGATTCTTCTCCTCTCTTCTGAGGAACCCTTCGATATCTAGACAAGTACAGTCTCTGCGCCCCCGTCGGATAACTTGTGACTGAATCGTTTGAAATTGGTCGGACACCGTTTTGTTCCAACACACTCTGTCTTCTTAGGCTGGATCTTCCATACTTATGGATTAATCCTGTACTCCCTGCGTCCCCCGAGCCCTCAGTATCACTGCCTGAATCAGGGTCCTTGATATTCAGCGGACTAAACCAGTCATGAGACTCAGTTACAGGAAGTCGCAACTCGCGTTCGTCACGCTCATCGGTAGAGCTTTCCCTACTATCACCCATGTTCTCCAGAGTAACAGTCTGATTATATTCTGCCGTTGTCTTGGCTTTTCTCCACGTTATCATTTGCACTTTTATGTTACACGAAAACTCAAAACCCACGTACCCCTTACACTCAATAATTAGATAACGCAAAACATATATCAGGACACAAATTCATACACTGGGTGTGAGCAGTGACCCGACAAATAGTTCATGAAGAATTCCCCCAAAATGGCTAGTACCAATGATTGTGTTCTGTGTGCCCAGCATCGGCTGATTTCGGCACTGCACATCGTAAGTACTCCAACAAATCACAAATACAATGCACAGGCACCTATAAATGTCAATTTTAAAGGACAGCACATGAAGAAGACAATGTAACTTATTGTATCTAATGCTACCCGTTTTTCAATTAAAAATGGCTAAGCAATGAATCACGTGGAAAAATTTCCTTTTTCAAGACTACTTCCTAGCAAGTCCCGAAGTATCGTATCCTGGCAGGAACGCCGTATGTAACACCCCACGCGTCACTTATCTGGTTTTGGCGTGTGTTCACCCCAACTAATTGACTAACACACCAACAGAGAGTGCAAAACTGCCGCAATATCGGATAACGCAAAGAAAGTAATAAGGCCCTGTGACTCCTGATTGAACTGCGGTGGCAGTGTTGACATTAATTGATTCAGAACTGATCACTTTTAATTAAAAAGGGGTGCACACTGATGTTATATTCAGCTATTGAACACCAGATGTAAATGTTAAACATAAAATTAATTAAGAAAGTGATTTGGGATTTCAACTACTTGATTGAAAACAGATGCAGTTGATTAGCACAAATTTATTTTAACTCCTGACCTTCAGTCATCACATTACAAGACTCTCCTATTACGCAGTGGTAATAAATTGCGTTTACGTGGAGTAAAGCGCGATAAATCAAAATTAATTCCTATCGACTGACCCAGGTGTAATGCAAAGTACGAGAAGAATTCCCCAATACACGTCCCACGAAACCCTCGTGGAAACTTTGCCGACGTGATCCAACAAATTAATCAGCCGGAGCAGGTGCAATGTCACCGAATTCAGCGTGGCGGGGCGTCGTCGTTGTGAGGACATCGGCCGGCCTCATGGTGCTGCAAGGCTGCACTCGTCTATTCACTCCTAGCTATCTTGCTCAGTACATAGCTGAACCAAAACTTTCTATCTCCAAGCTCAATCGTTCCATTTGCTAAGTCCTAAACTGCAGAGATGCTCGCTCTTTCTCAGGCAAGCTGATTAAAGAACGCCACGTCCTCACTCTAGGCAAGCTGGGAACGGAAGACCTCTACAGAGACTTCTGCCAGTCCACTCTTCGCCTCGGTTTCCTCTCCAGCAAATCACTTACGCCAATTGCAGCACAAGTCGCGTTAATTATGCGTCGCTTCCCAGTGCTGACCAATGCCTGCTCTGGGAAGTGAACAAATTCCCACAAAATTTCCCTTCCTCTCAACTTCTGCAATGTATCTCCTCCCAGGCGACCCATCAAGGTTAGCGTCTGCACAAAACACCAATATTTCCGGAATTCTGACTCTTAGGAGAGTGCTTCAAGTTCCTTGGTCCTACGTTCCCATTGGAGGCCGGTGTATTTCATTCTGTCGCTCTTCACGTGATTTACTTCAGACTCTGCGGACCGTGAATTCAGCGTGAAGTTGCGATAGTCACGAACACGCATATTTTGGCGTCTGTTGACCACTCCACCGTAGCTTTGCGTGGCTTTCTCGCATGTTTCACTGAAAACGGGACGACGGACATTTATCAACCGGCATACAAGTTCTCCGTCTGCTTCCTGGTACACCAGCATGGGGTCAACCACCCACTCACTGTCACTCATCTTAAGGCAGCTGGAGGCCGCGCCCCATTACTGCTTTCTCAGAGCTTGAGCCGCCCTAAGCTGCCTATTGTCGCTTCCCTTCGCCGCTCCCCAGCTGGCCACGTTCAACTCTGAATACTTCCCTGGGATAAACTAGCCTCCAGTAAATCGACGTGTTTCCAGAAAGTTTTCATGTTGTGTGAATTACTTTAAAACCATCACCTGACATTAATTATTCCAATACGTCCATACTATACCCTCTACAAGGTGCATTGTGCCTTGTCAGTCATTTTTGTTCAGTCCTAATGTTCACTCAACGTGAGTTCGGTGATCTTTAATGACTTCATGTAAGGGGCATAGTTCTTGCCATCTTACATAGCCCCTCTCTTCAAATCAATTATATAGTACAGGTTATGACTCCTATGGTGTTACCACCTGTGGTACATAATTAATATCTCCATAACTGGTATCTTAACCCGATCGCGTGATTAGTTATGGGCGACTGATTACCACTGCCTCCTCTCTCATGCACAGTCTCACTCATTCCTAGGGCATCTGCCTTCAGTGGCTGGATTTACTGTTAAAGACGTGATCATTATTTAGTCTTAAATTTACTTTAATCTCTGCCGATTCCTGAGACAATTATTGGCCAGAGTACTCAAAAGAAAACTACAATTATATTACAAGGACACACGTCGCAAAGGGCAAATACACGTGTTTAAGCACCTCCGTGCTTGTCATTTGAATGGCAAGACCCGCAATTATAACTTAAGGTCCATTCACTCTCACTTATCCATCCCTACTCGACTTAAATTACTAAAAACATACATGAACAATATTCGTGTAACATTTTGTGAAGTTGATAGTGGTTGTTCTCATTCAATTATATGTGAACGCCCATTTGAAAATAAAGATTTTGTTTTGTGTGTCTCACTGTCTCTGGACGTTTATATTGTGCATGGTGTAAGTGTCATCTTTACACAATTCAACAAGGTCTGGGCCAGTCCAGTGTCTGGATTGTGTACACACATGTACCTTTTTATATATATAAAGCACAACCAGACTGACAAGAATCATTGCGTATTGAGCAACCACTGTTGTGAATTTGTAACAAGGTATAAGTATGAAATCTTATTCTAACACAAAGAGACGTGGCATGACAAATATATGACGTTTTAACAAATGGCACATTTATAAAATCATAACCTTCTTATAACATAATTCAGAAACAGAACAAATGAGTACTTTACGTTCGTTGAGGCGCATGTTATTCATTTGAATCCACACTGACACACACACACACACACACGGCACAAGTTTCTTGCAGAAACGGAAGTGACATTAGTTCTGACTAGCAGGTTGGGGGATGGCTAATGGGTAAGAAGAGAGCAACGTCGATTACCGAGATGGCGCCACAGGCACCCGCATCTTCTTAAGTCAGGATGGCTCTCACCTAAGAGCTCATTGTTGACATCCTTTCCGACAGGCACAAGACCTGAAACGTCCCCTTTGAACAATTATACATGACTGTGCTTAACCTGACACACAATATTTTGTTAGCGCAACGCAATCTGACTTTCAAAATTCCCTACAAAAGAATGGCCCTGACTAACATTAAACTATACCTTTCACAAATCACTTACCTCACAAAAATCTACGCTGCTCAAGCTACTGCAATACAGCGAGCGCCACTACTGCCAGCTAAATAAAAGATTCAAACTATGGAAGGCACTAACTACTGATAGGGATAGTTAGCAAATGAAAGATATTAATAGAGAACAAACAATGTATTTTCCTTGATATCATCATATATAAATATAGCAGTTCATGACAAATTTCAAAACTCCGCCATCTCTCTCCCCACATCCACCACTGCTGGCGGCTCACCTCCAACTGCACAACGCTACGCGCTGTTCACAGCCAGCTGCCGCTGCCCAACACTACAATGGCAGACAACAATGCAAACTAGACACAGACTGCACACAGCACAGCCAGTGATTTTTATACCGAGTGCTATGTAACGTTGCCAATAAGAAAACATAAACAGCCTACTTACATAGCCCCCATGCTCCCCACAAAAAAATTTACAAATTTTTTTGGGCAGTGGCCAATAATGATTTGATAAAATTTTTCATAATTACAGTAAGAAAGATATCAAATGCACACACTTCCTGATACAGTGTTGGTCAAAAGCTAAAATTTTATCACAGTCTATAAAGACAGTCCAGATTGTTCATCACAGTAAAAATGCAGAGTTTTTCTCAAAGTCTGAGCAGTAAAAGAAAATGCACACAGAAGTAGTGGATTTCCATGCAGTCTTGAAGAAGTACATCTACATCTACATCTACATTGATACTCCGCAAGCCACCCAACGGTGTGTGGCGGAGGGCACTTTACGTGCCACTGTCATTACCTCCCTTTCCTGTTCCAGTCGCGTATGGTTCGCGGGAAGAACGACTGTCTGAAAGCCTCCGTGTGCGCTCTAATCTCTCTTATTTTACATTCGTGATCTCCTCGGGAAGTATAAGTAGGGGGAAGCAATATATTCGATACCTCATCCAGAAACGCACCCTCTCGAAACCTGGCGAGCAAGCTACACCGCGATGCAGAGCGCCTCTCTTGCAGAGTCTGCCACTTGAGTTTTTTAAACATCTCCGTAACGCTATCACGGTTACCAAATAACCCAGTGACGAAACGCGCCGCTCTTCTTTGGATCTTCTCTATCTCCTCCGTCAACCCGACCTGGTACGGATCCCACACTGATGAGCAATACTCAAGTATAGGTCGAACGAGTGTTTTGTAAGCCACCTCCTTTGTTGAGGGACTACATTTTCTAAGCACTCTCCCAATGAATCTCAACCTGGTGCCCGCCTTACCAACAATTAGTTTTATATGATCATTCCACTTCAAATCGTTCCGTACGCATACTCCCAGATATTTTACAGAAGTAACTGCTACCAGTGTTTGTTCCGCTATCATATAATCATACAATAAAGGATCCTTCTTTCTATGTATTCGCAATACATTACATTTGTCTATGTTAAGGGTCAGTTGCCACTCCCTGCACCAAGTGCCTATCCGCTGCAGATCTTCCTGTATTTCGCTACAATTTTCTAATGCAGCAACTTCTCTGTATACTACAGCATCATCCGCGAAAAGCCGCATGGAACTTCCGACACTATCTACTAAGTCATTTATATATATTGTGAACAGCAATGGTCCCATAACACTCCCCTGTGGCACGCCAGAGGTTACTTTAACGTCTGTAGACGTCTCTCCATTGATAACAACATGCTGTGTTCTGTTTGCTAAAAACTCTTCAATCCAGCCACACAGCTGGTCTGATATTCCGTAGGCTCTTACTTTGTTTATCAGGCGACAGTGCGGAACTGTATCGAACGCCTTCCGGAAGTCAAGAAAAATAGCCTCTACCTGGGAGCCTGTATCTAATATTTTTTGGGTCTCATGAACAAATAAGGCGAGTTGGGTCTCACACGATCGCTGTTTCCGGAATCCATGTTGATTCCTACATAGTAGATTCTGGGTTTCCAGAAATGACATGATACGCGAGCAAAAAACATGTTCTAAAATTCTACAAGAGATCGACGTAAGAGATATAGGTCTATAGTTTTGCGCATCTGCTCGACGACCCTTCTTGAAGACTGGGACTATCTGTGCTCTTTTCCAATCATTTGGAACCCCCCGTTCCTCTAGAGACTTGCGGTACACGGCTGTTAGAAGGGGGGCAAGTTCTTTCGCGTACTCTGTGTAGAATCGAATTGGTATCCCGTCAGGTCCAGTGGACTTTCCTCTATTGAGTGATTCCAGTTGCTTTTCTATTCCTTGGACACTTATTTCGATGTCAGCCATTTTTTCGTTTGTGCGAGGATTTAGAGAAGGAACTGCAGTGCGGTCTTCCTCTGTGAAACAGCTTTGGAAAAAGGTGTTTAGTATTTCAGCTTTACGCGTGTCATCCTCTGTTTCAATGCCATCGTCATCCCGTAGTGTCTGGATATGCTGTTTCGAGCCACTTACTGATTTAACGTAAGACCAGAACTTCCTAGGATTTTCTGTCAAGTCGGTACATAGAATTTTACTTTCGAATTCAATGAACGCTTCACGCATAGCCCTCCTTACGCTAACTTTGACATCGTTTAGCTTCTGTTTCTCTGAGAGGTTTTGGCTGCGTTTAAACTTGGAGTGGAGCTCTCTTTGCTTTCGCAGTAGTTTCCTAACTTTGTTGTTGTACCACGGTGGGTTTTTCCCGTCCCTCACAGTTTTACTCGGCACGTACCTGTCTAAAACGCATTTTACGATTGCCTTGAACTTTTTCCATAAACACTCAACATTGTCAGTGTCGGAACAGAAATTTTCATTTTGATCTGTTAGGTAGTCTGAAATCTGCCTTCTATTACTCTTGCTAAACAGATAAACCTTCCTCCCTTTTTTTATATTCCTATTAACTTCCATATTCAGGGATGCTGCAACGGCCTTATGATCACTGATTCCCTGTTCTGTACATACAGATTCGAAAAGTTCGGGTCTGTTTGTTATCAGTAGGTCCAATATGTTATCTCCACGAGTCGGTTCTCTGTTTAATTGCTCGAGGTAATTTTCGGATAGTGTTGTCCTTCCAACGGAAAGACAGTGCTGACTCTTGACATGCATACAGGTAATGGGCCACAACAGAGCAAACCCACAGCAGAGTCAGTCGAAATTTTGAAGAGTATTGGTAGGTAGGTCATCACAGAGCAGACCCACTGTAGTCCTGGTAGAGATTACAGTATTGGTGGGCCACCAGAGGTGCAGACCCACTGCACTCCTTGTAGAAATAATGATATTGATGGATCATCAAATATGTAGACCCATTGTAGTCCTTGTAGAGATAGCCAGCAGCCATCTGTTGTGACTGCGCAGGTGCACAATCACCATTGAAGAGTCTTGCGGATAATATAGCAAGTCCATAAACCACCACTTGTGCACTCACAAAGTTTTTGAAATTGTCCTTAGAACCAGCAATGCTGTTATCCAGTCCCTTGCTGAATTATTAACACACGTGCAAACACTAACAGTCCCTACTTCTCACATATTGTCCATATACTATGACCAACCGAAACGTGTGCAGTGAAGTGGAACTTACAAGTTACTTAATTTGATGAACTGGTGTCAAGTACAATTTTATAACATAAGAACACAATAACAAAGGTACAAAACACATCATTAAAGAACATAACAATACCGATAACACTTGTAGTAACACAGGCTTTACAAAAGAATAGAAATAAACATATACATCAGTGTTACTAAGATAATGACATAAGTAAATTCATAAAGATCAGAATAACTATTGAAACATCACCTTCACATATGAGCAACAAAACAGAATAAATAATGTCTAAGCATATTTACAAGGTAAATAAGATATTATTAATGCAAATTATACTTGAGGATAACAGTATTCCTCATCATAGTGAATGTAACTGAGTATTAGAAGAAAAAAAAATTCTATGAAACTACACAGAGACAGGAAGAAAACAAATACACAAGGGTACACAAACATATAGTGGGATAACACAAAAGGGAAAGGACAGCGTTTGTTTTACTGCAGTATTTTGCATGGAGATCTCCCTTTGTTCATCATTATTCCCAAAAAGTCCTATCTAAGCCTGCTTTCTGTATTCTGTTCATATTTCTTTCAAAATAATTATTTCTGATTGTACAATACTCATTTGGGCCCAAATCTTTTTCATATAACTTCGCAATGCATTCTTTACCTATACTCCATAGTCAGTTTCTTATATAGTCTACCCCCTCTTAAGCTAACTTAAATCTACTGAGCTCAGATGCTAAACTAAGGGACGAGGCAATGCAGCAGCACATAAAAAAATATAAACAGTAATAAAAAAAAATGGAAAATCGCAAAGCAAGCTACAGTAAATCTAAATTACCAAGCAATTCAACATTACAACTAATAAAAGGCAATGCGCAGCAAACAAAAAAATAAATCTGGCTTAGCAGAGTAACACAAATTAAAGTTCAGTAGCACTATGCCTGGCAAACAGCAGCTTATATCTAAACATGACATAGCTCAAGCAGAAAAAATAGTACACTAAAGATAACAATGCAGATAAGGGAAATGTATAATCACATCTTAATGTCTAAGTAATTAAAGTGGTGCACCACAACAACTTATTGTAAAAGAAATATTACCATGTACTTGAAAAGAATATTATGTATGCAGTTACTGTTACTAGTCCCTTCTTATTGTTCTTTCCTTTCCAAGTGCTCCTTTTTTTTTTAAAGAATGTGGATTACAAAATTATCATTTAATAGATCTGTTGACAGAAAGTGTTCACATTAGCAAATGCATCTAAGTTTATTTTATAAAACTAATGCTGTAACACAGCTGGAAAACAGGTATCAAATGAAATAAGCAATTACGCAAACCAAAGCATAAAAATATCATTCAATAGTCATGTGACATTTCATAAGTTAGTAGAAATTCTCTCAACTCTCGTAGAAAGACGCTTGTCGTAATCAGGTGTGCAGATGTAAAAATATTTCTCGTCATTTCATTAGGCTTTTCAGTAAATATCATAAATTACGAGCTCCACAGTATGCTTTCAACAAGGAAATGTCAATAGCGAGGACAATGGCCTCCCCCTTTTTTTTTTCTTCTACCTGTGCTTCCGGAAAGGCACACCCTAATGGCTTGTTCTCCAGGTGTCTGACACAGCGGTGTGCCGACGACGCACGTGCAGGTGGTCACTTAACTTTCTTACGGAAATATTTACGACAGCAGTTTCCGCTACAGTGACAGTCTCATATAAAAATTTCACAGGTGGAGAATTTACGTTGCAAATGTGTAGAAACAAAATCCTATGAATATAAGTATCCAAATAAAATACTCGTCAGCATTGTGATACAGTCACGCATTTACGCACATTTCATAACTCTTAAAGTACGATTCTTGGTTTCCAACATACTTCTTATTCCTCATATACGGTAGCATCATCTTATTGATCATAAACATATCTCAACAGCATAGTACACATCGTCGTCGTAATAATAACATCATAACACCTCAGTCAAATCTCAAAAACGTCGTAGCTTTCTGTAATAATTTCAAAACCTAAAAAAAAATTCTCTGCTCATTTCAATAGTGTCATCTACCTCAAACGTACTTTAAAATCATGCTCCCTTACCAAATATATCATTCAAAGCTCTCATAGTATCACAATGGTTCCGAAAAAATATGAACAGTTTACAAAGTACAGACAAAATACAGTTTCATAAATGTGAAGTTACCCAACTGTGTATTGCGTAAACATGTGACACTGATGTAGTAAAAAAATGTTTATCTCTCAGTTAAATGATCAGATAGCTGTGTAATTTGTGTGTTAGAGAAATATGGTACCGATGTATAAAGTTGTATAAGCAAATACCATATTAGCTAGGGTTCCTTGTGGTTGCCACACACATGGTACACAAAGTAAACATGTACCCCCCTGAGGATTAATGTAATTATACCCTCAGGTGTTACAGATTACAGCAATGGAATGAAATGTATCATGGAAAAACTTCATATCATTGTACTTCAAATATCTTTAAAAATAAATGTTTTAAGTACAAAATTAATCACTCAAATGCGTGTCCTGTAGCGCGAAATGTGCATCTTGCTGTAAGATAATTCTGTGGAAGTGTCGTAATTATCGTCCTCCGAAAGCTAAGTTCTGCAGAAGTCAATGTACTTACCCCATCATAAACGAAAGTGAAATGCTTTGTGTATAGATATCGTAATTATTATGTACATTACTGTGATCAAGAAAATACTATACTGTAAAGTATTGTTGTGCTACGAAAAAGGCCCTCACATTGTAGCTTACTACTAAAACATGTTTTGCTTTCCAGAAGAATTCAGAAAAACTGTGCGGATATAAAACAGATACACCGCAAAAGTAACATTGTAAATTGTCACTCATTAGTAGCGTCGTGATATAATCGTGTATCTATCAAAGAAACCAAATGCTAAGTCATCATTAATTCCACAGAAAGTACTTTAAATCCAGAATGTATTTTCAAGTAAACCAAAATGTTGCATTAAAATCTCATTAGCAGTACTGGTAAATGTTCTAAGTATGTGAGCCTTATAGTCGTTACGTAATCGTGCAACTAACAATCAATAATGTACACACACAATAACACTGTGACGTCTGTTCACTATAACAATGCATTCGTCATTTCTGTTTCAATAAGTTCTCTTGGTTCTTGACTGGATATTTAACTTCAAACATTGTTGCATGTTAACAGATTCTAAGTCTGACAAGCATACTAGTAATGTAAAGTGAAAAGTTTTATGGCAATGACAAAGTTAAAAAGCAGATTATCTTTCAATAAACGGTTTTACATGTGAAATGTGGTGTAAACCTTTACTCTTCCTAGTACGCAGAGTTTCAACTTCAACGCAATAATCATGTGGTATACGTCGGATTCTGTAAGGTCCATTGTAAACTAGAAAGAATTTGTGACTCAAGTGTTTCTTCTTATGTGACAATGAATGAGCTTTAATGAGAACTTTCTGACCAATATATAATTTCTTTGCATTTGCTTTACCGTGTAGTTCTCTCCTTTTGTCTGCTGCAGATTTTATATTTTTAAGAGCCAAATCAATTATGTCTTTGTGTCGAAGCTTACGTGTGTTCGGGGAAGGTACAAGCTCTCTGATTCTGTTCGGTGGTTCTTCATTCTTCAGTACAAGAGTAGGTGGTAAAGCAGTGGAATCATGAGGCATTTCATTCAGCACATTTTGAAATAATTGTAGATATCTGTCCCAATGCTGATGCTTTCTGTGACAATAAAGTCTGCAAAGCTTATTGATTTCTTTCATAATCCGTTCAGATGGGTTGCAATGTGGTGAGTACAATGAAATAAAAACAGGTTTGATTTTATGATTCCGAAGCGTGCGTGACCAAACAGCAGATCTAAATTGCGGTCCGTTATCTGAAATGACTTTAGCAACGTGGCCAACTTCACGTAAGAAATTTTTAACAAAGGCGTTGGAGACAGATCGTCCAGTGGCTTTACGTAACGGAGTGAAAGAAACAAATTTTGAAGTAAGTTCAACAGCAACTAGAACGTACGAAAATCCATTGGATGTTCTGACAAGCGGTCCCAAGAGATCAACAGCAGAAAATTCTTTTAATTTAGAAGGAATAATAGGAAACAACGGAGCACGATGTGAGACAGTAGATGGTTTCGCCTTTTGACAAAGTTTACAAATACACAAGACTCTTCGAATTCTTTTTTCCATATTGTTAAAATAACAAGTCGTTCGAAGAATATGATAACATTTTCGTGGACCAAAATGTGCGTAGCTGAAATGAATGTACCAAATGAGCTTATTAACAAAATCGTCAGGAATGCAAAGTACCCATAGCTTGTCATCAACAGTGCAGCATTTGAACAGTATGTTGTTTCTAACCAGATAATAATGCCGAATCTGTGTGTGTGTCTTTTCATGCCATTTGCTCTTGATGTCTTTCCAAATCGGATCTTTATCTTGTTCACGAGCAATGTCCTTTAAAGATGTGGTGATGAAGTTTTCAAAGGCGACTTTCTGAATGTAAAGAATACTGAAATTTTTCTCGAGGTTGCCTTCTGTGGTACTTTTCTCAAGCCCAGCCGGTGCGCCTGACAGTGCGTCCGCAACAATGTTCTCCTTGCCGGGAATGTAGACTATTGTGAAGCGGAATTCTTGCAGAAACAATGCCCAACGTTTTAACCTGTCATGATTTAATTTTGAAGACATAAGAAATTGTAATGCACGATGATCACTGTATACTTTTACGTGCTTACCAGAAAGAAAGAAACGGAATTTGTTAAATGCCCAAACGATAGCTAACGCTTCTAATTCAGTAACGGAATAATTTTTTTCACATTTTGTTAGCACTCGGCTAGCAAAAGCAATAGTTTTCTGAATGGTAGTGTCATTTTCTATGGCTTCTTGAAATAAATGGGCACCAAGACCGACTTTAGAAGAATCCGTGCTAAGGCAGAAATCTTGTGACAGATCTGGATGAGCTAAGATTGGCGCGTGAAGTAACGCTTCTTTCAAAGAATTGAATTCCAATTGTGCTTGTTCGTCCCAGTTCCAAATAGTATTTTTTCCAGTGAGAGAACAAAGTTTTGGTGTAACAAGAATTTGCATATTCAGAAAACGACGGTAAAAATTTACGAGACCTAGAAAACTGCGGACTTGTCTTTTTGTGGATGGAACTGGAATGGCTCTGATTGCTTCTAACTTTTCAGGATCCGGCTGAATGCCTTCAGAAGAAATAATATGTCCCAAAAACCTCACCTTTGTCCTACCGAATTCAGACTTTTCCAAGTTAACTGTAATTCCAGATTCTGCAAAAATACGTAACAAACTGTTGAGGATGCGATTATGTAGTTCCCATGAAGCTTCTGCTATTAGAATATCGTCCACATATAAGGTGATGTGACGTTTTAAGAACTCAGGTAATATGGAATTTAGCCCGCGAATGAATGCTGCTGAAGAAATGTTCAAACCAAAGGGAAGTTTCCGAAACTGATAACAAACGCCGAAACAAAGGAAAGCTGTGTATTTTCTACATTCTGGATGAAGTTCGATCTGATAAAAGCTGGATCTGAGATCAATGGAAGACAACACTTTTACGCCATTAAAATTTTGAAGAAGTTCTTCCAACGTTTGCGGCCTGTCTGTTTCAGGAATAATGATCGTATTGGTTTGTCTCGAATCTAAGACAAGCCTGATCGATCCATTTTTCTTCTCAACAACATGTATGGATTGTTGTATGAGCTTACTGCAGGCTCAATAATGCCCTCGTCAAGCATAGATTGTATTTCTGTTCTAACACGGTCCCTATAATGTGCTGGAATTACATATGGTCTAACACAAAATTTAGTATGCTCACGAACACGAAATTGGTATTGAAATCCCTTGATTGTTCCTGTTTTATGAGTAAAAACTGTGGAATGTTCTTGTAAAATCTCAAAAAGGTCCTGCCTATCAGTGTCATTACAATTCTCAATTGTTTGAATTTTATTCTGAATTAACTCATTAATTTCAAATATGCCGTCGATATCATCCCTGTCAGTTCTTGCAGAGTGATTGTTAGTGTCTAGTTCCGTAGAAAATTCCGAACTGTTGTCCAACAGAAGGTAAAGCCGATTGATTTCTTCGTCATGGTTTGAGAGCCAATCTTCAAATTTCCAAGCTATTGACTTACCTTCCTTCTCTAAACTTATTTCAGCATCGTGAAAGTTTAAGATTGCTTTGAATTCATTCAAAAAGTCTACTCCCAATATAATTTCCGTCGACAATAATGGAACAATAAGAAAGTTCGTAGAGAAGCTGTGGCTTTGACAAAAGAATTCTAAGTTGGTTTGTTGGCGTACATCTACACTTTTTCCAAAGATTGCACCTTGTAATTTAATCTTACGTAACGGAAGTGTGGGGAAATCGTTCGATTTGTTGCATTTGCTAAAGGCTGTTTCACTAATTACTGAGATGGGACTGCCAGAGTCAAGTACTGCCGTAAATTTTACGTCATTCACAGTAATGTGAATCACAGGATATGCAATGTTGTTAAGTTTTACGTCGTGTTCCTGGAGTAAGATGTCCCTAATGTCTTCCATTTTTACGTAATTACTAGCTACGGCAGCTGCGTCATCAGTTTCATAAGTACGTTTTGTTGCTGCCAGCGGTGTGAGTCATTGCCTATTGTCTTTTGTTGGCGCACGTCGTTATTGGGATTTGGAGACCTAACTTCTACAAATTCAGCGTGACGAGAGGGCCCTGCTCTGTTTGAATCCCGCCAGTTCTGATGCAATTCAGGTCTGTCGTTACGATCATATCATCTGTCGTCATATCGGTAGATTCCATAGTTTCTTTCTTGTCAGTCACATGGTGGAGAATTTCTCCCTGAATCGTAACTGCACGCTGGTCCGTTGCGTCTAAAGTTATTCTGTCTCCCTTGATAGTATTTATTTTGGTTCCCATATTGTCTGTTTCTCTTATTGTCTCTGTGATAGTCATTACCACGGAGAGGTGATCTTTCCCTGTAGTTATTACTACTCTGCCAACGGTTGTCATACGGGTGGTGTCTGTTTTGGTCACGATTTGTGTTGTGAGAATAGCCTTGTCGTGTCAAGTTATTACTTCTTTCATCGCGGAATTGCGACGGATGTGACCTGTAATTGTTGTGTTCCTGGTTTCGCGTTCCGCGATTGTCAGTGTCAATTTCTAATTCTTGTAAGAGTCCCTGAAATGCTTCAATGTCGTCTTTGCAACGTCCTGCCAAAATAATATGTCGTAAATGTTCAGGCAGTTTGATTAAGCAAATGCGGATGAGTTCTGAGGGGCTGTATGGGTTTGAAAGATACTGATTCTTATGCAACATGTCTTCAAAATATTTAATAAGACTGGAAAATTCAGATTGTTCGAAACGTTTCATCATTATGATGCTATGTTTTACTCGGTCTTGTGTGGCTTGAGATCAATATGCTGAGAGGAAGGCATGGTAAAACTCTCCTTCACTGTGGCAATCGTGAATTACCGATCGCATTCTTACAGCTGGTTCATTCTCCAAGTAGCCACACATAAATTCTAATCTGTGTTCTAACGACCAGTTGGGAGGAAAACAATGCGAGAATTGATGGAGCCATGCTTGTGGATGAATGTCGTTGCCAGAATTCTTAAATGTTTTGAATTTACGTGTAGTAATGAACAGCTTATAGTCAAAATCATCATGTCGGCGAGTCGCATATCGGTCATTGTTAGGTCGTGTCGGCCGTTCCATCTCAAAATTCGGTGCACCTTGCCAATTTCTGTCATAATTTCCGAAATGCCCTGTGTTATTGTTTTGTGGCTGTTCCGTATTTCTGTGTCCCTCTTCCCGTATTGGGGCGCGAGTATCCTCTGAAATACGTAATTCTTGTATTACCTGTGTCAGCTGATCTTGTACTTCCCGCATTTCTCTTTTGTACTGTGTATTGATTTGATTTTGATTTTGTTTGAATTTTCTAATTTGTTCATACTCTTCTGTGTCAGTGAAGGCTACAGGTCTTGTGTCATTCAGATCATCATCTACCTTTGTAGATAAGTTAGTGACCTTATCCGAAAGTTCGGCTACTTTCTCCGATAGTGAACACATTTCCTCAGTGTGTTTTTCTGAACCAAGTTTCAGAGTGTCCATTTGTGTTGAAATCGTATCTACTGTGTCCTTTAAGTTTTCTTGAGTTTTTGCAAGTTGCGTAACCGAATCGGTAGATGCAACTGAGTCAATTTTAGCTTGCAAGGTGTTGTGATTTTCATGAACAATAGTTTGCAGTTCTTTTATGGTTGCTTCATGATTCTGTAATGCATTTTCATGACGCGAAAAAATAGGTTGGAAATGCTCACAAATTTGTGTTTTTACGTCATTACAGACTTTTTGACATTTCGATTCGATGTTATGTAACTCAGTAGTTAAATCTTCACGTGTTTGTTCAAGCGTGGTGTGAAGATTTTGTTCCATTGCGTCTAACTGTTGCTGTGTTTGTCTCTGGTGTTGTTCCATTGTGTCTAACTTTTGAAGCTTTTGCTGTGTTTGTCTCTGATTTTGTTCCATTGTGTCTAACTTCTGAAGCTTTTGCCGTGTTTGTCCCATTTGTTGTATTAATTGTAATAACAATGCATTGGTGTCTGAAACATGTTCCTCAGTGCTTTTCGGCAGTGAATTTGCACCGGCAACATTCACATTTTTACAAGCGGAAAATGTGTCTTGACTCATTTGAGAAAACGGTGAGAACCCAAAACCTGAGTCTACAGTATTTGCTATATTGTGTTCTGTCATTCCCGATTCCTGAGGCGAGCTGTTGCCGACCGATCGACCGATAATGCTTCCCTGTTCACTACCTGTTTCACTGTCTACACCATTATTTGACGCCCGCTCCATTTCCCTATGCACAGTTACCAAATTACTACTTTGAACATTAGTAAATTCATTACTCGGCGGCGCTGATAAGCTACGCTCGTCGTCATTATTATTTCTCAGTTTACTTTGGAGCCTAGTGTTACGTTTTTCACACGCCATTATTGCCACAATATTTCACACGATAACACAGAAAAGCACAATTTGAAGAGCAAAAATAAGAGAACACATTAACATAGCACTGAAAATATATCTAGTTAATTGCACGCGCTGCTGAGAAATACTTGGTGTAAAACTGCATGCATGCTACAACTGTTTTACTGTACCACAATGAAAGACTGCAACTACAAAGGAGATTCTCTCTACAATTACGCGCTAGCAATAAACAAAAGCTACACTAATTACACAAACTACAGGAAAAAATCAGAAGATTCCAGTGAGGTATCCTCGGCTAAGGGTCGACATATGAAACGTCCCCTTAGAAAAATTTATACATGACTGTGCTTAACCTGACACACAATATTTTGTTAGCGCAACGCAATCTGACTTTCAAAATTCCCTACAAAAGAATGGCCCTGACTAACATTAAACTATACCATTCACAAATCACTTACCTCACAAAAATCTTCGCTGCTCAAGCTACTGCAATACAGAGAGCGCCACTACTGCCAGCTAAATAAAAGATTCAAACTATGGAAGGCACTAACTACTGATAGGGATAGTTAGCAAACGAAAGATATTAATAGAGAACAAACAATGTATTTACCTTGATATCATCATATATAAATATAGCAGTTCATGACAAATTTCAAAACTCCGCCATCTCTCTCACCACATCCACCGCTGTTGGCGGCTCACCTCCTACTGCACAACGCTACGCGCTGTTCACAGCCAGCTGCCGCTGCCCAACACTACAATGGCAGACAACAATGCAAACTAGACACAGACTGCACACAGCACAGCCAGTGATTTTTATACCGAGTGCTATGTAACGTTGCCAATAAGAAAACATAAACAGCCTACTTACAGACCCCATCGGTGCATCTATGATCGGTGACCTCTCGCGGCTCAGCCACTTGTCATTGCTCCTTCTGTAGACGTTTTAGGGCAAGGGAGGGACCGTGATCAGACAAGAGCCTATTTTTTGCTCAGGCCCTCAAAGTTGGTGTCATTAGGCACAAAAGGGCAGCTGGGCTGTCGCTCCACCTGACGTGGCGAGCAACAAACATAGAAACCTTCTTGGACCTCTTCATTGCTGCCCCTTATCCGCACCGTGTACAGAGACCAGGACCGACACAGAGGTGCTGGATGTCACCTCTCCTTGGCTGCTGAGTTGACCACCGTCCCCGTCGATTCAGGGCGTGGTCTTCATGCCATCACCATGGTCAGCTGTGTGCTCCCCTCATTGCTGTCGTCCTCGTTCCTTGTCAGCTCGTGTGTGGTGTGCCAGGAGTGGTAGCTTCAACTCCCTCTTGCTCAGTTACGCCACCTTAACACACTAACACAACTAATTTTAGTACATGGAAAGTGCTCATGTTTAACCATCAGTACCATACTTTTTTTTACATTTGATTGAAGACAATGAACTTGTTTCATTACAAAAGAAATAATTTTACTTGTTTGTAAATCAACTTCAGGATCAATTAAAATAGAAATGTAAGAGAACTTTTTTATACATAAACATAAAAATGTACAAGACAACTTGCTTCACAGTCATTCACACACACACACAATCAAGGGATAGGGAATCAAGATTATCTGGACAGGATCCCATCACCATTTATAACTACCAATTCCTACGACTAACACGGTGCTAGCCAACCCGACTACATATTTACTATTTACTACTTTTTTTATCTCTAATCTTGTTTTTTCTTCTGAATTCCCTATGTGGCAGACGTCCCTCTTATTGTGCCTGCGAATATGTGTAAAACACAACAAACATGTGGCAGTCTTACCAAGATTTTTGTTGGAAGTTTGGATAGCGTCCTTTATCGTGTTCTATTGCGACACTTCTTCTCCCCTCTATTTTCTTCCCGTTTTCTCGTTTTGTCACGAATTGGTTTATAAGGCCTGTGAACATGTTTCGGATTAGCAATGTTACAATGGCACAACACAAATATAGCTCACTGCTCACACTCGCAGTTGTTACACTATCTTGGTATCAACAAGTATCTCTGGGGTATCAATGCTGCTGTTCGCTCTGTAGATGATTACATCTGGTTCATTTTAACATGCACTGGGTGTGCTAATTCACGCAATTGCGCATAGCTGTCCACCCTTTACGTATTCAGGGGCATACGAGATGCGTCGGTGCGTCCTCGTAACGACCTACGGGACTGGCCACCTTAAATATGTTCTCCAATGACGGAGATACAATTACGGGGAACTTTTCTGTAATTTACAGAGTTCCTAACTATCTTTTTCTAGGGGTACGCCCAGAAATACTTGTTTTCCATTATTTAATCATGTGTTTTTACAAAATAATCTAGTGCACTTCGCTTTCACGACATCGAGAGGCGAGATATCATTATTAATAATAAAAACACAAAATATCGGCACATATAAACGAGACATTCTACCACTAAGGTCAGTATATACACAAACAAACAAGACACTTTAACAAAAATCCTTATTCTGAACCTATATTTACTACAATTCCATGTACGAAGTCTGCAGTTCTTCATTCCAAAAATGCCTTTACATGTGCTATCGGATGCACCCCCAGCGATTTTTCTGTTTGTATGGATTCTACTTCCAATGCTTTGGCATGTGCTATTCTCCGCACGCGCACAGTCCCGCTATTCGCGGCGAAGAATTTGTGGCACAACTTCCTTTGATTGTTTGACAGTCGGTGTGTCTTAATGAGTACCTTTTCCCCAACCACTAATTGTCGTACTCGCCCCCTTTTATCCGCTCGTGCTTTGCGCTTCTCGCCCGCACGGCGGATATTTTGTAGGGCTTCCTCCCCGACGGTCCCATGTCGCTGCCGTGTTCTTGGAGGAAACTCCACTAACTGACGGAGCCTGTCCGGCGGGTCCGGGTTCTTTAGTACCATAATTGGAGCTAACTGTGTGGTGCTGTGGGGTATATCATTATGTACCTCCTGGAAATCTTTGATGAAGATGTCCCATGTGGCGTGCTTCTTACTGCAGTACAGTCTACAAATGTTTCGGAAATCCTTCATTGTTCATCCTGAGGGATTAGACCTGGGGTGGAAGCAGGATATGAAAACTGGTTTAATTCCATGACTTTCAAGTGTTCTCTTCCATACCTCCGACCTGTACTGTGGCCCACTGTCTGACAAAATATACTGTACTGGCCCTACCTGTGCCAGGAAATCTCTACGTAGCGTCCTGCTCACCGTTATCCCGGTTGCTCTTTTCAATAGTGTCAGGGTAACGTACTTAGACGTTAATTCTAAGACCACCATGATGTATCTATAACCCCTTTGTGTGGTTGGTAACGGACCCATCAAGTCCGTCGCCGCTGTTTGTCTTAATTTCTCCGGAATAATGGGGTACAGAGGCGGCTGAATGGCTGCAGTGCTGGTTTTAGCCTTCTGACACTTCCCACATACAGCGAGCACCTTGCGTATTCGTCTCTCCGTGTTTATGAAGTGACAGACGCTTATTAGTTTCAAGAAGCACTTCCTGGTTCCGAAGTGAGCGTAACTGAGATGTGTGTACCAGATGAGCTTGTTTATTACTTCCTCTGGCACACACACGACCCACAACGTCTCACCCGGGTTTCTTCTGTAAAACAGGACCCCCTCTCTTAACAGATAATGCTGCCTAAGCCTGGCTTGCGTTCTATCTTTCCACTTTTCTTTTATTCCTCTCAACACAGGATCTTTGTGTTGTTCTCGCCCAATATCACGCATTGTCACTGTGATATAATTTTCAAATGCCACTTTTCGTAGATAGAGCAAGAAGAAATGTTCTTGTTCCAGTTCTTCAGCCTCATAATCGCTTATCCCCAGAAGGGAACGGGATAGTGCATCCGCTATTACATTTGTGGGTCCCGGTACGAAGACTATTGTGAAATTGAATTCCTGGAGGACAGCAACCCATCTCGCAAGCCTGCCATGCGTTAATTTGGCTGTAAGTAAGAACTCCAGAGCTCGATGGTCGGTATAGACATGTGTCTTACGTCCGAATAAAAAGTACTTGAACTTCTGGAACCCCCACACTATCGCGAGGGCCTCCAGTTCGGTTACTGAGTAGTTCCTTTCGCTTTTACTCAGCACCCGACTCCCGAACGCGATCGTTTTGTGTATCTTTATTCCATCTTCTTCATATTCTTGGAAGACCATTACGCCTAGTCCGGTTTTCGCGCTATCTGTGGCCATACAGAAGTCATGCGCCAGATCAGGTTGTGACAGAATCGGAGCCTTTACCAGAGCTGATTTTAGCATACTGAATTCGCTTTCTGCATCATTGTCCCATACCCACGCCGCATTCTTTCCGGTTAATTGACACAGTCGTGGTATCGCCAGTGCCTCTATATATATATGAATTTTTTGTAAAAATTCACGACACGGAGAAAGCCTCTCAGCTGTTTCCTTGTGGTAGGCGTTGCAAATTCTGCGATTGTCCTCATTTGCTCTGGGTCTGGCATAATTCCTTCCCCTGAGATGACATGACCCAAAAAATGTACTTGTCTTCCTCCAAAACAGGACTTTTCTATATTTACCGTCATCCCATGTTTTCTTAATTTGGAGATCACTTCTCCTAGAAGATTATTGTGAGATTCCCATGTCTTTTCCGCAATGAGGATATCATCAACGTAACATGTTATGCTATCCCTTAACCCCTCATCCAAAATTGTTCCTAATCCTCTTATAAATGCTGCAGACGAAATATTCAGGCCAAAGGGGAGTCTCTTAAATTGATAGCATCTACCAAATGCAACGAACGCCGTGTATTTTATACATTTTGGATCCAACTCGATTTGCCAGAAGCTGGATTTCAAATCCAGAGAGGAAAACACCGTAACTCCATGGAATTTCTGCAGCAATTCATCGAGCCTCTCAGGTCTGTCGGTTTCCGGAACTATGATCGTATTGATCTGCCAGGAATCTAACGCAAGTCGAATTTCCCAGTTCCTTTTGTCTACGATCCTGAGGGGGCTGTTATATTGTGACTTTGCTGGCTCTATCACATCCTCCCTGTGCATCCGCTGGAGTTCGATAAAAATACGATATTTGTACGACCACGGAATCTGGTATGGCGGTACTCGAAACGGTTTGTACCTCTTTACGTCAATTTTATATTGATAGCCCTTTATGGAGCACGTCTTGGGGAGAAAAGCTTCAATATTCCTTCATAGTACATTGTCTAACCCTTCTTTGTCTGCGTCTCTTATGACCTTTATGCCCTGCAATTTCTCGCCTATTTCCTTATGTATTTCCACTAACTGTGCTTCTTTCGAAGTACTATCTCTATTGTCCTGTCCGCCGTCGGTTTCACCTGTTGACTCCTCCTGGTTTAGAAACTGTAGTCTGACACAGCTCTTTTGTACCTGCCCTGGGATTGCCTGTTCATCGAAACGAAGATGGATTTTGTCACCCTCTCCTAATGTGACTTCTCCTCGACCCAAATCGATTATGGCTTTGTTCGTTGATAGGAAATCCATACCAATGATAATATCGGTGGACAGTTTAGGAATGACAAAAAGATTAGCAGTTAACTGATGACCCTGACATTCGAATTCTAAACGTGTCTGTTGAGATATTTCTATGCTCTTTCCAAGTAATGCACCCCTGACCTTCGTCTTTTGTGTGGCAAGAGTCGGTGGGTTCAGCACATTCTTACATGTCTTAAATACCACTTGTGAGATCGCTGAAAGCTGGCTTCCACTATCAATTATAGCGGTCACCGTTAAGTCACCTATTTTGATTTTGACTACTGGGTATATTTCTTTATTTTGTTGCTCTTCCTTTTCTTCGAGGGGTAACTCGGTGACATCCTCGTATTCGATAATGTTTATGTTACTGACTAGTTCCTAGGTTACGGACGTTTTGCAACTCCTGCCCGCGCTCTGGTCTAGTCATTCGTAACCCTGCCCGTTAAGGTGGGATGGACCAAGCTTCGGAGGGCGGACTTTGACTTCTTCCTGGTTGTTATTTTGGTAACCATTATTCCTGTTCCTTCCTGATTGCTGATTACCGCCCCAGGTCCTTTGTGATTTACTATGTTGCACCGGAGAGTGTCACTCTGCTTCCGTGTATCTTCTTTTCGAGTTGCCATTACTCTTATTTTGATTGTGGCCGTTGTAGTTCGGTGCTGGCCTACTATCCCACTGGGATCCATTATTGCGACGGTTGTTATTTTGTTCACGCTGTCGGCGTTTCTCTCGCGCCTGTTCCTCTTGAAATGCGAATTCCAGTTTGCGCAAAATACCCTTAAATACCTCAGTATCGCTACCACAACGACCGGCAAGTGATTGTTGATACGAGATGGGAAGTTTCATGTAGCATAATCTGATGATTTCCGCACCGCTACATGGGTTGTCTAGGTACTGGTTCCTTTTTGTCATATTTTCAAAAAAATTGACCGGACTCCGGTACCCTGCCCCTTCCATATCTCTGGACGTCATAATTTCTTGTTTGATCCTTTCTTGGGTTTCTTTAGACCAATACTTGCCCAAGAAGGCATTCTTGAATTCTTCCAACGAGACGCTCGTCTTCGCTACATTTCTCATGTACTCAGCCGTCGCGCCCTCCATACGGGAGCACACAAAATCCAGCTGGTACATCAATGGCCAGTGTGGGGGCAAAGATAACTCGAATTGTCCCATAAAAGTTTTTGGATGCAAGCTATTACCTTCGTCCTTGTAGTGATGGAACTTTCGGACTGATACAAAATGCTTGTAGTCAAACCGGTCATCATTCCAGTTACCATTTCACCCGTTATTACGATTAGTATGAACTTCGGGACGTGGACTAATTCGTTCCGACACGCTATCGTCATCTCTCCCCCTCTGTATGTTCGACAGTTGTTCGGTACATCTAATCAGCCGACAGCAATTGTGCCCACTGGACTGCTGCGCGTTGTCCGTGTTTGCCTCGGTCGTTGCCTCGGAGCTGTGAATGAAGGCGTGGCTCCCGCTGCTTATAGTGTCAACTTTGTCACACCGTGAAACGGTTATCTGTGTTCTGGCAAGTGACGGTTCAGTCGACGCAATAATTACACCCTTCTCCTTTCCTGATGTCTCTGTAATGAGACGTTTTACCTCGTCCTCTAAATTTCTTTTTAATATCGCCACCTCCTCTTTCAACACCTCGTTAGGCCCTATGTCCGGTTGCCCTTGTTGCATTTTTCCGACTCGTTTTATCCGGCTTTGTAGCCTTGATAACACGATCCTTCCTACTTTTGCCGTGCTTTCCGTGGAGTCCCGAGTTTCTCTCGCTATTTTCCTTGCACCTTTCACAATTAATTTGGCTTCAATTGCCGATCGTTTGATGATGGCAATCTCTTTCTCTATTTTGACGCCGATATTCTTTACCTCCTCTTTTACTTGCTCTTTCAACTCCGAATTCACCTTTTTAATTTCGGCATTAAGGCTGGCGCTCTGCTCTAAGTTCACCGTTTGCATCTGTTGCAACAGGTCCGTAATATTTTTGAGAATAGCCGCATTTTGATCCTCGTTCTTGTGTGGTTGAAAACGCGATTCTTCTCCTCTGTTCTGAGGAACCCTTCGATATTTAGACAAGTACCGTCTCCGCGCCCCCGTCGGATAAGTTGTGAATGAATAGTTTGAAATTGGTCGGACACCGTTTTGTTCCAACACACTCTGGCTTCTTAGGCTGGATCTTCCACACTCATGGATTAATCCTGTACTCCCTGCGTCCCCCGAGCCCTCAGTAATAGTGCCTAAATCAACGTCCTTGCTATTCAGCGGACTAAATGGTTCAAATGGCTCTGAGCACTATGGGACTTAACATCTTAGGTCATCAGTCCCCTAGAACTTAGAACTACTTAAACCTAACTAACCTAAGGACATCACACAACACCCAGCCATCACGAGGCAGAGAAAATCCCTGACCCCGCCGGGAATCGAACCTGGGAACCCGGGCGTGGGAAGCGAGAACGCTACCGCACGACCACGAGATGCGGGCTCAGCGGACTAAACCAGTCGTGAGACGCAGTTTCAGGAAGTTGCAACTCGCGTTCGTCACGCTCATCGGTAGAGCTTTCCCTACTATCACCCATGTTCTCCAGAGTAACAGTCTGATTATAAAACTTCCTGGCAGATTAAAACTGTGTACCCGACCGAGACTCGAACTCGGGACCTTTGCCTTTCGCGGGCATGTGCTCTACCATCTGAGCTACCGAAGCACGACTCACGCCCGGTACTCACAGCTTCACTTCTGCCAGTATCTCGTCTCCTACCTTCCAAACTTTACATAAGCTCTCCTGCGAACCTTGCAGGACTAGCACTCCTGAAAGAAAGGATATAGCGGAGACATGACTTAGCCACAGCCTGGGGGATGTTTCCAGAATGAGATTTTCACTCTGCAGCGGAGTGTGCGCTGATATGAAACTTCCTGGCAGATTAAAACTGTGTGCCCGACCGAGACTCGAACTCGGGACCTTTGCCTTTCGCGGGCAAGTGCTCTACCATCTGAGCTACCGAAGCACGACTCACGCCCGGTACTCACAAGTTTCATATCAGCGCACACTCCGCTGCAGAGTGAAAATCTCATTCTGGAAACATCCCCCAGGCTGTGGCTAAGCCATGTCTCCGCTATATCCTTTCTTTCAGGAGTGCTAGTCCTGCAAGGTTCGCAGGAGAGCTTCTGTAAAGTTTGGAAGGTAGGAGACGAGATACTGGCAGAAGTGAAGCTGTGAGTACCGGGCGTGAGTCGTGCTTCGGTAGCTCAGATGGTAGAGCACTTGCCCGCGAAAGGCAAAGGTCCCGAGTTCGAGTCTCGGTCGGGCACACAGTTTTAATCTGCCAGGAAGTATCATATCAGCGCACACCTCACTGCAGAGTGAAAATCTCATTCTGGGAGTCTGATTATATTCTGCTGTTGTCTTGGCTTTTCTCCTCGTTATCATTTGCACTTTTATGTTACACGAAAACTCAAAACCCAGGTATCCCTTACAGTCAATAATTAGATAACGCAAAACATATATCAGGACACAAATTCATACACTGGGTGTGAGCAGTGACCCGACAAATAGTTCATGAAGAATTCCCCCAAAAAGGCTAGTACCAATGATTGTGTTCTGTGTGCTCAGCATCGGCTGATTTCGGCACTGCACGTCATAAGTACTCCAACAAATCACAAATACAATGCACAGGCACCTATAAATGTCAATTTTAAAGGTCAGCACATGAAGAAGACAATGTAACTTATTGTATCTAATGCTACCCGTTTTTCAATTAAAAATGGCTAGGCAATGGATCACGTGGAAAAATTTCCTTTTTCAAGACTACTTCCTAGCAAGTCCCGAAGTATCGTATCCTGGCAGGAACGCCATATGTAACACCCCACGCGTCACTTATCTAGTTTTGGCGTGTGTTCATCCCAACTAATTGACTACCACATCAACAGAGAGTGCAAAACTGCCGCAATATCGGATAACGCAAAGAAAGTAATAAGGCCCTGTGACCCCTGATTGAACTGCGGTGGCAGTGTTGGCATTAATTGATTCAGAATTGATCACTTTTAAGTAAAAAGGGGTGCACACTGATTTTATATTCAGCTATTGAACACCAGACGTAAATGTTGAACATACAATTAATTAAGAAAGTGACTTGGGATTTCAACTACTTGATTGAAAACAGATGCAGTCGATTAGCACAAATTTATTTTAACTCCCGACCTTCAATCAACACATTACAAGACTCTCCAATTAGAAAGTGGTAATAAATTGCGTTTACGTGGAGTAAAGCGCGATAAATCAAAATTAATTTCTATCGACAGACACAGTCGTATTGCGAAGCGCGAGAAGAATTCCCCAATACACGGCCCACGAAACCCTCGTGGAAACTTTGCCGACGTGATCCAACAAATTAATCAGCCGGATCGGGTGCAATAACACCGAATTCAGCGTGGCGGGGCGTCGTCGTTGTGAGGACATCGGCCGGCCTCGTGGTGCTGCAAGGCTGCGCTCGTCTATTCACTCCTAGCTATCTTGCTCAGTACTTAGCTGAACCAAAACTTTCTATCTCCAAGCTCAATCGTTCCATTTGCTAAGTCCTAAACTGCATAGATGCTCGCTCTTTCTCAGGCAAGCTGATTAAAGAACGCCACGTCCTCACTCTAGGCAAGCTGGGAACGGAAGACCTCTACGGAGACTTCTGCCAGTCCACTCTTCGCCTCGGTTTCCTCTCCAGCAAAATCACTTACGCCAATTGCAGCACAAGTCGTGTTAATTATGCGTCGCTTCCCAGTGCTGACCAATGCCTGCTCTGGGAAGTGAACAAATTCCCACAAAATTTCCCTTCCTCTCAACTTCTGCTATTTATCTCCTCCCAGGCGACCCATCAAGGTTAGCGTCTGCACAAAACACCAATTTTTCCGGAATTCTGACTCCCAGGAGAGTACTTCAAGTTCCTTGGTCCTACGTTCCCATTGGAGGCTGGTGTATTTCATTCTGTCGCTCTTCACGTTATTTACTTCAGACTCTGCAGACCGTGAATTCAGCGTGAAGTTGCGATAGTCACGAACACGCATATTTTGGCGTCTGTTGACCTCTCGCGCGGCTTTCTCGCATGTTTCACTGAAAACGGGACGACGGACATTTATCAACCAGCATACAAGTTCTCCGTCTGCTTCCTGGTACACCAGCATGGGGTCAACCACCCACTCACTGTCACTCATCTTAAGGCAGCTGGAGGCCGCGCCCCATTACTGCTTTCTCAGAGCTTGAGCCGCCCTAAGCTGCCTATTGTCGCTTCCCTTCGCCGCTCCCCAGCTGGCCACGTTCAACTCTGAATACTTCCCTGGGATAAAGTAGCCTCCAGTAAATTGACGTGTTTCCAGAAAGTTTTCATGTCGTGTGAATTACTTTAAAACCATCACCTGACATTAATTATTCCAATACGTCCATACTATACCCTCTACAAGGTGCATTGTGCCTTGTCAGTCATTTTTGTTCAGCCCTACTGTTCACTCAACGTGAGTTCAGTGATCTTTAATGACTTCATGTAAGGGGCATAGTTCTTGCCATCTTACACTAGATCAATGTTATATCTATGAATGTTACTTTTGTTTTTGAAATGAGGGTGTTTGTTGACTATAGATTTCATTCTGGGCTCTTGTTAGCATGTTAAACTGTTTAAAGAGCTGTCTACTACCGTTATAGAGTGAGCACTACAAATTATCATTATTAAACGCTTGTGTGCAACGAACACTATCGACCTCAGTGATGAATTAGCCCAGAATACGATGTCATTAGACATTAGCGAAGTAAATTAGGAAATTTAAGTCACCTTTTTGACATTTTCATCTCCAATATCTGATATTATCTGCAACTCAGAAGCTGCACAGCTTCGACGTTTAAGAAGATCTGTAACATGTGATTTCCAGTTCAGTTTCTTATCAATATAAACACCTAAGACTTAAAAGTATTTTGTTCACTTATTGATACACTTTCAGGTATTATTCATACTGGTGTAGTCAGACTTCCTGCAGCATGTAATTAGGTGTACTGTGTTTAATCGAAGTTCAATGAACTAGCTATTAATTTTCAAGAAAATTTTTACATTTTCATGTGCTGAAATTTTTCAGTTACTATTGATTACAATACTTGTATCGTCAGCAAAGAAAGTTATTTCAGATTCTTGGATACACTGATAAGCCAAAAGTTATGACCACTGCGTCTGGTGACATTTCAGGCACGTGACGCGCTATGAAAGGTATGTAAGCGCAGCAGAGACGGGTGTGGGATCACCCTAGCGAAGATATGGACCGTAAATGGGGCAATCCTCTGAGATAAGCGAGTTTGTCAAAGGACAAATTATTGTTACGCAAAGCCTGCGAACGAGTATATCGAATACGGCGAAAGTGGTCGAGTGTTCACCTACTGCTGTCTTGAGCATCTACGGGAAGAGGTTTTTACCGTGCTACAGTGGTTTGAGGTGCATTATAGTGAATTCACGTTGATGCCTCGCCTTCCAAATTCGCCTGATGTAACTTCTATGGAACCCGTCTGGGTCACTATCGGGCGCCATCACCGCATACGCAAATCAGCGGCCCGTTATTTACGCGAATTACGTGACCTGTGCGTAGGCGTTTAAAGTCACATACCTCCACAAATCTACCAACAAACTGTCGAATCCGTAATATGCAGAATTAGTGATCTATTTCTTTGCAAACACAGACAAACTAAATATTAAGTATGTGGTTATAATGTTTTCGCACATCAGCGAATATGATGGCAGGTGATTTGTATATAAATCGAAGAAGAGTGTACCTAACAGCTGTGAAGACATTGTTTCGTTGCGTTCACTTCCTCAGGTTATTAATGCGACAATCTGCAACCATTTAGTTAAAAAGGTGGCGCCACGATTCAGTAGTCCTTTCTGAACTTTCACTTTACGTGGTTCGATGAAAAGTTATGTGGGACTGACGAACGTTGCGTATCGACTGCTGTCAGCGATGCAGGTGAGAACTGTTCCTCATCAAAGAACGGCCAATGGCAACATGAGTAGTTTAGGACTTATAAGGGTGACTTGCATTATTGTTGTTACTTATCAGGCACGTGTCAACAACGTCTGAACACATTTCCTGCTTATTTTCAGGCATAGTGCCACGATCCGTAGTTAGGTCAGCGATCAATAAAAGATTTTATACAGAGCCTTTCTTGCTACTTTGTTTGAAGAACACGAGTAAAAAACCTGCTAGAACATTGCTTCAATAGGACCCTGTCACTTGACTGTTAACCTTATAAGATTTCGTCAACAGCAAATCATGATTTACTGATTTTGCCACGTCCTGAGAAAGATTCCTTTAGGCTATCGAATGCAGATTGCAATGTAACAATATAAATCCGGATTGTCATCATTTTGCTGCATATAGACTGAAACCTTCCCGTCTCCTCTATATCTCCTTTGTTACGCAACCTTCCCTTCTACAATAAGCTATGAAACCTTCCCTTAGGATTTCTATCTCTTGCTTAATAATAACAAATGAAATCTTCCCTTTGAAATTTATTCTCTTTCTCAATCTTCGCTTACAAATTTAATTGCTGCTTATTAACAGTGATTTTCTGATTATTTCGACGAAACATAGAATGTGTCGTCGTCGTGGCCCTCAGTCGTTAATTGTAATAACCCAAAACTGTTCCTTACCTTTTTTATTGTTACTGGATCGCCATCTGACTGCTACATTCAACTGCGACATGAATATACTTACTCTGTTTTACTATATTAGCTGCTGGTGGGCTGTCATAATAAGTGGCTGTATTTATTACCAAAGCTGACGTTATTCTTTAATAGCAAAGCTGACGTTATTCTTTAATTAATTTGACTGAAGTTACGTAATTCATAGTGAAACTTTTTCTTGACAACAATAAAATTTTGCAAAGTTTTACGTTGATGTTTCTTGGGATAGATTATAATCAGTAATGCAATATTGCTGGCAAAAATTTATTATATTCTGACTGAAATGATTTTACAAACGTTCAAATGGGACTTACATTTTACAATAATCTTACAACTAGCATTCCGCAAACATACCTTCAGTAGTCTTGAGTTTCTCAAAAAAAAATAATTCAGTAATATTAGTTCCTCTTATGATAATAGTTAGCTGATGTCTCTGTACATCCGTTTATAATCTCTTGTAAATCATAGCTGGTGGCTGACAGACACACCGCTCCTCTCAACCTCTCGCTTCAGGCCTGCTACCGACTCGCTTCACATCTCGCTTACTACTGACTTCCTACGAACGCTTAAGAGCTGTCACTGTTGTCAACAATGCTTTCTGGTGCAGACAATCCCTGCTACCATTACAAAATACATCAATGCGCAGTCTTTCCCGCTTTTTTCTTAAAATGTATCCATACGCGGTCTCTCTCGACCTTTTTTAAAATTATATCAATGTGTTGTCTTTCCTGCCAACAATACTTTGGTGCAGACATTCCCTGCTACCACAATTATTTCCACCATGACAAATATTAATTATTCTTACTTAATCCTATTGGCGAAATATAAACATCTTTCATAAATTGTGGTTTGACAATTGAAATATACACGTCTTACAAGACTTTTATGGCTGATTTCAGTATCCTCGTAGTTCTGCTGTACTTTGTTCTTGATTATTATGTTACTGACAATACTACCACAATGAACAGAAACATCTGCAGAGAGAACTAGCTTTTTGTTTGTTTATTTGGAGATCAACAGTGTCACACTAGGTATCTGTTATAGAGCCATCATCCCGTAGTAGTTTTGTATCTAACCTGTCTTACGGGCTCTTGTGTGCGGTTGTATTGTAGAGTTTATAAAACTATGAAAACACCTGACAGAGTTCTTTTACGAAACCACTTATTCATCAAAAATGGGCAGGCTAATATTAAGTGTTTTGAATCTGCAGGGTAAATAGCCTAAAATTTAACTATATCACCCTAGTCGTTTTTGAGATTATCTTTTCGGGTGTATTCAGAGTGTCATCTTGCGCAACTATTATTAAAGATTTAAAATGCTCGTTCGTTCTTCTTCTTTCTCGTCACTTGTGAGACCCCCTTTGCAGCCGGAGACAGAGATTAGAGATAGAATCTTCTCTTCACAACCACCATCGTCGTAGTGATTATATTTATTATTATTTATTATTTTAAAGCGGCTCACCGTCTCAAGACGATAGGAAAATCGTCAGACTGGATTACTCTGTATCTTACAATTACATCATTAGCTGGAATGCAAATCCTTCACTACACAAAGTAATTACAGCGAAATCGTTGTAAACACCGAGGTTATTATAATAGGGGGATGAAGAAACATGCCCTCTGTTGCGACAATGTCGAGGTTCCCACCAACACAAGAAAGGATAATCGGAGACTGCCCTTCGTGAACATGATCCTCTGACTCAATAAAGTGTTCTGCACGAGGCGAAGTCCGTCGTCCAGCTCAGTCCAAGGACAGAGTTCTGGTATTCGCTGGATATAACATGCCAGATGCGGACGCACGGTACTAGTACTGGGATCTGCAGGAGATTAAGGCACCATTGTGTGCTGTGAAGTCTCCTTGAGTAAACTACGGCGCATGCGCGTTCTTGCGATTTCAGCGCTGCTGCCCTAAGTCATTCAAATCCAACAGTCTCACGCTGTCACAGAGGGAACACGTTTCCCTGAAAATAGAAAAAGAGGTTTATTGACCGTTGACATACACTGCTATATGTGGCACGAAGCCAGTCCGAGTGGAACTTGCTTGGATGAAGGCTAGCCCATTTCATTTTTTTCAGTGGTGTAAAATGTTCAGTTACATGATTATGGTAAATCGAATAATTGTCAGACTGCCTAAGGAGAGATCTATAATACTGATCAATAGTTTTTAAGTTTTAAAAAATAAACAGCCAGTGCTTTCTGTGACACCTACTAATCTTTTACTGGTTTACTTGCATAGCCTAAAGCAGTAACTATCTAGAACAAATAGTTCGGAACCCCATTCATGATGAAAACATGTTAGATCTTATGGAACAAAATCAGGCCAGACCTCCTTGAAGGTGTCCGCATTGAAACTTCTATCACCAAATAATCGTAAGTGGTGATTATACAACAACGACGAACAAAGCAGAGAGACAACGAAAACAAATAGACTACTTTACACGTTGAGTAGACTATATATAGAGGCAGTAGTGTAGGTTAATATCTCAAACAGAAACTTGAAACAATAAACTCTGGACGGGAAAATCTCGGAAAACTGTGGCTCAAGTTTAGAAAGCACTGGAAAGATACGTACCTACCCTAGAACAGTTAGTTATGGAGGAGCCATCAGTGGAATGCACACTCTGTACAGAAACTTACAAAGAAACAGCGACTACTGCGCATTAGGCATACACCAGAGTTGAGGGCTATATATAGACAGATGGTTGATCAAAGCATTTGACTGTGTAAAGGGCAAAGTAGATTTCAGTGATTAGCATAGCATTACCATAATCACAAATCCCAGAGGCACCAAAGACGGTGTCAACATGCTCAAGAATGACGCAGGAATTGAAATTAGTGGTATCAAAGCTAAATCAGAAATGCTGAATTGGTTTCAAATGTTCCTTTACAGAGGAAAATGCAGGAGTAATGCTCCAGTGTAAATCTCGCACCACTGCAAAGATGAATGATAAGGTCTGTAGATATTAGTAGCATTGAGAAACATCGGAAATCGTTAAAAATGAACACAGCCGAAATACCCGATGGAAACCCTACCAGGTAGTATAAATAATTTGCGGCTGAGTTAGTCCATCCCTTAACCATAATACACCGTAAACCCCATGAACATAAACTGTTGCCCAGTAGCTGGAAGAAAGCGCAGGTCACAATCTCAGATCTATCAACAAAGAATGGTAGCAGAAGCAATATACAGAGCTATCATCCAATATTGTCGACTTTCATTTGCTATAGAATCTTTGAGGATGTTCTCAGCCCCAACCCAATGGGTATTTCAAACGATGTCCTTCTCCATGCCAACCAGCCTGACATTCGAAAATATCGGTCTTGCGAAATTCAGATCGTGCTTTTTCTTACATAATTTGGTATTTTGAAAGCCACGGATCAAGGGTGTCAGGAAAGTGCTGTATTTCTCGTCCCACGAAAAGTTTTGACTCAGTACTGCACCAACGTTAATTAAAGAAAGCGTGAGCATATCGGGCGTTAACTAAATTTGTAACACACTTTGAGGATTTATAGTCAGGGAGGACGCAGGAAGTTGATAATGATGACTTCGTAGAGATCTCAGACTAGGGATGGGGAAAAAAACGACCGTTTAAAACCGATACCGCTGCTTCAGTTCTGAATACCCGGTGTTTTTCGGAATTTCTTTGGTCTCGCTTATAGCAGTTGTTTTTTTTATATTTTACTAATAAACGAGTAATAAAACCGAAAGACAGTATCAATTACTACAGCAGCAGTGCTAATTTTTTCTTTTTTAAGTAAGCCTTTTTATAAAAAGAAGTAATTTTTAAACGTAAAATTTCCATTAGTTTAAAATATTGCGCCATTATAGAAAATGGGAGAAGCGATCAGTGCTATTTTAATAACAGTGCCAACGGAAACGGGCTACAAATACATGCCGTAAGAATTGGGAGAATACTGCTGAGACAATAATGTCCCTCTTGCGTGTTTCGTAGCTTCAGGTACGCGTGTACGTGTAGCAATAGTTGACAACTGTAGCGGCATGTCCCTACACGTAGGGACTTCTGGCATTTTTCCAAAATGTAGGGACAGATTTCCGGTCCCTCTATAAAACGTAGGGACTTTCTGAGCAATAAATAAAAATTACAAATTAAGATATTAAAAAAGAAGAAGCTGTCAAACTGCACAAATTTTAAACATTGTATACATCTGTCGTCATTCCGTACGAAAAGGTGGTTCTGAGATTCTACCTCAGGGTCGAGACGAAATGCAGAAGGTAAGTATCTTAGTCACTGTCTGGAGATGGTACGTGACGGGGGAAATACTGAAGTGTTTGTTGCTTAGCTATCCTCGTGCTGATGAGGTGCTTCCACCTGATACAGAAAACTTCGCGCGGAAGTAACACAGATTCAGAAATGCGCATTAGGAAACATCATTTTCAAATGCGGTATTTACTTGTAGCAAAGAACATAAATTAAACTAATGTTGGTGCAGTACAACGCAATGATTAGAAAAATTCCACTGTTGAGTTAATCCTGGCCCTAGGAACAATCGTCAATGGATGACAATCAACACGAAGAGCTCCGAATGGGGTCGACATGCGACGTCCAAAACCATGAGCCCATTACGCATGTTTTAGCGCGTCCACTGTCATCTCTGCATCACTCTGCGCCGTTTCAATTACAGCAAGTGTTCGGTAAGAACCACGAGCTGCGAAAGTAATTAGAACTGCGGAACATCGAGAATCTTGGCAGTGGAACTGGTTTCAACGCTTACCCTGCGCCTGTTTTGTTTTACCATTATGAAAAAAAGGTTAGCTTCCTGGCGCAATTTTTTTTTTCTTGAAAAATTCGTTTTGGGGTTTCACAATAATCTGAAGATTGGGGCCTTCTGAAATAACGAAACTATACATTGAAGAAATAAAAATTTGCATCGGGAAACTAACTTTCTTTCTTTGTATAATTCGGACCATCTATTCCTCATCGCACCCCTACCTGTATCCCTACACTTCGAAAATACCTGGTGGCCGACAGCCTTAGATAAAGGGAGCAAACAAAAAAATTTAAAAAAATTAAAAACAAAAATTAAAAACGATTCTTTTCTTTTCAGACGCCGCCAGTGGAGAATAAGTGGAAATAGTGCGTCATTTCCAAAAGAAAAACTTTATTTTACTGCCTCTGTGGCATTCTTAGTAGAAAGCACGAAATGATGTACTGCTACATATGCCGTAGAGACTGACAGTAGTAAGCTTCCCAAGTAACAATGTGAACATTTAGTTTGACAACAGTGACAGTGCAGAGTACAAAATCGTAAATAGAGGGGAAATGTTACTACCCAGTAAGTGATTACCTTTTTTTTTTTTTTGTCGTCAGTCTAGAATTTGTTGCGCCCATAGGGACTTTCAAGGTGAACGTAGATACTTTTCACACCTCGTGTAGGGATGTGGTCAAAAATGAGTTGCCCCCATTTGTTTTACACAATAGTCCCTCGCTGTTATCGCCGGATATCCGTTTTATTGCAGAACGGCACCAACCTTAGTCTGGAAATACTTTTATAAAGTGACATAGCGACGAAGTTTAAAGCTTAATTTTTGTAAAAGATTAAAGATTAGGCTACCGCTTCTATGAAATAATAAAAGAGGAAGAAAATTATGGTACCAGCAATAAATTAAAAGGTTAACAATAACTCAAAGCATAAATACAACAGAAAAAGAAAATAGCTGATCTGCTGCCTGTGTCTTCATAATATGTCTGTATCTGCTTGTATCCCTTGAACATGGACAAATTAACACGAAAAACAGATATTCAATATCAGTTTTCACCATTTGGCACTGGCTATTGGTAATGGCCAAACAGTGGCATGATCCTCGATTACAGCATGATCTTTGAACAGAATTTCATAAAATTAAAATCAGTAGGACAATTCCGGTGATTTTTTGGTTGTATTAACCACTTACCACTTTTCTAGAAAAGCAGCGAACAGTGGACACGCAAATTTTCTGTTTATTTGGCTATTTAATATTTTGATTCCATTTATCTTGAAACTGAGATAGTCAAAACTGTTTAATCTTTGTACGATTTCCACGTTTATCACAGATAAAAATAGGAATAGAACACCGAAAATCGGTTAGTTCAGAAACAGGTTATTTCTAGCGGTTTTAACAGCTTACAAATACCCGCAAGCAACATTTTGTACGGATAAGAAATGGAGTGATTATTTAGGCTCAATGGTAGATAAATGAAGTGGTAGACAACGGTTCATTGCTACGAGACTGGCGTTAACAGTCTATGATGGCCTATGACCCTGAAAGTCGGTCCATAACGAACTATTAAGTAAATAATATTGTGGAACATTACCACTGCGTCATCAGGTTTTTAATATGTCTATATTTCTCCAAAAACCGACGAAATAATCCACAAAACAGCTATTTTTAAAACTCTGCGTATTTCCTAACCTACTACACCAATTTTAAAACTACAGAGTAAACCACCGTCCACACCACGGTATTTAGTCTTTGAGCCCTGTTTTGGATTCATTGGTGCCCAAGAACAGGATATCTCGCAACAGCAAAATCTACAGGACGGAAATCGTCGTAGGCAGCACGATGGTTAATTGTTTCCATCCTCCACGGTGTAAGAACCTTGTTTTGAACATTTTGGTGCACAGGATATAAGAGAAACAAAATCTTCAGGACAAGTTAAAATATTTGGACAAGCTCTTTCGAAGAAATGGGTATAGGTTCTACGAAATCTACTCTGTACTTAAAATGGAAACAGAAATTTGACGACATTACCACTTGAGATCAATGTAGTGTCTCCTGTGTCTCAGGTGTATCCAGGGAGATCAGGATAACATAGAGGAAGCATGGAGTGAAATTAATCTTCCAACAATGTCCCAAAGATAAATAAGCCAAATCTAAACATCACCACGATCAAACAGTCCTTAGGGATGTGTAACACACCTTGTGAACAATGTGTTAGCATATAGCTATGTAAGATAAAACGTTCGCGGTATTAAGGAATGATATGGGAAGCATTCTTATCATGTAACGTACAGGCGCTTGAGAAGCCTCCTGTGACGCATAATACTGACTGGCAGTACTAACAGCTTGGAAGAACTGCACGTTTGCCATCAGGTGAACAAATTGCGCTTATATGTCGGTAATAAAGTGGTAGTGCGACCTCCAGACCAGATGAGAGGAAACGAAGATTACAAAAACTCGGAAGTAATTACTTTTTTACAAAAAAATCGTTGTGTGAATTGTTTGATAATCTAAAAATAAAAAAAACTGTATCGTTATAGATCCCATTGATGATGCCTTGAAACAAGAGAAGACGAAACGCGTATGGGAAAAATAAATTAAGTGGCAGCAGGAAAAGGTGGTTCTATTAACAAAACAAGTATATAAGAATATAGGGTGTTTTCTCAAAATTTAGGAGTAGTCCATTTCAGAGAACCACTTACTAATTCTTTGTAAAACATAGATTAACAATCTTTTCTACTGCGTTCTCTCTGATGGGATAATGCCAGTACCACGTGCAAAAAGTGCCAATTTTGCTTGTCGAATGTTATGTGGAAGGTCATTCACACATAAATCAAAAAGGAGTGTCCCCAAAATTGACTCTTGTGAGACTCCCTTTGTGATTTCTCCCAGTCACTAAAATTTTGTAACTTTCCAAAACTGACTGAATTATTCAGCACTACTTTTTGCAATTTGTTCGTTGAGTACAATCTAGACCAGTTTTGCGTAAAGCCATCAATTCAATAAAACTTAAGTTTTTCTAAGAGTGAAACATGATATTCACAATAAAACTCCCTGAAAAGTTAGAAAAATACTAAATGACGATATTTCATTATTTAAGGCTTTTAATATTTGGTGAGTGAGTGTGAAAATAGCGTTATTAGTCGAGTAACACTTCCAGAATCCTAACTGCAGTGTGCTAAGTAAACTTCTTCTACCTAAATGTGGAACTACACTTGAGTTCATTACGTTTTAGAATATTTTACAGAAAAATGTCAGCAAACTGGATGACAATTATTTAAGATTTTGTTTATCTCCTTCTTTATAAATAGGATTACCGACTGAATATTTTAACCTGTCTGGAAAAATTTCCTGTGTTATTCATACATTACAGTGTTACTAAAGACATTACTTATTACGTAACAACAACTTTTCAGAACTCTTTCTGAAAGACCATCAGCACCACAGTAGTCTTTGTATTTTAGAATTTTTACAATTCTATTAATTTCGGTGAAGGATGTTGGCGCTACTACTAGATGCTTAAATTTTTGTGAAATGACATTTTTAGTTTATTCTTCTGCTACTTCAACTGAACCATTTACTCCTGCTTTTGCTGCTACCATTTAAAATATTATTGTTTAGAGGTACTTTCAACCTGTGAATCATCTGTCACAAAATTATCATTTACACTGAAGAGCCAAAGAAACTGGTACACTTGCCTAATACCGTGTAGGGCCCCGCCGGCACGCAGAAGTGCCACAACACAACGTGGCAGGGACTCGATTAATGTCTGAAGTCGTGCTGGAGGGAATTCACACCACGAATCCTGCAGGGCTGTCCATAAATCGGTTAGAATACGAGGAAGTGGTGAGCTCTTCTGAACAGTACTTTGCAAGGCACCACAGATATGCTCAATGATGTTCATGTCTGGGGAGTTTGGTGGCCAGCGGAAGTGTTTAAACTCAGAAGAGTGTTCCCTGAGCCACTCTGTAGCAATTCTGGACGTATGGGGTGTCGCATTGTCCTGCTAGATTTGTCCAAATCCGTCGGAATAGACAATGGGCATGGATGGATGCAGGTGATCAGACAGGATGTTTACGACGTAAGTGTCACCTGTTAGAGTCGTATCTATACATATCACTCCCACTGCACACGTCCCCACACCATTATAGAGCCTCCACCAGCTTGAACAGTCCCCTGCTGACATGCAGGGTCCACGGATTCAAGAGTTTGCCTCCATACCCGTACACGTCCATCTACTCGATATCATTTGAGACGAGACTCGTCCGGCGAGGTAACATATTTCTAGTCATCAACAGTCCAATGTCGGTGTCGAAGGGCCCAGGCGAGGCGTAAAACATTGTGTCGTGCAGTGATCAAGGGTACACGAGTGTGTCTTCGGCTTCGAGAGACCATGCCGATAATGGTTCGTTCTTTTGCAGAAGCTCGAAATTTGGCTCGGAGAGATGTTTATAGCAGTTTCAGCAACGAAATTTTGTCTCGAAAGCTGGAAGAAAATCCAAAGAGATTCTGGTCGTATGTGAAGTATGCTACCGGCAAGACACAGTCGATGCCTCCTCTGCGCGATAGATATCATCGAAGACAGTGCTGCCATAGTGGAGTTACAAAACACAGTCTTCCGAAATCCCTTCACCAAAGAAGACGAAACAAATATTCCAGAATTCGAATCAAGAACAGCTGCCAACATGAGTAACACAGAAGCAAATATCCTCGGATTAGTGATCCAAACTTAAATCACATAACAAAAGCAAGTCCTCCGGTCCAGACCGTACACCTGTTAGATTTCTTTCAGATACAATAGCTCCATACTTAACAATCATGTACAACCGTTCAGTTATATGACTGAATACGTGATCTCCTGTGAGAGAGGTCACAGTTCGTAGTAACTGGCGGAGAGTCATTGAGTAAAACAGAAGTGATTTCTGGCGTTCCCCAAGCTAGTGTTACAAGCCCTTTGCTGTTCCTTATCTACATAAACGATTTGTGAGACAATCTGGGCAGCCGTCTTAGGTAGTTTGCAGATGACACTGTCGTTTATCGATTAGTAAAGTCATCAGACGATCAAAACAAATTGCAAAACCATTTAAAAAAGATATCTGTATGGTGCAAAAATTGGCAATTGACTCTAAATAATGCAAAGAGTAAGGCCTCCACATGAGTGCTAAAAGAAATGCGTTAAACTTAGGTTAAATCTGTTGTTGTTGTTGTGGTCTTCAGTCCTGAGACTGGTTTGATGCAGCTCTCCATGCTACTCTATCCTGTGCAAGACCTCTTCATCTCCCAGTACCTAATGCAGCCTACATCCTTCTGAATCTGCTTAGTGTGTTCATCTCTTGGTCTCCCTCTACGATTTTTACCCTCCACGCTGCCCGCCAGTACTGGTGATCCCTTGATGCCTCAGAACATGTCCTACCAACCGATCCCTTCTTATCGTCAAGTTGTGCCACAAACTCCTCTAATCTAAAGGCCGTAAAGTCAACTAAATACCTAGAAATTACAATTACGAACAACTTAAATTTTAAGGAACACATAGAAAATGTCGTAGGGAAGGCTAACCAAAGACTGCGTTTTATCGGCAGGACACTTAGAAAATGTAACAGATCTGTTAAAGAAACTGACCACACTATGCTTGTCCGTCCTCTTTTAGAATACTGCTGTGCGGTGTGGGATCCTCACCAGATAGGACTGATGGAGTACATCGAAAAAATTCAAAGTAGGACTGCACGTTTTGTATTATCGCGAAATAGGGGAGAGAGTGTCACTGAAATGATGCAGGATCTGGGGCGGACATGATTAAAACAAAGACGTTTTTCGTTGCAGCGGAATCTGTTTCAACGTAAAGTCAAGAGCCGGCACGCCAGTCGGGCACGACAGAGAAGTGATGGCTGTGAGAAGACGTCAGCCAGTCGCACGTTGACCGACCCCTATCCAGGACGAAATTACCATGAAATGAACACCCTTAGCTGCTTACAGGCGTTGACATACGTCAACGGGGACAGGTGAAAATGTGTGCCCCGACCGGGACTCGAACCCAGGATCTCCTGCTTACATGGCAGACGCTCTATCCACCTGAGCCACCATGGATACAGAGCATAGCGCGACTGCAGGGATTTATCACTGGCACGCCTCCCGGGAAACCCACATTCTTACCGACATGTCCGAAAGAACAGATACCATCTTAGTATATATACCTATCCAGGACGACAATGCGACAGCAGCGACGCCTGTGTGAAGAAGACATAAGCGCCGCGACCGACTGGAGACGTCACAGTTGAATAGTAGCTTCAAGATCAGCGAGTTCTGTAGCAGCATCGAGACTAGTTACTTTGTTTGTACTATCTATGTAGCACAGAATTGTGTATACTGAAGAAACTTGCTTATTCTGTATGTCGCCCTTTGCTCTTGCAATGCCTCTGTGTGATTGCTAAATTAAGTATTGTCTCTTTTCATTTTGTATTAAAACTCATTAATACGCCTTGTTTGATTTGATTGTCTAGCGAACCGGGTACAAAGGATTCCTAGACATCCCATATATGACGACAAGGCTGTGACATAATATTTGACGACGAGAGGTCAACGATTCCCATAGCGGCAACCCAGTGCCTAGCTGCCAAAATTTTGTTTTGTCATGTGTCTTTGTGTTTTGCTGGCACCTTAATTCTACTTTGTCTTTTCTTTTCAGGGGTGTTTTTACATGTTTTAACAGTGTGTCTTATGTTGCTAATCAGTGTTTTCAGGTGGGCATTGCGGGAATTTTCTTTGCTTGTGTGCTTATTTTTCTAGCCTGCCTTGTCTGTTTATTGCATTTGCCCATTCCAAAATGAGCAACCCACCTCTTCCACCCCTTGCTCAGGCGGCACAGCTGCAAGCGATAGATGCAACGCAGCTAACAGAGGTGTCTCAGTTTCAGACGCAGCAGTTTTCCACCATAATAAATATGGTACAGCAGCTACTGGTGAACCACGCCACTAACACTGCGCTACAAGCAACAACTGTAGCTCTGAGTGCCATACCGCCTTTACGCCATTGCAATGCAAAAGAAGTGGAATAGCTCGAGTGGTTGCAACAGTGTGAAGCCCACATCATTGCTCACAAAGTATCGGTTACTGTGAAACTGCACTACTTTTCGTCAAACAGTAGGAAGAACAGTCTTTCGCTTCATTCAGAAACTCTTCAAAAATGGTTCAAATGGCTCTGAGCACTATGGGACTTAACTTCTGAGGTCATCAGTCCCTTAGAACTTAGAACTACTTAAACCTAACTAACTTAAGGACATCACACACATCCATGCCCGAGGCAGGATTCGAACCTGTGACCGTAGCGGTCGCGCGGTTCTAGTCTGTAGCGCCTAGAACCGCTCGGCCAGCCCGGCCGGCAAACTCTTCAGTAACATCACTCCGAGTGAACTTTCATATGATCCGGTTGTACGTTTACTAACTAACGAGTATGACCAACAAGTGAATGTCAGTTGGGCTCTGAGCACTATGCGACTTAACTTCTGAGGACATCAGTCGCCTAGAACTTAGAACTAATTAAACTTAACCAACCTAAGGACATCACACACATCCATGCCCGAGGCAGGATTCGAACCTGCGACCGCAGCGGTCACGCGGTTCCAGACTGAAGCGCCTTTAACCGCACGGCCACACCGGCCGGCTAACAAGTGAATGTGGTGGCATTTAGGTACCTAATGTTTCGTTGCAAGAAAAGGTCGGAAGAAACTTATCCGGAGTGAGTCACAGATTTGCAGGGCGTGACGAGGAAATGCAATTTCAAATGTGCTTGTGGTGCTTTATATTCAAATGTTATGTTGCGTGATGCGATCGTGTACAATGTCACTGATGTCTGGGTTAGAGAACAGATTTTGATACAGTCCGATCCATCATTTCATCACGTAGTGCAAATTCTAGATCAGTGTGATTCAGGCGCCGTAGTGACCGATAAATTTGAGCAACCAACAATTTGTCGGGTTAAGTCGTCCCTTGCTCCCGACCAGCACGGTAGGCAGCAACGGCCCACGCGCACCAAGCCGCGTAAACAGCTCTCTACACAGGCGAACAGAGTTAAGTCACGCCCTCGGTGCTTTCACGGCACAACCGCCAAGACTGCCCGTCCCGCAAAGACAATGTTACGCTTGTGGCAAGAAAAGCCACGTCCAATCCGTGTGATAACAAAAGAACCTAAAAATTCTGCCCACTCACAAAATTCTAATTACAACGCCCATGTAACCATTGTAGTGTATTCAAGCCAGCTGCAGGCATTAGCAAAACTAGCAGGCAAACAGTTTCTTCAGTGCTATGACAATCCAACAAACTTTTTGTACATTTGGATATTAGTGGAAAACGTGTGAAATTTCAGTTCCAAATGGGTGCCTCTGTTACATTGCTGAGACGTAAGATGTACGTGTATGAACTGTTACGCTCCCCATGCCTGTCTAAAACTAGCATGCACCTGACGGCTTATAATGATAAGACATTCCCGTTCTAGGAAAATGTATTTTGCCTGCCATGTACCACTCGTATACGCGAACTATGACTCTCACTGTGCTGCACCCATGCAATTGTGCGAATATATTTGGCCTTGATTTGTTCGATTTGTTCGGCTTTAAAATTCAGGACAATATGTTGAAAGTGACAGCATTCAATGCAAAAGACATTGTAGCTGGCTTGCTGAAAGGATACCCTGAACTCTTTCCTGAAGATTTAGGCAAGGCTAAAAAATTTATTGGACATATTACTATAAAAGACAATGCTCAGTCGAAATTGTTCCGGGCCAGAACAGTTCCCATTGCATTACGGGACAAGTTAGCAACTGAACTTAAAGAATTGCAGGATAGCGGAACAATTGCGCCCATACAAACTAGTCAATGAGGAAGTCCACTGGTTTTGCTCCCCAATCCTTCAGGTCGCATTCGCCTCTGTGTTGACTTTAAGTGTACAGTCAACCCACAAACTGTGATTGATACTTACCCATTGCCATGCCCAGAGGATCTCATGGACGGATTAGGCGCTTGTCGATACTTTTCTAAAATTGATTTGCGCGATGCATATCTTCTAACAGCAAAAGATGAAGAATCTTAAAAAGAGCGTGTTGTGAACATTCATTTGGGCTCGTTTAAATATTTGCGTTTGCCTTTTGGCAGTGCCTCTGCACCCGCCCATTTCCGACGGTATTGGGAACAGCTGACTGCTCGAGTACCAAACTATTCATACTATTTGGACGATATTGTCGTAACAGGTCGTACACCTGAAGAACACATTGCAAATTTGTGTTCTTTATTTCATGTGTTATCTGATGCAGGACTAAAGTGTAGACTGAACAAGTGTCATTTTTTTAAGCCCGAGTTGCAGTATCTTGGCACTGTCATAAACAGTCAAGGTGTACATCCTCTTAAGTCACATTTGGTAGCCACAGGAGACCTGCCAGTTCCACGCAATGTCACAGAATTGCAGTCAGTCTTAGGGAAAAATTAACTATTCTATTCGGTTCATAACGAATGCTGCACCAATCGCAGCTCCATTGCATCGCTTGCTGTCTTTGTTTGGACAGATGTATGCCGATAAGATTTTCAAAAACTTCAAGATGCATTGCTCAGTGATCGAGGCTTGGTTCAGTTTGATCCTGACAAATCAGTTCTGTTGCAAGTTGACGCTTCCTCTTACGATATCGGTGCAGTGCTTTCGCACAGATTTGGTTATAAAGACAGGCCTATTGCTTTCGCATCAAAGGTGTTGTCCAAAGCTCAGTGTTAACTCTTCAAAATTAGAGAAAGAGGCATTGTCTATTGTGTATGATGTCACAAAATTCCACCACTATTTGTATGACAGAAAATTCTACTTAGTAACGGATCATAAGCCATTGCTGTCCTTGTTTCGTCCGATGAAGCCGGTTCCTGTACGAACTACCAAACAATTTCAAAGATGGGCTTTTTTGTCTCAATATCAGTACGAGATTGTGTATCGTCCGACAGTTCAACGTGGTAATGCAGACGCAATTTTACATCTTCTAATTGGCCCTGATACAGACTTTCAAGCTTCTGCTGCACCTTGTTGTCACATCAATGCTCACGATTCTGAATTACTTCAATCTTTTCCTCTGAACTGTAAAAAAACTGCACAGGCCACGGAAGCTGATTCCGATTTAAACATTTTGCTAGAATACATTCACAACGCTCCAACAGGTCGTGGTGAGCGGGCGCGGACCGCAGGGGGAACGCTTGGTACCCCAGACCGTAGATGAAACCCCCAGGAGAGGGTTTGGTGGGCGCGGACCGCAGAGGGAACACCTAGAACCACAGCGGACGGAAAACGGAGCAGCAACGCTCCAGCAGGTCGCAGGGAATGGGTGCGGACCACAGAGGAAGCGCCTGCAGCCGTTGGTGGAGGGGGAAGGCCATAGGCATAAATACTGGACCAGGTCCACTCGAGGAGCAGTCTCAGGTCGCACCTGATGAAGGTCACGAGCTACGTGACCGAAATATCGTGCAAGTACGACGCTGATATCCGGCAGAACACCCGACAACCCAAGATTACATTCACACATCTTGCCCTCGCTCTCTGGACAATATAAAGAACTCTGTAGTGCGCCAATACTTCGCACACCGACATAGCCCCCCTATACAGCAAGGTGTGATTCTTGTTCAAAATTACAATGGACAGTCACGTGCGTTGATCCAGAGAGATCTGCAAGAAGAAGTGTTGCAGTTACTTCGCCGAGGACATTGGTGGACTGTTCGTACGAAACAGTTAGCCTGTCGACACTGTACTTGGCATGGTACGGACACCCACACATGACGTCATAGTGTCACGCATGTGCAGAAAACCAGTCTGCTCTGCTTGGCCTAAGTCGGAACGTGTGCACACAGACCTTGCGGGGCGTTTATGGAACACTCTTTGGTTGATCGTGGTAGACTCTTATAGCAAGTTTCCTTTCGCTGTGTCAATGAACTCGACAGCAGAATTAAGAAGTTGTCCTCTATTTTTTGCCTCGAAGGTTTACTTGAAGTCATAGTGTCGGACAACGGCTTTCAGTTCACGTCAAAAGAATTTGAGACATTCTGTGAACGCAGTGGCATACAGCATCACTAGTGCACTGTTCCGCCAGCCAGTGTGGCCGAGCGGTTCTAGGCGCTTAGCTTCAGTCTGGAACTGCGCCATGGCTACGGTCGCAGGTTCGAATCCTGCCTCCGGCATGGATGTGTGTGATGTCCTTAGGTTAGTTAGGTTTAAGTAGTTCTAAGTTCTAGGGGACTGACGACCTTAGATGTTACATTCCATAGTGCTCAGAGCCATTTGAACCATTTGAAGTGCACCGTTACAACCACAGTAAAACGGCGAATTGGAACGTTTTGTCAGAACCTTCAAGCAGCAGATGGCCTAACTTCGCACTGCACACACCAGGGATCGAGCATTGCAACTGTTTCTCGCCCCCCCCCCCCCTCCCCCCATCGTTCGCATCGACGATATGGACTGTCGCCGGTGGAATTGCTTTACGGTCGCCGGCATCGGACACTGCTCCACCTGCTCCAGCCTCCTCAGCATCCGGCGCCGCAAGTATCGCTTCATGCTGCGTGTTATTGTGTTTTTCAGGGTGTGTAGCGGCAGCAGACTGTGGGCGCTAGGCGAGATCCTTCGTCGACTTGGCGCATGCAGGTATCTCATTTCAGGCCTAGACGGACTGCAGCTCCGACTTCACAATCAAATTCGCCGCGACCGACTGGAGACGTCACAGTCGAATAGTAGCTTCAAGATTAGCGAGTTCTGTAGCAGCGTCAGCAGCGTCGACACTCGTTACTTTGCTTGTACTATCTGTGTAGCACAGACTTGGAACTGTTTATACTGAAGAAACTTGCTTATTTTATATGTCGCCCTTTGCTTGCGACACAAGTTTGTTATTGCAAAGTTAAGTATTTTTTATTATCTCTTTTCATTATGTAATAAAACTCATTAATACGACTTGTTTTATTTGGTTGTCTAACGAACCTTGTACGAAGGATTCCCAGACACCCCGTGTTTGACGACAAGGATGGGGACATAATAGAATCTTCTCACGAAATTTCTGTCACCAACTTCCTCCTCCGAATGCGAAAATATTTTGTTGACTCTGGCCAGGGCGAAACGATAACCGTAACTAAATAAGGGAAATCACAGCTCGCACGGAAAGATATAGGCGTTGGTTTTTAACGTGCGCTATACAGGACTGGAATAATAGAGAATTATGAAGGTCAAAGTTTTGAACATAGCTGTTTGGTTTGGTGACTGTTTATAAATTAAAACTGAATCAAATGGGACCTCGGTCACAATTTTCAATGATATTTACCAGCTTTCAACACTTCTAAGAGTACCTTCATCGTAATTTAGACATTTAAAGTGCTCTATAACATAACAAATTTATGGGAAGAAAAAATATTTTTTATGTGAAAAAGTGAAAGTGCTGACTGACAATTCAAGACAGTACTTACATGTCACGTATAAAATAAATAACAGGCCAGAAGGGCTTTAGTCACAAAATATTCGAAAGAAATGTCTGAAGGCGAGCCTCTAAGGGCTGCTCATACCTTTGCCGCCACAGGTTCCAACCTGTGTCTGCGCCAGGTCCTGTTGTGACCGATTGGTAACTAAAAATTTATCTTGAGATTTTTTAAATTTTATATTTTTCAATTCTTATGCATAATGCAGAGATCTAACTTGTAGCGTTCGTGAGACATGCATCGGGGGACAAGAGCGTAACAAGTAAGTAGCTGTTTTTAACATCTAAAATGCCTGAAAAGAAACATTTCTGTAGTAAAATTACAGGAAATATGAAAGTTTTTAGTGCCAGAAGTATTGTGTTAACATCATCTGCCTATTTTATTTCATTTTATTTTTTTGACTTAGCAGAAATGGACACCCGTATAGCTGTGATGTTTTTGACTGTTACTGCCCAACTAGTCGTGTTCAAGATTATCTGCTCTAACGATTTTATACCATTTTGGCAGTAAGACGATCGTGGGCTCTCGCACTAGAAGTGGGAAGTTTTTGCACATACACCGTCAATCTGAAAAGTTCCGAGACTGATTTTATTTCTGGTGAATAAGCGACACCAGCACAGTAATTGCTGTAGTAGCTTCAGCTAACAACAATAGATAGCACATGTCTATTCGATCTGTGAGTTGTTAGCAGGCTGTGTTACGTAGTGGACTGGCGGCCGTAGTGTGTCAAAGTTGTCGTGTCACAAATCACAGCGGAGCAACGAATTGAAGAACAGTAAATGAACATAATTAACTGACCATTCAAACGATACAAAAGCTGTTTACATACGGATGTTGAAACAGATGAAATATAGAACTGAATGAAAAGTCCAACAGTCAGCAATAGCTATATTTATTGAAGTCATTTTCCGGACCCATTGTTTTACTGGATAACATAACGATCAACCATCAGCTGTAGAAGGGAATGAAGACAATGAAAACTTGTGCAGGATCTGGCTCAAGCCCAGATTTCTCGATTTACGCGAGCGGTCGCCTTTTAACCGATTTGGCTATCCGTGCGCGACTCACGGCCATACTAATACTTCCATATCCCGTCGTTCTTGCGTCAGTAACCTGTACTCGTACGCACATCACGTAATTCTGGTACAGAGGAGGACATTTTAACTGAACGTCTCTGCCTGATATCGGCGGAGAAATACGATACGCTTGCTTATCCGAAAGAAAATTGCATCGCCTTCTTAATGATACAGGGAACGCAGTATCGTACACATATTTCAATTATCAGAATAATTATAATGTAAGAGCAATGTTTGTATCAGAAATCTCTACCTTGTGGATGATATAAAATGTAAACAACTATGAGACATCGACATATCTAATTTACAGACTTCAGTTGATTGGTAGGAATGTTGGAAATTATAATGTTTTATTGTAATTAACATGTAACGAAATAATGTAATACAGTGGTACTCAGTTTCGTCTGTTATCCAAAAATACGTATAACAGAATCTGGAGCAAATCATAAACTGTTATTGTCCATCTGTATACGAAATGTATGCAACCAAAGTAAATATTGTCAAAGTAATTAAGTCAATCTGAGGTATTATGCCAACCAAACCATGTCAACAAGTCATCAAAATATACTTTCTGTGTAGAAGACAGCATCGCCGTTAATACTATTAAAAAACTCTATTCATATATAGGTCGGAAACTCAGAAGGGAATTATGCTTTATTTCGTCTTCTTGCAATTAAGGAAACTAATTAGTTCATTGTTTGTTTTACATATTTTATGCAAATTCCGGTAACAATATTGTGATTTGGCTGAATTGTATGTGTAAAGCTGATGAGAGTACTTGGAACTATAATATCCGTGAGTCAATTGAATTGGATGTAATTATTTTTAATTGTAATATCGAAAATCTGCAACAGCAGTAATGAAAACAATGCTTGAGATTATAATTATGTGAGGGCACAAGCCAGTTCGCGGGCGGTCATTCTTGATCAGAGGTTTTGTGACGCACCATCTACGTCACGTTGTCCAATAAATATGCAATTAAAAAGCATAAAGGTGTTTCCGTATCTTAATACATATAGCACGCTGAATGAGCTTAAAATATAAATTCTTTCATGGGCAAGAACTACAGGACAACGAGCAGATATCGAATTAACGAAATTGAGATACATCACGTGAACTGACGGTTCACACTTTCTCGACTTTTTTAACTGTCGCACTTCTATACAGATACATTTTTATTTAAAGAAGAAGACGTAATGTCGCAAAATTATTGGAATATCAGGGCTTAAAGAAATAGAAACAGCACATTCTGATCATAATAGGAACATTTTCGTTCAACTTAATTGGAAGTTACGGTAAGTTTAACTCGATTTCTAAATTTAAGGAAACACTTCACGGCATTCCCTTCAGAACTGCTACAGATCCGTCAGGCAATAGACAGCGCTGCTTGAACTGTCAACACAACTGTCACTGCTAAGAGGATCCTACGTCTTCTACATCGCTGGCAACGGGGTATACAAAATGCTGGTGACTACTTTGAAGGTCAGTAAAACTTTGAAACACGTATCTATTTTGTACGAGCTCTAAATAAATAGTTGCCACTATTAAAGTATATATATAACCTTAGTTTTACAAATCAGAATGCAATATATCAGTGTACATAGGATATACAGTAGAATGATAAAGATTTTACGCAAACTGGTATGTTTAATAGATTTTTGTTGTTTGGTAATAGTCTCTTTCTTTTGTTAACTTGTGTAGACGTCGAAGGTTTCAATTTTATACAGTGTTATGAAGACTATTTGTCCTCATGAGATTGATTTACAAAGCTTCGTGGTCTTGAAGATCAATGGTTGGCGGTTTGGAGCCGGAGAATGTTGACGATATGAATTTATACAGTGCTATGTAGACTCGTTCTGCTGGTATATATAATTACAAAGGTTTGTATTTGTCTTGGTTTTCCTCGGTTGTAGGAGTATAACACTAGAATTTCGACGATATGAATTTATATAATGCTATGTAGATTTATTGTTCTGCTGGTAGATGTAATTACAAAGGTTTGGTGTTCGGCGGTTGTAAGTGTAGAACCCTAGAATTTCGACGATTTGAATTTATATAATGCTATGTAGATTCGTTATTCTATTGGTAGATGGAATTATAAAGATCTGTAGTGTTTTGCCGCTTCGCGACCCCGGACGTGGGCAAGTCGTTACGGCGCGGGAAGCGCACGCCCCCTTTTGATGGAATGTTTACATCCGCATTTGAATGGAAGTTAGTTTATGGATCACTATTTAGATCTTTACGCAAGCTTACGTTGTTCATTTTTCTGAAGTCGGTAAGGCATATGTCTGTGGCTAGTGAGACCAGATAGCACGTACCAAAGTTTGTTTGTTCACTGCCGTAGGAGCCGGCCGAAGTGGCCGTGCGGTTAAAGGCGCTGCAGTCTGGAACCGCAAGACCGCTACGGTCGCAGGTTCGAATCCTGCCTAGGGCATGGATGTTTGTGATGTCCTTAGGTTAGTTAGGTTTAACTAGTTCTAAGTTATAGGGGACTAATAACCTCAGCAGTTGAGTCCCATAGTGCTCAGAGCCATTTGAACCATTTGAACCACTGCCGTAGGAGCTCGTTTTTTGCAGTTCATGCGCTGCACTAACCTCATATTTACAGTGCGCACAAGAGAGTCTTATTATGTGTTCATTTAGTCACTCGCACGGTAACAGTTTTAAATTTAAAATGAACACTCAAAACCGCACGCTAACAATAATACTCTGTTCATCATAAGAATGAAGCTGATGTAAACACTAGGCTATGTATTTTTCCGCTTTTGCTTGAATCTCATTGGATTTTGTTTCACGTGGAGCGGAACCTTAGTTGTGACCAGTAAAGTCAAGTACGGTATAAGGAAAGGTTTTATGGGCTGAGCGATAATGCGCGGGACAACAGCTTTACTGGAGCATTAAACTTGGACAGCACTGGCCAACCAACTGTCCAACTAGCCTGCAGTAATGTGAGCAGTTGCAGTTCAGACGTAAAAAGACACGGGCAAAGAAACAATATAGCTTCGAATTTCATTTGATTTTTAAAGGGAATGAAATAATATTCGGCAAATCTCCAGCACTACCGCGCGCTTCTTGGGTGACCACACGGAAAGCATAAAATGCACTCGTTCTCATCTGACATAGTATTCTAATTACAAACAAGAGTAATAAACATTCCTAACTTAAACACTTGTTAATGTTTCTGAGCGATCTGAGTGTGATGCAAAAGCATACTGCAGGTATTTGACGGTACCGTTGAATACTGAAGCCACTGAAGGTATTAATTATAGTCAGTCGTCTAGTAATCTTTTAGCTCCTTCCTTATCCGAATTCAATTAATACATTTCAGTACTGAAACTGTCATCTGCTACGTTGATAACGAGTCGATCAACAACAGAATCCACGTAGCCACCCACTCGCCGCATTTTATTCTCTTCATTTATGACGTGTCATTCTATATCCCGCCAACGTTCAGCAATGACATGTGAAAAAGCTGTCTGAGTCTTGTTATTTTTCGAGCCAAGTCCCTTAACTTGGCTCCAGATCAGTTATGTTGGTTTCGTATCGTAATGGTACAGTGACAAGTGTTAAAATGCAGGATTTGTATGGTGTGCTCGATGCTGTAAAAATGATTGTTTTTCATGTTCCTACGACACGTATCTACATATGTGGTATAAAACAATGGACATAGTCCAATAAAGAGGATTTAGTTCTTCATTTTTGCCTGAAAAATGTATTCTTAATTTAAGCAACCTTTATTAACCGTCTTTCATAAAATATCGATAATTGATAATTTATATTTGAGATGAAAACAGGAATTTCGCGAGCGATATGTAATTAAAAACAAGAAGACGTACATTACTCATAAAAAGTGATGAATTTTACAAATAGGAGATGTAGGTATTTCAGATTGAAGGAGAAAAAGAATTGACTTAGGCGATAGTTGAACTAGTGAACCATGTACTTCAGTCATCAAACTACTACACTATCCACTCCGCTACACTCGAATATGTAGTTCTTTCTCAACTGTATGTAGCACAGTATCTCGGAAAACTTCAAAGCCCATTATCTCCGTAAATTTAATGACAAACATTAGAACAACCTATCTCTCGTAATTTTTTAACCGTGTTCCACACGCGTTTTCCACTACGGAAGAGGAAGCAGCCTCAGCCATTTTCACTCTGCGTATTAACAGCGCGACATAACTACAGCGTGAAATAGAAAAACGTTGATGAATGTTAATACAGGAGAATATCTTAAGGTTTCATTGAACGTAACTTAGTAATAATATATCCAGTACAGAAGTAGGACCTCCATCCAAGAGCGTAACAGCACCAGTGTACGTGTGCTACGGCTTCTGACAAATCATCGCGTTGAAATGATAATTAAATCAAGACCTTAAGCTGTCGACAGGCGTTCATATAGTTAAGGCTAACCGGCCATTGACCTTCTTCTTCTGTGCTGGATGTACACGCATTGCCCGAACTCTTACTGGACTCGGTAAGATTGTCTGCCGCGAGTAATGAGTGTAATGGGCAGAGGCACTACGAATGTAGTGTGTGGACATTAAGTTGGGAATGTGGGTCTCACGGGGAGCGTGCAAGGGATAAATACCTGCAGTCGCACTATTCTCTGCGCCCTCGGTGGCTCAGCTGGATAGAGCGTGTGCCATGTATGCAGGAGATTCCGGTTTCGAGTCCCGGTCAGGGCACACATTTTCAACTGTTCCCGTTGATGTATATCAAGACATGTCCGAAAGAACACACGCTTGATACGGACGAACATCGAATGATGTGTGGATCTTCTGCAGAGGTGTGGCGGCTGATTCAGAAGATTCTTGCCTTTTTTCTACGTACGGCTCCCCATGTCATTACACCGAAATCTCTTCTGTTCCCAGACGAGACATACTTCCCACATACGAAGACCAATGCTGTGATCTGGATAAAAGGCCTCTCCATCTCTTATTTGTTCTGTGAAGGTGATAAGAGTGTTCTTGACTTTTGGACGTTCCTGCAAGATAGCTTTACTTTTCTCGTGCACCGTCCGCGATACCGTCAGTACTATGCCAACTTTTTGGGTAGTGCCTTCTTCGAGGCCCCCCTGCAGCTGGGGTGTCCCGGGTATGAGAAAGTGATTTCAGTGAGATTGTGTCATACCAGGACTCAGTCCAATGTATCGGCAAATGCAATATTCTTCGTGAAGACCTGCCTGGAACACGCCTGACTGGCTTGGGATTCAGTGTGAGCCTACCCACAAGTTGGGGGGACGCGGATGCCATTTTGTCCTGCCAGGAGGGCGTTTTATTTAATTTCTGTAATTCCCTTTTCATTTTGTTTGTTATTGATGGTAATTACACATGATTGTTTTTCACCTGGAAGGCGTCCTATGTGATCTCAACATATATATATATATATATATATATATATATATATATATATATATATATATATATAAGAAATATTGTATGATACATGATCTGAAAAAAGGAATAGATACCATCTTCATATAATCATCGCGTTTGTGTTTGTTTACATCAGATTATTCTTATGATGAATGGAGTATAGTCTCTGTAGCACCAGACAGTGTTGTCGGCGGCAAAATTGACCGGAGAACGTTTATAGAAGCACTACGTTTGCATACGTACGAGTGTTTTATGAATGTGTGTGTGTTTTTTATCGTACCGTCGATACCAGGATACTGTGTTTACTTTTTCATCGTTATCTCTTTGCGTCACAGCTTGGATTATTTCACTTCGCGTAGCAGATCGCCACATTTAAGTTTCTTTGACAGTCTGTTCTGCATTCCGAAGCTGCGTTTCTCACGGCTATTTAGTCTGTGCAACTTCACTTACACAATTGTTCGCAGAGAACTTAGTTTCGTCCTTGCGTTACTTCGTGTCGTGAAACTTGGATATAAAAATTTACAATTTTTTTGCTCTGGTTTTGACATATTCGTGTTCTCCTGTGTATGATCCTACGGTCAGATAGTTTTTCTTGCTCCACTGTCTTACATATTGAGCTAATTCGAAAAGAAAAGGGTAGGACACAGATTTATGTAACACCGCCTAATAGGCGACACAAGGCTCCTAACTCCACAAGACGGGAAGTTAAGCGACAAAGCGTCAGCAAAACGCTAATGACTCAAACGGTCATGGCAAAGAATCAAATCCTACTCGATTTCATCCTTCACTTAAATAAGGCGTGTCTCATCCCTGCTTAGATACCATGACATACATAAACATCTCACAAAAATGCAATAAACATACAAAGAAAAATACAGTAACATCTTATTTTTAATACAAATCATAAAAATGAGAAGCAAGTAATAAATTTTCTATCGTAAATGTAATACATGCTTCCTAGCCTCTAAAGCTAACCATGAAATTCTGTGCATACTGTGCACTGTCATATAAACATACTATTATTTGGAATCAGGATTTCACAGAAGTCTTTCGTTTTGTTTCGTGTCTTGTACCTCGTTTTTGTACATTTAAAGAACTGTTAGTATTAGACACGTTCTAGGTTCCTCTCATTAGTCCAGGTTCATCAAAATTCTTTCATCGGATAAGAATAAAAGACTTACAGCTTGGTTAAAGTTTATGACATGAATATTTTCCTTCATTATGACACTTCATACTAAAGATTTTCAGCTCTCTGCTGATGAGACACACTTCGTCAACGTGGCATAGCCATGCAATCTTTTACGCATTATTAATAATAGTATCTTGTCAATTTGTGACCACAAGAAATACACCTAAAATAAGATAAAAAACAATAAAACACACTGATACGTACATCGCAAAATAATTATACAAGAACAGGTTATTCACAAGATTTTCAAAATGCTTAAACATATATTTTTACTGGCTAAATCTTTACAGATTACGATGGTGGTACAATCATTTGATCTTGGTAAATCGATCGTGGATAGATATTTTACTCCCTGAAACTTCTGTAGTTGTTCTTCCAAAACTTCAGCCCGCGTTATCACGGTTTCAATAGTTTTGTTCATGTTTCGAGCGTCAAGTACAGGATGCACGCCTCCACCTTCTTAAATTAAATCAAGCGAGTGCACCAGAGACAAAAAGTTTTCCAAAGTGTCTTCGGGTGCGTGTGTTAGCTTTCCCAGAAAACTGATTGGCAATTTGCCTTTTACAATTCCTATCACATCTTTGTCTGGTATGAGACTATCAAAATACGCTTCTTTCCAATGTACTTCTCTAAATATTTCCGAGGACTTTCTTGCTTGGCATTGCAAGTCTTTAGGTTGAATACTTCACGTATTAGACGCGCTTGAATTTGTTGACCAGTATTTGTTTAAGAATGCCTGTTCGAATTGTTCACGCGTCGAACAGAATTTTACCGTTGCCACGGTCCATATTGCGGATTCACTCTGCATGTACGAGGTGGCCAACTGAATTTTCTGTCGTTAGTTGCACGTCTTTGTTAATATGCCGTTGCGTACAAATATCACCTGATGTGGAAACTTTTTTCCTGGAAAAAAACACCTGACAGTGCCTCTGCTTAAGAAGGCTTTCTTCCAAAAGCGCCCGTAGAATCGCTAAATGCATCCTGCACATGCCCCGTGATATCGTGTTTCATTTTGTACTTGCGAGCTGTACATCGCTACATTCTCGTATGTTTGCGGCATGTGCATGGGCGTCTATTGTGTCACGCGGCGTGTTAACAACTCTTTCGACCTATTCTTTGAGATGGGTTACTTGATTGTTAACATCGTCTCGCCATTAGCTGCTAAAATTTTTCGCGTTTCGCCAAGTTCTTTGCAAATAATTTCGCTTGCAGTTCCTGGCGCGGAGACAACTTCCGCGCTTACGGCTTGCAGCGCAGCACGTATTTCTTGTTAGCGTTGTTCGTTGTTTCCGTATCTCTTTTTGGAAACCTATTTTTCTCCCTGAGCAGTTAGATCTTGTTGCCTTGTGACCCTGCCCAAGAGAAAACTTATTTACCTCGCCAGTGAGGTTCGAGACTAGTCTCTATTTCAGATTGCTTGTGTTTTTTGTGACATCATCTGTTAATTTATTTACGACACTGGCTAACACGCTGTACGTCTTAGTAAATTTGAAATTTCTGTTGGATTTCGTCCAATGTCGTACTGATCCGCGTATTTATATCTTCCACTACGGTATCGAACTTTGTATCCATTATTTTGCACTGGTATTTCGCAACTGCGATATTTCGCTGTTTGAAATTTTTACATTGTTCTCTGAATTTATTATCAGTCATCAGATTGCCGTTTAAGTTTATTTTCGATGCTATCCGATTGTTCTTTCGCAATAACTTAACTTTGTTGCCGAAAATATTCGGATTGTTTTTTTGGCAATATCTAAACTATGTTCTTTGACAATTTGCGTAAAACTCGCAATAATTCTCGCAATCAAATAGTCTAATGGGAAGCTGAGTGTGCTGGCGGCAAGACCGGTTCGCTAATTTGCGATTGTACATCCACTCCCTCAGATAAGTCATTTACATTTTCTCCTCCAGATTCTGACATTTCTGTATCAGAATCTGCCTTCTCCTCAGTCGCCACGAGCGCATTGTCGCCATCAACTGGAGTCTGGTTTGTCTTTCCTGGAATGTCCCATGTGTCTAGCTCGAACAACCCTTTCCGTCTTCAGGGTCTGTTAATTTCCATTGCGCGGGCTTAATCACGTCGGTAACCTTTTCACATGAATCACTTGAGCACAAAAGTCAGCTCCGCCAACTTACTACCGTTTTATAGCTTGTGTACGCGATACTAAAATCACTGCGGGAAGTGGCAACAAAATAATTAATTACGTTGGTGTGTAGAATGTATGACACTCGCGATATACCGTCGGACTTTCGGAAAAAACATCATCCACACAATTTCCAATATTGCAAGAGCCGACAAGTGTCAGAATTGTCGTACAATCAGATTAACAGCTCATGCATCCGAGTTGCTGACACGAATAATACACAGAAGAATGGAAAGGAAAATTTAGCACGTGTTGGATGACGATCAGTTTGGCTTTAGAAAAGGTAAATGCTCCAGAGAGGCAATTATGACATTATGGTTGAAAATGGAAGCAAGAATGACGAAATTCAAGACACATTCAAAGGATTTGTCGACCTTGAAAAAGCGTTTGGAAATCACAAATGGGTGCAAGATGTTCAAAATTATGAGAAAAATATGGGTAAGGTATAGGGAAAGACGGGTAGTACACAATACGTATAATAGCCGAGAGAGAACAATAAGAGTGGAAGATCAAGAACGCAGAGCTCGGATGAAAAAAAGTGCAAGACAGGGATGTAGTCTTTCGCTCCAGCTGTTCAATCTATGCAGCGAAGAAGAAATGACGGAAATAAAAGAAAGGTTTAAGAGTGGAATTAAAATTCAGCGGGAAACGATATCAGTGATAAGATTCGCTGATGATATTGTTATTTTCAGTGAAAGTGAAGAAGAGTTAGAGGAGCTGCAGAATGGAATGAACAGCCTAGTGAGTATAGAGTATGGGTTGAGAGTAAACCGAAGTAAGACTAAAGTAATGAGACTAAACTAATGAGAAGTAGCAGAAATAAGAACAGCGAGAAAAGGATTGATGATCACAAAGTAGATGGAGTAAAGGAATTTTGCTACCAAGATATCAAAATAATCCATGACAGATGGAGCAAGAAGGACATAAAAATCAGACTAGAATTGGCAAAAAGGTCATTCCTGGCGGAGAGAAGTCTACTAGTATTAAACATTGATCTTAATTTGAGGAAGAAACTTCCGAGAATGTACGTTTGGAGCATAGCATTGTATGGTAGTGAAACACGGACTGTGGGAAAAATGGAAAAGAGGAGAATCGAAGCATTTGAGATATGGCGCTACCGAAGAATGTTGAAAATTAGGTGAACTGGTAAGGTAAGGAATGAGTAGGTTCTTTACAGAATCGGTGAGGAAAGGAGTATATGGGAAACACTGACAGGAAGAAGGGACAGTATGGTAGTACATTTGTTAAGACATTACATAATAACTTCCATGATAATACCAGCAACTGTAGAGAGTAAAAACTGCAGACGAAATCAGAGATTGGAACGTATCCAGTAAATAACTGAGGATGTAGGATTGCAAGAGCTACCATGAGATGAAGAGGTTGGCACGGGAGAGGAATTCGTGGCGGATCGCATCAAACCAGTCGAAAAACTGATTACTCGCGAGGAATATATCGCTGATTCCCTAAAGATTAATTTAAAAGATAATATTTTCACTCTTGCTGTTTTGGACCCCAGATACCACGAAATGTTAAGTACACACTACACCGAATTTTGGAGTTATGCTTCGTGCGAATGCACTAACAGACATTGGAACAGAGTTGATTTCGTTTATTAAAAGTTACACTAAATCTGAAGTAATACTTGCACCGGAAACCTTGTTACTTCCTTTCTCAAACCCACTGGGCAAGTGTTTAAAGAGCGTTGAAGTTTCCAGTACTAGATTCCGATTATCTGAATATACGTCCAGTATTACACTAATTTTCACGATTTTTAGAAACAAGTGAGTTTCTGTGAAACCACAAATCTACCTTTCATTAATTAAATAATATTAGGTTGTTGCATAATTTGGTAGCGTTTTACCGCAAGTTTAATGAACACGACAGATAAACATAACAGAGACTCGGGTCATCAATAATATACTTTCCTTCACTATTTACAACAGTCTGCCAACGCTGGGTTAACTTTTCAATTCTACGACTGTAGAAATCAAGAGGTTCTGAGACGAAGAACTCGTCGAGCCATGATCAGAGTATATTTTGATCCGGAAAGGGAGTTCCTTTAGTTTATTCATTAGAGGGCGAAAAAGGTGAAAATCTGAGGGAGCAAGATCAGTCGAATAAGGTGGGTGCAGAGTCACTTTCTACCTAGTGCTTGTATAGTGTTTTTTGTCAGTCTGGCAGAAAATGGGCGCGCTTTATTGTGGAGTAGCATCACTTCATGCAGTCTTTTCTGGTTATTGTTCTTCGACTGCGTCTACAAAACATCTCAGTTGTTGATATTAAATTTCAACCGTGATGTTTGCACCTGGGGGAAGGAATTCGTAGTGCATCGCACCGATACTAATCTCTGTGTTGTTCACAAGCCAATGGATGACAAACAAGCAGAGATACACGTTTGGCCACCTATTGATTTTTGTGATTTTAGCTTAGAGTATGCGATATACATACATACGATATTTGGACCTTTCCCATTGCAAGCAAATGTCACATAATGGTGGAATGATGACAGTGTATCACACTTGCCAACTCTCGAGTACGCTGAAGTGGTCATTGTGGGTTAATGTGTTTAAACGATCTTCATCAAACCCTGAAGACCTTCCTGAAAGTAGAGAGTCACTAATGTCAAAACGATCCTTCTTAAAACGAGAAAAGGATTTTCTTCTCGTGCTCTTTCCAAGGCGCAAATGTTTCTGGCTACCTCCGCTACTGTCATCCCTCTATTCAACTCAGACAGAAGAATATGTCGGAAATGTTCCGATTTCTCCACTTGGTACTCCATTTTCTAGCATCCACTGCTCCACTCACAATCTCCATATGACAAAATGACAATACGTAAACTCAAATAACAACAGTGAACTACAAATAACAAAACGACAGTCGATAAATGAACCTATGGCAACCCGTATACCAACATCGAAAACAAAACTCTACGAACTTATGCGCCAACATAGTACTTGCTTACTCACATGCATCATATGATGGTAACATCACCTAATTTCGCCACGTAAATTGAACATTACGTGTTCATAACCTCAATGACAAAAGCTTTACACCATTGTAGTATAATAAACCGTATTCGGATCGACGTGTTGGGAGAGATCCTTAATGCGGTGACTCATTGAAACTACATATTTTCGTAATACATATGTATATATTTGAAAAACCTCAAATGCGGCAGGTTAGATTCAAAGGTGGAGGTCTCTTCTGACGCTAATCGGTGGTGGGAGGAGGAAGGTGGAGTCACTAAGTTAAAGAGTTTTTAATTTTTGTAGTATGGCGTTTGCCACTTCATATCATATATTCGTAGATCTGTCTGTTAATTCCAAAAACTGAGGTCAGAGTGTACAGTATTCGACACGTTCTTTTCAAAGCAGACGTAGCTCATTTACGTTCATTCGGCATCTTTTTAATTGTAAACGCCGCATTGCAGCACTCGTCTCCAAGCACAGAGGCGCTGTCGTGTCCGCCCCACCCTTGGAGATTAAAAGTTAACTTACAGCATACATGGAATAAATTGTAACCTAATACAACCACCTCGACCACGCCAAATACTGACGGAGATCGGATGCACCGCGACCATGCTGTCGGTCGACGTCATCGGGCAACCTCAGGCGACAGCGTCTGACGACCGTTCTGAGTGCCACTGTGAATGCAGCCTAAAAATTCCCTCCAACTCTTGTAAGGAGCACTGCTATCTATTATATTGTTACATATCGATATTGCACTCGTTACTTATCACTGTATTCTGGAACTTCGAAGCCGAGGGCGCCTTCTCTCTGAGGGAGCCTTGCCTTGCTGCATAATGACAACAATTCCCCAGCGCTAATGGTCAAACGCAGGGTTGCCATCCGTCCCGATATATCGGCACCATCACCGTTATGAACCTTCTTGCCCGACGTCCCAACTAGACCCAAATTTGTCCCTATTTTGCAAAATAATGTTACGAGCTTGGCTGAAGTACTGCAGTAACACCATCTGTTAGTGGAGCATCGAAATGTAGCAGTTAGTATTATTTACATGGACAAGCCTATGTTGACAAGGTCGTCTCATAGATGGCGTTGCGTGTTGCCGTGTTCTGTATCGACGATGCAAGCTGTCATTCGTGAAAATGCCAGGTTTCTCCAGTGGCGTGGTGCTGGAACTATTTAAGCAGCGCCATGTGGAAGAATCTAGCGACCCCCACACGAATCCCCTACGACCTGATTCCTCGCCCCCATCTGCTCCTATTTCTTGAACATATCTACGTACTCTACACCTCCCGCCGCCTTTATCCCCCTCATCCCCTGGTTGCTCCTCTCCTCTCCAACCCCCGCCCTCTGCCGCACCTTCACCGTTGTGTCCCCCCTACCCTCTATCTCTACACCCTTCATCTCCTTTCCCAAGGTGGCTTCTGTTGACTCCCCCTCCTGGATATTGCCCTCTCTCCCTCCATTTATCTCTCCTATCAACTCTGATCCTCAGCTCCTTCTCCCTTCCTCTCTCCTTTCCGTGGGCTCCCTCTCCCCCCATCCTGTTTTTTCCCCACCTACCCTTTCTCTGCCTCCCTTCTCTCCCCCAAGTCCTTTTGCATTTCCCTCCTCTGCCTTTCCCCTTTCCCTCTCGCATCTGCATTTCCCCCTCTCCTTCTGAGTACTCTCCCTCCGACGGTTCCCCCCCCCCCCTTCGTTTTTCCTCTCCTCCCCCTTTTTTCCCCTCACCTGTCCAGCCCCCCCCCCCCCTCCTCCATCTGCCCTTGGCTGTGGTGTGTCATCTTCGTGCCGACTTTTTAGTGCAGTGTTTCCAGTGAATGTTAAGTGTTGTGTGTCTTTTCCGAAGTGTTGCGAACGGACATCATACTGTCGCTGGGTGTGATTTTTATATCTCTTGCGAACAGAAAACAGACTGTCGCCCTGTTTTTTAAATTGTCTATCCACTATTTTACCTGTCTGCTTCCTTTGTATTTTATTGGCATCGCCAACCCTTTGTTTTATGTTTTAACTTTCCACAATTTTCCGCCGTTTTACAATGTAAGTCACCGTTTTATCGCCTAGTTTTATTGTTTCTTATCTTCTTCTTATGTTTTAAAAATTCTTTAGGCTGAAGAGCAGCGTACTAAGCTGCTGCCAGCATGCCCACTTCGGCAGCAATCGAAATTCAATAAAGGAAAAAAAAGAAGAATCTGGCAGTCCCCATTTCAATAGCAATCTGATGAGACGATTCTTTCAAAACATAATAAGAACAACGAGTGCAAGTTACTATACAGGGCATGAAGTGTATAGTGACGTTTACTTCGAAGACTTAAGTGTTATTGTCGATTGTTTACCGTGTAATAACCTTATCATACCTTATCATAGCTTACGAAAATACCTAAGGATGGAAAAAAAAGTGTCACTTTTCGGATGATTATAAAAGAGTGTGGCCTTTTGTCAAGAAGGACGTATGGATCAGGAAGCGTTGTGTGAGATTTGTAGCTGTTTCATATCAGTAACTCACAGAGGTAAAGCAGATGTGAGGCGTCACATTTCCGCAAAGAATGATACAAACAGATCAGTGATAGCATCGACATCAAAGCCTATTTCTACATTCATGGCTGAAGTAGATATCCAGGAAGAATTGTTCGTTGCTGCTGCAGAACTAACAACAGCTTATAAAGTTGTCAGGTATTATGAATCCTTCAGTTCCCTTGACTGCATCATAAAACTGAATGCCACAATGTACCGTGACTCCAAATTCACCGCAGAGCAATCAGCAACTAGGGCCAAAGCTACAGCGATTGTTAAAAATATTCTCGCACCACATTCCGTGTCCAAATGCATAAAACAACTGCAACAAGTTTCATTTTACAGTATAGGCACTGACGCATCGAACCATAAGGGTGAAAGATGTTTCCGTTAGTTGTTCAGTACTTTACTGAAACTGACGGAAACTAACAGAAGCTGTTGAAGTTTGATTCGCTGAGTAGCGAAACATCTGAGAAAATTGCAAAGTTCTGTCTAAGCTCTTTAAGATAACTGCAGATTGCATTAGATAAATTAATCGCCTTTTTTTGGAGACAGTACCAATATCAACTTCAGAGGACTTGATCGACGCGGCCAGTGGAATGTGTTTCGCTGAATTAACGTAGAACCAGGAATAAATGTGGAAGTAATTGGATGCCCTGCCCATATTCTACACAATATTACATGAAGCACTGCTGGAGTCTTAAATGTTGAAATTGAAACAATCGTCACGAAAATATTTAATTATCTTTCAGTATACATGATAAGCACAGAGAAGCTAAAAGAATCCTGCTTATACGTTGATTTCGATCATTAGACTCTTCTGTCTCTCTCAAAAACAAGATGGCTGTCGTTAATGCCCGTAGTTGAGGGAATTCTTAAGCTTTGGATTCCATTAAAACAATTTTTTGTCGCCGAAGACAGGCCACATACAATAATTCCAGATTTTTTTCAGTAGTCTGATCAGTGATATGTACTTCATGTTTTTACAGTGAACTTGGCTCTATTTGAAAAAAATATGAAAGTCACGGAGAAGAATAAAGTGTCAACAACTGAAATATGAAATATGTTAACTGACACTCAGAGATAGCTGAATGAAAGGAAGTCTGCCAATTTTATTGACATAAAAACCCAGATGAATTTGAACAAGTTAAGAAATGAGAACCCTAACCAAGAAATAATTAATTACATTTCGAAATTTGAGGAATAGACAATGGCTATCTATTCCACAGCATTTGATTACTTAGAGAAATGGGTTATTTCTTTAATAAAAATCAAGTACTTGATTGTATGACACTATCTAAAACCCAATATTGGGTGATATTGAAAACACTATTATATACCCGACTAAAAATGGTGTGAAGATTTCATATGACAATTGTTTTCAGGAATGTAAGGATCTGAAGAGTTTTTTTAAAAACTAAGCCTGACTTGGAAGAGTGGGAGTCCAAACACTCTGTGGAAGGAAGATGAATCTACTTTCTTAAGGAAATCGAAAATCCTAAACTACTACTATTCCGTCGGAACAGACCTTGGAAGGCCCAACGGCACCGACCGGCCGCCGTGTCATCCTCAGGCCAAAGGCGTCACTGGATGTGGATATGGAGGAGCATGCGGTCAGCACACCGCTCTCCCGGCCGTATGTCAGTTTACGAGACCAGAGCTGCTACTTCTCAATCAAGTAGCTCCTCAGTTTGCCTCACAAGGTCTGAGTGCACCCCGCTTGCCAACAGCGCTCGGCAGACCGAACGGTCACCCATCCAAGTGCTAGCCAAGCCCGACAGCGCTTAACTTCGGTGATCTGACGAGAACTGGTGTTACCAATGCGGCAAGGCCGTTGGCCAAAAATCCTGAATACAAATGCCAAATGCTAAAATAATGTGAACATCTGTTTCCTATTCCCGCACACAACGCCACTGTGGAAAGAGTATTTTCGTTGATGTCGACCAAGTGGACTTATGAGAGATATAGACTGCTGTCAGGGACTGTGGAATCAGTCTTACAGTGCTAGTTTAACTACAAGCTGACTTGCAAAGAGTTTTAGAAATACATAAGAGGGAAAAAAGACGTGCAGGGAAAGGTGAAATTTCCGAAAACTATGGTGTACCAAGTACTTCTGCCGCAACAAGTTTCATGTATTTGTGTTCTGAATAAAAAGTTAATATACTAAATAATTTGTTACTTCATTTCTGTAACCCCATCTCAGAGTGTTAGATACGGCAACCCAATTCACACGCCATCTTGATGTGTAAAGTTGGAATGGGAAAAACGGACTTGTTAAAATCGATACGTGTATTTTAGTTTCAAATAAACGGTATTTTCGGTATTTGTTTGGTCTCAGTTAGAACAAGTGTTTTTTTATTTTTATCAACAACCGAGTAAAAAATTGAAGTATCAATTAGCCATAGCAGCAGCGCTAAACTTGTTCTTTTTTCTCAAATCGTTTTTTAAAAAACGAGTAGTTTTTATTCGTAAAATTTGCATTGTAATGTTACTTATAATCCGTCTTCATTGCAAAAATGTTTATTCACATGACCGGTTTCGGTTCCTCTAGAACCATCTTCAGATCTGCAATTTCGGTTACAGGAGTAGCCCATCCAACCACAGCAAACTTCACATGCTGTTTTTTCTGTGGTTGGACATGTTACTCCTGTAACCGAAAGTGCAGATCTGAAGATGGTTCTAGAGGAACCGAAACCGGTCATGTGAATAAAAACTTTTTTGCAATCAAGACAGATTATAAGTAACATTATAAAACCAATGATTGCATTTATCCCATCAGACATTACTACAGAAAATAGGTAAAGTTATCAGTGCTTGAAAGTCTCTTCGGGTTTGTTGCTGGATCCTAAAATCAACTGGATTCAATATTTCGGCGATCCAACTTTCGCCATCTTCGGGAGAATGCTGCTTCTGCTGCTGAGTCCAGCTGAGAACTGCCATGGCTTTTTTTTCTTTATTGTAATCCGCTCTTCAGTCAAGTGGCATACAAATAATCAAAGAGCAAATTGATACATAAAAAAAGGAGGAAAAAGGGGGATATAAAGACATAGTAAGTGGAGACAATGGAAGTTAAAATATACATTAACACGTGGAAGTTTATTGGGAGACAAATAAAAAGGTTACATACAGATAAAATAACACAGTCGGCGATTTGTGAAGCACTTAAAATACACTGAAGTCGCACACACAAGTTAAAAGTCGGCCACAGTATAAAAACACACAGAGCGAGAGACACTTAAAAAACCACTACAAGCAATGGAACACACATGAAGAATAAAATCCTCTAGTAGGGACCTGCCGAGGGATGGTGGGCCTGAGAGGAGGGAAAAGGAGGGGAGAGGAAAGTGCAATGGGGGGGGGGCGGGGGTGCTGGAGGTGGAGGGGGGGCAGGGGGCACACCAAGAGGCAGGAGACAAGCAGGGCAGTAGGGAGTAGAGACACAGAAGGAGGCCATGGCAAAGGGGAGGGCGTAGGAGGGAGGAAAACTGCTCAGGGAAAGGGAAGAGGAGGGGAGAGGGACCCCTGAGGACGAAGAGGAGGAAGGTGGGGTTAGAGTTGGTAGCTTATCATCCAGGAGGGGTAGGTGCTGAAAGTTGCATTGGGAAAGGAGGTGGAGGGTGTGGAGATGAAGAGAGGGCAGGACACAATGGTACAGGCGTGACAATGGGCTAGGGTTGGAGAGGAAGGGGGATCGAGTCAGTTGGGATATGTACAGGGGGCAGATGTGTTCGAGGAAAAGAAGAAGGTGAGGGAAAGGGATGAGGTCGTAGAGGATGTGCATGGGGGACAGAAGGTGACACGGAAGGCAAGGCAGAGTGCATAACATTCTAGGATTTGAAGGGCTTTATCGAATCTAGGAGGGGTGGAAATCCAAGTGATGCTGACATAAAAAAGATGGGGCAGATCAAGCATTTGTAGGTGTGAAGGATGGTGGAAGGATGCAGTCCCCATGTCTGGCTGGACAGGAGTTTCAGGAGATGGAGTCTATTGTGGGCTTTGTTTTGGATTATAAAGAGATGGGGAGCCAAGGTGAGGTGACAGTCAAGGGTAAGGCAAAGGTATTTCAGGGTAGGAGTGAGGTGGATAGGATGACCATAAATGGTGATGTAAAAATCTTGAAGCCAGAAGAAGTGGGTGGTACAACCTATGATTATTGCCTGGATCTTGGAAGGATTGATGCAAAGAAGCCACAGCTTGCACCAGGCAGAGAACTAGTCAAGGTGGCTCTGAAGGGTACGTTGGGATTGTTGGAGTGTAGAATAAAGGGCCAGAAAGGCGGTGTCATCAGCAAATTGGAAGAGATGAAGATGTGGGGGAGGTTTGGGCATATCGGCAGTATACAGGAGAGAGAGGAGAGGGAAAGGTTGGAGCCTTGGGGCATGCTGGCAGCGGGATGGAAAGTATGGGAGTTGGTATTGTGGATAGTGACATACAAGGGATGATGGGAGAGGAAGGAAGCAACAAGACGGAAGAAATTGATGGGGTAAGCATTGGTCTGGAGTTTGAAGAGGAGCATGGGATGCCAGAAACAGTCTTAGGCGTTCTGGAGGTCGAGGCACACAAAGACAGCAGAGTGTCGGGAGTTAAGTTGGAGGGACAGGAGATTGGTTAGGTTAAGGAATTGGTCGCTGGCTGAGAAGGAGGGCCGGAAGCCACACTGGGTAAGAGGAAGAAAGTGGTGCTGGTTAAAGTGGTGTTGATTTGGTGGGAGAGAATGGTCTCCAAGACCTTATTGAACATGGAGGAGAGGAAGATGGAGGATAAGAAGAGGGATTGGGGGGGGGGGGGGTTTGATGGGTTTAGGGAACAGCAGGACAAGGGAAGTCCTCCACAGGTCAGGGTAAAAGCCCATGGAGAGGGGGATGTTGTACAGGGTAGCAAAGGCAGCCAGGAAGAACAGAGGGGACTCCTTGAGGTGGCAGTAGGAGATACCATCATGACCAGGCACGGTGTTGCATTTGGAACAGAGGACGAGTTTGATGTCATGTGCGGTAATGTGAATGTTTATGTTAGAAGAAGGTGACTGATCCAAGTACAGAAAACTGGGGGCAAGTGGCAGGAGAGAGATATCAGTGCATTCAAGAATGGTGGGGAAGAGAGAGTAGTCAAAATGGGGATTGTCAGGAATGGAGGAGACCTTGGAGAGGTAGGGAGCAAAATGGTTAGTCTCACTGAGGTTGTCAGGAAAGGAGCAGCTGTCATGGAGAAGCGGGTAATGTGGGGTGGGATGGCTACCAGTAAGGTGGTGGAAAGCAGACCAGTGCTTGGAGGAGTTGACAGGGAAGGTTGAGTTGAGGCATGTATATGTCTGGCGCCAGTCCCAGCATTTCTTTGATGTGTTGTTGTAATTGCTGGTGGTGGAGGAGTGTATCCCCATAATGGGTGTGGAGGAAGGAGCAGTAGAGCCTAAGGGATACATGGAGAAGAAGGACGGCCTGTGGAGACAGCATAGGGCAGTGAGGGCGGATGAGTTTGGTCTTAACATGGGCCACCACATCGTCAGTGATGGTCTGTTGGAGGAAGGAAGAGGGATGGGTGATGTCAGTGGGATGGTGAAAGGTAAGTGGGCATCTTTCGACCTGTGAGGCAATGGATTCGCAGTAGGCATTCCAGTCAGCAAGGCGGTAATTGTGGACAGACTTGAGAAGGGCAGCAGGACAGGGGCAGGAGGGGGCCATGGGCAGAGGAGATGGTGAGAAGTGTGGGGAGGTGGTCACTACCAATGGGACAAGGATGTCTGTGGCGATGTGACTAAAGAGGTTGGGAGAAATTAGGATGACATCTGGGGTAGAGTTACTTTCAAGACAGGTGTGCTGTGCGAGAGGAACAAGGTCACCATGGAGGGTGGAAAGGAACTGATGCCACTGCCAGAGGGTGGCAGGGTCATGGCTGTGGATGGTGAGGTCAGTAGCAATCACATAGGTGGGGAAGGTACAGTCAACATGGGAAATGAAGTCATAGGGGAGAAGAGCTGCAGGATGGATATAGATAGTGGCACAGGTGATGGTGAGGGAGGGAGAAAAGGTGCTGAGGAGAAGGTGTTCAATCAGATAGCTGAGCAGGGGCCGTGGCTGGCTGCTTGAGGTGGCTAATAACGACCCTGTCTTGTGCAAGAGGAAGGGGGTTCTCAGTACAGTGAAGGAGATAGGGAGAGGTGTGGACAACATGGTTATGTTCGAGGAAGGTTTCATTAAGGATAAAGGGGGGACTTGGTGCTGGGACAGGATATGCATGAAGAAGTATTTTGTGACAGGGAGTAAGTGAATGTTTAGGTTGAGAAGATGATACTGTCGATGCACCAAGAGGTGGGAGGGGGGAAGGAAGTGGGGGGAGGAGAGAGTGGGTCGGCAGGGTGGCCGTGCTGTTCTAAGCGCTACAGCCTGGAACCGTGCCACCACTATGTTCGCAGGTTCGAATCCTGCCTCAGGCATGAATGTGTGTGATGTCCTTATGTTAGTTAGGTTTAAGTAGTTCTAAGTTCTAGGGGACTGATGACCTTAGAAGTTAAGTCCCATAGTGCTCAGAGCCATTTGAACCATTTTTTGAGGAGAGAGTGGCTTATACAAGGGTGTGTAGGTGGGTGAAGGGAAAGGGTGGTCTGGTTGTAGTTGTAGGTGTCACAGGTATTCAAACGGAAGATCAAGCAGGCAGCAAGGGAGATATGCTGGAGGTTGTGGGGGTGTGGGAAGGGGCAGATATGCTGCAGACTGATGGTTAGGAACCAGTTGATGTCTTCAGCTGTAGGGGGAGGGCAAAGGGAATTGTTGAGGTGGATAGGCTGGTCGATGGGGCGAATGGGGATAGTGAGCTAAGGGTTGGTGGGAGGGGCCTTGCCTTGCATTTGGAGGAGTAGGTGCGATGGGGTTCAGCGCAGGTGTTGCAGGAAAGAGGAGAGGTGGGGTTAGGACACTGTTTAAGGGAATTGGGAGGATTTACAATGGGGCAGGTGGGGGGGGGGGTTCTTGCAATTTTGGGTGAGGTGGTCATTGTACAGGAGACAGCACTGGGAGCAGTAGGGTTGAGGAGGGTAACAGGACAGGTGGCAGTGGTTGAAAATCAGGGCTCCCTGAGTGTGGAGGTGATCTATGGAGGAGGTGGACTCAGTAAAGGCATGCATGAGATGGTAGGGCCAGAGAAGTTGAAAATATAGCGGACTGAGCAGATTTCAAGGGCGGGGTGGGTGGTGAGTTCCACCAACACCTCTGCCTCCGTGATCAAAGGGCTGAGTTTTGTAGCAGTGAGGGTTGGCAGATGCCGAGGGGTTTGGGTTGATGAGGAGAGGGGGATGTAAGGAAAGGGGTGAGGGATGCATAGGAGCCAAAGGTGATGTGGGGAAGGTGCCAGAGGATATCAGTGTGGAAAGAAGGAGAGGGGGATTTGATGAGAACAGTCTCTGTGGGGGATAAGTTGTGTAATGGGGGCACTGGGGATGTACTTACAGATTTCGAGGGTGAGGGTGCAGGCATCTAGGAATTTAGGATTGGGGTTGGCAAGGATGAAGGTACATAGGGTGGGGGCTAGGGAGGTGGGAGGAGGGGTGGAGTCCATGCGGGTTTCAGAAGGAACAGGGGTGGGTGGTGGGTTTTTGGAGGAAGGGGTGGAGGTGAGGTCATTGCTTGGGGGCTTGGGAGGGTGTTTTGCGGATGAGGCCTGGGAGGAGGGGTGAGGGATTCGATGGATTGGTAGGTGGTGGGAGACAGGCCTCTCTTGTAAGGCAGCAGCACTGTGAACAGAGGTGGGGCACTGTATGGTGCAGTGGGTGGTTACTCTGGTGGGGGAAGCAGGAGCGGCTGTAGCAGGGTAAGTGGAGAGGGGGGGAGAGTCTTCCTGGTAGGTGACAGTGGGGGCAGGGTGGGGGCAGGAGCAGGAGCAAAGGCAGTGGCAGGAGCAGGTGCAGGGGCAGGAGCAGGTGGGGATACAGGAATGAGGCAGAGATAGAAGTGGATGGGACCGTGAGGAGGGGAGGTGGAGTAGATGGGTTTAGCCCAGAGGAGGCATTTCACGAGGTAACAGTGGGTGCAGGTGAAGGGGAGGTGTAAATGATGGTGGTAGTTGGAGGGGTGTCCAAGATGGAATGCGTTGTTCACTGGTGAGAGGAGTCGCCAAAGTGGGAAAAGAACTAATATGTGGGGCAGCAGTGACGATTACCGGGTGGCGGCTGCTGCGAGCACCAGGCGGCGGAGAGCAGCGGACGGCGACTGCGGCGAACACCGGGCAGCGGCGGCTGGTGGGGTGGCGGCGGCTGGTGGACGGATGGACGGATGGTGGCGGCAGCGGACGACGGGGGCGGTGGCAAGCACTGAGCGGCGGCCGGTGGATGGACGGACGGAAAGACGGCAGTGGCTGACGGCGGGGAGGGGCTTTTCCAAAAACGTTGATTGCACCCTAAGAGTAGCCCAGGCTGAGGAATCTTACTACACTACTGGTCATTAAAATTGCTACACCAAGAAGAAATGCAGATGATAAATGGGTATTCATTGGACAAATATATTATACCAGAACTGACATGTGATTGCATTTTCACGCAATTTGGGTGTATAGATCCCGAGAAATCAGTACCTAGAACAACTACCTCTGGCCGTAAAAAAGGCCTTGATACGCCTGGGCATTGAGTCAAACAGAGCTTGGATGACGTGTAGAGGTACAGCTGCCCATGCAGCTTCAACACGATACCACAGTTCATCAAGAGTAGTGACTGGCATATTGTGACGAGCCAGTTGCTCGGCCACCATTGACCAAACGTTTTCAACTGGTGAGAGATGTGGTGAATGTGCTGGCCAGGGCAGCAGTCGAACATTTTGTGTATCCAGAAAGGCCCGTACAAGACTTGCAACATGCAGTCGTGCATTATCCTACTGAAATGTAGGGTTTCGCAGAGATCGAATGAAGGGTAGAGCCACGGGTCGTAACACATCTGAAATGTAATGTCCACTGTTCAAAGTGCCGTCAATGCGAACAAGAAGTGACCGAGACGTGCAACCAATTGCACCCCATACCACCACGCCGGCTGATACGCCAGTATGGCGATGACGAATACACGCTTCCAATGTGCGTTCACCGCGATGTCGCCAAACACAGATGCGACCATCATGATGCTGTAAACAGAACTTGGATTCATCTGAAAAAAAATGACGTTTTGCCATTCGTGCAACCAGCTTCGTCGTTAAGTACACCATTGCAAGCACTCCTGTCCGTGATGCAGCGTCAAGGGTAACTGTAGCCATGGTCTCTGAGCTGGTAGTCCATGCTGTTGCAAACGTCGTCGAACTGTTCGTGCAGATGGTTGTTGTCTTGCAAACGTCCCCATCTGTTGACTCAGGGATCGAGACGTGGCTGCACGATCCGTTACAGCCTGGCGGATAAGATGCCTGTCATCTCGACTGCTAGTGATACGAGGCCGTTGAGATCCAGCACGGCGTTCCGTATTACCCTCGTGAACACACCGATACCATTTTCTGCTAACAGTCATTGCATCTCGACCAACTCGAGCAGCAATGTCGCGATACGATAAACCGCAGTCACGATAGGCTACAATCCGACCTTTCAAAGGCGGAAACGTGATGGTACGCATTTCTCCTCCTTACACGAGGCATCACAACAACGTTTCACCAGGCAACACCGGTCAATTGCTGTTTGTATATGAGAAATCGGTTGGAAACTTTCCTCATGTCAGCACGTTGTAGGTGTCGCCACCGGCGCCAATCTTGTGTGAATGGTCTGAAAAGCTAGTCATTTGCGTACCACATCATCTTCTTCATGTCGGTTAAATTTCGCGTCTGTAGCACGTCATCTTCGTGGTGTAGCAGTTTTATAGCCCAGTAGTGTATTTGGAAGTAAGGGTATCCCACCCTCGAGATGTGATGCCAAGGCTGCAAATCGACGTCTTATATAGGCCTCCGTACCGTACACGGCGCATGCGCCGCCCACAACAGTTGCTGCCCTCCAAGGCAGGGCATGTGGCGCTGCCCCTAGTAGAATACCGGCGGCTACAGCACTAAAAAACTATTTTCGAACTCTTGGACTGGCCGCACCGACGAAAGTTCTAGTCTGATGCGTGATAGTATAGGTTTTCACGTCCTGTTAAGAGCCAACCCATTGTCTTTATTAATCAAATTATTCGCCAACCTAATTTCAAGTGCCTCTTTATAAATAATGTTCTAAAATCCGGAAGTGTAGAAAACTATCACAGTTTCGTCAAATTTCATCCCATGTTCCGCAATGTTATGCTGCCGCCGATTTTCCCGGGTGTTGTAGCCTCGTATCACGACAATGTTCCACGCACCTGTCCTGAACTGTATGAATCGAACATTCGATGTAAGCCTTCCCACATAGACACGGAATTTTGTGTATGCCAGGCTTACTGAGCCCCAAATCATCTTTCACGGAGCCGAGTAGTGGCCTAATCTTGGAAGGTGGATGAAACACACTCTTAATGTTAAAACTCCTTAAAATTCTTCCAGTCTTAAACGAAATGCCCCCAGAAAAAGGAATAAAGGCCACCAATCTATGCTCCTCTTCATGCAACTCGGGGTATGATCCGAACTGCATGGCCCGACGAATCTGCTTCTCAGTGTATCCATTTTCCTTAAAAACAGCCATCAAATGAGCAAGTTCTTGTATTAAACTGTCTGCGTCGGAAGTGGCATATTCTCTGTGTACCAGGGTCCTAAGGGCGCGCCACTGCGTTGATATAGTGGATGACAACTGTTAGCATGCAGATGCCGATCAGTGTTCGGCTTTTGGTGAACACCATGACCCACAGTACGGTCTGGTTTTTTGTAAACCATCGCTTCCAAGAATGGAAGCATCCCATCACTTTTAACCTTTATGGCAAATCTAATGTCAGAATGAAAAAGTTGAAATGGTCCAAAAATGAGGGCATCATATCCATGTGGCCAGGCGAAAACATATCATCTACATACTTTCAGAAGCACGTTGGTTGCAAAGCTGAAGTCCTCCGTGACATTTCCTCGAAGTCTTCCTTAAATAAATCGGCGACTGTGAGTGATAAAAGACTATCCACAACCACTCCGTCACTCTGCTCAAAAATGCTGGCGTTAAATGAAAACTACGTGGACGTCAGCACATGACGACAAAGCTTCACCAACTCTTCATCCAGTTTTTCACTAATCAAACTCAGGGACTCTTCCAGAGGGACTCGTGTAAACAGATATACTGCATCAAAACTCAGGAATAAATCTGAAGCACTCAGCCTCAAAGATTTCAATCGTCGAATAGAATCCACCAAATTAGAGACATGATGTTCACACTTGCCAACATGTGGAGTGAGAACAGAGGTTAAATACTTCGCCAGGTTACAAGTGGGTGCACCAAAAAAATGGAGCAATTTTTATTCGTAAAATCTGCATTGGTTTGCAGTTTTGGATTACCACAGAGACTGGGAAAAGGGATCAGCAGTATTTTAATAACAATACCGACAGAAACGAGCAACAAACACGTGGCATAAGAACTGGTACAGCATTACTGAAACAATAGTGTCCCTGTTGCCGTGTGTCATGATTCAAACTTTGTCAGATATTTCTATGAAATAATAAAAGGAGAAGGAAATTATGGTAACTAATAAATTAAAAATTAACGCCTCGTTGAATCGGGGTCACAGGAAGCACCTGATGAAGACGCCGAGGTACGACGTCGAAATATCGTGTTAGAAAAACGCAGAACACCGCAGTACACCCGATTCAACGAGATGTCACAAAATCACCGCGAAAGTCTAAGAAATTAAAAATTAACGGTTCATTCACAGCTTGCAACAAAAATAGAAAGTAACTGATCTGCTGTCTGAGTCTACATAATACGCCTTTATCTGCTTGTAGCCCTTGAAAACGCACAAATTAACACAAAAAACGGAATTCTTCAACCCCAGTTTTAGCCTCTAGCATTAACTATTCGTAATACCCAAATAGTGCCAGTCGTATGATACCCGACTGCAACATGATTTTTGAGCAGAGATTCAAAAAATTGGAATGGATTTGGAGAATAATGGCGATTCAATTATTAGTTTTCCAGAAAAGAAGGAATGGCGGACGACCAAAGTTTCCGTTTATTTGACTATTAATTTGATATTTTTATGCTTTGTATCTTGAAACTTGGAGAGCCAATTTTTTTCAGTCTGTTTTGGAGTTCTACGTTTTTTAAAGAAAGAATAGGAAAAAAAGAACAGAAAATTGTTTATTTCAGAAATAGGTTATTTTGAGCAGTTTTAAGAGTGGAAGAAAACACGATTCAACCGAAAACAGGTTGTTTCAGCGATAACCAACATCCCTAGTGTGAAGTAGTCGTCGTAGTTGAGTTTCCACATTGAGCAGTATCACGCAGCCACGTCGGGGATAAACAGCAAGAAGGACTCGGTAGGAAAATAGCTAACAGACGAAAGTCGCATAGTAGAAGAAAAGGGTTCAGGAATTCAGTTAATTCGAGGAAAGGAGTGGGGGGTTGGTTATGAGATTTGTGCTTGAGACAGTGCTGTATTTGTGAATCAATAATTGTCGTGGAGAAACATATTCCAGAAGTATAAGAGACATGTGTTCGTATAAGGCACATGGTCAGGTTAAATTTGGTAACAAAGCGTGTTCTCGATGCAAAGCTCTCATACGTGAGTACGACAATCCGACAGCAGCAAAACAAGCATTAAAAGACGTTTAACAGTGAGCAGAGATTTACTACACTGTAGCTGCATACAGCAAGGTTCCGAGGCCTGACCACTGGAACGAACGCCGGCCGCTGTGGCCGAGCGGTTCTGAGCACTTCAGTCCGGAACCGCGCTGCTGCTACGGTGGCAGGTTCAAATCCTGCCTCGGGCATGGATGTGTGTGATGTCCTTAAGTTAGTTAAGTTTAAGTAGTCCTAAGTCTAGGGGACTGATGACCTAAGATGTTAAGTCCCATAGTGCTCAGAGCCATTTGAACCATTTGAACTGGAACGAATAGCCCACACTGTTAGCCGTCGATACACTTCCTCCGCCTGCCTCATATCAGCAGTTTCCACCCACTCAAAGTAGCATAATAATTGAAAGTCAATACGTCAAACGACACACAAAAACACAACTCTTCAAGTTACCTTGGGAACAATCGTACTTTGTTGGCTACAGTTTAATTTCGCGAAAGTCCGACTCTTTTTTCATCAACGCCACCTCCAGCTAGCTACAATGTCATTCGCTTCGTGCGAAATCTGTTCTGCCCTATCTCGTGCGCACGTAGTCAGACATTACTCTTCTATAACATCGGATTTGGCTAATCGGCATTTGACGGCCACGGATGCTTGTGGCACCAAAAGAATTATTTTATGGATCACTAAGGATCATTCACTTCCAACTTGATATTCGCTCCCGCTATTAGAACTGCTCTGGAAGCTACTGCTTGCCGCCAGGTCTATCCAATAGCTTATTTCCAAGAGGTGCTGAAAAACACCTGTATCACGGGAAAGTCACTAGCCAACGCCGAAAGCTCCCAACTCCAACACATATTTTAGATGAATTAGGAAGACCGGGACACACTTGCAGGCAGAACACAGTCCACTGTCGTTCAGACAACTGCCTCTGGCGTCTATTGCTGCCAAGAGGACGAACTCTCAAGTTCTGAGAGGCATGATATACAGGGGGGTTACGTGATGATGTTGCAGGCTCTGAGCACTATGGGACTCAACTGCTGTGGTCATAAGTCCCCTAGAACTTAGAACTACTTAAACCTAACTAACCTAAGGACATCACACACATCCATGCCCGAGGCAGGATTCGAACCTGCGACCGTAGCAGTCGTGCGGTTCCAGACTGTAGCGCCTTTAACCGCGTGGCCACTCCGGCCGGCTTGTTGCAGGCTTTCAGGATGATGGAGAAGAGTAAATGTATCGATTTGAGGTAATAGACCCTGTTCCGGAAATAACTAGTCGAAAGTTATAAGCGAAATTGGTCTGGTACCTCTCACAGTGGACCAGTATATACAGTGTTTATCAGAGATACTACATAGGTTACTGGAACATATCCCACTTTTTACTCGTCAACCGATGTGGGATCAACATACTGAGCCCCACTTCACTTCGGACTGAGGAATCGTGAACACTTCGGTTAGACTTGCCCTGAAAACTGGTTGGGCAGAGTAGGTTCTGTTTGAGCGCCAGCATATTCACCTAATCTCACCCCACTTGATTTCTTCTTGTGGGACCACGCAAAAAAATCTTGTGTATGAGACGTCTATCGAGACTGAAGAGGACCTCCTCGCGCGTATTCTTGCTGCCTGCGACACTATTCAGACGACATCCGAGGTTTTCGAATGAGTACGACAGAACTTTGTGCGATGATGCCATGCCTGCAGTGACGCTGGTGGACGCAATTTTGAAGAACTGTTGTACATGTAGTAGCTAATGCAACCTGTCCAGGCGGATGGAATTCATTATTAGCGCACTGTACACTTAAGATTTTCATCTCTCTGACGTTAAGATACGAGCGCCTTTGCCAGTCTACCGACAGGGGAAATTATACGAGGGCATTGGGGAGTATTCAACAGGAACTCTGTACATCATTATGACTCGAAAGATAGAGCCTTAGAGTGAATGCTGCAGGGAACTTGAGTAGATTTTCGCTTATACCTTTCGAGTCGGTAGCTTCCGTCTAGGGTCCCTTACGTCAAACTGATACATTTACTCTTCTCCACCACTCTTGAAAGTTTGTAACATCATAACGGAGTCTCCCTGTATAACAAAGAGTCTGTCCTTTGTGAAAAACATCATGATTACCCCTGAGCAGTGGTATTTCGCTACGATGGACCAATATCGTCTAACTACTGTGCCACCGTGGCAAACGTCGTAGTGGGATGGGCCATCGGATGAATCCGCACCTTCATCGCTCTGGTGCCGTTGCAGACAATTTCGTGCTTCACTTGACCGCATCAGTGTGGGGAAAGCCTGAATCTGTTATGTTTTCGTTGGAACTTTCTAAAATTGTCACTGAACCGTGGTGGGTATCTTCGGCCCCTCATTATATTCCTGGCACAACTTTATCAGCTTACGACTTATATTATACTACTGTAGATTACCCACATTCTGAGGTTGAGTACTTGGTATTTACTCTACAATAACTTGCAAAATGGTTCAAATGGCTCTGAGCACTATGGGACTCAACATCTGAGGTCATCAGTCCCCTAGAACTTAGAACTACTTAAACCTAACTAACCTCAGGACATCACACACATCCATGCCCGAGGCAGGATTCAAACCTACGACCGTATCGGTCGCGCGGTTCCAGACTTAAGTACCTAGAACCGCTCGGCCACTGCGGCCGGCAACAACTTGCACTTAATTTCTTTTTGCGCCTCTTAAGCAGAAATATTACTGACTTTCTTAGATTTTCCTTCGCGCCAATCATCAAAATGCTTTTGTCTCTACATAAACTAGTGAATCGAATAATTTCGGCTTGTAGCTTGCCAGGCTTGTCCACTTATTCTAGGCAATAAATAGAATGCGCATCATGCACTCCCGCATTTATTACATTGAATTAGCCACCACGATTTATCTTCTGTTACCACTCATTTTACTACAGACGTTGTCTTTGTGTGACCAAGCGCAATTCGTAAATAGAAAGCTAATAATTAATGGAATTGTTTCCGCCGTCCGTAGTTCATCGCCCCTCCCACCTGCTCACACATTCCGTGGCTGACAGGTAGGCTTACAATGATGGATCACCCGCTCATATCGAAAGAGCACTGGGAAAGGAACTAAATGTAGTCTCACATTCAGAATTATAGCGATTTAGGAAAATTGCAAGGTAGCTTGTTTACTGAAATGGATTCGCGATTTTCTGTCATCAACGTCGCAGAACGTAACTGACGGCAACGCTTACAGTGGAACCGAAGATAAATCTGGTTTTCCCCAGAGAAGTGTGATAGCCCCATTGCTTTCTGGATCTATAAATGATTTAGGATACGCTCTGAGATTATGCTGTCGTTTATCAGGAGCAGAAAACGAATTAAAAATATTTAGCAAAGATATCTGAATCTGGGAAAAATGGCAACTGAATCCGAACAATAAAAACGGTGAGATCCTTCACATGAGTACTAAGACAAGGAAGAAAGGTGAGGAAAACAACCCACTGACAACGAGGTCACAAGCTCGGATTGTGTCAAGGATGGGGAAGGAAATCGGCTGTGCCATTTCCATTTCATGGAATTTGCCTGGCGCGATGTAAGGAAATCATGGTACACCTGAATCTGGATGGCCGGGCGCGGATTTTAACCATTGTTCTCCCGACTGATGCTGAGAGAATTCCATAGTTTCTGTTCCATGTGGAATGACACAAAATTTAGACGCAGTTGATTCAGTTTAATCACTAGGGACTACAGTTATAAACAACTTAAACTGGAACAATCATGTGTAAAATGATTTAGGGGAGGCGGATCAAGAGTGCCTTATTAACAGAATGCTCAGAAGTCGCAAAAAATTCATTAAAGAAACTGCTTAAACTATACTAGTCCGTCCTACTGTCAGAGTATTGGTATGCAAAATGGGTACTTACCAGAGAAGACTGACGAAAGACTTAATAAAAGTACAAGAAGGGCGGCTCGTTTCGTGTTATGGTGATACAGAAAAAGGGGAGAGAGTGTTACCGGTATATAAGCGAGTTGGGATGGCTGTCATTAAAACAAAAGGCATTTTTTTCATTGTGATGTTGTCTTTAAAAAAAAATTAGAAACGCGTCAGGATAAAGCCAGCCCATCAGTTTCATGTTGATTAATGGTACTAGTTACTCAGTCATAACTTAAAGAGATTTTTTTCCCTTTTTGTGTTAGCACAATGCAGGTTTGATACGGAAATAAATATTACATGGTGATTGCAGAGGTTACAATTTTCCTCTAACTACATATACTATCCATTGACATTAATGTTCCTACCTGTCAAAAACCTGAATAACCGTCTTTTGCAGCGTAGGCCGCTGCGAGACGAGCAGAAAGACAGTCAGCGAGGTTATGGGAGGTACCGACAGGGATGTGGAGCCATGCCGACTCGAGTGCCATACCAGCTGCGCTGTTTCCCTGTTTAGGATCCATGGCGCGAACATACCGATCGAGATGGTTCCACAGATTCTCGATTGGGTTTAAATCAGGGGAGGTTGTTGCCCAGGGGAGTACGGTAAACTGATCAACTCGTCCTGATGCTCTTCTAACCACGCACATACACTGCAGGCGTGTGACACGTTGGAGATGGTCCCCGAGGATATGGGCAGAAGCAGAGATTCTCTCGCATTGTTTAGGACTTCCAGCGTTTTCCCCGTTGAGGGTCTCACACAGAATTGTTGTGGATTTGTTTAAACTGAAAAATTAAGAGTTTGTCTCAGGTAATACCAAACTTTTCGGAAGGGAGATCGCTCCCAAGGATAGGTGTATGCATACTTGAGTAGAACCACTTGCCTTCCAGAACGACGAGATCACTCAGCGAATGCCAAGGAAACATTCTCCAGACCACAGTCAACGTGGGTTTAGAAAACATCTAGGATAAATATAGTCGGTCAGCGCTACTCAAAATACAACTCGCTCTTTATTCACATGAATTGTTGAGTGCTATCGACAAGGGATTTCAGATCGATTCCGTATTTATCGATTTACGGAAGGCTTTTGACACTGTACCACACAAGCGGCTCTCAGTGAAACTGCGTGCTTATGGAATATCGTCCGTCTCAGTTATGTGACTGGATTTGTGATTTCCTGTCATAGAGGTCACAATTCGTAGTAATTGACGGAAAGTCATCGAGCAAAACAGAAGTGATTTCTGGCGTTCCCCTAGGTAGTGCTATAGGCCTTTGCTGTTCCTTATCTATATAAACGATTTGGGAGACAATCTGAGCAGCCGTCTTCGGTTGTTTGCAGATGACGCTGTCGTTTATCGACTAATAAAGTCATCAGAAGATCAAAATAAACTGCAAAACGATTTAGAAAAGATATCTGAATGGTGCGAAAATTGGCAAATGACCCTAAATAACGAAAAGTGTGTGGTCATCCACATGAGTGCTAAAAGGAACTCCTTAAACTTCGATTACACGATAAATCAGTCTAATCTAAAAGCAGTAATTTCAACTAAATACCTAGATATTACAATTACGAACAACTTAAATTGGAAGGAACACATATAAAATGTTGTGGGGAAGGCTAACCAAAGACTGCGTTTTATTGGCAAGACACAGAGAAAATGTAACAGAGCCACTACGGAGACTGCCTACACTACGCTTGTCAGTCCTCTTTTAGAAGGTGTGGGATTCTTACCAGATAGGACTGACGGAGTACATTGAGAAAGTTCAAAGAAAGGCAGCACGTTTTGCATTATCGCGAAATATGGGAGAGAGTGTCACAGAAATGATACAGGATTTGGGCTTGACATCATTAAAAGAAAGATGTTTTCCGTTGCGACGGAATCTTCCACGAAATTCCAATCAGCAACTTTCTCCTCCGAATGCGAAAATATTTTGTTGACACCGACCTACATAAGGAGGAACGATCACCACGATAAAAAATGGAAATCAGAGCTCGTACGGAAAGATATAGGTGTTCATTCTTTCCGAGCGCCACACGAGATTGGAATAATGAAGGTGATTCGATGAACCCTCTGCCAGGCACTTAAATGTGATTTGCAGAGTATCCATGTAGATGTAGATGTACACTCCCTCCTCTGGCCTGGACCCTTCTCACGGTTGTTGCAGGGTGTTCGCTTTCAGACGTTTCCAGCCATGCACGCTAACGGCCATCAGTCCGATGGAGCATCAAAAGTGATTCACCTGAAAAGACCACATGGCTCCTCTCAGTGGAAATATAGTTGCGGTACTGAGGTGCAAATTCCAGCCTTCTGCGCCGAAAATAGCATTCAGCATGGGTGCATGAACCAGGCGCCTGCTGCGGAGACCCGTACGCAGCACCTTTCGCTGAATCGACGCTGAGGAGACACTGTTGGTAGCCTCTTGGTTCAGCTGGGCAGTTAGTTGCTCGACAGTTGCACGCCTATTCGCCCATAAAACATGTCCACGGTGGTGTTGACTCCCGTCGTCTATGGCCTGTGTTGAACTGCAGTTGCCTCGATGTCGGTTTTGGATAGCGGCGACAGAGTATGTATCGTCCACTCCTGCACTGCTAGTGCTCCCACCTGCCGTCGGCGAGTGGTTATTGCAAGCTGAGGTAGAACCTAGGCGATGGTCACATTAATGTGAGTGAACCGCTTATTTAATTGCGTTCTGGTTTGCTTTTGGTATCTGGTTACTTTTCACTCAGCTCTCGGCAGCAAATTTTCCCTGTGTACGGAAGTGCACAGGGACCGGCGTTTACCTGGAGACTTCTGAGAAGCGTGCCGTGGTCGTGAGCGTTCTCGGTATAGTGAATGGTGCCTCCTTGCCAAGTGCAAAGATCGTGTCCAGAGAATCTGGACGGTGGCGAGTACACAGTACATGTCCAGAGTTTTTGGGCGGTTGTGTTGGGTGCAGATAATATCTGGCCGAGGCCGTAGAAGGGCAGTTGCTCACTCATTGTGCTTGCTTACGAATTCCATCGTATCGCGGACGGTGCCGATCCAGTGAGCAGAGAACCACTCTTTAAAATTTGGCCAATAGTTTGGACTGCAGGTAATATCTTGCGAAGGAGGTGGATCGATCATGAATTTCATCACCGACACTCTGGTGCCAGTACTTGGAGGTTATCGACCCGAGCTTTTAAGATGGGAAACAGTGCACTCGATGATAGGGCGTCGCCTTAAGAACTGGCGAGACTGGCAGAACTGGTGGCGCCTTTCATAGGGGCAGAAACATTGAATTTGTTTAAACTGAAAAATTGAGAGATTATATCAAGAAACAACAAACTTCTCGGAAGAAACAAACTTTTCGGAAGAGAGTGGGAAATGTTTGCCACACGACCTCTAGTTGGCCGTGTTTCTATCATTGTGTCTGATTGGGCTACCAGTAATTTCTGGTGGTCTTCGCGTAGGGAACTCAGAGGAGCGGCGTTCCTGAGATACTCCTGATTGCGATACAAAGAAGGAAACTTCTCTTAAACAGGAAGTGAAGCACAATAGCACTCTTGCTGGGGACCGAGCGGTAGCAACACTCTTCGGCTGAACGGTGATCGTGGAGAGAGATTCAACCTCTGTGCTGGCAGTGGGCAGCACTTGCAGTGTCGACACCATCTGCAGTTCTGCAGTTACTGAAGTATCAGCCAAACTTTCGCCTCTTAATGTTGATAAGTTCTAGCAGCAAGGCGGGGCGAGTTGTTAGTGATGAGGTAGGAGTAGGCACATTTTCGATTAAAGCACAGGGGATATTATTTTAAATCATGCTCTGGCAGTGATAGCTTAACAATTACTCAGGTATTTAGGTTGCTGTATTATTTTCCTATTTGTTTAATTTAGCATACAGCGTTACACGTGAAACACAGTCAATAATACACTCCTGGAAATGGAAAAAAGAACACATTGACACCGGTGTGTCAGACCCACCATACTTGCTCCGGACACTGCGAGAGGGCTGTACAAGCAATGATCACACGCACGGCACAGCGGACACACCAGGAACCGCGGTGTTGGACGTCGAATGGCGCTAGCTGCGCAGCATTTGTGCACCGCCGCCGTCAGTGTCAGCCAGTTTGCCCTGGCATATGGAGCTCCATCGCAGTCTTTAACACTGGTAGCATGCCGCGACAGCGTGGACGTGAACCGTATGTGCAGTTGACGGACTTTGAGCGAGGGCGTATAGTGGGCATGCGAGAGGCCGGGTGGACGTACCGCCAAATTGCTCAACACGTAGGGCGTGAGGTCTCCACAGTACATCGATGTTGTCGCCAGTGGTCGGCGGAAGGTGCACGTGCCCGTCGACCTGGGACCGGACCGCAGCGACGCACGGATGCACGCCAAGACCGTAGGATCCTACGCAGTGCCGTAGGGGACCGCACCGCCACTTCCCAGCAAATTAGGGACACTGTTGCTCCTGGGGTATCGGCGAGGACCATTCGCAACCGTCTCCATGAAGCTGGGCTACGGTCCCGCACACCGTTAGGCCGTCTACCGCTCACGCCCCAACATCGTGCAGCCCGCCTGCAGTGGTGTCGCGACAGGCGTGAATGGAGGGACGAATGGAGACGTGTCGTCTTCAGCGATGAGAGTCGCTTCTGCCTTGGTGCCAATGATGGTCGTATGCGTGTTTGGCGCCGTGCAGGTGACCGCCATAATCAGGACTGCATACGACCGAGGCACACAGGGCCAACACCCGGCATCATGGTGTGGGGAACGATCTCCTACACTGGCCGTACACCACTGGTGATCGTCGAGGGGACACTGAATAGTGCACGGTACATCCAAACCGTCATCGAACCCATCGTTCTACCATTCCTAGACCGGCAAGGGAACTTGCTGTTCCAACAGGACAATGCACGTCCGCATGTATCCCGTGCCACCCAACGTGCTCTAGAAGGTGTAAGTCAACTACCCTGGCCAGCAAGATCTCCGGACCTGTCCCCCATTGAGCATGTTTGGGACTGGATGAAACGTCGTCTCACGCGGTCTGCACGTCCAGCACGAACGCTGGTCCAACTGAGGCGCCAGGTGGAAATGGCATGGCAAGCCGTTCCACAGGACTACATCCAGCATCTCTACGATCGTCTCCATGGGAGAATAGCAGCCTGCATTGCTGCGAAAGGTGGATATACACTGTACTAGTGCCGACATTGTGCATGCTCTGTTGCCTGTGTCTATGTGCCTGTGGTTCTGTCAGTGTGATCATGTGATGTATCTGACCCCAGGAATGTGTCAATAAAGTTTCCCCTTCCTGGGACAATGAATTCACGGTGTTCTTATTTCAATTTCCAGGAGTGTACATAAAAAGTACGTACACAGACATAAATACAAGTAATACATTAAAAACTTATGTTGTTTTCTAATGTCCAGTCTTCTTATATAGTCAAGGTTTGATGCTGCAGCCATGAAAAAGTCGTTTGGATTACCGTGGTTAGCTCTCAGTTTACGCTCGTTGGCGTCGTGCCGGATGGCAGAGTTAGGTGCTGCACAGTCACAGCTTGGGCTGGGCTACTTATCCCATTTGTCCGTGCTGTATGCACACCCTCTGTGTCGTGTTCGTATGCGATTTATATTCTTCCACTCAAGGTGCGGGAGATCAAGGCCCTGTTCAAAGCCCTTGGGTCCCTATAGTGGATCAATAAGGTATTGCACTTCAGGTGGCGCATTTTTTTCCAGATTTCATGCCATTCGCTCTCAGTGATGAAGTTACAATCAGCAGTCTGCTGGGCCAGTCGCTGGGGTGGGTTGTCGGAACGAAGTTGGTTTGTTCTCAACCTGAGAATGTCTTCATCGTTTGGAACTTGAACATTATTAATTATTTTGGACTATTTTCCTTGACAGAAGGAGTTATGCTGCTGAGTGTTGGAAGTCAGCATAATAGAGTAGTTCTTATGCAACCAGAAATGATTTTCATGGTTGTATTGAGCTGCGTATCTATTTCATTTACGCGAGGAGTGCTCAACCACTCTGGAGAACAATTTTCATCAGAAGAAACACTAAACTGAGCGCTGAAGTTCGATGTGTACCTGTTGGTGCTTCTCAGCTAATACTGCAGTTTCTGGATGAGGTTGTTTTGTGTGCTTAATTGCCAAGAAATTTTTTTCTAGATGCTTCATGAAAGACATCATTCTATCAAGAGTCATTCTATGATAATTTGTGTGACTTTAGTAGAGAAGCACTGTGTCATGTAGAGCGGCAGTTTATTATCTGCAGCTTTGTTGTGTGAGTGGAAACTGCTGACTTCGCTTTAGAGAAATTGGATATGGGTCTCCACATGGTGGAATATTAATGTATTTTGTGAAACAATACTCATCCGACCAAATGCTCCATTGTTAAGGTTTTATGGCTCCGGCAGAACGATTTCCTGTTACGAGCATTTGCAATGCCGATGTGTGGTTTTGATATTCCAACTTGTCCTACAATAATGGAGATTATGGAGCTCACTTGGTGTTGTTTTGGTGCTGGTTGGTTTCACGAATGCAACATTCAGAGTAGCAGCGACTTTTGCAGCTGCCTTCCTCTAATTTTTCATCACAATCCTCTTCAACGACCGTCTTTCACGAACACTCGAGACACACTTTCGTCCGAATTGTGATTTAGCGGATGATGTTTTACCGCTTTCCTTGTGTGCTGTATAGATCTTAGATACGGTGCATCTTGAATCACAAAATACTTAGGTTACTTTGATTGCGGTAGTATCCACCATACGAACACCATCGATCGCCCACATTCGAATTCAGTTAGCTGCAATACCATGCATACTCACTCATTTGATTGGGTTTTTCTGTTTTTTTCATGTTTCACAAATAACTGCTGGATTGTCATACATGGTGCCGAATTTTGAACATGTCGATATCTATGTCCTTGTTTCCATTCCTACAAATCAACTATCAAATGCAAATAGCCCATGTTTCCGGCCGAAATATTTGCTGCGCGATCCCAAAACTGAGCCCACATTGCCAGAACTATATCTTAAAAAGCTTTATCAGAACATTTTTTGGTATACGCTGCCTCCATTTGGTGTTTTGCTCTTCTCACACGAAACATAGCAATAGCTGGATCCCCGAGCGTTATGTAGGTCACTTTGCGGGGGTAGGTCACTTACCTCGTCACGCTGCCCCAACAAAACCAGAATGGCTCCGGAGAACACACGTATTACAAAGATAACTTAACATGTGTTGTATAAGGGGAGATAAGACACCTGGCGATGGCAAGCTACTGTCATTCGGATTTAATTAGAAAAAAATAATATCTGCATTATCACGGATGATCCTCTCGATATTCTATACACTTATCATTCCAGAGTCTGTCATGCAAAAATAAATCACACAAGATGACGCAAGAATGGTGCCTATTACATCTCCCCTGTTAATGCTTATCATTAGATTCGAATCTGTCGGTGCAGAGCAAAACAAAATTCATGTACTGATACGTGAGGCGCGGTTGTTCGTGACTACAGGCGTTTAGATTTTGAAGATTATTTACGCTCTTTATTCTCTTTATTCACCGTTCGTATTTAAGTGAAAAATACAATGTTTTATTCTAGCAGGTACCTTAGTTCCGTCATTGATCGTCTAAACTCAGTTTATCTAAAACCATTCTGCTACAAGATAATGGCCGCAATTTTACGAGTTATTCAGCAATTCGTGGGAGTTGCTGATGCTACGTTTCAGTCTTACAGTTTTGTAGGTTCACTAATTTCTGAGTACTTTTTGAGGAGTAAAGGGCATCTGTCCTCTTCAATATCAACGAGATATAGAGACAAATTTCAGATGAAGGTAGAACTTCTGTACCACGGCTTTTAGCTCAAATCTATAGAGTCGAGTTTCTCGGTACTTTGATTCACTCTTAAGGGTTAAGTGCAGTATCTTTTAAAAAAATGTGAGTGATACATTTTCTCCTCACTCTCGGCTGTCGACTCTGTCTGACAAATCGATGGTCACTGACAACATCGTTGATCCTCTCATGCTTTCACTAGCACATTTGCTGTTGAACTTTCGTCACCAACAACCGCGTAGTACGTTCTCAAATAAATAAGTAAATAAATAAAAATATTACAGAGGCAATTAGTTATTATAGAAGACATATTTCTCCTGCGAATGTCAAACTGTTATCTTTACTCATAATATAGGGTAGTGGAACTTTTGCATCAAAATCTGTGGTGCCTTGGCTATATGCGTGAGGTACCAGTAGCCAGTCTGCATATATATAGGGAGGACAATGCGTTTTGATAAGTCTCGTGATCATGAGTACGAGCAAATAATGGGCAGATTTTTCTGTGTTGTTCCCTCAGGAAGCTAATAATAACAGAATAATGTGTAGAAGTAAAGCTGTCAACATACTTTGACGAGTGTCAGACGAAGCTATCCATGCGATACAATTCGTTTTACAGAAGTAGTGCAGCGTGTACAAAAAGGCACAATACAACTTCAGTGACGTATAACTCGATTTGCAATTAACCTAGAGAAAAAGGGTATAGTTTGTCTAATAGAGCGACTCATAAAAAATTTATGTAAGGGAATTAATTAATGTTTGCTTTTCCAGGTGAAAAGAGCAACATGACTGAAAAAAGCTTTTTATTTATTGTTGCTCGGTGGTAGGAGCAAGGAAAAGGCACAGTGTGTGGCTTGGTTTATTCAGAAGTCAGACAGCCAAGTTCAGAGAACTTTCAGAACGAGATATCGGAAACCACCACCCTCTCGGCTCCTCATAAAAAAAAGAGCAAGGGCGTTATGGAAAGAGAGAGTGTGGACTTGAAGTACCATGCAAGCAAGCCAAGAAGGAGTGACGAAAATAAGGAGAGAGTTTGACAAGCTTTCCAGAGATCACCACAGACGTCTGTTCTTAAAGCATCATACGACACTGCACTGGGTACTCCCATCTACATCTACATCTACATCTACATCTACGTCTAGATGATTACTCTGCAATTCACATTTAAGTACTTGGCAGAGGGTTCATCGAACCACAATCATACCATCTCCCTACCATTCCACTCCAGAACAGCGCGCGGGAAAAACGAACCCCTAAACCTTTCTGTTCGAGCTCTGATTTCTCTTATTTTATTTTGATGATCATTCCTACCTATGTAGGTTGGGCCCAACAAAATACTTTCGCATTCGGAAGAGAAAGTTGGTGACTGAAATTTCGTAAATAGATCTCACCGCGACGAAAAACGTCTTTGCTTTAATGACTTCCATCCCAACTCGCGTATCATATCTGCCAGACTCTCTCCCCTGTTACGTGGTAATAAAAAACGAGCTGCCCTTTTTTGCACCCTTTCGATGTCCTCCGTCAATCCCGCCTGGTAAGGATCCCACACCGCGCAGCAATATTCTAACAGAGGACGAACGAGTGTAGTGTAAGCTGTCTCTTTAGTGGACTTGTTACATCTTCTAAGTGTCCTGCCATGAAACGCAACCTTTGGCTCGCCTTCCCCACAGTATTATCTATGTGGTCTTTCCAACTGAAGTTGTTCGTAATTTTTACACCCAGGTACTTAGTTGAATTGACAGCCTTGAGAATTGTACTATTTATCGAGTAATCGAATTCCAACGGATTTCTTTTGGAACCCATGTGGATCACCTCACACTTTTCGTTATTTAGCGTCAACTGCCACCTGCCACACCATACAGCAATCTTTTCTAAATCGCTTTGCAACTGATACTGGTCTTCGGATGACCTTACTAGACGGTAAATTACAGCATCACCTGCGTACAACCTAAGAGAACTGCTCAGATTGTCACGCAGGTCATTTATATAGATTAGGAACAGCAGAGGTCCCAGGACGCTTCCCTGGGGAACACCTTATATCACTTCAGTTTTACTCAATGATTTGCCGTCTATTACCACGAATTGCGACATTCCTGGCAGGAAATCACAAATCCAGTCGCACAACTGAGACGATACCCCACAGGCCCGCAGCTTGATTAGAAGTCGCTTGTGAGGAACGGTGTCGAAAGCTTTCCAGAAATCTAGAAATAGAATGAGATTTTCACTCTGCAGCGGAGTGTGCGCTGATATGAAACTTCCTGGCAGATTAAAACTGTGTGCCCGACCGAGACTCGAACTCGGGACCTTTGCCTTTCGCAGGCAAGTGCTCTACCATCTGAGCCACCGAAGCACAACTCACGCCCGGTACTCACAGCTTTACTTCTGCCAGTATCTCGTCTCCTACCTTCCAAACTTTACAGAAGCTCTCCTGCGAACCTTGCAGAACTGGCACTCCTGAAAGAAAGGATATAGCGGAGACATGGCTTAGCCACAGCCTGGGGGATGTTTCCAGAATGTTTCTCAGACATCAGAATAACATTGAGATCCTTCTAGATGGAGTGTCGCATTACTTAATTTGGTATCAATATCTGTGGAATAGTTTAAGGAAATGTGGGAGACATGGAAAACCACTTAACAGAACAATAGGTTAAGCACCAACAAAGGGCTCAACATTAGGTTAAGACACCCAGAGTACAGTGCCAAACATTAAGTTACACATCATGTTTGCTCCATGTAATTACTTCTTACAAGATCTACATGTTTCCAGACAGCAGAAAATGATGAGTAGGACAAATCCAACCCTGACAAACTGATTTTTTTTATAAATAAACAATATACTCCTGTATTTCCTGTTATGAGGCCCTTTTCTCCACCATCAGAATGCTATCTTCGATTACGTCACAGAGGGGACGACAGCGCCCTCTGGTGGTGGTAGTGTGTACTAGAGCCAACCTTGGTGGTGTACACAGTTGATGGTGGTACTGCCTCTAACTGTTTAAATAAATAGTGCATGCAAAATAAAGACTTATGTCCAGCACAGGTCGAGTCCTCTCCCTTCCATTTACTAGGATGAGGTGGCGGTTGGATGACTTAGGTTTGTGGAACTGTCCTTCCTTTCTGGCTATTTACTTAGGTTATGGAGGTAGCTCTATTGCCCTTTCTTATTAAAATTTTCCGCCATTTCGTAGGACAAGGTGGCTGTCGGGTGACTTAGGTTTTTGGAGGTAGCGCAAGTGCTCTTTCTTTCCCATCATTTTCTTAGGTTAGTAGAGATAGCCCAGTTGACATATCTTCCTGCTTGGCGCCAGTTCCTAGGATGCGGTGGTGTTCAGATGATGTAAGTTAGTGGAGGTAACCCAAGTGACCTTTCTTTCCCGCCATTTTCTTAGGTTAGTAGAGGTTGCATTGTCCTGATGGACTTTGAACTTCCAACCAGGGAGGGCGTGGCGTGGAGGGGGGGGGGGGGTAAAGCGTGGCAGGGAAGCGCCATCTTGGATACATCTGGCAACAATGCAGAGTATGCCAGATAGCAGGTTGCCCCAATATTATGCAGCTATTGAGATGGTTGATGCTGATGTATTAGAACAGATTTAGACCGAGTTGGGATGTCTACGAGGTACTCTAATGCCAGAAGGGGAGATCATGCAGAAGTTGGTCAAAGAACCAAAAGAAATTTTTTTAATTTGGGGCATCAGACAAACTTTATTTTTTTCTTTAAGTTACGTAAAAGTCGAGTTAAATGACATTGAATTTGCATAGCACTTTTTGGGACAACCTGTACTTAACTTCAGATATCATCTTGGGTTTCATCACGATGTCGTATTATGCATGTGACATATGCTATAAGCAATTACTTTTCTAGTTATTTTGTTTCATATAACTGGGAAAGACTTGACAGGCAGGATTCTCTTCCAAAGCATCTAAAATGTCTTTTGTAACAGTGAAGCCACTGTGAAGATATGGTACATTTCAAACACACATGAGAAATTTGTGATTGAGAAACAGAAACTGTGAATGTTGCATAGAAGGTATAACACCATAATAGTTTGATGTGGAGGAAATATGGAAATAAATAGTTTAAAACGTGAACAAGTCGTCTGTCTCATTCATGAATGTGAAATAGTTCCAGTAACCAGAAATGGAAGAATCCTTCAGTATATCAGAACATTCATCAGTACCTTCAAATCTGAGTTTACATTTATTCATTAGTGTGGACACGTAGCTTGAGGTCTAATTTATTGCGTATAGAGGACACTGAACTGAGGCAACTCAACGGGTCATGTTTGATTGTCTCATACGCATAAGGATTTGATGATTTGAGCAGGGAAGCACCACTTTTGCAGTTATGGGTGATTGTGGGAAAGTTGAACAGCAATAATGGAGCAGTTGAATTTAATATCCCCTTATGATGATTCGATTATCACTTTTAGTGTCACATGACTTTTCTCTCTGAGGGACTGCAGAGGGGTTTAGTATCTAACATACGACAGCAGCTCATAGCAAGGTGATCAGGAACTTAAAGACAGCACCTTCACTCCTATCACTACTGGTCATAACAAAAGTAAGTGAGGAAGGCCAGGGTTTAACGTTTTATCGACGGCGTGGTCATTAGAGATGGAGCAGCAGGCTGAACTGAAGAAGAAATGGGGAAGCAATCACACAGTGTCCATTTTCATAAAACCATTCCAAAATTTGCTTTAAGCGATTTAGGTGAAACCACAGGAAACCTAAATCTAGATAACTGGAGGGGGATGTTCAAAAATGGTTCAAATGGCTCTGAGCACTATGGGACTTAACTTCTGAGGTCATCAGTCCCCTAGAACTTAGAACTACTTAAACCTAAATAACCTAAGGGCATCACACAAATCCATGTCCGAGGCAGAATTCGAACCTGCGACCGTAGCGGTCGCGCAGTTCCTGACTGTAGTGCCTAGAACCGCTCGGCCACTCTGGCTGGCCCGAGGGGATGTGAACACCAGTCCTTCTAGTGCGAGTCCATTATCTTAACATTATCTTTTCTCGATAGAAGGCAATAGAGAAATGATGGAGGAAAATAAAGATTACAATGCAGGGTAGCCCTCTGAAACATCTCACATTTTAAAGGCCCAGAAAAAAAATCAGTAGATATGACAATGAAATTGCACCTTTCGCTAAAGCATTTAAAAGAATTTATTTCATAACCATAAGTATACTTATGCATGGGAACCATTTGCAGCACGAAGAATTCAAGCATGTATTCAATTTCTAGCCAAGTTCTTCCTAACATGTCCTCCGTCACTGTTGCAATCGTACCAGTGATAGACATTCTAACATAGGAATATCACTTTGGTCGCATACACATATTCCTTAACGAACCTCTAAAAGAAGAAATCCAGCGGGATAATGTCGGGTAAACATTTTGGCTAGCAATGGTTCCCTAGGCAATGGCTCCTCCGCATCCCATCCAGGAACTTGCGAACAACCACTGACCTATGTGGCTGGAGCCTATCCCGATGAAAGATGACGTTGGGTTTTAAGTCGTCTATCTGCGGGTATAATAACTCCTCTAACATGTCCAGATACACTGATCGATTCACGATGCTTTCTGCAGTGAAGATTGGTCCAACAATTCTCCCGTGCATTAGCCCACACTAGAAGATCACCTTAGAGCTATCACGAACGTGTTCGATAGTAGCATGCGGACGTTGCGAACCCCAGATCCGAACAGTATGTCCGTTAACCGTTCCTGACACATGGAGCGTTGCCTCATTTGACATTTAACATCTTTCCAAGAAACTGTCGTTCATGTCAATACTCTGCAGCATTTCCGTACTTCGCGATGCAGTGTTACTCGACGTGCGTTAAGTTACCTGTATGCCTGCCGAACTGACGTACGTGGCTTCCGAGAAACGCTTATCTGATGTACTCCACTGTTTCTTCCAAAACACTACGACTTCCACTGACAGAATGTTTTAGAGCACTTCCAGTTGCCAGAAACTTACGGTACCATTTCTTAATTGTTCCACACCAGGTGAACCAAATCCAGACAATCTAAGATAATTTCTTTTCAAAGTAATCGGCAGCTTTATTTCTGAAAGCCTCACTACTGCTGCGCATGCTGCTGTGGCTTCGCCATTTTTACGTCGTGCGATCATGCTCCATTCTGGCGACAACAGTTGTCACGTCTGACGCTGGAATATAAATTCCATGAGTTGCCCTAGCGTATGGTGCACATTCGCTGTCATACACTATGTGATGAAAGGCATCCGGACACCCCAAAAAATATACGTTTTTCATATTAGATGCATTGTGCTGCCACCTACTGCCAATTACTTCATATCAGCGGCCTCAGTAGTCATTGGACATCGTGAGAGAGCAGAATGGAACGCCCCGCTGAACTCACGGGCATCGAATGTGATCAGGTGATTGAGTGTCACTAGTGTCATACGTCTGTATGCGAGATTTCCACACTCCTGAACATCCCTAGATTTGTGGCGGCGTTCGTAGCGACAAACAATTCGCTGTAGAAACGGCTTACGAAGTCACCGCCACACTTTTAATAGCGGGCCGACCGGTCCGCTGGAACAGTGAACAGAAAGATGAAAACCCAAACACTCTGATTAAATAAAAGTCGGTACTTATCTTTATTAACGAAGATACAGAAACACAGTAGTGAACTCGGTGTCTACAGAAATCTGTCTAGTTCGAGTCGGAGCGGCTAGGTCAGCGTCGGCTGACGACAAACAACAACTCTGCTGCGATGAACACACAACTGACTAGCAAGTACACAATTCGGTGGCGAGTATACAACTGAGCGGCGAATACAGAACTGTCCTAGCGCTCGCGACTCCAGCGCTTAAGAACCCAGAAGCCAGCGGTGGCGCGCGCAGACTTCCGGCGATTTCCTGTCTCGCTGGCGCTGCTTATGCGGACGGCGTCCGGACTTTGATGCTGCCAACCTTTTGGCAGCGGGCTCGGGTGGCATTACTCGCTAGGATATAACACTTAGACCCACTGTTTTCGGTGTGATAGTGAAGTGGAAACGTGAAGAGACACGTACAACACAAAAGCATACAGGCCGACCTTCTCTGTCGACTGACAGAGACCGGCGACAGTTGAAGAGAGTCATAATGTGTAATAGGCAGACATCTATCCAGACCACCACACAGGAATTCCAAACTGCATCAGGATACACTGCAGGTACTATGTCAGTTAGGCAGGAGGTGAGAAAACTTGGATTTCATGATCAAGCGGGTGCTCATACGTCACACATCACGCCGGCAAATGCCAAACGACGCCTCGCTTGGTGTAAGGAGCGTAAACATTGGACGACTGAACAGTGGAAGAACGTTGTGTGTGGTGATGAATCATGGTACATAAAGTGGCGATCCAATATCAGGGTGAGCGTACGGCGAATGCCAAGTGAACTTCATCTGCCAGCGTATGTAGTGCCAAAAGTAAAATTCGGAGGCCGTGGTGTTATGGTGTGGTCGTGCTTTTCATGGAGGGGCTTGCACCCTTTGTTGTTTTGTGTGGCACTGTCTCAGCACAGGCCTACATTGATGTTTTAAGCCGCTTCCTGCTTCTTGCTGTTGAGGAGTAATTCGGGGATGGCGATTGCATCTGTCAACACGATAGATCACCTGTTCATAATGCACGGCCTGTGGCGGAGTGGTTACACGACAATAACATGCCTGTAATGGACTGGCCTGCACAGATTACTGATCTGAATCCTATAGAACACCTTAGGGATGTTTAGGAAAGCCGACTTCGTGCCCGGCGTTACCGACCGACATCGATACCACTCACTGCGCAGCACTCCGTGAAGAATGGGCTGTCAGTGCCCAAGATACCTTCCAGCACCTGATTGAACGTGTGCCTGCGAAAGTGGAATCTATCACCAAAGTTAATGGTGGGCCAACACCAAACTGAATTCCAGCATTGCCGATAGAGGGCGCCACCAACGTGTAAGTCATTTTCAGCCAGGTGTCCGGATACTTTTGTGTACATAGTGTATATACCGTAGTTTTTCCGTGAGCCTTTGAAATGTGGGAGGTTTGATAGGAACACCCTGTATTAAGGTGCAAGTTGGTCTCAATATTTGTTTCAGTCTGTAATTTAGCCCAACTTTACAGAACCTAATATGAACTGAACCCCAACTGATCTGAATGCAGTTTGACTTTGTATTTAACGCGCAACAGAAGTAAAACAATTATCTGGCCCTAATTAAAATTTCCACTTGCCTGTCGTCTTGACAACACTGTTGCAGATTTCTCGAAAGCACAACAACAGACAGCAAGCAGGCAGCTGCTAAGCTAGATTCCTGTTTTTAAATACATAGTCAAAAATGGCTCTGAGCACTATGGGACTTAACATCTACGGTCATCAGTCCCCTAGAACTTAGAATTACTTAAACCTAACTAACCTAAGGACATCCCACAACACCCAGTCATCACGAGGCAGAGAAAATCCCTGACCCCGCCGGGAATCGAACCCGGGAACCCGGGCGCGGGAAGCGAGAACGCTACCGCATGACCACGAGCTTCAGACAAATACATAGTCAAACTGTTCCACGTGGTAATGCGTAATGATAAACTGTAGGGTGAGGAGAGTAACTGTTCTTATGATATGATGTGCCAAGACAACGATTTTAGAATGGAATATACCGGGTGATAAAAAAGTCAGTATAAATTTGAAAACTGAATAAATCACGGAATAATGTAGATAGAGAGGTACAAATTGACACACATGCTCGGAATGACACGGGGTTTTATTAGAGCCGAAAAAAAAATACAAAAGTTCAAAAAACGTCCGACAGATGGCACTTCATCTGATCAGAATACCAATAAGTAGCCTAACAAAGTAAGACAAAGCAAAGATGATGTTCTTTACAGGAAATGCTCAATATGTCCACTATCATTCCTCAACAATAGCTGTAGTCGAGGAATAATGTTGTGAACAGCACTGTAAAGCATGTCCGGAGTTGTGGTGAGGCATTGGCGTCGGATGTTGTCTTTCAGCATCCCTAGAGATGTCGGTCGATCGCGATACATTTGTGACTTTTGTGACTTCAGGTAACCCCAAAGCCAATAATCGCACGGACTGAGGTCTGCGGACCTGGGAGGCCAAGCATGACGAAAGTGGTGGCTGAGCACACGATCATCACCAAACGACGCGCGCAAGAGATCTTTCACGCGTCTAGCAATATGGGGTGGAGCGCCATCCTGCATAAACATCGTAACATCGTACGTTCCAGCAGGTGTTTATCAGCCAGGCTGGGGATGATGCGATTCTGTAACATATCGGCGTACCTCTCACCCGTCACTGTAGCTGTCCAGTACCATCTGTCGGTCATTTTGCGAACGTTGTTTTTTTGGTTCTAATAAACCCCATGTCATTTCAAGCAAGTGTGTCAATTTTTACCTCTCTATCTACATTATTCCGTGGTTTATTAAGTTTCAAATTTATACTGACCTTTTGATCACCCGGTATATACGAAAAAGCTGAGTAATATTTCGCGTGATCATTACACATAACATTGGTCGGAACAATACTACGCTTGACAAAGTGAACAATGCTTTAAAAATGGTACAAAGTTAACAAAGAATTTTTAAAAATGAAATAGCTTAATAAATTAATATGCAAATCCATAACTCAGCGAAGTAGGATGGTCTCTCTCTCTCAGCTCCGAGCAAGTTAACTAGCTGACAATAATCATTCCTAATGGCGCAGTGCTGCTGTCTTGCCTGAAACTACTTCTCTAAAAAAATAATGACATAATTCAAAATTTCTCTTCCTTTCACCATTCAATGAGTACATGATATTCGTCCAAGCTGACCTTTCTTCATCCAATCCAACAGATACAATCAAATCCCTACAACACTATTAAATACGTCTATCATCTATCACACTTCAACTAAGAATGTACCAGATTGCACAGAGGCAAAGACTGTGTCAACACAAGACCAAAGATTGTTTAACAGTAACGTAACTTGCTCTCTCTCTCTCTCTCTCTCTCTCTCTCTCTCTCTCTGACGTGCATATCGACGACATACAAAAATCAAAAGACATGACCACTTTACAAACGTACAGATTATCGATTGCGGATAGCGTCAGAAATCCACTCTCATCGAATGTGAACCCACTGCCTTAACCACTGCACCAAATCACTTAGTTTTTATTAATAGTCCAGATCGCTTGTTTTGTAATTTTATCGGCTGCCGGTTTCAGTCATAGCAACTAGGAAATTGTTAGGAAAAAAAGTCTACTATTAAAAAAGATACGTCATTTTATCTTCAACTGGGAGGCTTACTTGTTAGATCAAACAATGGACGACAATACATATAGTGCCAGTAGTACTAGTGTTTGTTTTCAATACAGTCCAGAGACAGGTAGTGCTATTTTCATTGTTTTCTACAAGAAGTGGCTAGCAATCACAGTTTAGTCAATAATCAGCCGCCTTTAGTGAATTAGCAGTCTAGTTAAAAGTTGATTAACTCTCTTCAGTAAATTGATTCCTTAGGATGGATAGGATGTGTGACTGCTGTGTACGGACAGGAGGAGCTGGCCACAGTTGTCGAACAGCTGAGCGTGTTGATGGTCGCGGTCAGCCGTCTTCAGGCTGCTGCCTCGGAGTGTAGCAGCAGTGGGGAGTCTGGTGCGTCGCAAGGTACACCCCAGGTGTTACACGCTTCACCCACGGTCCCTGCTGTCGAGACATCTTCGCGGGTACCGGGCGCGGTTGGGCCACCCTCTCCCCAAGGGGAGTGGCGGGTTCAGCGGCGTTCGCGGCGCACGAGGCGGAGGGTAAATGTGGAAGCTGGCCATGTGGCATCGCCCGCTCTGCCTGTGAGTGGACATGTGACTGCTCCTTCAGCATGGTCCGAGCAGGCACACGGGGGGAGGGGTTCATTAGTTATTGGGAGCTCCAATGTTAGGCGGGTGATGGAGCCCCTTAGGGAAATAGCGGAAAGGTCGGGGAAGAAGGCCAGTGTTCACTCTGTCTGCTTGCCGGGTGGTCTCATCCGAGATGTGGAGGAGGCCCTACCGGTGGCAATAGAGAGCACTGGGTGCACCCGACTGCAAATTGTTGCTCATATCGGCACCAATGACTCCTGCCGTCTGGGTTCAGAGGTCATCCTCAGTTCGTACAGGCGGTTGGCGGAATTGGTGAAGGCGGAAAGCCTCGCTCGCTGCTAACTATTTGTAGTATCGTTCCCAGAACCGATCGCGGTCCTCTGGTTTGGAGCCGAGTGGAAGGCTTAAACCACAGGCTCAGACGATTCTGCGGAGATATGGGGTGCAAATTTCTCGACCTCCGCTATCGGGTGGAGAAATGTAGGGTCCCCCTAAATAGGTCAGGCGTGCACTACACGCCGAAGCGGCTACAAGGGTAGCGGAGTACGTGTGGAGTGCACATGGGGGTTTTTTAGGTTAGAGAATTCCCTCCCTAGGCCAGACAAGACGCTTCCTGAGACGTGACAAGGTAGGAGTAGGCAAAATGCAACAGGGAATAACAATATTAACGTGCTAATAGTAAAATGCAGGAGCGTCTATAGAAAGGTCCCAGAACTGCTCTTATTAATAAACGGTCACAGCGCCCATACAGTACTAGGGACAGAAAGTTGGCTGAAACCAGACGTAAACAGTAATGAAACCCTAAACTCAGATTGGAATATATACCGCAGAGACATACTGGACAGTGAAGGGGGAGGCGTGTTTATAGCGATAAGAAGTGCAATAGTATCGAAGGAAATTGACGGAGATCCGAAATGTGAAATGATTTGGGTGAAGGTCACGGTTAAAGCAGGCTCAGACATGGTAATTAGATGTCTCTATAGGCCCCCTGGCTCAGCAGCTGTTGTGGCTGAGCACCTGAAGGATAATTTGGAAAATATTTCGAGTAGATTTCCCCACCATGTTAAAGTTCTGGGAGGAGATTTTAATTTGCCGGATATAGACTGGAAGACTCAAACGTTCATAACGGGTGGCAGGGACAAAGAATCCAGTGACATTTTTTTAAGTGCTTTATCTGAAAACTACCTTGAGCAGTTAAACAGAGAACCGACTCGTGGCAATAATATATTAGACCTTCTGGTGACAAACAGACCCGAACTATTTGAAACAGTTAACGCAGAACAGGGAATCAGCGATCATAAAGCGGTTACGGCATCGATGATTTCAACCGTAAATAGAAATATTAAAAAAGGTAGGTAGATTTTTCTGTTTAGCAAAAGTGACAAAAAACAGATTACAGAGTACCTGACGGCTCAACACAAAAGTTTTGTCTCAAGTACAGATAGTGTTGAGGATCAGTGGACAAAGTTCAAAACCATCGTACAATATGCGTTAGATGAGTATGTGTCAAGCAAGATCGTAAGAGATGGAAAAGAGCCACCGTGGTACAACAACCGAGTTAGAAAACTGCTGCGAAAGCAAAGGGAACTTCACAGCAAACACAAACATAGCCAAAGTCTTGAAGAGAAACAAAAATTACGTGAAGCGAAATGTAGTGTGAGGAGGGCTATGCGAGAGGCGTTCGATGAATTCGAAAGTAAAGTTCTATGTACTGACTTGACAGAAAATCCTAAGAAATTTTGGTCTTATGTCAAAGCGGTAGGTGGATCAAAACAAAATGTCCAGACACTCTCAAAATGGTACTGAAACAGAGGATGACAGACTAAAGGCCGAAATACTAAATGTCTTTTTCCAAAGCTGTTTCACAGAGGAAGACTGCACTGTAGTTCCTTCTCTAGATTGTCGCACAGATGACAAAATGGTAGATATCGAAATAGACGACAGAGGGATAGAGAAACAATTAAAATCGCTCAAAAGAGGAAAGGCCGCTGGACCTGATGGGATACCAGTTCGATTTTACACAGAGTACGGGAAGGAACTTGCCCCTCTTCTTGCAGCGGTGTACCGTAGGTCTCTAGAAGAGCGTAGCGCTCCAAAGGATTGGAAAAGGGGACAGGTCATCCCCGTTTTCAAGAAGGGACGTCGAAGAGATGTGCAGAACTATAGACCTATATCTCTAACGTCGATCAGTTGTAGAGTTTTGGAACACGTATTATGTTCGAGCATAATGACTTTTCTGGAGACTAGAAATCTACTCTGTAGGAATCAGCATGGGTTTCGAAAAAGACGGTCGTGTGAAACCCAGCTCGCGCTATTCGTCCACGAGACCCAGAGGGCCATAGACACGGATTCACAGGTAGACGGCGTGTTTCTTGACTTCCGCAAGGCGTTCGATACAGTTCCCCACAGTCGTTTAATAAACAAAGTAAGAGCATATGGACTATCAGACCAATTGTGAGATTGGATTGAGGAGTTCCTAGATAACAGAACGCAGCATGTCATTCTCAATGGAGAGAAGTCTTCCGAAGTAAGAGTGATTTCAGGTGTGCAGCAGGGGAGTATCATAGGACCGTTGCTATTCACAATATATATAAATGACCTGGTGGATGACATCGGAAGTTCACTGAGGCTTTTTGCAGATGATGCTGTGGTGTATCGAGAGGTTGTAACAATGGAAAATTGTACTGAAATGTAGGAGGATCTGCAGCGAATTGACGCATGGTGCAGGGAATGGCAATTGAATCTCAATGTAGACATGTGTAATGTGCTGCGAATACACAGAAAGATAGATCCCTTATCATTTAGCTACAAAATAGCAGGTCAGCAACTGGAAGCAATTAATTCCATAAATTATCTGGGAGTACGCATTAGGAGTGATTTAAAATGGAATGATCATATAAAGTTGATCGTCAGTAAAGCAGATGCCAGACTGAGATTCATTGGAAGAATCCTAAGGAAATGCAATCCGAAAACAAAGGAAGTAGGTTACAGTACGCTTGTTCGCCCACTGCTTGAATACTGCTCAGCAGTGTGGGTTCCGTACCAGATAGGGTTGATAGAAGAGAGAGAGAAGATCCAACGGAGAGCAGCGCGCTTCGTTACAGGATCATTTAGTAATCGCGAAAGCGTTACGGAGATGATAGATGAACTCCAGTGGAAGACTCTGCAGGAGAGACGCTCAGTAGCTCGGTACGGGCTTTTGTTAAAGTTTCGAGAACATACTTTCTCCGAAGAGTCAAGCAGTATATTGTTCCCTCCTACGTATATCTCGCGAAGAGACCATGAGGATAAAATCAGAGTGATTAAAGCCCACACAGAAGCATACCGACAATCCTTCTTTCCGCGAACAATACGAGACTGGAATAGAAGGGAGAACCGATAGAGGTACTCAGGGTACCCTCCGCCACACACCGTCAGGTGGCTTGCGGAGTATTGGATGTAGATGTAGATCTCTTCCTTCCACCGCGTGATACGAGTGCCCTTCAGTTTGCATGAGTTTTGAACCGTTCTGCTCAAGGTTATTCCCTGCCCATCCACGTCAATAAACCGCAGGGTACGTGCGTTTAGCATCGCTCTACGGCGATAATGCATCGTGGTCATATTTCAGAAGCGACACAGTTTCATTCATTGTTATTGGCAGCAACATCTATTTAAGCCTTGAAACATAAAAATTTTCCCCTCTAAGCTTACCAACCGGTCTTTTAAGGAACCCAGTTCCCAAATACCACGAACCGGACTCGTAAAACTAACAGATAAATTTTAAAGCGTATGTATTCGGTACAGTAGAGTCATTGCTAACCTTGTCTGACCAGAGACATATTGTTACCACTGGGCTGTAATTATCTGGTGGAGAGAAGACATTATACACGTCACATTTGATTTTATCATGCTGAAGGTTGTATCTGTATACGTGGAAGAGATGTGGTGACAGCGGAAGATTTTATAGAGATTAAATGATAGTAAGATAGAGGTTTCGAAATCGCATTTTGACGGGAAACTATTTCCAGCGGTAGATATGAATTCTGATCACTGTTTATTGGTTATGAACTATGGACTAAAACTGAACAACTTGCACAAAGGCAGGAATTTAAGGAAATGGGATCTGGATAAGTTAAAAGAACCAGAAACTGTAGAGAGTTTCAAAGGAAGCATGAGGCAACAACTGACTAAAGCAGCGAAAGGAATACCACAATAGAAACATGGGTAGCTTTGAGAGATGAAACAATCGAGGCAGCAGACGATAAAAAAAGGTGAAAAGACAAGGCGTAGTAGAAATCCTACATGAGAGTTTGACTTCAATTGGAGAAAGAAGAAAATATGCAAATGGAGCAAAAAGACAGGCAAATGGGAATATAGAAGTGTAAAAAATAGATTGACAGAAACTGCAAAATGGCAAAGCAGGAATGATTAGAGGAGAAAATCAACGTCGTAGTAGCATGCATGACTATGGAAAAGACCGATGTCACGCATAGTAAAAATAAAAGAAGACTTTTGGAGGGAACAGAAGCACCTGTACGGATAGTAAGAGCTCAGATAATAAAATGGTTCAAATGGCTCTGAGCACTATGGGACTCAACTGCTGTGGTCATCAGTCCCATAGAACTTAGAACTACTTAAACCTAACTAACCTAAGGACATCACACACATCCATGCCCGAGGCAGGATTCGAACCTGCGACCGTAGCAGTCTCACGGTTCCGGACTGCGCGCCTAGAACAGCGAGACCACTAGCCGTCAGCTCAGATAGTAAGCCAGTAGTAAGCAGACAGGGAAGGGTGCAAGGTGGAACGATATGTAGTAGGGGTAGACAAAGGAATGATACGAGATATGATCCTACGAGCAGATTTTGACGAAGCTCTAAAAAACCCAAGTCTAAACAAGGCGTCTGGAGTAGGCGACATTTGTTCAGAGTTAATGAGACCCTAGGGAGAATATATCAAGGCTAAACTAGTCTAGGTGGTTTCGAACACGTATGAGAAAAGCGAAATATCCTCAGACTTCAAGAAGAATGTAAAAATTCCAATTCCAAAGAAGCAAATAGCCGCCACCTGTGAATATGGCCGAATTGTCTTTTTGATAAGTCATGGGTTCAAAATAGCAACTCGATTACAGAAGAATGGAAGAAGTGGAAGAAGTCGAGCTAGGGGAAGATCAGTTTGGATTCCGGAGAAATTAAGGACCGCACGAAGCAATTTTGACTCTGTAACCTGTGTTAGGAGATAGACTGAATAAAGTAAAACCTATATTTTCAGCAGTTGTAAATTTAGTGAAAGCTGTAGATAATGTTAATTGAAACACTCTTACACTTTTCAGTATTCTGAGGGTAGGAGGGTCAAAATGGATAGAGCGAAACGTTCTCCACGTCTTGTAGGGGAATCAGAATATTCTGATAAGAGTCGAAGGACTGGGAGGGAGGTAGTAACTGAGAAGAAAATTTTAGCCTCTGTTCGATGTTATTCAGTCTCTACATTGAGCAAGTAGTAAACGGAAACAAGGAGAAATTTGGAATGGGAACTTAAGTTCAGTGATAAAAAGCAAAAGTTTTCAGCTTTGCCGATGACAGAATACCAATGTCAGATATTGAAAAGGACTTTGAAGATCATTTTAGCAGAATGTATTAGGTTTTTCAATAAGTTTACCAAGCACAACACATAACAGAGATTTTAGTGCAAAAACGGTTCAAATGTCTCTGAGCACTATGGGACTTAACTTCTGAGGTCATCAGTCGCCTAGAACTTAGAACTACTTAAACCTAACTAACCTAAGGACATCACACAGATCCATAACCGAGGCAGGATTCGAACCTGCGACCGTAGCGGAAGTGCGGTTCCAGACTGACGCGCCTAGAACCGTTCGGCCACTCCGGCCGGCAGAGATTTTAGTCATACATAATATATTCTCCTTCATTATTAACAATAGTCTGCCAACACTGGGGTAACTTTCCGATTCCGCGACTGTAGAAGTCACGTGGTTTTGAGGCGAAGAACTCGTCATGCCATGTTAGGACTGAATTTCATTCGGAAAGGGAGTTCCTTGATGATTGTTCTATAGAGAGCGGAAAAGGCGAATTTCTGAGGGCGCAAGATCAGGTGAATAAGGTGGCTGTGGTATTACTTTCCAACCCAACTCCTGTATTGTGTTTTTAGTCTGTCTAGCAGAGTGTGGAAGGACATTTTTGTGGAGTAGCATCATTTCACACGGTCTTCCTGGTCGTTGTTCTCGGGCTGGTCTGTAAGACGTCTAACTTGTTGAAAATAAACGTCAGCGGTGATGGTTACACATTGGGGAAGCAAGTCGTAGTACACCACACCGTTACTGTTCCACCAGATGCATAGCATTATCTTCTGTGGATGCGCGTACGTCTTCATGCGGGTAGTTGCTGCTTTGTTCGGGCTCAACCTTTCCTTCCTTCTCATTATGTTAGCACAAAATTCAAATGGCTCCGAGCACTATGGGACTTAACTTCTAAGGTCATCAGTCCCCTAGAACTTAGAACTACTTAAACCTAACTAACCTAAGGACATCACACACATCCATGCCCGAGGCAGGATTCGAACCTGCGTCCGTAGCGGTCGCGCGGTTCCAGACTGTAGCTGTTAGCACAAAGGCACCATTTCTCATCACCAGTAGTGATATAGGATAGGAATGGTCAGTGCTGTTCACGAGCCAACTCATGACGAGCAAGCAGAGATGAACATATGGCCACCCGCGGATTTCTGTGAGATTGGCTCAGTGCATGCGGTGCTTATACCCCTATTTTTGAACCTTCCCCATTGCAAGCATGAATTGTAGAGACAGATCAAGGATTGAGCAGTTTCAGGTGAATGTATGTTGCAAGGAGAACTGCATAGAAAAGGTGTTCAATAAAAGTTTGTCTAAGATGGCTATCCAAGAAGAAGAAAACTATCGGAACTCAAAACGAAATGTATCCAGTAGGCACAGGATTGGAACTGGATGATATACAGCTTGACGAAAGAAGAAGAAAAAAGTAAACAAGAAGAAGAAGGACAACAAGGAGGAGTTGGAAGACATGGGAAGGGAAGAAGAAATCTGGTAGGAAACTTTCTGATTGTCGTTCATACAGTATCAGAAGAAAATCCAGATTTGAGAATAAAACCACAATGTTATGCGACTATCGTTTGGGAAATCAGAATAATAAGGAAAATTGCGGTAGAACGATAATCCAGCAGGTAGAGATAATGTACGACAAACAACTCTCCTGATTAAACGCGAAGCTTTGAGGCTACTTACCACAGGGCCGTGGCGGTGGACTTTGCAACCGATGACCGGGACTGGAGGTAATGCCTGGGAGCGCCGCTGCTTCGTCAGCCGTAGGCGGCTCGCATTATAAAGTGGCGGCACCGGGGCAGCTGCGCCTCACACGGGACAGGGACCCCAACCCGGCCACAGCCGGCCAACCCTCGCAGCAGCGCGGAAAAGCGTCAGCGCGCACCTAGCGTAGCACAGTGCACATCTGACGACACGGTCGAGGTCAGTAACGACGGAATTGTATCTGTTTCTTGTGCCTTGAACAAAAACTATTTTTGTTTTTCTCTCCCAACCATTTTAATACTGTTTTTATTTTGTTTATTTTTTTAATTTATTGATTTTTGAGTGTGCTTTTTAGATTACCCTCTTCTTTGGATTACTTTTCTCAGTTACGTTACCTTGTGACAGCGTAATGCCCCGTTAGTTTCAGTAAGGTTTTAGCATAGCTAACGTTGGCCTTCGTATAAACACGTTGTTGTTTCCTCCACGGGTAACTGCTGTTATATTATTCACTATTCTTCACCGTCAGTATGAATTAGAACCGCGTTAACTTGGTCCATATTTGGTATTTCGGTTTTGGGACACAACTGAACGTAAAGAATTGGTTTTTCGTTGTACTCCACGAGGAAAGAAAGACACTTTTGAAAGAAATCAAAAATGGTGTCAAAAATTATTAGAGAGTAATCTGCAAAACGAAATTAGTCGAATACATTAACAGATAGTATTAATAAACCGTTTGATGAAAATCCCTTTAAAATGGCACTGCAGATTTCCTTCCTCGTTCTTCTCCAAGCTTGTGTTCCGTCCGTAATGACATCGTTGACGTAACATTAAATATTAATCGTCCTCCGTCAGACACAACCAATATATATAAAGTAGCTTACGCTAGGCGATGAAAACGTCCACATGAAATGATAGTCGGAATTTCTTCAGCCATGCAGCTCAGTGTCTATTCCCTGTCTTCCAAGTTCACTGCAGGCGCTACAAAAACGTTTGGTGCAATAGTCTGACGTCTGTTAATGCCTTTAAGGCTCGCTCCTTGCCTCTTTGTAACTCACCACTAATTTCTCTTAGTGTCACAAACACTGCTTGCTTCGAGATTTATAATTACCATCTTGCGATTTGATGTGATTATTTACGTTTCCCCGTGGGTATGTTCATTGCATGACTCTCGAGTCTATCGCTAGTCCACGTTGTGTATTTCAATGTTTCCTACAACTGGGGTAACTGTTCGACATCGTACCATATTCTACTTTCCAACAGTAACACGCACGCAGCACGTGACGATGTACTGCAGCTGACTCGAGCGTGGTCCGCCGGCAGACGCGAGAGCCATGTATCTTGCGATCTCATTTGGAGAGGGGAACAAATATGGTAACCAATATTCAAAGAAAGGAAGCATCATTACGCTAAAATGAATTATAAAAAGAAGGAACAGCAGTCTATAAAGTCGAAAATAGTTGTGGTATTGCAAAAAATGGTTCAAATGGCTCTGAGAACTATGGGACTTAACTGCTGAGGTCATCAGTCCCCTACAACTTAGAACTACTTAAACCTAACTAACCTAAGGACATCACACACATCCATGCCCGAGGCAGGATTCGAGCCTGTGACCGTAGCGGTCGCGCGGTTCCACACTGTAGTGCCTAGAACCGCTCGGCCACTCCGGCCGGCTCTGGTATTGCGCGTCATTCCTTTGTATTCCCTCACAAAGTCAGTCATTGTAACATACTTCAGAAAATCAGGTACTCATTGTAATAAGTACTTAATTGCAAATAAAGGTATCGGGAATGTCACTGTAGATAGTCGTACAAAATCTGATCAGAGATGGCTGTTCTGTTTATAGTGTAGAGTGAGAATAATATAACGTAGGGAAATTGAAACATCTAGACTTCCTACAAACGGAGCAAAACAGCTGAAAAATTCTTCTAGTTAACTCTAAGAAATTCAGAGACGACGAAAATAATCTTGTAATACGGCAATGGTTTTTGTACGGGTATCACGCGCCTGTATTATTACTTTACACTTTACTAACACTGAGCTGACGATGATACAAATACTGTTTCTGAGAATATGGATCACAACATTCTATACAGTGTTAGCGGCAACTGAAGAGCACTTGCCGCTTTTCCCAAGCGTTAACGGACAGACAATCATCTACATTTATCCTCACCTTACTGAATGTAGCGGAGAGTACGTCAGGCACCACTGCGTTTCTTCTTTCGCCTTCTATTATAAACTGGAGCGCGGTAGAACGACTGTCGGTAAAATGCAGTACGAGATCGAATATCTGTGATTTACGTGTCATAGTCGATACGTGAAATGTATGTGGGACGAAGTAAGACGCTGAAGGATTCTGCTTGGAACACATGTTCATGGAATTTCCCCGTGATGCACAATGTCTCTTTTGTAGCGTCTGCTACTGTAGTTTGATGAACGTCTATTAATTCCACCTGCTGAAGATTCCAGACTGACGAGCAGCATTCGCGAATCTGCTGAACTATAGTTTTGTAAACTTCTAATTATGATTCCTTTGAATCTTCCAACGAATTTCGGTCTTGTATCACCTGTTCCTACAACTTTCACATGCGCATTACGCTTCAAGCCTCTTCAGACCATTCTTCAACACGTTTTATGGCCAGTTTTGTTTCCAATGACTGAGTGCTATTCTTGTATTCGAACATTAACGGGTTTTCTCACCTCTTTGCGTGCAACATGTAGCATTTGTTTACGTTGATTGTCGGCTGGTAATACCGTAGCAATCATCGACCCTCTGCAGGCCTTCCGACTTTTCACTACAATTTTCTAGTATAAGGAAAGTCTCACAAAGGTGCCGACCTTACCCGCTATATCGTTTGTGCAGGATGTAACAAAAACGATGCGGACCTACTTAGAGGCATTGTAGACGATGTTTTGATAAAAAAATAAGACTAGGTAGCCGTGTCTGGAAACATCCAACAGCGTTAAGGAACGTCGGAATTATAGGGACCAAAGACTGCTAATGGGCCAATCCTTCGGCAGCAGACGTGAGTTTTTACGCAGACAGACCGCTAGAGAAACTTCTCGAAATGGGCCAGACAAAATTTAGGTCGTTAGATGGTGTCGGATACGTCCGCACCCGCCAAACACTGTATATTACGCAAAGGGCTAGGGCCCCAGCGTACACACGGAAGGTTGCTGCCGAGTGGGTAGCCTAGCGGCAGGCGCTGTCCCCTGCAGCTTTGTTTTGCTACACCCAGTGTACGTCAACAATAACGGCTTACTTTCACTTACGATGACTCCTCTCCATTAAGAACCACGGGCTGAGTTTTGTCTTCGATATAGTCCCAGTACAGTCACAAAGCTGTCCTAAAATTCTGCAAACTCGTATTCTGTTCACCAGGTGACAGTGCGGAACTGTATCGAATAGCTTCCGGAAGGAAGAAAAACGACGTTAACCTAGACGCTGCTGTTTACTGCCTTTTGGATCACATTTACGAACAGAGAAAGCTAGACTTCACTAGATCGCTGTTTACTGTGGTTTCGATCTTGAAAGAAGTCCATAATACGCGAACATAAAACGCTGTTTACACTGGTTTCGATCTTGAAAGAAGTCCATAATACGCGAACATAAAACGTATTCCATAATTTTACAATGGACTGACGTAAGGAATATAAACCTATAGTTATGCCTCAGTGCAAGAACTCTTGAAAATTGAAATAATATGCGCATTTTGCCCACATTAACTTAGAAAGCTTCTTAGTGCCATTGCTGTTGGTAGGGGAGCGAAATGATTCATACAATCTGAATAGGATCACGGCGGTCCTGTTGCCTTTTCGCAGTTGAGTTACTTTAGTTGATTTTATGTACCACAATCTGTTACTTGTCATTTTATAATTTGTATGGAGATATTCTGCAGTGAAACATTCTCAAAAGACTGAATTCGTATTCTGGCCCTATCAGTGGTCTCCTCCCATTCACTGTCACTATGAAAACTAAGTGATTGTATAGAAAACTTTCATTCATCTTCAGTCACATAGGTTATTTGTCAGACATAATTTTAAATAATTTGAAGCATAAGATTACTCTGGATTTCTTCTCATCCTACAAGCCATCTGTAAAGGGAATGTCCGCAGCTCGTGGTCGTGGGGTAGCGTTCTCGCTTCCCGCGCCCGGGTTCCCGGGTTCGATTCCCGGCGGGCTCAGCGATTTTCTCTGCCTCGTGATGACTGGGTGTTGTGTGATGTCCCTAAGTTAGTTAGGCTTAAGTAGTTCTACGTTCTAGGGGGCTGATGACCATAGCTGTTAAGTCCCATAGTGCTCAGAGCCATTTGAACCATTTTTTTGTAAAAGGGAATACTCCCCAAATTATTGTACATGATGATACTTTATAGCGTTCACTGTTGTTCAGCTCTTGCGAAAACCGTTCGTTTGAAATAAAAGTAAATGGTTCTGCTGAAGGGTAGCATTTTTAAAAACAGATTGCAAGTTTTCACACCTGTCAATACCATTTCTGCGGTAAATTAAATATGCATTCAGAATTTTAGAATCGTACCTTTTCCTGGTTTTCTTCCACGACAGCGTTCAGTCTTTGGGCAGCATTCGCAAAATTATCTCAAGGCATGTGCTGGGTACTGCAAGGGTTCTCAGGACTTGATAGAGAATCGAAAGAAACATCTACAGCTAACTGCGTAACATTGCTGATTCTGGAATGATTTCGTACTAAGGAGAGGCATAAGTAATGTAATACTAGTGTTATTTGTTTCCAGTGCAATCCTTTGTCACATTCGTATATACTGTTTCCTGTTTTTATTAGACGACTTTTTTCAGTCTGGCTTCACCTTTGGTCTACGCAAATCTAGTTAATTATGATGATTTTTAGAAGAACGATGCCACCAAATCACGAAAGGTCTCTTTACTCATAGCCATAAGGTCGTGACGTAGGAAAGGATATTTATATAAAATGATTATTACGAAATACTTGCTCACGAAATGGCAAATAAAGATTCTCATAGTAAAGGAATAAACTTCAATCGGGGGACAAATACTGATTGTTTCTCCATTTCCCCCAGTTATACTTCTATTACTTTTGTCGTTTGTCGAATTAAAGAGAACGGTATATAGTTCTGGACTGAATTTACCGACAAGGAAGATTCCCATCTATTGTGAGTGAAAATACAGCTAATTTTCGACATTTGTATTTCAGCTTGACAGTCTTTCCAGTTGGTTCTGGTTGCAAAGTAGTGCCATGCCTGTCCAGTTCACTTCAAACAAAAAATGTAACTGAGTTAGTCCAAATGGCTCTGAGCACTATGGGACTTAACTTCTGAGGTCATCAGTCCCCTAGAACTTAGAACTACTTAAACCTAACTAACCTAAGGACATCACACACATCCATGCCCGAGGCAGGATTCGAATCTGCGATCGTAGCAGTCGCGCGGACTGAAGCGCCTAGAACCGCTCGGCCACCACGGCCGGCAACTGAGTTAGTATTCGTCTCGATTTCTAAATAACATCTCTGGAAATTTTTGAAGCGCTCGCGCGCACGCGCGCTTGTGTGTGTGTGTGTGTGTGTGTGTGTGTGAGAGAGAGAGAGAGAGAGAGAGAGAGAGAGAGAGAGAGAGAGAGAGAGGCTACAGCACTACGAACTGTAATATCAATGGATTTAGACCTTTATCGGCAATGAGAAACGCTACTATTTGCACAATCAAAAATGCATATTGCCAAAATTTAATCAAGCATTGTTTTAGAATATGAACCTTGCAGAAAAATCAAAGGTGATGTATATGTTACGGGTGTAATCGTTTCACCTTCTCCCTTGTACTATGTTCTCTTTTGAGCTGGGTGAATATGTGATCTGAGGAAATTTAAAATATCGTTTTGTGAAGTCGGTCACTGTTACTGTGAATGGACGCTTACAAAGCGATGCTAAGGAATCCATGCGAACTTTTTGAAGCTACTCGACAGTCTCTATCTACGCCACCAAACAACTGTTTCGTTTATTTCAGTAATTACTGAGTTTTCTGTAGATCTCATGATGCGTAGCAACAGTTTTGCTATATCTTTTCTGTCACTATTTCTACATCTTTATCAGTATTAGCTAGGTAACTGATTGGAGCATATGGTTCTACATAAAATTTTTAAAACGAACTGTACAGGATTCAAACAAGTTATTATTATTTCTTAACGTACCCATTATATGCCATTATATTCAACCTGGAATCTCATAGACTGGAGTATAATTGTCTTCAGTGACGGTCCGGCTTCGAACTGAGCCCCGATGACCGGCTAAGATCTGTCTGGAGACGTCCTGGACAGCAGACTGTCGCCCACCATACGGCCCGACAGCCTGGACTGATGGCCTGGGGTGTCACTTTATTTCCTAGCAGGTCCCCTTCGGTTGTCGTCCGCGTCACCCTTGCTGCAGAGCGGTACGTCAACGACGTTCTACGCGCTGTTTTGTCGCCCTTCATGGCAAGACATCCTGGGCTTATATTTCAACACAATACCCGCCCGCATCCACCACAGTTTCTACTGCATTTCTTCGTGTTTCTCAAAAACTACCTTGGCCATAAGGCAGATGGATCTCTTCCCAATCGAGAATGTTTACAGCATTATGGGCAGCGCCCGGCAATCCGTTTAGGTATTTTGACAATCTAACGCGCTAATTGGACAGAATTTGGCGCGGTGTTCATCAGGAGAACATCAAACTTCACCAGTCAATTTAATGCCGAATAACTGAGTATATCGGCCGGAGGTTGACCAACACGTTATTGACTTGCTCAGTTGGCAAAACTCTTTTCTTGAATAAACCATCTAATTTTTCCCAGACTGTAATCATTGGTTTGCCTGTGCATGTACATCACCACTACCGATTTCCATCCCATTCGGATAATTTCTTTGTGGTGCGTCTTCTTATTTTTATTTTATTTTATTTTTTCATACAGCTGAGAAAACTGCCTCTCTGTGCATCATTAATTCGAATTATGGGATTTTGGCTGTTGTTCAATCTGCCTTTTAACACTGTATACGCAGACTTCTGAACAGTGACACAAAATTTATTTAACCTGCAACATTCCTGAGTCACGTCCAGCAGATCTTTGTCTTTCGTTTCTCATTGGAGTCTGCTGTTACCTTTGGCTAATTGCAGGAAGTCACCAGCACAGGCAGTTTTTCTCAGAGCTCCAGGTTTTTATTATAGGGTGTTCAAAAGAGGTTTGAGGCTAATGTCCCAGAACAAGAACTGATCCCTGAAGGTAGTGTTTGATGATTGATTTCTTTGTAAGGACTTGGAAAATTTACCTCTCTATGCGCACAGTAGTTTAGAAACCTTCTGTAAAGTTTGCATGTCCAGTTACAGTATTTCAGCCACGCAAGTAAAGAGGTGAATCAAAGATTGTTGAAAGCTTTAGATATATTAATAACAACAGCTTATAAGCTAAATTACTGGAGGTAACTACAGTAAAAATACTTACTTTCACAATGATGGATTAAGGAACAGTTAACCTCTTTTAGACAACTTGCCACAAAGTAGCTTATCTGAATGCGCAAAACTTGTGTGGTAATGCAGGTGGCTTTCGTTTTTGGTCAGCTACTTGTTTACAGAAGATTAACGCAGCTTTGAAATATGAAGAATGTGTTTACTGATGATGCAACTGCGTTCCCCGTGCGCTTCTCAGGAGATGTGCGGAGACAATCTGTTCCGCTGGCGTAACGAGGGAAAGCAAGTACAAGCTGACGTAGACAGAGGTGGCTTACTAGAAGAGTTACTGACTGTCCATTCTCCCACAGCGCCTTGTCAACGTTCCGCAAATTTACGATCTTTTAAATCTTTCCGACAGAGGAATATCTGGTAGCCCCGTTTTGTACGAAACTTCTTTGTAAAACACAATAGAAAAAGCATCAGTGCTAATGATTGAAGAGAGAACAGGGAAAACAACATTTTGATGACTCATGCAAGTCCGCCATGCCAAATACTTTTTTCAGAAATGAAAAGTTAATTTAGTAAATCAATATAATAAAACCAGACCAAACTCAGTATACGGATTCTAGAGGAAATTAAAATGAGAAAATAGAAAGGAATGAATGCCAACGTAAATATTGCTCATTTCTTGAAAAACAGGTACAGTTCTGGTGCTTTGATAGCATACTTGTACCTCTACTGAACGAATGATGATAATTGTTACAAATGAAAGATTTTAGAAAGTGCTATGTACAGGTATCGCTAGTCTGCATTTGGTAGACTTATGCAGCTTTAAGAGATTCCGAGTTATCAGTCTTACGTTTCTCCGTACATTGAGGAACTCACTGAGAGTTACATATACAACTATTTTCTTTTTATGGTCAAATTCAGTAAGTGTTAAATACGGCATTACGTCTCTACAGTTCATCTAATTAGAGATGATGACTACAGAAACTATCCCACTTCGTAAACAAAAATCCCACTTGGTAAACATCATGAACCAGCTAATTCTTGATATCCAGTTCATTCGGACACTCTTCAGACGGTAATTACGAAAGTCTGAAAGTTAGATTCTAAAGCTATTTCTTAATAACATCTAATTCTTTTGTCACAAATATTCAACACATTATGTACTCCGCTAGAGAGTAAAATTATTTCATCTCAATTAAAGTATTTACAGACACGAATTCTGCCACACTGAAGCAATCATGTAGACATCACCCACTCACGACACATCGGAATATTGCAGATATTCGTATATGTATCGTAGATGTATCAAATTAATGTTTCATTAACAACAACCAAGCACGAAACTTCCTGCCCAAATTAAAATTATGTGTGGTACTGAGACTAAAACAAGGTACCTTTGCTTTTCGCCTACAAATGCTCTACCGACTGCACTATTCAGGCATGAACCACGCCCCCCCCCCCCTCACCCCTCACCACTCACCCCTATTCCCACACAGCTTTAGTTTCTGCAGTACATATTTCCCATTTTCCAAAGAGGTACTAATGGAAGGAAAGTTGTGAGGGAGAAGATGGCGTTGTGGGGAAGGGAGGGGGTCGTGGGTCGTGCTTAATAGCGCAGTCGGTAGATCATTTGTTGGTGAAAGGACAAAGGTTCCAGGTTTGAGTCCAGATACCATACACAGTTTTCATATGTCAGGATGTTTCAAATCAGTGCACTGCAGAATGAAAATGCATTCAACAATCTGAAAGGATATTTTTGATGCCAACTAATTATCTGCCTCTAGGTCGAAGTGGACGCTCTTATGTACTGATGTATTGAATGCGTTTTAATACTTCACTGAAGAGAAATAGTGCGTGCACTCAGTTAGAGATTATGTCATGGCGATACATCTACTTTTGCACCTCATGCGCTTGTCTGTCTGTGTGTGTGTGTGTGTGTGTGTGTGTGTGTGTGTGTGTGTGTGTGAGAGAGAGAGAGAGAGAGAGTGCATGTGTAAACAGAATAGTTTTTAAGTTTCACCTGCCGCTACCTGTCCAAGTTATAAAACTTTTAAGTGTGAATTCCACGCAGTTCATTTTAGTTCACCTGTTTGGGATGGACATTTTAGAGCCACCCACTTCACTATATTAACGAACTGTTTCAGCTGCTTGAGGTGGAAAAAGTATAGAGCTACCTGCTTCAGCGTATAAATTAGGGCTACTGTTGGGGTGGAATTTCACTAGTAACAGTAAAAGTTCAGTGTGAGAGATACTGTAATTCTGGAATATCTGTAATCAGTACTGCGATGTAACGTAGAAATTTTCACCCGGTACTGTTAGTGATGTACGAATATTCATTCAGTACTGCATTGTAAAGAAAAAAAATTTTCAATCAGTGTTATTATTTGCATAACCAAGAACTGTGAATATGTGTGTAAAAAATATCAAACAGAAACATGAAGTGTGAATTTAAAAGCAGTATTAATTCGTGTATTGTAAAAACAACAAGATTTTTGAATATACAGCAGCATTACTAATTTGAATATTTATGTCCGAAAAAAAAAATTGTTATTCGCTACGAAAAGTATTTGTTTTTATTTCACAAATCCCTACCCTCACAACTGTGTATGAAAGCTGTTCAAGACACACGAGATATTAATTTGAAGCATGAGAGAGAGATAAGGTTTAAGGTAGAGGAAAACCAAATGGTGACATGGGACTTTGCCTATCATGCTGCCCATATTGGGTTATGGAAGCAGGTAGCACTTGGCTGTGTCTGCTTCCAGAGACATGTAGCAAACATGTCTAAAATTACGTTGCCAGTGCTTGAGGCAAATCACAGGCATGGTATCTAGGCTAATCTACATGGATCAGAGTGAAATTAGTAAAGAATATACACACTTGTTATGAGGAAAAAATTCGTTTATTTTTCATCCAAATTGAAAGTAATTTTACATTTTCATAAGCAGACATAGAAACACTATTTTCACTCATCTTCTTGAGTCGATGGAGAGCAGGATACCTGTAGAGTTCCAGGTCTTGAATAGCACCAAACGTGAAGATTTGATGCATCCATATCTTCTCATCGTCCTTCAAGTAGATGATGGTATCCGTTTGGTCGAATAATTGAAGCGACGTCAAAATGTCTTTATGGGATATTCCATGATAATCCCAGTGAATTCCATGGTAGAAATGTGTTAACCACATTGCACTCTTCCATGTTTTAGCACACTTCACATCCTTCAAAGATCTCAGTGATACAGTGTTTGCTGAGAATGTCTCAATTATTCCAGCGTCTTCTGTGTATGCTGTGAATGCAATATTTTTAAATATGAACTGTCTACGCTCATCATCACAGAAACCCTGAGCGCCTGCAATGAAGTTCACGCCTTTTGATACCATAATGGAATGCGCTGGGTATGCCGCAGCACTTGTTCATTTATACAGCTCTCTACACAACACTAGTGAGTGGACAGTAGATAGTTAATCATATGGTCATGCAGAAGCAAAGCGCACGCTGCAGTGTGTTCTGGGAAATTTTCCAAAGATTCAAATTCAAGTTTACATCTGTACGTCCAGATTTAATTATCTTGTTCTGTTTTGAGCAGTCTATTACTATGAATCATTGAATTTCCATGGACTGAGTAAATATTCTCCTCCTTCTTCTTCAGCACTTTCATAGTAAGAAGCACAGAACCTCGCATACGTGTCTTATGCTAGGCTGTATACATTTGCATCCTATTGCAGAAGTAAATTGTCATATGGGTAGAATTCGGAATTCAGGTAGGTTCTGGCATTAATTAACATGAAACTGTCGAATGTAGTGGAATCATTTGCTGTATTCCCTTTTCTATCAGTCTGGAATGCAAGTTTGATGAATCTTGGCGTCCACAGCAGAGAGGAGGTTTTAATAGCCCATGTTTGTCTACTTGCAGTCGGTAACACAGGGTACTCGAAAACCTCCCAAAAGCGGAATGTTTGTGGCAGAATTCAAAACTTTTAAAAGCTTGAAACACTCCTCGTCTGATACACTGATGTGAGGCATTTTTCGTACTTTCTTCCTCCTTGTGATCATATTCTCCTCTTGAGCACCTTGAGTGTATGAGTTGTTATCCATTGCACTCCGTACCAGAATGAGTTCCTGTTTAGCACTCATAATAATCTACTTCATGCCCTCAAAGAAGCCCATAAGCATTTTTAGATGTATCCCAGCAGTTAATCGCTTGTCCTTTGCAACTGTTCTACCGATCGGATCATTTGCGAACCATACCGTATTTTCTAAACCATTCAGATCTGTGGGCGGTGCTGATACGTATGTTTTAAGGGTTGATATTATGCAGACACTGTGTGTATGATCTATCTCAGACCCATTTAGTTCTTAGGGTATCTCTTGAAACAGGAACGCTAAGGCGTTACTTGTAAGGTAGGATCCCACTATAGCGCTGTCGTCCGTTTCCTTGAATGATCCCTCTAAATATATAAAACTCTTGCATGGAAGCACCAGCGCGTCTTGGCGCTGGATGGCAATCCTAATTTCATCATTCTTGTTAAATGTGGTTGAGGCGTAAGGTTTATGCGTGAAGTATTCTTAATGTATAGTTCGCTCATCATACTCTACTGGACTGGTTATATTGAGTGAGGACGTCATTGCAAAGTTTCAAGCCAACTGTTCGCAAGTGTTATCACTTTGCGGTTTGGCGGCGAAGTGACATGCTGTGAATTGCGTGCACTGGTCTTATAACATACGCCCATCCTGCCTTACAAGGGGAGGCCGCCAATTGTGAAATTCAGATTCGATTCATACTGCGCATAATAAAAGCTCATAGCCAAAGGTGTAATGTGGCAAAGCACCAAGATGCACTTCTCAGCACTAATAATAATAAAAAAAAAGTTGCATGGGGCGAGATTCGATTCGGCGACCTTCGGATTACTAACCCGAGCGCTTTCCGCTGCGCCACGACGCTGTAGAAAATTGTTAATCGTAGAGAGCATTTCACCGCAACGGTTTCTTTTAACTGTCGATTTTCTCGACAACGGCTGAGAAGTGCATCTTGGTGCTTTGCCACATTACACCTCTGCCCATGAGCTTTTATTACGCGCAGTATGAATCGAATCTGAATTTCACAATTGGCGGCCTCCCCTTGTTAGATGATTTCCCCATCACGAAAGTCTACAAGTTGATTACTCTGGTCCACAATACGAAATTCCAAACAGTCCAATGTCTGAACTGTCACGGGAAGATATATTGGATTGGCAGGAGTCTCAACAATCTTATACTCCGTTGCAACTGAGGGGAAGAACCTTTAAATAGAGTAAATCAGACTGTCGTTGAGATAGCAGTTCGTTGCAATGTTACACTCATCTCGGATTGTGCTGATAGGCAATATGTCCACAGTCTGATGTGACTTGTAAAATTTGCTAGGATCCTGCTTCAAAACCTGCCTGTAGCAAACACTCACACATCTGCTACATTTCTTCCCATTTTTGTTTTAACAGGTAATGTGCGGGTAAATCTACAGTATGTATCAATAACCATTTAAATATATTTAAGTCCATTATTCTCGTTAGAATGTTTCCTCATATGTACAAGATCAGCCTGCTATAAATCATCCAAGCCTATGAGTGTATGTTTTGCGTGATGGTTTGTGCAGTTCTCGATCTACTATCTGCACACTTATTCGATGATACTTCTCTCTAAGCTCAGACATTATTGAAACAACCTTATTCGAATGAACTGTATTACCTGCAGCAGCTGATGCCGTGTGCAGAGGTAGTCGATCTGTTAGCTCGTTGGGGGCGTCATAATATACATACTGTGAGATTCGATTGTTCACTGCTTTATGCTCAATGTCAATACCATCACCGTTATTGTTGCTGTTGTTTTCACCACTAAGTATTGGTTTTATAATGAGTTAACACTTCTTGTTGTTCTGGCTTTCTATGATTGTATGTACATCAATCAAATACAGCACTGTATGGTACATTTCCCTACCACTAGCTGAATAATTTAGGCGGTTTTTTGTAGCTCTTAGGAAAATAAGGTTCATTAAGCCAGGCGTTCTCTCAAACTGCCTATCACCCATCTGTATTGTACCATCAGTTACATTTATAGGTTGCATGTCCATTACGTACGGTCATCCACCGCTTATTCTGAATGTTCTATCCATCTGGCCAGCGACGTGACGGATAATGAATTCACCAATGACAATACCATCGTTATTATGTGGTTTTATTTTTTCTGAGTGCTGCCTGAGAGATACAGTAACCGGCTTGAAGGTCTCTCTTAGTGTTTGCTGTCGATCCATATACCCTAACCTCAGCAACCGCAATTTCTCTCAAACAGCATTCTGCAGCATGATTCTTTACATATCCACCCTTCTTCCTCTTAATACGTGGCTGCTCCCCCTTCTCAAATAACAAGGGCCTCTACATCTGTTTCCCCTCAATAGCCTCAACCTTTTCAGTTACGTCAGTTGCTTTCTTATCGATTTCGTTAACTGGCTCAACGGGTTGATCATTCTCAGAAAAGTCTGGTCATATGTCTCTAGCTCCCTGTGCATACCTCGAATTTTGTGCACGATAGTCTGAATTTTCACTTACACACATACTCAGGTAGAGAGCCACACATGCGTGAAAATTTGTCCATGGTTCAGCACATACTGATGTATTCACCTCTCTTATCGGGCTATACACATACAGAAATTCTTAGAAGTTATGCCTATACCTACCATCATTCAGTTTCCGTGTTTTATCAATAACGAGAAACCCATAGCGTGAATGAAACCAGCAATCAGCATGTATCTTTACAAAATCATTGAACAACATGTCAGTTCCAAAATATGATTGGTAAATGTGCTTTAAATTCAGACTGTCTTGTCTGAAGGCTATAATGGTGTTTTCATTATGCCTAACCAACTGTTTTGGGATTCTGGAACATGTTTGACTTAGATAAAATACATCAGCACCATTATGACGACCCAATCAGAAATGTTTTCGAATTTGGTCTTGGTTTTTCCATAGCAGCGCCATCAAATATGAACACATTGTTTAGCTTTACTTGTTTTTTTTTTTTTTTTTTTGGACAGGGGGGGGGGATATCACTGCTTTCACTGAATGTCATCTATGCAATGCCTTTTGCAGCACACAGTATCTCCTGTAATAACTGATACTTTTGTTGAAACAGTGTTTCTGAAAATACACAGACATGTTCAATTGGACTCCATCTAGGGGTGTTAGCAGCGTCATGAGAACGTTAGTCCTGCCACAATTGAGTGGACCTACAATAATTGCTCGTATATTACAAGGAAGGAGTATTCCATTCTCCGTCTCCTTCTACATCTTCACAGGACCAGTCACTCACAACACAGTCCTTGTGAAGAGGATGCCATGATACCAACTATGTCAGGTACTGACAAGTAGTAGGCACATGTAGGAAGACACATACATACTTGTAAGGATGGTAATAATACGTGTAGCCACTATAGCACACACACACACACACACACATATATATATATATATATATATATATATAGGGTGAGTCACCTAACATTACCGCTGAATATATTTCGTAAACCACATCAAATACTGACGAATCGATTCCACAGACCGAACGTGAGGAGAGGGGCTATTGTAATTGGTTAATACAAACCATAAAAAAATGCACGGAAGTATGTTTTTTAACAAAAACCTACGTTTTTTTAATGGAACCCCGTTAGTTTTGTTAGCACATCTGAACATATAAACAAATACGTAATCAGTGCCGTTTGTTGCATTGTAAAATATGTGTGTGTGTGTGTGTGTGTCTGTGTGTGTGAAAAGTAACTTCATCATTCAGTTTGACAATGACTGGTGAGGAGGTGTTTCAGGCAATTGTCTGTTGCTGCATGATTATAGGTGCAACATTGAAAATAATGATATTAAAAATGTAATAACTGGAGTATAATGAGAGAGGTATGAAATAAAATACAAACACGGTTTGAGGCTATATATACCCATTCTTAATTTCAAAATCATGCATTGGATGCAGTATTTAAAAAGAAATCATCAGAATCTTTCTTTGTCTTCCTTGCACCTGTTCCGTATTTCCTAAATAAAGCTTTTTGATATGTAATAAATTCCTCACACCAAAGGGCACCTCACAGTACTCTGGCTTTTCCATGTATCCTTAACCTGCCTCTCTTTTGGCTCTGCATTAATGCAGAAATTAAGGTACTGTTCCAAATCATCAGCATGTACGCTATGCAAACATAGAAAGTTTACAACATAATTGCATGCGGATTCTATGCTTGGCAACCATTGACTCAGTCTGTCCAGTGCAAGGCAAAGTGCACTATCTACAGTGTATCAGCTCATAACTGTGGCATGACGCACATCACTTGATTTCACACATAGTGCAGAGTCATAACACATTGTTGTAGTAAATATGGCATATCAGTAAGGCAAATGTCATGTTGATTATGAGTTGGATAATACTGTGTGGTCATCTGCTGATCGATGTGGTGCTCCACAAGACATACTTCATCCTAGTCGAAATTAGAAATAGGTATTCTAACATCCTCGACGCATTTTCCACATCTATCCTCATGTGCAAGCCCCAGCCATGATTTGCTTCAATACCCCCATTTACACATTTAGTTCCACCAGGAGTTGAATTGTATGCAGAACTTAAAAGCATGATCACACTTGGTACCTTCTTATCCACAAGAACTGCACTCTCCCACTGGGCTACCACAAAGACGTTCTAGTGGGCAAGTCATATGTTGGCGACCAGTACTGTCCTCCATCTTGTTGTTTAGGACCACCAGCAGCACTCGAGGCATTGGTAACAGACAGTGCATCCTCATCATACAAATCGATGAGTGGTGTAGGCAATAACAGCTCCTTGTTCTGCTCCAGCAAGTGTGGCATTTGCACTACAGAATCCCACATGATCGCTCAGGTTCGCACATGTTGGCGGTTGCTGCTGCTGCAGGTGCAGAGGTAGGTGCAGGTCTCAACAAGATGGTGGCTAAGGTTGCTGTGAGCCCAGATGCGGCAGCGATCGACATGTTGGTGGTGACCCTTGCAGGTATTGGCAGGTCAAAGGATACAGCTGAACAAGGAGGAGGAAGCATCACATTCAGATCAAGACACAAAACAATCAATAATAATGCTAATTACAGACAAAGATGTAATATGTGGTACATATTTTTCCATTTCTTCCTCTCTGCAGAGCTGTGCCAGACCTAGACTGCTACTGATGATGATGCTTCATGGTTCTTCTTCTGCAGCTGGTGCTGTTCCAGCAGAACTGAGCTCTTCTTAAATCTAGTCCTATGACATCGCCAGATGCTGGGATCTTATTGACCAAAGCCTGTCATATGACTGGATTCAGTGTTCCTATTTGTTCATGCCCTTTCTTTTTTGGGCTATCATCTTGGTTTACACCACGTGACAGGAGGGGAGATGGGAGTGGGGGAGGGCCAGCAGTATCCTCAGGTGGTGGCATTGCGGACTAAACCCATTGGTCTCTGACCTCAAGATGAACACGCACAAAATTTTATATTCATGGCAACTTGAGTTTCTCACCAAAATTCGAATTTCCCATTTTCAGGGGGTGAGTGGTAAGGGACATGTGCCAGATGAGATAAATCCATGATGTCACCAGGAAGAGGGATAATTAATTAATCTATTATTTAATTTGCATAATTTATTTGATATCAGTTTTATATCAAACTGGTACCATAACTCTCTTTGTGCCATTACTCCAGTGGGAACACCTTGATCAGCGCCGGCCGCGGTGGTCTAGCGGTTCTAGGCGCTCAGTCCGGAACCGCGTGACTGCTATGGTAGCAGGTTCGAATCCTGCCTCGGGCATAGATGTGTGTGATGTCCTTAGGTTAGTTAGGTTTAAGCAATTCTAAGTTCTAGGGGACTGATGACCACAGATGTTAAGTCCCATAGTGCTCAGAGCCATTTGAACCATTTGAACCTTGATCAGCCTGTTCGCGCCCTGGATCCACAGCCAAGAAACCTAGCACATCCAGCCACATCACTGGAGTCGTCATGGCTCCACATTCACGTTGACCCTTCCAGAAACTCACTGACTCTCTTTCCACACATCTTACAGTGGTCCACATTGCAAGAGTTGGTTATTCAGGCTTTTGAAAGGTAGTCACATTGATGTTATTGGACAGCGTATCTTGTGGTTGTTGATTCGTCCTGGCTGCATGTCCATTTCTTCATTTGACGTTTGAGATGATATTTCAGGTTGCAAAACAAACAAAAACTTGGCGAAATGTTTGCTTATCATCATTCAGCGCAAAATAAGTATGGTTCTCACTAGTGTTGCGACAATACTGCTTATCAGAATCTTCTATGTACAGTGTCATCTGAAACTATCGCCCCCAACTATTGTGACTCACTGAAAAACTCTGCCAGGACGGCCCTCAACTGTCCACTTTCACGTGAGGCAGCTTCTTCCATTATGGTTGTCATGGCATGTCAACCAAGACCTAAGTCAAAATTACAAAAGTTGTATGAATCTAATTATCATTTGTACTGTTTCAAACGACATTGAAGGCATATTTTTAATATTATTCAGTGGACCAAAACAGAACCTCCCAAAGATAATCGTTTCTGTTTGTATTTAATAGTATATTGATTAGGCTAGACTGAGAAAGGAGATGGAAGAGCTAAAAACATATGGAAACGAAAATCACTATAAGAAGATAAGAAAAACTGAACGGAATATGGTTGGCTTATACGCATCAAAGGATTGTAATTCATTCATAGGTTACGAATCTTGACTCGCATTTTGCCAGGACAAAATATTTCGTAAGTTACTGTGGCATTTATATCTACGTTTTAAGTAACTAATATTAACTGCGTCGCCTTTCAGTTGAAATAAACTTCCTGTACTGAGGTATTTTGACTTCGTACATCAAATGTGAGTTCTCACTTCTTTCAGAATCTTCTTAAAGAGATTGTCGAAAAGTAAGTTGAACAGTGTTCTCACCTGAGGATTTGCAGAACTGGTCCGGAGTTATGCTGCACATAACTTATTGTTCTGACTACCAATAAATCTTAGTAATGTCAGAGAGAGACCTCTGAATTGCGAGAAGAAGCCTTATAAAGTACATGTAAGCAAATGTACTGTTTTGAAAAGAGAGAGTTAATTTCAAACAATTTTATCCTATTCTTCTTTCTATCCAGTTTAGGCCTGCTGGCCTGTTACGGTTTCTATCCACGTCCCTGCTGTACTTCCATCCTCTCTGGGGGCGGGGGTGGGGGTGGGGGTGGGGGTTCTGGCCAGTCATCTGTAGTGCACGGTCTTTCCAAGACGTTCTGTACTGTGTTGAGAGTTGGTTTTGCTTTGAGATCCTTGAGGATGTCATCAGACCTTTCGCTCTCCCATAGCCAGCTATGCTCACCAACCGCCTCTCGGTGCTCATTAGTCTGGGTTCGTCAACTCTGCAGATTGTCCAAGCTTCGCTGCCACACAAGAGGGTTAGTTTGGCCGGCGTATTGTATAGTTTGAGTCTCGTGTGCTGATGAACAAGAAATCGTCTGAAGACATTATTTATTAGTCCTGCAACATCTGTGAAGCTTATGAAACAATTTTTATTACGCGCAAATTTAGTTTCCGACGAAGAAAGGGCTTCTTCTGAAACTATCGATCGAGTGTAATTCGAGTGCTGTCCACTGATTTTTTATTTATGAAAAGAGCGGATAACTCAACAAAATTATATCACAATGTCTATTTGCTTTTACAGTCCGCGTTTAACACTGCCCACCCCCATCATGAACACATTATTGCTTGGGTACATATGATCTGGCAGCAACCAAATGCAATCGTATCAACCGCTTCACTCGTCCTATGCTCGACTGACATGCCAATGGTCACATCTCAGTCACTCAAAACTGAAATATTCTGTTCCTGCAGTGCTGTCTCGTCCAACACAGTAGCTATCTTTAATTCAACTGCCCATGTGTATACTTCTGTTCCGTTCTTAGACAACAGTTATTTTGATTTAGACACCTTGTACCATCTGCTGGCTACTGATAGCCGTGTCATTCCACTCCATCAGGGTCATTGGACAGCGTCATGGAATGGCATGTACAGGGTGGCCAAAATAAAACTGCCCCATAGAATATTTTATGTACCTTAAGATATCAGTTGGGTTGCCTGTCGTAAGGTGTATGAAGCACTTTCTGGACCAGTTTTATTTTGCATACCCTATAGTTAACAAAGCCAACGACTTTCCAGCGGTGGTAACACTGGTTCCCATCAGATCACCATCTACATCTACATGGATACTATGCAAATCACACTGAGTGCCTGACAGAGGTTTCATCGAACCAGCTTCACAGTAATTCTTTATTATTCCAATCTCGAACAGCACGCGGAAAAGAACGATCACTTGTGTCATTCAGCGTATGCTCTCATTTCCCTTATTTTATTATGCTGATTCTTTCCCCGTGTGTAGGTTGGCGTCAAAAAAACGTTTTCGTATTCGGAGGACAAAATTGGTGATTGAAATTTCATGAGGACATTCCACTGCAACGAGAAATGCCGTTGTTTTAATGATGTCCACCCCAAATCCTGTATCATGCTCGTGACTCTCTCTCCACTATTGCAAAACTTGCTGCTCTTTTTTGAACTTTCTAGATGTACTCCGTTAATCCTATCTGGTAAGCAGTCCAGACGGCGCAGCACTACTCCAAAAGAGGACGTACAAGCGTAGTGCAGACAGTCTCTTTAGTAGATCTCTCGCATTTTGAAAGTGTTCTGCCAATAAGACGCAGCTTCGGTTTGCCTTCCCCACAAAATTTTGTATGTGTTTTTTTCCGTTTTAAGTTGTTCGTAATTGTAATTGCTAGGTATTTAGCTGAATTTATGACCTTTACATTTGACTGATTTATCGTGTAACCGAAGTTCGACGGATTCCTTTCAGCACTGATGCGGATGATCTTACACTGTTCATTATTTAAAGTCAATTGCCAATTTTTGCAACATACGGATATCTTTTCTAAACCGTTTTGCATTTTTTTTTTATCTTCTAATGACTTTACTAGACGATAAACACAACATCATCTGCTAACAATCTAAGACTGCTGCTCAAATTGTCCTTTAAAACGTTTATATAGATAAGGAACATCAGAGGGCTTCTGACACTACCTTGTGGAACGCCAGAAACCACTTCTGTTTTACTTGATGACTCCATCAATTGCTGCTAACAGCGAGCTCTGACAGTAAATGACGAATCCAGCCACATAACTGACACGATATTTCATAAGCACGCAATTTCACAACAAGCAGCTTGTATGGTACAGTGCAGGGCGCGATTTGTGCTTTTACCAGTTGGGGGGGGGGGGGGGGGGGGATGTCTTAGGGGGTTAGTAGAATTATATATGTTACTAGCTTTGACCGTGGCATTACGCATGGTTAAACAGCTATTTATAAATAGATGTTAATGCCGAAACTCACTGTTGACGCGTATGCACTATCAGAAAAGCCATCCCTTGTCATATCTTTAAAAGTACATTATAGGTAAAGCTTATTTACAAAATCATCTACATACGGGTACAGATATACGAGGGGAATCCAAAAAGTAGAGGCACATTTGTGAAAAGTTGTACTTATTCTGATGATAGAAAACTGAAACATATTAATAGTATTAATAGTATTATTAAAAACTTTCAGTGTTCAGCTCCACAAATTTAAATTATATGTAAAGTTTTACTCCAATGCGTGGGAAATATCCCAGGTTGGGTTGCATAAACTAAAACCAGAGGAGGGGATGGTCTGATGCAGAGGGGGGAAATACCCCCCCCCCCCCCTGCACATCGCAAACTGGTACAGTATCAAAAGCATTCTGGCAATCTAGGAACACGGAATCAATTTGAAATCCCTTGTCAGTACCACTCAACACTTCATATGAGTAAAGGGGTAATTGTGTTTTACAAAAACGATGTTTTCTAAACCTGTGTTGACTATGTGTCAATAGACCATTCTCTTCGAGGTAATTCATAATGTTCAAACACAATATATGTTCCAAAACCCTGCTGTATATTGATGTTAATGATATGAGCCCGTAATTTAGGGAATTACTCCTAATACCTTTCTTGGATTTTGGTTTGACCTATAGAACTTTCCAGTCTTTGGGTACAGATGTTGTGTATGATTGTTAAGTATGGAGCTATTGCATCAGCATACTCTGAAAGGAACATGATTGATACATAAACTGGACTGGAAGACTTGCTTTTATGTGATTTAAGTTGCTTCACTACTCCAAGGATATTTACTTGTAAGTCACTCATGTTGGCTGCTTTTCTTGATTCGAATTCTAGAATATTTTTTACTTCTTTTTCTTTGGTGTAGGAGTTAAGCGCTGTTGGGTTTGGCTAGCACTTGGATGGATGACCATCCTTGTCTGCCGACTGTTGTTGGCAAGGAGGGTGCAGTCAGCTGCTCTGAGGCCAAGTGAGGATATACTTGATTGAGAAGTAGCAGCTCTGGTCACGAAAATCGACAACAGTCAGGAGAATGGTGTGCTCAACCCATGTCAGTCCACATCTACATCGATTGACGCCTATTGGCAGAGAAAAACACAGCAGTCGGTCGGAATTGTTGGACCTTACAAAGTGTTTTCAGATAGAGAGTTTTATAGGTATCAAAGCACTCTTGGTGTCATTAATGTCAGGATACCCAAAACAGGGCCGCTACCTACGTTCAAAATGCATCCTCAGTTCTCCCCAAATGGCTGTGCGCCCTATTCTAGTCATCCCACCAAGGAAAATCGCTTTGCAGTATCTCAACATCCTTGACAAGGTAGCCTGAGAAGTTGAGTGGTCAGCTACAAAGCTGTACTGAAACTCATACAATCCATCTATAAGCCAATACCATGCTAATACCATAGTTGGTAGTTTACTGTTTGGTGACAATGGTGGTGAAACCTGTCTGAAGACTGACTACCGTTACAGTGGTGGAGTTAGTTCACTTGAAAACCAGATGGATAATATGCTGTAACAATTTAGTTTGTGTTCTAACACGATCAGTAATAAAAGGTGAAATACATCCTCGAAAAAGACTAATTTAAAGAAAGAGTATAGAATTCCTTATTTAAGTGAAAATGACTGGGAATATCCTTTTTTCTGATGAAATCAAAGAGATAATTGAAATGTAATTTAATAGAACATTTGCCACTGGATCGACATGAAGAAAGGTTTGTTACTTTTTATCTGTGTCCTTGAATATGGGAATCGATACTCTTCTATTTATTAGCCGCATATGAAAGTGATTTGTTTCTGCTTTATCTCAACTGTACGCCTTATTTGTCGAAAGTAAGTAGTAAAGTATTTCTTTCATTTCTAGGTCAATTTTATTACTAGCGATTCTTCAGTTGAAAAGTTTCTACCGAACAAAGTGGGCTTTTATTCTGAACAAAAGAATTTCAAGCGTTATAGACACTGTAACCTTCTTCCTGCAAATTATCTCTATAAGACAAATTCCAAAGACTAACCTGACTGTGTCATCCAAACTGGCAGTAGCACTTATGCTGTTTATAATGGCAATCTTATCAGACATCTTCATCCATCACGGATATTGAAATCTATGGTCACAAAATCAGTTTATTCGTATTTGCACTTTTAAAATTCACAACATCCTGTTGATCTCACACAGGCCTAAAATAAAACTGACCCAGATATAGCGCACTAAACGTACAATTTAACACTGTATAATGTCTGTTCAATGCAGATTTTTTGATGGAATAAGTTCACATACAGGGACAGAATGAACCAGGCCTCATCTGGAAAAGTGAGAAACCATGTTCCTAATGTTGCAGTACTACTTTATTCTGAAGTGATCAAAGAACTAAAGACATATATATTGGTCTGGAAAATTATGCACAAAATAAAATTTATGACTCAAGTTGTAGCTTATTTTTCACATTATTCTAGCACTACGATCCTTTAATTGACAACTGCATATCACTCTGGCATTGTGATATGCCGAACTTACATGCATCGTTTTTCTTGTTTCAACTATTTTTTGGACTCCGTACCAAGATAAGTGAAACAGAACCTGTTTAAGATCACTTTGTTGTCCGTGTGTCTGTCTCTGTCATTTTCTCTGTCCGACTATTAAAAACCGATTTTCTCAGGAATGGATAGACGTATCAAGTTGAAAGTTATGTCATATACTGAGGTTTATAGTCCCTGGTGAAGTAAAACAAGTTTGTAAGTCAATGCAATCGAAAGATATGGCCATTTCTGTCACATTTTTGAGATTCACAAACTTACACATTAAGATCTATAGGGTACTTCCCATCTGTATTAATGAGTAACTTCCGTATTGATTGCACTTTACTTCTGAATGGTAAAACAAAACCAAAACTGGTGATGTCAAATTAAAAAATGAACAATTTAATAGTATTATTAAATTTTTAACTGATTATCAAAAAGGGACAAGAGATAAGAAAGCTGACAGAAATTTACTCATTGCATTATGTATTCCTCTTGCAAAAAAATTATTAAATATTTAATGAATAAGAAAGTTGGTTTGACAAAACACAAAGGCAGATTCTTACCAATTTTACTTAAAGCATTTTCTGCTATAAGATCATTAGGTGGTGATGCAGCAGCAATCGCAAAATCAGTTCATGACAGACAAATATGATAGAGCAATAGAAGAAAAAACACACAATCTAGTAATGGAAAATAAAGCGCCGTCTAAAGCAGGTTCCAGTCTGCTACAAGCAAAGGACCCCAAAAAAAGTGAAAAAATGAAAGAAATAATCAAAAAATATAATAATCCTTTATCTAATTTTGATATAGAAGAATTAGTTAAGCAATTAGAAATTTAAAAAATTCGTCATGTAATTATCATTGACAGATTAACTACTACTTCAAAAGTTACTGAATATGGGATAATTAATTTAGATATATTTGATCATGGTGGTACTTATTGGATTTGTTTTTTATAAACCAGAAAACATAAAATTCGTTTTTGATTCATTCACTGGAAATATTCCTGAACAGCTCATTAACTATCTGGGAACAATTAACTTATAACATTGAAAAACAAAGAATTTTAACAAATTTACTTGCCATAAATTGTGTTTATCTTAAAATAATTACTGGATAATCATACATTTAGGGATACTTTACATATAATAAATGGACAAAGTAAAAAGATTTCGGTCATTACATACAAGAATTAATGAAGGAATATCTAATCTTAGTAAGATAATAATGATATTAGACAAAAAAATCAAAAATATTCAGTCAACAGGACCAAAAATTTTTTAAAAATCGTCTCAAAATTTGTAGAATTTCAATCAGCAATTAAAAATACGACATATGGTATTCAATCATCTGTAGATCATAAAATAAAGGAAAAGATAAAACCATCATTAAAGTCATTAGAAACAAAATTTAAAGATATTCAAAGTTTTCAATAATCAGTCGACCTAAAAATCGAAGATTCCATTCTACAGTTTCGAAAACAATTTAGCACGATTCTTAACTAAAGTAAAAGTTACATTAGTTTTTTGGTAGAAGAATAATCAATTTAGAAGATCATATCAATAAATTAATGTTGTTAATAACCGATTTTTAGAAAAACAATTGACTGGTCTAGTACAATTGTATTTTAATACAGTTGAATAATGATTTAAATTAAATGGATTTTAATGAAAAAATTAACCATGTTCACAGTGATAACTACAACATTGTAACTAATTACTTTACAAAAATGAAATTCGTAAAGCTTTTCCAGATTACTTTTCAAAGGTAGATTTAACACCATGCATCAAATAAGTAATCTTCAAAATAAAAACTCTGATAAATAACTAATCAAATATTCTTGGTAAAAGGGGCTGAAGAAAAAATCCATAGTTCTGATAAGTATGATTTTATTCTTCATAAAATTTTTGTTTTTGATGAAAATATAAATAAAAATATATCTTTTAATCATTTTGTTATTTTTAAACAGTTTTCTAACTGTAAGACTGAAAGATGCTGTTGAAAGTATACTAGTAGCTTTAAAAGTAACTTGATTTGGTGAATTGATTTGAGGAACAAATGAAAATGATAGGTTAGAAAAATAGTTATTTAATTTGTTTATCTATATTAATGAACAATCGTTCGATCTTTTACGATTATCACATCTACTGTCTCAAGTGTAAAAAATTTACTGAAACAGATAATCTCCATAGGAGTTGAAGGTCTTGAAGGTCTTTGTTCGATTTGTAACACTAAGAAGAGTAAATCCGTTTAAAAATTCGCAGGTAATGGTCTAAATTTTCATGAACAGAGTCTTAATGAAATAAATAAAACGGTAAGAAGATATTTTATAAGGAAAATGTTTTTTCTTTCGGAATTGGTGATTTATGGTAGGCTCATTTAGTCAAAAACGATTCTGGTAATTTGGAAGAAATATCAAAAATAATTAAAGGATATAGATATTTATTAACTATTATTGATGTTCCTTCAAAATTAGTTTGGGCTGTTTCAAGTAAACATAAAACAGCTAAGAACATAGTCGATTCTTTCGAAAAATATTCAAAATACATATTCCGAGAGATTTGGTGGAGAATTTTACAATAGAGAGTTTTAAAAATTGATAAACAATGCAGCATTAACCACTATTCAACTTTGCAGAATTAAAAGCATCAATTACTGAAAGATTTAATAAGACTCTGAAATAAAAGATGTAGAAAAAATTTGGCTTAAAAGAAAAGTATAAATGAATTGTTTTAGTTAAAAATCTAGTTGATGAATATAATAACAAAAACATTCAACAATAAAAATGGAACCAGAAGAAGTAAAGACAGAAAATGGTAAAACATTATTGAAAACCGATTATGTACTGAATTTACCAGATACTTACGCTAAGCATAAAATAAGTGATACAGTAAGAATAAGTAAATAAAAAGGAATCTTCACAAAAGGATAAACTGCAAACTGGTCAATGCAAATATTTGAAATTTGAGACGCATTCATTTTAAACCAGTCACTTACAGTTTAAAATATTTTAGTGGATAAGAAGTAAAAGGAAATTTTTATGAACAAGAACTACCATAAACGAATTATCCAGGTGTTTGAAAATGTTTTTAGAAAGAAAAATAATAAAGTATATGTTATATAGTTGTTATCTGATAATTCACACAATAGCTGGATCGATACATAAAAAATTGTCTTATAAATTTTTTGTATAAATGCAACTTTTTGTTGAAAATTTGTACATGTTTGGTACTGAAAATAATATTTATTGTGCGTATTGTTTTATTAAAAGAAATAGAGTATATTTTGATATCAAAATAAAACTAGAGTTCAAACGGCAAGCACAACAACCACAGAATACCAACAAGAATGCAAGAAATACGAGGACCTAATAAGAATGAAGAAAGAGCAATGCCTGGAAGAAGAACAAAAGAAAATGCTAGAGGAGTCAGGAAAAGACCCATACCTAGGACTGAGACCGAAAGAGCAAGAAATACAGCCCGATATCCCCATGGAAACATGGAAAGACCACATAAGAAAAGTAATCTGTTCAAAAGAAACAAGACCACGATCAAAATATCTAGGATCCCACAGGTTGATGAGATCCTCACAACAGATGAAATTGTGAAAGCGATACAGAAAATGAGGAACAACAGAGCAAGAGGAACAGATGGAATAAGAAACGAACACTTAAAACAGACAGCACAAGAGTACCTGCCAACATGGGCCTCCCTTCCAAATAAATGTATGGAACTTGAAAACATTCTGGGCGAATGGAGAAACTCAACAATGAAACTACTATATGAGGGGAAAGGTGATACAGAGAACCCAAACGTGTACAGAGGAATAGCATTGGAATCCATGCCACTGAAACTCCTAATGGGGATCCTCGCCAAAAGGCTGGCAGAGAAGCTCTAACCTCTTCTACCAGAGTAGCAATTCGGTTTTAGGAAGGGATGGTTCACGACACTGACAGTAAAAAACCTACTGAAACAAATAAAACACAAAATAGGAAACCCAAACTAAAATTCTATGTGGATTTTGTTGACTACTGAAAAGCCGTCGACCTGATCAACAGAAAGGTTTTAATAGACAAACTGGAGGAACTAACTGGAAGAGCGAGTACGACGACCCTGAAATCGAATATAATGGCAGAAAATCACATACAAATAGATTTTGGAGTAGACATATCCGACTGGCTGCTACAGATGAACGGCGTCCTACAAGGCGATCCACTCAGCCCTATCCTGATTAACGTCCTCACACACGATCTCAGCAAAGGAATGGCAGGAACAAGCATGTACATATACGCTGATGATATGGTCATCACAGTGGCAGATATTGACAAACTACAAGTAACGCTAAACACGCTAAACGAATGGGCAGAGCGAAAGGACATCAAGATAAATGCAGAGAAGATAGAGTTGGTAGTGTTCAGGAAAGAAGGAAGACTCACAGCAGCATAGAATGTCAAATACAATGGAAAACCACTTAACTGAGTTAACTATTTAAAATATCTAGGCATCACAGTCCAAACAATGGGAAAAAGTTTCAGACTACATATAGGATCTAGAGCAGTGGCAGCCACTAGAGTTATGAATGAAATCAGCAACATCACACAACTATTGATCAGCACAGACAGCTATGGACCTGTTTAGGCTGAAGATACTACCTGTCCTGACATATGACCTGGAATCGGTAGAAGAATACCTCACATACAAACAGCTGGAAGAACTGGAGCGAGTTAAGTTTAGATACCTGAAAAGAATTGCAGGAATCCTGCAGAACTCAAGATCGAGGCTAGTATATGAACCAGGAAGACATTCCTGATAGAGGGTCTAAGATGCGAGCTCATACTCTCAGTTAGGGCTGACTTCAAACAGCTTCTGCAAGATCTGAATGAGAAGAAAAACAACATACTGGAGGACTTCTATGCAATGCCCACTATGCAAGACAGGATCTGGATGGAAGCTAACCATGAAATGTGAAACATGACGATGAGATAGGCAACCTATTTTTCCCACAAGGACTGTTGCAATAAATTATTTCACAAACCAGATGATGAGGGTGTGTCTGCGTTGTGCTAGGAATTCTGTGACTGAGACCATATTATCAAATGCAAGAATACACAGTAATCCATTGTAGCTTATAGCAAAGACATGTAATGTGAATGTAATGTAAGGTGAATATAATCCTTTCCAATAAATAAACCATGGATTATTATTTTCATCAATAATTATATTGACATAAGTTTCTTATGTTTATGATCTAAAAATGCATCCATAAATATATAATAAAATTTATTAAGTTACTTAAAAATTTTACATCAATTTTTTCTTTATAAATGGAAAGTACAAGTAAAGTGATTTGTCCATTGTGTAAAGATGAAAAAAAATTAATTAAGATATAAAAGTAACAGAACAGAATACGCCTTCAAAAACGGGTTGAATTGTTTTTATAAAAAGTAACAAAATGAATATAGGGAAAATAAATTATAATAAAAAACAACTAATCAGTAACAGGAATAAAAAAAGTTCTTGTGGAGTTTGTAAAAAATAAGTTAAAAATTTTATAAATATACTCAAAATCGTGACTATAATCAACCAAAAGAAGAAAGAAAATTTTTTGGTTATCAAAATTGTAAAGATAAGTATCACCAAAAGTACAAATATTTTTGTGGCAAATTTGTTTGTTAAATATATTTGAAAACACACAAAAATTACAATGTCATGAAAAAGTATTTAAAAGTTATTAGTAAAATTAATTATTTGGATGGTAATTCATTAATTCAACAATGGCCATATGGTAAAGTATTTATTCCACCTTGTAATAAACTCCATCTCTCATTGTTGGTACTGAAAACAATTTTATTTAATTCTATCTATATAATTCATGTTTGAAAGAGATAATTAAATTCATTTTTCTGTGTTATTTTATTTTGTCATTTAAACCACTTTGATAACTGTTAAAGGTAATTTCATGTTTTACAACAGATTTTTTTAACACCTGTAGGTTCTTTTATATTCTTGATATTCTTCCATATAAGTATATATTTTCAACCGTAATCTAATGTGTTCCGACATAATTTTGCAACAGCTTTTGTGTTTAATTTTTCCTAAAACTCTCTTGTTTAAATGTTGAATTTCATAAACATTATCTTTTGAATAATCGATTCTACCAAATTTGTTTATCATAGGTCTCATGTCGTTGAAAAACTTTCAGTCTTTAAGAGCAAAAATAAACAAATCTGTTTTCAATTGAGATAAATCAATATTTTCGCCATATTATCGTTTTATTACATTGTAATGAAAATTGTACATTTTCATTTTGGAAATAACTAAAATACTCATTCCAATGTAAACTGATTTATTGAATTTTAGCATAGGTTTTTTCATATGAAATGATACTAGATTTTTTGAAAATATGGTAGTGTGTTCATGTTTTGGCTTTGAAATAAAATATGTGCATCATTTTCAATGTCTTATTATTTTAATATTCAGTCTGTTTTAAATATTTTCCATCAGTTTTACCAATAACAGAGTTATTCATTAGTTTAAAAAAAATCTTTTTCAAAATCGTTAGCAGCATTTTTTCTTACTATTAAAATCGGTGCCTTTTTTTCAACCAATGTGATTGTTGGAATGACAAGATTTTATGGTTTTTTCGTTAATTTTATCCCAAGTTTGAACCACTGTCTAAAATTTTTGTAATGTAAAACATTTTTTTCTTTGTTATTTACTGTTGTTAATAGTTTACTTCCTTCTTTGGATGCAAGTGGTGAATCCTAGCGCAAATCGTGTAATTCAATTGCATATTCGAAGTGACTACAAAAATATAACCATATTTATTATCGTCTGTTGTTTCAAGTAATGTTGCAGTTTTCCAATTTTCTGGATCTTGTTGTTGTTGTTGTGGTCTTCAGTCCTGAGACTGGTTTGATGCAGCTCTCCATGCTACTCTATCCTGTGCAAGCTTTTCCATCTCCCAGTACCTACTGCAACCTACATCCTTCTGAATCTGTTTAGTGTATTCATCTCTTGGTCTCCCTCTACGATTTTTACCCTCCACGCTGCCCTCCAATACTAAATTGGTGATCCCTTGATGCCTCAGAACATGTCCGACCAACCGATCCCTTCGTCTGGTCAAGTTGTGCCACAAACTTCTCTTCTCCCCAATCCTATTCAATACTTCCTCATTAGTTATGTGATCTACCCATCTAATCTTCAGCATTCTTCTGTAGCACCACATTTCGAAAGCTTCTATTCTCTTCTTGTCCAAACTATTTATCGTCCATGTTTCACTTCCATACATGGCTACACTCCATACAAATACTTTCAGAAATGACTTCCTGACACTTAAATCTATACTCGGTGTTAACAAATTTCTCTTTTTCAGAAACGCTTTACTTGCCATTGCCAGTCTACATTTTATATCCTCTCTACTTCGACCATCATCAGTTATTTAGCTCCCCAAATAGCAAAACTCCTTTATTACTTTAAGTGTCTCATTTCCTAATCTAATTCCCTCAGCATCACCTGACTTAATTAGACTACATTCCATTATCCTTGTTTTGCTTTTGTTGATGTTCATCTTATATCCTCCTTTCAAGACACTGTCCATTCCATTCAACTGCTCTTCCAAGTCCTTTGCTGTCTCTGACAGAATTACAATGTCATCGGCCAACCTCAAAGTTTTTATTTCTTCTCCATGAATTTTAATACCTACTCCGAATTTTTCTTTTGTTTCCTTTACTGCTTGCTCAATATACAGATTGAACAACATCGGGGAGAGGCTACAACCCTGTCTCACTCCCTTCCCAACCACTGCTTCCCTTTCATGTCCCTCGACTCTTATAACTGCCATCTGGTTTCTGCACAAATTGTAAATAGCCTTTCGCTCCCTGTATTTTACCCCTGCCAACTTCAGAATTTGAAAGAGAGTATTCCAGTCAACATTGTCAAAAGCTTTCTGTAAGTCTACAAATGCTAGAAACGTAGGTTTGCCTTTCCTTAATCTTTCTTCTAAGATAAGTCGTAAGGTCAGTATTGCCTCACGTGTTCCAGTGTTTCTACGGAATCCAAACTGATCTTCCCCGAGGTTGGCTTCTACTAGTTTTTCCATTCGTCTGTAAAGAATTCGTGTTAGTATTTTGCAGCTGTGACTTATTAAACTGATAGTTCGGTAATTTTCACATCTGTCAACACCTGCTTTCTTTGGGATTGGAATTATTATATTCTTCTTGAAGTCTGAGGGTATTTCGCCTGTTTCATACATCTTGCTCACCAGATGGTAGAGTTTTGTCAGGACTGGCTCTCCCAAGGCCGTCAGTAGTTCCAATGGAATATTGTCTACTCCGGGGGCCTTGTTTCGACTCAGGTCTTTCAGTGCTCTGTCAAACTCTTCACGCAGTATCATATCTCCCATTTCATCTTCATCTACATCCTCTTCCATTTCCATAATATTGTCCTCAAGTACATCGCCCTTGTATAGACCCTCTATATACTCTTTCCACCTTTCTGCTTTCCCTTCTTTGCTTAGAACTGGGTTTCCATCTGAGCTCTTGATATTCATACAAGTCGTTCTCTTATCTCCAAAGGTCTCTTTAATTTTCCTGTAGGCAGTATCTATCTTACCCCTAGTGAGATAGGCCTCTACATCCTTACATTTGTCCTCTAGCCATCCCTGCTTAGCCATTTTGCACTTCCTGTTGATCTCATTTTTGAGACGTTTGTATTCCTTTTTGCCTGCTTCATTTACTGCATTTTTATATTTTCTCCTTTCATCAATTAAATTCAATATTTCTTCTGTTACCCAAGGATTTCTACTAGCCCTCGTCTTTTTACCTACTTGATCGTCTGCTGCCTTCACTACTTCATCCCTCAAAGCTACCCATTCTTCTTCTACTGTATTTCTTTCCCCCATTCCTGTCAATTGTTCCCTTATGCTCTCCCTGAAACTCTGTACAACCTCAGGTTCTTTCAGTTTATCCAGGTTCCATCTCCTTAAATTCCCACCTTTTTGCAGTTTCTTCAATTTTAATCTACAGGTCATAACCAATAGATTGTGGTCAGAGTCCACATCTGCCCCTGGAAATGTCTTACAATTTAAAACCTGGTTCCTAAATCTCTTTCTTACCATTATATAATCTATCTGATACCTTTTAGTATCTCCAGGGTTCTTCCATGTATACAACCTTCTTTCATGATTCTTAAACCAAGTGTTAGCTATGATTATGTTGTGCTCTGTGCAAAATTCTACCAGGCGGCTTCCTCTTTCATTTCTTAGCCCCAATCCATATTCACCTACTGTTCTGGATCTTATCACTCGAAATTTTTAAATGGTAAAATTTGAGTCACTGCCCAATCATATAAATTATTTGCATTCAAATATGTAATGTAATCTGATTGTACATTCATCCAAAATTTTTAATATTAAATTTTTTCCAAATTAATTTTGCATGATTATAACCTTTATTGGAAATATTAGATTTATTAAGTCTTGAATAAAAACTTACTTTTACAGTTAGAGTTGCTTCTTTTAAGTTATATTCAGAATTCATATTTTCATAAGGATCAATGCCTTTTTTTAATTATTAACTGTAACTGTTCATCTTTGAAATCTTTTGTTGTTTATTTTAACTGTTCTTTTGTAATATTCAAAGAAAGTTTATCAAACCTTGAGGCCATAAATTTAAAAGTATTAAAAATCTTAAAGTTAATCCATCTTAAGTAAATATATTTTGAGTATCTATTTCCAAATCTTTGACAAGCAAATGAAGATTGTAATTTGTTTTAAATTATGAATATAAACTGGAATAAAAGAAAGGGTTTTGTAATTAAGATTACCAATATTCATGAGCATTCCTCATTGTTTTCCTGTTAAATGACAATGATCTCTTACTTTTTTCCTACTTCCGTAAATTCTTCTTCACTAATAAAATATGTTATTGAGTTTTAAAAATTTATTTTATCTTGTTTTGTCGTTACCATTGGTACATTTCTTTCGTATATATTATTTTAAAATTTTTGTAGATGTGTGTTTTAACATTTCAGAGAATTTTTCTGTAGACTCTTTCCAGTATACGCCAAAGTGCTGTTGGAGTATTTCACACAATAATTTAATGAAAATGGTATGTGGTTTGGATGTATATTTATACAAGCTTTGCCCAGATTTAGTTGACAAAGGTTAACATCTTTTAAAACATTCGAAATCAGAATGAATTACAAAATGTACCCTTGAAGGATCATTATATATTTTAAATTTAATATTTTCACCCTTTTTAGGCATATTTATTTTTACTGCTTAATGTTTTTTACAATCATTTTTGTAACTGTCTATTTCTTTCTGTTAATGAAAATATCTTAAAATCTATCACAGGGACAAATTTTCCAGTGTATTCAGTTATTTGTGAATTAATTAATTTGCATAAATTTTTTATCCAACAATAATGTAAATTTTTTAATTAAAAGAAGATTAACAATTTTCTTGTTTATTTTTTTTATAGTAAAGAAGATATTCAATAAAAATTTTTATCATGAGTATAGACATCATGGAAATATTTGGTTTAGACTCAAATTTTGGAATACCTGTTAACTGGAAAGGAAAATTAGTTTTTTATTTGGCAAAAATATCATCTATTTCTAACCCAGTATTTTTATATTTCCTACCTCTTTCCCAAACATGAACTGCTGAATACAAAGCAAATTTTAAATGAATAAAGCAAAGAGTTTTTTTGGTATTTTTAATATTAATCACAGCTTCTTTGTATTAATTTCTTTTGGTAAATCGATATAAGAAGAATCTGAAATTGACTTGCATCTATTAACACATAATTCTAAATTATTTATAAAAAGTAAAGACCAATCAGATTTTTCCTTTCCATTTCTTCCATCAGTTAATAGTTTATTCACTGATTTTTTGAAATACTCTTCTTAATCCATTGTTAACAAAACTTCATTACTTGTCTTAAAATTAATTTCTTGTATTTCGCCTTGTCTTTTAAAATTACAATAAAACTTCATACTAATTTTAAATGGTTGTCTTTGTATTAAAATTATCTTAAATTTCCTGATTGTTACTTCCTTATTTTGATTAAAAAGTTCTTGTCGTTTAACAATATTTTCAGTATTATTAAATTCATAAGTTGTTTTAAAAAAGTCATAATCTAGGAAGGTATAAACTCAAAACTTTTCCTGATGAGGTTCTTGTTTCATTTCTTGATCTTAATCTAAATTTTCAATCGTTTCATTATTGTTATAGTTAATGTTAAGCTTGGTATTCTGAGTACGATCGATTAATTGTTGTTTATTAAGTTTAGAATAATTTTTAAATTCTTTGTTTTACAGGTTTTACGAATACCTTTTAAAGATTTTTTATTCAATTCATTATTGTTCTTATTAATATCACCTCCAGATCTTTTGGTAAGATCGATTAATTGCCATTTATTAAGTTCAGGCTAAGTTTTCAAACTTCCCATTTTACACATTTTATGAAGTTTTTTTAAAAAAAATTTATTCTATTCATTTTTGTTATTATTAATATTGGCCTCAGAATTTAGAATAAGATGGATTAATTTTTCTTTATTAAGTTTAGAATAATTTTTTGAATATTCTTGTTTCACAAACTGTTCAAAGTTCTTTTGTGGTTTTATATGTTAGTTCTCTCTTCCTCATTTCTTTCATGTTAAAATACTCAATGAATTCTAAGGGATCTGGTCTGGTAATTTTTAAATAACCTTTTTATTCACAATAACTTTTTCAATGAGTACAATACTTTTCTAAGTCTTGAAATAACTCAGCTTTGAAATATCTTTTTTACTTTTTATTTATATAAAAAATTAATTTTAAAAAAATAAAACGTTTATGGTTGAAATGTATCTTTGAGTATTTAAATGAAAATTTCCTTCGTTGGTATAGATAAAGGCGATCTGATACAACTTATTTACAAAGAGAAAATTAATTAGAATTTTATTTTTTTAAACAAATGAAAATGTCGTTCATGAGTATGGGTAAACACTACTTGGTAGAACGTATTTCTAATGAAAATGATTTAATAGTTTTTAATTTTTTTAAACAAATGAAAATTTCGTTCATGGGTATAGATAAACACGAATTGGTAGAAGTTATTTATAAAGAAAAATATTATTAGATTTTTAATTTTTTTTAGATAAATGAGAATATCTTTCATGGATATAGACAAATTACTTAAATAGTGGATATAGTAAAATTGAAATCACTGTTTTATATCAGGGAATTTAAAAAAAAAAGGTACTCTCTGTCCCAGAACTCTCATACAAATACTACTTTTGGCCTTCCTGAGCAACTGTCTCACAAAAATTCAAAGCATTTTTGAAAACTTCATGGAGATGTTACTGGTCGGAGTCAGAAACTTTTTGTAACGTCATATTTAATCGTTAAGCACTTAAAACATTTGCAAATACGTGTTATTACCATCAGCAATGCGTAAACTTGACTTCAATACTCTTTTACCAGATATCACATTCTAACTGCATTTAGTACTGTACTCAGGTATGGCGATAAATTGCCAGCGGATATTGTCTTTTAGCATCCCTGATGAGGTCGGACGATCGCAGTAGATTTGCGACTTCAAGTAACCCAACAACGAATAATCACACGGGCTGGGGTCCGGGAACCTGGGAAGCAAAGAATAACGGAAGTTGCAGCTCAGCACGTGATCCTCACCAAACGATATGCGCAAGAGATCCTTCATACGTGTAGCAAATATGCTGCGGTGGGCCATTCCGCATAAAAGCGTCACTGATGTGTTGCAGTCCAGCGCCATCTGCTGGAGAGTTTTTGCTCTCGTTATTCGTTTCAGTAAAGTGTGACAATTTTTACCTCTGTACCTACATAATTTCGTGAATTACTGCGTTTTCAATTGTTAACGGACTTTTGGGTCACCCTATAGTCTAAAGATCTCGGCAGTAAATTGGAGCGTAGTTGTGTGTTGTAAATTTAAAGAAAATAATTATTTGGAAATAAAAATGCACAATACGTTTTTAAAAAATCATAGCAGGCATGAAGCATATGCAGAAAAGCTTTAGCTGTGTCAATTGGAATGAATTTACTCGTCAGTTAGCAACTGTTCCCACAAACATGCACTTTTTCATTCTTTGAAACCACCAGCAGAAAGAATCAGTTCACCCCTGTTGAGAAATTCAGTTAACTTAGGGTTCTCCAGCCTCATCTTCGAAGGAGCAATGCTAGCCTTGATTGTTCTCTTCAGTCTTAGGACTTATGGACCTGGCAGAAGGTGCATATGTTCTTGTTGCAGGTAGTCAACTTTGCGAGGCAAAATAAGGTCGCTTACCTTTGAATAAGAGAATTTCGAAGTCCAACATTTACGAATTTGTCACGAACGGCGTATCATACAGTTGCTAGAAGTAACTATTCCTTGGGGATCTAAAGAACTGAGATCAGATACTCACTTTTCGTTAAGAATTGGGTGACCATCTTCTTTCCACACTGATATTCTTGCTGTGCAATGGACTGGAGATCCGTTTCCAGCCCCTAATGGCATAGCTAAGCACAAGGGACAAAAATCAGTCACCCTGCAACACTATCTCTAGTCTTGTTAATGGCCTCAAATCGATGAGGGAGAGAGTCAACAATATCTTCAGTAACGCCAAATCCAGCCCAATCCAGTCACTGTGTGAGGGGTATTCTATATGTAATGCAACTCATTTCCTTTCTCGGCTAATCTCGGTAGAAAAAATACAGAATTTGTTGAGGTACATCATGGAATATTTCGACCTGAATGGTTTCATGATGTTCCGATAGGTGGCAGCACTACACATAGCCTCCAAAATGGCACCTGTAATGGAGGTGCATTGCAAGCCGATAACTGTCATTGAGTTTCTTCTGGCAGAAAACCAGGGCACCTCAAATATTCATAGGCGTTTGCAGAATGTCTACGGAGACCTAGCACTGAACAAAAGTATGATGAGTCATTGGGCGAGGCATTTGTCATCGTCGCAAGATCAAGCGAATCTGTCTAGCCTACCATGTGCCAGCTGACTGTATACTGCTGCGACTCCCGCAATGTTGGAAATTACAGGCACTGTCATTCGAGGTGATTGATAGATCACAATCAAACACCTCACTGCACAACTGGACGTCTTTGTTGGTGGTGCTGACACAATTGGCTCCCATCTGGGGTACTCAAAGGTGTGTGCCCACTAGATTCCTCACCACCAAACAGAAGACCATAAACAGCAACAAATGGCCATCTGTGCCAAAATGCTTGCACAATAGTAGAGTGTTTATGACAGCTTTTTGTTGAATGTCAAGACAGGAGATGAAGCATAGGTTAATCACTTCGAATCAGAAATGAAATGGCAGTCCATGGAGTGGTGTCACACCACCTTTACTCCAAAGAAAAAGTCCAAAGCTACACCCTCAGCCAGTAAAGTCATGGTGGCGGTCTTGTGAGACTCTGAAGCAGTTATTCTGTTTGATTTACTCCCTCTAGGTGCAACAATTAACTCTGAAGTGCACTGTGCTACCCTCAGTATCTGAAGAAACACCTTCGACTTGCTCATCGCCACAAAAATGTAAATGAAATTCTCATTCTCCATGACAACACCACACCTCATGTAAGTCAGCACACCTGAGAGGAGGTTACAAAGCTTTATTGAACTGTTCTTCTCATCCACCCTATAGCTCAGAATTTGATTCTTATAACTTCCAGCTGTTTGGCCCAATGGAAGATAAACTCTGTGGGAAGCATTACATGTACGATGGGGAGGATATTGAACCTGCAAGTCATTGGCTGAGACTTTGACCAGTAGAATAGTATCATGCAAGATACAGGCTCTACCAGAAGCCGGCATTATGCCACTGCATATTTTGTACCAGTAAGAATGGGTACTAATATGGTAAATTGGAACTCTGAATAAAACCAGTCTCCTTTCAGAAAGAAAATGTATTGCATTACTTATTAAACGATGCTTGTACATCTATGACAAATGCTTAGCACTGTATGATTCTGTGATGATTACATCCCACAGATCTACTACTATTGCAGAGACGTTGATCGCTAGACTTCAAGTAGTTCCAAACATTTTCGGTAAGATTAGGGTCTTGTGAACTATCCAGCCAGTTGAACTACAATAAGCACTGAACACATATGGACAGACATGTGAATATGGCTGTTATCATCTTGGATGATGGGAGTGTCCACAGCACACTAACCATGAAATTCTGAAGAAACAGCTACATTTTGTAACCGAGATATAAAAATCCAATCTCATGTCCACAGCAACCCAAAAAGTAGGCCAAAGTCATGGCAGAGAAACACCATTAAAACATCACAACACTGTCTTTGGTCCGAATTACACCCTTCATACAATACTGATTAAATGCCTTATTGCGTGACGGCTTGCATCATTCGAAAAGAGCGGCAATCATTTAGATTAGATTAGATTAGTACTTGTTCCATAGATCATGAATACGACACTTCATAATGATGTGGAACGTGTCAGATGAATAAAAGGTGCCTATACAAGATATTACAATAGACAAAATATTACATGACACACTTTTTTTTTTTTTTTTGTGGAGATTGGGAAATTACCCACTTACTATATTCAAAAATTCATCTAATGAGTAGAAGGAGTTGCCGTTAAGAAATTCTTTTAATTTCCTTTTAAATGCTATATAGCTATCTGTCAGACTTTTGATACTATTAGGTAAGTGACCAAAGACATTTGTGGCAGCATAATTTACCCGCTTCTGAGCCAAAGTTAGATTTAACCTTGAGTAGTGAAGATTATCCTTTCTCCTAGTGTTGTAGCCGTGTACACTGCTATTACTTTTGAATTCGTTCGGATTGTTAATAACAAATTTCATAAGTGAATATAGATATTGTGAGGCTACAGTGAAGATTTCTAGCTCTTTAAATAAGTGTCTGCAGGATGATCTTGGATGAGCTCCAGCAATTATTCTGATTACACGCTATTGTGCAATGACACTCTATTACTCAATGATGAATTACCCCAGAATATGATGCCATATGAAAACAGAGACTGAAAATAGGCGTGGTAAGCTAATTTACTCAGATGTATATTGCCAAAATTTGCAATAACCCTAATAGCATAAGTAGCTGAACTCAAACGTTTCAGCAGATCCTCAGTGTGATTTTTCCAGTTCAACCCCTCATCAATGCATACACCTAGAAATTTTGAATATTCTACCTTAGCTACTGATTTATGATCGTGATTCCTTGATCTGCACCACAAGGCTCCAATCAGGTGCTGTGCAATATCTCTGTTGTTTGACCATCAAAGACATGGAGCTTTATGTGCAATGGCATTGTGCAAGGTCAAATATCAGTTACACGCCTTTCCCTTCATAATGTTTGTTCAGAATCTGCTTGAGATAGACCTGCATTAAGTAACAGCAGCAATTCATATCGTGTTTGAAACCAATTGTCATTGGCAGGGCAAGACACTTATCTCAAGTCTTGGTTGTTTAGGACACTGTTTCTTATGCTGGTGGCTAATTTGAATGTGGTACACCAAACCTGAATTGACCAAAAAGGCACTGAAACCACTAGACAAAGAATACAGTCTAACACTGGACAATAATGAATGAACAAAGCTGCTGTGGCTTTCCTGATGGAATCATCTGTGATGAACATAAATCCAGATAGTTAGTTAGGGACCAGAATATGTGTCACAGCATCTAGCTTCTTCAGAAGAAAGTACAGTGTAAGTTATCAAATAAGTCCCAGGGTACAGATTTTGTTCCTGATAAAGGCCGGTCTTTGCAGAAGTGTGGTTCACTGAATATGCCAGCAGACTCTAACACCTCACCTAAACAGCCCAGTTCCTTGATTGGAACATTATGAGGGTCTTTGGCATGGTTCTGAGAGAAAAATCTAGTGATGTAACACTTGCTTCCATTTAACTACTTGACAAACAGCATAAAACTTTTCTTGAAATACTTCACATTGTATGAATACAATTTTCTACAAAACACAACTGAACAACAGATTAAATTTCACCTATTTTCTCTAAGGAGTTCAATGTATTTGAGTCAATAGATGTATAATAAAATTAATTATAGGATCTGGAGGTATGACGTCTAACACAACACTAAACTGTACAACAGTGGAAGTAATGTATTGTTGAAGGATTCAAAGTAAGTGAACTCTCACATCTAGCAACCAATGTGCTGACATGTGAGTCATAATACTGCACTGTAACTGCCTATTTTTAAACTGGTAGCGCCGCAATTAACAGCTGACATGTTAAGCCTTGCACTTAGCCTGAAGTTGTACAGGAAATGTTGTAACCCAGTCCACTAGTAATCTGGTAAGTTTATGAAGATCATCTTATCTAAGAAATCTTATGTGCATGACAGGAATCAAATCTCCATGACTGTCATGTTAAGAACTTGTCCATCTCACTATAAATCCCATAATCTCTCAATAAATAAACTGAAGTGACCCTTCTTAGAACAAAGAAAAGGCATTTCCCTTTTGTTATTTCTCTATAAAGACATGCATGAGCATAACTGTGCAATCAGGAAAAGGCATTTTTTAAGTTTGGAATATGTCTATTACAAGCCCTCAACACAAGAAGGAATACAGGTGGGATGATTCTTTGAAAGGATGGAATGAACAACAATTTTTGGTGCCGTCCTTGATATTATCAGGAATACATTAAGCAAGACTCTCAGCAGAAAACTAGCACCAAATAAACCAATTATTTCAGCAGACTGGATACAAATCCAAATTTGATGTTCTGCTGGAGAATTCCAGCAAGACACCAGAACTCACGTCTCTCGTAGAAAACTGTTACCCTAACATCTTACTACAAACTGAGAATGGGTTGAAACCCAAAGAAGGAATCTGAGATTTTTTTGACAACATGTCAAATATATATTCGAAAAATAGGTTAGACATCCACAAGTAGGGGTTTTTATTAGGCAAGCAGAAGCATTAGGTCTAGTAAGCACCAAATTGAATCCAGTTGTGAACCACTGAGGGTAAGAATAACATGGTCAGTGGAGTTATATTAAGAACCATGTATTTCCACTGACCACCAGAATCTGACACACCAGTCATAGAATTATTGAAAAGTAGCCTAAGTCTGATAGTGCAGAAATACCCTTGAGCATTCAATAATGGTAGCTGGTAACTACTGGGAAAAATACACATACATTATCAGCGGTAAGTTTGAATATAATAAATTTTCTTTAGCCATAAATACTTCTGTCTACAAATTAGTACAGATTTAGAAAGCGATGTTCATGTGAAACTCAGCTTGCTACCTAAATTTCTAAGTGTTTGATACAAAGCCCCGCAGCAACCTGTTAATGAGTGTAGGTGCATATGGAATAGGTGTACAGATATGTGAGTGGCTCAAAGACTTTTTATGTAATGGAACACACTACATTGTCTTCGATGCCATGTGTTCACCAGAGACAGGGGTATCATCAGGAGCTATTCTATATATGCATAAATGATGTGTCGGATGGGGTGAGCAGTAGTGTGCAGCTGTTTGCTGATGAGGCTGTGGTGTACAGAATGGTGTCATCACTGAGTGACTGTAGGAGTATAACAAGATGACTTATGCAAAACTTCTAGTTGGCGTGATGATTAATGTTTGGTTTGTGGGGCACTCCACTACACAGTTATCAGCACCTATACAAAGTCCCAATCTTTACACAGTCCAGTCTCACCACGTTCATGAATGATGAGGATGACACAAACACTCAGCCCTGAGCAGAGAAAATCTCTGACCCAGCCGGGAATCCAACCCAGGCCCTTAGGATTGACATTCTGTTGCGCTGACCACTCAGCTACCAGGGTCGGACATCTGGATGTAATGTGGCTAAGTGATATGAAGTGGGACAAGCATGTAGGGAAGGCAAATGGTCGACTTCAGTTTATTGGGAGAATTTTAGGAAACTGTAGTTCATCTACAGGGTGATCCATTGATAGTGACTGGGCCAAATATCTCATGAAATAAGCAGCAAATGAAAAAACTACAAAGAACGAAACTCATCTAGCTTGAAGGGGGAAACCAGATGGTGCTATGGTTGGCCCGCTAGATGGCACTGCCATAGGTCAAATGGATATCAATTGGGTTTTTTTAAATAGGAACCTCATGTTTTATTACATATTTGTGTAGTACGTAAAGAAAGGATATTTGCTATCTTGATTCACTGACAATGCCTGACAACATGTGTCAGCACATTGTCAATGCGTGTGCGAACATTACGGAAGGCGAACTACTCCCTGTTGAGAAGAATGTCGCTACACGTATTGCCAAATGCATTGAGGTTGATGGACATCATTTTAAGCATTTATTGCATTAATGTGGTATTTACAGGTAATCACACTGTAACAGCATGCATTCTCAGAAATGATAAGTTCACAGAGGTACATGTATCGCATTGGAACAACCGAAATAAAATGTTCAAACGTACCTACATTCCGTATTTTAATTTTAAAAACCTACCTGTTAGCAACTGTTCATCTAAAATTGTGAGCTATATGTTTGTGACTATTACAGTGACATCTATCACGAAGCGAAAAAAACTAAAACATTCATATTTCTTTACGTACTACACGAATATGTAATAAAAAAAGGGGGGTCCTATTTTTAAAAAAATGCAGTTGATATCCGTTTGACCTATGGCAGCACCATCTAGCAGGCCAACCTTAGTGCCATTTGATTTCCCCCATCAAGCTAGACAAGTTTCTTTCTTTGTAGTTTTTTCATTTGATGCTTATTTTGTGAGATATTTGACCCAGTCACGATCAATGGACCACCCTGTATAAATGAGACTGCATATAGAACTTGAGGCTGACCCTTTCTGGAGTATTGCTTCAGTGTTTGCGATCCCGACCAGATTGGACTGAATGAAGACTTGGAGGTTGATGAATTTATTACCATAGATCGATCAGTATGTGAGTGTTATGGTGATGCTTTGTGAATCAAATGAGAATAACTGAATTGAAGATGACTCACCAAGTTGGCAGTTTTTGTGCACAGTATATTCCCTGCCTACTTATGTATGGGGACACATGTGTTGTACGTAGTCTCAGTACTTTCCAAGACAATCCCAGAAAGCTGCAAAGAAGTGTCTAAAGGGTGATATTTCAAAGAGGGTTTACAGTTTCAGTATGTGCCTTATAAATTTCTTTTTAGTCAAATACCAACTACAAGTAGGACAAGGGGCTTATCCATTTGGAATATTTGAGACAAGATTAACATTTCTGTCATTTTCCTTAGATCAAAGAGAAATATTTCGTAAAATCTAAGATTGGTCTCAATAAAAAAATATTTACACATAGTGTGTACAATTAGATGTATTGGTGTGTGCATTTGTATAGAAAACATTTCACAGGTGACTCACCACTAACTGTAATAATTTGTTATCTGTAAGAATGTTGTCCTGTCCATAAAGGACTTGGTGCTATGAAATTAGCTGGAGTTTAATTTGGGAACATAATTACTTTAATCATGTACAATACTTAGGAATCCTGTATTTTTATGTGAACTGCATTCTGAAAAATCATAATGCTTTATTCAGTAGAATGGGAACTTATAATGATCAGTGACTTGCTTTCAGCAAAAGGTGTAGTCACTATATATTACAATGCTTCCTCTATATATTTTACGTACATGGTATATCTTGGACATTTTGTGCCTATAAACAGTTCCATAAAGACTGTTGCCACTTGTCACTTAATGGCAGCAGTTACCATGGTAATCATTTTGACTGTACAGTGGCTTCACTCTGTTCAGAAAAGTCCCTGCACCAGAGGATGCACATTTGGCTGAAGAGGGCATTCTCACAGAAGACACTGCTCAAGAGGCTGCCCGTGCTGTCATGGCTGCCACACTACTCTACAGAGGATGCTGTGGGGGATTTGGTGGCCGGCATCACCGTTGGACTCACTGTCATTCCCCAGTCGCTCGCCTACGCCAGCATCGTTGGTCTTCCAGCTCAGGTGATACTGCCATCAGAGCTGTTTCATCTACACATTTTCCTGGCTGCTTTCCTCTATGTATACATTACTACATCCTCCCCCACCCCCTCCATACAAACCAGCCTGTCTTCCCTCCATCGACCCCTTTCCTCCTACTGTTGCCACACTTGTGCACAAACTATGTAAATTCTGTCTGATCAAAGTGTGACACTTTGACACAGTAGATTTCAACTCAACCTCAGCTCTAGCATCCCATGGGGTGAGGAATGGAGAAGAGGGATGGTAGGGGGGAGGTATGTGTGTGTGTGTGTGGAGGGCGGGGGGGGGGGGGGGGGAGGGGGGAAGAGGTGGGATTTTCATTTCTCAAGGGGCTGTGAGACAAAAATGAGCAGCAGGGCACCGTTAGCATGAGAAGGAGGATATGGTTAGCAGTAGCAATGGGTATTTGTTATTTGAGCTACAAAGAGACAAATTGAATGCGAATTTAATCTCCTAAATATTACTACAATAATATGTTGCAGCTAGAACCAGTATTATTGATGAAAATGATATTTACTTTAGAAGTTAGTTAATAAATTAAATAATTACTACAAAGAAAGTTTTTTAAGAATTAGTACTTTAATTTCCACAAGACATGATAATGTCAGCATGTGTTTTATCTTCGAGTCAGTATATACCCATAAAGTGGACAAGCTGAGATTCAGACAAAGTTCCAATAAGAGAATTCCCTGCATCTCAATACATACATAGAAAACATGTATCCATGAGAGCTCAAATGCTTTCAGATAACTACAGCCTTGATAAAGGATTATAACACCTACAAATAGTGTTCTGGGTGCTCAGATCAACAAGCTGAATGAGTGTAGCAGGCAAAATAAATGAAACCTGAGGAAGATGTTTTGAATGATAAACAACACAAGGTGCTAAGAATTGTTTATATACCCAATCTCTAAAAAGTTTGGTAGTCTCCTATGGAAACAAGGTAGCTAGAGTTTATCGCTCCCATCAACAAAAATAGGAAGTTTTCTTTGTAATGTAAAAGACAATCCAGTTCTCTTATTGTGGATGTGTACCACATGTCTTATGCAAGTCAGACTATTAAAATAGTTGTGGAGAGTTGCAAGGAACATCAAAGAAACATCTATTTCCAGAAGTTTCCTGTTAGCTATTTTGAGCTACAAAAATTGAAAAACTGTCAGGTACATCAATTTAATTATGTACATTTCTACCTGCCCGTCCATGTAGTTAGACTTGCAGTCAAGTTTTTCAAGTCTTTCTTATAAACTATCCTTACACATTGAAACAGAAGTTGTTCCATGCACCATGACTGCATTGGATCTGTGACGTAAACTTAATTTCCCTGGATGAGGGAATGATTTCAAACCATGAGTCATACTGGTATGTGCTATCTGCCATTTCATATACTGTCTGAATTGCTGGTACAGCAGCTGGAAGATATTTTCCACAGACCCTTATGAAAATAAAAGTATCCATTTCAATATCCCATGATCACTTTAGTAGAGCATATATTCAGATTACCAGTTTTGGCAGACTCAGTAAATACAAAAACTGGGTGTGAGATATCTACATAACATTTTTAACGTAATATGGATTCATAACGTACCATATTCACTACACTTCAAAGCAGCTCATCCATGTGAACAATGATTTGTAACACGTAATAAATAAACAATCCAAGAACATGCATGGCATAGTATATTAGTATGTCAAAGGTAAAACAATCATTATATAAAAATACCATATACTGTGCACTGAATGTACATGCTCATGCTCACTTAAAAGCCACATACACACTGACACTGGATAGTAAACATAGCAGAGACCGAGTGAGGTGGTGCAGTGGTTAACACACTGGACTCACATTTGGGTGGGTGATGGTTCAGACCTGTGTCTGGCCATCCTCATTTAAGTTCTCCATGACTTTCCTAAATCACTTTATGCACATGCCAGGATGGTTCCTTTGAAAAGGTATGGCCAATTTCCTTCCATAATCTGATGGGGCCAGTGACCTCACTGTTTGGTTCCCTCTTTCAAAGGAACCAACCAACCAAACATCATAGATATTATAGTCAGCCACCAGATAGGATCACAGTAGTAACAAATTGAAATGCAGAGTTCCGTATAAAGCCTACGCACAAATATGAATACATGTTTGCAATGAAATTATACAATGATCCAAATTAGAGTACACATTTTTTAAAAATTTTATGTTTGAAATGTGACTTCTGTTGTTGCCAAATATTTAAGTTAAAATTGTTTATGAATGATAAAAGAAAGTACTCCTCATCTATAATTATAATCCAAGGTGTTTTAAAGAAGTAAAATACATGATTTGTTCAAACTATATACAATGATGAACAAGTCATCATAATAAGTCTTTATTGTTAACAACTGGTTCTGACAGTTGTAACTGTCATCTTCAAAAAATTTTTGTTAGAAAATGTGTTCCATTGTGAGTTCATACTTAGTGTCATGTCATCATTATGGAGGATAAAATACAGTATGTTATATGTAGGTTTGTCAAAAATAAAACCATTTACAGTTAAAAACTACCTTGTGCACATGGGAATGTTCACATATGTAGCACTCACAAAGGTTTTTGTACGCCATGTTACATATTTCATCAATCCAACTTACCCAAATCATAAAGTCAGAGGTAGAATGGTTTTATTTTTGACAAACCTATGTACAGGGCGTCCATAAAGTCCCTTTACAACTTCAAAATTTTATTACAACAGCAGTTATTGAAATATTATAACAACATATCTTTTATTGTAATTAGTATTTATAAAAATTTTTGACAGTGTTTAATACACCTCTATATGAGAACATTTAGTTGCATGAAGCACTTCTAGACGGTACTCAATCTCTTGCCAAGTTCGCTGTAGCATAGCATCATCAATGGTGGCAATGGCATTATGAATCCTTTGCTTCAAGTCAGGAATGTCCCACATCTGTGATATCTTTTACATATCCCCATAGAAAAAAGTCAAAGGGAATGATATCTGGTGAACGTGGTGGCTATGAATTGGCCCATCCCTCCTAATCCATCTGCCTGGAAATGTTTCATTGAAGAACCAATGAACATGCAGTCCCCAATGTGTTGGTGCACCATCTTGCTGGAAAATGATAGTTGATTGTAAGCCAATCAATTGCTGTGCTACATATTTGGTCAGAAGTTTGAGGTAAACATCTGCAGTAATTGTTGACTCATTGAAGAAAAATCGATCAATTATTCGGTTGCACATGATTCCACACCGCACATGCACTTTTGGACTATCCCAGTGAAGCTCCCTAGTCACATGGGGGTGTTCAGATCCCCAGAGTCTCACAGTGTGTCTGTTTAATGTCCCAAAAACATGAAAAGTTGCCTCATCACTGAAACAAGCTTATCTGACAAATGCTTCATCCTCTAACAGATGTTCCAGCATGTTGAGTGCAAATTCTGTCCATTTTGGCTTGTCGTTTGGCTCAAGTGTCTGTAACAGTTGCACTCTGTAAGTGTACAACCATAAGTTCTTGTGGAGGACCTTATGCACAGCTGAATGTAGTAGTTGCAACTTTCTGGCAGTAGTGCAGATGGACTTCGTAGGTGAACGAGTGAAGACGTTTAAAACACAATCGATGTTTTCCTTGGATGTTCTTGGTCACCTGCTCCTCCCTTTATCCAACACAGTCCCTGTCTCCATAAATTTTTTGTGCCATGCATGGATTGAAGGGTATGATGGTGGATCGCTTCATAACTTCGTTCTGAAGTTTCATTGAGTCTGAACATCCGATTTTGTCTCAATAAACCAGGGCACACATTGTGCCTTCTCTTGAGGAGTTGCCATTTTGTAGAGATTCAGTTCCTTCCATCAACAGAGTATCTTAAACACAAAATTTTAGTATACATAAAAACTTTAGTAAACAGTGATTACAATAACAGAAATTTTGTTAAAATATTTCAACAACTGCTATTGTAATAAAATTTTGAAGTTGTAAAGGGACTTTATGGACATCCTGTATAATGTACTGTATTTTACCCACCGTAATGATAACATGGTATGAGGTATAAGTTCTCAAATGGAACACAAATGAAAAAAAAATTTTTTAAAGACCATAAAATTACAGTTACACCTGTTGAAACCATTTGTCAACAATACAGACTAATTTCTGCAATCCTCGCTACTGAAAGTTTTTCTCCCAAGTAAGACATAGACAACTCCTTCACAGTTCTCAATATGAGAAAATTCACTCATGTCGTTAAAGCACCCTCCTGGGTGTAGAGAACAAGACGCAGTATAGACAGTTCATGTTACAAAATTATTTTATAAAATTGTATTATATTTGTAGAAAGGCAACATAACAAAATTTTACAACTGTAGCCTTCATTCCCTTATAAAATTAACTCATAGTATACAATACTAACTGTACAATATAAATTCTGTTAAAAAAAGGCTAATTATTGACATCTAGGTGAATTTAATTGACCTGTTGACATCACAAAGGGAACACATTGGTTCACTTTGTTATATATGAAAATAATGTAGTCATTATTTCACAAAAAGTTGTGACTTGTTCTCTACAATAAGCTTCCTGTTACCTAGGAGCAATTTGCAGCTGAAACAAAATGAAATTTTGCACATGTTTCAGTTTTGAGGAAGATATTACAGTGGAATTACTACACCTCTTTGCTGAGAATGCCACCAGCAGATTTCATTTTATGTCTATAAATTTCAAGTTACAGTAGACTAAAAGTATCACTTTAAACTGAATCACTTATTTTCTCTCTGCAATACGGCAAGACCAAGGTATATTTTATCTGTTGTGAGCCTACCATGATGTATACAAGAGGCTATTGTATATTTTTTGGTTAAAGATGAAGCCACATGCATCCCCCTTGTAGCAAATTATTCCCATTTGACAGTTATTTCTTTTTGAATCCTTATCGGAAATCAATCAGGACACTATACTCCACAATAACATGCACTTGCAGAGAAGCCACCATCTTTTTGTGTGTTCCAGTATGGATTGTATGGCTCTTTCATGGGCTGCATCCTGTACATGGTTTTTGGCAGTTGCAAGGATGTACCCATGGGCCCTTCTGCTGTCATCTCTCTGCTAACATTTCAGTCAGTTCGTGGCATGGGTCCTGAACATGCCGTGCTTCTTTGCTTCCTCACCGGAGTCATCCAGGTCATTATGGGGATCCTGGGTCTCGGTAAGCAAATCTGCTTCATTTTTTCTTTTGATGTTTCATTTCAATGTAAATGCATCAATGATTAGATTAAGACAGAATTCACAGTTATGTGTCATGAAGGTTAATGTTCAAAATATTATGAAGTATGAACATTCAAACATTTATATATGACTACTTTCTATATTGTTTTACTGCCTGGAAACCCATGCTGATGCTATTTATTTTGTTCTATTGGATGTTTTAAGTCATACTGTAAATTTATTTATTTGGTTTAGCATAAATTACTATGCTGAGCTTTATATATCTCTGATTCCTGTCACTGGAAGCATCAAACCCACATGTTACTGAGAATATATGGAATTCTCTAATTCTTTTGAATGTGATTATTCCTGATGATCAAAAAGAGGCTAGTGGTTTGCCTAGCAAACTAAAATTAATGTACACTGACATGAGATTGGATTGAAAAGTAAAAAATACGTTCTTTAGTAGAATACATCATATAAGTTACATTGCCTATTTTTTAATATTGTACCTATGAATGGTAAAATGAGATATTTTATCCCTGAAATTGGCTGCAATGACAGACTGGTTTGTAGTATCACTAGAGGTCTAAGTTACATTGAAAGGTGATAATTTGGTTGAGAGTAGGCAGAACCAATGAATGTGAATGCCAAATAAAGATTGTAGCAACAGACTGACTTGTAACATTGCCTAATGTTTATGTTTGTGTCACATTTAAAAACACTTTCCTATATTTAAGGCATATTTCATTGTAAGAATTAAAAGTGCAAGATAAATTCAGAAAACATATATTAGGTAATGGACAGAAGTCTCCAACAGTTATTTTGATGCATATTATGTCCATGTATTGTAAGCAAACTATGAAAAATGTAAAGGGGAATGAAATAATTAAAAGTAAACAACATTTTTATGATTCATCCAAATGATATATCCCCCCCCCCCCCCATTCAAATTAAAGTATGATAACTTGCACTGTGAGAAGCTCAATGAGGGTAGTGCAATGAAGTGTTGCTGGTGAAACAATTCAAACAGGAGATGTGTAATAAACCCTAGAGAGATTTAAAGAACAATACAACTTTAAAATTGGAACTTAGAAAATTTTTAATTGATAAATGTTGCTACCCAATAAACGAATATCTTGAAGACCAAGCAAATGACATTACAAACTAACCTCCAAAATTTTCTATCTTTGTTTGTTTCAGCTTTTATTATACTTTACCATTTATAGTACAACTTACATATTGTTACTGAGATGCAAATTACTATATACCATTTATGTGGAAAGAAACTGTAAGTTTGCTGTCATTTATTATAGACAATTTCATTTTGTACATTCTACATTTTAATTTCTGTGTATGACAGATCCAATTGCAGACAATTTCATTTTGTATATTCTATATTGTTAATTTCTATGTATGACAAGTCCAATATCATTTGTATGATGACACGGATGCTAAATAAATAAATAAATAAATAAATGAGACAAGAAATGTGAAACCAATCATGCTTGAAATAACTTGAGTAATTATTTATCACACACATGGTGTAGCTGATGGATTACATCACATATAAGTTCCAAGTATTTTGCTGTAAATTCAGGGCTAGTATTCTTTATGAAACTGCACCTGTTATTGCTCAGGACGTGTTGTGACCTGGTACTGTTTGCAGCTCCACATTGTGTAGTTGTGGCCAACATTACAAAGCTCAAAATTTGTAGTTATTGAACCTTAAGTTTTCTGTTATTAATCTGATTGTTATGTTACATTTTACAGCTGAACATGCTATGTCTTTCATACTGATGAACAAAGTGTAGAACAGATAAGCTCCACTGCCTCATTTAACACCATGCAACTTGGAAAGGAATCCTGCACATCTTTGGGAAAAATGGCTACCCATCTATATTTTCTGCAAAAAAACACAACCTTAATAGTGAGCAGGAAAGACACTTGGAATAAAGCTTCCTAATGTGCCAACCCTGCAAACAGATCTGTTTGTTTAGCAGATAATGTTTTGAAAATTTGAACCATGGCTTGCACACACATTCTTTGTAATGGGTGATACCATTTGCAATAAAGAAACTGCTCTTGATCTATATATGATGCACTAAGCGAAAAACTACATGAAAAAAGCTCAGTTTGTAAATGTTTTGATTGTCTCATACCCCATTCTCTCCAAAAGTGTAACACTCACATTCAAAATTGAAGTCTAAACAATTTACAAATCCTTAATGGTATCAAAATTCAACTATTTAACAATACTTTTCAGGTTAAAATTACTCCTAACCTCTGTTACATTAATCAATGATCTTCAGCTTAAAGGTGTTGTATTACATGTATTCTTCTGTAACAAACTGTACTACAACAGTGACATGGGAATTTCATCAAATTTCTCCCTGCGGTCTCTCAGTAGGTAGCTGAAAACGCACAAGTAGTAATGCTGCAAACTTCATTTTAAACTGTCCAAAAGTGCAGTGTTTCATTACATTGGATTCAAAATCTGTGACAGGTGTTCCTGCAATGTTTCCTGCTTTATGTTCTACTTATAATATAGGAAGGATGTGACAGGTTGTGATGTAAGACCATATCTGATTTTTTGTGTCTGTATAAATGAGTGATGTCTTAGAGATAGATTGAATTTTAATTTAATGCCTAGAAGCATGTAACATTCAGTTTATTAGTGTTTGTCAACTGCATGTACCAGTGATGTCCCCTCTTCTTCAAATTTGAGACTGTAACAGCCACCAGTCCTAGAAAAAGCTTCCTTAGCAACAGAGATAAAACTACGTGCATCTCTTACAAAGAGCATCACAATGAGTGAGAAAATTGTAGGCCTCACTTGAGGTAGCAAATGCCTTGCAAATGGCCACACACAAGAACTATTATTAATATTGAAAATACCCTGTGTTTACTGAAGTCTCATAGGAGGAACTTCTAAATCAACCATTGTGTTCAGCAGAGACTGATTAAAGGTGAGACATTTGACATTGAACTGTGGCAGATTTAACCTCTGCAGCACACCACATTTTGTAAATGGGTTCTCTTGGCATGCCAGACAAAAAATTTTACACTGAACATGAACATCAGCATTCATAACCTGTAACAGACCCCTATAGTTTGAAACTTTATTCAAAAGCGACCCAGTTTGTGTTTGCCTGTCTATTATACCTTCACCAGTTGTCATTCTAATGAAGTAACCATTTTCTCTGAACAACCTCACTACATGACTACACAGAATTTGTGTAACATCGATCGGTTTTGTGTGATGTAGACCACTTTTTAAGTTTTCATTCATTTATTTTCATTTTATTGAAGCCTCAGTCTTTTTATGTAATGCAACTTCATGTAATAGATTATTTCTTGTGTTATACGTGTGCTTGGAAATGTGCATGTGAAACATGCATGAATCACATGAGCTACCAAAAAATATTCTGTATGTCTCCCAGGCTACAATGTATGTTCCTTTCTCATCATCTAGTAACAGTAAGTATGTTAACATAAAAATAAAATAAATATTTCAGATAAAATTTCATTATTGGGACTTAATGCCAGATACGAACATGTCCTTGCTCTTGTTTGATCTAGTCTGAACAGATGGGGATTTGAAACTGGCATGCAGTCACAACACAAGTTTAGAAAACATGGAGATCATGCTACCAGTAACATACTCCTCTGTGCCTGTCCTCAATCATAGACCAAGATGACTGGGTAGACTTTAATAACAAATTGATTCCTACCAACTGGAAAGAGCTTGAACTCATTATACATTTTGCTGAGAAAAGTTTCCAGTTAGCTTGAAAAGAAAGCTTTTCAGAATTAGGGGCTGAACCCCAAGGGGATATCCCAGTGAACAATGCCATGCAGAATTACATTTTTATTCACTCATAGGCAGATGAGATGCACTGTTTACAAAGATATCTTACTACAAAATATAATATATATAATATTATAGTAAATATATAATATTCATGCATCCCAGATACAAAAACAGAATTATTGATCAGCAGTGGATTAAAACATTCTTTCATCTTGTTTTTGCAGGTTTCATTATTGACTTCATATCTGGACCAGTGTCATCAGGTTTCACATCAGCAGCTGCTCTCATGATTGTAACATCACAGATGAAGGATTTGTTGGGAATCACAGCAGAGGGCAGTACTTTCATTGAAGTATGGGGAAGTCTTTTCAAGAACATGCATAACACAAAACTCTATGATAGTGTTTTGGGTTTTGTCTGCATTGTGGTGCTGCTATTGATGAGGGTGAGTTGTTACCTTGTGATTTGACAACAAGAACTGTAGTGTGATTCTGCAATTGGCAAAGTCCAGATGTTTATCATTTTAATTGATTCAGTTTTGGTTCTTGATGAAATAGTCTGCTGCTATGTAATGTCTTATTTGGTGGTTTTCAAGTCTAGCACAACATTTCTTTATTATTAAAAAATGAGCAATAAGAATTATGAAAGAGGTTGCACCTAGGGTGTCCATTAGGAAAATATTCAAAGAAATGAAAGTTATGACTCTTCCATAAGTATATATCTATGAAAATATGTGCCTTTTGAAATCCCATCCCCATTTCTTTGCTATGAGCAATGATTACCATGACTATGAAACTAGACACAGAATTGACTTCCATAGAAACATACATCAGAAAGCCCAGTAATAAAAAAGTGTGATATATCATCCCAAAATTCTTTGTAGAGTTACTAAGATGCAGTGGCGTAGCATGGTTGTCAAGGTTGGGGAGACTCTGCAGTTATTATAGGGAGACAAAATAGTACAATAAACAATAATTTAAACAAATTAAACAAAATTCATCAAATAAAACAACAACAGCTACTACTACTACTACTACTATCACTACTACTACCACCACCACCACTAACAATAATAATAATAATAATAACTAACTTGTTCAAGAAACGATGACAAATTTTTAGAACCCCAGCAGCAGGAGAAGAAGCACTTATATTTTCTTGTACACAAGTGCAATGCGCCTGTCTTTTCTTTCCACGAATAAGCCTATAACGTGGTCTACAAAGATCTGATCACCGGATAGCTCTCCAGGTAGTGTCTTTTCTATGGCTAACATGCTCAAAAATGACAGCTGGATGTTCGGACATTGAATTCCTTAAATAATTCTTCACTCGATGTGCATTTTCAACTTGTCGTGGCATAATGAATAATTCTTCACTCGTTTAAGAGCACTCATGCTTCGTTCACTGCTTGCTGTAGTTGCTAGTAGGGTCAAAACCAAACGCAAGGAACTTCGAAGTTTCTTCATAAACGGAGTCTAAATCACTGATGACAATGTACTTTAAGAGGATTCCTTGAGATAAGTGTTTTTTCTTATCAGCGTTTATGTTACACAGTTCACTTTCAAGTTGTTGTTGTTTGAAAAAAGAATACTGTTCTAATAATCGAAGCAGTTTCAACTTTGGGAATTCTTGTTGGTAGTTTGAACTCTTAGATTCTTATTTTTAGTGGTTTACAGCAATCATCATTCATAGACAAATTTGACTGTTACAGGTATTGGCAAATTTTAAAATAGGACCAAAAGATGATGAAGAGAAGACGACCACCCACAGGATTCTAAACAAAGCTATCTGGCTTACTGGGACTTCTCGCAATGCTATCCTAGTGGTTATATGTGGCATCATAGGACATCAGCTATCACTCTCAGGGGATTCACCTCTTAACTTAATAGGTTTGTTTTTAAATTCATTTATCATTTAGAAACTTTGTGAAATAAAAAAGTTAGTATTCTATCCTAGTGCATTAGTAATACCTGTATGTGATGTTGACTAATATGTGAATATCCTTTTTCTTTAGGTCCCATTCCTCCTGGACTTCCAGCTTTCCAGTTACCGCCATTTACTGTGACATTAGAAACAGGAAATTCCACAGTTACATATTCATTTGGTGACATGTGTTCACACCTTGGATCTGGAATTTTTATTGTACCTCTTGTAGCACTATTGGAAAATATTGCTGTCTGCAAGGCATTCTGTAAGTTCAGGTTTTTTACACAATATTATTTCATTTCACCCTTTTCTTTGGCTTTGCTGAAAGGCCTTCTATTTACATCATGACAGAAAAAGCTTTTGCTTAAGTTGTGACAACAGACATACACAGAAGCAACTGTATCACTAACATGCAGCACATTAGGTTCCTTCATCTAACAAAAGAAGGAAGAGTCTGAGGTAGTATTCTTTCTCAGGAGAGATGCAGCGTGTCAGAGTAAGAGGATCATCCACAATGACATGTCATCAATGGGTAATGTATAATGTGGTTAGAAAGCTCTAGCCAGTCCATTGAGCTTACTCTCAAACAGCAGGCTCTGCATCCAAGTTCACACACTATGCATCAACACTGTATTTTGTTTTTCTGTCAGAATGAATCAATACAGAGTTCTGTCAGGGAGACTGTATATAATGTACATGAATCCAATGCCTTGTTCATGATACTGTAAGGTGTAAATGTTAGGGAAGCACTAAGCTCAAACATAAATCATAGACTTAAGTGGCTGTCAGACATTTCTGTGTTTATCAGTGAGATATATTGTGGAAGACATTTACTGCATTCTGTTGTGGTAACACCGAAATTTGGTGGCTGTTGTTTTATTGTCTGAGACTCTTCTTCTTTGTTTGGGAATGGACCATTATTTTTGTTCAGTACCAGTTTTCTGTATCAATGCAATAATGTTACACATTACAATGCAAGAACCATCTGCTTGAGGGGTTGAGAAAAATTAGGCTGTCTTGTTGGATAACCCATTTCAAACCCCAACCTGAACCCGAAAATCATGTAATGCCTTCAGGATACAATAAAAATCAAACAATGGAAAATCCAAGATGCAATAATGACAGTATTATGAGAAGGATACATTTCTGCTTACCGTATAGAGGATGTACTGAGTTGAAGTCTGGTACAACAAAAAGACTCCTATACATTTAAGCTTTTGGCCAAAAGGCATTTTTCTAAAGTGTAAAATGCACGCACATTCACACAAACACAACTCACACACACACGACAACTATCTCTGGCCACTGAGGTTGACCTGCTATGGCAGTCTGGCATCAGTGGCCAGAGGCAGTGGTCGTGTGTGTGTGTGTGTGTGTGTGTGTGTGTGTGTGTGTGTGTGTGTGTGTGTGTGTTCTTTATGCATGAATGTGTTTGTATTTTCTACTTTAGAAGAAGGCCTTTTGGCCAAAAACTTAAAATAGAGCAATCATTTTGTTGTGCCTGTGTACTACTCAGTGTTTCCTCTGTATGGTGAGTAGCAATCTATTCTTTTATTGTTGTATTTAAGATAAAATAGTCATCTGTGTGTTATATCTATTTGTCCAAAACATGGTAATACCCCTCATCACCTCCAAAGAATCAGAACTTGAGGAAAAGTCATAGCAGAAATCAACACTATAACATAAAAACAAGTTTCTGTGTGCTGTTTGTTACATGACTGGTGTCTTTCAAATGACAGGATGGTTTCTGAAGATTTTGACCAAATAGTAAATATGTATATAATATGTATATAAATGTCTGCTTGTGTCTGTGTATGTGCGGATCGATATGTGTGTGTGTGTGTGTGTGTGTGTGTGTGTGTGTGTGTGAGTGTATACCTGTCCTTTTTTCCCCCTAAGATAAGTCTTTCCGCTCCCGGGATTGGAATGACTCCTTACCCTCTCCCTTAAAACCCACATCCTTTCATCTTTCCCTCTCCTTCCCTCTTTACTGATGAAGCAACCGTTGGTTGCGAAAGCTTGAATTTTGTATGTATGTTTGTGTTTGTTTGTGTGTCTATCGATCTGCCAGCACTTTCATTTGGTAAGTCACATCATCTTTGTTTTTAGATATATTTTTCCCACGTGGAATGTTTCACTCTATTATGTTCATATGTATATAATAAGTTAGAAGTTAGAGACAAGGTGAGCAGTAAGTTAAAAAAAATGGAGAGTTAAGACTGTAAGTAGCACTGAAGATGGACAGCAACGGAGACCAACTGAAGAAAAAGCTTATAGAAGATGAAAAGATGCAAAAGAAACAAGATAAAGCAAAACCTGAAGATTGAAAAAAATTATTAAAGTGTTTTTCCAGTAAATCAATCACACTCCATTAATAACAAAAGTATATCTGCCTATTATGCCGTAAGATAATTTTTTCTCATTAATTCCCATTTATTCAACCTACATTCTTCTTTGGAAAGGCAACCAACAACTTTGGAGTGTAATCTCATTTGTCTTTTACAATCATCATTCATGAGTTTATATACATGATTACTGGTATTCAGTTATATGAGTTAAATAGCTCTTTGATGCTTGCAATGCCCACCAAAGAAGGTATAGCACCCCAAGAAAAACATTTTCTCCTCTCCTCTAGCTCTATTAAAAAATTAACACTTTAATATACTTGAGTTGTAGGAATAACTACTGTTCTGTGTTTGACATTTAAATATCTTTACGTTAACAGGGTTTGTTGTGTGAGCTATTACTGTAATTTCAAAATGACTTTATGAAATATTGCACATAAGACCCAGTAGGGTGAGGATGGTGAAGGAGACTGCCCACATCCTTTTCAAAGGAACCATCCTGGCACTTGCCTCAATTGATTCATGGAAACTATTGAAAATGTTAATCTCATTGTCCAGGCACAGACTTAAACTGTGAAAGTTCTGTGCTTTTATCGTTGGATATGAAGCATACAGTCATATAGAACAAAGAAAATTGGCCATGACCATTTAAAAGCAACCATCCTGCATTTTCCTTATAGATTCAGGATTTTTTTTTCAAGCTGCATTATGACTACTGGGGCCTGCCATTTTATAGCTATATGCAGGCCATAGTGTTCCATAGAGATCTCTTAGACAGTAACCATGGCCACCAGCATGCAGCAAAATTGTGCTATGCATTATCTACACAAACACTGCTTGTTGCCTTGTTTCACAAATTTTATTATGGTTACTACACAACCTAGGTTTTGAGTTATAAGCCCATTTTCATGTACATTACTGATTCCAAAGATGATAATGGGCTGATAACCCAAAACCTAGATTTTGTAGTAAAATTTGTGAAATGTGGCAAAAAAACACTTTATAATGTTTCACCAAGAACTCAGAGTTGATTCAGTTAAAATAATTGTGCTATGCAGTTGAGGCCATGGGCACCGTTGCCCAATCAGCACCACTTGGAGGTGGCACTGCATGGAATTTTGAGGTCTTCACTTTGCTGTTATCTTTTACTTACTTACAGCAATTACACTTATTTTTAAAAGTAAAGTACATGAATTTGGAAGTAGGAAATTATAAATTTATGGTATAACTTAAGAAGAGAAAAGCAGAAGGCAGGAAAGAGTAGATATAGATGTAGTTTCACCAACACCATCTGGGGAAGGTTATTTGTTATTGAACTTCAAGTCCAGTGTCCATATGTGGAGCTACCCATTTTAGTAATTCTCCACATGAAAGTCCCTCTTTGGGAAAACTTGGATTGTTCAGTCCATGCAGATCTAATCTATGTTGATGTTGTTTGTTAGAGTGCTGTGTGAGTTCATGTTTGTTAGGTTACGTAACAGCTACTACAGCTAGGTAAGTTAGTAAACAAACTCCACATGGCTTTGGAATGATAACCTGCCTCAATGTAATCTAATTAAGTCACATACTGTTCCTAAATAGCTTTAGGAGAAATAACAAGCCACCACTAACCTATTATTAATCTTGCAAAATCATTTTTGTAGAATAAAACTATAACTTTTTTAAGTAGTGGACCCATTAATTTTGTAGACTTGTGTAATATGCATGATCTGTTTCCATTGTGTATTTACAGTGTTTGCTTTTGCTTGCTTACTTTATATAAAATTTATATTCCATTCATATTATTACATTTAGAATGATGTGTTCATTTATTTTGGGTACAGGTTTTAACATTGATTCTAGAACAACATGTATGTGTGAACTATTCTAATTACTCCTACTTTTAATTACATTAATTCATAACAAGATATAGATTGCATTTTTTGCTTAATGTTCATGTGAATAGTTGTGCATGTTTTACGTGTTTTATGTTACCTATATTTTGTGTGTATGTTATGTCAGTGTTGCCACTGTCACTCATATCATTGTCAGTACTGGAGCCACTTGAGCTCTCTGTATCAGTCTGTCTTTGTCTTCTGCACCTTCTGTATTGATAAGTCTGTTTGTATATGTCATGTTCTGCTTTCGAGATGTTGTTGGTGATTGCATTCAGCTGTGTCCATGTATCTGGGTTCCACAGTGCATTGTATATATAGAGTTGTTTCCATTATGTCTTCTGTGTTGTTACATAAGCACCTGTATCTAATGCATTTCAAAAGGAAATGTTCTGTGGAACCAATTTTCCTGCAAGTGCAATGATTACTTTATGAAAGCAACATACGCTACAAGTGTGTAGAGTAAGGGCAATATCCCGTCACAAAATAACCATGTCATGGCTGGGGTTGACATGGCACAACCATAACCACTCCCTGATATTGGGGAAAAATGAATAGACTTGATGGCCCTTATCAGTCTTGTCGCACCCTTTTTGCCAAGAGTTCACATGCAAATTTTTTAGTTGGCGCCTATCTTCTGTGTGCTGCCCAGTGATCTGCAACAGTCTCTCAAGTCTACTGATCTTTAGCCAGTATGTTACAGTCTGATATCTGATGGTTATGTAAATCAGGTATATTCCAAGCACCATATACAGTAAATCAACTGATGTGGTGCTGAACACCTCAGATAGTCTAAGCAGCACTCCTCTGCCACCTCCTAACAGTGATCTTGTTCATGATGAGAAGGAGTCTATGTGCCCATGTACTAGCTGCAAAGCTCGTTACTGACGAAAAATGCACAGTGGTACATACTTATGTGTGTGAGTGGTAGCCTGTATATTGTCAAATTTAATGTCGCTAATTTGTAAAGTAGACTTTTGGCTTTGTTTGTGATTAGTCATTTGTGTTTGTTAAAGCAATGTCATTTTTCAATAAGTACCACAAGATATTTAGTTACTGCTTCACATTTTATGTTTGTGTTGTTTATTTTAATTGCCAGGTGTCTTTGTAGTGAACCTTTAAGCAGTATGAACACTGTTTTCGTGCTGCTATGGATAATTTGTTTTGGTTACACCACTGGCCTTGTTTTCCAACACTGCTCTTGTTTTGGCTGATATCACAACTAACAGGTCATCAGCATACAGAATGATCCTGTGGCATAGAGCACCATAAATATCGATATTTGTTCTGTGCTATCTTTGAGGAGAGGGCTTTGGGCAAGATGTTAGATGCTAACGGCAGTTAGCCTCCGGACTTGTATCTGTGTAGAAGCTAAGAGTGAATAAATCTGTATCTGAGAGAATTCTAGTTGTTTACCTACAACTATTCCATATTCCCTCACTGGTGACTCGGTTTTTGTGTAATATGCATCCGAGTTACCGCCCAAAGGTTATTTACGCGCCTACCGCGTCGGGTTTCTCTGCGATTGCGAGGGCCTTTGTTCAGCTCCAGACAATGGCCTTTCAGCATTCACCGCCGCCCGGATTCCAGCAACATCTCTCCAGCACTCCTGCCATTGTAGTGGACATGCCCCAAGAATCTTCGGAATCCTTCAGCCAGAACATTTAGTGGAATTCATCATGTGCCGCCAGTTTCTTCCAACCGCCAATGGTCGTGGACTCTGGCTTTGTTAGCCTGGACCTTCCCACGTGTTCTCCACAGAGTGTTGGTCGGAACATTCCTACTCCTGTGTCGAACACACAATTCAATACAGTTCGTGGTGTCGAGCAAGGTTTTGCTACTTTGGAAAATCCAGTAGTAAATTCAAACTCGAATCAGTTCCTGCCACGTGTGTATCCTTCCGCGCCGGCTAGTCAACAGGTGTTCAATGCTCGCCAAACAGCAAATATCACACCGAGTGTGCATCCTAGTGGACGTGTGTGTGATCCTTGTGTTGCTTCTAATCAAGTCAACAATTCTGTGCTGGACAGTAATTACTCCGACATCTACAACCAGCCCCACCACTCACGGTCGAGTGAATACTGTGTGCATAACGGACATTCACTGGCGTACTTAAGCACTTGTGGCTTCTCTCTGAGCTACCACGTCAATGAGAATGCACATTTTGACTACGATCCTCACACCTTTCGAGCGTCCATCGCTTCTCAGCCGCCCCCCCGGCGTCAAGTGAATTTCGCGATTCCCGCATTACGGGACGCCAATAATTCGGATTCGCAATCTCCTGCATGCTCTACTTCCGTCCAAATTAATAGGCGCACCTCCACAGTGACTGCAGTGCTGAATCTGCCGAAATTACCAGACTTCAAACCCACTCACCCGGAGTTCTGGTTTAACCTGGTTGAGCAAACATTCAATGTCTGTGCTTTGGATGACGACGCACGCTTCGCCTGCCTCATGAACCATCTTCACGACAGCGTCAATTTAATTTACGATCTGGTCAAAGCACCCCCCCTAGCAGGGAAGTATGCTGTGACGAAACAGACGATACTGGAGCGCGTCTCTAAAACCAGGAGAGAAAATGTGCGACAGCTCATCTACGAACAGCATCTCGGCGACAGGTCTCCGTCCCAGTTGTGGCGGTGCATCCGTCTTCTCGTCGATGAGCAAGTTATGCCTGATGACACGCTCGCAGAAATCTGGACTGAAAAGCTGCCTTTGCCTGTCCAGACTGCAATCTCTGCGTATGAAGATAGGCCAGTAAATGAACGTTTACGCGCCGCCGACAGAGCATACTCCGCCAGGCAATGTGAGCTCCGTGCACTGCATTCTGGACGTGACTACACTAAGACGCTTTCTGACGCCACGCCCTTGTCTGGTGCTGCTAATAACAAGTTTGTTAAACTAGCCGGCCTGCCTGCACCTTCAACTCCCTGCAACGACAGTGCATCAGCCTCTGTGGAAGACTCTGGGGCACATACTCCGTCACCTAGCAACTAACCACAGGACCACAGGCCCGCCCAACCTTACTGTTCCTTCCACGCGAGATTCGGGGAGCAAGCTCGCAAATGCCAGTCACCGTGTTCTTATCCAAACTCCAACTGCAGGTAGGCTACGATGCCACCTCCTGTGATGTAAACAATGGGCACCATCCCATGTTGCATTCTGTTTTGGACAATAACAGTAAGTGTGGTCGAGTCTATGTTCGCGATTTATGATCAGGTGTATGTTTACTGGTAGACACTGGCACAGACGTCTCTTTGCTGCCGGTTCGCCTAGCAACCAATAGAGTGCAACCACACAAAACAGTACTTCGTGCAGTGAACTTGTCTACCCTACAGTGTTCGGGTTCCACTTTGTATACAGTGAAACTTTCGCCCGAGTGCAAGCTGGAGTGTCAACAATTGAAGAACCTATTCTCGGAATTGATTTCCTCAAGCACTATCAGTTGTCACTAGATTTTGTGCAAAATACTGTGTTTTACCCCCCACCCCCTTAACAAACATATTCCTTTCGCTTCGCTGAGTGACAGTTCGGCTAACACCAAACATGTGTGCTGTGCTAAGAAGTGTGTAAACCTATCCTTGGAGCTGCAATCTTGGACAAACAAGTGGCTAGTGGAGTGCGCCAAGTCTTCTAAGTTGCGGATGGAACGTACGGAAATGCTGCTGCATCTCCGTGACATACACCACGAGTTGGCCTCCACACAACAATGCTACGCGGCACTACAAGCAGACAGCTCATCAGCTACAGACAAGGTCAGTCCATGCCAATCTGGTGTTCCCATGTCCGCACACGTTAACGACAATGTTGCGAACTCTGTAAACTATGTCAGCACCCCCTTTTGTAATGATAGGGTATGCTCGAGTGCTCATGCTCCTTGCATTCCGAATGGACAATTAACTTGCCAAGCTCGTGGCAATGAACTACGGCCATCTGCTGTTCGGTCACGCCCACTCGTGCCTACAGCGCTCGTAGCGGCACGGCCCGCTACCAAGAACCAGTGTACCAACCTTGCCCATGTTAATGCGTGTGCGGCCTTTATGCAGCCTACGAGCGGGTGGCACACCTGTACTTCCATGCCCTCAGCGCCACAGCTTGGCCCGTCCGCCACTGCCTGCTCCACTTCACGGACATCTGACTGTCGTGCCACGCCATGTATTGCAGTAGTCACTAATGGCACAGTTCATCGGTTACGTCTAACCGATGGGCCGCCCATATCGCAACGCCCATGCCGCCTCAAGCCAGAATTTATGAAAATTGGAAAAGAACAATTGGACGATCTGTTACAAAAGGGAATAATTGAACATTCTTCCGGTTGCTGGGCTAGTCCTATCCTGTTTGACCAAAAGAAAGACAGTAGTTGGCATATGGTAGGAGACTATAGGCGTTTAAATGCCCGCGCCATCATTGATAAATATCTGGTCCCACACATCGCAGACTTCAATCATGCACTCGCAGGTGCAAAGTACTTCTCTGTTTTGGACTGTAAGCACACATTTCATCAGATTCCTATGGCTCTGGAGGATATTGAAAAGACTGCCATAACCGCTCCCTTCGGGCTGTTCCAATACAAATTTATGCCATTTGGGTTGAAAAACGCCCCCCAAACGTGGCAGCGTTTCATCAATCAAACTTTATCCCATCTAGACTTTTGTTTCGTATACATGGATGACATATTGGTTTTTGCTTCTACTTTGGAACAGAGTGAGGAGTGTGTTCAAGTCGTGACAGATATTTTAGCAGCTGCTGGTATTGAACTGAACAATAAAAAGACTCAATTGCACCAGTAATCTGTCACATTCCTAAGTTCTGTTGTGTCATCGGACGGTCTGACACCACCACAGGACAAGATCAAGCCTGTTCTCGAGATGCTACGCCCTCAGACCTATAGGGAATTATGCAGGTTCATCGGAACAGTTAATTATTACCGGAAACATTTGCCAGCCACTTCTGCGGTGCAGGCTCCTCTCACAGATGCTCTTGCTGACCCACAAACTTCTGGCACCCGCCAGGTGCCATGGACACCAGACATGGACAAGGCATTTAATGAACTCAAACAGCTGTTGGCCTCTGCTGTCACTGTTGCTCACCCACAGGTGGACGCCACAATGTTTATCACTACTGACGCTAGTGACAATGCTATCGGCGCAGTACTGAGTCAGACATACAACGATGTTATGACCCTCCTGCAGTTTTTCTCAAAAAAGCTAAACAACGTGCAGAAGAAATACTCAGCATTCAACAGAGAATTACTTGCAGTTTACGAGGCCATAAGACACTTCAGAACTGATGTTGAGGGACGAGATTTCTATGTGCTCACTGATCACAAGCCGTTGGTTCCTGCCATAAAAAATCCTGCGGCTGATCTGCCCCCACGACGCTTTCGTCACATCGATTACATCTTGCAATTTACAAATGACATTCGCTACATCCGAGGAGCGGACAATGTGGTCGCTGATTTTCTCTCACTTGTTGGTGTTGTCACAACCTTAATTGACTTAATGGACCTACCTCGGTTGCAATCGGCAGACCCCGATACCGTGCAGTTAATTTCAGACCACAGCTCCTCTCTCCAACCGGTACGCTCTACTTTCCTTGGCATATCTGACTTAGTGTGGTGTAATGAATCGACTGGTACGTTGCGGCCATTCATTCCTAAGCCCCTTCAAAGCCAGGTCTTTGACAAACTACACACATTAGCAGACCCCGGTGTCAATGCTCCCACCCGTCTGGTAGCTGAACGGTTTGTCTGGAGAGACATGCGCCGTGACTGTTAGTCTTGGGCAAGGGCATGCGTGGTGTGTCAACAGAACAAAGTTTCCAGGCACACTTCTCCACCCCTTGGCTGTTTTGCCCAACCGCCAGGCCGGTTTCACCAGGTTCATGTCGACCTCGTAGGCCCTTTGCCCCCCTCTGAGGGTTTCCGTTACTTGTTTACAGCTATTGACAGGATGACTCAGTGGGCTGAGGTTGTGCCTATTCTAAACATTACCTCTGAGACAGTAAGTCATGCATTCTTAGATTTGTGGATCTCTAGATTTGGCTCACCTGTTCACCTCACCACTGACCAGGGGCGACAATTCGAGTCTTCAGTTTTCTCTGACTTATGTAAAATGTGTGGTATTGTCAAAATTCATACTTCTGCATACCACCCCCAAAGCAATGGGCTTGTCGAGCGATGGCATCGCACGTTAAAGTCTTCCCTGCGTTGCCATGACTCACTATGGACAGAGGCACTGCCCTTCATGCTTCTTGGCCTTCGTGTGACTTTCAAGGAAGACCTCAAGGGTTCCGTAGCCGAGTTTGTGTATGGCCAACCTCTGGTTTTGCCTGGAGAATTAGTCACTCCGACCCCACCTCCACGGCCCTCTGAACTCCCTTCACTTCTCGAGCGGGTGCGCTTGCACTGCAGCAAAATTCAGCCGCCACCTCCGGATTCTCATACACCTCCGCGCGTGTACATACCGCGCACGCTAGACTCTTGTGAGTACGTGTTTCTCAGAGAAGACTCAGTCAAAGCCCCACGTCAGTCGCCCTACACAGGTCCTTACAAGGTCGTCAAATGCGCTGAGAATAACACGGATCTCCTCATAAAAGACTCTGTAACCACGGTCTCACTCAACCGAGTGAAACCAGCTTTCATTGAGCCTCAGGTGAACCTCCCTGATTCTGCCCCTATTTCTCCCACTCCTGCTTCGAGCGGCCATCCATCTTCCCACACCATGCATTTGGGTATTGATTCTCCACAGCGTGCTTCTCTGCCGAGCACTGCTCCTTCTCCGCATTCATCTAATTCAAGTGGCCAATCTTTTCGGGGCTTCACTCCTCACAGCCCTCGCAGTCGAACTGCCAACCACTCGGATTCTACCATTGTGTTACCATCTTCATGTGACAGCTCTTTGTCACGCCGTTCAATCCACGCTGGCTCCTTGTTGCCTTCGGTCACGCTCCCTCGTCTGTCAGCTGATCACCCGAGGTTGTCTCCTGCACAGTCCAGTGCACCTGCCACCCCCCTCTTAGCAGATGCTTCCCCCTGGCATGGCTTTCTCACACCTCCCTGCCTCCCTACCATTGCTCGTACAGGTGCCATCCAAGAACTCACAACACATGTGCACCCTGATGAAATACATAAATTATCTGTTGTCGTAGATGGCGATACGGTGTGTGTGGTACTCGCGTTTGACAATATTGAGGGAGGAAGTGCAGAATCTCATGTGGTGCGCCGCTTTAAATTGAGCAGAAGTGCTGCGTGTGGCAATTTGCATGCCTTTGTTAGGCCTTCTGGCAAGGTGATTCTCCGCCTGCCGGCTGACGAAGTGCTATACCTCCACTCCAGGACGGGACGTCGTCTTCAGCGGCCGGCGTCGCTTGCTGACTTCACCGTCGACGTACCGGGTTTCATCCCTCCCGGTCTCCTACCAGTCGACCGCTTCCACCTGTCGCAGAAGAACTGTGCGTTACCTTCCTTACTTCTGACCCCCCCCCCCCCCCCCATTCACAGGGACGTACTCCATACTGTGCAGGGGGGCTATGTGGCGTAGAGCGCCATAAATATCGATATTTGTTCTGTGCGTAAGTGTGCTATCTTTGAGGAGAGGGCTTTGGGCAGGATGTTGGACGCTAATGGCAGTTAGCCTCCAGACTTGTATCTGTGTAGAAGCTAAGTGTGAATAAATCTGTATCTGAGAGAATTCTAGTTGTTTACCTACAACTATTCCACATTCCCTCAATCCCACCTCCCTCAATTAAATTCAAGAGTGGTTCAATTGTGATAACCCAGAAGATGAGTCCATGGATTGGACATTATTTGGCAATCCTTTTTAGAACCTTGTGGTTGCCTTCTTGCCACTCAACTGCTCTGTTCCTACAATAGTCTCAAAGATTGTTGTACAGGGACACAGGTACTTGCAGTTCTCGAAATAGAGAAAATATTGAAACTTCCTGGCAGATTAAAACTGTGTGCCGGGCCGAGATTCAAACTCAGGATCTTTGCCTTTTGTGGGAAAGTGCTCTACCAACTGAGCTACCCAAGCACAACTCACGCCCCATCCTCACAGCTTTACTTCTGCCAGTACCTCGTCTCCTACCTTCCAAACTTTACAGAAGTTTACTGGCAGAAGTAAAGCTGTGCGGACGGGGCATGAGTCGTGCTTGGGTAGCTCAGTTGGTAGAGCACTTGCTCGTGCAAGGCAAAGGTCCCGAGTTTGATCTCGGCCCAGGATACAGTTGTAAGCTGCCAGGAAGTTTCATATCAGCACACACTCCGCTGCAGAGTTAAAATCTCACTCTGGGAACATCCCCCAGGCTGTGGCTAAGCCATGTCTCCGCAATATCCTTTCTTTCAGGAGTGCTAGTTCTGCAAGGTTTGCAGGAGAGCTTCTGTAAAGTTTGGAAGGTAGGAGACGAGGTACTGGCAGAAGTAAAGCTCTGATGACAGGGCGTGAGTCGTGCTTGGGTAGCTCAGTTGGTAGAGCACTTGCTTGCGAAAGGCAAAAGGTCCCGAGTTTGAGTCTCGGCCCGGCACACAGTTTTAATCTGCCAGGAAGTTTCATATCAGCACACACTCTGCTGCAGAATGAAAATCTCATTCTGGAAACATCCCCCAGGCTGTGGCTAAGCCATGTCTCCGCAATATCCTTTCTTTCAGGAGTGCTAGTTCTGCAACGTTCACAGGAGAGATGCTGTAAAGTTTGGGAGGTAAGAGACGAGGTACTGGCAGAAGTAAAGCTCTGATGACAGGGCGTGAGTTGTGCTTGGGTAGCTCAGTTGGTAGAGTACTTGCTTGCGAAAGGCAAAAGGTCCCGAGTTTGAGTCTCGGCCCGGCACACAGTTTTAATTTGCCAGGAAGTTTCATATCAGTGCACACTCCACTGCAGAGTGAAAATCTCATTCTAGAGCAAATATTTCTGGCCACCAAACCAGTAATATCAATAAGAAGCACAACTGCATACTTCTGTAATTTGTGTTCTACAATTTTGAAAGCCTGATTAATCAGAGAAGACCTCTACTTGCACAAACAGGTAGGTCACAGTTTCTTTAGTGTAATACCCAAACTCTGCCTCCTGAAGGCATGTGTGTGCTTGTGTATCTGTTCAAGGATCGTCATCGGGGAGGAGTTTATAGAGCAGATATTGTGCTGTTTGTCTCCAACCCCATTTCATAGTTCTGTTATCCTGTCTTAGGGTAGCCAGGACCAGACTGGACTTAATTTTCTCAGTTATAAGTTTGTATAGTATTCCCCATGTGTTCTGTGGTAGATGTGTTGTGACATAGCATTTCCAGTATTCTTCTCTAGTCATGATTAGTACAGTTTTGAATGTTGTTTTTGTGTCCCTGTATTCTTGTAGCAAAATCTATCTATCCTAAGTGGTAACTGCCTTCTGGTAGAGTCTTTTCTTGCATCTCATATCCTGTCTTAGTCTAGATATCTTGGGGCTCCAGGGAACATCTGTCTTACACTGGTTATTGAAAGTTGGTATGTATTTTTGTTGGACAGTTTGTAATAATTGCTGAAGTTATATGCCCTTAGGTCTACACTTTCATTTATGTTTCCCATTAGTTTATCTCTTACATAATTTTGAATCCCCACTCAATTTGCCCTGCTGTTGTTTGATGGTGGTGTATGATGAGCTATAGTCTTCATGCCAATGATAACTGTATTGTGACTACCTATCATTAAATTCAGATACACACACCATGTACTGGTTATTCGATCTTAGGATGTCCTTGATGATCTGACCTCGGTCATCAGTCTGATTGCAATGCCACAAGGTGGTTCTGGCACTGAAGTCAGCTGCAACGATCATCTTCCCTCTTGAGTAAACTGTTATCTGTGGAACCATGACTGTATATGGTTGAATTATATAGGAGTACTGGGTATATAATGATGCCAGTACCCATATGTCTGTGCCCTTGGTAACCCCTACTGTTACAACATTCCTGTTGCACAACTGTGTGATATTTGTAGTCTGGCACCTGGTGTCCATTATCAATACAGCCACCATAGCCTATCTATCTCCTGTTATCTGAGTTGTTTGGGGAGGTGGGAAACATACTAATTTTCCATTTCTGCTGTATGGTTCTTGAACACACATGACATCAACATTAAAGTCTTGGGTCAGCCTGGGGAGTTCCACATTTACAGTTCTACTCCCCATAGCATTGAGTTGCAAGAACTTCATGGCTGCATTGTATACATGTAGCACTTCACATTTGTTTGTTCTAGGTCAAAGTACACTCTCCCATGAGCCCTAACAAGGTCTTTATACATTTTCTTAATGTTGGTATCTCCTGAATGCCACCCACAGGCCTATCTCAGGAAATTAGCAACCTCATTCATATCAGTGCACAAGTTTTCTATACAAATGATAATACAATCCATCTAATCAGTTGTAGGGAAGCAAATAGAATAACCCTTTTCATGTGTTAATTGTATAACTAATCTTTGTGTAGTTTCAAGAATATCTCTTTGCTTGAGCCTACTGAGCCTTAAGTTCAATTCAAATGCACTGTAGTTTTCTGGTTCTTCATTACAATTATGTACTTGTTCATTGTGTTTGTTTTTCAGTTCAGACTTAATGCAATTAGTTCATTCCTGCTTATGACTACATATTTGTTCTGCCTTGATTCAGGAAGATGCAAAAGACCTAAATCTGGATGTCCAGTTGGGAACTAGAACCCCACTCCTCCCAAATGAAAATTCTGGCTCCAATCACTGTGTCAACTCACATTTTCTTTATACAACAATGAATATTACTACCTGCATTTGTTTCATATTCAGAAATTTGAGGAAGCTGTTGTTACTTGTTTTCTGATGTGATTCGGTGAAAATTATTGAAAGCATTTAGCAATACACTTTTCTTTAAATTTCTTTATCCTCAGTCATTATTAATTCTCAAATATTTTTGAAACAAGAAATTTTAAACATCTAGTCTAAGATAGTACTTACTGTTCATATGTGTTAATATAAACTATTAAAAGAATTTAAATAATAGCATTGTTAGACCACTCTGTTTTATTTTTCAGCTAATGGTAAACCTACAGATGCCACACAAGAACTACTTGCCATTGGCATTTCCAATATTGGTAACTCTTTTGTCCAGGGCTTCCCAGGAACTGGAGCCCTAGCTCGAAGTGCCGTTAACAATTCAAGTGGAGTCAGAACAACATTTGGAGGGCTTTACACAGGTGATTGTGCTTTAAATTCAAATGATACATTGTCACTGAAACCTGTTCAGCAGAAGTATAAGCACAAAAGAAAGTAGTAGTAATTACAAAAGAAAAATTGCAAATGTTGTACCATATTTCTTCCACAGTATTCAATAATTCTCAGTTTTGTTTCTCAGTTACAGAGAGAATATTTGATTGAATTTTATTTTAGTGGGCCAGTGGCTTCACTTATCAACTAAATGACCCGCAGATATCATAGTGAAGTTTTTACAGCTATTTAGTTTCTTACATTTATTATCTTTCATTTCAATAATTTACTTACTTACCATATTTATTCTGTTTGAATTTTTATTTTATTTATATATTTTTTGTGTCTCAGTCATATTTTATATAATGGGTGTTTCACACATGATGCCTGGGGGAAGCCCACAGCTCACACGGCAGATTTACCAGCTGTTGGCTTCCTCCACGTACCGCAAGATGGCTGCTTGCACTTCCCCTGACCTGGATGTAAATTGTGATGCAATCTGATTAAATTAAGCTGATATTTATTTATAGCAGTTGCTCAAAATGATGTACCTCTATGGAAAGAGCAGATTGATGCCTTCTGAACACACTTCCAAACACTCATTGAATGTCAATGTCAACTGCAGAAATTTGGAAAATGAATAGCCAAACCCTGTCTTTGAGTGTATAGGGATTGTTTGCATGTACCTTATCACTTAACATACCCCAAAAATAAAAGTTATAAAGAATTAGATCTAGAGAATGAGGAGGCCAGTCAACTGTCCTTAGGGTTCCAACTGTCCCGCATTTCCAGGGAAATCCCATATTTTGACTATTTTTTTGGTCAGTTCCCATGTCCTGTAACATTTTGAATTCATCCCATATTTTTCTAACTTTTGCAGTGGTTGTTCAAACAATTTATTTTGCCTGACACATCATGGCTTTCCCTACTATCTCTACCTCTGTGGTGAACAAGTAAACCGTTCCTAAAGCTTATCCATTTCTGCAAGTGAACGGAAGGTTTAAAGTCCTTTTTTGAATTTTTAGGTGCAGAATGAAGTGATGTTTTCCTACATTTACCAACTAGATGGCTTTCTTTAACACATGCAGTTGTCAGAGTTGTTACAAATTGGGAACCCACTAAAAGTCACATTAGAAGTAGTGTTGGTTGTCCCAAAGCTCTGAAGTTATTTTTAGATGATTTTGATGACGTTGAAAGATGGTTACCCACAGACATTTATTCAACATTTTTCCCACATTGGTGCAGTTGTTTCAGAATGTTCTAGCTTTTTAGAACACTCTGATGTTAGTATAAAGGAAACTTTTGATGCAGCCAAGACTCTGATTAGTAAAACTGAGCAAAGAATGAAATATTTAGGTAGAGGAGGAAATAAAGTTTTCAAAGGACTTTTAAGTCTAACTGAAAACATATTTAGTCAAGAATTTCCAATTTGGTGATCATTTACCAATGGCAGCACAATCTTGGATGCCTCTATGTCTATGGTCCAAGCTAAAATTTAAGCATTTCCAAGAAGTAATTGACTCATTTTGGTTAGATAATGTAATTGGAGATTGTTTGTATGATGAACATTGTAATGCAGAATACATTTTGAATTGAAGTTTGTTCATGGGAGGGAATGGAAACAGAAGCTGGCTTTATGTTTTCTGTATCGTGCGAGCCAAAAATGTTCAGGTTCCAAATTTGCTAAAATTAGTTTGGTTTTTATTAAGAATTACTCCTAGTTCAAATGCTAAGACAAAAAATATTCTTTCCCTGATGAACCATATATAGATTGAACTGCGCAACAAATGAACCTCCTAGCTTATAAAAGCAGAACTCTAAGTAGTTAATAAATACAAGCAACATTGTAAAATAAAACATTCATGCACGTTATAAATGTATTCCTGCAGTTGTTTGTAAGAAGAATCTTATTTGAAATGATTGTTTTGCAGGATTCCTTCTCAATCTCTTACTTTCCCAGTAAAAAGGTTGGCAACCCTAACTCTTTTATCACCAAAACACTATGTATTAATGTGATAGAGCACTTGCAGTGTGTGGTCTTGCATTCCCTTGCATGAAATAACCATTCATCTCTTCGTTAGGTGTTAGTACTCTAAAAAATGGGTGCAGTCTATTGTTCATATACCTTTCAGAAGTTACTGTTCTATGGAAAAAGAAAAATAATTCATCTTGAACTAACTTCACACCATGCTCCTGTTTTCACATCATGCAGAGGCCATTGCTGTAACTGATGAGGATTTTCAGAGCTCCAACACTGATTGTTCCATTAATCTATGTACCTTGACAAATATCACCACACTTCCTCAGAAAAAAGAGCATTTCAGGATTGACCTTCTCATCATGTACTGACTGTAACAGACAGTAGCAATAATGATGACAAGAAACAGTATCTGAGTTAGCCAGCTGATGCATTACTGTTATTTCACATGGTTCCAATGTTGAGTTCGTGCACAGCTCTGTGAGTAGATGCTACTGACACACCAGTCTGAAGTGCTAAACAATGTAATGATTTTCTCAAACTTCTTTCTGAGGCCTCTCCTACCTCATCTAATGTACTTTCAATTAAAACACTGTGTTCTCCTGACCTTTGTTTGTCTAACATGGATCCAGTCTCTCAATTTCTTCATGAATGTATGTATCGTTAAACCACTGGGAATGCATACACTGGGAAATTTTCGTATGAATGCAAGCTGACATTTCACATAAGACTCTGTTTTTACACAGTTCAAGACAATGAACACTCACAGACCCTTTGTGTATACCATAGCAAATGAAAATTGACAAAAAAACTCAAAAGAAAACACACATACAATCAATAATATGGGCAGGGATGTCCCAGACTGAGCACAGGAATCATACATGAAACACTCAGGGGAAGCGCTCGCAACCATCTTGCAGCAGATACAGGGAACAACAGCTGGTAAATCTACTGTGTGGGCAGTGGGCTTTCCCAGGCATCACACATGAAACACCCTGTCATCTCAGTTACATAACACGATTGTTTTTGATATTTTGGCCCATTACGTAAATGAAGGATGAAAAATACAAAAATGATCATAGACAAAAACAAGTAAATATTAAGACAGAAAATATTCACATTATGTTCAAGACACAGCTGACAAAATACAAAAAATAAAAAACAAAAAACATGAATCTAAGATATTAGTATGAGAGATATGTTTTCCCAACAATATAGGCAAAAGAAGTAGTATGAATAATATGAAGGCAGCTACAGCATTTCTTCAGAGAATCACTGTTTCATTTACATGGTGAAATACTTCACATTCATGGATACATTCTTATATTATTCAGTGCAAGCTATTATCTCAGCCATGGAATTTGCACTTAACTTTACTAACTGTAGTCTAGTTATCAAATTTTTACCTGCACCATAGTAAAGTAAAGAATATGTGGAAACACCTCACCATCATAGTGATGGCTATGTGCCTTCTAGCATTCAGTTTATGATAAGGATGTATAATTTTTCATGCAGACTAACGCATTTATCCAGCTACCATTAGTACTTACATGAGCAACAATTATGTTGATGACTACTTTGATCTAATTATCAACATTTTATTCATAACATACAGTAACTCACTCATTAATTGGGTAGAACTGTGACAGATCATCTCACTATGCCATTATTGATAAGTCAGAAGAAGACTTCAAATGGGAGGTCAACAGATGAGGGGAATCATGTCTTGACACTTTTAAACCCACACAGTTTTACTGGAGAATATTGTGTTTTGGGATTAGATTATCATGAAACAGAGGCAGATTCTGAAACACTCTTAAAGATCAAAAATATCTGCATGACTGTGACTTGAATATGGATACTTGGTATAATTGGAACTGTAAAGGTAGGCCAGTGGTATGACTGGTAACCTTATTTTAAAAATTTCTCAATGGAGTTATGAAAAATGAATATGTATTATCACTTTGCTGTGACTCATTACCTCTTGGAAAGCTTTCAATTCAATTTCCACATAATTGGGACTCACAGCTAGTGAAAACAAAAGCACTGATTTAGTGTATATTGGCATACTGACAGCTTACATTTGATGTCATCCCAGTAAAAGCAAATTTGGAGTCATAGGAGAAGTCTGGCCATGAGAAGCTCTACAATCATAACTTGACACTTAAATATACACATTTTTACTATAATTACTATAGAATATCTGTTTTGGGATTAGATTATCATGTAACAGAGGCAGATTCTGAAACATTCTGAACAGTCACTCTATTGTCAAGAGCTCTAGAGGAAGTTTTCATATTTCTAAGCTGTGAAAATAAAGAATGTCTGTGGATTAAATGCAGCATGTCTTGCCTAACTTCAGTTTTCTGATGACACTGTATTGTTTGTCTCTAGTGTAGATAACCTTCATCAACAAATGGGAGAACTGAAGCAATAATATGACTGAAGTAGTGTACTATCAACACATTAAAAAGAATACTTTCAATTTAACAATGGATTTGAAGAAATTGGGGTACCAGAGATTGTACGCCACCACAGAGCACCCCTCTTTTTCACTCCCCATCTACCCCCCCCCCCCCCCCCCCCCCCTATAATGTGGAGTACATATGAGGAGAGAGTGGCTGTAGCGGGGTGTGATCTGTCAGAAGTGATGTAGATGGCTGTGAAATGGTGAATGTGATGGAAGACACATTGTAGTCAGCAAGGAAGGTGTGCCGTGAGGAGAGGGGGAGGGGGTGACACAGGGCATGCCCCAAGTGTGACATCAGCAGTGCATTCTATGGGTTTCTGCTGGCAGTGTTAGCAGATTAGGACGTAATCTAGGTGGCAGTTTTAATTGTTACTGGCTCGATAGTGGTATTTGAAGAGGTAGGCATATTGGCAGCATTTCCTTGCATTGAAGTGTCCACAGGAGGTGTTGCGAGGCCTGTGGCAGTGTAAGCTGCAGCACTGCTGGTGAGTGTGCCATTTGCTGAATAATGGGTGGTGAAGCCTGCCATGCCAACTTCTTGTGGGACAGAAGCGACGTGCATGATATTGCATGTGATGGTTCTTGCACCCAAGAGCCTGTCCATGTAGGTCGTGGTAATCATGAGGTAGGTATTGTGTAACGTGATGGATATGTCTTTAGGCAGAAAATCATGGAGATTCGTAAGCACTGTAAAATGGAATGACAGTTACATAGGAGATGGTGGGGAGTGGAGTGTCTGTTGTGACAAGTCCACTGAAGTCCACACCAGTTTAAGCTGGTTCATTGATACTGTTATTTGTTTTCCATTAATTTTGATATCCAAAGTGTTTGTATCTCATATCAACACTTGCGTTGGCCCTGTAAATTGCAGTAGTGGGTTGGGTTCCACTAAGTCTGTATATAGCATCACATGAGAACATGTCACCAGGTCTTAATGAATAAAAATTCATAGTGTCATGTGATAGGGGGGGGGGGGGGGGGGGACGGCAGACAGATGTTTTATGTATGTGTGTACACGCATGCAACTAAGTCTGGTAAGGATGGCACAATCCTTTCTAATGTCAGGCCAGACAAAGCATTCTGTGATGAGGCATATTGTAGGACACATGCTCGTGTATCCAAGGTTGTGGAGAAGGTCAAAAATTGTCTGCGATACAATTCTGGGATAACTGATCAGACCCATTCATCTCAAACGTCACACAAAACTTGTTTCATAGCACCAGGTAGCAAGTGTTGTTGCATTTGCAGCACAGTGTCTGGTTTGCTAAACATGCTGTGATGATCGACATCTATTACTTGTGCATCTGTGATCCTATCAAAGTCCATCTGAGCGGAGATAGCTGCAATATGGGAAAGGTAGTCCACCACAATATTATCAGTACCTTTGATGTATCACAAAGCGGTAGTGAACTGTGCTACAAAATGTAAGTGGTGGAATGTCATGAGTGCGGAATCCCCCGACGGGTTCTGAAATTTGTCTGTTAATGCACGATGGACAGTATTATGATAATGGGTCTCCCCTCAATATCACCCTGAAAGTGATAAACTACTTCATATATTGGTAGTAGTTTGCAGTCAAATGTGGACTATCTTTTCTGAGAGTCAGTAAGTAATTTGAATGGCTGAGTGATTCCACTAATCTCTTGCAGTAAGGCAGTCCTGATCACTTGATCGCTAGCACTGGATGCAATAATTAGTTGCACATCACGTCAGGCAATGGGTGGGCAAGCATCATTGGTGCAACAGGGGTTCTTTTATTTTGTCATAGGTCATCTGCGTTTTGTAGTGTCTAATCGAGGCATCATTTACCAAATGTATTTTGGCTGCTCAATCCTTGTGTGAGTGGTAATAAGATCTCAGGAGTGTGTAGTAGTTGGTTCCTGTAAAAAGTTATGACCCCAAAAACTTGATAGTTGTAGGGAGGTGGGAGGAGGCACATCTGTCCAGTTTTCTCAGGAGTAGAATGCACACTGAACGCATCAACGTGATGTCTGACAAAGGTCACATGGGATTGCCAAAGTTGGCTCTTGTCGTATTTTACACATTCCTGTGAGAGGTCAGCTTATTAAGGATGATTTGCTGGTAGTCATTGTGATCTTGCTTGTATTTGCAAAAAAGATTATGGTATCATCTATATAGGTGTAAAAAAAGCAAACTGAAGAGAACAATGTCAACAAATCTTTTCCATGTCTGTGCCACATTTTTTACTCCTTATGGCATGTAGAACAACTCAGACAGACTGAATGGTATGATTATCACAGTTTTCGGTACATCCTTGGCTGCCATTGGAATTTGCAGGTATGCTGTTTTGCAATCGATGACACTGAAAATTTTTTTCCCCAGTCAAGATGTGGGAAAAATCATGCAAGATCAGAATGGGGTTGCTGTCAATGACTGTACGGGCATTGGCATAGCATTAGTCACCACATACGCACCAAGTACCATTCATTTTAGGAAATATTTTAATTGAGGAGGCCCAAGCACTGTCTAATGGTCTGACTCTGGTAGCTCACAGAGGTATGTCCACTGCAGCTTTAGCCACTTTAAGTTTATAGGGAGCTAGATGATGGGGGTGACAACAGACAGCGAGACCTGGTGCGGTTGTAAAGTGGTAGACTGTACAACCCTGCATGGCACAGAGCGTATGTGGTCTAATGGGGGAATATAGAGTGAGTCCAGGAGGTGGAGCATGATGTGACTCATTGTCGCAGTTAACATCACACGGCATTGTCTTGGGAGTGTACTCAAGTGAGGATTGTGTTGCTTCACTAAGCTGAGAAGTGTCTTTAGTAGCAGCACCACATTAGTGATCATGTCAATGTGATGAAGGGCATGAAGGTGCTGTTAAGCTGCGTATAGAGATACGGTGGTGTCCAAAATTTGTGTCTGTAGTTGTTTGTTGTTAAGGTGTGTGACTTTGTTGTCATGTTGTAATGGTAAGTATTCAGCTGCCTTTAAGCTTAACTGGTTGTAAAGTGCTTCACTCTGTTGCTTCAGGTCAAGTGATGTACTGAGGTGCAGCAGTGTGACCAAGGGCATTGCTGTGCCAGCAGGTTGTTGTCTTACTGACCATACCACATGTTGGCTCCTGGTTGCCCTGTCCTAATAAGAGGGTGTGATTTAAATCTGGCAGTAGTTGGTAGTGCCAGAGGAAATCAGTTCCCAGGACTAGTTCAACTGTCTCTGCCATTAGGAGCGTCCTAAACATTTGTATATTTGTTCTGAGGTCGAGCATGATGTGCACAGTTCACCAAATGTGATTACAGTGTCATTGGCCACACACAGTTGCAGTGGCGACAGCGACAGTGTATCAGGCCCTAGATCAGGTGGTAGAGTGCTCATGTCAAGCCTGGTGTCAATGAGGAAATAGGTTAGCAGGTGCCTATAAAGGATGAATAATTGGCAACCATCTGCCCATTGAAACACTGTGTCGGTGCTCTTTTGTCATTGTATGCATTTCCATTTTGTTAATGAAGACAGCCTGGTACACCTGTCCAGGTTACTGCTCTAGTTTGGCCAGGTGCAGGGTTATCTGCAGTGCTGTGCATCCTTCCCAAATCTGGTGTGAAACCAGCAGTAGCGCTGCTATGTGTTGGGCATGGAAGCAGGCAATGCACTTGGTTAGCAAAGATTTTATGTATACACAGAGCCAGAGCAGTGGACAGCTGGGTTATCAACAACTTCGGCTGTCAAGCTAGCAACTGTTTTGTGCCCGACGAGTAAAAGGGACTTGGGTTGGTAGAGGCGGGGGGCAGAGCCTAGTTCAGGTCAGTCTGGGCGTCATCAGGCAGTCTGCAGTTGTGCAGAATGTCAGGGCAGCTCGGCTAAGATTGTGTAAAATCAGTTTTGGTGCAGTTGTACTGGGCATCAACTGCAGTGTTGGGCTGTTGATTATTGATTAGAATGTCATGTTGTGGCTCCAGAGGTGCCTCCTTATGTGCCTGCCTTGCTGTCTGGATGTTCTCTGACAGTTTTAGGAACCAAAGTATCAATAACACACAATCAGGCAGTAGTGTTAGATCAATTAGAACTTGCAGGTGGAGCTGAAGTGGGACAGCATGCTGCTTCCCAAAGTAGTCTCATTGACAATTAGATGTAGCTATTGTTCAGGTGTGCGTGTTAGTCACTGTAGCAGTAGTGTCTTGGCAGTTTCGTATGAGAAGCTGGAACACTCAGAAGCAAGTTGCTAATAAGATCCACAGAGCCTCTCAGATGGTTAAGAATAGTGGCAAACTTCTCGTTGTCCCCAGTGAGGTTACTGGCTGACATCAAACTCTCGCTGAGAGCAAACCACATCATGAGAGAATCCACATGGAACAATGGTGGTTTCACATGGTGGTGGACAGTATGATGGCAATCAGTGGTTTGATCATGAGGCACCATCATGAGGTAGGCATGGCATGGTGTAGGAAATGTGGGAGCTGCAGGAGCATAGATACGCAAGATGGACATGAAATGCAGCTTGACATAGGGAAGTACATGAAGCAGCAGTTCACATTATGGTGCAGGTGACACCAGTGTCACACAGTGATATGCGTACAGCTCAGATGGCAGATCACAGAATGGCTCTGCATGTGAGAGATGTTCCCAGGCCAGCGTGGTAGGTATGACTCTCCCAATGTCAGATGTCTGAGATGGTGGAAAATGTATGTGAGAGTGAGCATGAGGTTGTGGCACCATAAAGAAGTAAGGCATGGTCCATTTATTATCCAGCAGCACAAGCAGTGTCTCATGGAGGTTGTGCAGACATGTAGTCATACACGATGTGGCTGATGCAGATGCAACATCACTCGAACTGGGATGTAGTGGTATCTGACCTTGCCGATGCGAGGTCGTGAAAAATGCGTACTTGGAGTCCATACTTGGTTTTGGTGCTGTATGTGGGTGATGCACATGCAAAGCACAATGATGGACTGGAACCGAGTTGGTTGTGATGCCCAGCACGAGTGGCACGGCTGGTATGTGAATGACACCATAGTCTGTCTCATAGAACTCGCGTTTAGTCACAATGGTCGGAACTATGTAACTCCCTCTCACACAAAAGGTAAATTGTTGTAATTTTATTGGGATGTAATGATTCATGAAAGGAGGTGTTATTTCAGCCTGAACCCAGTTATTGTATGGAGATCTGTGTTGAAAAGTTCCTTTCAGAGACAAAACTGAAGTGCTTTTATTATTATTCCTTTCCTTTCCCAGACGTTATGTCTGGTTAAAAATGGAAAGTGATATGGACCTTGACCAAGCATGACTTCCTTTTAACTGTACAGTATATGTTACATTGCATTACTATTATTCATTTAATTACTGCTTTGATTTAAGTATTATTATTATTATTATTATTATTATGGATTCAAGGAATTTGTTCTTTAGTGATCAGTCTCTCTAAGAAAAGAGTGTAGATCTTTGAAATGAATAAATAACCAAACAGATCTCATGAGACGATGTTTATGTTCAGTGGATTGTGCAAGGTACACTAAAGATCTGCTGCCACATGCTGACTGTAAGCTGTTCTCAATGTCTTTGCTGGCCATCGAACTGTGAGCTAAATCCATAAGAATCTTAGTCTATATTAACTATGGTCCAATTCTCCTCTCTGTGGAAGCCGGTCCATTGAAGCAGATTTGTTTAAAAGTCTTTAAATTAACGACCATATAGAGTTTGCAGGTTCAAGCTTAAATAGTCCAAAGAAATGTCTCGTAGGCATGCTTAAATATCTGAAAATGTGAAACCATAAGATGGAGAATAAACTTTGTTTATGCTGCCGAGAAGTTGGTTTAAGAACAGAAAATGCCTTTCAATTAAAGATGGTGGTCTCACAATAATCTCTTCTCTCTTAAGCCATAATATGTTCATCCACACTCATTAAGATTACAAGCTAGACTACATCTTTTCACAATGGTTAACATCAAACCAAAGCTCTCTTAGTTCAAGGAATAGAAAGAGTGTCAGCAATAATGCTGTTTCCTTGCAGTTAGTTGCATGCAAGTACACTTCAAATAATATTTGTTCAGCCACGTATCTTTTACTCTCACATGACATGAACCACTACAACTGGAATTGGAAAATTGGAATGCACAGGTACTGAAAGATCATGTAAACCTTGATCCCATGGTCTGCTGGTTGATGGGTGATGAAACAGAATGATGGAGTGATATGATGTGGGGCATTGTTGTTCAACTGTAATGGCATTGTGGGATGTGTCCTTACAGTTCAGGTTGTAGAAGCAAGTGTCATAACACTCGTAATCACTAGTGTTGGAACATGTGATGACTTTTCCTGTGCAAAGATCGAAGGCACTTAGATTAACATTTGTGACCGAGGCAGGTGGCTATTGTTTATTGTGATTCTCTGCAGCACTTTTATCAGAAGTACCAGGAATAGATTCACTCGATGTAAAATGTGGAATGTTTATTATGAAGTCACTCAGTAAATTTGGCACTCGTCATGGCACAGTTTGCTGCTTCACATCAGTGATAATGAGAGCTGGTGCAAAAATGAAGGCATTGTTGCTATGTCTTTCAGCACTGTTGTATCATCCAAGTCTTTGCAAATATTTAGCAATTTTGCACACAGAATGTTTATGGAATTCACAGGCACTTGTTGAGAGATATCAACATTGCCAAAAAGCAGTGAGGTTGTACTGTTTGTGATGGCAGCATTCTCAATGGTCTAATCAATGTGGCAGATTTTCAGATTAAAAGCAAAATTGCAGCACAGTGTGGGAATTCAGGGTCACCACAGGGAGGGATGGGGTACTGGAGGTGAGATAGCAAAATAGTGACACACCACAGAGACACAGTCACCACACTGAGCACAATATAAATAACTTGTGTAATTGTTACAGGCTTACAGAACATATTCTCCACTCAGAGATATTAAGCTGCCACAGATTTATAGAGTCAGTTGATGAATTTTAGCATTTAGTGCAACTGAAGACAATAACTAAGTAGGTGAGTAAAGAAAGTAAGCTGATGGATGGGAGAACAAACAGAAGTGGAGGACTTCATAATGATGATAATGGGGGGGACATCAAGGTGTGTAGCCAAGAATATAAGTAGTAGATGGTACTTGGAATCTCTTCAGTGGATTCAAGAAATAAGAAAAAAAAATGAGAAGATGATCTAAAGGTGGGTAGGTGATGTTAACTAAAACAGAGGAGCAACATGGATGCCAATTGTTAAATACCATAGTGCATGGAGATATTTGGATGAAACCATCATCTGGCAGTCGTTGCTGCATAGCTGATGATGACAGAATTTCCACAAAGTAAAACAATGAGTATTTTTGCTTATACCATTCAAGGTACAATGTACAAAAATCAAAACTGAAACTGAATAATATCTTAGTTTTCCATTTCTGTAGGCTGCTTATTTTGTTTTGAATTGAAAAATTAGACATTTTCACTTATGTGATATTGTTCTGATATTGTTCTGCACTATTTTTACAAGTGTAAGAATGGAAAATTTTAGACAAATTGAAAACTGCTATGGGAAATTAAAAGATGTTCCTAACAATCTTCTATTTATCATTGTCATAACTTAATACTAAAAAATAGTGTTTTGTAACTATATAAGACGTGTGGGTTTGTTGTGTACTCCAGTACTAACTTATAAATGTGAAATGGAGATGACAGTCTTCTGCAATTTTTTTCTCTCTTCTTCACAGGACTTTTGGTGATGTTATCTCTTCTTTTCTTTGCTGATTGTTTCTGCTTTATACCAAAATCATGTCTTGCTGCCATAATCATAGCTGCTGTGATATTTATGGTTGAAGTCAAGGTTGTTGTCCCAATCTGGAAGACAAAGAGTAAGTATTCACATGCTAACATATGGTTAATTTATCTATCAATGCACAGAGGAAGACATACAATTACAATTATAATCATCAATACATGAATTACTTATCTGATTAAAAATGAAATCCAGAGCTTAAATCCATCTGCCCTTATGAATGAAGTGGTGTAAATTTATCAGTACAAAACTAGAAAGATGATGTGTGATGAAACCAGAAGTAATGACTGGAAGATCAAGTTACTGAGAACAAAATATGCACTTTGACTAAATGTTCATTAATTTGCATTGTTCTTGACAACATCAGGGAGTCAGCTTTTGGTTGACACAGTAACTTCCCTGTGTTTAGTCAAGCTAGAGAAGCAGTATTTGACATTAATATGTATGCCTCATATCAAGCTTTAGTATGACCTTAAACTCAATATGAAATCTATTAACAAACAATTTTTTTAGTTTAAAATGTTTGATTTTATATATTGACTATCTAGTAAATCAGAGAAGAAGGTAACAAGCACTGTGAGACAAGGGTGAAAGCTTTTATAAAGAAAAGCAAATCCTACTGTGAGACTGTATTATTGGCTCCAAAAATTAATATCCTCATAATAGGACCATTGTACATCCAGTGAATCCTTATTCTTCAATATGCCAAATACAGCTAATGCTGATAATATCCTAGGGTTTTACAGGTTCACAGAATTGTGTTTCAAATTAGTGTACATTGCAGTAAGGTATTTTTCTTTCATTGGAGCTTTGATAATAGTCAGAATTATCATGTGTTAGTAAAAAAGATACAGCATATTAAAATCTGGACATCTAGGGGTAATACACCAATAATAAGTTTAACACATGGTGAGGAAATAGCAAATGGTGCGGAAACTTAGGTGTCTACATTTAACAAGAATTTAAACTAGAAAAAACACATTTTGGAGCTCCTAAAACAACTTAGTTCAGTCAGATTCTCACTTAGAATCAAAGCAAAGACAGTAAGTAGACATATTTTCATCAGAATAATGAATAGAATGGTATTCTGGGTTAACTCATTATTAAGAAAGAACATCTTCATTGCTCAAAATCGTGTTGTAAGAATTATATATGATGCTCACTCATGTTCATTTTGTAGACATTTGTTTAAGGTGTTGAGCATTCTAACTACTGCTTCACAGTACATGTACTGTTTCATGGAGTTTACTGTAAATAATCTGCAGCTGTCAAAAGGAGCAATGAATTACATAATTGAAATGCCAGAAAGAAAAATGACACCCATTACTCCATTTTAAGGCTGTCTTAGCACAAAAGGGGATACACAATGCTGCAACTAAATCTTTTGATAACTTAGCAGTGATATAAAATGCCTGACAGGAAGCAAAGTAAAATTTGAAAACTGAAAAAGTTTCTCCTTTTTATTCTGTAGATGAGTTTCTATTATTGTATTCTGTAAAAGGTGTCAGGTAGGAATTACTAACTCTCTCTCTCTCTCTCTCTCTCTCTCTCTCTCTCTCACACACTCACACACACACACACACACACACACACACACATATATATATATATATATATATATATATATATATATATATATATATATATATATATATATAACAAAGATGCTGTAACTTACCAAACAAGAAAGCGATGGTGTGTTGATAGACACAGTAAAAAACACACAAACACACACACAAATTTCAAGCTTTCGCAACCCAAGGTTGCTTCATCAGGAAAGAGGGAAGGAGAGGGAAAGACGAAAGGATGTGGGTTTTACTTACCTTAGGGGGAATCTTTGTTATTGTCTCTATCAACATACCAACGCTTTTGTTTGGTAAGTTACAGCATCTTTGTTTTTATATATATTTTTCCCACGTGGAATGTTTCCCTGTTCAGCTCATAGTCATGATTACAAATTTAGTCTGTAATGTGAATGTAAAATGACTTATTCCCTATCATTATGATTTATGATGCAAATGACCCAAGGAACATGAAGCTAAGCAATTAAACAACTAAAAATTTGTGATGTCTACTGACGGGTATATGTCTTTTCCACAACATTTAATAAACTAGGTTTATATCTAATGCATAATTGTGAAATAATGCTGAATAATAAGTGGTTCACTATGCTACATATTAGTTTCTGCAATGTATCTCAGTAAGTTATTATGACTATTGTTTAGTTCCTTATAAATGATAAGCAAAGAATAAATATATTGATTTCCTGATATTCGGTGTCTGTTCTGTTGGACATGTCTGGATGCACCATATCTTCTGAACTTCTGCGGAACTTAGCAAACCCTATGAGCAGTGGGGCTAATACATGGGGGTGCTACTTGTGTGTGACAGGTTGAGAATTTGGGTTGGATGGGAAGCATGTATCATGTGGTAATTATCTATCAGTCCCCTGACAATCTGTTTGTCAATATTACCAAAATATAAAATTTTCCTCAGCTTCTTTTGCATCTGTTCTGAACTGAAGAAGTACTTCTAACTAAGTTTCTCCTCACCTCTTTTATTCTCTTTATTCTCTTGCATGACTGGAGTAGCTAGCAGGAGCTGTAACCATTTCTAGCACACTTTTTAATGATATTTTTGCTACCTGATGTGCCCCTTCTGACCACAATTTAATGGCATTGCATGTAATCATACAGTGACACATGTCTGATGATGAAGAACTTTTACTGTACTTGTGGTGTCTGAAGACTGTGGTGACATGTGATTTAGTAAAGAGATAGCAACGAGAACTCTTCAAGTGTGCAGACTGGCAGGTACAGTCAACTAATGTGGCCCCTCTTTTGGAACACAAGGATGGATTTGCCCAGTGCTCAGAACATAAATGTGCTTCTGCACTGTTGACACTTTGTTTTGCATGAGCTACACCGCTGATTTTGGTTACTTTGTCAAAACTGTCTAATACTTTTTGAAAAAAAAATAGTTTCAGAACATAATTTTAAGAGCATAGAAGATATATGTTTTTCCTGGAACCTTTCAGCATACTGATGTCATGTGAAATTTTATCTCTGTCTTTGATCTGTGCTGTTTGATTCTACACTTTCCCATCCTCTGCTATAGTACTGTTGTGCAGTATAAGATCCTTACCAAACAGGATTGATGGGGGACATTCAAATAGTCCTAAGAAGGGCAACTGGTTTTGTATTATCAAGGAAGAGGGGAGAAAGTGTAATAGATATAATAAGTGAGTTGGGGTGGAAGTCAATAAACAAAGGTGTGTTTTTGATTGCCATGAGATCTTTACACAAAAAAATATTAATCACCAACTTTCTCTGCTGGATGTGAAAATTCTTTATGACCATCATAATAAAATGCAAGAAATCAGAGATCATTTGGGAAGATTCAAGTATTCATTTTTCCCACACACTGTTATAGAGTGGAGCAGTAGGGACATAGTCCGATGGTGGTTTGAAGAACCCTGTGCCAGGCATTTAAGTCTGAACTGCAGATTAGTCACGTAGATGTAGTACAGTTATGTTGATTGAGTTTAAGCTGGTAAACAAGTATGTGATGTTTAAAACTGTCAAACACATTTTTATGATCAATAAAGCAGACAATGATATCTGCTTTCTAATAGAACTGGTGTCCATCCCCGGTAGCTGAGTGGTCAGTGCGACAGAATGTCAAAGTTCAAGGCCCGGGTTCAGTTTCCGGCTGGGTCAGAGATTTTCTCTGCTCAGGGACTGGGTGTTGTGTTGTCCTAATCATCACCATTTCATCCCCATTGATGTGGAAGTCACTGAAGTGGTGCCAAATCGAAAGACTTGCATCCACCGAACAGTCTACCCAACGTGAGGCCCTAGCCACACGACATTTATTTAATAGAACTGGTAGCATCTGGATGGAAAAAAGGCAACTTTTGTTCTGAAACCACCCTTACGTCAAAGTCTTTTCACTAATGTTTGCCTCTGTTTTTCCAAAGTTTGGAATTATGTAATCATTAAATAATAACAACACAAAAGTGAAAATCTAATTTAAAACAATAATATGTTACTTTAATGAAAATGCTCTACTTTATAGTAGAGCATTTTTGACATTTTTGTTCAATTTTGTACAGCATTTTGGTACCTTGCTTCATGCTCTGTGACCCTACATAATTGTCATCAACCATAATTTCTACTGCCAAGACTGAAATAGAATTGTCCCGACATTATAAATTGTATAAAATAAGAATTTTTCTTTTCATGTTTGCTGCTATGTCTGTCTGTTGGAAGGGACATTGAGCTAGATTTTCACCTTTGTGTTACTTAAGAGGAGGAGTGTTTACTATTTCCCTTCTTTCAAGAAATCAGCAACACAAATACAAATAGTAATTTAAGCAGATATTTGGTTATCCTTAAGATGTAATATACAGTGTGAAGAAATATATACAGTATGTTTCCCCTGAAAGAAAACTTTGCTTAATATGCAGCTTGTCCACCCCTTGGGGCTAGCCAGATGATAATGCTACATGATTGTTTCTAGGTTACATAACAGACTCTGTGAAGTAATTATGCTATATTGTATTGCTTTCATTGCCTGATCATAATCTGCAAAATGAAAATGTTCCTTCTTTCCAGAAAATGATCTGATCCCCGGATTTGCAACACTTTTTGCCTGTCTGATACTGCAATTGGAACTGGGAATCCTTGTGGGAATTGGTTTGAATGTAGTGTTCATTCTTTACAATGTTGCACGACCAAAAATAATGATTGAGACAAAGAAAGTAAGTATTTATAGTTCGAAATTTGACTTATCATCATTTCACTTGATAAAACTGACTTAGCAAACGTATTCAGACTAACATAAAACTTAAAATTAAATTTTGAGTTTCCAGAATTAATATCATACATTACAACACCCTTGACATTGACAGGGAAAAATTTCACAAAGGAAAAGACATGTAAGATGATAGGTGAGATTCTAGGTTATTCTAAATAAATGGTCAAAAACATGTATTCAAGTACAATTTGGAATGAAGTACATGCTAATAAACTGAAATGGAGGGATTCAAAAAGAATATGGGGAAAGCTAATCTCTGTCTCGTTACAGTCGGAACACTGAGTATATGACTCAGGAGTGAAATTCCGAAAAAAATTATCAAGACCTGATTCATTTATGAATAAAATTTGCAAAACAGGATACCCAGGTGAACTACTGCACAGACTAAATGCACCCACTGAAAAGATTTCCAACATAGCTGATCGACATGTCCATTCCATTACATGAGGATATAGGACAACGGCCTTACCGCAGTGGTAACGCCGATTCCCATCAGATCACCGAAGCTAAGTGCTGTCAAGCTGGCCTAGCACTTGGACAGGTGACCATCCGGTCTGTTGGTAAGTGGAGTGGACTCACCCTATGTGAGGGAAACTGAGGAGCTACTTGATTGAGAAGTAGTGACTCCGGTCTCAGAAACTGATATATGGCCAGGAGAGCAGACTATATACCCCTCCATCAGGGATCAGGTGATCCCTGTGGGCTGAGGATGGCAAGGTGTCCAGGTGGCCAGTCAGTACCGTTGAGCCTTTATCTCCTGTGTGGGCGGAGTTAAGTGATTTTTTTTTTTTAATAGGGAAAAAAAGGAAATCTTTAGAGATTTTAACTAGGAATGAAAATATAAGTATCAACAAAGAACATAATGTAATGATAAGAACAAAAGTTGTAATAACATTTAACACAGCCAGAAGTCATAGGAAATGAAACAACAGAGGCAGAAGAGGAATGATATGGAAGAAGAAAACACCACAAAAGGAATACAAGCACACAGGTCTTTTAGGCAACTGAAGATTAATGGAACAATAAAGTGGATGGATGTTCAGGCTCTGGGATGTTATAATGAAAGGGAAGGACAGAAAAAGAAAGAAAATATGGTGTAAATGTAGCTCTGGTATGTGATGCAAAGCAAGATTTTATTGTAGATAACATTTGTTCTACAAAGTTCCAATTCAAATCTATCAGCGTCATTTTATTTCTGGTGAATCTAACATGATCTTACATTTGCATTTACACCTAAACTTTTGTCTATCTGATAATTAACACATTAATATATCACACACAAAAAGTAATAACTCATGTACTTTCTATAAAGACAGTAGCTTTTTTCCATGAATAATTACTTGTAGTATATTAACAGGTTAACTAGATTCTCATTAATGATAAACTTCTCATTCATTTCAGACTGCAGAGGGTACTGAGTATCTAGAGCTTACTCCAGATAGGTGTCTTATTTTTCCTTCTGTTGAATATGTATGCAACTTGGTGGTGAAGCACAGCATGAGGAATGATATGCCTGTTGTAATTAATTGTTCACATATATTTGTGTCAGACTACACTGCAGCTAAGGTAATAAATTATTTTATACTTTCATTAGTAAATTTCTGCGAACAAAGAGACAGAGTTCATGGTTTGCATTTTAATTATGCATGATGTGCACTCCACACAGAGTGGGATACTAAATTAAGTCAGTAACCAGCTGAGGGCAAATGTACATAAATCCTCAAATAATCATGGAAATGAGGAATTATATTTGCTTTGGTATCAAGTTTTGGACAGAAATTGTGGGTCACACACTTAGCTTCATACCAGATACTGGTAAATTATTAGGTACTGTTTATCACCAGTCTGTGTACAACAAATTATCCACATTACTGAAGAGTATTATCCTTGCATAAAAACAATACATGTGGAGGTTGCAAATTAGGGAACCACCTCAATTTCTGCAGGTCACATGACAGTACCCAGCACAAATGTGTAATTGAAAAGGAGCGCTGAAGGATGTGTGAGAATAAGTGCTAACCACAATGGGCATCTCCTGCATTCAAAATTAAATTTCAGTTTGTAAATTTACAAGGAGGCAGAGTGGCTGGCCATGTATTAACTCCAGGAGGAAAAATTCTTAGTGTGATTGTCATGTAAAAATGGAATAAATTGTTCTTAACTTTTAAAAATGTTAGTTCCTTTATTACAGAGGAAAGAGGGACAAGTTGGGAAAGGTTGGAATAAAATGGTAGGCAACTCAAGTCCCAGATTGAGAAGAATGTGCCTGGAACTTTAGGTTCCTAGGTTTTTGCATAAGAAATGCACTAACAGTTGTGAGAACTAGGTACTATTTTTTGTAATTTTTAAATATGTCTGGTGGTAACACCTGAAATTTTGCCTTTGACACGGAAGAATTGTCCAACCTGGGGTACTCACAGTTCAGTTGCTGAACACACTCACTGCCGCAACTTAATGAATCTAAGTGCCCCAAGGAACCACAGGCCATTTAAATTCTCCCACTCAGCTCTACTTTCCCTGTACTGTTGAATTGCACCCACCACATTCTCACATACCACAAGCATTTTGGCTGTAGCTCTACTGACAGTCCTCCCTCTCCCAGTAATTACAATTTTGAAAACTTGATTTCCATTGATAGTATTATTTTTTTATTGTTGTAGCTCCTTATTTATTCTATAACTTGTTTAGCATCCCTCTTTTCGTTTTTTCTTCATCCGTTTTCCTTTTAGATCTTAATCACACTATGTATCCACTTCTCATCCTGAGTCTCATTCTGTCCTATCAGATCTGAATTTCAGTTGGCTGGTACAGTGCTTACCATGGAACATCATTAACCTCCTATTCTCTCAGATGCCTCACCCTTTATCAGTGTCTCATCCCATCTTCTCAGCAGGTGGGTTCCTCTCCAACTGGGATCAGAGTAACCTGCCAACCTTCCTCACCTCCAAAGCCTATCCCTCCTTCCTCCCTGAGACAGGAAATAACAGATCCAAAGCCTAAGTAACAGTTTTTCTCCATGCAACTGTGTCTATCAGAAATACTGAAATTTTGCCCCCTGAAGGTTAGTGATGCCCAGCCATTCTATTTTCCATACACTCAAAGGAAATCTACTTTTAGAGCAATTTGTTAATCTAAACAAAATTGCAGTTTGCTTTACTTTTGCCATAATGTCAACTATTTATCTTAGTTTCCCAAATACTGCTAATTTTTATGTAATGTCTCACAGAGATTCATTCAAGAAATAACTTGTGCACAGCTATTTGATCAAATATGAACTTCACTATTGTGAACCATATCCATATTACTTGAGTTACTACAGTTTCACCACCACATCAATCACTGGGGACATTTTTTTTTTTTTTTTTTTTTTTTTTTTTTTTTTTTTTTTTTTTTTTTTTTTTTTTTTTTTAACCTAGCTCCACAGCCGTAGTTGCTGAGGCACATGTGTGCAGTAGCACTCAACTTGGAAGTGGCTCATTTGAATCATAGCACTGGTGAAATACTCGGAAGAAGTAATTGGCTGGCAAAATTCCAGAGAATTTCAGGTACTGCCGACAGGCACATTTAAAATTTGAAAAAATGCCTAGCTTTCACAATTGTTAGTTCCTTCCCCAGGGCAGAATCCAGTAACTTCAGGTTTCAGGTGCCTCTTCTCAACCTCATCATAAACCTCTGGAACGATTTCAATCAAATGTGGTATACATATTAATTACAGTCTGGGAATAAGTACTGTAGGGGTAAGAACCACTAGTCTCCTATTCAGGTGAGTTTGATAATGTGGACAGAGAGTGGAGGACAAGTAGACAGACACACAGTGAGGGGGGAGGAGGAGAAAAGCACAGATAGGAGGACAAGGAGATGGACAGAGATATGACAGGGAGAAATGGACAGTGAGAGGGGAAAGGAGATGCACAGAGAAAGAGAACAGGAGGGGGTGGACAGACACGGGGGGAGGAAGAGACAGGCAGAGAGATGTGGGAGGAGGAGATGAACATGCGCAGGGGAGGAGGAAATGAACAGAGAAAGGGAAGAGTAGGAGATGAACAGAGAGAGGGGAGAGGAGGAGATGGCCACAGGAATGTAATGGGGGGAGATTAACAAGGAGAGGGGGAGGAGGACATTGACAAAGAGATGGGAGGAAGAGATTGACAAAGAGAGTAAGAGAAGATGGAATAAGATGGGAAAGATGGATGTGGATAGAGAGTGAAGAAGCAGATGGACAGAAGGGGCAGTGAGGAGGGGGGGGGGGGGGGGGAGGGGAGAGCGAGCAGGTTGACAGAGAGAGGAGGCAGGAGGAGATGGATAGAGAGAGGGGTAGGAGGAGATTAACAGAGAGTGGGTGGTGGAGGAGGTGGACAGACAGAGGTGGAAGAAGGAGGTGGATTAATAGGAGACAGGAATAACTACATACCCCGGTAATGCCGGGTACTACGCTAACCATTGCCCACCCGGCTAGCCGTGCTGTCTACTGTGCTGCTTCTCGAGCAGGAAGGTGTGCCGGTCCCTGACAAAAATCTGCCCAGCGGATTCGTGTCAAGGTCTGGTGTGCCGGCCAGGCTGTGGATAGTTGTTAAGGCAGTTTTACCATCTGCCTCGGTGAATTCTGGCTGGTTCCCCTTATTCCGTCTCATTTGCACTATATTGGCAATTTCTGCACATACACTGTCTCCACGTAAGCATACACCATAATTACTCTACCATGCAAACATTTGGGGTTACACTCGTCTGGTAAGAGATGATCCCAGGAGGATCCACTGGGGGCTGAACTGTACAATAATCGTGGATTCGGTGTGGGGCGGCGGAGGGCTGGGTTGACTGCTGTGGCCTGTTGTGGGGTTGTGAACCACTGAGGGCTACAGCAGGATGAAGACTCTCCATTGTTTCTAGGTGCCCAATTCAATACACAATACACAATACACAATACACAAGCTAGTCTTTAATAAAACTTGTTTGAGTGTGTGCCTCTCTAGCTATGTTGCTATACACACCACTGTTTTGGTTGTTGTTGCAAGTGCCATTCATCATGACGATGTATTGGGCCAGTACAATATAAATATCTCATTTACTAACATTTCATGCTAAATCTATTGTTGGTTGTTAATGAACTCTATTTTTGATTCTACGGGAGGAGTGAGAGGTGCGGTCAACTCCGCTTTACTGAGAGTCATGGACTAGTATTGATGGACGTGGAGCATTTGAGTACAGAGACTAAGTACTGTATTACTACCAAAGTACTTGTTGGTGATTGAGGCTACACAATGTTTCCTGCCATCCCCAGTGAAGCAGCCTCATGAATGCTAGTAATAATGATCAACCCTGACTTTTCATTCCTACCTTCCCATGGAAAATTAGGCTTGCTAACATTTTTTAGCAATTGATATTATGAACACAATGAAATATCAGATCTGGATGTGGCAGTGGATCAATAGTAAACACACCAACCTAACAAAAGTCACAGGCATGGCCAGTGGCCTTGCTGCAGTGGCAACACCTGTTCCACACAAGAAAAGAGAGACAAGTTATCTATTCTGATGTGTTCCATATTGATGAGGATCTCCTTACTATGTGAACATGGAAAAACAGTGTATTTAATCATGATTTTTGTATGTAATCATGCTCTATAAATACATTGTTGTAGCCTAATGTGATAACATAGTATACCAGTGACCTAACCTCAGGAAGCAAAAGAAAAAAAAAGTATTATTATTAATTACTTACAGGTGGTTGACCGCCTTACACATGAGTTCAGTAAAAGACAACAGCCACTCTTCTTCTATAAACTAAAGCCAAGCATAGTGAAAATGTTCCAAGGACTACATCCAACAGAATTTGTCGATTATGAAGATGAGAATGAACTGGAGAGTCTTATCAGAGGTAAGATCTACTTCCATTACTGTTTGTAACATTTTCAGTTCAGTAACTGTTTGTCTCTGATTAACAGCATTCCACACATGTATTTGAACAGGATGTTAAGCACACAAAATTGTTTACTCTAGTTGCTATACTTTAAACATGGTTTCCATTCCAGTACTTGGGAGGCTGACATGCAGTGGTTTCCCACTGGGTGAGGGGAACAACAATTCCCTACACAAGTCCTAACTGCTGAGGGGCCAGTTTTCTTTTTTTAATATTTTCATGTTGTGTGTCTTTAACTGTTGTATTTGATTTATTGGAGGTCTGAAATATTTTTAGTGTCAGCAACTATGAGAAAGCTCAAATCTGAGAATTAGTTTATGCCTTGTTTCACAGTTCACAAAAAGTACACGGCTTCATGAAATAGTATTTCTGAAATCAGTTTTGTTAGTACTGGATGACTACCATGAAGAAGCTTACTAGAATCATCATGAACTTTAAAATGGTGGTTCCTCAAGTGAAAATGATTAAAGATAAATCAGTATAGTGCTTTGAGAACTGAAATTAGCAAAATGTGCACTGTAACTGAAGACATATTTATATTAGTGCCAGTACAATATATAACAACTGGTGTTCAACACAACAGAAGCAAGGGCAAAAGATGTTATTCGGTGGCAGCATGTATGAAGCTGAAAACCTATCAATAAATTTACTTTCTTCTGTAATGCCTAAGTACAAAATGGTCTGTAATTACAACAGTGACAAAATCAGTAGATAAACCAAACGTGTTATGAACCTAGTTTTCCAAAAAAGAAAGATGCAAAGTATTTTCTTTGAATTGATTTGCCAAATTAACACTAAAGATTTGTATGACTCCTTATGTTAATTTGGGACTGGTTCATTATTAGTGAAACAGTGGTGTAACACTCAAAGTACATGGAGCAAAAGTTTCAATGGTACAAGCAGATGCTAGATGCTTCTCCCAACTGTTTTGTTGAAACTGCACATGCTGTCAGAGTTCCAATGTGACTGGTTTGGAAAGCCAATTACAAGATGCTGAAACCTCTCACAAACCAACATCAACCCATTGTGCTGGAAATGATGAATGAATGCTGGTTTTAGAATTTTAGGTAACCTATAAGAGCAATCTGCATAATTTTGCAGAAGTAAGGGCAGCAATGAACTGCATGTTATGAAGTTAATGAAACAGTATACACAGATACTGTATTATCAATCTGTTGCTGTCATAACTGCAACAATTAACAGTTTATAAAAATGTTACAATAAGTTTTTATCAGTACCTTGTCAAGCATTCTTGCTGGAAGTTGTCTATAATTCTACTAACTGCAAGGCTTGGTTCATGTATTATGAAATGAATGAAATATCAACATATAAGTCTGCCCTGATAGCTGAGTGATCAGCACAACAAAATGCCATGCAAAGGGGTCCAGTTTCAATTCCCGGCTGGGTCAGAGATTTTCTCCACTCAGGGACTGGGTGTTGTGTTGTCCTCATCATCATCATATCATCCCCACTGACGCGCAAGTCGCCTAATGGCGTCAACTCAAAAGACTTGCGCCAGGTGACCGTCTACCCAACGGGAGACCCTAGCCTCACAACATTTCATTTAATTTCAGATCTGAATGTGGTACTGATCCACTGTACTGAAGTCCATTTAGAAAAGAGATATAAACGTTGGTGAATATGATACAAAGTGGTTGTGCACTCAAAAAAGTTGTCACAAAAACCAGAGTTCTAATTATCAGTTTCTAAAAATAATGTTGCATTATGTGACTGAGTAAAGCCCACACAATAAAAAGGAGATAAGTTATCTAGAAAGATCTGCATTCTGACATGTTCCACATAAATGATGCTCTCCTTACTATGTGAACATGGAAAAACAATGTATATAATCACATTTTTTCTTTAATTTTTTGTTATAGATAATCTGTCAAGTCTCAAGTTGCACAACGTGTACTTGCAGGCACGTGGATGTGCCCCATGCACATACACACACACAAGTGTGTGCTCGCACCTGTGCTCACATATGTTTCCCTCATTATATTAATTTCTTACGTTTACTTTTTCATCAATGATTGTAGTAGTAGTATATATTTTTCAGAAAGCTGTCAGGAAGTGCCACTTTATTGCAAATGTGTATATGTCCCCCCCCATTTCACCTACAATGTGTCACGTAAAATAGAAACCAAGGGTAAAATATTTATATTTTGTTACAATATTATGAAAAGGAAAGTTGCTACTCACCATATAGTAGAGGCGCTGAGTCACACTCTCATACAAATGCAACTCACACACACATGACTGCAGTCTCAAGCAACTGATGCCACACTTTGAGCAGTAGCACCAGTGCATGATGGGAGTGGTGACTGGGTGGGGGTAAGGAGGACGCTAGGGCGGGGAGGGGGGTAGCAGAAAAGGAGATAAGTAAAAAGACTGGGTGTGATGGTGGAATGAGGGCTGTGTAGTGCTGGAATGGGAAACAAGGAAGAGGCTGAATGGGCGAGGACAATGACTAACAAAGGTTGAGGCCAGGAGGGTTACAGGAATGTAGGATGTATTGCAGGGAAAGTTCCCACCTGCGCAATTCGGAAAAGCTGGTGTTGGTGGGAAGGATCCATATGGCACAGGCTGTGAAGCAGTCATTCAAATGAAGAATGTCATGTTTGGTAGCATGCTCAGTAACAGGGTGGCCCACTTGTTTCTTGGCCACAGTTTGTCAGTGGCAATTCATGCAGGCAGACATCTTGTTGGTTGTCATGCCCACAAAGAATGTAGCTCAGTGGTTGCAGCTTAGATTGTAGATCACACAACTGGTTTCACAGGTACCCTGCCTTTGATGGGACAGGTGATGTTTGTGGCTGGACTGGAGTAGGTGGTGGTTGGAAGATGTATAGGACAGGTCTTGCATCTAGGTTTATTACAGGGGATGAGGCATGAGGTAAGGGGTTGGAAGCAGGGGTGGTGCACGGATGGATGAGTATATTGTCTATGTTCAGTGAACGGCAGAATACAACTGTGGGAGGGTTGGGAAGGATTTTAGGAAGGGCATTTCTCATTTCACAGCATGACAAGGGGTAGTTGAAACCCTGGTGGAGAATGTAATTCAGGTACTCCAGTCCTGGGTAGCACTGAGTTACGAGGGGAAAGCTCCTCTGTGGCCGGATGTTGGGACTTTGGGAGGTGGTGGAAGTCTGAAAGATAAGGCACAACAGATTTGTTTTAGTACAAGGTTGTGAGGATAACTATGGTCTGTGAAGGCTTCAGTGCGACAGTTGGTAACATTTTGAGACAAGCCACTTGTCACTGCAGATGCTATGACCACAGCTGGGACTTCTTGGTATGGAATGGGTGGCAGCTGTTTAAGTGGAGGTGTTGCTGGCAGTTAGTAGGTTCGATATGGACAGAAGTACTGATATAGCCATCTTTGAGATGGAGGTCAACATCTAGGAAGGTGGCATGTTGGGTTGACTAGGACCAGATGAAGCAAATGGGGGAGAAGTTGTTGAGGTTCTGGAGGAATGTGGACAGGGTGTCCTCACCCTCAATCCAGATTGCAAAGATGTCATCAATGAATCTGAACCAGATGAGGGGTTAGGATTCTGGGTGTTTAGGAAGGATTCCTCTAGATGGCCCATGAATAGATTGGCATAGGACGGTGCCATGTGGGTGCCCATTGCTGTACCGTGGATTTATTTGTAGGTAATGCCTTCAAAGGAGAAGTAATTGTGAGTGAGTAAATAGTTGGTCATGGTGACTAGGAAGGAGGTTGTTGGTTTGGAAATTATCAGACATTGGGAAAGGAAGTGTTCAGTAGTGGTAAGGCCATGGGCATTAGGGATGTTAGTGTAAAGGGAGGCGGCATCAACAGTGTGGAGCAGGGCACTATGTGGTAAAGAGAAAGAAACTGTGGAGAGTCAATGAAGGAAATTGTTAGTATCTCTTTTTTTTTTTCGAGAGGAAAGATTCTGGGTAAAGGTTCAAGGTGTTGGTCTACAAGAGCACAGTAATTGCCCACAATTGGGCATCCTGGGTGGTTAGGAGACATGTAGAAGGTAGGAGTGAGGGGAGTGGTAGGGGTGAACAGAGAGACGGAGTCTTGGGAGAGGTTCTGCGATGGGCCTAATGATTTGAGGAGTGACTGGAGATACTGCTGGATTTCTGAAATGGGGTCACTGTGGTATCATTAGCCATTGTTGTCACCCATCCAGCCCCTTTCCTGTTCCCATTCCAGCACTTCACAGCCCTCATTCCACCATTGCACCCAGTCTTTTTACATCTCTCCATTTCTGCTATCCTCCCCCCACCCATGCCCACCTCTACCTGCTCTCCGTCTAACCTCCTGTCTGCCCATAACTGCCCTACATCCTCTCTCCACCTCAACCCTGTGCGCTCCCCTGCAGCACTGCACTGTCCGCCATCCCTACCCTAATATCCCTTCTCCTACCCACCCCAGCCCCCTCCTTACCCCCACCCAGTCACAACTCCCTTCATGCACTGCTGCTGCTGTTTGCAGTGTGGCATCAGTTGCCTGAAACTGCAGTCATGTGTGTGTGAGTTGCATTTTCATGTGTATGTGTGGGTGTCTGTCATTGGTTTTGGGTGGAGGCCTTACTGGCTGAAAGCTTCATTTGTGACAGTCTCTTTGTTGTGCCTATCTGTGACTCAGCATCTCTGCTATATGGTGAGTAGCAACTTTCCTTTTCATAATATTGTTTCATTCCATCTTGGATTTTCCACTGTTATATTTCGTTAGGACTTTGCTTTCAAGAAATTGTGTGCTTTATGCTGCCTGCTTTGCTGATTGCAATAAGTACAAGATCTGTTCAAAAAGTTCCGGAACATTTATAAATTGGCACCAATGGTGTGCTGGAGCAAAATATGGCTAGCAACCCTGCACATGCCTTTTGTTTAATGTGTAACTGCCAGAAGTTTCAGTGTTGTATGTCTGTTAGTTATTATTCTGTGCTGTATTGAATAGAGCACTGTGTTGCACAGTTTGCGAATTTTGAGGTCACAGAGTTAGAGGAGCAATCATCTCCATTAAATTTTGCATGAAATTCAAGAAAACCTTTACAGAGACACAGTAAAGGATGCAGGAAGTCTATAGTTATGAGTGCTTAAGCCATACTCAGTGTTATGACTAGTTCAATGGTTTAAAAACTAGCTGCACAGAAGTTAAAGATGATCTTTGTTCAGAACACCCTTCGACGACTACTTCCGAAACTCATGTCATGAATGTCAACGAACTCGTGCCTGACAATTGAACACTGTCTGTCCTAGGGAATACAGAAGAATGTAACATTATAGTTGTTTCATGCTGTGAAATCCTTGCACAGCATCTTGGAGTGCGTCCATGTTGCCACCAAGGTTGTCCCATGGCGCATGAGTCAAGACCAGAAAGACGTTCTCCTTGCAGACTGTGAAGAGCTTTTGGATGGTGTGAAAGGGAACAAGATGTTCCTTAAGAGAATCATAACTGATGATACAATGTGTGTCTACAGTTATGATGTCAAGACCAAGGTTCAATCTTCGCAATGGGTCAGTAAAGGTTCTCCGAGACCAAACAAAGCAAATCAGGTGAGGTCAAATGTCAAAGCCATGCTAACAGTTTTCTTTCACTTTGAAGTATTAGTTCATCATGAATTCATGGCACAGGGACGAACTGTTAATTGGTTGTGCTATCAGGATATGCTGTAATGCCTGTGAAAAATGTGAGAAGTAAATGACCTGAAATGTGGTTAAACAGTTTATGGCTCTTACATTACGATGATGCACCTGCACATTCATCCCTGTTCGTGTATGATTATTGCACAAAAAATGAAATCATTGTGCTGTCTCATCCTCCATACACTCCAGACCTTGCCCCTGAAGATGGTTTTTCAGTTCCAAATTTGAAAACCCAATTGAAAGGATGAAGATTTGCAATGACAGGTGAGATGGAAATAAACTTCACCAATGGTGCTTCAGTTGATCACCAAGAGACATACCAAGACTACTTTTGGAAGTAGGAATAATGTTGGGAGCAGTGCATCATTCGTGGAGGGGAATTTTTCAAGGCAGGCCATGCACAATAAGTAAAAGGTAAGCATAGAAAAATTCTGTGGACAAAGTTTGGGAATTTTTTGAACAGACCTCATATGTTGTTGTAGCCTAATATGATGATTTAATCTCAGGAGGAAAGAAACTTAAGTTATTAATTACTTACAGGCGATTCCTTACACATGACTTCAGTGAAAGACAACAGCCACCTTTCTTCTGTAAATTAAAGCCAAGCATAGTGAAGATGTTCTAAGGACTACATCAAACAGAATTTGTTGTTTATCATGATGAGAGTCTTATCACAGGTAAGATCTACTTCCATTACTATTTGTAATGTTTTCAGTTCTGTAACTGCCTCTGATTAACAACATTTCACACATGCATCTGAACAGGATGTAAAGCACATGCATATGTTTACTCTAGTTTGCTGTACTTTACCTGTGGTTTTCCTTCCAGTAATTGTAAGGTTGACTTTCAAAGGTTTCCCACTGGGAGATGGGTGTAACAGTTCCCTAAACTGGGCTAATGTACTTATTGATCAGGAGCCAGTTCTTTTTTTTTCTAAAAAATATTTTCATGTTGTGTGTTTTTAATTGTTATAATTGATTTATTGGAGGTTTGAAATATTTCCTGTGTCAGCAAGTATGAAAAATCTCAAATATGCAAATTAATTTAAGTTTTGTTTTACAGCTCACAAAAAGTACATGGCTGCACAAAATGGTATTTCTGATCTCAGTTTTGTAACTGGATGACTACCATGGAGAAGCTTATGAGAATCCTCATGAACTTGAAAATGGTGGTTCCTCAAGTGCAAATGATTAAATATGAATCAGTATAATGCTTTGAGAAAAGAGACTGACAAAATGTGTGCTGTAACTGAAGACATATTTATATTACTGATAGTACAATACATGACAACTGGTTTTCAACACAGCTGAAGCAAGGACAAAAGATGTTATTAGGTGGTAGTATGTACAAAGCTGAAAACCAGTCAATAAATTTTCAATAAATTTACTTTCTTCTGAAAAGCTGAAGTACAAAAACTGTCTTTAATTGCAATAGTAATACAATCAGTAGATAAATCAAATTTATTATGCACCTTATTTTCTGAAAAAGAAAGCTGTGACGCATTTGCTTTGACCTGATTTGTCAAAACAACACTGAAGATTTTTATGACTCCTTATGCTAACTTTATGCTAATTTGGGACTGGTTCAGTATTAATGAAACAGTGATGTAATACTCAAAGTACACGGAGCAAAAGTCTCAATGATACAAGCAAATGCTAGATGTTTCTCAAAACTTGTGGCTAAAACTGCATGTGCTCTCCAAGTTCCATTGTAACTAGCTTGAACTGGTGACTTATTTTATTAACAGTATAGTATCATGTTGAATACTTGGGTCTCTGCCAGTTATTGTGTCTTTGCGGCATGATATTTCAACTTTATGGCTTGCAGTCTTCTTCAGGTTTTGTCTGCTACTCACAGCAGTAGCAGATGGCACCTGAAGAAGACTGCGAGTCACGCAGTTGAAATATTGTGCAGGAAAGACTTGAATAACTAGCAGAAACCCAATTATTCAACATGACAGGAAAGCCTGAAGAATAAAAGTATAATGTTTTTATCCGTGTAGCCAGGTTTACTACAGAAAACATAAAATGAATATTTTTCCCTTTCTCCTGGAAATGTAGTCCTATTATTAACTGGTATTCAAATTTATGATAATGAATGGGCTATAAAGTTTTGGATAAATAATCTAATGATTTCACTACACTGCATTGTTGATTATTTCAGTTGCTTGTCTCTCAACTAACAGTGTATAATGTATTTCAAATTGATTATTCTTGCAATGTCATATTACAGTGTTAAAAACAACTCTCTGTAAAATGTTTCTCATTTTAAGAAGGTGGCTTATCATCTTGGACTGGAGAAAAGGAAGATTGCCGCTTCAGGAGGGAAAGAGAATTAATATGCTCTGTACACTTGTAATGATTACAAGAGTTATGTACAGGGTGATTATAATAAAAGTTAAACTTTGAAACTGTTGTACAATTAACACCACTAGTAATTTTTTGTAATTGATTTGTGTTAAACATGCTATTACATGCATAGGAATTGATAGTACAATACAACAGTATACAATCTAAATTTACTATATAATAGGAACTTAAGAAAGCAGTCGAAATTATTTGACATAATAATACTTTAGATTTTAGTTTCTACAGTAGGCTATAGATGCACTGCTCAGTGAGCTACAGTTTTAGATGTTTTTTGGATGTCTCTCCAGTTATTACCTTCAATTCATTTGGCAGTGCATTGAAGTATTTTGCTCCATTATTGTATGGACTGTTTGCTGTTTTTTTAGTCTTCAGTTTATCGTATGGAAATTTTGTGCTTGTCTAGTATTGTGATCATGAATTTCTGCATTACAACATGTATATTTCTTATCTTCTACTGTCAATGCTATTGTTTCAGTCATATATATAGAATAGTTAGTCAGAATTTTAAAATCTGTAAACAATCCCTTACTTGAAGTTCTAGCACCTTTTTTGCCTAATATTCTCAAGGCCCTTTTCTGGAGTTTAAATACTCAATCTACATGAGTTTTGGAAGCCCCGCCCCACAATGAAAGACCATATGCTGGAAAGGGATATATTAAACCAAAATACATCATCCTCATTATTTGGGTATTGATGTATGGAGCTATTCTTCTTAAAACATGTAGGCTAGATGATAGCCTTGCACATACATTGTCAATTTGTTGTGTCCATAGTAGTTTGCTATCTATGCATATACCTAGGAATTTACACTTACTGCATATTTCCCCTAAAATATTACTATCTTGAAAATCAAAAAAAGTTTGCAAATCACCAACATTGAAGGGGATTATTTTTTGTAAGTTGACTTTTAGATTGTCATTTTCAAACTTTTCCTTTCCAATATCTATAAATCTTTTTACCTCTGTATTAAGATTAAGAATACCATTTCCCCAACAAAGGCCTGAAGTGTCATCTGCATACATTGTAATGAAGGTATAATATTTTTCTATCTTTGGGAAGTCATTAACATAACATATAAAAAAGGAAGAGACCAATTATCAATCCCTGAGGCACACCAAATTTAGTATTCCTGACCCTTGATGTATAACTTTTTAATGTATTCCATTATTGTGTCAGATTGAGGTATACTGTCTCTATTTTTTAAATGTGATGTGATCAGGTGCAATAGTTTTCCACTTATGCCATCTCTGGCAAGTTTTGACAGAAGTACCTTATGATCAACCCTATCAAAAGCCTTTGATAAGTCTAGTAAAACTCCAGCTACTTGCATGCTTTCATCAATTTTGTCAAGAATTTTCAGTATAAACTGAAGTGTTGCAGTCATGGTGCTATGACCACTTCTGAAGCCATGCTGAAAATCTCCCAAGATGTTGTGCCTATTTTAATGCTGTAACATGTATTTCAGAATTACTATTACAATTAACTTGCTAAAAATGGAAGTTAAAGCGAGTGGTCTGTAATTTTCTACTAGTTGTTTGTCGTTTTTCTTGTAAAGAGGTTTAACAATGGTTAGTTTAGTATGTCAGGGAACACTCCTTCTTTTAAGACACTATTTACTAGCTGCACCAAAGAATATGCTAGATTATTTTCACACTGTTTAAGTAAAAATGGAGAAATTTCATCCCAGCCAGCGGATTTTTTTTGTTTTACATTCTCTGATGAGATACAAAATATCCTTGATTTCAAGTTCATGGAGTTGATTAGGTTCAGATCTGTCTTCAGCAAGACTTCTAACAGGTACTTTATCTGTGGTAGAAAAGTCAGATTCTATGATATCTATGAAATAGTCATTAAAAATGTTACTGATCTCCTGAGGATTGGTGACATTGTTAATAGATATCTGTATGTTGATGTTACCTTTTAGTTTTGTTTTATTGTCTCTTATTTCATTTACTGTTGACCAACAGGTCTTCAAGATACAACCTGACTTTTGTAGAGTTAATATTTTCAGCCTTCAATCTTTTGACTTGTTTGCGAAACTGGTACTTATATTGTTTGTATTTATCCCTGTGCTCATTGTTTTTTATCTATTTTTGTATCAAATTCATTTCTTCCATTTTTTCTTTCAGTTCTTTGGTAGAATTATCTAATTCAATGGGCCTTGACTGTCTTGCCTTATTCTTATTAATATTTATCTTTCTGATGCAAATGGTATTATTTACATGAAAATGTAATGCATCCAGGAAGCATCCCATTTATTGTTCACTCCTTCGGCTTGAAATACTAGATGCAAGATTCATGACCAAGGCTCTCACTCAGTCTGGCAATGTTGATAACAGAGAGATTTCTTTTGTATTCATAAATTATCTTTGGTTTTATAGAAGGATCTCCCTTTAGCACTAATAGTTGACCTAGATGGTCAGAGATGAGACCATTTACAACAGCAGCTGTGCCAATATTTTCACAATTAGTAATAACATGATCTATAGAGCTTATACTAGTTGGAATGATTCTAGTGGGTATGTCTCCCACCAGATCTTTTGCCCCATAAGAATGGATACAGTCTTTGAAGCGTTTGCTTTCTTGGGACTCTTGTAACATGTTGACATTAATATCCCGTAATAATATAACACCCATATGTTCTAGCTTGGACATTAATTTACATAATACTGTATCAAGGGAATTAAGAAATAATTCAAAATTTCCATTTGGTGATCTATACAGTCCTAAGATAAAGTATACAACAGACAAGAATTTTAACTTAACTGCTACAATTTCACAGTGCAAATCAGAGAAATACTTTTTTACCCAAGCAATAACTTCGTAAGATTCTACTAAGTTATTTGTTCTCAGGTAGATAGCCACTCCTCCACCTTTATGGTTAGAATGACAGTAAAAATCAGTTTATGAATAATTTTGGATTTTAAACAAGTGTATGTTTCCAGAATGAGATTTTCACTCTGTAGCAGAGTGTGCGCTGATATGAAACTTCCTGGCAGATTAAAACTGTGTGCCCGACCGAGACTCGAACTCGAACACGAGTTCGAGTCTCGGTCGGGCACACAGTTTTAATCTGCCAGGAAGTTTCATATCAGCGCACACTCCGCTGCAGAGTGAAAATCTCATTCTGGAAACATCCCCCAGGCTGTGGCTAAGCCATGTCTCCGCAATATCCTTTCTTTCAGGAGTGCTAGTTCTGCAAGGTTCGCAGGAGAGCTTCTGTAAAGTTTGGAAGGTAGGAGACGAGGTACTGGCAGAAGTGAAGCTGGGAGTACCGGGCGTGAGTCGTGCTTCGGTAGCCCAGTTGGTAGAGCACTTGCCCGCGGAAGGCAAAGGTCCCGAGTTCGAGTCTCAGTCGGGCACACAGTTTTAATCTGCCAGGAAGTTTCAAGTGTATGTTATCTGCACATTTTTGGTGTTCACTGACAACTAGTATGTGGGGTGTAATATCTGTAAGATAGTGGTTGAAAACATCAATCTTGTTACCTAATAAATCTACATTATAATGTAGGAAAGAAATATTGCTTTCTTCAGGTACATTTTGTGCATGATCATCCCCTCTTCTGCTTATTAGTTTCCCTTATTATATGATGTCAAATTGCAATGGAATATTATCAGAGAAGTGAGGAAACATATGGCAGAAGAAAAATAGTTACAAAATGTAGCAATAGATGGTGCTGTAAGCATCATAATTTAATAGTGGTCAACTACAAATGACTTATGAATCATAAAACAATGCCTAAGGTGTACATTTGACGTTAAACAAACTGTAATGCTCCGTGTGCATGGGTGTATGAACGTGATACTGTTAATTACTTAATCACTTACACGGCAAGGTCATATAACATTAGATGGGAAAAATCAGTTTTTAATTGTCCCGAGGCCAAAAACTGCATAAAAAGCATCAATCATATTGGTTTTTAACTGAGTCCAAAAACCACATAAAAAGAATCAATCAAAATCAAATTGGATTATTAATTTCCATGTGACTGGCACAAAATATGTTCAGTATGCTATCCACCATTTTCTGCAACAAGTTCAAATTGAGAAACAGCATGTTCCACAACTGATCAAAGTGTTTCTGCGGTCATGTTTAGAATGTGTTGCACAATGCATGCCTTCAGTGCAGATAAGTTTGAAATCGGAACACTGAACACAGCATCTTTCAGGTAGACCCACAGCCAGAAGTCACACAGATTAAGATCAGGTCATCAGGACGGCCAGGCTGTAGGAAAATGGTGGCTGATAATTCTAGCATTTCCATAATGGCAATTCAGCAGTTCTTTAACCAGATTTTCAATGTGCGCAGGTGCCCCATCTTACATAAAAATGATCCCATCCACACCTCCATGCTGCTGGAGAGCTGGAATAACGTGGTTGCACAAAAGACACTCATTGTGCTTACCTGTGATAGTACAGGTAACAGACTGGAAGCACCTGTCTCTTTGAAAAAATAGAGCCCCTTGATAAATGATGCCATAAATCTGCACCACATAGTGATATTTTCAGGATAATGTGGTACTGGTTGATTTGCATATGGATTTTTCATTGCCGATATTCAACAATTCTGTCTATTAACATATCCTGTCTGATGGAAGTGGGCTTTGTCTGTCCACTTCCATGTGAGGAAGAAATTCTAAAGCAAAGGTCTCTCCTGCTGACAGGACAACAGGAAGCAACTCGTGCACACGGCTAATTTTGGATGGATAGCAAAGAAGGATGATTGCCACTCTAAAATGGCCAAGGTGAATGTTTTCTTCTGTACCATAAATTTATGGCTGATTACTTCTACAGGTGTCGATATTTTTCTGACAGGTTGTCGAAAATAGCGAAGTTAATGGTTTCCTTAAAAACTCTTAGATTTTAGCTGATTTTTTGTTATTTTTTCATACTATGAACGAATACCGTAATACTCTAACTTGCTCCACACCCACTGTTTTTTTTTCATGTTATGAGTTAATTATAACATTTGTTCAAATTTTAATTGTGACTTGTCCCATATCCATGGCTAATAACAAACAACAGGATTTCTGGGATCAATAAGAATGATCTCAGATTAAGTGACCCATTTCACGTCATATATACTGAGGCATATGTGGAGCCGCCGACGCTAACGCATTATAAATTAACAGTTGGTGTTTTGAAATTTCTCTGATACACTAGGTGTTTCACATAACCACATCCATATAAATCCGTTTTGGAATGTTAAAACAGTGTCGTGTGTGTTTTCATTCATAAATGCATTAGTGACAGGTCCGGATGTCTATGATATACTGCTTTACAGAGTCACGTCGATTAAATATCTGGGTGCAACGTTGCGAAGTGACACGAAATGGAACAAGCATCTAAGGACGGTACCTACGAGGGAAGGAGAAGAAGAAGAATGGTCAACTTAAGTTTTTTTGGGAGAATTTTAGGAAAGTGTAGTTCATCTATAGGATGCCAAGACAAAAATGTGGTGTCATCTCTTCCAGTGCGACCTATCACACGAGTTGGTAGATGTTGATTTAAAAACATGGGAAACTCCATATCCCAATGCATGTGTCTCTGTATACGGGGAGGTTGGAGGAGGTGTTCCATCGTACTGAGAGACGTGATCTGTTTTAAGATGCGGCATTTACCATTGCGGAAGAATGGGACATACAGAAAGGCTTGAACTTGTACTGCACTTCAGCTCGCTTTTACCCAGACATGATGAATAAATATAGGCCTATGTCATAAATATTGCTGCGATACCATATAGTACATAAATTATGTCGAGAATTCACACCAGAGCACGGAAACATTTTGCAGTTTAATATCTGGTTTCTAAATCTCTGTGTTACCATTATATGGTCTTTTTGAATCCTTCCAGTGCCTCCATGTCTCATTCGCGTGCGTAACCTTCTTTTACTAGTCAACAGTGACTAAACTGTGCTCTATGCATCCCTTTCCCTCAGTTCATGTTTCTTTTTATTGTTGCTTCTCTTCCTCTTCTTACTTTCTAATTCCAGTCCCTATCACAGTTAAATTTTCACATCTCTTAACTACCTGAATAATTTCTTTGGTCTCATCGTACATCCTTTCAATCTCTTCATCACCTGTGGAGCTAATTGGCATATAAACTTTTACTATTGTAGTAGGTTTTGGATTCGTGTCTATTTTGGCTACGATGGAGCAGTCACTCCACGGTTCAAAGAAGCGTACTCGTATTCCCATTTTCTTATTCATTATTAGACCTAGTTCAGCATTGGACTATTTGATGTTATATTTATAACCCTTTGCTCACCTGAACAGAAGTCCTGTTCCTCCTACGACGTTACGCTATAAATTCCCACTACATCTAACTTCATCCTACCCCTTTCTCTTTCAGATTTTCTAGCCTACCTACCCTACTAAGGATCAAACGTTCTAAGCTCCGGAAATACACTGTCCAGTCACATTAATGTGACCATCTGTCAAAAGTCTGCATAAGGTTGTCAAGGATAGATGCACACTTATGTTGATCCATTGTGCCTTCCGGAATGAGAACATCACTGAGGAATGCCACGAAAACAATCCGCAAACAATAAAGCTCCCTGCCCCGCCTCCTACCCTTCCGATGATTGCTGCAGGGATTTGCTTTCAGCCGTTTCACGCCACACACACCAACAGTTTTATGTCCGAGGTAGCAAAAAAGGTGATTCATCTGGAAAGGCCACCTGTTGCGGTACTGGCGTGCAAATTCGAGGTTTCGTCGCCAATGGACAGCAACCAGCAACGGTGCACGAGAAAGGCGCTTTCTGTGGAGGCCCGTACGCAACAACATTCGCTGAACGGTCGTTGAGGAGTCACTGTTGGTAGACGCTTGGTTCTTCTGTGTGGTCAGTTACTCAAGAGTTGCACGTCTATTCCCCATACATATCTCTGCAACCGTCGTACACCCTTGTCATCTATGGTCTGTGGTGTACCACAGTTACCTTGGTGTCGGTTTTGGATAGCACCATTTTGCCATTCACGGTATACTTTAACCACGATGGATAGAACAGTGTACACATTTAGACACTTCGGGAAAGCTTCCACTACTGGACCGCAGCCAATGGTCATGCCCTTTTGCACGCCAGATAAATATCTCCGTTTCTGCGTTACGACAACGACTGGACTGTTTTCGCGTCCCCTTCCCCCTCTCTCGTCACGCTTTTACCCTCCACTGCTAGTGCTACCATGTGACATCTATGAGTAGTTACTCCACTCTGACGTCAAACATAGGTGGTCGTCACATTAATGAGACTGGACCGTGTATACGAGGTTCGTCTTGCCTCTCCTCCGGTTCCCCTTCCGTTATGGTTTGCACTCACTGTTCGGCTATCTGTATCGTTGAGACACACAAGCCACCAAACTGTGGCAAGATTCACGTTTCTTTTGGGTGATTAATGTCATATGAAAGAACTACACAAGTAAATGCAATACGTTGTGCTAATCATCTAAATTTTATAACAACTATTTGAACAACTAGGTGTTCTCACAACATCCTCGCAAGACATTTACTTCCTTGAGAAGTTCGTCGATAGTAGCTGGTACCAACTTAGAAATAACGAAAACAGTTATAAATACAACACTAACAATAAAAATGACTTCACTATTTAAAGCTTGGCTTTTCTCTGGTATAGAAAGGAGCAATTTATGCGTAGTAAAAATTGTTTAGCAGTCTATCCTATGCTGACAAATAATGAAGAAAATTTTGAAACCTCTTACATTAAAGGCATATCGCTGCGAGATACTGTGAACATTACGCATGGAAATACGTTATGTAGATTCTGTACCACAGCTTTTATAAACTGTAGAAACGGCGTTATGCAACACCTTAAGCTGCTGTTCAATGTATTCTCTTTTGCGCGGCCGGTTTCGGTCAAAGACCGTTATTCAGCACCTGATGTATGCACGTCATGGATACAGAAATTTTCAGGTGGAAGGGTTGTTTGAAAATAATGGTAAGAAATACGAGCAATACTTACAGATATTTGTTAGCAGCAATACTTACATATAAACATAAAACACTCTGTCAAAAATATTACATTTATAAATAACGTTTAATCATGCAGAGACAGGTGCGTGGAGGGTTAATTATAAACAGCTATGCAATCAGTACACAAAATAACTATTTCCTTCAATACCCAGCGGGGATCTATCTTTTGAAAAGTATAAACTTTCTTTAGCAGCTTATCTATGACATTAATTTAGTACCAATCATCAATAAGTTCAGATGATATTAAACACACATTGTTTGTCTTGAGATACATTTGTCTTCCTTTGCGTGACTTGGGCAAGAGAAACTTCCAAAAAAGCGAACAATTGATTTAAGTGCTTGGTTAATTAGACGAACTCTGTTCTAGAAAACGTGAAGTGAATCCAAGAAACGTCGAGGCTCCTTAAACCTAAACCTATTACCAATCACATCTGTAGATATTCGCCTTCTAAATGCAGATTCAACAATAGCCTATTCAAGATGACCTGATTTAATGATTTTGGTGCTGTTTCGCACATTATTGCTAGTACAATAAAGTCTCAAAGTTGGCAACGCTGTTATTCAGCCTGCAGAGAGACTTCTCCGTCGGCAACATTCTTCTTCTACACCAGTCGAGCACTAGGCGCTGCATGTTCTGCTCTGCTCAATGATCGAGCTGCTGTATTTTTGCTTGCAGATTCTACAACATTGAACGAAATAAAAAGTAGGCTTTAGGAAAGACAATGTAGTTGCACTCATAGATATGGCAACGTCTGAAACATGCCTGCAGGAGTAAAGAGAAGACTGGAAGAGGCTTTTTGAACAAACTGTTTAAGCAGAAACGTTTCAAGAAGAAGAAGAGTCAGTAGTTAGAAATGTAAGATGTTGTGGTTGGCAAGAGAGCCAACACCGTTTTACTAAGGGAGGCCGAAATGCACGCGTTTTAGCTCACGCAGGCTGGCGTGAGGTCTGGAACATGACAAGGAAATTAGAATTTACAGAAACGGAAGTAGCTGGTGGAATACTTAACTTTAATCCAGTAATGATGAACGTCGGTCTTGACGGTACATGATTCACAATATCAATAGTAACTGATAATGGCGCCTTGCTAGGTCGTAGCAAATGAAACAGCTGAAGGCTATGCTAAACTATCGTCTCGGCATATGAGAACGTAAGTAGGCAGTGAATCATCGCTAGCAAAGTCGGCTGTACAACTGGGGCGAGTGCTAGGAAGTCTCTCTAGACCTGCCGTGTGGCGGCGCTCGGTCTGGAATCATTGTTAGTGGCGACACGCGGGTCCGACGTATACTAACGGACCGCGTCCGATTTAAAGGCTACCACCTAGCAAGTGTGGTGTCTGGCGGTGACACCACATTCCTCCCCCGCAAATCGGTGTACGGTTGTGGCATAAGGCTTCCGCCCGCCGTGGGGAGGACCCCATGTTGACGTATGCGACGAGATGGGGAGCCTAACAACAGGCGAGGCTGTGCCACCCGCACCCTGCCATTCGGACCGCGGGGAGCTAGGAAACGCCTGAAAACCTGTTCCAGGGTGCACGCCAACGTGCGGTGATGCGCCAGCAGAGAGACGGGAGGGGCCGAAGGGTCGACCTCCATCGGGCCGGGGCACCCGACGGGCGAAGACGACATATGGTCCGGAGCGGGCAAGAGTTCCATGTCGGAGGACAACTGGTCACGGGAAGCGATCGGCGGCGCGTGACCCTGGGAGGCGTCCGGCGGTTGCAGCGACGCGTCCACTGCGGGCGTCGCCGGCGGGAGAACAGGCGGCGGCGGCGGTGGCGGCGGCGCGTCGCCATGGGGCAAAATGGAAGGCAGCGTCGGTAACACCTGGGGCTGAGGCGAGCCAGTAGATGGGTCCCCAGGGCGCTGACCGGACGGCACCGTCGCTGAAAGCAGACGGCGAGAGGCAGATCCCGTGCGACGACAGAGGCGCAGCTGGTTGAGATGCCTGCGCACCTCACCAGAGGCCCTCAAAACCAGATACATAGCGCGTCCGAGGCAGCGAAGAATGCGCCCTTCGAGCCAACGCCGTGAACCTCGGTAGTGGCGGCAGTAGACAACGTCGCCTGGGGCAAAAGCAGGTGTCTGCCGCTGCACAGGAACCTGATGCGGCGGATGTAGCAAAGACATCAAGGTTCGATGAGGGCGACCATGGAGCAACTCAGCCGGCGAGCGACCATCTCGGGGCTGAGAGCGATACGAGGACAAAAAGAGCAATAACGCGTCCTCCCGAGAATGTGACTCTTTTAACTTCAACATCTGTGACTTGAAAGTCCTGACCAATCGTTCAGCGGCACCGTTTGACTGTGGCGAAAACGGCGCGAACGTCAGATGTTGAATACCATTGGCCTTGCAGAATGACTGAAATTCTGCGGACATGAATTGTGGGCTATTGTCGGAAACAATAGTCTGTGGAAGACTTTCAATGCAAAAGATAGCAGATAACGCTTGGATGGTGGCAGATGACATCGTGGAAGACATCTGGACCATAAAAGGAAAATTACTGAATGAATCTACCACAACCAACCATCGAGCATTCCAGAATGGACCAGCGAAATCGATGTGTAAGCGTTGCCAAGGGGAAGTGGCTTTTGGCCATACAAAGAATTTCCGTGGTGGTGCTGATTGTTGTTCGGCACACACCATGCAAGAAGAGCACATATTCGTAATCGCGGCATCGATTCCGAACCAAGTACAATGATGACGAGCGAGTTGTTTCATTCTCAATATACCGCAATGTCCTTGGTGGAGAAGCTGTAAAACAGAGGACTGTAACGAACGTGGGACCACGACCCTGGACTGATCATTATCAGAACACAACAGCAAAACACCACGTCGAACAAAAAGTCTCTCCTTGTGAGCAAAAAATCGGCGAACCAATGGGTCCCCGATCTGTGACTTTGACAAGGGCCATTGCATAGCAACAAAACGCAGAACGGTAGCAAGGAGAGGGTCGGCAGCTGTGGCTGTAGCTACACGACGAAAATCAATCGGAAACGATTCGACCAGGTCATCGGTTTCCGCATCAATGAACATGCAAGCAAGTTCGGAGGAATCGAATGCCCAATCCTCAGCAACAGGCAAGCGGGACCACGCATCGGCGTTTCTGTGCTTAGCAGTGGACCGATACAAGATATCGTAGCGGTACTGCGAGAGGAAAATAGACCAGCGAATGAATTTCTGCGCTGTACGTGCAGGTACAGGCTTGGTCGGATGAAAAAGCGATGTCAAAGGCTTGTGGTCTGTGATTATGGTAAAGTGACGACCATAAAAGAAATCATGAAACTTTGTAACACCAAATACGAGAGCCAATGCTTCTTTCTCGATCTGTGAATAATTTCTTTGCGCAGACGAGAGCAATTTGGACGCAAAGGCAATCGGGCGATCGTGCGATCCATCTTTGTGCGCAAGCACAGCACCGATCCCGAAATCCGATGCATCCACTATCAACAAAAGGGGCTTCGGGGGATCGAACGGCGTAAGGCAAGTATTGGAAAGCAACGCCGATTTCAACTGGCGAAAGGCGCGTTCGCATTCCGTCTTCCAGACGAACGGAACACCTTTACGGCGTAAGCGATGAAGCGGAGCTGAAATGGAAGAGGCATGTGGCACAAATCTGTTATAGTAATTTATTTTTCCCAGCACACTCTGTAGCTGATTCAAATTCTGCGGCGAAGGCAAGTCTTGTATGGCACGAAGGTGCGTGGGACTGGGATGTATGCCTTGGGCATTGAGTACATGTCCCAGGTATGGCAAATCACGAGCAAAAAACACACATTTGTCCTTCCGCAAGCGAAGACCATTTTGTCGCAAGACCTGAAATAATGTTCTGAGATTGGCCAAATGTTCTTCTTCCGTCTTTCCGGAGATCACAATATCGTCCAGATAATTTGCTGCAGTAGGGACCGACGCACAAACAGTTTGTAGATATTGCTGAAACAATGCAGGGGCGGATGCACACCTGAATGGCAGTCGTTTGAATTGATACAACCCTAGATGCGTGTTAACCACCAAAACGCGCTGGGATTCTTCGTCCACCGGTATTTGCAAGTACGCATCTGCGAGGTCCAACTTCGAAAAATATTTACCCGGGCACAGTTTGTCAAAAAGATCTTCCAGGCGGGGTAAAGGAAAAGTTGCAATCACTAGTTGTGGATTCACTGTTGCCTTGAAGTCCACACAAAGTCTCAATTTTCCCGAATGTTTTGGCAAAATTACTAAGGGTGATGCCCAGAGGGAAGCCTGCACACGTTCAATTACACCTTGTGATTCCAAATCGTGTAATGTTTTTGCGACCTCATCACGCAATGCGTGGGGAACACTGCGCGCTCTGAAAAATTTCGGTTGCTCGTTTACTTTCAGTTCCAAATGTGCTTTATAGTTCTTAGCACAACCAAGGCCTGGTGCAAAAATTTCTGCAAATTCTTCACATAGACGAGAAACACTGTTGGCAGGCACAGTCTGCTTCACTGATAGGACCTGATTTACTATGGACAAGTTAAACAACTGAAATAAATCGAAACCAAACAAGTTCACTGCAGAAGAAGAACGAAGGACGTAAAATGACACAAGTTTTGTTTGTCCTTTGTATGTTGCAAGAAGGCTGCACTGTCCTAACTAGTTAACTTATCATTTGCGGCACGCAAAGGAGGTGTGCCCAGCTTTTAACATTTTTTAAATGTTCGGATAATAAGTTGCTTTACGTATTTCGTACACACATCGAGAAATGCCAACACGTATCTAACACCTCCTCTTGAAGTAGGTAACGGTCCACACAGATCGCACGAAATTAATTCTTTTGGTTCTCGGACTAATATAGAGCATAATGGGTGCTTACTCCCTTTTGAATCCGTGCATAATCTAGAGCTGCTATAAAGATTCTAGCACTAATGTTGAGTCCGAAAGGAACTACGGTAAATTGGTAACTTCTTCCGTAATAAATGAAAGCCGTATACTTCCTTGATGACTCATCCAGCTTGACTTGCCAATAAGAGCTCCGCAAATCAATGCTCGTCAAATATTGGACATCCTGGAACAGTTGTATAAGTTCGTCTATGTTTTCCGGATGTGTTCTCACTGGAATGATTTTATTTATTTCTCTGGCGTCGAGTACCAGTCTAACAGTCCCATTTGCTTTTGGCACGACTAACAATGGGGAGCAGTATGGGCTTGTAGAGGGTTCGATCAAACCCCATTTCAACATGCGATCTATTTCCTTTTGAACTTGAGCCTTTAACCTCCAGGGAACAGGATAGAAAGTTCTACAATACGTTTCGTGTGGCTTAACGTAGAGATGGCATATGTATCCCTTAATAACTCCTGGCCTTTCATCAGAAACGTTTTCATACGTTAATAATAATTCATTGAGCTGCTTCTTCTGATCTTCGATAATGCAGTCGGATTCATTTAACTTTTCAAACATTAATTGACCGAAATCTTCTTTGACTTGGAACTCACTAATTACGTGCTGTTTAGAATTTTGGACCGTCCTGATTACTTGCACACTGATCCCACAATTATATTTTCTCGTAAGGCTTTTTTTTTTTCAACAACTCCAACTCAATTTCTTGTTTATTAACATTCAACCAAATTTTTCCTGTTTTAAAATCTATTCTGCATCCGTATTGACGTAGGCTGTCGACTCCGATAATGCAATCTACCACCAAATTTTTCACAACAAGGAATGTGCTTAATATTGGTACATTTCCGAATTCCACACCAAGTAGTGACTGCACCTTTACATTAGCCGATCGAGCCCCAACGGCGCCTATTATTCTGTAATTTTGAACTGGAAATACTGGTACTCGTCTTATATTTCTGACCCTGTTGAATAGTGCCTCCGAAATAACATTTGTGGTTGCAGCTGTGTCTAAAACCGCCACTATAGGTACGGTCTCCATAATGACTTGCACTTCGGCTACTGCCACCTGTTCCTTATCCTCATCTTGTGGTTCTAAGTCCTCGGTCAGTTCATCTGCCAGTAATCGTCCATCATTATACGTTAGCATGGGTACACATATCCTATTGCCCCTCAACCAATTGTTGACCGCTCCTCCGGGGCACAAGTGGGTCCTTACAAGTTTGTTGGATTTTGATTTGTCTGCTGGTTGACATCATCCATCACTTCGGTAATTACCGGTTGATTCGTAGATGTCCGTCCCCACTGATGTTGGCTATTTGAATTCATTCCTCCCGGTTGATTCCAATTTCTATTATTGTTATTATTCCAGGCTTGGGGTCTGAAATTTCTTTCGTTCCCCCACACGGGGTTGTATCTTTTCCCGTTCCTGTTGTTCCTTGAATAGCCCCTCGCAAGACCATTGCCGGGATTACTATTGAGATTTTGAGGGGTTTCTCCATTATTTAACGATCTCTGTTCATTCCTTTTAAGTGTCGATTGATCGCCATTGGTGTAACACATACTTCCACCTTGCCTACCGTTTGGCGGAGGTTCTATCTCCCTGTATTGAAATCTGTTATTACGGGCTTTCTGGTTGTTCTCTTTGATAATATCTATATGGTCTAACGTCGTGAGGAACGACTCCAATTCTTTGTTGTTGCCGTAAATCAATTGATTCCGGATGCTAGTTGGTAGTCTTGCCTTAAGTATGTTTATTATGTCTGGCAAGGGCATAGGTCTGTCCCAGTATCTCGTTTTATTTATATATTTTTCGAAATACCTTCTAAGGCTTCCTTTCGAAAAGGAGAAAGGCTCTTGGTAGAGCACCTCCTGCCTTAGGCGTTCCTGTACCCCTTCCGACCAGAACTTTGCTAAAAACGCCTTCTCAAAATCGTCATATGTCGGGCAAACAGAAGTCATGTCCGAGGCCCAGATCGCCCCCGAACCTTGTATATATCCTGTAACAAAACTGATCTTCTGCCACGCCGACCAATTTCTGGGTAGCACTCCTCTGAAACTTCGAATAAAAACAATTGGATGGACCCCCCTTTTGTCAGGATTAAAAATCTGGAATTGCCGATGCTTTATCATTTTTTCTTCGGCATGGCAAAGGCTTTCGTAATCTCCGTTAGATACGAATTCACGCGAACAACCAGCTTTTGGCAATTTAATGTTTGAATTACTTGCAAAAGTCGGTATTGTGTGCGAATGGGCAGTAACTGGCTCTATGGTCGCTGCCAACTTCTGCTGCTGCCCTGTATTCATTTGTTCTGAGTTTTGTTGTGAAGCGCGCATCGACTCTTCTGTCGTTTGTTTCCAATGCTCCAAATCAGCACCTAACTGCTGTCGCACCTCCTCAAGTCCTTTCGCAAACAAATTCTCTTCCTGTTTGCCAGATAAACTCTGGAATGCTGCCTTAACATTTTGCTCAACGTTTTCACACAATAGCCTTTTGTTTTCTAATGTGATTTCGGATAATTCACCCGTTAATACGTTAATTTGGTGGTCTATAACGTCTTGACGCTCTGTCAGATGTTCAACGCTTTCCTTTAGGTTAGTCTGTGTACGTGCCAATTCAGGAAGTTGCGCAATTGCTCATGACATGGCGTCTTGCTTTTGTACTAATTGCGGAACCATTTCCACTTGTTCCCGTACAGTACCTATCTTAAGAGCCACACACTCCTTCATTTCGACACGTACGCGGTGAGTAGATTCCTCACATTGTGCTTTCACCAATTCTATTTGTGCAGTTAATTTTCGTTCCGTCTCTTCGGCCTGATCTTTGAGTTCCTTGGTCTTCGCCTCTATCCGCTGCTCTAATTAGGAAAAACTGTCTTGTAACTGCTGCTTAATCTCAGTCTGGACTAATTTCATCTCTTCTTGAGTTTGAGTGACTGTCACTAATTGTGCTTTAATGTCGGTTTTCAGAGTTTCCTGTCCTTCAGTAACTGAGGCTAATTTCGCGTTCAAATCATTTTGCCTTTCAGTAACTAAGGCAAATTTCGCATTAATGTCGGTTTTCAAAGTATTCATGCTCTCGGTTATCATCTGCATCTGTCTCATGATAATTACCAATGTATCTAATCCCTGCTGCTACACCTCCAGCCGTGTCTACAGGGCGTTCTGTTGCGATATCTGTAGCCATCGGTCCTACAACACTTCATACTGCTTCATTATTATCAGTGCTAACAGCTGAAGGCTGATGCATGCTGCTTTGCTCTGCTTGACTCATTCTAAACATTGCCCTAGTTAAAACAATATAAATGTTTTATATGTAACTCCCTTCACACAAGAGTACTTCTGTGTCTACTTCCTTAACGTACATATACAGATAAATGCAACTGGGACAGGTCAATCAAAACACTTCCTATATCTAACATGAACACAATTAATCAATGTTCAAATATCAAATAACACTACAGAGAAAAGCGTATACTTCAACTGTACTAACAAGCTTTAATAATAAAAACATAGATCTGACCTTTTCTCTGCTCCCAACGTGCTGTCTTTCGGCTTCACACAAGAGTACTTCTGTGTCTACTTCCTTAACGTACATATACAGATAAATGCAACTGGGACAGGTCAATCAAAACACTTCCTATATCTAACATGAACACAATTAATCAATGTTCAAATATCAAATAACACTACAGAGAAAAGCGTATACTTCAACTGTACTAACAAGCTTTAATAATAAAAACATAGATCTGACCTTTTCTCTGCTCCCAACTTTTTTTTTTTTTTAATGGACTTGTAGTCCGGGGTGATATGTTACAATACAGCATCACCGGCCTATTACGGTCTAACTGTGTTGGTGAGGCGGTAAATTTCCACAGGGCAGTGACTGCGTCACTGCAATTCACTTTGGAGGTGTGGCGGTGTGACTTGTGGTCCCGTACCACTCTCTGACGGTGATTGTACTACATGAGTCAGGCAGAAAACTATTGCCCAACATATGCAGGTGAAGGTGTGGCGGTGGGACCACCGAGGTGGTTTGCTCCCAACGTGCTGTCTTTCGGCTTTATTTGTAGATCCAATTATATCACCTGCGAGTCTTTCCTCTCTTTTTCCAAGTGTCAGGTTAGCTCGTCGTAGTTGACATGAAACAGAGAACAACATTATTTTAGCAACGTCCAAAAACGTGACCTGTCACGGATTGGCCATTTGAACATTTTTTAAATGTTCGGATAATAAGTTGCCGTCTCTTTATCTAAGAATAGATGATGAATGCAGCTAGCCGCTATCTCTGTGTATTGTCTTGTCTGTATAGACGTGTATCTGTTGCCTTTAAGATCCCTTCACCTTCACACATAAATCTATATAGTACAGTAAGGGCCTCCCATTTCTTGGCTGATCCATGATAAGACAGGCGAAAAGTTAGACTAATGGAGGATTATTAGTATTATCTCTATTTTCATGCGCTCTCTCTCTTTCTTTTTGGACGATTTAACACAGATTCAGTGATTGCAGGCTCTCTTCGACACAGCTGAAACTTCCCCACTTATTACAGGGCCAACGTGATCATCAAATGATTCAGAAAAAACTCATTCGTTCATTCACTCCAGAACAAAAAAGTCACAAACCTTATTTATGGAGGAAATCGTGTATTAAATCCATCTCCATTACATGTCCAGATCTCCGGTGATTCCACGCCTTAATTATTTTCCTTTTACAGTCTCTTTCTCTTCAAACAAACCGCTAGCGGCACAATTGTTAATTGGCTCGCTTTAGCGAGAAGAAAAGCAGAATATGTATCTCTCAGAAACACGTCAATCCCTCAACAGATATTCCAGAAGCTGTCCTAGTTACCACTCTAACAACCATGGAGAATGCATAATATGCATCTCTGTTATTTCAAAGAATAAACGCACTAGAAAATACTTTGGCGTCGTCGAGCTGTCGTCGCATATATTACGAGAAAATCAGATCAGATAACTTTTCCAAAGTGAATGAATGTGGATGGTTTGATTGAAAACGATTAATTGGTGCGTGGTAGAGGGTATTTTCTGTGGGGACATTACAAGCTGTTTGTACGTGTCTTGATTGCTCAGTGAAACTGCAGCTCCGGTATCGAGCTGGAATGGTATCACTTTGCCGTTAATGTCCAAGTCTACAAAAAGTTTATTGTCCTGCTGACGACAAGAGCGACTGTCTCGTGCAACGTGAACTGACACTGGTACAAAATCACTTGCAACTTGACGCGATTTCCGGCGATGTCGACGCACACTATGTGTGGGACGAACACAGTCACTCTTAGAGAGAGTGGCACTGGACAGAGTGGAATGAACTACATGAAGATTCTTTCGGTAATTTTTTCTTATACTGCCTTTTTCTCCATCCGTGTAACGACTTAAAATGTCCGGATTTTGTGTCAGGATGCAGTATATTATTAATTTTCACATTCGCTATCTAAGTGACACATGATAAAATATAAAAGGGTGAGGCTGGTCCCGGCAGAGGCTCAAGTCCTCCCTCGGGCATGGATGTGTGTGTTTGTCCTTAGCATAATTTAGGTTAAGTAGTGTGTAAGCTTAGGAACTGATGACCTTAGCAGTTAAGTCCCATAACATTTCACACACATTTTTTTATAAAAGGGTGATCTATGAGCTACTTTGAACGACAGCTTTTATACTGGCAGTCAGTAAATTGTTGTTGTTGTTGTGGTCTTCAGTCCAGAGATGCAGCTCCAAGCTACTCAATCCTGTGCAAGCTTCTTCATCTCCCAGTACCTATTGCAGTCAGCAGATTATGAAAGGTGAATGTTGCTTAACTGTTTTTACACAAATGTTGATTATTTTGAGAATATTTTTGTCATCGAGTAACTTCAGAATAATTTTCAGTAGAGTACCAAAAAATACTGGACTCTGTGGGGACGAGAGAAATAGAGAGAGGTACTCATAGGTTGTTGACTTGATAATTTTTGAAATGAGAAGTTACTAATTGTATGTGATGTTAAACTGTAGACAACAAGTTTTATTTGTAGTGTATGTAGATAAATATCAGTGCCTAAATACTGCTCTATCACATTTTTAAAATATTCACATCTAAATCAAATACATTATACTAATTAAAAAAACTCGCTCATTGTTTATGGAAAGTCCCGAAGTTAAATTTTGGAGCAGATACAGATTGTCAGCGACATATAACCCAACAGGTTAGGGCTAAACAGAATGTTGTATAGTACTGTATCAAAAGCAGTGTACGAGGATTGTGATAATATTCTACAAGTAGGCAGTTACTCTAGAGATGTTTCTTGACCCATGTGCTTGGTATTTATCGTTTTAAGCTTCACGTAGCTGTTCAGAGTTCCTCAAAACACCTTAGGATCCGTTTATGTAGATTTATAGTGGAATTTCGTGACATCTTAGAGTATCCTTTATCCAAATATTCGCTAACACATAAAGCTCCTATTATTACTTTGATAACAATAATTCCCCCCCCATGAACCATGGACCTTGCCGTTGGTGGGGAGGCTTGCGTGCCTCAGCGATACAGATAGCCGTACCGTAGGTGCAACCACAACGGAGGGGTATCTGTTGAGAGGCCAGACAAACGTGTGGTTCCTGAAGAGGGGCAGCAGCCTTTTCAGTAGTTGCAAGGGCAACAGTCTGGATGATTGACTGATCTGGCCTTGTAACAATAACCAAAACGGCCTTGCTGTGCTGGTACTGCGAACGGCTGAAAGCAAGGGGAAACTACAGCCGTAATTTTTCCCGAGGGCATGCAGCTTTACTGTATGATTACATGATGATGGCGTCCTCTTGGGTAAAATATTCCGGAGGTAAAATAGTCCCCCATTCGGATCTCCGGGCGGGGACTACTCAAGAGGATGTCGTTATCAGGAGAAAGAAAACTGGCGTTCTACGGATCGGAGCGTGGAATGTCAGATCCCTTAATCGGGCAGGTAGGTTAGAAAATTTAAAAAGGGAAATGGATAGGTTGAAGTTAGATATAGTGGGAATTAGTGAAGTTCGGTGGCAGGAGGAACAAGACTTCTGGTCAGGTAACTACAGGGTTATAAACACAAAATCAAATAGGGGTAATGCAGGAGTAGGTTTAATAATGAATAGGAAAATAGGAATGCCGGTAAGCTACTACAAACAGCATAGTGAACGCATTATTGTGGCCAAGATAGATACGAAGCCCACGCCTACTACAGTAGTACAAGTTTATATGCCAACTAGCTCTGCAGATGACGAAGAAATTGAAGAAATGTATGATGAAATAAAAGAAATTATTCAGATTGTGAAGGGAGACGAAAATTTAATAGTCATGGGTGACTGGAATTCGAGTGTAGGAAAAGGGAGAGAAGGAAACATAGTAGGTGAATATGGATTGGGGGACAGAAATGAAAGAGGAAGCCGCCTGGTCGAATTTTGCACAGAGCACAACATAATCATAACTAACACTTGGTTTAAGAATCATGAAAGAAGGTTGTATACATGGAAGAACCCTGGAGATACTAAAAGGTATCAGATAGATTATATAATGGTAAGACAGAGATTTAGGAACCAGGTTTTAAATTGTAAGACATTTCCAGGGGCAGATGTGGACTCTGACCACAATCTATTGGTTATGACCTGTAGATTAAAACTGAAGAAACTGCAAAAAGGTGGGAATTTAAGGAGATGGGACCTGGATAAACTAAAAGAACCAGAGGTTGTACAGAGATTCAGGGAGAGCATAAGGGAGCAATTGACAGGAATGGGGGAAATAAATACAGTAGAAGAAGAATGGGTAGCTTTGAGGGATGAAGTAGTGAAGGCAGCAGAGGATCAAGTAGGTAAAAAGACGAGGGCTAGTAGAAATCCTTGGGTAACAGAAGAAATATTGAATTTAATTGATGAAAGGAGAAAATATAAAAATGCAGTAAGTGAAACAGGCAAAAAGGAATACAAACGTCTCAAAAATGAGATCGACAGGAAGTGCAAAATGGCTAAGCAGGGATGGCTAGAGGACAAATGTAAGGATGTAGAGGCCTGTCTCACTAGGGGTAAGATAGATACCGCCTACAGGAAAATTAAAGAGACCTTTGGAGATAAGAGAACGACTTGTATGAATATCAAGAGCTCAGATGGAAACCCAGTTGTAAGCAAAGAAGGGAAAGCAGAAAGGTGGAAGGAGTATCTAGAGGGTCTATACAAGGGCGATGTACTTGAGGACAATATTATGGAAATGGAAGAGGATGTAGATGAAGATGAAATGGGAGATATGATACTGCGTGAAGAGTTTGACAGAGCACTGAAAGACCTGAGTCGAAACAAGGCCCCCGGAGTAGACAATATTCCATTGGAACTACTGACGGCCGTGGGAGAGCCAGTCCTGACAAAACTCTATCATCTGGTGAGCAAGATGTATGAAACAGGCGAAATACCCTCAGATTTCAAGAAGAATATAATAATTCCAATCCCAAAGAAAGCAGGTGTTGACAGATGTGAAAATTACCGAACTATCAGCTTAATAAGTCACAGCTGCAAAATACTAACACGAATTCTTTACAGACGAATGGAAAAACTAGTAGAAGCCAACCTCGGGGAAGATCAGTTTGGATTCCGTAGAAACACTGGAACACGTGAGGCAATACTGACCTTACGACTTATCTTAGAAGAAAGATTAAGGAAAGGCAAACCTACGTTTCTAGCATTTGTAGACTTAGAGAAAGCTTTTGACAATGTTGACTGGAATACTCTCTTTCAAATTCTAAAGGTGGCAGGGGTAAAATACAGGGAGCGAAAGGCTATTTACAATTTGTACAGAAACCAGATGGCAGTTATAAGAGTCGAGGGACATGAAAGGGAAGCAGTGGTTGGGAAGGGAGTAAGACAGGGTTGTAGCCTCTCCCCGATGTTGTTCAATCTGTATATTGAGCAAGCAGTAAAGGAAACAAAAGAAAAATTCGGAGTAGGTATTAAAATTCATGGAGAAGAAATAAAAACTTTGAGGTTCGCCGATGACATTGTAATTCTGTCGGAGACAGCAAAGGACTTGGAAGAGCAGTTGAATGGAATGGACAGTGTCTTGAAAGGAGGATATAAGATGAACATCAACAAAAGCAAAACAAGGATAATGGAATGTAGTCGAATTAAGTCGGGTGATGCTGAGGGAATTAGATTAGGAAATGAGGCACTTAAAGTAGTAAAGGAGTTTTGCTATTTGGGGAGCAAAATAACTGATGATGGTCGAAGTAGAGAGGATATAAAATGTAGGCTGGCAATGGCAAGGAAAGCGTTTCTGAAGAAGAGAAATTTGTTAACATCGAGTATAGATTTAAGTGTCAGGAAGTCATTTCTGAAAGTATTCGTATGGAGTGTAGCCATGTATGGAAGTGAAACATGGACGATAAATAGTTTGGACAAGAAGAGAATAGAAGCTTTCGAAATGTGGTGCTACAGAAGAATGCTGAAGATTAGATGGGTAGATCACATAACTAATGAGGAAGTATTGAATAGGATTGGGGAGAAGAGAAGTTTGTGGCACAATTTGACCAGAAGAAGGGATCGGTTGGTAGGACATGTTCTGAGGCATCAAGGGATCACCAATTTAGTATTGGAGGGCAGCGTGGAGGGTAAAAATCGTAGAGGGAGACCAAGAGATGAATACACTAAGCAGATTCAGAAGGATGTAGGTTGCAGTAGGTACTGGGAGATGAAAAAGCTTGCACAGGATAGAGTAGCATGGAGAGCTGCATCAAACCAGTCTCAGGACTGAAGACCACAACAACAACAACAATAATTATATCTTTGTGGTATTTATGTATGGAAATTATCTTTGACGTATGAGGCTTTTTCAGAACGTAAGTGTACTGTGACCATAACACGCTGTGGGCATTATTTTCTGAGGGTTGGCAACATTGAGTGGTAGAGGGGATCCCCTGACCAGAGCGAGCGTCGCAGCGACACGGTAATACGTACATCCATGTTGTAGTGTCCAGTTGCACGAAAGATGTCAGTAAGAAATCCCGCCATGCGTGAGCCACACGCTATGATCCGCTTCCTACTCGCTCAGGGAATAACAACTACAGAAGATTTTTCGCGAATCAAAACGGTATACGGCGAAAGTGTTATGAACAGAACGAGTGTCTTTAATTCATGTCGGGAGTTTAGTGCAGGCAGAACAAATATTCAAGACGAACAGGGGGGTAGTAAACCTTCCATTTTGAGTGGTGAGTTGGTGCAAAAATCGATAAAACTGCTCGTGAACACCATCGATTGATAGTGGGTGAAATTTCTGTTATCCTTCTATATCTGTCCAGAACTCTTATGCGAAACCCTCACAAAAACGCTGGGATACCGGAAACTGTACGCGAGCTGGGTCCAACGTAACTCACAGAGCAGCACAAGAAAAATCGGGTCAGTGACTCCCGAGAATTTCTTGAGCTACTTGAACTGGAAGGTGACGATTTTCTGAGTTCTGTTGTGACTGTGTATGAAACGTGGGTGTTTCAATAAACGCCCGAGACAAAAAGACAATCGTCATAGTGGCATCATACCAATTCCCCTTAGTCAAAAATTTGAAAACCACAACTTCGGGCAAAAAAAAAAAAAAGTCATAGGATCATTGTTTGGAACCGAAAAGGCATCATTTTGGTCGAATTTCTGCCTCGTTGGGAGACCATCAATGCACAACGATATTGTGAGATGGTAAAAAAACTCAAAATATGCATTCAAAACAAGCGGAGGGGAATGCTGAAGAGAAGAGTGTGCTTGCCGTACGACAACGCCCGACCTCAAGCAGCCTTAGGCACCAAAGCACTCTTCGACCCATTTGCTTGGGATATTTGAACCCCTCCCCGTATTTCCCTGATTTGTAGCCTGCAAATTATCATCTTTTCACCTCCATGAAGACACAGATAAGTGGAATTAAGTTTTCAGCCGATGAGCGGATGGAAAAAGAGGTTCTGAAGTGGGGAATGAGCTTTCGTGAGAGTTCTTCGAGGAAACACAAAGTAGCTTGTGCCAAGACTCACCACACGCCCTGAATAGGATGGCGGTTATGTATAGAAATGCTCAACAAGTGTGTCGAAAACATCGTGTAGTATTTTTACAAAAACTCTTTGTCTAAAATCGTATAAAAGTCTACTACACTTATTTTATGAACTTGCCTCGTATTTCGACTTTCATCATTATCTGTTACCAACGTAATTTTACAGCTTATCTCTTAGCGCAACAAACAACGTTATAAAAAGCTCACGTAAAAATTCTATTTCAGTGTTGCCGTCATGCACATTACACTGATCTCGTTCGATAGATATTCCTAGGGAACACTGCCACATCCGTATGATTTCGTTACTTCTTCAGTTATGGCTTAAAAACACTATGTCGCTCCTGTCGATAGTATATCAGCATATAACCTAACAAAGTACTGAGCCGTTTAACCGTTCACTGTTTACGTATTAAGACCCAATAGCTGACACCTCTAGTAGCTGACACCCCCAGAAGTAGCTGAGACCTCTCAGCAAATGCTAGTAAATCGTACACAGTTCTCAGAACGACTCTGACGCATACAATTTCGGGAAAATATCCAGTTCAAATTCAAGTGGTTCAAATGGCTTTGAGCACTATGGGACTTATCATATGAGGTCATCAGTCCCCTAGAACTTAGAACTACTTAAACGTAACCAACCTAAAGACAGCTCACACATCCATGTCCGAGGCAGGATTCGAACCTGCGGCCGTAGCGGTCGCGCGATTCCAGACTGAAGCGCCTAGAACCGCTCGGCCACATCGGCCGGTCCAGTTCAAAGGCAGCGGTTTTTACTGTTTCACAGCCTGTTTACCATTATCAATAGAGCATAGCAAACGTTTTGTACTGCAAAATAAAGTTAATACCCTAGCGTGGAGCTGCTGACATAAAAATTAAGTATGAAAACAAGAGAGAGATGAAATACAGAGGTGGAACGTTACGCAATGTGTGTGTGTGTGTGTGTGCGTGTGTGTGCGTGTGTGTGTTTGTGTGTGTGTGTGCGTGCGTGCGTGTCTGCTTTTATGAAGAAAAAGAAAGGAAATAAAGCTTTATACACACAATGACTCGTTTTCTTTGTAAGAAAGACAGCGTGTACAAGGGATTTGACGTATGAAATAGAGAGGTACGTATGTGCGTGTGTGCGTGGGCATGTGTGCGGGAGCGCGCGCGCCCTCAAGCAATTCAGAGACAACGTTCATTTACATTCACGGAAAGAAAGTAATTTACCACCATTCTTATGCATCATTTCAAAATTACGCAGGTTGAATAGAGAGGTATGTACATGTACGCTAATACGAGCTTTGACTTCCAAGGAAATAATGAAAGTTGGCAAATTTTTTACGCCTCATTTTAATATGATGCCGATGAAATACAAAGATCTGTATGTGTACAAAAATTTCTTTGACTTTTACCGAAATTACACATATCTTCGATTTTAAAGTGAAGGCTACCTAATTTCAACTTGACTACATTCTTACACATCATTTTAATACTTGACTGAGACTGGCTGGAGAGGGAGACTGGGAATGGGTATAAAGCACAACTGGGCCCGTTGGATTTTTGTAATTTTATTTAATAAATTTGTTTATTTAAACTACATCCTGCTTGACTGCCTCATTTTAACACTAAGCTGTGATTGAATGGAGAGGGCAGGGGCGAAGGAAGGGTGGGTGTCACATGATAGATAAGGAGGACGGGCTTGCCACGTGATGGGTAAAAGGTGGCGTGGGTGCCACCATGTTGAATTCTGTCGTCATTTTCCATGCGTGTAGATAATCCTAAACACATGTATTCCACTGTCAGAGGTAGAAAAACGATTTTCGCTTACAACTTTCGACTTGATCATTTTGAGACCATGAACCCCTACCTCAGATTGATATAGTTTCCCCTCTTCATCGTCCCTGAAAGTCTGTTAACAATATCAGGGAATCATTCTGTATACATTACTGTGGCCTGTTGAGGAACAACAAACTACACACCGTACAGGGTAACGAAGGCTCAGTTTGTCATCTTGCAACATAGCCTGCGGTGGTATACATAGATTTTCTTTTTTTGTGAGTTTATTGTGTTAATTATATTAGTGTTCCACATATTGTTAAAACACGTAGTGGAGAAGGAACATAGTCAGGTGTGTCTGGAAAATGTGTAGTCACTCATTTAAAAGGCATACTGAAGGAGGGTCGATGTACCATTGTGAAACAACTTGTGCGTAGAAGAGGGGATTCTTCTGTTGTCTCTTCTGTTTATCGACAGATTATACTGTCCATTGTTAAAGGTACATCGAGCCAGCACAGAGCACCTCGTCTGTTGTCAGTGGGGTCGATCTTCCTGAAAAGTTCGGACAAGAGCAGAGGATGGATTTGCTGGCCAATGATATCTCCAGTTTTAAGTGGGTTGACTTGCCGGAAAGGAAGGGCAGGATCCACGCAACTGAGTGCAGTAGGCGCACCTGTATGGAAATCGTCACTCTTGTCGCCACGAACGACACCTGCTGCCTCGGTTCAGAGGTCATCCTCGATTCTTGCAGCCTACTGACTTAGTCAGCGAAGACACGTTTGGTGTAGAAGCAGAGTTAGCGTTTTGCAACTACGTTCCCAGAACTTATAGTGGCTGTCTTGTCTCGAGCCGAGTGGAAGGCTTCGACAATTTTGAAATCTTGGGTGATGATTCCTAGACGCTCATTATCAGATGGATAACTCTAGGACCTTTCTTCTTAGGTCAGATGTGCACTACCCACAAGAAGGAGCTACGTTTATTGGAACAGTTGTAGGTTTAGTAAACAATGACGTAGTGTCTATTTTCGAGTACTCTTTCCTGGGCGCATGGCTGCGTGGATGCCACAAAAGGAGTTAAAAATGAACTACGTATAATGCACAACCCCTCCCTTACCTAAAATTCACCAATTTCAAAGCCAGTCACAAGTAATTTGTCCTCACAAGTAATAAGTAATAAGAAGAACGTTTTCGAAAGCTGTTACAGAAACCGAGGAAAAAAATGTAAATTATTATTTAGGAATACTGTTCTGATTTCAGAATGTAACATGAAGTAATGCAGTAATATTGAGCCATGCTGCCTCTATAGCCGTCCATAATAGCGGAAGTGTTGCCAGTGCAGGATTTTGCGCACGAACTGACGTGTCCATTACGTCTCATAAACGTTCGATGGACATGTCGGGTGATATGGGTGGCCAAACCATTCGCTCGAGTAGTCCAGAACGTTGTGGCCCCGTGACGTGGTGCATTGTCAATCAAAAACTTACATCGTTGTCTGGGAACACGAAGTCCATGATTGGCTGGAAATAGTCTCCAAGTAGCTGAACATAATCACTTCCACTCAATGATCGTTACAGTTGGACCTGAGAACAGGCCACGCCATTACGGAGTCGCCACCAGCTTGCAACAGGACCTTGCTGATAACTTGGATCCACGGCTTCGTCGGGTCTTCGTACTCGAAATGTACCATCAGCTCTTACCAACTGAAATCGTGGCTCATCAGACCAGGGCAGGTTTTCCAGTTGTCTAGCGTCACGAGCCCAGGAGAGGCGCTGCGTGCGTTGACGTGCCGTCAGCAAAGACACCCGCATCTCTCGTCTGCTGCTGTGGCCCACTAACTTCAAATTTCGCAGCTCTGTCCTAAGGGATACGTTTGTCGTACGCCCACATTAATTTCTGCTGTTATTTGCTAGCACTGACAACTTTACCCCAACGCCGCTGCTCTCGGTCATTAGCAGAAGGCCGTCAGCCGCTACGTCGTCCGTGGTGAGAGGTAATGTCCATAATTCGGTATTCTCGTTATACTCTTGACATTGTGAATCTCTTAACATTGAATTCCCTAACGATTTCCGAAATGGAATGTCCCATATGTCTAGCTCCAACCATCATTACGCGTTCAAAGTCTCTTAATTCCCGTCGTGCGGCCATAATCACGTTGGAAACCTTTTCAAATGAATCACCCGAATACAACTGACAGCTCCCCCAATGCAATGTCCTTTTATGCCTTGTCCACGTGACACTGCTGCAACCCGTATATGAGCATATTGCTATCCCATGACTTTTGTGCTGTTCTCTCGGCCATACACGCTCATACAGTCATGTCACGAAGCTTGAGATACGAAACTGGGTTTTTGCAGCAAGACATTTATGCACATGGAGTGTTCGGACAACGGTAGGGTGTCAGCACGATGACCACTGCCGTGATTTCCCTTGCCATAAGGTAGACAACACAGTCACCTCTGGTTCGTGTGGATGGTAATTTGGACAGTTTGTGATACAGCCTGGGGATATGTCCTATCTTTGAGATCTCTATGATGTTACCATTCAACAAGACATAACAAGACCGTATGTTGCCCGTGCTGGCCTAGTCAACCTCAATGTTGTCCTGACCAAGACGTTTTCCAGATCTCTCACCCAATGAAAACATTTGCTCGCGGACTGAACTGTAACATCCTCTTCTTTTCCTAGTGCCTTTGGCCCCCATCAGTGCAGGGTCGGCATGGTCTAACGAATTTGGTGTGGTTAATTTCAAGGAGTAGACAAATGCCGTTCCTATTGCCACCCCGGCACCTCACGGGACGCAATATGTATACCCCAGGTGTCTGCATGTAGCGTTATTCATTTCAAAGTGACCGAAAGTTTTCTAAATGTCTGCAAAATGTATAACGGAGGCGGAACATGGGTATCAGCCCAGAATTCACCTCGGTTTGTGTGGAAAACCGCCTAAAAGCCACATCCAGGCTGGCAAGCACACTGATCCTCGTCGTTAATCCGCCAGGTGCACTCGATCCAGGGTCGGCGCCTCTCCCCGTTCCGGAAGCAGCGCTTTAACACGCACGGGTATCGGGACGAGTATTGATGAATTCTAGGATACAGTTCAAAAGATATGGAACGACTTACTTGTGTCTGTGATCCAAACATCAGTTGGTTCTATTTCCAGCCGGGTCATAACCAATGTTGCCCTGAGGTGGTAGCTCTGTGTACTAAATATTGCACATTGTACACCTACAACCCCCCCCCCCCCCCCCCCCCCCCCCATGAACCATGGACCTTGTCAACGGTGGGGAGGCTTGCGTGCCTCAGCGATACAGATGGCCCTACCGTAGGTGCAACCACAACGGAGGGGTATCTCATCTGTTGAGAGGCCAGACAAACGTGTGGTTCCTGAAGAGGGGCAGCAGCATTTTCAGTAGTTGCAGGGGCAACAGTCTGGATGATTTACTGATCTGGCCTTGTAACACTAACAAAAACGGCCTTGCTGTGCTGGTACTGCGAACGGCTGAAAGCAAGGGGAAACTACAGCCGTAATTTTTCCCGACGGCATGCAGCATTACTGTATGGTTAAATGATGATGGCGTCCTCTTGGGTAAAATATTCCGGAGGTAAAATAGTCCCCCATTCGGATCTCCGGGCGGGGACTACTCAAGAGGACGTCGTTATCAGGAGAAAGAAAACTTGCGTTCTACGGATCGGAGCGTGGAATGTCAGATCCCTTAATCGGGCAGGTAGGTTAGAAAATTTAAAAAGGGAAATGGATAGGTTAAAGCTAGATATAGTGGGAATTAGTGAAGTTCGGTGGCAGGAAGAACAAGACTTTTGGTCAGGTGAATACAGAGTTATAAATACAAAATCAAATAGGGGTAATGCAGGAGTAGGTTTAATAATGAATAAAAAATAGGAGTGCGGGTAAGCTACTACAAACAGCATAGTAAACGCATTATTGTGGCCAAGATAGATACGAAGCCCATGCCAACCACAGTAGTACAAGTTTATATGCCAACTAGCTCTACAGATGATGAAGAAATTAATGAAATGTATGATGAGATAAAAGAAATTATTCAGGTAGTGAAGGGAGACGAAAATTTAATAGTCATGGGTGACTGTAATTCTAGAGTTGGAAAAGGTAGAGAGAGAAAAATAGTGGGTGAATATGGATTGGGGGAGAGAAATGAAAGAGGAAGCCGTCTGGTAGAATTTTGCACATAGCATAACTTAATCATAGCTAACACTTGGTTCAAGAATCATAAAAGAAGGTTGTATACATGGAAGAATCCTGGAGATACTAGAAGGTATCAGATAGATTATATAATGGTAAGGCAGAGATTTAGGAATCAGGTTTTAAGTTGTAAGACATTTCCAGGGGGAGATGTGGACTGTGACCACAATCTATTGGTTATGAACTGTAGATTAAAACTGAAGAAACTGCAAAAAGGTGGGAATTTAATGAGATGGGACCTGGATAAACTGACTAAACCAGAGGTTGTACAGAGTTACAGGGAGGGCATAAGGGAACAATTGACAGGAATGGGGGAAAGAAATACAGTAAAAGAAGAATGGGTAGCTCTGAGGGATGAAGTAGTGAAGGCAGCAGAGAATCAAGTAGGTAAAAAGACGAGGGCTAGTAGAAATCCTTGGGTAACAGAAGAAATATTAAATTTAATTGATGAAAGGAGAAAATATAAAAATGCAGTAAATGAAGCATGCAAAAAGGAATACAAACGTCTCAAAAATGAGATCAACAGGAAGTGCAAAATGGCTAAGCAGGGATGGCTAGAGGACAAATGTAAGGATGTAGAGGCGCATATCACTAGGGGTAAGATAGATACTGCCTACAGGAAAATTAAAGAGACCTTTGGAGAGAAGAGAGTCACTTGCATGAATATCAAGAGATCAGATGGAAACCCAGTTCTAAGCAAAGAAGGGAAAGCAGAAAGGTGGAAGAAGTATATAGAGGATCTATACAAGGGCAATGTACTTGAGGACAATATTATGGAAATGGAAGAAGATGTAGATGAAGATGAAATGGGAGATACGATATTGCGTGAAGAGTTTGACAGAGCACTGAAAGACCTGAGTCGAAACAAGGCCCCGGGAGTAGACAACATTCCATTAGAACTACTGACGGCCTTGGGAGAGCCAGTCCTGACAAAACTCTACCATCTGGTGAGCAAAATGTACGAGACAGGCGAAATACCCTCAGACTTCAAGAAGAATATAATAATTCCAATCCCAAAGAAAGCAGGCATTGACAGATGTGAAAATTACCGAACTATCAGTTTAATAAGTCATGGTTGCAAAATACTAACGCGAATTCTTTACAGACGAATGGAAAAACTGGTGGAAGCCGCCCTCGGGGAAGATCAGTTTGGATTCCGTAGAAATATGGGAACACGTGAGGCAATACTGACCCTACGACTTATCTTAGAAGGTAGACTAAGAAAAGGCAAACCTACGTTTCTAGCCTTTGTAGACTTAGACAAAGCTTTTGATAATGTTGACTACAATACTCTCTTTCAAATTCTGAAGGTGGCAGGGGTAAAATACAGGGAGCGAAAGGCTATTTACAATTTGTACAGAAACAAGACGACAGTTATAAAAGTCTAGGGGCACGAAAGGGAAGCAGTGGTTGAGAAGGGAGTGAGACAGGGTTGTACCCTCTCCCCGATGTTATTCAATCTGTATCTTGATCAAGCAGAAAAGGAAACAAAAGAAAAATTCGGAGTAGGTATTAAAATCCATGGAGAAGAAATAAAAACTTTGAGGTTCGCCGATGACATTGTAATTCTGTCAGAGACAGCAAAGGACTTGCAAGAGCAGTTGAACAGGATGGGCAGTGTCTTGAAAGGGGAATATAACATGAAAATCAACAAAAGCAAAACGAGGATAATGGAATGTGGTCGAATTAAGTAGGGTGATGCTGAGGGAATTAGATTAGGAAATGAGACACTTAAAGTAGTAAAGGAGTTTTGCTATTTGGGGAGCAAAATAACTGATGATGGTCGAAGTAGAGAGGATATAAAATGTAGACTGGCAATGGCAAGGAAAGCGTTTCTGAAGAAGAAAAATTTGTTAACATCGAGTTTAGATTTAAGTGTCAGGAAGTCGTTTCTGAAAGTATTTGTATGGAGTGTAGCCATGTACGGAAGTGAAACGTGGACGATAAATAGTTTGGACAAGAAGAGAATAGAAGCTTTCCAAATGTGGTGCTACAGAAGAATGCTGAAGATTATATGGGTAGATCACATAACTAATGAGGAGGTATTGAATAGGATTGGGGAGAAGAGGAGTTTGTGGCACAACTTGACAAGAAGAAGGGACCGGTTGGTAGGACATGTTCTGAGGCATCAAGGGATCACAAATTTAGCATTGGAGGGCAGCGTGGAGGGTAAAAATCGTAGAGGGCGACCAAGAGATGAATACACTGAACATATTCAGAAGGATGTAGGTTTCAGTAAGTACTGGGTGATGAAGAAGTTTGCACAGGATATAGTAGCATGGAGAGCTGCATCAAACCAGTCTCAGGACTGAAGACCACAACAACAACAACAACAACAACATGCCTACAAATCAGCTATGTTGGTTCCTGCTACACTGAATGAGCACATTAAACAATATTTCGTCACTTTATATACTTTCTGGTTTTAATGGCCATAAGTTACGTAATTCATTTACAGAAAGAAGGCAAGTCTCTGGGCGTTTATTCGGCTGGAAAACTAACATAACCGTAAAACGCGTCTCTATCACGAAACGAAGCACCGACCAGCGGGAGATCATTCTAGAGGAAAAATATATCAAATACAAGTCATTGGTTAGTCAGGTTGTATAAATGCAGTTTGTAATTATACCTTCTTAGCTAAGACTTGCGTGTAGTAGTGCAGTAAACATAAACATCGCGCTGAGTATCACATTCCATTAGCTAGTTCCTTGTACATTACAAACTACGGTAATCAACAACTCCAGAAGTTGCGAAAGGAATTCCAAAACACCTGCTACAGCCGTAGCTAATCAGTTACGTCACCCAAGAATATCGGCGCTGTCTTAACTACAACTGAGATCAACACTGGGCAAACGCGCGTTCTGTCGACAAAAACATCTGCCTCTGAGCTACTGTTCTGCAGCTCGGAAAACATTCGTTCTCGGTAAAACTAATATCAGCTATTGGAAACATTTCTACTTCGATCTCTGGAATCATTATTTCCATGTCAAGCAAGCTAAAGGATAAGCGAAATTACTCACTTACAATTTCGATTTATGCAGTGTAACATCTCACTGCTGTCGCACATTATTGCAATATTTTATAATAAATAATAAAGTTAAAGTTATAATAAAGTCATAACGTTCGCTGTTTCCGTCGCCAAACCTAAGCTTGGTTTGATGCAGTTTTCGAGTCTGCCACTTCCTAGTTCTTCTCGTTTCATTTAAACTGGTGCGTCGACATCATCAATGATCTGCCTTATGTACACAGTACACATACCGAAGTCTGCCCTTTTTGTCGTTTCCAGCATCCTTTCAAATAAAGTTTTCAGAAATGACAGAAATGGCAAATGTTGTGATACGTGTCCTATCACTCCACCTCTCTTTTTGATTGTCTTCTTTATTAGGCACTTTGTTTCGTTGACTTATCGAAACACTTTTTCATTCCTCACTCGATGAATCCGTGTTATCTACAGACCCCTGAAGTAACGTATTTCGAAGGCTTCCAATCGTTTCATTTCTCAAAGTCCACATTGTCCATGATTCAGAACTATTCAGAGCCATACTCCAAACACAGCTTTTCATGAGTCTTTCTTTCTGGCAATATGGTTCGTTTTTTTCGATGTTACGAGCGGTTTCTTTTTGTAGCTAACCGTCCTGCTCCATGATTTTCTTTTTATTTTTGCATTTTCCTACCTTATATATTCCAGTTTTGAGACAGCAAAATTCGTCCACTTGTAGAAGAGTCTATTGTTCCAGTTTCAAATTTTAGCGAATTTTGCCTTGCAGTTTCATTTAAATTCTGAGGGAAGTTGTAATTCTGCCGGCGACCGATTGTCATTTCGAGAAAAAGCGCTGTATCTGGCGTCAGGCTGTCTGCTGTCTAAAGAGCCCCTGCCCACACGAGGGACGGATCTCAGCGGTCCGTAGCATGTGGTATCGCCTGTAATCCGTCGCTCGCCTCGACACTCCACATACGAGTGATTTGCCAAGCAATTTCAATCAGTATTACAAATGCCACATTGTCGCGAAGTTCTCATATGGGAAGTGGACTGCGTTGTTTAGAAGCAGTTGCAGTTGATCTCCGTATCCTCACGAATGCTTGCAAGAAACAAATTTAAAATGAGCGAGTTGAGGTTTCTGTAGATTTTTCCAGTGTGATAACACAATTAACTTTTCGTTTAATAGTACTCAGTTCCTTTTTTAGGGTTTAGTGTATCAATCGGTAAAAACGGAATCCTTAAAGGATGGCATTGTCGTCCGTCTGTCTGTCCCGTTATTAAAAACCCTTTTTCTCAAGAACGAGTAGACGTATCAAGTTGAAATTTTTGTCACATACTGAGGTCTATAGTCTCTTGGCGGTGCAGAAAATTGAAACTTTTAAGTCAGTGCAATCAAAAAATACCGCCATTTATGTCACATATTTTAATTCTCGCAAACTCGCTCAGGAAAACGTGTAAGGTACATCCCGTTGGCCTGGAATCATGAAATTTGGCCTAAAACTATTACTTTATAATTATATCAAATGAAAAAATATTTCTTTTGTTATTTGTTATCCGACGTCAAACTTGAAGTTAAAACAATCAGCAGTTCTGCATTCAGGCTGACTGGATCGCTATCGTAAAAGTTAAACGTCAGGCAAGGAATGACTTTATTGCTCATATGACATGTTCTGGAATTTATCCATTACCAGGCAGCTAGGAGCACTTTCAAATTGTTTGTGAAACGCTATATCTACGTGCAGTAATCGCTCCTGGGTATCTGATAATGGATAAGTTTAGAAACACGTCATATGAGCAATAAAGTCATTGCATACCTGCACAGCGTTCTGGGTAATTGTGGGTGCATTGTGTTGGAGCTAAGTGACTTTGAACGTGGCCACATTCTTGGTGCCCTTATGGGGGGTGCTTCAGTAACCATGATATCCGAAGTGTTTGCACTTTCAAGAGGCATCCTATTGAAAATTTACGCCGCATACAGAGAAAGCAGAAAAACTTAATTTTTCTAACTCACAACGGAAGCGAAACCGTACGTTGAGTTATCGTGACAGGAGGTCATTGAAGAGGATTCTAACAAAATATAGGAGGAAGAAAGCTGCAAAAGTCACTGCAGAACAGGATATCGCAGCCGTGAACCGTGTCAGCACCAAAACAATACGAAAGGATCTCCCCGGATCAGGAAACTGCAGGGGGAGCAAATGTTCGTAATGGGATAATATGGTATCGAAGGATACAATATGAAATTTGGAGCAAGAGGAGGGATGTCATTTGGTCGAATGATTCTTGTTGCACACTGCTCACACGGTACACCACTGATACGTTACCCAGTTCGTTTCCTGACTTTTGTAAATTTTTTGAAGAGATATTAAGCTCGAATTTAGAGGGTGTTGCTTTAAAAAACAAACGAAGTAACTGGAAGCAAACTCTGAATGTGTGGCATCTGCATTACAGATCAAGGTGACTGCACAGCTATGATCAGATTTGGATGAGAATTATAACCACTTAGCTCTTGACTTTCAGGATATTAGGACGGAATTTACCGAACTAAAGAAAGCTTACAAAGATTTGCCTGCGACTGTGCATACTTTGTGTTGGCATGTCGTGAAAATTAAAACTGCACAGGGAACAACAGGAGCAGTTTGTTGGACAAGTGCAAAACTTTGCTGTAGAACAAGATAAAAAGACACAAAAAATATTTTAAAACGAAATTCGTCGTCTTTTAGTAAATGCAGGTGACAAGATAATAGATACAATCCTAGCTATTTCCAGCACGATTTTTAATGTTCTGCATGGCATATTGAAAATCGTGAGTTGAAGAAGTCAGCAGTTGCTGAGCACAACCTCACAAACAAACATGATATATTGTTTGACAAAACAAAAGTTTTGTCCCAGGCTTCCACATAGGGGGGCCCCATAATTAAAGAGGCTGTAGAAATAAGAATGTGTGAGAAAACCTTCAACCGTGAAGGCGGATATAAGCTTAGCAGTGCATGGAAGTGAGCTCTTAATGCAGAAAAGATCCATAGACATTCATCGCTATGTTTACGCTACGGCGGGAGTGGTGGCGCAACTAGATTAGACGTTTACACCATCTGCGACAGCGTGACGTAATTACCGACCAATCGGAAGCCGCCTTTGGGTTATACAGTGCCACCACACCAGCGAGTCTGATAGTAAGTTGCGCCTGACGATGACGTTGGCGGAAATCGTCGAAAGCTCGATGTTTTACCCTGAATTGACGTGGCAAGAAGTCCGAGAATGTATCACACAACAGTGCCATCGCGAAAGACTACGTTGTTACATTACAGTCTTCTTCAAGCAAGAGGGTAATTCACCTGTCTCATATATCTTCCATGACGGGTGGGAAAATTTCGTCATGTCTGGCTCTCGGAAAGCGGTCAGTAGTTCTGACGGAATGTCGTCCACTCGCGGGTCACTGTTTCGGCTTAGGTCTTTCAGTGCTCTGTCACACTCTTCTCGCAGTATCATATCTCCCATCTCATCTTCATCTATGTCCTCTTCCCTTTCTATAAAAGCACCTTTAAGTTCATTTACCTTGTATAGCTCCCCAGTACGCTACTCTTACGTTGTACCTCTCTTTTTCTTGCTTAGTACTGGTTTTCCGTCTGATCTCCAAAGGCCTCTTTAATTTTTCTGTATCCAGGTCCCATCTCCTAAATTCCCTACCTTTCCGCAATTTCTACGGTTTTAAACTGCAGTTCGCAACCAATGAATTGTAGCCAGAGTCAACATCTACCCCTGGAAAGATCTTAAAGCTTAAAATCTGGTTTCAAAATCTCTGATTTACCATTGTATAATGAATCTGAAAAATTCCAGTGTCTCCATGTCTCTTCCACGTATACACCCTTCTTTTATGTTTCTTCGCTGTAGTGTTAGCTATGATTAAATTACCTTCTGTGCAAAATTCTACCAGGCGGCTTCATCTTTCATTGTTTTCCACTAATCCATATTCACCTACTATTTTTCATTCTCTTCTTTTACCTACTTTCGAATTCCATTCCGTCGTCATTATAAATATTGCTCTCCCTTAACTATCTGAATAATTTATTTTATTTCATCTTACATTAGTCTCTCCATCATCTGTCGACCTAGTTGGCATATAAATTTCCACTACTGTGGTGGGTGCTGGCTTTGTGTCTGCTTTGGCTAAAATAATGTGTTCACTCCTCTGTTCGTTGTAAGGTACTTGCATTCCTGTTTTCTTATTCATTATCAGACCTAATCCTGCTGTATACCTATTTGATTTTGTATTTGTAATCCTGTACTCACCTGGTCCTGCTCATCCTGCCACCGAACTTCATTAATTCCTACTATACACTGATTAGTCAGGAAATTATGACCACACCTAATAACCAGTATGTCCACCTTTGACACGCGTCGTAGCATGGAAGCCTTGGTAGGTCGCTGGATGGAGCTGAACCATGTCTTCACACACACAAGTCACCTAATTCCCATAAATTCCGGGGAGGGAATCCCACGCTCAATCACATCCCGGATGTGTCCGACTGGGTTCAGATATGGCAAGTTGAGGGGCCAGCACATCACTTGGAACTCAATACTGCGTTTCTCGAGCCACTCCATCACACTCCTGGCCTTGTGACACGGCGCATTATCTTGTTGAAAAATGCCACTGCCGGGAAACATGATCATCGTGAAGGGGTGTATATGGTCTGCAACCAGTGTACTATACTTCCTGGCCGTCATGGTGGCTTGCACGAGCTCCACTGGACCCATGGATGACCACGTGAATGTTCCCCAGAGCATAATGGAGCCGCCGCCAACTTACCTGCGTCCTACGCCTGGAAAACGATTGATTCGCGCACTCCCACTGGCACGATGAAAAAGGTATGGTGATTCATCAGACCACACAACGCTCTGCCTCTGCGACAATGTCCAGTACTGCTGGTCATGTGCCCATTTCTGTCGTATTTGCCTGTGTCTTGATCTAACATTGGCACATGTAAGGATCGTCGGCTGTGGGGGCCCATCGTTAGGAGTGTTCGGTGCACTGTGTGTTCAGACACACTTGTTATCTCTGCCCAGAGGTAACGTCTGATGTTAGTTCCGCCACAGTTCGCCATCCGTCCTTTTTTACCAGTCTTTCCAGCCTACGACGTCCGACGTCTGCAATGAGGCATGGCCTGCCCAACCCCACGAAGTCTGGAAGTAGTTTCACCTTGGTTTCGCACGTGTTGAAGACACTCACCACAGCACTCCTCGAACACCAGACAAGTCAGTCAGTTTCCGAATCCTCATGCCGAGCGTCCAGGGCCCCAAAATCCGCCCTCGGACAAACTCAGATAGATCACATGCCTTCCCCATTTTACACACGGACAGCATGCTCACTGATACTACATGCACCAGGCGTGTGTCTGACTAGAAGTAATTCCTCGCCAGGTCATGTTGCTGTCGTCTGGATAGGTTTATATCGCTACTGGGTTTGGTGGTCATAGTGTTCTGGCTGATCACAGTGTGTCACTTCAACCTTCCCATTTCCCTTTTTAAATTTTCTAACCTACCTGACCATCAATCTAACATTCCACGCTCCGATCCGTACAAGGCCAGTTTTTTCTGATGACATCTTCCTGTGTTGTCCTCACCTGAAGATCCCAGTGCGGGACTATTTTACTTCTGGAATATTTTACCAATGAGGCTGCCATCATCAGTTCAAAGTACAGTATAGCTGCATGCCCCTTGCTTTCAGACGATCGTAATACCAGGATAGAAAGGTAATTTTAGTTGATGTTGCAAGGCCAGATCAGTCAATCATACGGACTGTTCCCGCTGCAACTACTGAAACGGCTTCTGCCCCTCTTCAGGAATCTCACTTTTGTCTGGCCTCTCAAAAGAAACCCTTAAAAAACGGGTAGGTTGAAGTCAGATATAGTGGTAATTTGTGAAGTTTGGTGGCAGGAGAATTAAGAGTTTTGGTCAGATGAGTACAGAATGGTGCCTACATTATCTCTGCCTGTGTGACTGAGTCACATGAGCCACCCCACCGCGACAAGGTGCATGGTTCACAGAGGGGAGAGCTTGACACACATCATATGAATGAACCATGAAGCTTAGGTCATCCAAGCAAGATAAACTAAGACAAACAATATTAAGAAACAACTTATGTGCAAATGTGCTTAATACTTACGACAAAGAAATTTATTGTTTACACAGACAGGGATTAACGTAGACTGTTTAGAAGTATGGTAGAGTCATTCTGTGCTCTTTTTAATGATCGTCACAGAATATATGTAAGTTGCATCAGTGTGAAATGACATGCAGCTTTGTTAATGGGCAAATGACTATTTAAGCTAAAAACTTTACAGAAGACATATCGAAAAATAGACATGGTTACAGCATGGTCTAACCATTATGAGTGTTTCTCTGGAGGAATCACCGTTCTGACACATTTACATAATGATCTGTAATTAAAATACGATAAAACTGAGAATGAATGTGAGTTAGTGTTGCGTGACCATCAGTGACCACAGCTGACTGCCTCAGGCAGCATCTGTCGCCTTGACTGTAATTATCGCTCAATGCATGCACTAGTTACTGACTTTTAAAGGATTATCTAATAACGTTTCAGGTAACTGTGCCGATACATCTTCCATAACTTTGGAGTATAATTATCGTTCAAGCAGTAACCCACCCACTGCACTGTTGTGATCATCCTGGTTAATTTAGATTTATAGTAGGACGTTTTTGCGATTTATTACTTAATCTCGGTCTTACTGACCATTGCCACTGTCAACCCTTTGCGGTACCCCAGCCATCTTTCCACCTTCCACAGTCCTCTGGAAGGACCGAGACGACGGCGTGGGTGCACCTACCTGTCATACTTGCCGGCCTGTGACAGCTCTGCCCCTGTCATGTGCCTTCTCCTCTTTCCAAACACGCCCTCTGACACTTCGGCAGTGGGCGCTATCTTACAGCACACAGGCCAGTTGCTGAGATTCTCACATACATTTGTTGTGTAACTGAAGCTTCTCAGAGAGCTACAAGTTCTGCAGGCAGGGATTTATTTGCGCAGTTAAGGCTATATATCGGCCCCATTGCGCAGTTATCGCGGTTGGACTCACACTGCCCTGTGACAAACAATTTCTACTCTCTGAAATGCTAGTCAGTGGCTTGAAATGACTGTCTTTGACAAGTTAATCGCTGATGAGACTTCAGGAAGAGACTACAGCTGCTTGCATTCTTTATCTACATAGATAACACATTACAATTTATGGGGAAATCTTGTTGATTTTAGACATAATGTCTGCGGAACTGTAGTGACTGCTATGTATTGACTGTAAAAAATAGTCTCAGTGCGCCGATATTAACGTTCTCCTCCCACAGGCTGATTACCTTAATTCAGGTTGATGATGCATGGATTACTCATAATGATTTCTTCCCCTTTTATTAAACGGAGTCCTTTTCCTGCAAGGTTGTATTTTATAATAACAATTTGTAGTTTCCACGATTAGCCAATCTGGACATCATTATCATTTTCAAGTGCATGATTGCTGATAAGGGTGTACTATCAAGTATAGGGTTTTAACAGGCCAAATTCAGTGTACATAATACATTCAAAACACTGTTATACTAGAGTCTGAGAAAGCCACCTACATAATAACATACAAGTAAGTGCAATCAAGGCTCATGGCAAAGCGATGTACATCGAAGATCGTTCACATGTTTAAGATCAGTTCAGCGTGGAGGTTATTAGAGATGCACAGAAAAGTTAACTACGTAAATATCGGAGTGTAAATCGGCCATACCATTGCATTATTCGGTTTAAGGAAACTATGTTAAACTTACATTTGGATATCCAGGTAGGGATTTAAGACACGGTCCTTTGTATCAACGTCTAGTGCTTTAACTACTGAGACAGCTGGTTCCTTTGCATAGAAAGACAATCTTCTCGATGATGCACTCAGCGTTTGCTCTGATAATTGATTACAGACCGTTGAACAGTTTCATTACTGAGCTATAGGAATGCTTTATACATTAAGGAGCCACATCTGCGCATAAGTATGCGGTTGACACATCTTGCTTATTCGTAAATATTAGACATGGTCAGTGGCCGTGCTCTGATGGATACACCGGTTCCCATCAGGCCAACGAAGTTAAGCACCGTCGGCCGTGGCCAATACTTGGATGGGTGAGCATCCAGATACGCCACCCGCTGTTGAAAATTGGCCCTTTGTCTCTGTGGCGGAGGAAACACGGAGTTGGTAGCATAAAGTACCTGACAACGAATCTCTGCGTCAAAGTACTGGATTAAATTCCAAACCTCTCCTCGTGAAATGAGTGCATGCGGGTCTGTTGATGGTGATACGTCAGCCAAATGGGGACGTTAAGCTGGGCCGCCCCCTTGGTGCTCTTCGAGATGAGTAAGCTGTGTGACGGCACCAGGTTTCACCCTCTCCCTTTTCTCATCATCTCCCACACGAAAATGACGCTACACAACACACACCATTACAGTCACATACACTTACACACACAACTCTCATACTTCGTGAAGGAAAGGTGCCTGAGGGCGCGAAGCAAAGGGAAAACCATTCCCATTAGAAGGCTGAACCCGTCCTTCAGGATTTCCCAGCCATTTATCCCTTACGACTTAACTTTTTTTTTTAATTTTGGATATATAACCTTTTCAGATAGTTAGTTCTGTTGTGACGCCATTTACTTGAGATATACAACCAAGAAGACAGGTTCAAACCATTCAGATAAGCATTATTCCCAGTGATAGTTCCTTTACACGCATATGTGAAGAGCGTCTACATGTATGACAAAACAGCCACATACCAACAGGACACACTCGACGTAGGCTGATTAATGTGTCGCACAAATCCTGCCTCTGGCATTCTGGTTTCAGTGCCTGCATGACGAAGTTCTCAGCAAAGCAATGATTGTGTACACCCACAGTAGCCCCTACCTCATGTAGCTCTCTGTTCACACGGCTGCCTCGAATGTTGTTTGTTGATGGTCTACTGACGGAAAGTGTTAACAACACTAACACTAAGTATACACGACTGGTGTGGTACCGAATAAAGAGTATAGCAGGCAAGTAACAGGAACTGCATGAAACCAGCCCTAGGTTTGATACCCAAACAACAGTTACTACACTTAATTGCACTTCCTTGGGACTCTGTCAGTGAATCCTTTTTGACTCCTACTTTTCAGACAACAGGAGTTTTCGTGGTCATTGCATGTAAATTATTACAGAAGTATGCTACTCACTATTTGGCAGTTGTGACCAAACTAGAAGACTGATAGGTGACTGTGCATTCAGACAACGTTGAGTGTGTTGTAGATAGGCCGTGTGCCTACCGATCCAGCAACCAACATTACATCCGAGGGAAGTGGTCACATAACTTATAGGAGCCAGCCTTCCCGCAAACAGAAGCAACCTGGCCACGATCCGCCCCGCCACCAGATGGCATCCCAGGTGCCGATAGAGGTCGCTATCCCCAGAGACCTATTCTCCTTCACGGGTCACGTGACTGAAAGTAGTGCCTACAGTGTTGTGTTTTTTTTTTTTTTTTTTTTTTTCCTTTATTGAATTTCAATTCCCCCCAAAGGGGGCGGGCTGGCAGCAGCTTAGGACGCCGCTCTGCAGCCTACAGATTTTCTGACAAAGAGCAGGAGAAGAAATAATAATAAAAAACAGGCGATAAAATCGGGGACTTAGTGAGTAACAAGGTGAAAAGAAACTGGGGAAATTAAAACAAGCAACAGAGGGATGATGAAGCGAATAAAAATACATACGGAGCAGACAGGGAAAACAATAGACAGTTAAAAATACACGGCGACAGTCGGGATTCTGTTCGCAAAGTATATAAAATTCACACCCAGCGACAGCATGGTTTCTGTTCGCAACACAACACTGAATAGGCACTAGAACACAGCACGAAAAAGTCGGCAAAGGTGACACCACAGTCGAGAGCAGGTGGGGGGAAACTGGACAGGAGATGGGAAAACAAAAGGGGGGAAAGGAGAGTAAAAGCGAAGGGGGGGGGGGGGACCGGGAAAGGAGCTGATGGAGGATGAGGACCCATAAGAGGGGTAGGGGGCAGACGCGACAGGGAGGGGGGTAGGTAGAGGAGGGGAATACAAAAGGACTGGGGGGGAGAAGGGAGGTAGGGAGAGCCATAGTGGGGAGGAAACAGGACGGAAGGGGGGGGGGACAGTGTTCTGTTGCCCAGGCTGTATTTAAACCGGCGCTCGACCCACTATGAGTAGAGCACTCAGAATGGGCGTCCAGGACCAGATGCTGAATACAGTTCCATTCCTTCAATCAGGAACTCACTTTAGAACCACCATAACAACGACGCCCTATTTTGTGCCAGTGATCAGTTATTGAACTTGTAGGATTTCTTGTCTTTGTTTCTACACTGGACTTGATAGCGTTTTCTCATACTGAAACTTTGAAACTGGACTGTCCTTCTGGGACCTTAACTCGTTTTAAGTCTAAGTGTACAAAACTCCAAATTTGGGCGGTGCGTCGGGACTTGTACTTTGGCTAGGATTGCGCATTTTCGTTTATTAGTGAGTGACATTTCCACAGTGTTTGTTTTCTTCCTAAAGGCCTTCGCCCTTAGACCAAATATTCTCCCACAGGAAGTGACTGTTTCGTTCTGGGCGTTTGGCCTTCCTAAAAATACTGCTGTTATTTCAATACTTGAGAAGAGATTTTTTCACACTATTCACTCTCCATTTAAGAAAAAATTGCCTTTTTAAGAGAGTAATTCTTACGTTGCACTTTAAACATTTCTCGTCCACGAAACCAAGGGGAACACATCATATTTTCATATGTTTATGCCCATATTACTTTTATTAACGTTCGATAATGGTTAAGATATTTAAAGTGTACCCCCCTAGTGCATCAAGAGCTAATTGTTACAAAAACTGTCTTTTTATTAAGGCCGCAACAATTTTTAGGTTATCGGACTCTTGGTTGCGGTATTGACTCAGATTCATTAATGTAACATCTGCGCGACGAAAATAAAAAAAAAAACAACATTAACGATGGAACTGAACATCTACGTAGTCAGCTGACGCTCCTTGTCATAAAAGGCCCGTATAGAGAACTCTATGCTCCTGGGAGTAGTCGATGCCACAATCAACATCATTCTCATTCTCCAAGGCCCCTCGCACCCTTCCTTTCAATTTGGCCATAACGGATAAAACTGAGTCGTCATAAAGCAAAACTTGCTACATTCACACTGCTCCTACATATTAACCTGAGAGGTGAAGGCCGGTAACGCTGAAAGGCGACTCTCAGCTTCGGGGAAGGAGTCGAGGCCAACATATATATGAATATTATGAAGAATAAAGAGTGAAAAATAAAGTGCCTTACTAATTTTACTACTGAGGTAATAATGAGAAAAAATTAGTGAATAAGTACCTGTGTTCCAAAAGCTAGTTACAATTGTTTCAACGTTAATTAACAAAAGGTAATTAAGGCAGTTGAGTCTACTGTTTGAAATTATCTGTTCACAGTTCTATGTAGTCGATAAACTCTCTTACTTGCAACAGCATATCAATAGCACTCACTTCGGCGATATGATGCCATGCAGCTCCCTACTTGCTCTGATGTTATGCCAGGCAGCTCCCTACTCGCTCTGATGTTATTCTCCGCTAATTTTTTCAGAAGAAAGTCTGCAGTGGTGGCAGAGCCAGTAATTTGCAATGACTTAATGTGATAATAACTCCCAACACCGAATAACTGTTCCGAATAATGTTTTTTTCAGCAGACAAGGTAGCTTATATAAATGAAATTCTGAGCCATCGCTACAGCGTTAAGGTCAGTTAATAAAAGTCCTACCAGGACGTTTTTGGAGCTACAAGATGGTGGCAGGCCCTTCCGTTGTGTGGTGCAGTAAATGGCAGCCACCTTTACTGTCGAGACTAGTACGCATCTAATCCTTCCAGATTAAGAGTTCGAGCTGAATTAGTCCGTATTTTTGAATGCAACCTCAAAACTGCAAAGGATGTTCGTCCGCGATGGTAGCGCCAGATGGGACCAAATGAAACCGCTTCTTCACAAGATCACGGCAAAAACTTTTGCTGGCTACTACTGCGAACTGCGAGGACAGCTACACTATGTGATCAAAAGTATAGGGACACCTTGCTGAAAATGACTTACAAGTTCGTGTCGCCCTCTATCAATATGGTCTTGGCCCACCCTTAGCCTTGAAGACAGCTTCCACTCTCGCAGGCGTACGTTCAGTCAGGTGCTGGAAGGTTTCTTGGGGAATGGCAGCCCATTCTTCATGGAGTGCTACACTGAGGAGAGGTATCGATGTCGTTCGGTGAGACCTAACATGAAGTTGGCGTTCCAAAACATGCCTAAGGTGTTCTATAGGATTCAGATCAGGACTCTGTGCAGGCCAGTCCATTACAGGGATGTTATTGTCGTGTAACCTCTCCGCCACAGGCCGTGCTTTATGAACAGGTGCTCAATTGCGTTGAAAGATGCAATCGCCATCCCCCAATTGATCTTCAACAGTGGGAAGCAAAAAGGTGCTTAAAACATCAATGTAGGCCTGCGCTGTGATAGTGCCACGAAAAACATCAAGGAGTGCCACCCCCTCCATGAAAAACACTACTACACCATTACACTACCGCCAGCGAATTTTACTGTTGGCACTACACATGCTGGCAGATGACTTTCACGGGGAATTCACCATACGTACACCCTGCCATCGGATCGCCACATTGTGTACCGTGATTCGTCACTACACACAACATTTTTCCACTATTCAGTCGTCCAATGTTTCACCAAGCGAGGCGTCGTTTGACATTTACCTGCGTGATGTGTGGCTTATGAGCAGCTGCCCATCTGTCATAGTACTTGCAGTGGATCCTGATGCAGTTTGGAATTCCTGTGTGATGGTCTGGATAGATGTCTGTGTATTACACATTACGACCCTCTCCAACTGTCGGCGGTCTCTGTCAGTCAACAGACGAGGTCGGCCTGTACCCTTTTGTGCTGTACGTGTCCCTTCACGATTCCACTTCATTATCACATCGGAAGCAGTGGACCTAGGGATGTTTAGGAGTGTGAAAATCTCACGTACAAAAGTATGACACAAATGACGTCCAATCAACTGACCACGTTCGAAGTCCGTGAGTTTCGCAGAGCGGCCCATTCTGCTCTCTCATGATGTCTAATGACTACTGAGGTCGCTGATATGGAGTACCTGGGAGTAGGTGGCAGCACAATGCACCGAATGTGAAAAACGCATGTTTTTGGTGGTGTCCGGATACTTTTGATCACATAGGTTATCTTGCCCACTTACAGTGGGGAGCTTCCAGCTCTGGCAACCTTATCACTGTTTCTGTCATTAAACACCACTCTTGTGTCTCTTCCATCACTTTGACCGCCCTCACAAAGAAATACTATCATTAGTTGTCGTTCATCCTACTTTGCTATGTTAATAATTTAGATCATATGTATATGGTGAATTTTTCCACCATATATGGTTGTACATATGTTTTATTCTACTGTGCTGGATGTGCACAGAGATTTCTTTTAACGCCACTACTCTCATCTTGTAGCTTTAAGTGCTTTTGTGACTACCCGTCACTTTCTGTACAGCTTGCTTAGTACAACCTGATATACACTACAATTACACTCTTTTATTATGCAGGGGCCTGAAGATGGGATAGTGGAATGCAGAAACTTGTAGTCAAAATAAATTATAATAACATTTCAGTTACACCACTATTAGCGAATTTCATGGATAAATATAAGAAAAGGTCTCTGTCTGAATTTTCCTCTCAGATTTTCCGCCAGTGGCAGCTCTCTTGTAGGATCTTATTGACACTTACTACACTATCTCTTTGCCTGTTGCGTAAAAGACTCGAAACTGTCCATCCTTGTATCTGTCAACAGTATTGCACTAAACTTGACAACTTCCGAGAGAAAAAAGGGTTCTGTCAAAATATAGAGAACCGTTACGATATGCTTAGGTTAGAGGGCAACTGTATCAAGCTGTTATCACATTCAGGTCTTCCTGCAGTTCAGAACAGTTCCCTGACACACCGACCTCCCTGTAGGATCTGATACCTCCGTCGTCCTCGGGCCTCAGACATACACCCACAGACTAACGGTCCTATGGAAGTTACCTCAGGTACCCCCAGATCTTTGTTTTATCTCTAACAGAGCTCTCCCATTTACGGTCAAACAGCCCTCTATTCAACCATTCTTATTGTTTGTTATTTCTGATATATCATGTTTATTATGCCTCACTGCTATTAAACGGCTGCTTGTCATCAAGAATAAATGAAGACAAAAAAATTAAAGATATTAGCTGCCAGTGGACACTTATTTATGTCAATGGGGCAGGCTGAAAATTTGTGCTGGACTGGGAATTGAATCCAGGTCTCCTGCTTACTAGGCAGAGGCGCTAACCACTACACCATCGAGACACAATGGTCACCACAGCCGCAGGGCTAACCTAGAATGCCTCCCGTCAGACCCAAATTCTCAACTTATACTGCACAGTACTGATGTAGTGTCCGTAGTGTCCGTGTTCCTTAGCCACAGTACTCGCAGCACTCGCTGATTCCCGTAAGAGTTGGAGCTTGGTGTGCATCTGCAGTAAAGTGCTCATTGGCTATCATCGCTTTAATTATACAGGTGGGCAAATAAAAGAGGATCGGCCACATGGATACGACTGGCAGAATTAACCGAGGAGCAAAGGACCTACAGTTACTTCTAACAGGATAGGGCAACTGCCCATACTGCCGGTGAACCTTGGAGCACATTTACCCAGTGTTAACACCTGACAGAGTTGTTAGCGGAGGTCTATCTGGTCGCAGCCCTAGCTGGCTATCTGATCTGTCAGTGTGCGATTACTTTATGTGGAGAGCTCTCAAATCTAAAGCGTGTCACAACAACCCTCACAGTCTTCAAGAACTGTGGCTGAACATTTCGGATGAGATTTGAGCAATTCCGCCTTCAGCAACTTGCTGATCAGTGCCCAAAAGTGCCAAGAGATAAATGTTGGTCACTTTCAACATCTACTATAGTCAGCTTGTACTGTATTCCCTTTCTTCTGCTTTGTTTCTTCGTACCCTGGAACTCTGTTCTCCGAGCCACTTTTATTTGCCCTAACCTATAGATGTGGTGTTTGTTCTTTCGGACTGGAATCGGAAAGTAGCCACCCGTAATGAGGCTAAAGATAAGGGGCACTACATCAGTAGTGTGTGGTATAAGTTGAGAATTTGGCTCTGAAGGGCGTCGTGCTAGAGTAGGCCGAACTGTTGTGGTGACCACTGTGTCCGGATGGTGTGGTGGTCAGCACGTCTGCCTAGTGAGCACGAGACTCAGGTTCTAATCACAGTCTGGCACAAATTTTCAACTTGTCTCATATAAATCAATGTCCTCTGGCAGCTAACGTCTTCAGTTCCTTTGTTTCTCCAAAAATGGCTCTGAGCACTATGGGACTCAACTTCTGAGGTCATTAGTCCCCTAGAACTTAGAACTAGTTAAACCTAACTAACCTAAGGACATCACACACATCCATGCCCGAGGCGGGAATCGAACCTGCGACCATAGCGGTCTCGCGGTTCCAGACTGCAGCGCCTAGAACCGCACGGCCACTTCGGCGGGACTTTGTTTCTTGATTCATAGTGGCTGCAGGATGAAAAATGATATGTTAGTTTGGACACGTCGGTAAGAACAGAAACCATACATGTAAAAATAAATGAGCCGCAACATGCAGAAACATTGGATTGCATTTTGTCTTTGTTTAATATCGACTACAAAATTAGCAGCATAGCTTACTAAGGAGGAAAGTATAGAGGCAAGTGATGAGTAATAAATGGTACTAAGTTATTTTGTTCCTGGAGTAGAAACCTTGACAAGTCATAACCAAGAGCTGTATCGTGAGTCAATGATCCACAGGACAATTGAAGTCCTGGCCCACTTGGTCAGTTGGCGCCACTGCTGTCGATGTACTTTTACTGTAATGGATTGCATGCAAAACTACAAAACTGCCGACTGCAGGGCTATGGAAAAGCGATAAATGGACTTGAGTGACAGCAGAGAGCAGCCTGGTGAAGGATAAGAAAACAGCAATAACTCGAACCCAGCACCGGGGCTGTGGCCAGGATGAGACTTTGTGTCCTGTGCCAGGGATGACGCACGAGGCTGTCTTGTTTACGTCCTGGAGCAGCTAGTTCAGGGAACTGGCTGGCGCAGCTGGAAGAGCCAGCGAGGAAGCACAACAACAAGGAGCAACTAATACGAGAGTCAGCTGGACAAGAAGGTGCAGCAAGTTCGCGTTGCTAGAAGTTGGAGCAGCTTGATGGTGTCTGGGCCTGACCTAGCAGCGACTTATTATCAACATTGGGTATCAGCTCTTGTTCAAGGTGAGCGGACGGTGCCTTGTGTCCTGGCTCCAAGGTAGTTAGTTCTGACGAGACCTAAACAGATATTAGCTGTGCTGTGTGCTCTTGGACAGCAATCCACAAGGAGAGTACTGTGGCGATTGTGCTCAGTGGAAAGTTTCAATTGTGCAGATGCCTGTGTCCGACCGTGTTTCGGCTTAGGCTGCGTTATTTATTACCCTGACGTAACAGCAGGAACTCTGCAAGGCCTAATGTTGCTATCCGAAGTATGTTTTAGCGGGAGAAGCTCCTGTGTGCATTAAATCCCAAAGGTGCACGTTCTGTTATTGTCAATTGTGCTTAACTGTTTTACCATCAAGATCTTTGGACTTGGTTGAGTTACTGATGTAATTTATTTTGTACTGTGGCCAGCACTATGTAGCCTGATTCAGTATGCCTTTATTATCTATTTCCTATTTCTCTTGGTCATTAGTTTTATTTGTATTAGTTTTGGGGCATTGTGTGTCAGCTCTGTTTTATTTAATTTTAAGATGTTGTGTCTTGAACTAGAACCTTGGCTATCTTATTTTTCTTGTTATTTACTCTAGCTGGTCCAGTTATTAGAGGTTTGGTTAACTATTGGTTTATATTCTGCTTGTTACGGTAGAGCTAAAATTATTCTGAAGGGCAGGAATTTTACCATTTGACTTATTATCCTGATATTACGTTAATATTTATTGTGGTTTGGGGCTGATGATTTTCTTTTTGTTTTACGTTTATTGCTGTGCTCATATTTGTTGAATTCTGTTGTTGATAAATGTGTTTAAAACCTTCAGTATTTTCACCCGCATAACCTCCAGTTACTTTCCACTTCCTTTGTTCATTGTGCCACAGTTGGTAGCAGAGTATGGTTGTGGGTTGCGAGGGCTTATTAGGAGTGCGAAAGATAGGTGTGTGATATGTGCGTCCTTGTGCCCTCTGCTGTTGCAGGAATGGCTTTTAAAGATGTGACAGGTGTGAAGTGGCTGCAGAAGGACGAGTTAACGAATGTAGTTGCTGCTGGTGGACAAGGCCCTGCAGGTACAGTGCCTAAGATGACCCGGCATCTTCTCCAGTAATGGGAGAGTCGGTGTAATTAGCATCAGGGCAACAGCAGGACATAAATTGCGCAACTGCTACAATACGTTAGTATTTAATCGAAACTTAATCATTTATTAAGTTATTGGAAGGCGACGTGCTCTCCAGGTCACAGCTGAAGAGGTTACAGGTAAGGGTAGCGCATTATTTAAATCTATTTCCTGATTCAACGTTCCTAACTGATGATAGGGTAAGCAATGACGAGCTGGAAGAGCTTCAGGCACTGATTGCACAAATGAAGTTGACATTAAAAAATACGTCATCAACAACTTCGGTACCAGGTAGTAGGTCTAATTCAAACATAGTGCGGGAAGAGGGTGGTTGACGAATTCAGGAGTTAGTGGATGCTGGTGTACCGGTGGTACAATGGAGTAAACAGTTCTGTACATTACCTCACCCTCTTCAAGGAATTATGAAGGAGAAAGTGTTCTCCGTGGATTCCATCCCAAATACGGCACAATTTTTATTACTTAGTATTTCTCGATGAGTAGAAGGAAGAATTTGATTAGAGGACATCGAAATCTTGCAGACATTGTGTCCGCAGCCTAGAGGAAGTTTGGTTCACCATACGGTCAGAGAAATAATTACTTGACCAACTGTATGGAGCTTCCGTCGACAGTGGTGCATAAAAGTGATTCCAGATACGGCTACGAGATGTCTGATACACACTTACTATGGGCGAGAACATGGTGTAAGAGAATCCTTTGAAGAATATGTGAATATGTTAAAAGCTACTGCCAGGCCTTTATGTCTTTCGTACTCTGGGCTAGAAGTGTTATCAAACATTGTAGAAGATATTAGCCCAATGAATACATCACGTTTGCCCATTCGCCACAAAATTTTCAAGACTTAAGCGAATTTGTCTACAAGATCGAGGGCAGTAAATACAGTATGTCGATCAAGGTTCGTGGCAAGGAGTGAAGTGGCTGATGATAAACGGATTGCAGAGGTCTCAAGATTTGAGACGAGGCAGTTTCATTCGCTGTGGTGCTCCTGGAACTTGAGGCACGAGTGCCCGTGATACTAATAAATTCAGGTGACGGTGTCAAAAGGGGGCAACTCGGGGGATTAGCTCAATCGCTGCCCTAGGCGGAGGCAAAGCTACGTTAGTTCAACAGCGAAATCTGACCCCGTTTGTGTGTTGTGAAATTAATAATGAGGTATCGTGTGTCCTCTTACATACTGGTAGTTAAGTGACGGTTTTAGGTGGGATGTGGTTCCGACCCCATCAGGATGTGTGTGGGTGACCAGAATTGAATCAAGATGCCACTTCATATTTCATGGTCAATTCCAGTTCAATGCGAATGTTAGCCTAGGAAAGCCCAAGTTAATGATTCGTGTTTTCACGTGGATAGTTAAGTGGTGCTGAGGAACATGGCAACGTCAAGAGTGTGCCAGGCCCGCCGGCCGGGGTGGCCGAGCGGCTCTAGGCGCTACAGTCTGGAACCACGCGACCGCTACGGTCGCAGGTTCGAATCCTGCATTGGGCATGGATGTGCGTGGTGTCCTTAGGTTAGTTAGGTTTAAGTAGTTGTAAGTTCTAGGGGACTGATGACCTCAGAAGTTGAGTCCCATAGTGCTCAGAGCCATTTGAACCGTTTTGTGCCAGGCCCAGGTGTCCCAACTTAAGCCAGCGCATAACTTCACTATATGTTATGTTTTTATTCTGTGCTTCAGTTGCAGATAGTTGTATCTTCTTATTGTGTTGCAAATTGTACATTAACGGAAGTTGTGATAACAGCGAGTACCACACTCTCATCTGCGGTGGGGGTGGCTCCATTGGTACACGTAAAATTCTCCAATCTGTTATCAAGAAATTCAAAACATGTGTATCACAACCAAAAAAGTTAAACTCTTAAGAATAAAGCAAGAACCATCTCGAGCACTACTGGACAACAAGTAAGTGAAAAACTCTGGCGAAAGAGAGTGGGTTTCCAGAGGTAACCTGGCGGAAACGATAACACGTTGTAATGATTAGCCACCAGTTTCAATGATTATCTTCTCATAATGACAGACAAAATGCGCCTGGTAATAAATGAAAATAAACACCAAATAAAGATGCTGCTTGGATTTAAGTACCATTGATCTACGTAAATAGTGAGTCAAGGGGTACTTTATCACTAAATTGAATATGCGATAGTGACCCCACATATACGTACAGACATCAAGAAATCATCTCTTATTGCAGACATATTTCATTACATCCATACGTCTCCCGCTTTTACTATAGACAGTGTTTTATAACAGACTGATGATTTAGTTTTACAGTACAAAAAACAACCTATCAGTTCGGCTTTTCTAAGGGATTCTGTGTAGGGAGAACCATATGTGATCTCACAGACGAAGTTCTGGTGGTGCTAATCAACAAACCCTATACTATTTATATATTCTATGACTTTTATAAGGCTTTCGATTGGATATACCGTAATTTCTACTTTAAAAACCAAAATATTTTGGCATTAATGATACCGCCTTGCGCCAATAGAGTTATATATTTATAACAGGAAGCAGGTAGTCACGTTGTCAAATTACTCCATAGGGATAAAATCAGGCTCAGAATTGGGGAAATAAAATATGAAGTTTCACAATGTTTTTGTTGATTCCTACATTACTTACACACATAAATCATCTGTCAAGGACAGATGAGACACTAATAAATTTTCCAATGGCCTTAGCACCCTAATCAAGGGCCGAAACCAAACTATACCACACAGGACATACGGTAGGTGAACCGGTCCACAACTACTTCACAACTAAGTCTTAATCTCACCAAGAATCAAATAACGAAAAAATTTCCAACAACCCAAATCGCCAGTAATACTTTTGGAAACATTATATACATGACGGTTATCCGCGTGCGCCATACTGGAAGCGCTGATCAGAAGAAATTCTACCACTAATTTTGATGGTATTTATGATGAGGGCTGTCACGAAACGAGTTAGACAAACCAAGTTCACATTTCTTCTTAAAATATGAAACTACTGGGTCAGATAATAAGTTTGGTAGCAGAACAAATGTTCACGGAGTATCTAAGACAGTCATTGTTCAATACCTGGGAGACCTTCCAAGTAGTGTTGTAGCCGTTGCAGTAACGTGTCTTTATTCTTTCACTTCGTTGAACGGAGGGAAAGCCAAAGGCGGTGCTTGGTTAACAGCTGTGCACTGCCCTCTCAAAGCTTGATCTGATACAAGTGTTGAAGTGGTAACAGTGTCAGTTGCGGCTGAGTGCACGCCTCTAGTTGCTGAAGCAATTTCAACTTCGGCGTCCATGTGCTACTACTGCGCATAATTGCAAAAGAATCACCGTTATCTCAGCGGCACCACATGTTTATTTCTAACACCAAAACTGGTTCCGAGTTCTATCCAGTTTTCAAGTGGTTGTACATCAGACGGCGTCAGTGAAACAAATACAAATCGTCATCGGTTGAGTTACATACATGCACACTGTGTATCCCTAAATACAGTAGGAGTAGTAAGTCCTCTGACAACTGCGATTTGTTAAAGCTAGCTGACGTGACTAAGCGTTATGGTGAGGCAAGGGGCAATAGAAACGATGTTCGTGTCTACAAGCATTGGTTTTTCTAATAAGAGTCGTTCATGGTCACTACTTAGTTGCACTTGATAAATGTTTCCAGAGAGAGAAAGTCATCTTCGTGGGACTGTAGGCGGTGGGAGGTATGAAATAAGAGCATTGAAGTTTTGGGGATGCCGTGATACGCGGGTTAATAATCCACTTAGAACCAGTACGCGTGGCTTGGCATGTGTTAAGGACACATGAAATCTAACCGTTTGTAGCTTACTGCAGGAATACAGTCTACCCCCAGGCGATATAAGCACTACGAGAAACCGATTTTCCTACTCGTATAAAGTAGTGCAGTGGTTTCTTCACAAAAATGATTATGATGCTGCCAGCCTCACGCACATTTCAATGCTACTTCTTCTATGCTGCTAATTTCATCGGTCGGCATAATCAGTTCTGTACTATGGCAACCCATATGTCGTTGCTATCGGATTTCACCAGCGAAGGTCTTCCGCAAACAGTTGAGCTGTAATAGCCGGCACACTTCTTCTAGGGTTCGTAATTCTGCTGAGATGCTTAACAGAATCAATTCCCAATCAGTTTCTTCATATTGCACAAACGGAGCAACTACATACCAGTTGTTGAGTGCAGCGACCTATGGTCCAAAATGGCGAACCAACAGTCAGTAACCGTGTTCATGTCGCAAAGCAGCCAACTGTAGGGTTTGGGCAATGTTGGATAGGTAAAGCAGAGCCCACATTTCGTGGCTAACCTGTTAGCCTGACTGAATGCCCCATGGATTTTGTCTCTGTTGGTGTGTCGAAAGTGTCGTCTACATTACTTGGTTTGTCACCAGAGCCAAGAATCAATCATATGTTTTATTACATGAAACATAATCTGTCAAGCTCTATAGCGGTGTACCATCACTGAAAATATGGTGCATGTGATAGGCTCGAGCCACTCTGAACTACAGTTTTAAAATTATTCGATCACGTGTTTAATGGAATGTAATTTGTTTCCACAGCTGCAAAATACTAACGCGAATTCTTTACAGGCGAATGGAAAAACTGGTAGAAGCCGACCTCGGGGAAGATCAGTTTGGATTCCGTAGAAATGTTGGAACACGTGAGGCAATACTGACCCTACGACTTATCTTAGAAGAAAGATTAAGGAAAGGCAAACCTACGTTTCTAGCATTTGTAGACTTAGAGAAAGCTTTTGACAATGTTGACTGGAATACTCTCTTTCAAATTCTGAAGTTGGCAGGGGTAAAATACAGGGAGCGAAAGGCTATTTACAATTTGTACAGAAACCAGATGGCAGTTATAAGAGTTGAGGCACATGAAAGGGAGGCAGTGGTTGGGAAGAGAGTGAGACAGGGTTGTAGCCTCTCCTCGATGCTATTCAATCTGTATATTGAGCAAGCAGTAAAGGAAACAAAAGAAAAGTTCGGAGTAGGCATTAAAATCCATGGACAAGAAATAAAAACTTTGAGGTTCGCCGATGACATTGTAATTCTGTCAGAGACAGCAAAGGACTTGCAAGAGCAGTTGAACGGAATGGACAGTGTCTTGAAAGGAGGGTATAAGATGAACATCAACAAAAGCAAAACGAGGATAATGGAATGTAGTCGAATTAAGTCAGGTGATGCTGAGGGAATTGGATTAGGAAATGAGACAGTTGCAGTAGTAAAAGAGTTTTGCTATTTGGGGAGCAAAATAACCGATGACGGTCGAAGTAGAGAGGATATAAAATGTAGACTGGCAATGGAAAGCGTTTCTGAAGAAGAGAAATTTGTTAACATCGAGTATTGATTTAAGTGTCAGGAAGTCGTTTCTGAAAGTATTTGTATGGAGTGTAGCCATGTATGGAAGTGAAACATGGACGATAAATAGTTTAGACAAGAAGAGAATAGAAGCTTTCGAAATGTGGTGCTACAGAAGAATGCTGAAGATTAGATGGGTAGATCACATAACTAAAGAGGAGGTATTGAATAGAATTGGGGAGAAGAGGAGTTTGTGGCACAACTTGACTAGAAGAAGGGATCGGTTGGTAGGACATATTCTGAGGCATCAAGGGATCACAAATTTAGCATTGGTGGGCAGCGTGGAGGGTAAAAATCGTAGAGGGAGACCAAGAGATGAATACACTAAGCAGATTCAGAAGGATGTAGGTTGCAGTAGGTACTGGGAGATGAAGAAACTTGTACCGGATAGAGTAGCATGGAGACCTGCATCAAACCAGTCTCAGGACTGAAGACCACAACAACTACAGTTTGTGTACAACTGTTATACAATTTCAGTTGTATTCAGTCTCCCATGAGCCATGGACCTTGCCATGGTGAGGTGGATTACGTGTGTCAAAGATATAGCCCTACTGTTGGTGCAACCACAACGGAGGAGTATCCATGGAGCGGCCAGACTAACCAGTGGTTTCTGAAGAGGGCCAGCAGCCCTTTCATGAGTTGCAGGGACAACAGTTTGGATGGTTGACTGACCTGGCCTTGTTACACTAGCGAACATGGCCTTGCTCTGCTGGTACTGCGACCGACGGAACGAAAGGGGAAACAGCAGCTCTCATTTTTTTCGAGAGCATGGAGATAAGCTGTACGGTTTAATGATGATGGCATCCTCTTGGGTAAAATATTCCGCAAGTAAAATAGACCCTCATTCGGATCTTTGGGCGGGGATTACACAGGAGGCTGTCGCAACTAGAGAAAATAAAAATGGTATTCTATGGGTCGGAGCATGCAATAGTAGATCTCGTAATCGGGTAGGTCAGAACATTTAAAAATGGAAATGGATAGATTTAAGTTAGATGTAGTAAGAATCATTGGATTGCCGTTCCAGGAAGAACAGGAGTTCTGATCGGATAAGTACAAGTTTATCACATAAAATCAGCTAGGGGTCATGCAGGAGTAGGCCTAATAATGAATAACAAAACAGGAGTACCAGTAAGCTACTCTGAACAGCATAGTGAACGCATTTCTGTAGCCAAGATAAACATGAAGCATTTACTGTCCACAGTAATAGAAGTCTATTTGACAACTATCTCTGGAGATGATAAAGAGATCGAAAGAAAGTATAATGAGATAAAGAAAATAATTCACATAGTTAAGGGAGACGCAGATTTGTGATAGGTGACTGGAATTCGATAGCAAAAAAAGGAAGAGAAGGAAAAGTAGTAGGACAAGATGGACTGGAAGGAAAAGAATGAAAGGCTGTGGCTAAGCCATGTCTCCGCAATATCCTTTCTTTCAGGAGTGCTAGTTCTGCAAGGTTCGCAGGAAAGCTTCTGTTAAGTTTGGAAGGTAGGAGACGAGGTACTGGCAGAAGTACAGCTGTGAGGACGGGGCGTGAGTCGTGCTTGGGTAGCTCAGTTGATAGAGCACTTGCCCGCGAAAGACAAAGGTCCCGAGTTCGAGTCTCGGTCCGGCACACAGTTTTAATCTGCCAGGAAGTTTCAGACAAGAGCTTCAAGAGCCGACGGGCCTGAAGGGAGGCGGGGGAGGGAGAAGGGAGTGAGACAGGTTTGTGACTTATCCCAGAAGTTATTCAGTCTCTATATTAAGTAAGCAGTGAAAGAAAGAAAGAAGAAATTTCAGGGAAAAGAAATAAAAACTTCAATATTTTTTGATGCATTGTAATTATGACTGAGATGGCAGAGGACCTGGAAGAGAAGTTGACCGGAATGGATATTGTCTTGAAACGGGACTATAAGATGAACATCAATTAAAGTAAAACAAGGGTAATGGAATGTAGTTGAATTAAATCATATGATGCCGAGGGAATGATATTAGGAAAAGGAACACTAGAAGTAATAGATGAGTTTTGTTATTTGGGCAGCATAATAACTGATGATGGCCAAAGTAGGGACGTTATAAAATGTAGATTGGCAATGGCAAGAAAAACGTTTCTGAAAAAGAGAGACAAGACTTCAGTACATTTAGCCGGATCAAATATTTATAATCTGCGGTAGTTATGCAGAGATGAAGAAGATTGCGGAGAATAGGCAGATATGGAGACCTACATCAAACTGGTCATCGGACTGTAAACCACAACAACAACACAAGATTACTAATATCTCTAGAGCTTTAAAAGTGACACATTAAATATTATATGCTCCTTGAAATAAAACAAACCTCGTGTGAGAGCTATTGATTATTGAAGCAAGTCGGCGTGATACTAAAACACCACGTAGGACGCGACCATGAAATGCCTGATTATCAAAAGTAAATAGCTCTGTAACATTGTCAAATAATTTCATCCAAAATAAGTTTCAGATAATAAAGTCGTCTAGTGTAAGAGCCTTTCCAGTATCGTAAAGCACTCTGTAGACGAAAACGACAGAGGTCAACATAGTGTGGGACGGAAGTGAGCTGTAGTGGTGGCGCTGCATGCGGACCGGGTCCCAGGGTTTCTTTCGAGGTCACATATCCCTCAGTAGCACCACTTGCACAAAAAGTTTTTTCGTATGCTGGTAGGCTGTCTGAATCATTCCTAAGCCGGGCCCAGCTGAAGGGCGAGCACTCCTCCACACATGTGGCCAAGCACGTCCTACTGAAATGTTGTGGAAATCGCAGTCGTATGTTTGATCCAGACTATCAAAACTATCACCCTTCGCGGTCGTCAGCTATGTCGGTCGACAAATTAGGTTGCCAAATTTCTGTCGCAGCAGCAGCAGCGAACACTTAATTGGTTAAACAATGGATCTTGTTGAAACAGTGCTCTCCGGGAACCCTAAAAATTGCCGTTCAGCTCGCCAAGTAAACTACTATTGACGGTCTGAGGTGTCTTTGGTCTAAGACCAATGAAATTCGACTCAGTGGCATGCGTGACACCAGTCCAGCCCGCAGCAGACACGTCGAACCGTCTACACAGACATATCGACCCCCACCATAGCTCTAAAGCGTCAGGTTAACGCTAAAGATAATACTACATAGTCAGTTACGTTCGCGTAGACAAGATGGCTGTCATCCTGTGCTGTGGTCACTTTGCTTGGTCCAGAATGGTCTACAAATCAACTTTCTGGAGACCAGTCAATCTATCCTGTTCCAACTCCCTGAAATGTTTAGATTGGGCCTTATTACATCGACTAGACACTCTGGCATTTGCCGTCATGTTTCTGTTTTGTTCGTCGACTCTTCACTAGCAGAGCCTGGAGTAAGCGTCCGCCCGCGCCGCACAAGAGAGAATGTTGATGGGTCTAGTTATACGTTATGTCTCTGTTATAAAATCTATTTACTTAAAATCACTGCACATCACAATCTATTCTGTGCCTGTCAAGAAATGGCAAAGTATTCCTTACCTTCCGGCTTTTCCTAGCATTTAGCAGAATCGGATGAGTCATTCTATCGATACATGGGTTACATCACTTTTCAGAGCGGTCGTGTCTATTGTTTGTTCGATTCCCAGTTATAGTCTCTGACGAAGTCTTAGACAAATAAGAGACACTCGTGATATTACCTCAGCGGTCTGCTCTGGAGTGGTCGAGGAGTCTTTGTATAATATAAGGAATACACTGTCTTGTATGCTGCCTCACGCGCTTTGACTGTATTAGCTTACATGCCAACATACCTTAGTCTTTAGCTGCACTGACTGTACAGAGACTCTGGCATCATGCACGTTCATAGCAGCGTACGGTCACGCACTTTGTAATTTAAGAGTTGCACCTTTAGTCATGTACCAGTAAAGCACCCACCGATGAATGATTAAGGAATCGAACTCTCATACATAAAATAGCTTGAAACGTTTGAATACTTTACAAATGAGTTAATATATCAAATATTTGACGTTATTCATGTGAAACCTTTATGTTTGGAGATGTAAAACCACAATTAGACTGTTTACAGTAGTTTCGAGTTACTCACGCACAGACAATGAAAAAGTTAAAACCGAAACCGGTAACCCATGTACATGTTCTTGTAACACATATTTGGTAAATAGGGTATAGTGCCGAACCGTTTACATTACCCTTGATCACAGGAAAAGTTGTAAAAACAGAGTCGTAAAATTGAAATCTAGTTTTTCGCACATCTCACTGTTTATGACGACGTATCTTTTAAACTATGTCCCATATAATGACGTAATTCCCCAGATTCATTCAGTACTATACTTGTATACTGTCTGCAAAATGTTTTGCTCATGGCTTTAGTATTAAAGAAGTAGTAAATTAAAACGTCGTGCCTGATGCTGAAGTTTTACTGCACGTGCAGTAAAAATACAGTAAAAGATAAACTTTTTTCCTTTCATTGTCTTGTGGGAGTTGTCAGAAATAAAAAGTTTCTAAAATGGTTTAAAATTACACATAAAACTTGTTGGAAGTCGCTGAGTGCTTTTATTCTCAAGTACTGGATGAATATAATGTGGATGATTTACACGCGGCGAGTTACACCCCTCAAGACATATATATGGCTTCTTACTATAATACTTGAATTATTGAGTTAAACCTTGAACCCCAGCTCGTGTGTCTCTTAACGAGTGGATTATGACATCATTTTAAATTTCTGAATTTTGTCAATAATTGTATGAAATACCGCATATGAAAATTTTGTTGTCCCTGGAAGCCATTAAAAAAGCAACCTGCAACTGAAACTGCCCACCGTTTTAACCGTTTATTGATAAATACTGCATGATTAAAAAAAAAATGAAACAGGCAGAAGAGGAAGAGGGTGGAAACAAAACTTCATGAGTCGGGAGAGTATTCGATGACGTTCCAGTGAATGAAATTGCGAGTCACGTCTACAAAGAACTACCTAGGCAGTATGAGCCCATTTATCAGTATGATGTTACACCCCAACTGATCTGGATGGGAAGCTTGGGAAGGGTGTCATAAATTTGTTGTATTCTCTCCTAAGGCAAATTGGCCCACAAATTTTGTAACTGGTCCTTGATATCCCGGATACTGGCATTGGGACAGAGTGGACGCCCGGGCTGGCACACTCAGCGAGTGTTGGCATAATTCTTCCAACCAGACATCATCAAACCATTCTTATACTCTCCAAAAGAGCTAGTGCACTGTTTCTGAAGACATCAACGTCGATGGTATGTTACACACTGCACCTCCACACTTATCTCATTATTTTCCTCGCTTTTATGATCAGACATGGCTAAGCAGGGTCTTTAGTTGTTAGCCGGCATACTGGACAGCAAAAGTGCATTACTAAGAAATGTCTGTCGTGTCAATCTTTCGCCATCACTGCATTTGGCATTTTGTTTTTTCTTAGACTGTTTGAATTAACATGGAACCCCTGCTCACACGACCATCCTGTTAGAAGCAACTGCAGTTTTTCACAGCTTTCGTGCCTTGCCTTACTGTTTACATTCTCGAGGCAGAAGCGCACTTGAATCCACATGAAGGCCAACAAGTTAGCAGCATGCGACGAGGGCACACATGGCTCTGTTTCTCACATCCGCGTGTTTTCCTCATATTAATCGTGCCTGCACGATCGGGACCGCATAATCTACGTGAGGCAGAGCGCGCACCGTGAGATCGACTGGACGTCCGTGTTACACAACAGAGCAATATTACTCAACAGAAACAGTGCGGTGCTGCGCAATCGCTGTGATCCCGAATGACTTCTCACATAATAACCGACCTTCAGATGTTTTCTACCCTGCTTGGAGGAAACATCTTACGCCAACAACGTAACTAAACTCAGTGTCCCACATGACTCTTGTTCTACACCCACAAGTCTCTCTTGCCTCTAGTGGCGATAAGTTCCTATGGGACCAAATTTCTGAGGCCATCGGTCCCAATGCTTACACACTACTTAATCTAGCATAAACTAACTTACACTAAGGAAAACACGTACACCACCCATGCCCGAGGGAGGACTCGAACCTCCGACGGGGAGAGCCGTGCGAACCATGACAAGTGGCCTAGACCACGCGGCTACCCCGCGCGGCTCTTGTCTGTAGTATGGTGGAGGCACTGCATTTCGACGTCACAACCCGGTCTCCACTAATCTATTATCTTCCTGGTGCTTCACGGCACATCTCTGCCTGTAAACGCAGCTGTTGCCATCCGTCTATTCGTCAGAGCTAACCGAACAATCCTACGACAGCATCTTGTCATATTCGTTCTGGAACAACACGAATCTGTCGAGCGAGGTGGGGCATTTGCTAGCACATTGGAATTGCGTTTCGGGAGGATGACGGTTCAAATTCGCGTCCGGCCATATCGTTTTAGGTTTTCCGTAATTCCTTTCAATCGCTCCAGGCATATGCTGGGATGATCCTTTGAAAGGCCACGGCATATTTCCTTCTCCGTCCTTGAAACCATACAAGCTCGGGCTCCGTCTATAATGACCTCGATGTCGACGGGACATTAAATGCTAATCCTCCTTCCTTCACCGCGCGACCGCTACGGTCGCAGGTTCGAATCCTGCCTCGGGTATGGATGTGTGTGATGTCCTTAGGTTAGTTAGGTTTAAGTAGTTCTAAGTTCTAGGGGACTGATGACCTCAGAAGTTAAGTCCCATAGTGCTCAGAGCCATTTGAACCTCTTTCCTTCAATTGCTTTCAGAGTTTTCAGTTTCTAATCAGTCTCGAGTTTGTGCTATATAGAAGCGACAGGTGCCTAAAAGAAAATTTTGACTTTGTTTATAAAAGCACATTTCACAAGCATGCAAGTACTGTTGTTTTAGTATGGTGGCGTACGATCAACGAGTTCCAGTTTGTATAACAGATACCCAAGCAACTCATGTACTTGTATTACTTTTCTCTAGCGTCACAAATTGAAGCTTTTTGTCATGTGATTAATATGGAATTATATGTGACCTTCTCGTCATGAAATGACGGTACGCTCGAGATCAACCATTTATCAGACCCGTACGAAGCAGATCCAAGATTCATAAAAGCAGATAAAAGCAGACTATGATCCAAGATTCATAAAGCCAGATCCTCACTTGAAGTTCTGCTTTTATGAATCTTGGATGGAGACCACCAGATTTAACGTAAGAGATACGAAACGAAGGACGCAGATGTAGGATACTAAATACGTCGCTCTTGTTGGTGCTGTAGTCTTCAGCCAGAAGACTGATTTGATGGAAGTGTCCACGCTAGTTTATCACTTGCGACTCTCTTCTTTTCTGTATAACTTCTACAATCTACACCCATTTACACCTATTTACTGTGTTCAAACCTTGGTCTCTCACCATAATTTTTACCTCCAACTGGTCCCGCCATTACCAAATTAGTTATTCCTTGATGTCTAAGGGGCTGCCCTATCAAATGGTCCTCTTTTTTTTTTTTTTAGTCAAGTTGTACCATAGACCACACACTTCTCCCCTATTCGACTCAGTATCTTTCACTAGTTATCCGATCTACCCACCTAATCTTCGACGTTGTTATTTAACACCATGCTTGAAAATTTCCTATTTACTTCTTGTCTGCACGGTTCATCTTCTACGTCCACTTCCATACAAGAACTCGTTTAAAGTAAATATTTTGCAAAACAACTTTCTCACATATCCATTTATATCAGATTTTAATACATAAAATTCTGTAGAAAAACTTTTCTCGTTATTCCACTTACGCCGGCCGATGTGGCCGAGCGGTTCTAGGCGCTTCAGTCTGGAACCGCGCGACCGCTACGGTCGCAGGTTCGAATCCTGCCTCGGGCATGGATGTATGTGATGTCCTTATGTTAGTTAGGTTTAAGTAGTTCTAAGTCTAGGTGACTTATGACCTAAGATGTTGAGTCCCATAGTGCTCAGAGCCATTTGAACCACTTTTTATTCCACTTTCCATTTCATATCCTTTTTGAGTGCATCGTCGTCACTTCGACATAACAAAACTCTTCTACATCTTTCAGTTCCTCGTTTTGTTTTCTTATTCCTCCAGTATCTTCTGGCTAAATAAGATCTTATCTATTCCGTTGAACTGATCTTTTAAGTCCTTTTCAGTATCTGGCTGAAATCTATGTCTTCAGCAAACCTTCAACCTCTTATTTCATCTTCCCGATTTTTAATTGCTTTTCCAGGTTTCTTCTTAGTATCCACTGCTTTTTAATCTGCGTAAATATTGAATAGCATGGGGGACAGACTGCAGTCCTGTCTCGATTCTTTCCCAACTACTGCCTCCCTTTCATATCCTTCGACTACAACTACATTAAGTTTCCAGAATATCAAAACGTTTACTCACTCGGCACTGTCAAAAGCTTTTTCTACATCTAAAATGCTATGAACACAAACAAACGAATATAATGACTGAATAAAGCAAATTAACAACGTACGATTATCACAGAACTGCACCACAGCCCATAACCGGCTGACACTGAGGAGTCAAAATATTTGACAAATGAATGCCGTCTGGTGCCGTTGCGGGCATGTGACGCAGTAGGGAAACTATATAAACGGAGCAGAGGCGAATGGGACATCATTCTGTTCGATGAATTTTTTTTAGTCATCAGTCTTCAGACGTATTCCATGTGGCCCGTCACGGGTTCTTGTGCCGAACTCTTCATATCAGAGTAGCACTTGGTGTCTACATCTTCAGTTGTTCATTCGATTTGTTCCACTCTCTTCTTCCCCTTCACCTTTTACCCTCTACTGCTCCCTCTGGAAACGTGCAAATACTTCATATCTTAACAGACGTCCTATCATTCTGTCCCTTCTTATTGTCAGTGCTTTCCGTCTGTTCCTTCCTTCGCCGATTCCGCGGAGAACCTCATACTTTATCTAATCAGTCCACCTAATTTTCAACCTCCTACTACAGCACCACATATCAGACACTTCGATTCTACTCTTTTCCGTTTTTTCCATGGGCCATGATTCACTACCATTATTTCGTTGCCCAGGTAGCAGAATTCCTTAACATCGCCTACCCGTGATCACCAAGTTTCTCACCATTATGATTTCTGCTAGTCCTCTTTAATGTCTATTCTCAGCCCATATTCTGTTCTCATTAGACTGTCATTCCATAACAGGACTGTAACTCTTCTTCATTTTCTCTGAGGATAGCAATTTCATCTGCTAATTTTATCATTGATATCCTTTCACTCAAAATTGTAATACCATTCCTGAATCATTATTTTAATTGCATCTTTGCCACATCGATGTACACATTGAACAGTGGGGGCGAAATACTGCATCGCTGCCTTACACTTTATTTAATGCTTGGTCTTCCAGTCTTACTATTTCTGTTGTTCTTATTACACATTGCATATTACACGTCTCTCTCTATAGCAGCCGTGTTTTACTCAGAAATCTGATCTTTTTGCATACTTTTACACTATCAAATAAATACAATGAACGTGTCTCGATTTTTCTTAAGTCTTAGTTCTGTTATCGAGCCCAACGTCAGAATTGCCCAAAACAGATCCTCAGTTCTATTTTCCATTCTTCTCTGTATTTTCTTGTAGATTGTACATGTAAACGATTGCTTACGATTTTGCTGAAAAATTTTTGAAATTCGAAATGAATATTTATCCCTCCTTCCTTATTTGATATCAAGTCCTCCAAAGCTTTATTATATTTTGACTCTAATACTGGATCCCTTAAGTCTTACATACCGACTTCCATTTCTTTACCATTAACTTCAGGTACGTACACGAATCCAAATCCAATGAATTTGTCTCGATTTTTCTTAAGTCTCAATTCTGTTATCAAGCTCCTGTCAAAGTATACAGGCTTTTCCACTCGCTCCTCTGCGTTAACAGTGAAATTCCTAGTGCACTCTTAACATTGCCGTCCTTGATTTTAATTTCACGGAAGGTTGTTTTCACTTTTCTATATGTCGAAGCAGTTCTTTCGACGACCATTTCTTTATCGATTTCTTTACGTTTTTCCTGTAGCCATTTTGCCTTGGCTTCTCTGCACTTCCCATTTATTTCATTAAAAACTTTTTCAAAGTTTCTATGCTTTCTTAGTTTGAACATCAGTTGAAGTATTTCTTCTGTTTCCTCAAGGTTTCTTCAGAGTTGCGTTTCTTGTACTTCTAGGATAGCTTTTTTCGCAGTGGCCATTCCACTTCAAGTGAACTTTTTACTGTGGTATTCCTTATCGCATCTCAGTATTCCTCAGTACTCCAGAATCCTACTTCTTTCCACATCGACTGTTCTGAAAAATTCTCTTAAAATTCAGTCTACACTTCATCATTACTAAATTGTGGTACGAGCCTGCATCTGCTCTTGGATATCCTTAAAATCCACAATCTGATTTCGTTATCTATGCCTCACCATGATGTAATCTAACTGTAATCTTTCCATGTGTACGGACTGTTTCCGAGTATACCTCCTCCTCTTTCAATTCTCGAACAGAGTATTCGCTAATACCGCCTGAAATTTATCGCAGAACGCAGTTGGTCTTACTTCTCTCTGATTTCCACTATCAACCCCACATTCCTCCATAACTCTTACTTCTACTCTTTTCTGTACTACCGCGTTCTAACCCCCTGATTATTAGATTATCATCTCGCTTTACATAGCGAATTACCTTTCTTCCAATATCTCATATACCCTTTCTACCTCTTCATGTTCTGCTTGTAACTGTAGCACAGATACCGGAAGTATTTTTGCTGCCATTGGTTTCTGCCTTTTCTGATTAGAACAACCGTATCACCGGACTGTTCATATCACCTCACTCTCTGCTCTATGTCCTATTCATAACGTATCTTATTCTCGTTACATATTTTACTGCTATCTTTGGCATTAATCCGTATTTGCTTGACCAGAAATCTTTATCTTATGCCTACTATATCTAGATTGAGCCTTTACATTTGCCTTTTCAGATTTTCTACCTTCCTTGCTTAACAGACCACCTCGCTCTGTTGGCGTGTATAAACGCAAAATCAACGAACGTCGCAAATATGAACATTTAATAACAACGCAACTAGTTGCGTAATAATATCATATGAGCGAGCGGCTCTTAAAAACATTAAAACTTATTTAACTCTGGTTTCGTTGACGTAGTATTCTTCTTTGGTGGGTTGTCTAATTCGATGATCTCGCTCCCTAGAAGAAGGATGGGTTGTTACTTTCATATATGTGCAGTGAAGTGTAATAATGAAGCATAGACCGAGATTTCACTTCAGTTCTTTAATTAATATCGATTCTTTCATTTCGTGACATCAGTCAAAGCACTTTGCACAATTCGAAGAAAACATTTGCAAAAAAATATAGCTCATCATGACTGTTTGTACCTCATTCCATCACAGCTGTACAACACTCGATTCCAGAGTCTAAACGACTACACCATCACACAACTACAACCGATTCACGACTAGACTAGACTCAGATTGTATTGATACACAAAAATCAACAACATAGATACCATAGCTCGCATGTCACATATATTTAAATACATCGCTATTTATATCCAAAGAAATTTGTATAGTATCAATATGACCGAAATAATTTCCTAAAAGATACAAATATGTTTAACATTTCATAAAAGCAACGATTATAGGAAACAATTAATGTACAATAAATGTTATATTAGTAAAGGGTCATTACTTTAACCTGTTGTTGTTGTTGTGGTATTCAGTCCAGAGACTGGTTTGATGCAGCTCTCCATGTTACTCTATCCTGTGCAAGCTGGTTCATCTCCCAGTACCTACTGCAGCCTACATCCTTCTGAATCTGCTTAGTGTATTCATCTCTTGGTCTCCCTCTACGATTTTTACCCTCCACGCTGCCCTCCAATACCAAATTAGTGATCCCTTGATGCCTCAGAACCTGTATAGTAACGTAATCTACAATACTTTGCGAAAAATGTTTTCTGTTGAGCAGTTCCATTAGAACTACCACATTCAAATTTCTAACACACCACGCTCCGACTGAACGACAGAGCACAATGATGGTGCAGGTACAAGTGACTTTTAGCATACTGTATAGTGCACATTGTTGAATACTGGACTCCGCAGCAGACAACCTCTACATACTTCCTTCTTGACCCAACTATATCGTCGATTAAGATTGCATTGGCTACGGGATTACCTAGAATGGACCGGGAATCATTGGAAACATGTCGTCTGCTTGGATGAATCTCGTTTATTGTTACACCAGGTTGATGATCATGTCTGGTTACGCCGTTATCGAGGCGAACGCACTGTCAAAACAAGCACCATACATCAGCCGCAGGCCAATGGAGGTAGTAGTATGCTATGGAGGACACTGACCAGTGCGTCCATGGGACCTGTGGTAGTACCTGAAGGCACCATAAGAGATGTGAAGTACGTTTACATTAATGCGAACCACTCACCCCATCATGCTTGATGTCTTCCCCGATGCCGATGGTATTTTCCAGCAGGATGCATGCACGTCTAACAACCCAGAATAGTGATACGGTCGTTTTAGGACACGATAATGAATTCACATTGATATGTTGACCACCAGGTTGGTTGGCCTAATCTGAACCGCATGGGACAGTTCTGGGTCACTAGCGGGAGCCAGCGCCACGCCCACAAATCACCAAACCACCAGTCCGTAATTTACAGAAATTGCGTGACCTGCGCTTAGACATCTGATGCTACATACCTCCGGAAATACACTACCGGCCATTAAAATTGTTACACCAAGAGGAAATGCAGATGATAAACGGGTATTCATTGGACAAATATATTATACTAGAAGCGACATGTCATTACATTTTCACGCAATTTGGGTGCACAGATTCTGAGAAATCAGTACCCAGAGCAACCAACTCTAACCATAATAACGGCCTTGATACGCCCGGGCATTGAGTCAAACAGAGCTTGGATGGCGTGTACAGGTACAGCTGCCCTTGCAGCTTCAACACGATACCACAGTTCATCAGAAGCAGTGACTGGCGTATTGTGACGAGACAGTTGCTCGGCCACCATTGACCAGACGTTTCCAATTGGTGAGAGATCTGGAGAATGTGCTGGCCAGGGCAGCAGTCGAACATTTTCTGTATCCAGAAAGGCCCGTACACGACCTGCAACATGCGGTCGTGCATTATTCTGCTGAAATGTAGGGTTTCGCAGGGATCGAATGAAGGGTAGAGCCATTGGTCGTAACATATCTGAAATGTAACGTCCACTTTTTAAAGTCCCGTTAATGCGAACAAGAGGTGGCCGAGACGTGTCACCCCATACCATCACGCCGGGTGATACGCCAGTATGGGGATGAGAACACACGCTTCCAATGTGCGTTCACTGCGATGTCGCCAAACACGGATGCGACCATCATGATGCTCTAAACAGAACCTGGATTCATCCGAAAAAATGACGTGTTGCCATTCGTGCCCCCAGGTTCGTTGTTGAGTACACCATCGCAGGCGCTCCTGTCTGTGATGCAGCGTCAAGGGTAACCGCAGCCATGGTCTCCGAGCTGATAGTCCATGCTGCTGCAAACGTCGTCGAACTGTTCGTGCAGATGGTTGTTGTCTTGCAAACGTCCACATCTGTTGACTCAGGGGTCGCTCCTGTCTGTGATGCAGCGTCAGGGGTAACCGCAGCCATGGTCTCCGAGCTGACAGTCCATGCTGCTGCAAACGTCGTCGAACTGTTCGTGCAGATGGTTGTTGTCTTGCAAACGTCCACATCTGTTGACTCAGGGGTCGAGACGTGGCTGCACGATTCGTTACAGCCATACGGATAAGATGCCTGCCGTCTCGACTGCTAGTGATACGAGGCCGTTGGGATCCAGCACGGCGTTCCGTATTACCCTCCTGAACCCACCGATCCCATATTCTGCTAACAGTCATTGGATCTCGACCAACACGAGCAGCAATGTCGCGATAAGATAAACCGCAATCGTGATAGGCTACAATCCGACCATTATCAAAGTCGGAAACGTGATGGTACGCATTTCTCCTCCTTACACGAGGCATCACAACAACGTTTCGCCAGGCAACGCCGGTCAACTGCTGTTTGTGTATGAGAAATCAGTTGGAAACTTTGCTCATGTCAGCACGTTGTAGGTGTCGCCACAGGCGCCAACCTTGTGGGAATGCTCTGAAAAGCTAATCATTTGCATATTACAGCATCTTCTTCCTGTCGGTTAAATTTCGCGCCTGTAGCACGTAATCTTCGTGGTGTAGCAATTTTAATGGCCAGTAATGTAGATTAAATAAGTAAGTAAGGGAGGAAGTCGGCTTTGAATTTCCTGCGCTCTATTATGTGTTTATGAAGTACATAGCACGGAAGTACCTGTCATTCAGAACAACAGCCGCTGCATACCATCCCTGATTAATATACCCAAACCACTTAATGAGTATATTAGACGGTCAATATAACTGACGCCATCTCCACTGCTCCCCAGTAGCAAAACCCCGATAACAGGAAGTTCAGATTTTCGTCAATACTAAACATTAATATTCGATTGTTGTATTACTCAATGAGTATTACTGTCAATCTGATAAAGCACTGTCGATATTATGGATCATATGTGGTTGCCTGGATGAATATTCCACAACAATCACGCAGATCTCCTGATGGTCTAGAAAATTATTGTAAATAAGTGACATAAGTAAGGGACATTTATGCTATGACAGCTTTCTTTGGATACATAGGTATGAGAATGACTGAAATCGATGTCAAAGACCTTCAAAACCTCTTGAACCCTCTTTCAAATATGATAAAAATAATTGTGAACAAAATCGGAGTTGTTAATCTATGTGAGGCACTGCGTACCAGCCTTGACTGGAATTCTGTTCGATGGTACTTGTTGTCTTGGTTCGGGGTGTTCATTGTACTCAGTCTTCGTTTGGAACTAATGCAGTTTAGTGACATATTTACTGACGATAGCGAAGAATTATGAGCGCCATAAATGAGCAAACACTACTTCTTCTGCGTACTCTAGCTGTAGAGTACACTTGTTGTCGTCCGCTGCTAAATACCGACAGTGGGCCACATCACCTGTGCATGTGCCAGACGTGCAATGATTCAGCCGTAGGCAAGCAGAGAAAAGCTGCAAAGCCAAGCACTTATTTGCACTGATAAGCATAAGCGCGGCTTCATCTAGTTTGTGTTGAGTTATACCGTCTTAGGCCAAATTCCTCGTCGTATTGTGCTCATCGTATCGTACATGCGTGCAGAGATTGCAGTGTTAAGTAACAGGGATTGATGCCAGTCTGGTAATCACAGCTGCATCGATACAACATCACAAAAAAGTATCAGATGCTCGTATACTAGTGTAATAGTTAGTTTTTGGCGCCGTCTAATAAAATGATTGTAACAGAACGCCATAATTCAGCCATATCTCAAGCACTAGTGCCTATCGACCAACAATAAGGAAAAGCAAGAACTGTAGAATGGAGCGGTCAGTTTACTCAGCACATAATTTATCTCAAAGATAAAAAAAGGCAAAAATAAATTAATGGCAACTCGATACATATAAAACTATGGTAAACTACTGCGTAGGAAGTAGGACTGCATAAGACTGCTAAATCAAAACACATGTCAAAAGCACGTTGACGCAGCCTAACAAATCTTCAGCAAGAGATTCGTAACTAACATAGGCACGGAAATCAGGAAATTGTTTTGTTTTAGAGATCAGCATTATGTGGCAGGGAAAAGTGTGCATTTTGATAACCAGAGAATGTGCAAACGAAACCATTTGAGAAGTGTTACTGCAGCAGGATATTAGAACCAAATGAGCACATAACGCAAAGACTTTGGATAGGGAAAAGAAAGTGAATTGGAAAGTGATACGATAACGATTTGGTGAGGCATCTGTCAAGGCATTAAAGCATAGATAACGTGCCACTGGAAGGTGCAATCTAGAGCAAACATAAAGGTCAGAACATTCGAAACAGATTATTGAGGACGTTTAGTGTAGTAAGTAAACAGAGATGAAAGAAATAACCCAATATATGATGACAAGTAAATACAGATTAAAGGAATAACATAATAGATGAGGACTAACATCAAATCATCCGATATCTTGGTGCCTTTAAGACGTAGTTGACTGATATTCAAAGTGGAAACAGAAAATGTGATATAAAGAATTAAAAATTATAAATGAATGAAAAAGAAATAAATTGCATTGGCCGAGTTTGTTGATGTGTTGGTTTATGAAGTTGACAGATGCATGCTATTCGCCAAAGATTGCCATTTAATTTTTAAAATGTAATACTTTGTATGTGAAGTATCAAAAGTCTGACTGTGGTAGAGAAGTTAGAAAAGGGAAAAGTATAAGCTCAGTTTAGACATAGTAAGTGTCAGTGAATCGAAATGGAAACAAGTTATGATCAAACAAATATAGGATAATGTAAATAGCACCAGAAAATGATATAATGCAGTAACGGAAGTAGGATTCGTTGTGAACAGATATGTAGGGCTGAGAGCAAGTTTCTGTGGAGAATGGACAGGACACATGCTGATGTCACAAGTAGAAGATGTAGAGAGAGACTGTATGAGAACATTGATGAGTAACTCAATATGTAAACGGAGATGGAAATTTAATAATCATAGTGGAATGTGGCACAGAGGCAGTGAAAGGAACAGAATACTGGGTTATGAGGAGAATACGACTTCAGTAGCAGAAATGAGAGAGGAGAAAGGTTCCTATAGGTTTACAATAAATTTCAGCTTGTGAAAAAATAAATAAATAAACTGTTCAAGAATCTCAGAGAGAAGAGGTGTACTTGACCTGGAAACATCATGGTAAGACAGAGATTTCGAAATCAGATTCTGGATTTTAAGGCGTACCCAGGAGCAAATATACCTTTAGATCACAATTTACTAATAATGAAGGGTTAGCCGTAGTTCAAAAACATCGTTAGGAAAAATTAATATCTAAAGAATACTGAATTACTAACGGTTGATCACGAGCATTTGAAGTTCTTTGAGGCTGTAAGTACTGCTATAAGGAATGTCACAGGATGGGATGATTTTCGGCTGCTCTTGTTAACTGGTGATCGAAAGCTCTCCTTGGCCACCTGCAATGCTTACGGTCGTCGTTGGAATGAAGATTTCTCTTGTGATAGCTTTCTGCACTTGACAAATGCTTCACAGTTGACTGAGCATCTTAATCGGTTACTGGAAATCGTGTCGTTGATGACAGCGGAAGAACAATGTTCTCAACGGCAAACAACCGCTCAGAGCAATCTTTGTTATGTGAGTTTGGGGAATAGCTTCGTTAATCTGCTGGAGCCCTGATCACACACAGTCTATGACTGTTTTTAATGCCTACAAGAAGTCCCATCTGAGAATAACGGTATGACTACATTATGTTAAAAGGACTGCCTTGTATCACTTACAGTTATTCTTGCAATACATGTACCTGTCGGCTGAACGTATTTCTCATTTGCGACCCTCAGTACAATCTCTTTCGTATCGTGGAATATTGTTTTCATTGGCTGGCGACGATAAAATCTGATACTGTAGAAAATGGAGCCATTGAGTCGACTACCACCCGGAAGGTTGGCCGCCGATGATGAAGTCAATGAGATTTTCTCTGTTTTTGGAGGATTTGCATTTTGGCTGCCTCACCTCCACAGATTATCGCTTGGCTTGTTTTCACTGAAGTCAGCTGCTACACGAGAGGCTGGTACGTCTGTAGAGCGACCCGGAGCAGCTTCGACATGTTGATGAGAGACCACATCCAGGATACGACGATGGGCTTCGTCCCACAGGTCGACTATATAAGCATCTGAAGCTAACCTGTGTGAAGAGAACTATAGTGATGTTTGTCGTCTGGCGGCATAGTAATCGTCGGAAAGTTGTCTTCTCTCTCGGCAGTAGCGTACCGCGTGTCCAGGGCGTCCACAGTGGAAAGGAAACATACCGGCTGGTTGTCCTCTGTCCTTCAAATGTCTGTTCTTATGCGGTGCGCTCTACTTTGTAAAGAAATTGGCTGTACCTGCGTTGGTCGGGTACTGGGTTGTTATTTCATGGTTTTGGCATAAGTCCGAGAAAGCCGACTCTATTCCTCCTGGCGCGTTTGACTGATGGCGAAGACTGACGCTAATGACCAATACACCTCTTCTTGAACATTCTCTATTACCCCCAGTCGTATAGGGTAGACATTCAATGTTTATACCTCTTGTGTACTAGGACTGAAATTTCTATCATAGACTGTTGCTATGTTGAATCTCTTGTCTTACTATCTGACATATGAGAGAGGCGAGGTCATGGATGTCTTCTACAACTGCCACAGGGGCCACATTCGGCAGTCGGTCGTATCACCTTCGTCCGATCTCTCTCTCTCTCTCTCTCTGACATTCTTTTCCAGGAGAACTTGGTACATATCTTCCGTGACTCCTTTCATCAAGTGTGATTGTCGTCTTCTGTTACGTTAGGATTTACGATGTGGTATAAGGCTGAAACAGTCGTTACGTGTGAATGTGTCGTCAACTCTTTATACCCGGCACCCACTTTTTTATCTCTGTTAGTAACAAAATTTTCTAATTGCTCACCAGTTCCACAGTAACGGTGACTTAGAAAGTAGGGAAGTATTTTTACTTCATAAAGTACAGTTACAGCAAGTTAAATCATATAATAATAATTATGAAATTTAATGGAAACCTGTTGAAGCTATTTTGAAAAGCCTCGCGCCCAGTATGAAAGCTGCAATGCCCACTAGTGAGCGGCAGGGACCAGGTTGACTTACACTCCTCTAGGACGTTGGGCCGAGACCTCCGATTGTTCTTCCACTAAACGGACTTGCTGCTGGCTGTCGCTAGACGTTTCCTTCTGTTAGGCCCGAAGTTTGTCCTTGTTACTGATCTTCTCTTCGTCGTACTCGAATCACTGCTGGGATGTGACGTCCAAGTAAAAGTATACATTTGACAAATATCATGTGATCTGATCTTTAGATTAATCCTTTCAGCCATTTCAGACATTTCGTCGGGTCCTGCCCAGCGTCTCCGCAAAACACTGTTGGACGTCTGATGTACAGCTGTCTTACTGCTACTTTGGAATCTGTCTCCCGAATATACGGCTCTTAGGAAAAATGTACAGCTAGTACTTAGTGTGGGCGACGGCTTTTTCGTAGCCCGACTGGAGCAACGATGACGTACGATGACGTAGACATTTTGCAGTACCCGGCATCTCTACCAATCAACATCACGTCTAAAACGCAATATAGTACACATCTGAAGGCAGGGTCGTCAATGAACATCGACATTCAGTACTGAAAGGATGTTTGTTAGTGACACCAACGTATAGCCAGAAAGGGACTGATTTCCTAGAGAGAGAGTGCAGCTACACAGTTTGATCAAAAGTATCCGGACACCTGGCTGAAAATCACAAGTTCGGAAATGCTGGAATTCAATACGGTGTTGGCTCAACATTAGCCTTGATGACAGCTTCCATTCTCGCAGGTATATGTTAAATCAGGTGCTGAAATGTTTCCTGCGGAAATGGCAGCCCATTCTTAATGGAGTGCTGCACTGAGGAGAGGTATCGATGTCGGTCGGTAATGCCTGGCACGAAGTCGGCGTTCCTAAACATCACTAACGTGTTCTATAGGATTCAGGCAGGACTCTGTGCTGGCCAGTCCATTACAGGGATGTTGCTGTCGTGTAACCACTCCGCCATAGGCAGTGCATTATGAACAGGTGATAGATCGTGTTGAAAGATGCAATCGCAATCCCCCAATTGCTCTTCAACAGTGGGAAGCAAGAAGATGCTTAAAACATCAATGTAGGCCTTGATAGTGCCACGAAAAACAACGAGGGGTGCAAGCCCCCTCGATGAAAAACACGACCACACCATAACAGCACCGCTCCGAATTTTACTGTTGGCATTACACACGCTGGCAGATGACGCTCACCAGGAGTTCACCATACCCACACCCTGCCATCGGATCGCCACATTGTGTACCGTGATACGTCACTCCACACAATGTTTTTCCACTGTTCAGTCGTAGAATGTTTACGCTCCTTACACCAAGCGAGGTGTCATTTGGCATTTACCGGCGAGATGTGTGGCTTATCAGCAGCTGCTCGACCATGAAATCCAAGTTTTCTCACCTCCCGCCTAACTGTCATAGTTCTTGCAGTGGATCCTGAAGCAGTTTGGGATTCCTGTGCGATGGTCTGGATAGATGACTGCCTATTACATGATAGATGACTGCCTATTACACATTCCGACCCTCTTCAACTGTCGGCGGTCTCTGTCAGTCAGCAGACGAGGTCGGCCTGTACGCCTTTGTGATGTACGTGTCTCTTCACGTTTCCACTTCATTATCACATCGGAAACAGTGGACCTAGGGATGTTTAGGAGTGTGGAAATCTCGCGTACAGGCGTATGACACAAGTGAGACTCAATCACCTCACCACTCTCGAAGTCCGTGAGTTCAGCGGGGCGCCCCATTCTGCTCTCTCACAATGTCTAATGACTACTGGGGTCGCTGATATGGAGCATCTGGCAGTACGTGGCAGCACAATGCGCCTAATAGGAAAAACGTACGCTTTCGGAGGTGTCCGGATACATTTCATCACACAGTGCGTTTTTAAAAACATCGACTATTGCAAATGCTGTTATTTAAACAAAATCGAATATTCCAGAATATACAAACATTAAAAACGTAAGATATTTCCGGAACCTGCCAGTAATATAAAATTATAAATACTACATAAACGCTGATGACTGGGTTTGAACTGGCGACCGGCAACAGGCCATCCAGCGATGACAACCACCACGCCACACTGTTGGCGCCAGAGCTCGAGGCAGTATCACGTGCAGTCGAGTATGGAATTGTCTATGAAAATCTACACTACAGATAAATGATTACTCACTGCCAGAATGCATTCTACCTTGAAATCTTCGATACAATATGAAGCTGGTGCCAAGCCTTTAATCGATCAAATGCTTGCGGATGGTACACTGTGTTCACACACTATGGAAATAAATTGCAGTCCAGAGGAATCGCTGCTCTGGCTGTCTCTCCTAAGTGTCATCAGGCGTATTTTCTCCAGTGTTTCACCAGATATTTGCAGTTCCTTTTCTGCAGCGTGTAGCTGGAGTCAGCGCAAAAAGTTCTACTCATCACGTCTTTCATCCGAAGCCCATCATCGATTGAAAGAGTCAGTTTGTTTGCCCATTTGACACAGAAGTCCCAGATTCCTCTAGTGCGATATTCTTTTTATCGATGTGTTTAGGGACAGTAAAACACAAGGGAGAAAACTAAGTTGCAAATATCTGCCGAAACGCCATAGAAAAAGCGCCTAACGACGGTTAGGAGTGAAAACCGGTATAAATCGTGGCAGTTCTTCCAGTCAATTTTTTTAAGTCCCTCTCTTTGATATAATTCTCTGTACTACGAGCACATACGTTGATTTCTATGGTATTGTTCCTAGGCTTCTTCGTATAATTACACAAAAATGCCAAGTGGCAATATCTCAGTGGAAATGTTCTGACTCACGACAAAGTACGTCTGCTTCTCGAAAAGCTGTATGCTCTGTGGATGCGAAACCTATTGCTTTCGGACTTCCATCACTTTTTAAATGAACCGAACGCTCCTACTCTGGAAAAACGGGCTACAAATCAGACTTCCATCATCCAGGTGTGGTTTTCCTAAACCACTTCCGAGGAATGGTTGAATGCGTCCTCAGAAGGAGGATTTTCTGCCCCAACTTACCCTGTTAGACATTGTGATCCATCTATAACGCTATCGTCATCAACGTGACGTGAAACCCTAAACTTGATCCCTTCCTTGATTTCAAAGACAGATAACTACCTAGATGACAATCGATATGCGGATGTTTAAACTTTCCGCATACTGTCATTGACCTGAATTACTAAGCTGGCGTATTGACTGATTTCGAATGGTTCAAATGGCTCTAAGCACTATGGGACAACATCTGAGGTCATCAGTCCCCTAGACTTAGAACTACTTAAACCTAACTAACCTAAGGACATCACACACATCCATGCCCGAGGCAGGATTCGAACTTGCGACCGTAGCAGCCGCGTGGTCCCTAACTGAAGCACCTAGAACCGCTCGGCCACAGCGGCCGGCCGACTAATTTCGAGTTAACTTAAAGGTTTCAGTATTCAGTATGACTATTGAACGTGCAGTGTATAATAAACGATGATTAATTTCCATTTTAATATTATTAATAAATACAGGATGTATCAGAACAATTTTTGCAATCTGTGTAACGGATTCATCACAGCAAAACAAGAAAAAAGTTCGTGTAGACGTATAGGTTGTTAGGGATATAAGTACAGATATTTCTACTGGTGACTCATGACCATCTACTGAACAACATTATATCAGTATTTACTTCATTTTCAGATAATAATCGTAGCTACTACCGTATTCAGCACACTCTTCCAGAGTTGTTAATGGATGTGCACCTGTAAATAAGTAAAAACACAAGTTTTACACATGATGTGGCCTCATTAAATTCCAGTAACATTGCTCGATATGTGCTCGATGAAATCTACCAAGACAGTTGAATAAGTAAGGGTAGACCGGTTTCATGGGCTGCAGATTGCCACAACCTTAGTTCTATATATTATATTCTATGAATGATATTGAATATAGTCATTGCAAACAGAACAGATAATATATTCTGAGAGAACATGTGAAACGTCCCCTTTGGAAAATTAATGAATTACTGTGCTGATAAACCTCTTACGTTATTTGATTTTCAAACAGCTGAGTAGACCCGAACGTATTCAGACATTTCGCTCTTTACTTATTCTGATCAACACTAAACTGACACACAATATTTTTAGCGCAACGCAATCTGACTTTCAATAATCCCTACAAAAGAATGGCCCTGACTAACAATAACCTATACCTTTCACGAATCACTTACCTCACAAAAATCTTCGTTACTCAAACTACTGCAATACAGCGTGCGCCAATATTGCCAGCTGAATAAAAGATTCTAACTACTGAAGGCACTAACTACTGATAGGCATAGTTAGCAAATGGAAGAAATTTGATACAGAAGAAACAATGCATTTACCTTAATAATATTCAAAAGTCATCATATGCATCAGTTCATGACATCCAGTGTTACAAATTTACTGTCTCTGATGGACACACGTCCAGATCATCCGCTCTCAAAACTCCGCCATCTCTCTCCCCACATCCACCACTGCTGGCGGCTCACCTCCAACTGCACAACACTACGCGCTGTTCACATCCAACTGCCCAACACTACAATAGCAAATATTCCAACAATGCAAACCAGCCACAGACTGCACACAGCACAGTCAGTGATTTTCATACAGAGCGCTACGTGGCGTTACCAAAATAAAAACCTAAACAGCCTACTTACACATGGAATATTTTATTTACCGCTTGTTAAGAACTTAATTTAATTGAGCATTACTAGCGCTAATCGGACTAAGATCTGCCATAATAGATACTTCGCAGATTAATTATTCCTGGCTTATTCATTCATCAGTTTACACACTTACACAATACAAACCTTCGGAGGATTCTGGACCACACGGCGTGACACGGTAAGCGGAGGACTAACGGGGGTGTGTGTACAAGACAAACCTACATTCTTACGCTCAACTTGTTAATCTTACCTGCCTTTGCCCGTTACGCAGTTATTCATATGTTGCGCAGCAGTATATGAAACCCGATTAGGCTGTGAATCAACAGAACAACACACCGAGCGTACGACACTAGGGCGTCTGTGTCTTACAGAAGTACGATGCAATACAATGCTCCTTCGTACGTGTATACATGTTGCAGACACATGATCATGGTCATGAGTCGTGCTTGTATAACCTAATTGTAAAGCGACCTCCCGCAATAAGCTAGAAAGCCGGGTTCGAATCCCGCTACAGTACAAATTTTCGTTGTCATTATTCCGTTATACAGGTGATGGTAATCCATATTAGCAACAGCGAATACGTTTCATTTACTCTGCTGGAAGGTTTAGTACACCACAAAATAAATAATCAGCTAATCTGGTACCATTTTAGTGTATTGTTGAGGTCCTATGTCAAAAATGGTTCAAATGGCTCTGAGCGCTATGGGACTCAACTGCTGAGGTTATAAATCCCGTAGAACTTAGAACTACTTAAACCTAACTAACCTAAGGACATCATACACATCCATGCCCGATGCAGTATTCGAACCTGCGACCGTAGCGGTCGCGCGGTTCCGGACTGTAGCGCGTAGAACCGCTCGGCCACTCCGGCCGACTGAGGTCCTATGTCCTCCAATTTGTTTGATGTACGTTAGTTACAACCATCATGCATAGATACAAGTGGCACTCATTAGAATTCACGGAACTTACACGACCGAAAACTGAGTCCCGTTACCAAGGCACCTCCGCCTTTACTAAAACAGTTACTCACGCATAAAGCTACCATAGCACTGCTGCTCTGTCAAATGAAATGCCAAAATAGTTTTGGTTCTGCTCGAGATAAGCCACATGAAATCCTCCGAGACATAAAATAACTTAACGCCATAGTCATGACCAGAAGGTCATCATCGACGATCTTTAAACAGCACTGAGGCGGTACACAACTATATAAGCAACATCGACCAAATTAACTACCGTAGTTGGAGTGATGGCGGATTTTATAACATAATTTTTTTCATCATACTGTCTTCTTCTAAGACTGTAAATACTGGCACTATCGAAACACCAGATAAAAGCAGTTCCTGTGTGACTCGATGTATTCAATCTTTGTCAACATAAAACGAACAAAGTTTATTCCGCAACTGAGATGGAACTGTCGGTTCCTACCTCAGACAACACCCGACGTGCCGGCTGGAGTGGCCGAGCGGTTCTAGGCGCTTCAGTCTGGCACCGCGCGACCGCTACGCTCTCAGGTTCGAATCCTGCCTCGGGCATGGATGTGTGTCATGTCCTTATGTTAGTTAGGTTTAAGTAGTTCTAAGTTCTAGGGGACTGATGACCTCAGATGTTAAGTCCCATAGTGCTCAGAGCCATTTGAACCATTTGAACACCCGACGTGTTCTTCCTTAAACAATGGTCTCTCATGCCCATTTATAACTCATTGGCCTATTGTGATATCAGCGAAGCTACTTTACTAATATTTTTCTATTCACTGACATAGTGTCCTACATTAGTACCTCCAGTGGAGACTGTTTCAGAACACTACTTGAAATATTTTCCCTTCATGCTAACTCTTAAGAAACGGAATTTTTAGATGGACTGTTTTTCGTTTTCCAGGCTGCAAAACCAAAGACGGGTCAAACTTCTTATTGCTGTGTCTGCCTCGCGAACTGCTTCTGGTTTTTATTTCTTAGGGCCAGCATCACAGAAACTTTCCGATACCTCAGTCGAAACCATCGGCACGATGAATTACCGTTCTCAGGTGCTCAGCCACCCCACTGCACAGCAATGAACGTCATCGGACCTCAAGCGATACAACGAATTCTGATTCCAGCACTTAAATAAAAATCAGAATACCTCGTATTCCATAGCCTGGATAACGATGCGATTGCACCAGTCGATCTTAAAGAAAAGACAGCACACCCATATATTATGTTCCACCCTTCTTTCTTATCTGAATCAACTATTGTGACACTAGAACTTCAAAACTTAGAAATGAGCGAGATCAGTGAGACTGCCACGTCTCAAACTTTGGATTTATCAGACAGGCAGCCACAGCTCCAACCCACACACTGTTCCTGCGCATCTGGTGGTACCTAGTCTGAACTGAATCACAAGGATTTTCATATAACCACAAATGTTAGTTGTGAAAAATGCTGATGCAAATGCTACGTCACCTGTAATCCTTCAAATGTTATCTATAATCAAGGCTGAAGATATAAACAATAGATTGATACCTTGTGCAACAAGCCATGAGTAAAAGTTCTAACTTGGTCGGTGAGCTGTAGATGAAAGACTATGGGCACATAGAAACTGATATGGTTACAAGCACTGCCCATGATGTCTCCTTGCATACCCGATGTATGTCAAATGCTACGGCGGTTTGTCTTGTGCTAATACGTAGAGCTTCTAAACCTGCCTGTAAAATGAGTTGTTCCTCGTCAGCTGACCGAAAAATCTTCGTCTATCTCGATCGATCACATATAGCTCTGAGGGCTTAATTCATGTCAGTTTGGTTTCTGTAGAGGTAAATCAGTCGCTGACGCCATGGATCAGGCTCTCCAAATTGTAGACGTAGCAAACTGTAAGTATTGAGCAGCAGTTATCATCGATATCATAGGTGCCTTTGACAATATGCAATGTTCTGACATGTTTGATCACCAAGAAGTCTCTGGGTGCCAAAACGCCCTATCTATGTTTCGTGGACTACTGTAAGTGTCACACAGAAGAACCGCCTGCTGGGTGACACAAGATAATAAAAAAGTTTACCAGGGCTGCCCACAGGGATCGATATGTGGACCAGTTCCTCGGACGTGAGATGCTACTGGAATTGACGGATGAGAGTTATGAAGCGAATGAGATATTGCTGATGGTCTCTGGGGACTCCTGTCGAAAGTCTGAAAAAAATGCAATCCTCGTGCTCTTAAACATGCAGCTGTGGTGCTGGAACAACAAACTGACCATAGCTACAAGTAAAACTACATATATTTTGCTCTGGGGAAAACTCCCCTTAAAGTGGAATCCAACACCTAACCGTGTTAACTTCCCACTGCATATAGATATTTACTATTTTTCATCGACGACGGAAGAAACTTTTCTGTGCATGCAGAACTAGTCCGTCAAAATGGTTCAAATGGCTCTAAGCACTATGGTACTTAACATATGAGGTCATCAGTCCCCTAGAACTTAGAACTACTTAAAGCTAACTAACCTAAGGACATCACACACATCCATGCCCGAGGCAGGATCCGAAGCTGCGACAGTAGCGGTCGCGCGGATCCAGGCTGAAGCGCCTAGAACCGCTCGGTCACACCGGCCGGCATATTGTCCGTCAAAAGTGGCTAAAATCAGTACAAAATTCCCAGAATCAGAGGAACTAAAGTTACACCAAAATGCAATACTGATTTCCTGTGTGAGCTTTGCAGCAAATGCTTGGACTCAGTGGCTCCGTTTGGTACGACACATAACAATGCCAAGACGTAGATTGAGAGGAGTCTTCTAAGAAACAACAAGGGCCTTCATTACTCCACCCGTAGAGGCTCTTCTCGTCATTCCAAGAATATGTAACTCTGGCATGACTGTCAGATATGTTGCCGTAACATACTGGTGGGGGCCAGATAACTTACATAAAGTACAAGAATAAGGAAGTAAAATAAATAACAAATTAGATTACGAAACTGGGCACATGCTGAAAGACAGCGAGATTGGGACCCCGGAAATACAGTCTCCTTCCGAACATCTCAGAGATGCTACAAATGTATCACATGATCCGCAGTAGGGGTACGATTCAGTTTATGAGAGGGCGTGGCTTGTACACCCAGCACCTACACTCATGCTCATAAATGAAGGATAATGCTGATACATGGTGAAACAACGCTCTGGTGGGTGGTTTGCGGGTTTAAATCACCTCGGTGTATGACCATACGGTGCATTTGACCTGCGGTCGTCGCACGGTGGCGCTGGCAGCAGTCCACATACGCAGAGGTGTGTTGGTGCACGTCAGAGTACGGTGCAGCGAGTAAGCGTGCAGACGTTTTCAGACGTGCTAATGGCGAATGTGTGCTGAAAATTGCTCAAAGAACACATATTGATGGTGTTAAGAGGGGTAGAGTACTAGGGGGAGTGGAGGCTGGTCAAACACAGCAGGTCGTAACACGGGCCCTCCGTGTGCCGTGTGACCTCAAGATTATGGCAACGATTTCAGCAGACAGGAAACGTGTCCAGGTGCTACAGTACGGGACGTACACAGTGTACAACACCACAAGAAGACCGATATCTCACCACCAGTGCCCGCAGACGGCCACGAAGTATTGCAAGTAGCCTTGCTCGGGACGTTACGGCAGCCACTGGAACAGTTGTCTCCAGACACACAGTCTACAGACGACTGAACGGTCATGGTTTATTAGCCCAGAGACCTGCAAGGTGCATTCCACTGACCCCTGGTCACAGTAGAGCCTGTAAAGTCTGGTGTCAAGAACACACTACATGGCCATTGGAACAGTGGTCCCAGGATATGTTCATGGACGAGTCCAGGTAAAGTCTGAACAGTGATTCTCTCCGGGTTTTCATCTGGCGTGAACCAGGAACCAGATACCAACCTCTTAATGTCGTTGAAAGGGACCTGTATGGAGGTCGTGGTTTGATGGTGTGGGGTGGGATTATGATTGGTGCACGTAGACCCCTGCATGTCTTTCACAGAGGAACTGTAACAGGTCAGGTGTATCGGGAAGCCATTTTGTACAGGTATGTCCGCAGTTTCAGGGGTGCAGTGGGTCCCACCTTCCTCCTGATGGATGATAAAGCACGGCCACACTGAGCTTCCATCTTGGAGGAGTACCTTGAAACAGAAGATATCAGGCGAATGTAGTGGCCTGCCTGTTCTCCAGACCTAAACCCCATCGAGCACGTCTGGGATGTTCTCGGCCGACGTATCGCTGCACGTCTTCAAACCCGTAGGACACTTCAGGAGCTCCTCCAGGCACTGGTGTAGGAATGGGAGGCTATACCCCAGCAGCTGCTCGACCACCTCATCCAGAGTATGCCAACCCATTGTGAGGCCTGCGTACCTGTACGTGGTGATCATATCCCATATTGATGTCGGGGTACATGCGCAGGAAACAGTGGCGCTTTGTAGCACGTATGTTCCGGGACGTTCTTCTCAACTTATCACCAATACCGTGGACTTACACATCTGTGCCGTATGTGTTCCCTTTGTGCGTATACTATTAGCGCCAGTTTCGTGTAGTGCCACGTTGTCTGGCACCACATTCTGTGACTGTGTTGATTTAGGATCTGTGCAGTTGACTTCGCAGGCCCTCTCTGTGTGATAAATGGGAGATATATGCCGCCTGATGGTGAACCACAGTTGTTAATTCGGAATGTGGACACATTTACGTTATTGAACCTTTTGACAAACAACTTATCTAAATTCAGCTGAGCAAGTTTACAGTAGATATTAAAGGCAGAAACACTGACCTCAGAGACGTGGGGTTGGCGGGGGGGGGGGGGGGGGGGGGGAGTATCAATGGCGCCGAGGTCTGAATATATGAATCGATGGTGAGAGAATGAGTGCCTTGTGCTGTTAAATGACAACGACTACGACGAGTAAATATAAGCTCACAAGTAGCGTAAAAATACTGTGTGATGTTTTAACAAGTGTTGCTGCGTTAGAATATGTACTTGTTATGTAGTTTAATATATACAGGTTTTTTCGAAGTCTTTGCGACAAACGTCTAGAGGTGAGAGATCATGTGTTAGCGAAAACTTTTGTTGGAGACAAAATGTTCTTCGTTCTTCCCGGCGACTCTAGATGTCGCAGGGCGTAGGCATTCTCCAGCATTTGCATGCAGAGTGTATTGCCTACCATACAGTCATCTGCTCTGCGTGAAGAGCTGTAGACTGACCAAAACTGAAGTGCCTAATTTACTTCTAAAATATCTTTCTCCGCTTAGAGACACACATTCACTTTATTGAGGTATGTAGTATGCAGCACAGCAAATTCGGCGAAATCTAGTCATCCCACGCCCAACGAGTGCTAAAGGACACCTAGCGTCGCTAGGAAGAATCAGTGAACATTTTGTCTCTAAAAAATATTGTTCTCCATGAAGCGATCTGTCACCCCTGCACGTTTACCGCAAAGACCTTGAAACACCATGTATACAGCAATAACCAGTAATAGCATAATACACACATCTCAAAAAAATTTGCATCACCTCGGTTCGGAGAGTTCCGGAACCTGTACAAAAAATTGGAATATAGATCAACAAAAACATCATTTCCACCCTTTTTATTGCTCATGAAAACCACACATTGCATGTTGCACCACCACAAAGCGAGACCTTCAGAGGTGGTGGTCCAGACTGCTGTACACACCGGTACCTCTAATATCCAGCACGTCCTCTTGTATTGATGCATGCCTGTATTCTTCGTGGCATACTATCCACAGGTTCATCAAGGCACTGTTGGTCCAGATTGTCCCAGTCCTCAACGGCGGTTAGGCGTAGATCCCTCAGAATGGTTGGTTGGTCACCTCGTCCATAAACAGCCCAGGCATGTTCTATAGGTTTCATGTCTGCGGAACATGCTGGCCACTCTAGTCGAGCGATGTCTTTATTCTGAAGGAAGTCATTCACAAGATGTGCTCGATGGGGGCGCGAATTGTTGTTCATGAAGACGAATGCGTCGCCAATACGCTGCCGATATGGTTGCAGTATCGGTCAGACGATGGTATTCACGTATCGTACAGCCGTTTTGACGCCTTCTATGACCACCAGCGGCGTATTTCGGCCCCACATGATGCCACCCAAAAACAGCAGGGAAACTCCACCTTGCTGCACTCGCTGGACAGTGTGTCTAAGGCGTTTATCCTGAGCGTGTTGCCTCCAAATAAGTCTCCGACGATTGTCTGTTTGAAGGTATATGCGACACTCATTGGTGAAGAGAACGTAATGCCAATTCTGAGCGGTCCATTCGGCATGTTGTTGGGCCCATATGTACCGCGTTGCATGGTGTCGTGGTTGCAAAGATGGACCTCGCCGTGGACATCGGGTGTTAAGTTGCGCATCATGCAGCATACTGCGCACATTTTGAGTCGTAACGCGACGTCCTGTGGCTGTACGAAAAGCATTATTGAAAATGGTGGTTTTGCTGTCAGGGTTCCTCCGAGCCATAATCCGCAGGTATCGGTTATCCACTGCAGTAGTAACCCTTGGGCGGCCTCAGCGAGCCATTTCATCGACAGTTCCTCTCTCTCTGTATCTCCTTCATGTCCGAACAACAACGCTGTGGTTCACTGATAGACGCCTGGACACTTCCCTTGTTGAGAGCCCTTCCGGGCACAGATTAACAATGCGGACGCAATCGAACAGCGGTATTGACCGTCTAGGCATGGTTGAACTACAGACAACACGAGCCGTGTACCTCCTTCCTGGTGGAATGATGGAACTGATCGGCTGTCGGACCCCCTCCGTCTAATAGGCGCTGGTCGTGCATGATTGTTTACACATTTGGGCGGGTTTAGTAACATCTCTGAACAGTCAAAGGCACTGTGTCTGTGATACAATATCCACAGTCAACGTCTATCTTCAGGAGTTCTGGGAACTGGGGTGATGCAAAACTTTTTTTGATGTGTGTCTATTCATCTACAGAGAATTGCAATGTCTCGATATGTTGCTGAAACAATAACTGGGCAGTTACTTTTAATTACAATATTTAATGTTGCATAGACATGGACTATCGTACAGATTACGTACGAAACGCGTATGGAGTTGTGTTGGCCCAAGAGTTACCGAGCCACATTCTAGCTGGAGGGCTGCGCACACTATTAAATACAAATAGTTTATGTAGTGATAATACTTACGGGAAATGCACAGATAGAAAGCTGTAAATGTAGGCCATTATCTCACTCGGTGCAGGCAAAACCCTAAAACGTACCGAAATAGCCGCAACCGATGGGCAGCAAGAAAATTCGCATTATAAACTACTTAATAAATTCATTTTTGTTCTTTGTATCATTCCTTATTTTCATCTGGCTGACACTTTTTAAAAATTAACTATAATTCATATACAAGGGCGTGCTGAAATGTAATGCCTAAGAATTTTTTATGTGAAAAGCCTTAAAAGTTTTTAAACTTATTTTAAAAAAATTATTTACATTCTACATGTTTATCCTTCACGTCTATTTGTTTATCTCTCAACGTACTCACCTAGGCAACGAAAATAATTCTTCCAACGAAAGAATAGTCTGTTAATACCGCCACTGCAGAATGTGTGACTTGGTTGACGGAGCCACAACCTCACCTCTGTCTGCACCGCACCATTACTATCAATGTGAAGTCTTTAAAGGTGTTCTTTGAATTTTGGAAACAGATGAAAATCGGATGGAACCACGTCGTCCCTGTATAGAGGATGATCGATTGAAGTGACTCCGCGGCGTCGGATTGTTGCAGATGTCGCAGTACTAGTGTATGGTATGGCATTGTCTTGCTAAAGGAAGTAAGAGCATGCTGTTTCTCACGCACTGATATAGATATGAGCACATTACACACCGCCATGTTACACGCTGCAATTCGGGGCCTTCTAGCGGCATAGAGCTGTAAATATATAGATATGAAGAATAAGATGTAGAACGTCAATAACATTTGTTTCCATCAAAAAATTCGGAGACATTACTTTTCAGCAAACCTTCGTATAAGTAATATTGTATATATCAATCAATTTATTTCACCAGATTTGGAGTTAAGAATTTAAAAAAAGTACGATTATATACTGAATTTTCAATGTTATGAGTATATTATAAGACCTGCTTTAGACAAACAGAGGGGCTAGACATCAGAAAGTAATAAACTAATAAATGTGGAACGGAACATCGAAGTCTAGCGTTAGCGATTTTTGCACATCCATACTACGAGTTCCAGAGGACATTGAAACACACTGTGCTACAGAATTCAGTGCATGTTATGATATGTAGAAGGTCCTTGACAGAGTATCTTAGTGAAAGTCATTGTGTGTGGATACAAAAACATGTTATTACCCGATTACGGAGATGCTCTGCATCCTACTTCTACAAGATAACGCGAGTGACTAACAGCGGCTGATCCTCACCATCAGTTACAGCCCATTGTCTTTCCACGGAGCCCGGCAATCTCTCGCCGAGATCTTATCAACACAGCGCAGTTTGCGTGTTAGTCCGTCCATATTACGAGATTACATTTGCGCCTGTATGTAGCGAAACGAACGAATTATTGGCTTCTAGAAGTGAATACGCGGAAGAGAAACGTGGAAACACAGAAGGCAGCAGAAAGCAAAACTGTAGCTTCGATACAGAAGCAGTAATGTCACAAGATCTGTACTCAATCTTTTAAATTTATTGTTCCTGTTAACACAAACTCTTCTCTTGCGTTAATCTACGCTTGCAGATTTATGTACTGTAGAAACACTGTAGTAATGCACAACCATTACATATTTCAAATTGGTTCCTGCGAAAATGTAACGAAGCTGAAATAATGTTTTCGGGATTAGACCACTGTATAGTTTAATTACTTTCTTTAGATCGTAACGAATGGAGTTCCGAGTCCATAATAACGAGAAAAATCAGCGCTGACAACAGATCATTCGCGTTACCTTTGACTTCGTAGCCATCAAGAGCAGTATCGACTTCTTGTGCAGATTGACCAATAGTGTTAGTAACGTACGAGTACAATGATTAAGTTCCATACACTGCCTTAGGAAAACAACAATACAAATAGTAATAGTTCTGATAATAATAGAAAGAAACTACCAGAAGAATATCCTGAAGGAGCAAGAAATAGATAATGGCTACAGGAAGTATGGGGATCAGAAGGAAACCATGTCATTTACATGCAAAACTCTTCACCCAAACAGTAATTGAAACGCATGATAAGGTCGCCAAAATAATGAACTAGAAGTGAAGACTTTCCTTCATACTACAGATACGATGCTCTCGCTACTACAGAAAATGACAAGTGCAAGATTTACTACGTAATAACTAATGCAACGATCCAATATAATTGACCTGATATAACAACGACCAGCAAAGGTGAACAAGTCATCTTACTCGTAGGCATCGCTGTGCCCAACCTGTATAATCAGAAATCCAAATACAATTTACCTAGTGGCCAAACAAAGGGGTCTTTCAGCTGCAGTAAAAGCCACGTGAAACCATAAGCTTGTGAACATCGTCCCAGTGGTAATATTGGAAACCGACGGAACTTCAGAACAAACGTGAAGAGCCTACAGGACCTAAAAGTGCTTTCTTCACTCTGCTGCAAACCATAGCAAGCAGTTGTGCTGAATACCAGCTGTATCTTTCATCGGAGAACATAGTTAACATACCGATAACCTATTGTTTAAACTACCATCATAATCACTACAGTGTACAATGAATAAGCCAAAAACAATTAATAATAGGTTATGAGGCGTAGAAGAGATGTTTCATTAAGGAGGTGTATTACTTAAACCTATCCTCAGTAGCAGGGCTGGGAAATCGCTGGTACAATCATTTATGACTCATGTATAACCAACCACCACCCATCATTTTCAAGGTCACCCCCTTACCCCTCCCAATCCTCTTCCCCACTCACTTTCATGATCATACTCCACCCTTCTCTCTGCCCATTCTTCTAGGCCGATTGGTTGAGCTGTACATGACAGGAAATTCAAAGGGATGATCGCTTGTCGGCTGAGGCGCGGTGATACGCTGCGTGGTTGATTTTCTTATGTAAAATACTGAGGACCTGCCTTTTCTTAATTAATGTAATTTATGACCTACATCATAACATGGCTGCCTCTATATTTAAATCATCCTTATCTTAATTACTATTATTTATGACACAGCATTAAGTCACAATTAAAATGGCCAGATCTGTATTTATACTGCCTTTATGTTCCTCAATATAACTTATGACCCAATATGGCTACTGGATGTTCTTCCAAGCTATTATTATCTTAATGGCTGTAATTTATGACAAACTGTGCCTGCAACTATCGAAACACAGCTACCTCTATGTTTATATCACCTCTACATTAGTTACTGTAATTAATGATACACTATGATGTCACGATCAAATTGGCTGCCTGAGAGGAGTCTGATATCATGATGTTGCAGTAGAAGTGTAAAAAAACAGCAGGAAATTGGAGAAAAAACAAATAGCAACGTTTCGGCAGATATGTGTACGTTAAATGCATTGGAGACAATACGGTGTCGAGTAGAGATTCCTGAGGAAAGCTAGCCGACTCAACAGTAAATACGCCAAGGAATTCTACGACTCTTTTGGCTGTGGTGGGGCCTGAGCATGGCGGTAATGTGCCGCCGAAACTATTCGTGTGAGATAATTCTCAAGATACAGCTGTGGTAAACAATTTTTCCCACCTAATTTTCGGCCAACTTGTACTGTTGCCATCATCACGGAGGTAGGACAGGAGCAAAACGACTTTATTATAAACAATCAAAATGCGATCTTCTGTGGCCCACACTGTGTATCCCTAAGCACAAACACCCACACTGCACCATGGCTACCGTACCCCGCACTGCCAGGGGTTACAGGCTTTGCCGGCAAGTGCCAGCTGCCAACAACGCCGCTGGTGCTGCCACACGTCACCTCAGCTACACCACCAAGTCTGGTCGAGTCGGAGAGAGAGTTGGGAAAGATTTTAATAGAGCGACCAGCAGCACCAGTGATTTCACACAAATAACCCATGTACCTTTATAGGCTGTGTCGAGGCCACCAGCAAGCAGATGATTCTCCTATTCTGAGCAATTTCGCCGGCTGCTTGCGTGTCACCAGTGAGAGCCTAATCATCCGTCTCGCTGGGCCATCAGTATTGCTGTATCCTCAGAAGCCGTCTTTGGCCGACCCGTCGCTCCCGTTGGTCCCTAATGCCTGCCAAAGTCGTCGGCAGCTCACTGGCTATTTGTCCTAACTCTCTGTCAGTATCCTTGCGTACCAGGCGTCGAGTGTCACCTCCCAGTTGCTGCCGCTTTCCATGTCCCAGGTAGCCGCAATTGATCGAGCGCTGCCTCGCCTGCAGCTGTCGATGCCTGCCTACGCCGCCAGATCATGAGGCTACTGCTGTTGACAGTCTCCCTGGGTACCACCTGCGCCTCTCTCGCCAAAGCGTCATAGCCAGACGTCTGCCAATGCTGCCATCTGCCAAAGAAAAGTCGCCCTCAAGGGCTACCAATGATACCAGTTTCGATGGGCGCTTGTCGAGCTCCTCTCGCTGCAGCATCAATAATTAGATGTCTGCCAACACAGCCGTCTCTCAGAGCAACATCGCCCTCTTCAAGTCATAAGTGCTGTCAGTCTTTCCGAGCGTTCAATTTTAATGAAATCCAGTCGCCGGACTCTGCTGACGCCCCTTTACCCAGAACAACATTGCCCCCGTTGGGCTACCTATGCTGTCAATCTCACCAGGCGTCATCGCACCCCTCTCACCACAGCATCAATATCCAGCTGTATGCCGCGGCCGCTATCACCCAGAACAACATTTCCCTCGTCGTACTACGGATGACGCCAGTCTTGCAAAGTGACATTTATGCCCCTCTCGTACAGTGTCGATCGCCGGAAGTCTACCGTCCCCGCCATCACCCAGGGCAACAGCGCCCTCATCGGTATATAGAGGCTGCCTATCTCGCCGGGCGCCAGTCGCACACCTCTAGCCACAGTATCAATCAGTCACCAAAAGCCTGCCGCGCCCTGCCGAGCGCTGGCGGGCGCTAGCTGCACCCACGTGAGAGCACTACGCGGGGTCCGTGCCGTATGCGGAAGAGCCCACAGTTTTGTCATACCAGACGTTATGTATTCCTAACCACGAGGGATAAGCCCTTACAAATGTAATTGAGGCCGGCTGTTTATTTCACGTGACTTGCCACCGTGCAAGGACTTCAAATATGGTAAAGTTTTTCTACTTAACATACAGAAAGCAAAGTTATACTATTTTCAGATGACACAAAAGCTGTACCTAACCAGATGGAAAAATTACCTTGACTATTCATTGCTGGCGCCGTCAAGCGTTTAATAAGCTGCAGGAGGACTTTGATCGTTTGTCCTATAGCGTAAAACTCTAGTACATAGCAAACGAAATTTTAAATTTCTCTCTACTACGTGAAAGGATTTTTTAGTTTAAAAACTAACTGCTTGTGCAGTGTAGATGACAAATACATCTACTTTATGGGAAAATTTAGTGTATTTCATTGGTAATATGAGCTTGGTCATTCTACTCTCATTACCCATGACTTCTCTAAATAGAAGGGGCGTTAGATAAGTAATGGTACACATTTTTTCCTGGAAGCAGATTGGTTTTATTCAGGATTCGAATACGCCATAACATTCCCCACTCTTTTGGCTACAAAACCCTATTTTTCAACATAATCTCCGTTCAGTTCGACGGCCTTACTCCACCTTACTGGAGGGACTGCATGGTACCACTCTACTGGTTGATGCCGAAGCCAACGTCTTGCTGCATCATTAACCTCCCGATCATTTACTTACAACTTTCTGCAGAGTGTAGCCTTCATTGGTCCAAAGAGATGGAAGTCGCAAGGTTGCGAGATGCGAGCTGTAGGGTGGCCTTTGAGTACTCTAACTGATGCACGAGCGTTTCAGTACTACCAGCAGAGACGTCCAGTTGTGTACCAAGGTGTTTGAACGTCACCCGTCGATCACCTCGAAAGAGAGCTTCTGCACGTTCCAACACTGCATGTGGAACAGCTGCGTGCGACCTGCCGACAAGCGGAAGATCGAACTGGTTTGCGCGACCTTGTTCCGTTGAAGAGAGATGTCTAGTCCAATGACTCATCGTGCTCTTGTTCATTGCCAAGTCTATGTATACATTCTGCAAGCACCTATGACAGCTCTCTGGTTGGAACGCATCTCCATTTTAGGCCCCATTTTGAAGACTACGTATGACGCCGCCACCTATCGGAACTTCTTGAACCTATAGGGGCAGAAACGGGATCATTCCACTATGTCCCACTGCAAATTCCGCATTTTTTCAACCGGAAGCAGCAGAGAAACAATAAATTACATTACTTTGAGCCATGGCGCCTAATTGGAGGTATCGCTCGAGATCTTTGGCGATGTTCGGCTGGCCAAGTAGTGAATAGCAGTTCGAGTGAGGGCGCGAGGGGTACACGTGGCGAAGCAAATGACGCCGCTGTGAAGGAAGGTCCTTTGTGAGGTATTAGCCGATGTGGGAGGTCGCAGGCGCCGAGCCGGGAAAGGAGGAGGAGGGGTAGGAGCTCAGTGTTTCGCGTCCTGTCGACAACTAAGTCATTTAAGACGGAACACAAACTCGGATTAGGGAAGGATGGGGAGGAAAATCAGCCGTTCACTTTCCCCGGCATTAGCCTGAAGCGATTTTGGGAAATCACGGAAAACCTATATCAGGAAGGCCAGATGCAGGTTTGAACCGTAGTCCTCCCGAATGCCGGGGAGAGGAGCTGTGCTGCTGTCAGTCAGTTGGTTCTTTCGTGTTGCCGTGAGTTGTGTTTTCGCGCCGATATCACCATTGCACATGAGGAGGGTCTGGCAGTCTTCTCGTTCTGCCTTCCCATCCAAGAATTTCTTGGGATCACAAGTGGCCAACTCCGGCTTCTCCATCTGGTTAGACATTTCTCTGATAAGAGTATGTTTTCTGTGTGGAAAAGAGAACTTCTGCTACTCCTTTTGTAGTCCTCATCTAGCTTGGGGACAACAATTTGGTAGTGGCGTAATGTTTCCGCGACAGGATTATATTTTTGTGGTGGAAATGTTATAGGCTGGTGACTGTTAGGCTGCTTGCAGTCTGTAAGTCTGTTATTCCACCACTAAGTTTTGTAGCCACTATTAATATTGCGAAACGAATCTATTCACCTGACCATTTTGTTAAAAAATTTCTCATTCCTAACTGGTTTAACTGGCTCTGAGCACTATGGGACTTAACTTCTGGGGTCATCAGTCCCCTAGACTTAGAACTACTTAAACCTAACTAACCTAAGGACATTACACACATCCATGCCCGAGGCAGAATTCGAACCTGCGACCGTAGCGGTCGCGCGGCTCTAGACTGTAGCGCCTAGAACCTCTCGGCCACTCCGGCCGGCTCTCATTCCTAGTAGTACAACTTTACTTCTCAAGATTTCTAACTATTCTAAAGGTGTTGCTCATACGAACTAGTCTAGGAACGTAATTACAGTCCCCTTTGAGCTGATTTTGTTTTTATTCCCTCAATGTGAAATTGTTGTCTTGTAATTTACAAATTGTTAATTTAGAATTTTAGTCTGTTGTGGCGGAGAACGATGTGTTGGCCTTCTCATTCCTGAGATGACAGGGAAGCGTTTCCGGCAGTTTTCCGCTGCCGCGGTTGGTAGCGATTCTAACGGTCGCTATCTCAGCTGCCAAAGAGCCTTTGTTTGGAACGGCCAGGCGATCTCCTGTTGATCTGCTACGCGATCAAAACCCAAGCTGTTTTATTGAATGTTGTATCTCATTTCTTAAATATATTTGATTTTATTCGTATAGCTGTTACGAGTAAAATTCTGGGTGGTTTTCATGTGGGCAATGTTTATGCTTAGTAATAAATAATTCTAAAGAAAGACGTGGTGCAGTTTTTACCAAATTAAAAAATCGTCATTTAATTGTTATGGACAATTTTCATGTTGGCTAAGGTTGAGCTCAATAATGAACAGTTATAAACAACGCTGTGAAGCATTTATGTTGCATGGAAAACTTTTTTTTAGTTTTTCTGGAGTAATTTTCCAGTTTCGCGAGGTTGCGTTCAGTGATTAGTAATTTCAATGAGTGTTGTGTCTCACTTTTTGTAAATACAATATTTTTATTTAAATTGTTCTGGACGAATTATCATGTTGGGCAGGTTACGTTTGGTAATTAATAGTTTTAGTGGTGCGCTTTGACGCTTTTCTCTGAAATACAATATTTTATTTAAATGGTTCTACATACATTTTATGTGACTAAGCTTACACTGAAAAATTAATAATTCTATGAATATGTGGCTGATTTTTTGAAAATCGCTGTTAATACTAAGATTCTGAACACTTTCTGTGTTGGTCAAACATTTGTATATAATTAGTAATTTAAGTGAATATTGTGGCCCATACCTGAACTAATCTGATGTGAGCCTGTGGTTGTTGTTTCTTAGTCTTTTTTCGTAAAAAAGTTGCTTAGTTTGGGCTCATATGGTAACTGCCGAAGATTTATGTAAATAAATTTGTTACTATAATCGAAGCTGTGAATGACATTGGCGCTGGGCTTGCTTCTCCATTCTACAGCCCAAAGTGCTGACCCTTGTGACCTGTCCTTGTTAACGTCGTTTCACAGCTATTGGACGCCCCTCGTATTTCATCCAATTTGAGAGGTTACTCAACTGCCCTGATATACGTTACGTTGTTTACGTTTATCTTGTCCTCATCATGATCATCAGCAAGCCAATGTCAATAACAACAGTAACAGTTGATCTGTACATGCCGCTACTAGCAGGAGATAAAGAGATAGAGAGAATATGAGAGAAAGGTATGTAGAGGTAAGTGAAAAGCTAATAATCATGGGGGACTGGAAGGCCGTGGTGACAGAAGGCACAGAAGAACAGAACAAAACACGAACTCGGTAGTAGGAATGAGAGAGGAGGAAGTCACATTGGGTTCTGCTGCAAATTTATGTTAGTAATAGCAAATATAACGTTCCAAAAGCTCAAGAGGAGGAGATATACACTCCTGGAAATTGAAATAAGAACACCGTGAATTCATTGTCCCAGGAAGGGGAAACTTTATTGACACATTCCTGGGGTCAGATACATCACATGATCACACTGACAGAACCACAGGCACATAGACACAGGCAACAGAGCATGCACAATGTCGGCACTAGTACAGTGTATATCCACCTTTCGCAGCAATGCAGGCTGCTATTCTCCCATGGAGACGATCGTAGAGATGCTGGATGTAGTCCTGTGGAACGGTTTGCCATGCCATTTCCACCTGGCGCCTCAGTTGGACCAGCGTTCGTGCTGGACGTGCAGACCGCGTGAGACGACGCTTCATCCAGTCCCAAACATGCTCAATGGGGGACAGATCCGGAGATCTTGCTGGCCAGGGTAGTTGACTTACACCTTCTAGAGCACGTTGGGTGGCACGGGATACATGCGGACGTGCATTGTCCTGTTTTAACAGCAAGTTCCCTTGCCGGTCTAGGAATGGTAGAACGATGGGTTCGATGACGGTTTGGATGTACCGTGCACTATTCAGTGTCCCCTCGACGATCACCAGTGGTGTACGGCCAGTGTAGGAGATCGCTCCCCACACCATGATGCCGGGTGTTGGCCCTGTGTGCCTCGGTCGTATGCAGTCCTGATTGTGGCGCTCACCTGCACGGCGCCAAACACGCATACGACCATCATTTGCACCAAGGCAGAAGCGACTCTCATCGCTGAAGACGACACGTCTCTATTCGTCCCTCCATTCACGCCTGTCGCGACACCACTGGAGGCGGGCTGCACGATGTTGGGGCGTGAGCGGAAGACGGCCTAACGGTGTGCGGGACCGTAGCCCAGCTTCATGGAGACGGTTGCGAATGGTCCTCGCCGATACCCCAGGAGCAACAGTGTCCCTAATTTGCTGGGAAGTGGCGGTGCGGTCCCCTACGGCACTGCGTAGGATCCTACGGTCTTGGCGTGCATCCGTGCGTCGCTGCGGTCCGGTCCCAGGTCGACGGGCACGTGCACCTTCGGCCGACCACTGGCGACAACATCGATGTACTGTGGAGACCTCACGCCCCACGTGTTGAGCAATTCGGCGGTACGTCCACCCGGCCTCCCGCATGCCCACTATACGCCCTCGCTCAAAGTCCGTCAACTGCACATACGGTTCACGTCCACGCTGTCGCGGCATGCTACCAGTGTTAAAGACTGCGATGGAGCTCCGTATGCCACGGCAAACTGGCTGACACTGACGGCGGCGGTGCACAAATGCTGCGCAGCTAGCGCCATTCGACGGCCAACACCGCGGTTCCTGGTGTGTCCGCTGTGCCGTGCGTGTGATCATTGCTTGTACAGCCCTCTCGCAGTGTCCGGAGCAAGTATGGTGGGTCTGACACACCGGTGTCAATGTGTTCTTTTTTCCATTTCCAGGAGTGTATTTGGAAAAGGCCTAGAGACATGTGAAGTTACTAGGCGGATTGCATAAAACTGGTACATGGAATACAAAATCAGAGATTGGATTTAAGTCGTATCTGGGAATGGGTGATTAACTGCAATTAATCGATTAATAGTAATTATTCTGGTAACCTGTTTTGGATTTTACACAAGTGATTATCCTTAGGGTTAATTATTTCAATTATTCCTTTTTTAAGTCTGTTTAGTGTTGACTTGCTGTCTGTAGCTTCATTATAAAGAGTAGTACGACTGTCCCTTAATAATCATCGAGTAACGTCGGCACAAGTCGGCAAATTTCGTGTCGACTGTGTTCTGTTAAGGACTGCTCGCAACATCTTCTAGCAAGTGATCTAACAGTAGTGGCTCTTACGTATGTGGAGAAGTACAACAAGTGTTTTGGACATTTAAGTCTTCATGATGGGCTTTCACCAAACACTGTCGCTTCTGTAGTAATTTAGACCATAGCTGCTGATTGGTATGAGGTGTGCGAACCCGTAAGTTGTCAGCAATCGATGGAAACAAGTAAACATCCACCTTTCACGTCCCCTCACCATACGGCGGCAGTGCCATTCTTCCTCTGCTTCCTTCCCACCTATGAGCCAGTCTGACATCCATCCGTAGCCAAACCTTATTACTGTGATCACTTTCAAGATACTGTGTGTAGATGCACACTAAGTTACAAACATAGCACTAAAGAAACTAACTGTAGTATAGAAAGCTTTGAGAAAGGTAACATAGCTTTATGTTCACTTCCTGAAAAATTTTGTTGCTTGTAAGTATATTCACTACAGTATCTCTGCTAAAAAAATAACGATATTAATTTGCTTTACTATTAAATGTTAAATCAGTATACAGGGCGGTCCATTGATAGTTACCGGGTCAAATATCTCACGAAATAAGCACCAAACGAAAAAACTACAAAGAACGAAACTCGTCTAGCTTGAAGGGGGAAACCAGAGGGCGCTATGGTTGGTCCGCTAGATGGCGCTGCCATAGGTCAAACGGGTATCAACTGCGTTTCTTTAAATAGGAACCCCCATTCTTTATTACATATTCGTGTAGTACGTAAAGAAATATGAATGTTTTGGTTGGACCACTTTTTTCGCTTTGTGATAGATGGCGCTGTAATAGTCACAAGCGTATAAGTACATGGTATCACGTAACATTCCGCCAGTGCGGACGGTATTTGCTTCGTGATACATTACCCATGTTAAAATGGACCGTTTACCATTTGCGGAAAAGGTCGATATCGTGTTGATGTATGGCTATTGTGATCAAAAGGCCCAACGGGCGTGTGCTATGTATGCTGCTCGGTATCCTGGGCGACATCATCCAAGTGTCCGGACTGTTCGCCGGATAGTTTCGTTATTTAAGGAAACAGGAAGTGTTCAGCAACAAATGATTATGCCCAAGAAGGTGTTTTAGCTGCTGTCGCGTCTAATCCGTACATCAGTAGCAGACAAAGTGCGCGAGAATCGGGAATCTCAAAAACGTCGGTGTTGAGAATGCTACATCAACATCGATTGCACCCTTACCATATTTCTATGCACCAGGAATTGCATGGCGACGACTTTGAACGTCGTGTACAGTTCTGCCACTGGGCACAAGAGAAATTACGGGACGATGACAGATTTTTTGCTCGCGTTCTATTTAGCGACGAAGCGTCATTCACCAACAGCGGTAACGTAAACCGGCATAATATGCACTATTGCGCAACGGAAAATCCACGATGGCTGCCACAAGTGGAACATCAGCGACCTTGGCGGGTTAATGTACGGTGCGCCATTATGGGAGGAAGGATAATTGGCCCCCATTTTATCGATGGCAATCTAAATGGTGCAATGTATGCCGATTTCTTACGTAATGTTCTACCGATGTTACTACAAGATGTTTCACTGCATGACAGAACGGCGATGTACTTCCAACATGATGGATGTCCGGCAGATAGCAAGCGTGCGGTTGAAGCGGTATTGAATAGCATATTTCGTGACAGGTGGATTGGTCCTCGAAGCACCATACCGTGGCCCGGACGTTTATCGGATCTGACGTCCCCGGATTTTTTTCTGTGGGAAAAGTTGCTATCGTGATCCACCGACAACACCTGACAACAGGCGTCAGCACATTGACAGTGCATGTGAGAACATTGCGGAAGGCGAACTACTCGCTGTTGAGAGGAATGTCGTTACACGTATTGCCAAATGCATTGAGGTTGATGGACATCATTTTGAGCATTTATTGCATTAATGTGGTATTTACAGGTAATCACGCTGTAACAGCATGCGTTCTCAGAAATGATAAGTTCACAAAGGTACATGTATCGCATTGGAACAACCGAAATAAAATGTTCAAACGGACCTACATTCTGTATTTTAATTTAAAAATCTACCTGTTACCAACTGTTCGTCTAAAATTGTGAGCCATGTGTTTGTGACTATTACAGCGCCATCTATCACAAAGTGAAAAATGTAATCCAACTAAAACATTCATATTTCTTTACGTACTACACGAATATGTAATAAAAAACGGGGGTTCCTATTTTAAAAAGACGCAGTTGATATCCGTTTGACCTATGGCAGCGCCATCTAGCGGGCCAACCATAACGACATCTGGTTTCCCCCTTCAAGCTGGACAAGTTTCGTTTTTTTGTAATTTTTACGTTTGACGCTTATTTCGTGAGATATTTGGCCCGGTCACGATCAATGGACCACCCTGTATATTTCTGCTAAAAATAAAAAAAACGGTGATTATGTGTTTCATAAAACTGAGTAACTATTGTTAGCTACAAAACGTAATATATATTTGATAGCATCGCTTTACTTTTTGTATAATAAATTCAATAAATCCTTTCATAATACAAAATAATTTCAGAGGAATGCGCCATAGACTTAAAAACAAAAATGTAACATGACAATTGATCTAATACGTCGAAGAGTAAGCTGAAGTTGAACAGAATCTGATGGAATTACATTTTCCTGGAGACATACATAAAAATTGGAAATTTGTGGTTAGTTCCTATGGGACCAAAATACTGAGGTCGTCGGTCCCTAGGGTACACAGTACTTACTCTAATTTAAATTAACTTACGCTAAAGACAAACACACACACACACACACACACACACACACACACACACACTCATGCCCGAGGGAGGATTCGAACCACCGAAAGAGGGGGGCGGGGGGGGGGGGGCGCGAACCGTCGCAAGGCGCCCCTAGACCACTTGGCTACCCCGCTTGGCGAGACATACGAGTCTCAGCTTTACCTTCGGTAAGGATAGAAGCTTAAGCAATCAACTGAAATTCCTGTCACAGCTGGTACTTGAATCCATATGTCCCACTTAGAAGAAAAATGTGCTAGTCATTACACCATCGTAGTACTGAAGCTACCACAGATGCACTCAGTACCATCGTCCAGTGCCCTCCGTACATTAACTTCAATTCACATCTTCAGCTCATTTTCCTCTTTTTGGTTTTTTAACTCGTCACCATTGCCAAGGGTCTTCGACATTGGAATAGCATCCCTGCTTTGCGTACAGTGGGGAAATCCTTCCTGTACCTGAAGTGTAGGTAAACTATTGATCTGATGGAATCACATTTTATTGAAGACACATGAAGCTCAGATTTATTTTCGATAGGGATAGAAGCTTAAGCAGTCAACTAAAATTTCTGCCGTGGCAGGGACTTGAACTGTGGTCTCTGGAGTACTAGGTAGATGTGCTAACCCCTGCATCAGCATAGCATTGTGACTACCACAGTTTCAAGGACTACACTACTCCAGTGCTCTCCTTAACACAGAATGCAGTCCACACCTTCAACATATTCTTTGAATCACAAGTATTGCTGAGGCTCTCCCATATTGGAAAAGACCCTAGCTTTGCATGGTACATTTTCCTGGATACATATGATTCTCAACTCATTTACATCTACATCTACATCCTACTCCGCAATCCACCTAATGGTGTGTGGCGGAGGATACTTTCGCTACCACTATCTGGTCCCTCCAACCCTGTTCCACTCGCAAATAGTGGGTGGTAAGAATGAGTGTCGGTAAGCCTCTGTATTGGCTCTAATTTCTCAAATTTTCTCCTCGTGGTCAATACGCGAGATGTATGTGGAGGAAAGTAATGTGTTGTCTGACTCCTCCTGAAAAGTGCTGTACCGAAGTTTCAGTAGTAAATCTCTACGTGATGCACAATGCCTCTCTTGTAACGCCCGCCAGTGGAGTTTGTTTAGCATCTCCGTAACGCTTTCTCGCCAGCTAAACGATCCCCTGACGAAACGCGCCGCTCTTCGTTGGATCTTCTCTGTCTCCTCTATCACTCTTACCTGACAGGGATCCAGATAAGATGAACAGTACTCAAGAATCGGGTGAATAAGTGCTTTATAAGCCACTTCTTTCGTGGATGAGTTACATTTCCTTAAGATTCTCCCGATGAATCAGTCTGGTGTCTGCTTTTCGCACTATCTGTTTTAATGGTCATTCCACTTAAGGCCGCTCTGGATAGTTATGCATAGACATTTTACGGCAGACACTGTCTCTAGCTGTTTGTCATTAATATGGTTCAAATGGCTCTGAGCAATATGGGACTCAACTGGTGAGGTCATTAGTCCCCTAGAACTTAGAACTAGTTAAACCTAACTAACCTAAGGACATCACAAACATCCATGCCCGAGCCAGGATTCGAACCTGCGACCGTAGCGGTCTTGCGGTTCCAGACTGCAGCGCCTTTAACCGCACGGCCACTTCGGCCGGCGTTTGTCATTAATAGTGTAACTGTGTAGTACTCAATTTCTTTTCCTATGTATGCGCAGTATGTTACTTTTATTTACGGTCAGGATCAACTCCCAAAGTTCTCTGCAGGCCGTTCTGCAAATTCTTACTATCTTCTGGCGTTGCTACTTTGGTATAAACTACTGCATCATCTGCGATTAGCCTTAAAGAGCATCTGACGCTCTCTACTAGATCATATATATATATATATATATATATATATATATATATATATATATATATACTCCTGGAAATGGAAAAAAGAACACATTGACACCGGTGTGTCAGACCCACCATACTTGCTCCGGACACTGCGAGAGGGCTGTACAAGCAATGATCACACGCACGGCACAGCGGACACACCAGGAACCGCGGTGTTGGCCGTCGAATGGCGCTAGCTGCGCAGCATTTGTGCACCGCCGCCGTCAGTGTCAGCCAGTTTGCCGTGGCATGCGGAGCTCCATCGCAGTCTTTAACACTGGTAGCATGCCGCGACAGCGTGGACGTGAACCGTATGTGCAGTTGACGGACTTTGAGCGAGGGCGTATAGTGGGCATGCGGGAGGCCGGGTGGACGTACCGCCGAATTGCTCAACACGTGGGGCGTGAGGTCTCCACAGTACATCGATGTTGTCGCCAGTGGTCGGCCGAAGGTGCACGTGCCCGTCGACCTGGGACCGGACCGCAGCGACGCACGGATGCACGCCAAGACCGTAGGATCCTACGCAGTGCCGTAGGGGACCGCACCGCCACTTCCCAGCAAATTAGGGACACTGTTGCTCCTGGGGTATCGGCGAGGACCATTCGCAACCGTCTCCATGAAGCTGGGCTACGGCCCCGCACACCGTTAGGCCGTCTTCCGCTCACGCCCCAACATCGTGCAGCCCGCCTCCAGTGGTGTCGCGACAGGCGTGAATGGAGGGACGAATGGAGACGTGTCGTCTTCAGCGATGAGAGTCGCTTCTGCCTTGGTGCCAATGATGGTCGTATGCATGTTTGGCGCCGTGCAGGTGAGCGCCACAATCGGGACTGCATACGACCGAGGCACACAGGGCTAACACCCGGCATCATGGTGTGGGGAGCGATCTCCTACACTGGCCGTACACCACTGGTGATCGTCGAGGGGACACTGAATAGTGCACGGTACATCCAAATCGTCATCGAACCCATCGTTCTACCATTCCTAGACCGGCAAGGGAACTTGCTGTTCCAACAGGACAATGCACGTCCGCATGTATCCCGTGCCACCCAACGTGCTCTAGAAGGTGTAAGTCAACTACCCTGGCCAGCAAGATCTCCGGATCTGTCCCCCATTGAGCATGTTTGGGACTGGATGAAGCGTCGTCTCACGCGGTCTGCACGTCCAACACGAACGCTGGTCCAGCTGAGGCGCCAGGTGGAAATGGCATGGAAAGCCGTTCCACAGGACTACATCCAGCATCTCTACGATCGTCTCCATGGGAGAATAGCAGCCTGCATTGCTGCGAAAGGTGGATATACACTGTACTAGTGCCGACATTGTGCATGCCCTGTTGCCTGTGTCTATGTGTCTGTGGTTGTGTCAGTGTGATCATGTGATGTATCTGACCCCAGGAATGTGTCAATAAAGTTTCCCCTTCCTGGGACAATGAATTCACGGTGTTCTTATTTCAATTTCCAGGAGTGTATATATAGTAAACTGCAACGTTCATATCACACTTCCCTGTGGCGCTCCGGATATTATCTTTACATCTGCAGATTTAGTTCCGTTAATAGAGACGTATTACTTCTACCTGCTGACTTTACATGATAAGGACAGAAGCTGAAGAAATTAATTAAAATTTCTGCCACAGCTGGAACTTGTACCTGAATCTTCTGTGTAAGATTTCTGGGGTGCTAGTCTAATATCACAGAGCCTCGGCAATACTGACGATTTAGTGAAGGGCAAAATGGGCTGAGGTGTGGATTGAAGATTTTGTTATGGAAGTCATTTGCTGAGAGTAGTCTGTGAAGCCACCTTATCCAGCAGGCTACGGTGCTGTAGTGGTAGCCTATTTACCTAGTAACCAGGAGGCCCAAGTTCAAGTCTTCGCCATGGCAGAAGTTTTAATTCACTGGTTCAGCTTCCGTCGGTATTGAAGAGAATCGTTAGGCAATATCAATGTATAAAGCAGTGGGATACTGATGAATCTATATGATATGTGTTTGAAATACTCTAAGGCAATATAAAATTCTGTAATGAATACTACAGCAAGCAGTCCAGTTGAACAGAAATGAAAGTCTGTAAAAAGGACAATCACAGAAACTGGGCAAAATAACTGCGAGGAAACCTCTGATACAAGAATATTACAAACAGTTGTCGAAAGCAGGAAATACAAAAATGCTTAAGATACCAGAGAAACATATCAGTATAAGTCAACGAGAAGTAAATCACTAACAAGTAATCATAAAAAAATGTCTGCAGGAAAAATGTGAAATAATCGAAAAGGAAGTGGCCCCCGCACACACATATTGAGCAAACAGAAAAGTTGTAAATAATTACTATTAAAAACAGTCTTGACCACAATTTATTTAATAAGGTGACCGGTTTCGACCACTACTGTGGTCATCTTCAGACCATTGAGTAGGAACCTCTTTGTTGGAGAATCACTACTAGCAGTGATTCTCCAACAAAGAGGTTCCTACTCAATGGTCTGAAGATGACCACAGTAGTGGTCGAAACCGGTCACCTTATTAAATAAATTGTGGTCAAGACTGTTTTTAATAGTAATTATTTATAAGACATTGATCACTGCTGTTCCCATAATGCATTCAAAAGTAAGAAAAGTTGTAGATTGGTGAAACTAAAACCAAAAGAATGAAAAAGAAAATACACTCTTACATGCGAGAGAGAGAGAGAGAGAGGATAAGTAGAAACACTGTAACGAGGGCCACAGCGAGGTGAAGGAAGTGCGCCATAACGTGATGGAAGAGTAAACTGCTGTCGATTTCGAAGACAAAGGGGGACCATTATTAGAGCCAGCGTTCGACACAGCTTTGGAAGGCGTACCAGATAGGTCAGATGGGATACATAACACTTCTACAGAATTTCTAAAATTACTAGGGAAAAAAACAACCAAATAACTGTTCAAGTTAGTGAGAATACACTGAGGTGACAAAATCATGTAATAGCGATATGCACTTACACAGATGGCGATAATATCGCATGCACAAGGTATAAAAGAGAAGCGGACTGGCGCAAACGTCATTTGTACTCAAATCAAATGGTTCAAATGGCTCTGAGCACTATGGGACTTAACTGCTGAGGTCATCAGTCCCCTAGACTTAGAACTACTTAAACCTAAGTAACCTAAGGAAATCACACACATCCATGCCCGAGGCAGGATTTGAACCTGCGACCGTAGCGGTCACGCGGTTCCAAACTATAGCGCCTAGAACCGATCGGCCAAACCGGCCGGCGTCATTTGTACTCACATGATTCACGAGAAAAGATTTACGACGTGATAATGTCTGCCTGAAGGGTATTAAAAGACTTTGAACGCTGGAGTTACAAGCACACGACATTCCGTTTTGGAAAATAGTTAGGGATTTCGACATTCCGAGATCCACAGAGTCAAGAGTTTGCCAAGAAGGCCAAATTTCAGGCATTGCTTCCCACCGCAGACAATGCAGTGGCCGACGGGCTTCACTTAGCGACCGAGAGCAGTAGCGTTTGCGTAGAGTTATCAGCGCCAACAGAGAAGGAACACTGCGTCAAAAAACCGCAGAAATCAATGTGGGTCGTACGACAGAACTTTCTTCCTCTAATTATAGGGGACTGGCGACCTCAGATGTTAAGTCCCATAGGGCTCAGAGCCATTTGATCCATTTGACTGAAAAACTGGTTTTACGTCACAAGCAAAATTTTGGAAAGGCCATATTCGATTAAATCACATGAATTTGAGCTCCGTATTCTTGTTTTTTATATTATACAGTACGTCCTATGAACGCAAGCTGTTTCAGAGCAGCGGCACATTGAAGATCTCTCGAAATCCTGTTGTTTTTGATGCGATTTGTTGCAAAACAAATGGCGCTCAGCTACATATCATATCATTAGTTAAACGCTTCTAGTATTTCATGCTTTTGATTTTACGATTGTAAGTAGGCTGTTTAGGTTTTCTTATTGGTAACGCCACGTAGCGCTCTGTATGAAAATCACTGGCTGTGCTGTGTGCAGTCTGTGGCTAGTTTGCATTGATGTCTGCCATTGTAGTGTTGGGCAGCTGGATGTGAACAGCGCGTAGTGTTGTGCAGTTGGAGGTGAGCCGCCAGCAATGGTGCATGTGGGGAAGTGAGATGGATTTTTGACAGCGGATGATCTGGACGTGTGTCCATCAGAAACAGTACATTTGTAAGAATGGATGTCATTAACTGCTGTATATATTATGACTTTTCGACAGAATTAAGGTAAATACATTGTTTGTTCTCTATCAAAATCTTTCATTTGCTGACTATGCCTATGAGTAGTTAGTGCCTTCAGTAGTTTGAATCTTTAATTTAGCTTGCAGTAGTGGCACTCGCTATATTGCAGTAGTTTGAGTAACGAAGATTTTTGTGAGGTAAGTGATTCATGAAAGGTATAAGTTATTGTTGGTCAGGGCCATTCTTTTGTAGGGACTTTTGAAAGTCAGATTGCGTTGCGCTAAAAATATTGTGTGTCGTTTTAGTGTTGATCAGAATATGTAAAGAGCGAAATGTCTGAGTACGTTCAGTTTTGCTCAGCTGTTTGAAAGTCAACTAATGTAAGAGATTTATCAGCACAGTAATTCACTAATTTTTCTAAGGGGACGTTTCACAATGAGGTGACAAAAGTCATGGGATAGGTCCTAATACCGTGCAGACCTCCTTTTGCCCGGCATGCGGCATTAACTCAAAGCGGCATGGACTCACTAGGTCGTCGGAAGCCCCCTGCGGAAATATTGTGCCATGCTACCACTATAGCGGCCCATAATTGCGGAAGTTTTGCCGGTGCAGGGTTTTTTACACGAACTGACCTCTTGATTATGCCCCATAAATATTCGATGGTATTCATTCGGGTGATCTGGTTGGTCAAATCATTCGTTCGAACTGTCTAGAATGATCTTCAAACCAATCGTGGCCCACTGACATGGCGGATTGTCATCCATAAAAATTTTATCATTGTTTGGGAACATGAAGTCTATGAATGGCTGCAAATGTTCTTCAGTTAGCCAAACATAATTATTTCCACTTAATGATCGGTTCAGGTGGACCAGAGGATCCAGTCCATGCCCTGTAAACACAGCCCACCCCAGTATGAAACTGCCACCAGCTGCACAGTGCCTCGTTGACATTTTGGGTCTGCGCCACACTCAAAAAATACCATCAGCTCTCTCTCTCTCTCTCTCTTTTTTTTTTAAGTCATGAGTCTTGTGACTGGTTTGATGCAGGCCACCACGAATTCCTCTCCTGTGCCAACCTCTTCATCTCAGTGTTGTTCTTACAATCTGCGTCCTCAATTATTTGGTGGACGTGTTCCAATAGTTTCCTTCCTCTACTGTTTTCGCTATCTACAGCTCTCTCTGTTACTATGGAAGTCATTCCCTCATGTTATAACAGATGTCTTATCATCCTCTCCCTTTTCCTTGTCAGTGTTTACCACATAATCGCTTCCCCTCCGATTCTGCGCGTAACCTCCTTATTCCTTATCTTATCAATCCACCAAATTTTCAACATTCGTCTGTAGCATCACATCTCTAGTGCTTCGTTTCCCTTCTGTTATAGTTTTCCCACAGTCCAAACAATGCTGTGTTCCCAACGTACATTCTCAGAAATTTCTTCCTCAAATTATGGCCTATGTTTGATACTACTAGACTTCCCTTGGACAGGAATGCCTTTCTTGCCAGTGCTAGTCTGCTTTTTATGTCATCCTTGCTCCGTCCGTCAATGGTTATTATGTGACCATCAATCCTGATGTTAAGTTTCTCGCTGTTCTCATTTCTGCTACTCCTCATTGCTTTCGTCTTTCGTCGATGTACTCTCATTCCATATTCTGCACTTATTAGACTATTCATTCCATTCAGCAGATCATGTAGTTCTTCTTCATTTTCAGTCAGGATAGCAATGTCACCAGTGAATAGTATCTTTGATATCCTTTCTCCTTGAATTTTGATTCCACTCCTGAACCTCTGTTTTGTTTCCATCATTGCGTCTTCGATGTACAGGTTGAACAGTAGCGGCGAAAGACTACATCCCTGTCTAACACCCTTTTTAATTCAAGCACTTCACCGTCGGTCGTCCACTCATTATTCTCCCTTGGCTCTTGTACATATTGTATATTACACGTTTCTCACTATAGCTTATCCCTATTTTTGTCAGGTATTTCGAATACCTTGCACCACTTTACATTGTCGAATGTTTTTTCCAGGTCGACAATCCTATGAACATGCCTTGATTTTTCTTTAGTCTTGCTTCCATTATCAGGTGCAATGCCAGAATTATCTCTTTGGTGCCTTTACCTTTCCTAAGGCCAAAGTAATTGGCATCGAATACAACCTCAATTTCATTTTGCATTCTGTTTTTTATTCTTGTTAGTAACTTTGATGCAGGGGCCGTTAAGCTGATTGTGCTGTAATTCTCAAACTTGTCAGCTCTTGCAGTCTTCGGAATTCTGTGGATGATATTTTTCTGAAAGTCAAATGGTACGTCGCCAGACGCTTACATTCTGCACACCAAAGTGAAAAGTAGTTTTGTTGCCACTTCTCCCAATGATTTTAGAAATTCTGATGGAATGTTTCCATCCCTTCTGCCTTATTTGATCTTAAGTCTTCCAAAGCTCTCTTATTTCTGATTCTAATACTGGATACTCTAGCGTTTCTTAATCGACTCCTGCTTCTTCTTCTGTATACGTGCACATCGCTATTTCATGACTTTTGTCACCTCAGTGCGTAACTTGTGGGCGACGAAAGCGTCCCGTTTCAACGCAACGGCGCATTAATGATTTGACAAAAGTTCATCGTTTTTTATATAATTTGTTACAGTTAAATATCAAATAATAATATCGGTGACTGAAGCTTTTAGACAATTGCATCTGTTCTATACTATAACTTAGGTATTACTACCATATTGAAACTGCAGCGCAAGTGATACATCTGTGAGCGGCGAAGGCAAAGATAACGGTTCACGTTCAGTTGCGTGCATGTTTTTTTTTATCTTCTTTATTAATTTTGAAGTATGATCTGTAATTTCTCGGTTTTATTTATTATAAATAGGAGCGTTCTCCGTTCAAGATATAGTTTATTAGATTTTATGAATGTGCCAAGAAACATGGACCAATGAACTGCAAGACTACCAACTATGTCACTGGCTGATTTCCTCGTAGTTAGCACAGTTAATAGTGCAATGAAAGAAACATGGCTAACATGTAGTCACGGGAATAAATGTGTATCCTATAAGACTCAATCGAGGATGAGCAGTGCTTATGTAACGTTAAACGTATGAATTTTCACAATTTACAGTATCAAGCCGAGTCACTCTCTCACATATTCGACAAATCGAAATGCCTCAGAGCAAACCTACTGACTTCGAAGAAATGCCAAACAAAATTTTTAAATATGCGGAACATGTAGGACATGGAAAGCAGAAAAATGAGAAAGAGCAATAGATATTAGTGGAGTAGTGGTAGATAAATTAAGTATTTTACTATTTTTTTCCTTTATTGTATTTCAATTTCCCTTTGGGGAGGGCTGGCAGCAGCATATGCACTGCTCTTCAGCCGAAAGACATAGAACAAACAATAGAAGATATTTAAAAATAACAAAGGAGATAATATGGTGAACATAGATATAAAAAAGGGGAACATCATGGAAGGCAATAGACAAAAAAACGGGGTGACTGTAAAATGGAGATAAAAAAAACTGTTTAAAAGTAGCACACACAAAAAGCCACACACTGTGACAATTAAAAGAACACAAGGCACAGTATGACTGGAGCATAGAAGGTATTGACGGATGGCGTAGCACATAACAAACACTGACGGCGAACCTCAAGGCAGTACACAATTAAAATCACACCTCTTGACGCACAGGAGAAACAGCACTAAACACAACACTGATGTGGTACACTGACGATGATCAAAACAGAGGATCTGCCAGGCGCAAGGAGATGAGGGAGACCGGAAGAAGGGAGGGAGGGGAAGAGATGGGGGAGAAGAGCGGGGGGCGCGCTGAGGAGGGCCAGGCAGGGAGGGATGTGGGAAGGAAAGAGGCCAGTATGGGGTGCAGAGTCTCAGGGGAGGGGGGCGGGTAGGATGAAAATCCGCTCTGGGAGAAAGAGGGAAGAGGAAAAAGGGGGCCCTGGGGAGGGGGGGGGGGGAACAAGGCAAGGTCATAGTTGGAAGGAACGGCGAAGTTCGTCATTCGGGAGGGGGAGGCGTTGGAAATTGCCCTGATGAAGGAGATGGAGGGTGTGGAGGTGGAGAGAGGGAGGGATACAGCGATAGAGGCACGGCAATGGGTGGGGGGTGGAGAGGAAGCAGGAAACCAGAGGGTGGGGGGGATCAAGCCTGCGGATAATGTAAAGGATGCGGAGATATTGGAGGAACAGGAGGAGGTGGGGGAAGGGGATCAGTTCATACAGGAGCCGTGTGGGGGAAGGAAGGCGGATACGGAAGGCAAGGCGGAGCGCATGGGGTTCAAGGATTTGGAGGGCCTTGTAAAAGTGGGTGGGGACGGAGATCCAGGCAATGCTGGCATAACAGAGGATAGGACAGATGAGGGATTTGTAGGTGTGGAGGATGATAGAAGGATGCAATCCCCATGTCCGGCTAGACAGGAGTTTCAGAAGACGGAGGCGGGAATGGGCTTTCTGCTGGACGGTCTGGAGATGAGGGGTCCAGGTGAGGTGTCAGTCGAGGGTGAGGCCAAGGTATATCAGGGTGGGGGTGAGCTGGATAGGACGACCATAAAGGATGAGGTAGAAATCATGGAGGCGAAAGGAGCGAGTGGTGCAGCCTATGATGATTGCCTGGATTTTGGAGGGGTTGAGACAGAGGAACCACTGGTTACACCAAGTGGTGAACTGGTTAAGGTGGGTTTGGAGGGTACGTTGAGACCATTGAAGGGTAAGATAGAGAGCCAGGAAGGCGGTGTCATCAGCATACTGGAGAAGGTGGACTGGTGCAGGTGGCTTGGGCATATCAGCTGTATACAAGAGATAAAGGAGAGGGGAGAGGACAGAACCCTGGGGAACACCAGCCGTGGGATAAAAGATACGGGAGTTTGTGTTGTGGAGGGTGACATAGGAAGGACGGTGCGAGAGGAAGGAAGCGACCAGACGGACAAAATTGATAGGCAGGGCGTAGGTTTGGAGTTTAAAGAGGAGACCGAGATGCCATACACGGTCATAGGCATTTTGGAGGTCAAGGGAAACAAAAATGGTGGAGCAACGGGAGTTGAGCTGGAGGGACAGAAGGTGAACAAGGTTAAGGAGTTGGTCTTCAGCAGAGAAGGAGGGTTGGAAGCCAAACTGGGTAAGGGGGAGGAGGTGGTGTTGAGCAAGGTGCTGATGGATACGGTGGGAGAGGATGGATTCAAAGACCTTACTGAAGACAGAGGTGAGGCAGATGGGACGATAGGAAGAGGCGGCAGAAGGGGGTTTGTTGGGTTTGAGGAATAAGAGGATGCGGGAGGTCTTCCACAGGTCAGGGTAGAAGCCAGTAGAGAGGATGACATTATAGAGATGGGTGAGGACAGTCAGGAAGGAATAGGGGCTTTCTCGAAAGTGACGGTAGGTGACACAGTCGTGACCAGGGGCCGTGTTGCATTTGGACCGGAGGACGAGTTTAATGTGTTGTGCTGTGATGGGAGTGTTTATATCGGAGGGGGGCAACTGCCCCAAGTACTGGAGACTAGGAGCAAGGGGAGCGACCGAGGTATTGGCACATTCCATGATGGTGGGGAAAAGAGAATAATCAAAGTGGGGATCATCGGGGATAGAGAAGACCTCGGAAAGGTGGGAAGCGAAGTGGTTGGCCTTACTGAGGTTGTCAGGAAGGGGGAGATTGTTATGGAGAAGGAGGTAGTGGGGAGCGGAAAGGGAGCCAGTAAGGCGATGGAAGGTGGACCAGTACTTGGAGGAGTTGATAGGGAGGGTGACGTTGAGTCGTGTGCAGGTCTGGCGCCAGTCTCGGCGTTTCGTTGCTGTAATAAGGTTCCATACGTGTCGCTGTATTTGCCGGTGGCGTTGGAGTGTATCCCTGTCATGAGTGCACAGGAAGGAGCAATAGAGGCGGCGGGATTCACGGAGGACAGCCCACGGAGGGAGAGTGGGATGGTGTGGGTGGATGGTTTTAGTAGGAACATGGGCCTCCATGGCGTCAGTAATAACCGTCTGAAGGAAGGACGAGGCGTGGATGATGTCGTCAGGATGGTGATAGGTAAGGGGGTGGCTTTTGACCTGGGTGGAGATGGAGTCCCGGTAGGCATCCCAGTTGGCATGGTGATAGTCATGGACGACCTTGGGAGGGGGTGCAGGGTGCGTACCCGGAGGGGGGCAGTGAGCAGACGTTATGGTGAGAAGGACAGGGAGGTGATTGCTACCTGTGGGGTCAAGGACGGCGACAGTGATACGCCCAAGGAGGTTGGCAGAGGCAATGACAACATCGGGGGTGGTGTCACTTTCGGGTCGGGTGTGCTGGGGAAGAGGAATAAGGTCACCTTGGATTGTGGAGAGGAACTGATGCCACCGCCGAAGGGCAGCAGGAGTGCGGCTATGGATGTTGAGGTCAGCAGCAATCACATAGGTGGAGAAGGTGCGGTCAATGTGCGAGATGAAGTCATAAGGAAGAGGAGCAGTGGAGCGGATATAGATGGTGGCACAGGTAATGGTGAGTGAGGGGAAGAAGACGCTAAGGATAAGGTGTTCATTGGGGTCATTGAGGAGGGGTTGTGGCCGGACGGGGATATGCTTAAGGTGGCTAATCGCGACTCCACCCTGCACACGAGGACCAGGAGTGTCAGTGCAGTGGAGGATATAGGGAGAGGTGCGGATAGATTGTTGGGACTGGAGAAAGGTTTCGTTCAAGAGGAAAGTGTCGACCTGGTGGTGGGAGAGGGTGTGCATGAGGAGGTATTTGTTGGGGCAGAAGGAGCGAATGTTCTGGAAGAGGGTGTGATACTCATGCCGTGCCATGGCGGGAAGGAGGGGGGGAAGAGAGGGAAGGGAAGAGACTTAAACTAGGGTGTTGAGGTGGGTGAAGGTGAAGTGGGCTTGGTTGTGGGAGTAAGTGGCGAAGGTGTTCAGGTGGAAAACGGAGCAAGTGGCAAGGGAGATTTGTTGGAAGGTGTGGGGGCGCTGAAAAGGGTGAATGTTTTGGAGTACAACAGTAAGGAACTGGATGATGTCCTCGGCCGTTGGGGGTGGACGGAGGGAATTGTTGGGATGGACAGGGGGGATCGATAGGATGAACTGGGACTGTAAGCTCAGGGGTGGCTGGAGGGGGTTTAGCTTTACACTTGTGGGAGTAGGTGGGATGTGGGCCATTGCAGGCGTTACAGGAAGGCGGAACAGTGAGGTTGGGGCAGTTCTTAAGAAAGTCGGAGACCTTGCAATGGGGACAGGTGGGGGGGTTTTTGCAGTCGGGAGTCAGGTGGTCATTGTATGTCAGGCACCGCTGGCAACGGTAGGATTGGGGAGGGGATTTGGAGGATTCAACAGGGTGGCAACGGTGGTATATGAGGGCACCCTGGGTGAGGAGACGGTCAATGGATGGGGCGGGCTCAGAGAATACCCGCATGAGGTAGGTGGGACCAGAGGCATTGTGGATACGGCGAGCAGAGCGGATTTCCAAGTCCGGGTGGGAGTTCAGTTCTGCCAACACTTCATCCTCTGTGATCATCGGGCTGAGCTTGGTGATCACAGCGGTGTAGGTGGGGGTGGGGGGGGGCGACAGGGAGGCTGGGGCTGACGAGGAGTGGAAGTGGAAAGGAAGGGTGTCAGAGAGGCGTGGGGGCCAAACATAACTCATAGGAGTTTTCGCAGGAGGTCTGTCTGAAAGGATGGGGACGGGGATTTGATAAGGACTGAGCCCCTGCGGGGAATGAGTTGGGAGATGGGAGCACTAGGTAAGTACTTTCTGATCTCCATGGTGAGGGTACGAGCGTCGAGGAACTTAGGATCAGGAGTTGACAGGACAAAGGTGTGGAGGGTGGGGGCCAAGGTATGGGTGGCAGGAGGAGGGGTGGTGTCCATGGAGATGGCAGGGGGAGGGGGGGTGGTGTTGACTTTTTGTGGGAAGTGGCGGGAGCAGAGTCGGTAATGACGTGCTTTTGGGGTTTTTTGGAGACTGGAGGCTGGGAGGAGGGGAGAGGGACGGGGAGGAGAGGGAGGTGGTGGGTGGCAGATCCCTGTGGCGTAGTGGAGGCGCCGGGAGAAGCAGCCGGTTCAGTGGTGGCGATGGTGGCTCGGCGCGACGTGATGCGTGCGGGAGATGCAGATGACGAAGCGACGTGGTGGGTGAGAGAGGGGAAGCCGACCACCTGAGGGGCGGCAGCAGAGGCGGCAACAGAGTCGTACGTGAGGGCAGGGGTAGTAGTGGGAACTGTTGAGGGTGTGGAGGCTGGAGGAAGGGTGTATCGGTGTGGGTATACCGCAGGGGAGGAGATAGGGGGACGGGTACGTGGGGGAAGGGTAGAGGGGGTGTAAGGAGGGAGGCCAGGGGCGACACTCCAGGAAGTGACTGTGGGAGAGGGGGAGGGAGAGGTGTAGATGACAGTGGAGGTGGGAGTACTCATTGCAGACGAACGGCGACGGACAGACGGACGGGCAGCAGGCGGCGGCGTCGGCGTCAGCGTCGGCGGCGATTGTCGGCGACGAACAGCAGGCAGCAGCAGCGGCGGCGGCGGCGGCAGCGGCAGCGGTTACGGCAACGGCGACGGACAAAGAGCAGACAGGCGGACGGACGGACGGACGGACGGACGAACAGCTACAGCAGCAAGCGGCGGGCAGGCGGGCAGATGGGCAGACCGACAGACAGACAGACACAATCTTCCAAGACAGAGATTCCACCCTGAGAGTAGCCCAGGCTATGCAATCTGACGCTTTCGAAGGAGGGGATCCAACCCTCTAGATGGGTATTTTACTATTAATAGCATATCTTATAATACAGTTTTTGCCAAAAGTGACTCGTAGTACATTTTGTTTATCATCGTCAACTGCAGCGCAATTAGCATTCATCTACCAGCAATTCTCTGTTAAAGCCATTGACGAGCCCAAAATTATCCTCGAAGTTTTCTCTGCTCTTCATCGGCGATCACCGACAGAGTTAATGCAGCTGTTTTACACGTATCCGTTTTGGTAAACAAACTGGATTATTTGACTCCAGATGCAGCCGACAACTGCCGCTAGAGAGCGCTGCAGTCGTAAATCACTACGAGGAGCGCATTCCCTGAAATGTGTGGCAGGTCTCTCAGAGCTCGCATGAGCCACGAGGGATACCATTTGTGGCGTGCTTCGCGGTACCAAACGTCCTGTGTGAGGACGGCTTAAAATTATTTGGTGGAGATGGGTATTGGAACAAATAACAGAAGATGCATACCAGACAAAAGACTGATAACCGAAAAAATAACATGTTGTGGCGCAGAGTGAAGGTAGCTCGCAAGGGCTGAACGGTGTTTTACCCGCATATGCGACTTACAGCGACCGCATACTGACAGGTATCGCTGAGCGGAGGTGGTACGATTGCGTCACTGTGCGGATGATGCAGACTTTTGTGTCTTTGTGAAGGCTATTCAGATCCTATATTTTGAATACAAGATTTTAGTCAGTGCATGTAAAATTGAGGTAAACTTGTGTTCCGAATTACCTCGCTACCGGTGACATTTCTACGTCTCATTTTCAGGGTCTGGTTCGTCTGTGGCAGGGACTGGTAGTTGCCAGGAGGAGGAATGGTAAATATCCAGGAATATGACAGGAACGATCACTCGAAGCAAAAAACTCCAGTAAACATTTGCTTTAAAATGCATACCCTAAGAATTATGAGCACCACTTTGTCTTCTATACTGTGATACAAATCCTTTCTACTACAAGCTCTTCGTCTTCCATATTTTGGAGGACACAGTAATGATCAAAAGAAGAAAAAATTTTGCGGTGAACATGGGCTTTAAAATACGGTTCTTAAGGGCTATGGGAACTTGCCCGTAGGCGGGACTCATTTCTCAGTAGCGAAGGGGAAAACTTGCTCGTAGCTTTCAAGGTATCGACATAAACGCACGTTTACTGGACGATTTTTTCTCGTATTGGTTTTTACTACTACCACTCAAGATATGAAAAGCAAAGAGCTCGCAGCAGAAGAGATTTCCTTCACAGTGTAGAAGATGAAGAACATATAAGATACGCATTTTGGAGCCTCTGCTTACTGCGCTTTCTTGCTACGATTGATGGTCCTGTCATATCCTTAAATATTAACCATTCCTCCTGAGACACCCTGTATTTGAGCGATTATTTTTATTCGTATTTAATTCTTTCGCCACGAACGTTAATTACCATAAGGAAGGAATGTTGTGTCAGCCAACTGACTGAATTGTGTAACCCTTTTTCTTTGCACGTATTTGTACTGTGACTGTTTGCGTATTGTGGATCTGAGGACTAGAATTGGAACGAGCTGCTCACTTCGCTATTGGCTATTTGCTATCGGTGAAATATACTATCAAAAGGAAAAGAATGTAGCTTGTAAATATTTGTACGCTCACCCGCATGGCTTCAAAGCCTTCCAGTCAGAGAATGTGGGCTGTAGACTTATTATGTGCAAATATTTTGTGATCCTCTGAACACATGTGGTACTAGTTGCATGCTGTAAACAGGTGGGACATTGTGTACCGTTGCGTCAGTTGGTGAGGATTCGCGTACGGCTTAGCTCCTCACGGGCTTCACTCGGCAACAGACAGCGCTGGCTTATCTGTGTCTGCACCCAGCGGATGCTCTAGGAGTTTCTTGTTTGCCGGCAGCAGGGTACAGATCACTTCAGTACCACTGCCTCCGTATGTCATTAAATGAAACCTGTTATAATTTAGCCATTCGTGGTAAAATAACGATTAAAATTTATATTTATTGAGGTCACTATTTAATCACAATAAGCTATGATTTCTCTTCAGCTTTCATTTTAGATCGGTCGAGATCGCGCAACAGGAAAGGACTTGAATATGGAAAGCTTCAAATCCTTATCATGCCGTACTAAGTGTTTGAAGGTTTATCTAACTCACTAAGAGTTAATAATCCCTTACTTGTTTAGTTAGTGCTGTGTGTCGAATGAAGTCGATGGCAATGGTATCACCAAATGTTAATTTTAATTTTAATAATAAACAGCCTCAGTTGCACCGTTTACCCAGAATTTACCCAGGTTTCAGTCGGGATAACCCAACATTCTTCAGAATAACAGTAACTACCGTTTGTCCATAGTGGACATCGTCAAGCTAAAACTACAGATCCATAAATTATCGTCAGACTGTAAAAACTTATTTGAAACTGCCTCGGCTCCACTTCGCGTCGATGTGGCAGCCACGAGTGCTGTACTGGACAAACACTAGTTACTGTTATTCTGAAGAATGTTCGGTTATCCCGACTGAAACCTCGGTAAATTATAGGTAAACGGTGCAACTGAGGCTATTGATTATTAAAATTAAAATTAGTATTTTTACAGTTGCTGACAGGGCCGCGAAATGTTGAAGATATTTAAATCAACAAATGTAATCATCTTGTTTTACCGCTGCTTTTGTGGAGAGCTATTCTCTCCGAATAATTCGGCACTAACTTCTTCTGTAATTTTATAGCGGAACCTCTCCAGTTAGGTACACGGACTACAGAGATACCAAGCAGTAAAATAATGAAACAGAGGTATAAAAAAGAAATTTTCCGTTACGCAGCTACTTGTTAAAGGAACTTGAGCTAAACGGATCTGAACCATCAGTGGCAGTCAGTAGTCTCCAGAATCGACTAAGAATACACGTCAAGCAAATATCGCATGTGCTTGTTACCCTAATGGCATAAGAAAAACGGCAGCGTACCACGTATAGCTTAAAATTCCCAGGCGGAAATAGTAAACGGGAAACAATGAAACAGGCATCAATGAACCATGAAAGACAAACTTTTGAAAAACACAACCCTCAGTCGCGAACACAATTAAGTTGTGATCTACGTTTCGATGTCACAAGGGACACCTTCTTCGGACAAAACTAAAACTAAATGTTACAGCATAACTTACCAAAAAATACGAAAGCTGCGGTCATACCTGACAGCGTCAGATAGAAATAAAGTAAAATGCAACAGAGGTGCAAGCCACTAGGGGCTGCCATGTGTCCTCTGCTACAGTCAACAGAGTCAGTACGTTATGCTGTAACATTTAGTTTTAACTTTGTCCGAAGAAGGTGTCCCTTGTGACACCGAAACCTAGGTCAGAAATTAATTGTGTTCGCGACTGAGAGCTGTGTTCTTCAAAATTTTGTATTATACCACAGTCGCTGAATGACAGCCATGTTAAAAAACCTTAACTATGAAAGACGTTAAGTACTTGGATTTTATCAGATAATACCACTGTATTCTTAGTGATATTCGTCACATAGTTTTCTGACCGCCTGGAAGGAGAGGAAACAAGATTAGAGGTCAATATCCTGTCAACGACGTGGTCATTAGAGGTGGAATACCATCTGGAACTTCCTACGAATTACCTTAAATGCTTAGGTAGCTACATAAGTTACCCCAGTGTCAATAATTTACTTCATATTAGGAAGATGACATTTTAGGGTTTATCAGTTCCGTTAGCGTGGCACCTTACATGACAAGAGTTCCTTCGACTTGGGGAGGCCGTAAATAACTACACTTCTCATAATATAATAAAAAAAGGCCTACAACCGTTAGACAACTTCAGTCTTGTGATTCTTTCCAAAACGACTTCATGGATAAAAAAGTTTGTCTTGTCGTCTTTTTAGTTTACAGGCGTTTTTGAGTTTTAGATTCCTTTCTGTCAGCTGCTTCAACATGACATTGTGAAAGTCTGTTTTCTGTCTGCATGTAATTGCCAGTGGATCTACATCGACTTCCGTGAGATGTTTTAGTGTCGTTTAGCCATCGTACATTGAGCACACGTCTCATAGCTTCCATATATTTTTAAATGGAAGGCTTCAATCTGTGCCGATAAATACTACACGTTTCAAAAATGAAAAATTTTCTTTTATTGTCAGTCTGTGAACACACCCATTTTTAAGTTTACACTTATTGCTGTTTGGAGATTTTTGCAATGGACTTCGGTAGCACAAGGAAAACAATGTTTAAAGAAAAAAATTGGCCAGTTGTGAGTATGACTCCCGCACTGAGGGCCCCGTAAAAACTTAATATGTATATACACCATTTTTGCCAGTTATCGACATTAATGCTGGCAAGATATCGATCCCAGAGACTCACTGATTTTCGAGAATGTTTTAATCTCCTAAATGTGACATTAGTCATGCAGGGGGCAGTCGACCATTATTACAATAATCAGCAGTTCTCTATTCAGGCTGACTGGGTCGCAATGGTAGAAGCCAAATATCAGGCAAGGAATGACTTTATTGCTCATATGATTCGTCCGCGAATGTTTGTTTTACGTACAACTTGAAACGCACGTCAACGTTCAGTAATCACTCCTTGATATCTGGTGACGGATAAATCCCAAAATGAGTGATTTGAGCAATAAGGTTATTCATTGCTTGGTCTTTGACTTTTACCCCAGTCAGCATGAATGCAGAAGCATAATCGTTTTAATTTTAAGTTTGACTTTGGATAACAAGTGACAAAAGAAATATTTTTTTTCGATAAATTTACAGTTTTCAAATTTTCTTTTGATTGTACTGTGAGACCTTGCTCCTTGCCAGATTTCATGATTCTGGGTCAACGGTAAGAACCCTATAGGTTTTGAAGAGTGGGTTTGCGTGTAACAAATTTTGGGACATAAATGGCCGTACTTTCGATTGCATTGACTTAGAAGCTTCAGTTTTTTAGACCGCCAAGGAAATATAGGCCTTAGTATATGGCATAAATACATCCACCTGTTCCTAGGAAAAAGAGGTCTTAACGGACGGACGAACAAACAGTCACATAAGAAATGAAAAAAAAATTCTGTGATATAATTACAGATTTACAGTTTTTGGAATTTTTCCTTCGGTTGTACTGGGAAATCCTCCTTTTTGACAAATTTCATGATTCTAGTGCAAGGTTTTGATGAGTGAGCTGGCGAGTATTAAAGTACGCGAAATAAAAGGCCATACTTTGATTGCACTGACAAACTCCCATTTTTTATACCACCAAGGGACCATAGACACCAATATGTGACATAAATTTCAACTTGATACGTATACCCCTTTCTGAGAAAAAAGATTTTTAACGGTCGGACAGACAGACGGCTCACACACTAAAAAGGACTGCGTGATAGAACTATAGTTTTCGTTAGTAATGACAAAGTTTTGGTGGCGAACGCCTTCCACCTTAGACGCAACGACTAGACCTGAGCACATTGCTCAACGAGTCAAGTGCTCAGATTGAGAAAACAGATTTCCAGACTGACATCAAATCTGTGAGAGGTGATGTTGCGAAGGCTGTACAGATAAGCTAGTTTTCTTCTTTAAAAAATGTGGTTAAATATCTGGCCAAGCAATTGTCAAATTAGCTGAACCTTCACCACTCACGATTTGCAAGTAGTAGAACAAACACACAGACCAGAGTTTGCATAATTACAACACAGTCAGCTGAGACGACGTTACGATGACAGGAAAGTATCCATCTGTAGGATTACACGTCAAGTCAAGATCTAGTAGATGTCTGGGCGCAAAAAATGCTGATGTAACAAGAAGCAAGAACACTGCAATGCTTTAGTCACATAATCCAAATGCAGCAAATTAAATTCCCATCCACCATTGCGTCATTTGTAGAATGTTCATACACGAGTTTTCCTAGTTAAAAGGCTCGTCGGTACAATTTTTTCTCCACAAGCAGCGTAGTATTTTCCTGATAACTAGAAGCCCCCCTCACCCCCTCACCCTCTCTCTTAGGAATTTTATCCACCAAGGACAACAGCTTGTCTCACGGTCATTTTGCTAACTCAGTCATTCTAACAACGTTTTTCATCATGGAGGAAAATCTTCAATGAAGTGCAACCAGAAAAGCTGTAATCAACAAAGAGAAATAGCTGTAGAATTTATTTTCATTTAGCTACGTGTATTACTAATTCGTTGTACTCTGTCTCTATATACACAATAAATACTGAATTAAATCATCATAAAAGCGGCTAATATGTTAAATTCTGCTGCGTTCCCAGTTATTCAAAGTCTTGTGACTTTTTTGTCAATGTTTCATTTGGCCTTGGCACCAAAAGCGAACAAATTCAACATCTGTAAAATAAATGAGGCGCGTAAAAGGCATTTACACCATTTTCTTTTCTCTAGAAAACAATTACAAGTGCAATAGTTTTCAACTAGATTTTTTTTCTCGAAACAGTTTTCGGTACCATTTTGCACGACCGTAGGGCCACAGAAGAACAGAAATCTAATATTTATGAGAAATCTGATGACAGGAAGTGCCCAAAAAGAGATAGTGTCCATCAAAACGCTTAACAGTATTAACTGATATAACAGAACACCTTCATTCATTTGAATTTAAAGTCACAGGCAGTGCTGGAGATAAAAAAAATACTAAGTATCTCCTCTTTATTGCAAACTGTTTGCATAATAATTTCACTATTACATTGCTAACTGTAGGTGCTGTTGACTATACGCTGTAAAATTGGGGGTTTGTAGACAATATATGTTATTAGTTATTGTGCTTTCAACAATGGTTTCAATCTCCATTCTTTATGATGTCAGCTTCTCAACGTTTTAGCAGGTTCCGTATTGCGGATAGGGCACCTACGTTGTTGTCTCATTACGCGTGTGCATCACCGGAAGCTTCATCAGATATATCAAAAAGTTATCCACGGAGCTGTACCCTGAACTTGGGAAACAAATCAGAGACAGGTGGGCTCATATCAGGACGGTACGGTGAGTGGAGAAGTTATTTCCCGTGCATATTTGTAGAGCGTTTCTGTCGCTGGTAGGGCAATATGCTGTCTAGCATTATCATGCAAACTTCGGACACCAGCTGAAGGCATATCAGGCAGTCTTTGACGAATTTTCGTGCGCAAAACATTTTGCAGAAATAGTTTGCAGTACGCGTCTGTTACAGACGACCCCTGGAGAACTTTATTTGTTGTGACTCTATTCATGTCATACGGAAAGATCATCATCAGTTTCACCTTAGATTGTCGGCGGCGGAATTTTTTCGGGCGGGGAGAGTCGGAATGTTTCCATTGTGACGACTGAGACTTCAATTCTGGCACAAAATCTCGTATCCACGTTTCATCAAGTGCAACAGTCGGTTTTAGAAACCGTTCTCCTTCTGTCTGATAACACTGAAGAAATTCTTTTGCGATCTGTCTTCTGCTCTTCACTCAGAACATACGGAACCCATGTGACAGCAAGTTTTCTTATTTTGAACTTTTCAGTTGTGATTTTGTAAACTGAAGTGACAGACATTCCGGTCTCTTATGCAACTTCCTCACGTGTTTTCCGTAGATCCTCTCTCCAATGTCATTAACAATAACCTGAGAGCTGTAGTCTGTTGCAGTTGACGGCCCACCACTTCTTAGGATGTCTTCAGCGCTTACCCGAATTTCGCGGAAACGAGCACACCACCGTGGTATTGTGCTACGATCCACTACACAATTTCCACACACATTTCTCAGAGTGTTGGGGTCTTTCCACGTAGGGATTCGATTGTGATGTAGGAACGCTGGTCGCTACATGGTATGCGACCTAACTCTGTTTCGGCTTCTATTTTAAAACAGAACTACTTACGACACAGCCTCGCTTATCAGTAAATACATTTACAATCGTTACGCCTGAAGTCTCGCTCAGGACTGGCATGAATTTGACTTTGTAACTGTAACGATTGCGCATGCGCCGTGTGTAGGACTTTTGAAGCGATCCTAGTATTTTAGGTACAGGGTGATTATAATTAAGTTAAAATTTTCAAAACAGAATAGAACTAATTCCACCGGTCAAAATGACGTCAAATTTCAACGGAATATTATCAGAGAAGGGGGAAAACGTATGGCAGAAGAAAAAAATAGTGTGAAAATTGATCAATAGATGGCGCTGTATGTGTCAGCATACGCAAATACGTGGTGATTTATGTCGAGAACAGTAGACATTTGCCTTACCTTCATACATTAGTCGCTCTAAGCCTGTAATTGGTTATGTCTTACCTATTCATGGAATGTATAGTCAGACTATATAATTTTATTTATTGACTGTTAATACGTTGCTTAAACGTTTTCTGTGGGAGACATATCACGATGTATGTAAAGCCCTCTAGTGGTTACGTCCTTACGATCGGTACGCACCTACATAACATCCTGGCGGCCGACCCAACAGAGGCCGCTGATCATTGATCTGTCTTTTTCAGCTGTCATATAGACATTTTATCGCTCATAGGCAATTTATAGGTTGCTACAGGCAATGCATTACGTATATTAATTGTTGACCATAAATTCACCATAAATAGGGTCGGACCTATTCTCTTCATATATTTCCTTTTAATAATTTTATATGGGTAACTGTATTCGTCTTTTAATGTATCAAAATTAGTTTCCATGATAGTTATCAATTTTAAAGATCTGCTACATGTATTTCATATGATGTGTTTTTATCAGATTATGTTTGTTGCGTTAACTGATAACTTCATCTAAGCCCACAGTAGCGACATCTAGGGAGGATGTAGGCAAACAGATTTCTGGTAGCTACTTTACTTCGGTAGCCAGTTGCAATAATCATTGTGTGGACGATGGACCTATTCCACGCCTTATTTTAGATCTATATGACGATGCTGAGCTGATTACATTTATGTGTTTTGACGATGCCAATATGGCCTTAGCACTTTAGGACATGATGTAAAAAAGGTACGTTTTACCGTATTTCATCTATTTCATCTGTACAGTTCCCTGGTTGTATGATAGTATATTGTGATACGTATTGTTATTTTATGTTGAAAGACACACTGCTCACTAGGTGTATATATTTGTATATTGTAGATCTGAGGATGGTCATTACGGACTGAAACCGGTCATCGTCTAAACAATTGAGATTGTGATCAACGACTGGAATAAAAAAATTAAACATTTGTAAATGAAAACACTTGTCATGCGCACGCCGGGTACACAGATTTCCTCCTTTCGCATCTGCGACGTTCGCCATGACTGTCTCAATACAGGATCGCGCTCTGCTTGTAAGACTGTATTACAAGAATGATGACTGTGGACACGTCGCTCGGCAGAAGTTCCGGACACTGAACGGTTTGAAAAAAAGGCGTTGGTCCGATGACTGCCGTGCGTCTGGAGAAAATGATTCGGAAATGCGAAAAGACTGGTTCTTTCGATGTGCAACATGGTATAGAGAAGAAACGAATTGATTCGATGTCAGTGGAAGCAGTGGCCACAGCAATGCAGGAGTCGAGTGGTGGTGTGCAAACGTGTAGTGCACGGAGAATTGCCCGAACATTGGACATACCCGTCAGCGAGGTGCGTAAAATCCTACGAAACATCTTTCTTTGCTATCCACTCAAAATCACTCATGTGCACGAGTGGCTTCCTGTCGACCTGCCAGCAAGAGAGTCCTTTGCTTTAGAATTCCTTGCTCGCATGGAAGCGGACCATGATTGGCCGTATAAGATTTTGTGGACAGACGAAGTCCACTTCCAACTGACAGGACATGTCAATACACAGAATTGTCGAATATGGGCAACGGAAAATCCACCCGAAAATCAGCCAGTACCACTTCATCCTGGAAAGATCACTGAGTGGTGCGGGTTTACGGCATCATTTATCATAGGGTCAAATTTTTGAAGAGACAGATGCTTCCGGTCCTGTTACGTGTACTCTCTCTGGTAAGCGCTACGAGTGTCTTTTGCGCCAACTACGCCATTCCAGCTCTCCAGCAGCGTGGTTGTGTGGATGGGTTCATTTTTATGCAAGATGGCGCACCTCCGCACATAGCAAATCCAGTAAGCATCTGCTGAAGCGCCATTTCGGAAATGCTAGAATTATCAGCCGCCATGTCCCTATAGCCTGACCGTCCCGATCACCAGATCTTAAACCGTGTGACTTCTGGCTGTGGGGCTATCTGAAAGATTTTGTGTTCAGTGTTCCGATTGTAAACTTAGCTGCATTGAAGGCATGCATTGCGCAGCACATTCTGAACGTGATCCTGGAAACCCTTCGATCAGCAGTGGAACATGCTGTTTCACGATTTCAACTTGTTTCAGAAAACGGTGGACAGTATTTTCAACATGTTTTCCGCTAGTCACACGGAAATTAATACTCCGATTTGAGTTTGTTTGATGCTCTTTATGCGGTTTTTGGCCTGAGGACAATTAAAAACCGTTGTGATTGTTTCTTTTCATGCGGTTTTTGGCCTCAGGAAATTAAAAACCAATTTTTCCCATCCGATGTGATATGACCTTGCCATGGTGGATGGGGTTACGTAACTAACAATATCACACCTGTAAACTCATGCGCACTGAGTAGTACAGTTTATTTAACGTCAGATGTACACCTTAGGCATTGTTGTATGATTCGTCATTTGCAGTCGACCACTATTAAACTATGATGCTTACAGCGCCAGCTATTACAACATATTGTAACTATTTAGTTTTCTTCTGCCATACGTTTTCCTTCTTCTCCTATAATATTCCGCTGAAATTTGACGTCATTTTAACCAGTGGTGTTATTTCTACAGCTGTTTGAAAGTTTAATTATAATCACCCTGTAGAATGATTGGCACAAACCATATTTTCGATTTTCCTTAGAATCTGCAAGGGTTCCTAGTTTTTTCCTTATGTGTAGAGACAGTGTATGTACCCGTGGTCTAGGATAGCCGATACGATAGCTCAGCGTGTTCGGTCAGAGGGTTAGCTCCCCTCTGTAATAAAAAAACTGAGTTAATCGATCAGCGACGAACTTACACGGGTGTCTTACGACGTCCGCCCCGAGCAGATGAAAAGAACAAAATGAGCTTTTTTTTTTTAAAAAAAAAAGGGGGGGGTGCCGTCTTTGATTCATAATCAAAACGTCTTCGGTCCCGGGTTCGATCCCCGCCACTGCCTAAATTTTGATAAATAATCAGCATTGGCGGCCGAAGACTTCCGGCATAAGAAGTCAGCCTCATTCTGCCAACGGCCTTGTCAAAGAGGGCGGAGGAGCGGATGGAGGTTCAGGGCACTCTCTTGTCCTAGGGGTGGGAAATTGCCCCTACAGGCGGAAGAATCAGCAATGATCAACGACATGAGGATGCAGAAGGCAATGGAAACCACTGCATTAAGACACGTAACGTGTATCCACAGGACATGTGGCCTGTAATTGAAGAAGTGTCATGATGATCTCTCCATTGGCAAAAGATTCCGGAATAGTCCCCCATTCGGATCTCCGGGAGGGGACTGCCAAGGGGGAGGTTACCATGAGAAAAAGATTGAATAATCAACGAAAGGATAACGTTCTACGAGTCGGGGCGTGGAATGTCAGAAGCTTGAACGTGGCAGGGAAACTAGAAAATCTGAAAAGGGAAATGCAAAGGCTCAATCTAGATATAGTAGGGCTCAGTGAAGTGAAGTGGAAGGAAGACAAGGATTTCTGGTCAGATGAGTATCGGGTAATATCAGCAGCAGAAAATGGTATAACAGGTGTAGGATTCGTTATGAATAGGAAGATAGGGCAGAGGGTGTGTTACTGTGAACAGTTCAGTGACCGGGTTGTTCTAATCAGAATCGACAGCAGACCAACACCGACAACGATAGTTCAGGCATACATGCCGACGTCGCAAGCTGAAGATGAACAGATAGAGAAAGGGTATGATGATATTGAAAGGGTAATGCAGTATGTAAAGGGGACGAAAATCTAATAGTCATGGGCGACTGGAATGCAGTTGTAGGGGAAGGAGTAGAAGAAAAGGTTACAGGAGAATACGGGCTTGGGACAAGGAATGAAAGAGGAAAAAGACTAATTGAGTTCTGTAACAAGTTTCAGCTAGTAATAGCGAATACCCTGTTCAAGAATCACAAGAGGAGGAGGTATACTTGGAAAAGGCCGGGAGATACGGGAAGATTTCAATTAGATTACATCAAGGTCAGACAGAGATTCCGAAATCAGATACTGGATTGTAAGGCGTACCCAGGAGCAGATATAGACTCAGATCACAATATAGTAGTGATGAAGAGTAGGCTGAAGTCCAAGACATTAGTCAGGAAGAATCAATACGCAAGGAAGTGGGATACGGAAGTACTAAGGAATGACGAGATACGCTTGAAGTTCTCTAACGCTATAGATACAGCAATAAGGAATAGCGCAGTAGGCAGTACAGTTGAAGAGGAATGGACATCTCTAAAAAGGGCCATCACAGAAGTTGGGAAGGAAAACATCGGTTCAAAGAAGGTAGCTGCGAAGAAACCATGGGTAACAGAAGAAATACTTCAGTTGATTGATGAAAGGAGGAAGTACAAACATGTTCCGGGAAAATCAGGAATACAGAAATACAAGTCGCTGAGGAATTAAATAAATAGGAAGTGCAGGGAAGCTAAGACGAAATGGCTGCAGGAAAAATGTGAAGACATCGAAAAAGATGTGATTGTCGGAAGGACAGACTCAGCATACAGGAAAGTCAAAACAACCTTTGGTGACATTAAAAGTAACGGTGGTAACATTAAGAGTGCAACGGGAATTCCACTGTTAAATGCAGAGGAGAGAGCAGATAGGTGGAAAAATACATTGAAAGCCTCTATAAGGGTGAAGATTTGTCTGATGTGATAGAAGAAGAAACAGGAGTCGATTTAGAAGAGATAGGGGATCCAGTATTAGAATCGGAATTTAAAAGAGCTTTGGAGGACTTACGGTCAAATAAGGCAGAAGGGATAGATAACATTCCATCAGAATTTCTAAAATCATTGGGGGAAGTGGCAACAAAACGACTATTCACGTTGGTGTGCAGAATATATGAGTCTGGCGATATGCCATCTGACTTTCGGAAAAGCATCATCCACACAATTCCGAAGACGGCAAGAGCTGACAAGTGCGAGAATTATCGCACAATCAGCTTAACAGCTCATGCATCGAAGCTGCTTACAAGAATAATATACAGAAGAATGGAAAAGAAAATTGAGAATGCGCTAGGTGACGATCAGTTTGGATTTAGGAAAAGTAAAGGGACGAGAGAGGCAATTCTGACGTTACGGCTAATAATGGAAGCAAGGCTAAAGAAAAATCAAGACACTTTCATAGGATTTGTCGACATGGAAAAAGCGTTCGACAATATAAAATGGTGCAAGCTGTTCGAGATTCTGAAAAAAGTAGGGGTAAGCTATAGGGAAAGACGGGTCATATACAATATGTACAACAACCAAGAGGGAATAATAAGAGTGGACGATCAAGAACGAAGTGCTCGTATTAAGAAGGGTGTAAGACAAGGCTGTAGCCTTTCGACCCTACTCTTCAATCTGTACATCGAGGAAGCAATTATGGAAATAAAAGAAAGGTTCAGGAGTGGAATTAAAATACAAGGTGAAAGGATATCAATGATACGATTCGCTGATGACATTGCTATCCTGAGTGAAAGTGAAGAAGAATTAAATGATCTGCTGAACGGAATGAACAGTCTAATGAGTACACAGTATGATTTGAGAGTAAATCGGAGAAAGACGAAGGTAATGAGAAGTAGTAGAAATGAGAACAGCGAGAAGCTTAACATCAGGATTGATGGTCACGAAGTCAATGAAGTTAAGGAATTCTGCTACCTAGGCAGTAAAATAACCAATGACGGACGGAGCAAGGAGGACATCAAAAGCAGACTCGGTATGGCAAAAAAGGCATTTCTGGCCAAGAGAAGTCTACTAATATCAAATACCGGCCTAAATTTGGGGAAGAAATTTCTGAAGATGTACGTCTGGAGTACAGCATTGTATGGTAGTGAAACATGAACTGTGGCAAAACCGGAACAGAAGAGAATCGAAGCATTTGATATGTGGTGCTATAGACGGATGTTGAAAATTAGGTGGACTGATAAGGTAAGGAATGAGGCGGTTCTACGCAGAATCGGATAGGAAAGGAATATGTGGAAAACACTGATAAGGAGAAGGGACAGGATGATAGGACATCTGCTAAGACATGAGGGAATGACTTCCATGGTACTAGAGGGAGCTGTAGAGGGCAAAAACTGTAGAGGAAGACAGAGATTGGAATACGTCAAGCAAATAATTGAGGACGTAGGTTGCAAGCGCTACTCTGAGATGAAGAGGTTAGCACAGGAAAGGAATTCGTGGCGGGCCGCATGAAACCAGTCAGTAGACTGATGACAAAAAAAAAAAAAAAAAAAAAAAAAAAAAAAAAAAAAAAAAAAAAAAAAAAAAGAGGCAGTATCTCAATACAAAACTTCACCATGGATCCTAAATAAAAATAGAAGTTCACACATCTCTTTTACTTTTGCTTCTTGTTTTGTGGTTGCGTGTATCACAGTCTATTTGATATTGATTTTTATTACTACTGGCCGGCCGGGGTGGCCGAGCGGTTCTAGGCGCTACAGTCTGGAATCGCGTGACCGCTGCGGTCGTAGGTTCGAATCCTGCCTCGAGCATGGATGTGTGTGATGTCCTTAGGTTAGTTAGGTTTAAGTAGTTCTAAGTTCTAGGGGACTGATGACCACAGAAGTTAAGTCCCATAGTTCTCAGGGATATTTGAACCATTTTATTACTACTACATTGTAACTGGGAACTGATTGTACAAATATCATTTTCTTTGAAGAGATCACTGTAAAGTCTACCACTACGGACTGTACTCAATATTCGTTTTTTTCGCTGCTATAGAATAAGTACTTCCCAATCTCAATTGCATAATAGAAGAAGATAATTTCATAGAACAACGAAATGTGCAATATAAGCTGGCAAACCTGCCTGTAGATAAACAAAGTGAGAAATGTGAAGAACTGTGTACGAAATTTAGCTGGGTCAAAGTAGTCTTCTGGAACCTACTAAGTATTTTAGTACATGCTACTTTATCTAGAAACATTAAAATAAAATGATGATTGTATACGATTGATTCAAATGGCTCTGAGCACTATGGGACTTAACTTCTGAGGTCATCAGTATCCTAGAACTTAGAACTACTTAAACCTAACTAACCTAAGGACATCACACATATCCATTCCCGAGGCCGGATTCGAACCTGCGACCGTAGCGGTCGCGCGGTTCCAGATTGTAGCGCCTAGAACCGCTCGGCCACCCCTGCCGGCTATACGATTGGTATTTACAATTTATTTGTTCATATTCACTTTTATGAGTAGGTGTCACTACTGCATATTTATGTTTTTAATGAAAAATACATGGATTCATTGACTGATCGCAAAGGCAAATCAAGTAATGTTAATATCAATTTAGCGTAACATTTCAATACTTTATTACAGAAAGCAGTAATTCTTCTGTCCATGATCACATACAGAAGAACTATTACTTTTCAGTACCATAACTGTTTTTCCAATTCTTGTAGTGGTTCTAGGTTTCATTCCTGTTCATGGCGTTTGCTGTGCATTCCGGGATAAATCATGCTTCTGAACAGTACTAATGATTATTAGTTCCTTTAGTTGCTACTACATCTACGAATTGTGTGACTGGTAACTGAACGAGTCAAAATTGTTGCCCCAGCGACCTTCAGTTAACTCAGATCAATTTGTGCCGCTCTTTTTCTTTAAGGCATCTACGGCTCAGTCACGAGTCTCGCTTTTACTGCAGCACTTGAATGTGAAATAAATTAATAGATCTTTTCAGAAAATTTTCGGAAGGCTCCCACGTAACTTATGTCGATTACTGCGAACAACTTAGCATCATAAGGACGTAAGTTGTGTCTAGAATCGTTCTTTCTGCCCAGCATTCGCGAAAGAACAGAAAAGGAGGGAAATTATAATAATGCACAAAATACTCTCCGTTCGTTTGCGAACTATAAATGTACGTTTAGATTTAGGGACTGTTCATAAATAATGTAGATACAATGAGTCATTTCTCCCTTAATGAGATTTATCGATACCGAAGGGTTCACTGCGCAATATGTTTCTCTGGAGTGTCCCACTTATGTTATCATGTGATTCAAGTCTGGATAATACGCAGACTGTTGATTTCGGATGATGTTCTCGCTTCTCGGAATGTCAACAACGAGGATGGTTCTATAGGTATGGGCCTACTGCATAACGGAAACGTCGAACATCTTCCATTATCCCCAGACATAAACGTTCCCTTGTCGCAGAACCTACTCCCTAGACATTGCGTGGTGTCCTTACACTGAACACGAGACCGGTGCACCTCACGAATCCACCGCTTGCTAATAGTCATTCATTCGTTCATTGCGAACTGAGGTGTGTCTCTAGCTCGACTGCAATGAAGATCTACGTAACTGAGACTAGCGGTCGGAAACTGTATGTTACTTAAATACTACGCTTTCCTACACCCATCTACGTGAACGTCCTGCTGGGTCTCAATCTCTGTGTCAGAGGGGCAACAATCAAATACTGAGAGCCCGAAAAAGTACAAAACAGTGAACGAGCTCTACAGACTGAGAGCGCACTTATGTTTTCGCTCGTCCATTGAGTTGACATAGACTTAAAAAGTGCATTCACCCAAAGAAACAAGAACCTGGTTTAGGGCGAACAAACATTTGCTAGACATGAACCTCGCGACAGTGAAATAATTCTGGGTTAGAAAAAAGAGGGAGAGACGAAAATGCCTAAAAATTTAGAATATATCATTCCAATAAATTATTTCACCGAGTGACTGATAGGATAGAGGGCCCAAACTTCGTGAGCTCGGTAGGTTAGGACCTGTATAAGTTCAGAAAGGTTACGGCAAGGGCTTCAAATTGGTATATATATATACTGTTGAATTTATTCTCCACTTGTAGGCAACGAAGACTCGTAACCGGCTGACCCTGACTAGTATTAGCATGGAATCTGACTGCTTAAAATAAAATAAAGAATGACAAGGAATTTCCATTAACACAATTGATTAATTAAGTCCCCTGCAACTATAAAAGTTACGGAAACAACAAAGCACAAGTGTAACTGTTCTGCGTGTGGTAGTGTGACTCAACGCACATGTATCTGGCTCGGTTCTTTCTCAATACGACAAAATATTTTAAACACCATTTACAATGAACTAATTGAAAAACCAGAAATACTATAATTGCACATAGAAACCAGAATTACAAGTCTAATAAATGAGCACGAGCCAGATGTTTTGTTGACTGTATCTGTGAGCAAGAGGGATTCTCATTAAAGAAAACTGTAATACCTTTTTACCTCATTATATATTGGAGAAAATATTCCATTACACCGGCATCATAAATCAAAAGCCCATCTCCTTTCTCAAACATATTCTGACAATTGCAGCTTCTTCAATCTATACATTACACCAACCGAACAAAGTCTACTCTCTCGCCCAACAAAACAACAACTGTCCTCGACATCCTCTGAACTACTACTGCCCAGTGGAGGTGGCAGAATAATAATCTTTGGCGCAATCTCTGGCGCTGTGACTCAGTGTAGCCACCTTTCACATGCCCCTCCTCCACGGGCTAGAGTTTGGTGATATTTTTGCCAGAATTGGTGGTGAAAATACCAGCAAATTCGTCCAAAAAACACAGACAAAAATAAAAGATGATATTAATAAGTAAATATAACATAACTAAATAAATTTTGGCTTTGCACTGACCCTTCAATAACCTAATATATAAAAATACAGTAAGGAATACAAATGCTTGCATACATGCGATTTTACATAATAGTTTACGCAAGTATCACTTCTCAGAGTAGTTAAACAGTTCAATCAATGGCACCAGCAATGACGAATAGGTGCAGATGAGAGTCTCATAACATTTCATAAACAGTAAATACACAATAAATCAGTTTACACAAATATTCACATAAAATTTTTTCAATAGTTCAATAAACAAATAACACTCCTGAGAGTAGATGACAGTTCCAACAGTAGCTCCCAGCAATGGTCAACAGGTGCAAATAGCAGTCCCGTAACATTGCATCAGCAGTATTTGAACAGCTCCAACAGTGGCACCCCGCAGTGGCGAGCAGGTGCAGGCAGCAACAGTTACATCATCTCAGTAGCAGCAGTTCCAACAGTGGCACCCAGCAATGGCGAGCAGGTGCAGGCAGCAACAAGTGATATCTCATCAGTGGCTGAGCAGTTCCAACAGTGGCACCCAGCAATGTTGACCAAATACAGGTAACAGTCCATAATATTCAACAGCAATAATTAAACAGTTCATCACATTTCGTCAGCAGAAATTAAACAGTTTATCACATTTTGTCAGCAGAAATTAAACAGTTCGTCACATTTCATCAGCAGAAAATAAACATTCCCAAGTGGCACCCACCAATGACAATAGGTGTAAGCATGAACAACAGTTTGAATGCACACACAATTGCTTTTACAAAATTATTATCAATGCTCTTACACTAAACATACAAACTATAATAAACACACATATGATATCAGATAATTATCATATTAACTATTACAAATACACAAATATCAGTAAACCTATAATATTTATGGGTGTCAGTGCAAGCCACAACAAATGAGTAAAATAATATTTAGGAGGTAGGTCGGTACCAATTATTTGGGATTAGGAAAGGAAAACACACAAAACACACTCATTCAACTTTCATCCACATACTAAGTACTATTGTGTAATTGAATAGTGTTAACTGTGTAAATGCAATTCTGTCAAAATTTGATGTTTAACATGCGTATCAATTAGTAGTGGCAGCAGTGTTTAATAGTCAATAGTAGTTAGTCAACGTCATAGTCATCATGTCAAGACCAATGTTTGCCAAACCACGTCAAAATACACGGTTGCTGAACAGCTCTCAGTTTGCCAACATACGCAAATACTTCTTTCCCCAAAATAAGTATATACTACTTATTGACTTAACAATGTGTGTGTGTCGACAATCTTGCGTCCACTGGAGTGTTCTAGTCTGCCATCTTCATCCTTCTTGTTCCATATAAACCAACAAAAAAACCTCTTATCCACCAAAACTCCAATAATCATCAGCATCACACAATCTCAATACTTCAATAATACCTCTTCAATACGTCGATACATATAAACCTTATCACCAACATCATTTCACTTCCATAACAACTCTTTCCTCTAGTCAGTCTCCTCGAACAAGTACAGGTAAAATCCTAGTGCAAACTTCAATTCTTCATCCCATACAATCCGAAGACACAATGTCCACACACAACCTCTGTGTAATCCACCTGAGCCAAATCTTCCGCTCATTATGAATTATACAGCTCATTTTGGTTACCTTGTCCATCATAAAATAAAAGAAATGCATACATGACCTTTAACAGCATTCAGTTTGAATAACTTTCAGTAAGTACGTGCGAGTATACAGTGTTAATGATCACATAAGAGTTTGAATGAATAAATCATAATATTTCACAGTGTGTACACCACTTCAAGAATCATGGCAAAACAGGAGCAAACATGTGGAGTATTTCTTTGTGTCAAGTGTCACTTATCTCATTTGCTCACGAAGAATGCAGTGTAATAAATGTCAGTGGTCTAAAGCTAGTGTCGGTATTTCATGTCATCAGCTTCCTTTTTATAATAATGAATATATACAGCTTCCATAAAGCCTCCAGTTCATGTGACTTCAATGAAGTTTCTTGTACCCATACAGTTCGTAGAATTATAGCAGTTCATTTTCTTATCCTAAAATGTAAAGCACTGAGCGTAAGCAAAACATGCAATAGCGAGTAAATATACCAGTAGAGAACAGAATATCAACAAGTGGACGCAGCATAATCCCTACAATGAGGCTCTGCCAAGCGAACGATTATAATTAATACCATAGAGTAACCTAAACTCTATGTTCGTATACAGTATATGAGCATTTCTATATACTAAATTAAAGATTAGTTATGACAACAAAACAGAAATGTGTAAATATGCAATCCATATGAAAAGCAGCAAGTATATATCTCACATAATAAATAAGTCATTAGTATCATATCAGCATAAGCAAATAAATGTTCACATGTAATCCTAATAAATAAACATGAAGGCGCAAGCAGATAAATCACAAAGTATAACTTACATACATATCCATATCAGCACTACTAGTCAGGTGACAAATATAATTTAAATAAATAGGAACAGCAGGCACATAGTGAAAAATACGACATCAGTGAAAAAACATAGCAGCCAAGCGATGCATAATATACACAAGTAACAACCCTGTTCATTAATAAAACATTGTCAAAATCAGCAAATGTACGCAAGCATGTCGCTTCACAAGTAAATTCATAGAGCATAAAATTTAACAGAACGTATAAATCATGTAATTGCGAGCAGCAAATTACGTGTAAAGTACATACCTAAGTAGAAATATGTTACCTGAAAAATAAACTCAATTAATATTTACCTTGAGCGTTCGATCAGCTATAGGTAAGCGTGACGTAGGAAGTAATTGTTTGCGGTCAATCGCTCGCTTGTAAGGCACGCAGACTGACTGCCGCTTTGTGTATGCGCTGCCGCTAGAACACGGTGCGGTCTCCCTGTGTTCTCTGCGCGTTTACGTGCAACTGTTAATTTTCTCAGAAGTATGCCATTCCACAAAAATTTTAAGGGTCGATATATGATGTATTCCCTTAGAGCGCAGTGATTTAAGAGTTCCTACTTCAACAGTGTTATCATGAATAATTTTGGGAACTCTATATGGACCGTTATCAAGCAGAAAAAAATTGCGACACAAGCCTTTTGCTTTGTGAAAAATACGATGAGACCTAATTAGCACCTTTTGACCAACTGACAAAGTTTTTAAACAACCAGGACGTTTTGCTGATTTCTCTCTTCTAGTAGCCGCAGATGCAATATTTTGTAGAGCCAGGTTGACAACTTCAGAATGCCGCAGTTTCTGTGTAAGTGGAAAAGGAACGATTTCAGAAATACGATTTGTCGGTGCTTTATTTTTTAATATCAGAATATGCAGTAAAGAAGTTGAATCATCAGGGAGTTCGTTCAGAATGTTTTGAAAAATATGAAGATACTGATCCCACGTTCTGTGATTATGATGACAATAAAGACGACACAATTTATTAATTTCCTTCATCCATCTCTCTGACGCGTTAGATTGAGGGTGACAAAGTGAAATGAAAATTGGTGTAATCTTGCGACGCCGTCTTTAAGAATATGTTTGGTGAAAGCATTAGATACTGAACGAGCTGTTGCTTTGCTTAAAGGTGTAAAACACACATATTTTGATGTCAGTTCCACTACTACCATAATGTACGCAAAACTATTAGTAGAACGAACCACTGGACCGAACAAATCGACTGCAGCCATCTTATTTAATCTCGTTGGAATGATAGGAAACAACGGTGCTCTGTGGGAAATAGTTGGCAGCTTAGCCTTTTGACATAATTTGCATTTAGCAAGAACAAATCGAATACGTTTTTCCATATTACTGAAGTAGCAATTTTCTCGTAATTTGTGAAAGCATTTTCTGGGACCAAAGTGTGTATAGCTGAAGTGTGTATACCAAATCAATTTATTAACCCACTCATCAGGAATGCAAACTAACCAAATCGAGTTGTCAACCGATTTTCGTTTAAAAAAGAATATCATTACAAACTAAATAATACTGTCTAATCGCTACACTTTCCTTTCTCCTCCACTTCTCCTTAATGTCCTTCCAGATTGTATCCTTGTTTTGCTCCTTAGCGATGTCCTGGAGCGAAGACGAAATAAAATTTTCAAACGCAACACCTTGAATATACATCAAACAATAATTGTTTTCTTCGCAGTCTTCCTCAGCACTTTGTTTCAAACCCATAGGTGCATCAGCAATAATATTAGAAGAACCCTAGATGTAACAATACTAAAATCAAATTCCTGTAGATACAGTGCCCATCGTGATAATCTTCCATATGTTAATTTTGTTGACATAAGAAATTCCAAAGCTCGGTGATCGGTGTAAACCTTAGTATGTCTTCCATACAAAAATATGCGAAATTTTGTGAAAGCCCAAACAACAGACAAAGCTTCAAGTTCCGTGACCGAATAATTCTTTTCTGATTTAAGGAAACTACGAACACCACATTTAGTAGTAGGAACAGCAAATTACGAAAAGCGTCTAGTTTCTCTGGATCAGGAAGAATACCTTCTGTAGGAATAATATGACCAAGAAATTTCACCTGTGAACGACCAAATTCAGATTTTTCCAAGTTCACTGTAATGCAAACTCTTGCAAAAATACGTAATAATGAATCCAAAATTCTGTTATGCTCACTTCAAGAACGTTTAGCAATAAGAATATCGGCAACATATGAAGTAATATTGTTACGATGATAAACAAGCAAAATTTCATTTAAACCACGAATGAATGCTGCTGAAGATACAGTAAGTCCAAACGGTAATTTCCGAAATTTATAACAGTTACCAAAGGCTAAAAAAGCAGTGTATTTTCTACAATCAGTGTGGAGTTCAATTTGCCAAAAACTTTCACAGAGATCAATTGTGGACAAAACTTTAATTCCATGGAAATGTTGAAGAAGTTCATCTAAATTTTGTGTACGGTCAGTTTCAGGAATGATGATATTATTTATCTGTCTGGAATCCAGAACCAAACTAACTGACTCATCCTTTTTAAAAACGACATGTAATGGGCTGGTATAAGGACTGACTGCTGGCTCAATGATGCCTTGATCTAACATGTATTGAAGTTCATTCTTAACCTTGTCTCTATAAGCCAAATGAATAGTGTATGTTTTTCCCCGAAATGGTGTGTGTTCTTTTACTTTAAGTAAATATTGTAAGCCTTGTATTGTTCCTGGGTGATGACTAAATACTGTAGCATGTGAAGTCAAAATTTGGTGTAATTCTTGTCTTACAACGACATCTGTCACTTCAGCCTTGTTAACCTTTTCATTAATTAACTCTTCACTATTAATCATATCCATCACGTCTCTGTATCTATTGTCATTCTCATGAATGAATACATTGTCGTCAAAATACTCAGCGAAAACATCAGAAATAAGAAACCTGAAACAATTTGTGTCTGATTCAGATTTCGTTACACACTCGAAAAATCTCAAACATCTCGGCATTCCGACAACAGTCAAGTTCACACTTCCTTCCTTAAAGTTTAACATTGCTTTATATATGTTAAGAAACTACAAACCTAATATAATTTGTGTACTGAGTAATGGAACGATAGTAAAATCAGCAGAAAATCCATATCCTTGACAAATGAAATTTAAGTTGATCTGTTGTTTGACTTCCACACTTTTTACGGAAATAGCTCCTCGAATTGTGGTTTTAGAAACAGGTAACACAGGACAAGCAATAGTTCTTACACATATACGAAAAACTGGTTCACTAATAACATTCAGTGGGCTCCCAGAATCTAAAACCTCAGTGAACTTATTCTTACTCACACAAACTTCAATAACAGGATCTAAAAATGCGTCTACATTATTTTCCTTTTCGTCTAGCAAAAGATCTCTCATGTCTTCCAACCGTATGTAGTGTAAAGTCGTAGTGTCAATGCTTTCTGAACCGTCTATATTGCTGCCAGAAGCCGAAGCTACAAGTCATTGTCGACTGTTTGCGTCACGTCTTTGATTATTCGCGTCACTTCGCGGATCAGTTTCTACGATTTGCACTTGTCTCTGTGAATTTCTGTCACGTGGAGGATACCAGTTAGGTCCCTCCTGTCTGTTGGATGTAAATTCTTGGTTGTGTCTGTTATTAAAATTTCTATTTTCCTGGCTATCTGCATGACTACTTCTTGTGTAATTTCGACTGTCACTTCTGAAATTATTGTTAGGTCTACTACCCTGGTTATTTCTGTAGTAAGAACTTCTGTTATTGTATGGATAATTTCTGTCTTGATGATACCGATTATAGTTTCCGTATGATTGATCATTCCGGTAAGAATTTCTGTTATTATAATTGTCTGTGTAATTTCTGTTAGAACATCTGTTATTGTCATAAGGCTGGTATCTATTGTCCTGTCCGTTTCGTCAGTCATTTTCAAAATTACAGCTATAACGTCCGTTCCGACCATTATCCCTTTTCTCTGAAAATCTATTGTAATTACCGTTACTGACAAAATTACAATAAGTTCCGTCGTCGTTGTCATACTCAAGTTCTTGTAGCAAAGTCTTAAAAGTTTCAATGTCGTCTTTACATCTTCCAGCTAAAGCAATGTTTCTTGTCGATTGTGGCAGCTTAGTTAAACAAATACCAATTAACTCAATCGGTCTATAAGGGTTGGAAAGGAATTAATTCTTTCGAATCATGTCTTCAAAGTATTCTGCCGGCGTGCGGAACTCAGAGTGTTTAAAATTACGCTGCATAATAAGACTATGCTTGACTGCCTTGCGTGTTTTCGGACCAATACGCCGATAAAAATGCATGATAAAAATCATTTAAATTATTACAATCTCTAATAAGTACGCGCATGAGCGTCGCCGTTAGTTTTCTAAATATCTACACATAAATTCCAGTTTGTGACTTAGTCGCCAATTTGGCGGAAGTCGTACATAAATTGATCTAACCATGAACATGGATGTATGTCAGTATTAGAATTGCGAAAGATCTTAAATTTCCGAACAGTTAAAAAGTGTTTATAGTCAAAGTTCTCGCCTCGTGGCGACAAAGACCTACCGCGTCAGTCCCAGTCCGAATGTCGATTATTGTCAAGTTCGCGCGCCTCTCTTGTTGCATCTCGTAAATGAAATAAATTATTTTCTTCCAAACCCCCCGCTATCAGTGACTCTAAATTTCTTCTACTGTCTCTTCCTACGATTTCGCTTTCAATTTGTTTAACTTGCTTTCGTAAAGCCTCAAATTCCCTTTTAACGCGTTTATTAAATTTTCCCTGATTTTCGACATGTTTATTTATATTCTGGTACTCTTCTGTTTCTGCAAATCGCAATGGAGCTGTATCATCTGAATCTCTGACCCATTTAAACTAAGACTTGTCAATTTATCTGGCATCTCCTCAACTTTTTCCGACAAGTCACCTATTTGTTCTTTCTGTTTATTTACGTCTTCCGTAAGTGTCGCGACTCGGGTTTCAGTATTGACACATTTAGTAGTTAACTGTTCATATTGCTGTGTTAGGTCATTTATTCTGTCATTTGGTACGAATTCCTCGATTCTTTCAAATATTTCTTCCTTATCGTGTGCACGTTGTAAATTTAACTCTGAAAATTTTTGTACTATCACGTGATCTCTTTCTTCCTGTTCCTTTTGTCTAATTTTTGTTGAAGTTAATCTATTATTATGAGTATTCAAAATCGGTTGTGCTTCTTCTCTAATTTCTTTCTTTAATTCATCTTTCATGTTTTTAAAACATGTCCCTATTCGTGAATCTAACTGTGTTTCCATTGTTCGCATATCAGTTTTAATTGTTCCTATTTGTGATCCCAAATTTAATACTGAACTTATCAACTGGTCCATATTAACTGGTTCGTAATTCTTTTCGCCCCTAACATTTCCCGTAAAACTAACTTCCTTCGTCATAGCCGTAAAGCTATCTCTGTTCGATACTATTCCAGAATCTTCTATCGTTAATCTCGTATTCTGAAAATTTTTCGATTGTGAAAAATTTTGAACTGGTTCCGGACTATTTTCCCGGCTTATTAAATTGTTCTCCACTTCATTATTCACCATACTGTTCTCCTGTGTTGGCGAGTTCGCCATGTTAACAATTTCGTTATTCTGACTATCCGTCATTCTTGCCCTTTTCATCGATCGCGTAATCATTTTCAAAACATACAAAACTCGTCACTATACGAAAATTACACATAATATAACACTTTATCACCAACAATACCATCCACACGAAATGCTTCCCGACAAACACGATTAACGAACAATTAAAACCTTCACAAATGCACAAAATTGTCAAACCCGTATACGACACATCAAAAATTAAATTCCAAAAAAATACCATCAGAAGAATGGCAAGGCAACTACAAATGTTCAATTACAAAATCTACACGTGCAATATAGACTACAATTACTAAACTACAAATTATTACAACAATACTACTGTCTACTACTATTTTTACTGTCAAAAGAATTCCAAGGGACGATCAGAAGCAGCGGTCGCCACGTGCATGGGGGCTTAATTAAAAACGAAAAGACTAATATTAATGAATAATGCAATAAATTTAGTAGCTCTGTGGCCGGTTACGTAGTCTCGTAACCGGTTGACCCTGACTAGTATTAGCACGCAATCTGACTGCATAAAATAAAAATAAAGAATGACAAGGAATTTCCATTAACACAATTGATTAATTAAGTCCCCTGCAACTATAAAAGCTACGAAACAACAAAAGCACAAGTGTAACTGTTCTGTGTGTGGTAGTGTGACTCAACGCACATGTATCTGGCTCGGTTCTTTCTCAATACGACAAAATATTTTAAACACCATTTACAATGAACTAATTGAAAAACCAGAAATACTATAATTGCACATAGAAAACAGAATTACAAGTCTAATAAATGAGCACGAGCCAGATGCTTTGTTGACTGTACCTGTGAGCAAGAGGGATTGTCACTAAAGAAAACTGTAATACCTTTTTACCTCATTATATAGTGACGAAAATATTCCATTACACCAGCATCATAAATCAAAAGCCCATCTCCTTTCTCAAACATATTCTGACAATTGCAGCTTCTTCAATCTATGCATTACACCAACCGAACAATGTCTACTCTGTCGCCGAACAAAACAACAACTGTCCTCGACATCCTCTGAACTACTACTGCCCAGTGGAGGTGGCAGAATAATAATCTTTGGCGCAATCTCTGGCGCTGTGACTCAGTGTAGCCACCTTTCACATGCCCCTCCTCCACGGGCTAGAGTTTGGTGATATTTTTGCCAGAATTGGTGGTGAAAATACCAGCAAATTCGTCCAAAAAACACAGACAAAAATAAAAGATGATATTAATAAGTAAATATAACATAACTAAATAAATTTTGGCTTTGCACTGACCCTTCAATAACCTAATATATAAAAATACAGTAAGGAATACAAATGCTTGCATACATGCGATTTTACATAATAGTTTACGCAAGTATCACTTCTCAGAGTAGTTAAACAGTTCAATCAATGGCACCAGCAATGACGAATAGGTGCAGATGAGAGTCTCATAACATTTCATAAACAGTAAATACACAATAAATCAGTTTACACAAATATTCACATAAAATTTTTTCAATAGTTCAATAAACAAATAACACTCCTGAGAGTAGATGACAGTTCCAACAGTAGCTCCCAGCAATGGTCAACAGGTGCAAATAGCAGTCCCGTAACATTGCATCAGCAGTATTTGAACAGCTCCAACAGTGGCACCCCGCAATGGCGAGCAGGTGCAGGCAGCAACAGTTACATCATCTCAGTAGCAGCAGTTCCAACAGTGGCACCCAGCAATGGCGAGCAGGTGCAGGCAGCAACAAGTGATATCTCATCAGTGGCCGAGCAGTTCCAACAGTGGCACCCAGCAATGTTGACCAAATACAGGTAACAGTCCATAATATTCAACAGCAATAATTAAACAGTTCATCACATTTCGTCAGCAGAAATTAAACAGTTTATCACATTTTGTCAGCAGAAATTAAACAGTTCGTCACATTTCATCAGCAGAAAATAAACATTCCCAAGTGGCACCCACCAATGACAATAGGTGTAAGCACGAACAACAGTTTGAATGCACACACAATTGCTTTTACAAAATTATTATCAATGCTCTTACACTAAACATACAAGCTATAATAAACACACATATGATATCAGATAATTATCATATTAACTATTACAAATGCACAAATATCAGTAAACCTATAATATTTATGGGTGTCAGTGCAAGCCACAACAAATGAGTAAAATAATATTTAGGAGGTAGGTCGGTACCAATTATTTGGGATTAGGAAAGGAAAACACACAAAACACACTCATTCAACTTTCATCCACATACTAAGTACTATTGTGTAATTGAATAGTGTTAACTGTGTAAATGCAATTCTGTCAAAATTTGATGTTTAACATGCGTATCAATTAGTAGTGGCAGCAGTGTTTAATAGTCAATAGTAGTTAGTCAACGTCATAGTCATCATGTCAAGACTAATGTTTGCCAAACCACGTCAAAATACACGGTTGCTGAACAGCTCTCAGTTTGCCAACATACGCAAATACTTCTTTCCCCAAAATAAGTATATACTACTTATTGACTTAACAATGTGTGTGTGTCGACAATCTTGCTTCCACTGGAGTGTTCTAGTCTGCCATCTTCATCCTTCTTGTTCCATATAAACCAACAAAAAAACCTCTTATCCACCAAAACTCCAATAATCATCAGCATCACACAATCTCAATACTTCAATAATACCTCTTCAATACGTCGATACATATAAACCTTATCACCAACATCATTTCACTTCCATAACAACTCTTTCCTCTAGTCAGTCTCCTCGAACAAGTACAGGTAAAATCCTAGTGCAAACTTCAATTCTTCATCCCATACAATCCGAAGACACAATGTCCACACACAACCTCTGTGTAATCCACCTGAGCCAAATCTTCCGCTCATTATGAATTATAAAGCTCATTTTGGTTACCTTGTCCATCATAAAATAAAAGAAATGCATACATGACCTTTAACAGCATTCAGTTTGAATAACTTTCAGTAAGTACGTGCGAGTATACAGTGTTAATGATCACATAAGAGTTTGAATGAATAAATCATAATATTTCACAGTGTGTACACCACTTCAAGAATCATGGCAAAACAGGAGCAAACATGTGGAGTATTTCTTTGTGTCAAGTGTCACTTATCTCATTTGCTCACGAAGAATGCAGTGTAATAAATGTCAGTGGTCTAAAGCTAGTGTCGGTATTTCATGTCATCAGCTTCCTTTTTATAATAATGAATATATACAGCTTCCATAAAGCCTCCAGTTCATGTGACTTCAATGAAGTTTCTTGTACCCATACAGTTCGTAGAATTATAGCAGTTCATTTTCTTATCCTAAAATGTAAAGCACTGAGCGTAAGCAAAACATGCAATAGCGAGTAAATATACCAGTAGAGAACAGAATATCAACAAGTGGACGCAGCATAATCCCTACAATGAGGCTCTGCCAAGCGAACGATTATAATTAATACCATAGAGTAACCTAAACTCTATGTTCGTATACAGTATATGAGCATTTCTATATACTAAATTAAAGATTAGTTATGACAACAAAACAGAAATGTGTAAATATGCAATCCATATGAAAAGCAGCAAGTATATATCTCACATAATAAATAAGTCATTAGTATCATATCAGCATAAGCAAATAAATGTTCACATGTAATCCTAATAAATAAACATGAAGGCGCAAGCAGATAAATCACAAAGTATAACTTACATACATATCCATATCAGCACTACTAGTCAGGTGACAAATATAATTTAAATAAATAGGAACAGCAGGCACATAGTGAAAAATACGACATCAGTGAAAAAACATAGCAGCCAAGCGATGCATAATATACACAAGTAACAACCCTGTTCATTAATAAAACATTGTCAAAATCAGCAAATGTACGCAAGCATGTCGCTTCACAAGTAAATTCATAGAGCATAAAATTTAACAGAACGTATAAATCATGTAATTGCGAGCAGCAAATTACGTGTAAAGTACATACCTAAGTAGAAATATGTTACCTGAAAAATAAACTCAATTAATATTTACCTTGAGCGCTCGATCAGCTATAGGTAAGCGTGACGTAGGAAGTAATTGTTTGCGGTCAACCGCTCGCTTGTAAGGCACGCAGACTGACTGCCGCTTTGTGTATGCGCTGCCGCTAGAACACGGTGCGGTCTCCCTGTGTTCTCTGCGCGTTTACGTGTAACTGTTAATTTTCTCAGAAGTATGCCATTCCACAAAAATTTTAAGGGTCGATATATGATGTATTCCCTTAGAGCGCAGTGATTTAAGAGTTCCTACTTCAACAGTGTTATCATGAATAATTTTGGGAACTCTATATGGACCGTTATCAAGCAGAAAAAAATTGCGACACAAGCCTTTTGCTTTGTGAAAAATACGATGAGACCTAATTAGCACCTTTTGACAAACTGACAAAGTTTTTAAACAACCAGGACGTTTTGCTGATTTCTCTCTTCTAGTAGCCGCAGATGCAATATTTTGTAGAGCCAGGTTGACAACTTCAGAATGCCGCAGTTTCTGTGTAAGTGGAAAAGGAACGATTTCAGAAATACGATTTGTCGGTGCTTTATTTTTTAATATCAGAATATGCAGTAAAGAAGTTGAATCATCAGGGAGTTCGTTCAGAATGTTTTGAAAAATATGAAGATACTGATCCCACGTTCTGTGATTATGATGACAATAAAGACGACACAATTTATTAATTTCCTTCATCCATCTCTCTGACGCGTTAGATTGAGGGTGACAAAGTGAAATGAAAATTGGTGTAATCTTGCGACGCCGTCTTTAAGAATATGTTTGGTGAAAGCATTAGATACTGAACGAGCTGTTGCTTTGCTTAAAGGTGTAAAACACACATATTTTGATGTCAGTTCCACTACTACCATAATGTACGCAAAACTATTAGTAGAACGAACCACTGGACCGAACAAATCGACTGCAGCCATCTTATTTAATCTCGTTGGAATGATAGGAAACAACGGTGCTCTGTGGGAAATAGTTGGCAGCTTAGCCTTTTGACATAATTTGCATTTAGCAAGAACAAATCGAATACGTTTTTCCATATTACTGAAGTAGCAATTTTCTCGTAATTTGTGAAAGCATTTTCTGGGACCAAAGTGTGTATAGCTGAAGTGTGTATACCAAATCAATTTATTAACCCACTCATCAGGAATGCAAACTAACCAAATCGAGTTGTCAACCGATTTTCGTTTAAAAAAGAATATCATTACAAACTAAATAATACTGTCTAATCGCTACACTTTCCTTTCTCCTCCACTTCTCCTTAATGTCCTTCCAGATTGTATCCTTGTTTTGCTCCTTAGCGATGTCCTGGAGCGAAGACGAAATAAAATTTTCAAACGCAACACCTTGAATATACATCAAACAATAATTGTTTTCTTCGCAGTCTTCCTCAGCACTTTGTTTCAAACCCATAGGTGCATGTGATAAAGCATCAGCAATAATATTAGAAGAACCCTAGATGTAACAATACTAAAATCAAATTCCTGTAGATACAGTGCCCATCGTGATAATCTTCCATATGTTAATTTTGTTGACATAAGAAATTCCAAAGCTCGGTGATCGGTGTAAACCTTAGTATGTCTTCCATACAAAAATATGCGAAATTTTGTGAAAGCCCAAACAACAGACAAAGCTTCAAGTTCCGTGACCGAATAATTCTTTTCTGATTTAAGGAAACTACGAACACCACATTTAGTAGTAGGAACAGCAAATTACGAAAAGCGTCTAGTTTCTCTGGATCAGGAAGAATACCTTCTGTAGGAATAATATGACCAAGAAATTTCACCTGTGAACGACCAAATTCAGATTTTTCCAAGTTCACTGTAATGCAAACTCTTGCAAAAATACGTAATAATGAATCCAAAATTCTGTTATGCTCACTTCAAGAACGTTTAGCAATAAGAATATCGGCAACATATGAAGTAATATTGTTACGATGATAAACAAGCAAAATTTCATTTAAACCACGAATGAATGCTGCTGAAGATACAGTAAGTCCAAACGGTAATTTCCGAAATTTATAACAGTTACCAAAGGCTAAAAAAGCAGTGTATTTTCTACAATCAGTGTGGAGTTCAATTTGCCAAAAACTTTCACAGAGATCAATTGTGGACAAAACTTTAATTCCATGGAAATGTTGAAGAAGTTCATCTAAATTTTGTGTACGGTCAGTTTCAGGAATGATGATATTATTTATCTGTCTGGAATCCAGAACCAAACTAACTGACTCATCCTTTTTAAAAACGACATGTAATGGGCTGGTATAAGGACTGACTGCTGGCTCAATGATGCCTTGATCTAACATGTATTGAAGTTCATTCTTAACCTTGTCTCTATAAGCCAAATGAATAGTGTATGTTTTTCCCCGAAATGGTGTGTGTTCTTTTACTTTAAGTAAATATTGTAAGCCTTGTATTGTTCCTGGGTGATGACTAAATACTGTAGCATGTGAAGTCAAAATTTGGTGTAATTCTTGTCTTACAACGACATCTGTCACTTCAGCCTTGTTAACCTTTTCATTAATTAACTCTTCACTATTAATCATATCCATCACGTCTCTGTATCTATTGTCATTCTCATGAATGAATACATTGTCGTCAAAATACTCAGCGAAAACATCAGAAATAAGAAACCTGAAACAATTTGTGTCTGATTCAGATTTCGTTACACACTCGAAAAATCTCAAACATCTCGGCATTCCGACAACAGTCAAGTTCACACTTCCTTCCTTAAAGTTTAACATTGCTTTATATATGTTAAGAAACTACAAACCTAATATAATTTGTGTACTGAGTAATGGAACGATAGTAAAATCAGCAGAAAATCCATATCCTTGACAAATGAAATTTAAGTTGATCTGTTGTTTGACTTCCACACTTTTTACGGAAATAGCTCCTCGAATTGTGGTTTTAGAAACAGGTAACACAGGACAAGCAATAGTTCTTACACATATACGAAAAACTGGTTCACTAATAACATTCAGTGGGCTCCCAGAATCTAAAACCTCAGTGAACTTATTCTTACTCACACAAACTTCAATAACAGGATCTAAAAATGCGTCTACATTATTTTCCTTTTCGTCTAGCAAAAGATCTCTCATGTCTTCCAACCGTATGTAGTGTAAAGTCGTAGTGTCAATGCTTTCTGAACCGTCTATATTGCTGCCAGAAGCCGAAGCTACAAGTCATTGTCGACTGTTTGCGTCACGTCTTTGATTATTCGCGTCACTTCGCGGATCAGTTTCTACGATTTGCACTTGTCTCTGTGAATTTCTGTCACGTGGAGGATACCAGTTAGGTCCCTCCTGTCTGTTGGATGTAAATTCTTGGTTGTGTCTGTTATTAAAATTTCTATTTTCCTGGCTATCTGCATGACTACTTCTTGTGTAATTTCGACTGTCACTTCTGAAATTATTGTTAGGTCTACTACCCTGGTTATTTCTGTAGTAAGAACTTCTGTTATTGTATGGATAATTTCTGTCTTGATGATACCGATTATAGTTTCCGTATGATTGATCATTCCGGTAAGAATTTCTGTTATTATAATTGTCTGTGTAATTTCTGTTAGAACATCTGTTATTGTCATAAGGCTGGTATCTATTGTCCTGTCCGTTTCGTCAGTCATTTTCAAAATTACAGCTATAACGTCCGTTCCGACCATTATCCCTTTTCTCTGAAAATCTATTGTAATTACCGTTACTGACAAAATTACAATAAGTTCCGTCGTCGTTGTCATACTCAAGTTCTTGTAGCAAAGTCTTAAAAGTTTCAATGTCGTCTTTACATCTTCCAGCTAAAGCAATGTTTCTTGTCGATTGTGGCAGCTTAGTTAAACAAATACCAACTAACTCAATCGGTCTATAAGGGTTGGAAAGGAATTAATTCTTTCGAATCATGTCTTCAAAGTATTCTGCCGGCGTGCGGAACTCAGAGTGTTTAAAATTACGCTGCATAATAAGACTATGCTTGACTGCCTTGCGTGTTTTCGGACCAATACGCCGATAAAAATGCATGATAAAAATCATTTAAATTATTACAATCTCTAATAAGTACGCGCATGAGCGTCGCCGTTAGTTTTCTAAATATCTACACATAAATTCCAGTTTGTGACTTAGTCGCCAATTTGGCGGAAGTCGTACATAAATTGATCTAACCATGAACATGGATGTATGTCAGTATTAGAATTGCGAAAGATCTTAAATTTCCGAACAGTTAAAAAGTGTTTATAGTCAAAGTTCTCGCCTCGTGGCGACAAAGACCTACCGCGTCAGTCCCAGTCCGAATGTCGATTATTGTCAAGTTCGCGCACCTCTCTTGTTGCATCTCGTAAATGAAATAAATTATTTTCTTCCAAACCCCCCGCTATCAGTGACTCTAAATTTCTTCTACTGTCTCTTCCTACGATTTCGCTTTCAATTTGTTTAACTTGCTTTCGTAAAGCCTCAAATTCCCTTTTAACGCGTTTATTAAATTTTCCCTGATTTTCGACATGTTTATTTATATTCTGGTACTCTTCTGTTTCTGCAAATCGCAATGGAGCTGTATCATCTGAATCTCTGACCCATTTAAACTAAGACTTGTCAATTTATCTGGCATCTCCTCAACTTTTTCCGACAAGTCACCTATTTGTTCTTTCTGTTTATTTACGTCTTCCGTAAGTGTCGCGACTCGGGTTTCAGTATTGACACATTTAGTAGTTAACTGTTCATATTGCTGTGTTAGGTCATTTATTCTGTCATTTGGTACGAATTCCTCGATTCTTTCAAATATTTCTTCCTTATCGTGTGCACGTTGTAAATTTAACTCTGAAAATTTTTGTACTATCACGTGATCTCTTTCTTCCTGTTCCTTTTGTCTAATTTTTGTTGAAGTTAATCTATTATTATGAGTATTCAAAATCGGTTGTGCTTCTTCTCTAATTTCTTTCTTTAATTCATCTTTCATGTTTTTAAAACATGTCCCTATTCGTGAATCTAACTGTGTTTCCATTGTTCGCATATCAGTTTTAATTGTTCCTATTTGTGATCCCAAATTTAATACTGAACTTATCAACTGGTCCATATTAACTGGTTCGTAATTCTTTTCACCCCTAACATTTCCCGTAAAACTAACTTCCTTCGTCATAGCCGTAAAGCTATCTCTGTTCGATACTATTCCAGAATCTTCTATCGTTAATCTCGTATTCTGAAAATTTTTCGATTGTGAAAAATTTTGAACTGGTTCCGGACTATTTTCCCGGCTTATTAAATTGTTCTCCACTTCATTATTCACCATACTGTTCTCCTGTGTTGGCGAGTTCGCCATGTTAACAATTTCGTTATTCTGACTATCCGTCATTCTTGCCCTTTTCATCGATCGCGTAATCATTTTCAAAACATACAAAACTCGTCACTATACGAAAATTACACATAATATAACACTTTATCACCAACAATACCATCCACACGAAATGCTTCCCGACAAACACGATTAACGAACAATTAAAACCTTCACAAATGCACAAAATTGTCAAACCCGTATACAACACATCAAAAATTAAATTCTACAAAAATACCATCAGAAGAATGACAAGGCAACTACAAATGTTCAATTACAAAATCTACACGTGCAATATAGACTACAATTACTAAACTACAAATTATTACAACAATACTACTGTCTACTACTATTTTTACTGTCAAAAGAATTCCAAGGGACGATCAGAAGCAGCGGTCGCCACGTGCATGGGGGCTTAATTAAAAACGAAAAGACTAATATTAATGAATAATGCAATAAATTTAGTAGCTCTGTGGCCGGTTACGTAGTCTCGTAACCGGTTGACCCTGACTAGTATTAGCACGCAATCTGACTGCATAAAATAAAAATAAAGAATGACAAGGAATTTCCATTAACACAATTGATTAATTAAGTCCCCTGCAACTATAAAAGCTACGAAACAACAAAAGCACAAGTGTAACTGTTCTGTGTGTGGTAGTGTGACTCAACGCACATGTATCTGGCTCGGTTCTTTCTCAATACGACAAAATATTTTAAACACCATTTACAATGAACTAATTGAAAAACCAGAAATACTATAATTGCACATAGAAAACAGAATTACAAGTCTAATAAATGAGCACGAGCCAGATGCTTTGTTGACTGTACCTGTGAGCAAGAGGGATTGTCACTAAAGAAAACTGTAATACCTTTTTACCTCATTATATAGTGACGAAAATATTCCATTACACCAGCATCATAAATCAAAAGCCCATCTCCTTTCTCAAACATATTCTGACAATTGCAGCTTCTTCAATCTATGCATTACACCAACCGAACAATGTCTACTCTGTCGCCGAACAAAACAACAACTGTCCTCGACATCCTCTGAACTACTACTGCCCAGTGGAGGTGGCAGAATAATAATCTTTGGCGCAATCTCTGGCGCTGTGACTCAGTGTAGCCACCTTTCACATGCCCCTCCTCCACGGGCTAGAGTTTGGTGATATTTTTGCCAGAATTGGTGGTGAAAATACCAGCAAATTCGTCCAAAAAACACAGACAAAAATAAAAGATGATATTAATAAGTAAATATAACATAACTAAATAAATTTTGGCTTTGCACTGACCCTTCAATAACCTAATATATAAAAATACAGTAAGGAATACAAATGCTTGCATACATGCGATTTTACATAATAGTTTACGCAAGTATCACTTCTCAGAGTAGTTAAACAGTTCAATCAATGGCACCAGCAATGACGAATAGGTGCAGATGAGAGTCTCATAACATTTCATAAACAGTAAATACACAATAAATCAGTTTACACAAATATTCACATAAAATTTTTTCAATAGTTCAATAAACAAATAACACTCCTGAGAGTAGATGACAGTTCCAACAGTAGCTCCCAGCAATGGTCAACAGGTGCAAATAGCAGTCCCGTAACATTGCATCAGCAGTATTTGAACAGCTCCAACAGTGGCACCCCGCAATGGCGAGCAGGTGCAGGCAGCAACAGTTACATCATCTCAGTAGCAGCAGTTCCAACAGTGGCACCCAGCAATGGCGAGCAGGTGCAGGCAGCAACAAGTGATATCTCATCAGTGGCCGAGCAGTTCCAACAGTGGCACCCAGCAATGTTGACCAAATACAGGTAACAGTCCATAATATTCAACAGCAATAATTAAACAGTTCATCACATTTCGTCAGCAGAAATTAAACAGTTTATCACATTTTGTCAGCAGAAATTAAACAGTTCGTCACATTTCATCAGCAGAAAATAAACATTCCCAAGTGGCACCCACCAATGACAATAGGTGTAAGCACGAACAACAGTTTGAATGCACACACAATTGCTTTTACAAAATTATTATCAATGCTCTTACACTAAACATACAAGCTATAATAAACACACATATGATATCAGATAATTATCATATTAACTATTACAAATGCACAAATATCAGTAAACCTATAATATTTATGGGTGTCAGTGCAAGCCACAACAAATGAGTAAAATAATATTTAGGAGGTAGGTCGGTACCAATTATTTGGGATTAGGAAAGGAAAACACACAAAACACACTCATTCAACTTTCATCCACATACTAAGTACTATTGTGTAATTGAATAGTGTTAACTGTGTAAATGCAATTCTGTCAAAATTTGATGTTTAACATGCGTATCAATTAGTAGTGGCAGCAGTGTTTAATAGTCAATAGTAGTTAGTCAACGTCATAGTCATCATGTCAAGACTAATGTTTGCCAAACCACGTCAAAATACACGGTTGCTGAACAGCTCTCAGTTTGCCAACATACGCAAATACTTCTTTCCCCAAAATAAGTATATACTACTTATTGACTTAACAATGTGTGTGTGTCGACAATCTTGCTTCCACTGGAGTGTTCTAGTCTGCCATCTTCATCCTTCTTGTTCCATATAAACCAACAAAAAAACCTCTTATCCACCAAAACTCCAATAATCATCAGCATCACACAATCTCAATACTTCAATAATACCTCTTCAATACGTCGATACATATAAACCTTATCACCAACATCATTTCACTTCCATAACAACTCTTTCCTCTAGTCAGTCTCCTCGAACAAGTACAGGTAAAATCCTAGTGCAAACTTCAATTCTTCATCCCATACAATCCGAAGACACAATGTCCACACACAACCTCTGTGTAATCCACCTGAGCCAAATCTTCCGCTCATTATGAATTATAAAGCTCATTTTGGTTACCTTGTCCATCATAAAATAAAAGAAATGCATACATGACCTTTAACAGCATTCAGTTTGAATAACTTTCAGTAAGTACGTGCGAGTATACAGTGTTAATGATCACATAAGAGTTTGAATGAATAAATCATAATATTTCACAGTGTGTACACCACTTCAAGAATCATGGCAAAACAGGAGCAAACATGTGGAGTATTTCTTTGTGTCAAGTGTCACTTATCTCATTTGCTCACGAAGAATGCAGTGTAATAAATGTCAGTGGTCTAAAGCTAGTGTCGGTATTTCATGTCATCAGCTTCCTTTTTATAATAATGAATATATACAGCTTCCATAAAGCCTCCAGTTCATGTGACTTCAATGAAGTTTCTTGTACCCATACAGTTCGTAGAATTATAGCAGTTCATTTTCTTATCCTAAAATGTAAAGCACTGAGCGTAAGCAAAACATGCAATAGCGAGTAAATATACCAGTAGAGAACAGAATATCAACAAGTGGACGCAGCATAATCCCTACAATGAGGCTCTGCCAAGCGAACGATTATAATTAATACCATAGAGTAACCTAAACTCTATGTTCGTATACAGTATATGAGCATTTCTATATACTAAATTAAAGATTAGTTATGACAACAAAACAGAAATGTGTAAATATGCAATCCATATGAAAAGCAGCAAGTATATATCTCACATAATAAATAAGTCATTAGTATCATATCAGCATAAGCAAATAAATGTTCACATGTAATCCTAATAAATAAACATGAAGGCGCAAGCAGATAAATCACAAAGTATAACTTACATACATATCCATATCAGCACTACTAGTCAGGTGACAAATATAATTTAAATAAATAGGAACAGCAGGCACATAGTGAAAAATACGACATCAGTGAAAAAACATAGCAGCCAAGCGATGCATAATATACACAAGTAACAACCCTGTTCATTAATAAAACATTGTCAAAATCAGCAAATGTACGCAAGCATGTCGCTTCACAAGTAAATTCATAGAGCATAAAATTTAACAGAACGTATAAATCATGTAATTGCGAGCAGCAAATTACGTGTAAAGTACATACCTAAGTAGAAATATGTTACCTGAAAAATAAACTCAATTAATATTTACCTTGAGCGCTCGATCAGCTATAGGTAAGCGTGACGTAGGAAGTAATTGTTTGCGGTCAACCGCTCGCTTGTAAGGCACGCAGACTGACTGCCGCTTTGTGTATGCGCTGCCGCTAGAACACGGTGCGGTCTCCCTGTGTTCTCTGCGCGTTTACGTGTAACTGTTAATTTTCTCAGAAGTATGCCATTCCACAAAAATTTTAAGGGTCGATATATGATGTATTCCCTTAGAGCGCAGTGATTTAAGAGTTCCTACTTCAACAGTGTTATCATGAATAATTTTGGGAACTCTATATGGACCGTTATCAAGCAGAAAAAAATTGCGACACAAGCCTTTTGCTTTGTGAAAAATACGATGAGACCTAATTAGCACCTTTTGACCAACTGACAAAGTTTTTAAACAACCAGGACGTTTTGCTGATTTCTCTCTTCTAGTAGCCGCAGATGCAATATTTTGTAGAGCCAGGTTGACAACTTCAGAATGCCGCAGTTTCTGTGTAAGTGGAAAAGGAACGATTTCAGAAATACGATTTGTCGGTGCTTTATTTTTTAATATCAGAATATGCAGTAAAGAAGTTGAATCATCAGGGAGTTCGTTCAGAATGTTTTGAAAAATATGAAGATACTGATCCCACGTTCTGTGATTATGATGACAATAAAGACGACACAATTTATTAATTTCCTTCATCCATCTCTCTGACGCGTTAGATTGAGGGTGACAAAGTGAAATGAAAATTGGTGTAATCTTGCGACGCCGTCTTTAAGAATATGTTTGGTGAAAGCATTAGATACTGAACGAGCTGTTGCTTTGCTTAAAGGTGTAAAACACACATATTTTGATGTCAGTTCCACTACTACCATAATGTACGCAAAACTATTAGTAGAACGAACCACTGGACCGAACAAATCGACTGCAGCCATCTTATTTAATCTCGTTGGAATGATAGGAAACAACGGTGCTCTGTGGGAAATAGTTGGCAGCTTAGCCTTTTGACATAATTTGCATTTAGCAAGAACAAATCGAATACGTTTTTCCATATTACTGAAGTAGCAATTTTCTCGTAATTTGTGAAAGCATTTTCTGGGACCAAAGTGTGTATAGCTGAAGTGTGTATACCAAATCAATTTATTAACCCACTCATCAGGAATGCAAACTAACCAAATCGAGTTGTCAACCGATTTTCGTTTAAAAAAGAATATCATTACAAACTAAATAATACTGTCTAATCGCTACACTTTCCTTTCTCCTCCACTTCTCCTTAATGTCCTTCCAGATTGTATCCTTGTTTTGCTCCTTAGCGATGTCCTGGAGCGAAGACGAAATAAAATTTTCAAACGCAACACCTTGAATATACATCAAACAATAATTGTTTTCTTCGCAGTCTTCCTCAGCACTTTGTTTCAAACCCATAGGTGCATGTGATAAAGCATCAGCAATAATATTAGAAGAACCCTAGATGTAACAATACTAAAATCAAATTCCTGTAGATACAGTGCCCATCGTGATAATCTTCCATATGTTAATTTTGTTGACATAAGAAATTCCAAAGCTCGGTGATCGGTGTAAACCTTAGTATGTCTTCCATACAAAAATATGCGAAATTTTGTGAAAGCCCAAACAACAGACAAAGCTTCAAGTTCCGTGACCGAATAATTCTTTTCTGATTTAAGGAAACTACGAACACCACATTTAGTAGTAGGAACAGCAAATTACGAAAAGCGTCTAGTTTCTCTGGATCAGGAAGAATACCTTCTGTAGGAATAATATGACCAAGAAATTTCACCTGTGAACGACCAAATTCAGATTTTTCCAAGTTCACTGTAATGCAAACTCTTGCAAAAATACGTAATAATGAATCCAAAATTCTGTTATGCTCACTTCAAGAACGTTTAGCAATAAGAATATCGGCAACATATGAAGTAATATTGTTACGATGATAAACAAGCAAAATTTCATTTAAACCACGAATGAATGCTGCTGAAGATACAGTAAGTCCAAACGGTAATTTCCGAAATTTATAACAGTTACCAAAGGCTAAAAAAGCAGTGTATTTTCTACAATCAGTGTGGAGTTCAATTTGCCAAAAACTTTCACAGAGATCAATTGTGGACAAAACTTTAATTCCATGGAAATGTTGAAGAAGTTCATCTAAATTTTGTGTACGGTCAGTTTCAGGAATGATGATATTATTTATCTGTCTGGAATCCAGAACCAAACTAACTGACTCATCCTTTTTAAAAACGACATGTAATGGGCTGGTATAAGGACTGACTGCTGGCTCAATGATGCCTTGATCTAACATGTATTGAAGTTCATTCTTAACCTTGTCTCTATAAGCCAAATGAATAGTGTATGTTTTTCCCCGAAATGGTGTGTGTTCTTTTACTTTAAGTAAATATTGTAAGCCTTGTATTGTTCCTGGGTGATGACTAAATACTGTAGCATGTGAAGTCAAAATTTGGTGTAATTCTTGTCTTACAACGACATCTGTCACTTCAGCCTTGTTAACCTTTTCATTAATTAACTCTTCACTATTAATCATATCCATCACGTCTCTGTATCTATTGTCATTCTCATGAATGAATACATTGTCGTCAAAATACTCAGCGAAAACATCAGAAATAAGAAACCTGAAACAATTTGTGTCTGATTCAGATTTCGTTACACACTCGAAAAATCTCAAACATCTCGGCATTCCGACAACAGTCAAGTTCACACTTCCTTCCTTAAAGTTTAACATTGCTTTATATATGTTAAGAAACTACAAACCTAATATAATTTGTGTACTGAGTAATGGAACGATAGTAAAATCAGCAGAAAATCCATATCCTTGACAAATGAAATTTAAGTTGATCTGTTGTTTGACTTCCACACTTTTTACGGAAATAGCTCCTCGAATTGTGGTTTTAGAAACAGGTAACACAGGACAAGCAATAGTTCTTACACATATACGAAAAACTGGTTCACTAATAACATTCAGTGGGCTCCCAGAATCTAAAACCTCAGTGAACTTATTCTTACTCACACAAACTTCAATAACAGGATCTAAAAATGCGTCTACATTATTTTCCTTTTCGTCTAGCAAAAGATCTCTCATGTCTTCCAACCGTATGTAGTGTAAAGTCGTAGTGTCAATGCTTTCTGAACCGTCTATATTGCTGCCAGAAGCCGAAGCTACAAGTCATTGTCGACTGTTTGCGTCACGTCTTTGATTATTCGCGTCACTTCGCGGATCAGTTTCTACGATTTGCACTTGTCTCTGTGAATTTCTGTCACGTGGAGGATACCAGTTAGGTCCCTCCTGTCTGTTGGATGTAAATTCTTGGTTGTGTCTGTTATTAAAATTTCTATTTTCCTGGCTATCTGCATGACTACTTCTTGTGTAATTTCGACTGTCACTTCTGAAATTATTGTTAGGTCTACTACCCTGGTTATTTCTGTAGTAAGAACTTCTGTTATTGTATGGATAATTTCTGTCTTGATGATACCGATTATAGTTTCCGTATGATTGATCATTCCGGTAAGAATTTCTGTTATTATAATTGTCTGTGTAATTTCTGTTAGAACATCTGTTATTGTCATAAGGCTGGTATCTATTGTCCTGTCCGTTTCGTCAGTCATTTTCAAAATTACAGCTATAACGTCCGTTCCGACCATTATCCCTTTTCTCTGAAAATCTATTGTAATTACCGTTACTGACAAAATTACAATAAGTTCCGTCGTCGTTGTCATACTCAAGTTCTTGTAGCAAAGTCTTAAAAGTTTCAATGTCGTCTTTACATCTTCCAGCTAAAGCAATGTTTCTTGTCGATTGTGGCAGCTTAGTTAAACAAATACCAACTAACTCAATCGGTCTATAAGGGTTGGAAAGGAATTAATTCTTTCGAATCATGTCTTCAAAGTATTCTGCCGGCGTGCGGAACTCAGAGTGTTTAAAATTACGCTGCATAATAAGACTATGCTTGACTGCCTTGCGTGTTTTCGGACCAATACGCCGATAAAAATGCATGATAAAAATCATTTAAATTATTACAATCTCTAATAAGTACGCGCATGAGCGTCGCCGTTAGTTTTCTAAATATCTACACATAAATTCCAGTTTGTGACTTAGTCGCCAATTTGGCGGAAGTCGTACATAAATTGATCTAACCATGAACATGGATGTATGTCAGTATTAGAATTGCGAAAGATCTTAAATTTCCGAACAGTTAAAAAGTGTTTATAGTCAAAGTTCTCGCCTCGTGGCGACAAAGACCTACCGCGTCAGTCCCAGTCCGAATGTCGATTATTGTCAAGTTCGCGCACCTCTCTTGTTGCATCTCGTAAATGAAATAAATTATTTTCTTCCAAACCCCCCGCTATCAGTGACTCTAAATTTCTTCTACTGTCTCTTCCTACGATTTCGCTTTCAATTTGTTTAACTTGCTTTCGTAAAGCCTCAAATTCCCTTTTAACGCGTTTATTAAATTTTCCCTGATTTTCGACATGTTTATTTATATTCTGGTACTCTTCTGTTTCTGCAAATCGCAATGGAGCTGTATCATCTGAATCTCTGACCCATTTAAACTAAGACTTGTCAATTTATCTGGCATCTCCTCAACTTTTTCCGACAAGTCACCTATTTGTTCTTTCTGTTTATTTACGTCTTCCGTAAGTGTCGCGACTCGGGTTTCAGTATTGACACATTTAGTAGTTAACTGTTCATATTGCTGTGTTAGGTCATTTATTCTGTCATTTGGTACGAATTCCTCGATTCTTTCAAATATTTCTTCCTTATCGTGTGCACGTTGTAAATTTAACTCTGAAAATTTTTGTACTATCACGTGATCTCTTTCTTCCTGTTCCTTTTGTCTAATTTTTGTTGAAGTTAATCTATTATTATGAGTATTCAAAATCGGTTGTGCTTCTTCTCTAATTTCTTTCTTTAATTCATCTTTCATGTTTTTAAAACATGTCCCTATTCGTGAATCTAACTGTGTTTCCATTGTTCGCATATCAGTTTTAATTGTTCCTATTTGTGATCCCAAATTTAATACTGAACTTATCAACTGGTCCATATTAACTGGTTCGTAATTCTTTTCGCCCCTAACATTTCCCGTAAAACTAACTTCCTTCGTCATAGCCGTAAAGCTATCTCTGTTCGATACTATTCCAGAATCTTCTATCGTTAATCTCGTATTCTGAAAATTTTTCGATTGTGAAAAATTTTGAACTGGTTCCGGACTATTTTCCCGGCTTATTAAATTGTTCTCCACTTCATTATTCACCATACTGTTCTCCTGTGTTGGCGAGTTCGCCATGTTAACAATTTCGTTATTCTGACTATCCGTCATTCTTGCCCTTTTCATCGATCGCGTAATCATTTTCAAAACATACAAAACTCGTCACTATACGAAAATTACACATAATATAACACTTTATCACCAACAATACCATCCACACGAAATGCTTCCCGACAAACACGATTAACGAACAATTAAAACCTTCACAAATGCACAAAATTGTCAAACCCGTATACAACACATCAAAAATTAAATTCTACAAAAATACCATCAGAAGAATGACAAGGCAACTACAAATGTTCAATTACAAAATCTACACGTGCAATATAGACTACAATTACTAAACTACAAATTATTACAACAATACTACTGTCTACTACTATTTTTACTGTCAAAAGAATTCCAAGGGACGATCAGAAGCAGCGGTCGCCACGTGCATGGGGGCTTAATTAAAAACGAAAAGACTAATATTAATGAATAATGCAATAAATTTAGTAGCTCTGTGGCCGGTTACGTAGTCTCGTAACCGGTTGACCCTGACTAGTATTAGCACGCAATCTGACTGCATAAAATAAAAATAAAGAATGACAAGGAATTTCCATTAACACAATTGATTAATTAAGTCCCCTGCAACTATAAAAGCTACGAAACAACAAAAGCACAAGTGTAACTGTTCTGTGTGTGGTAGTGTGACTCAACGCACATGTATCTGGCTCGGTTCTTTCTCAATACGACAAAATATTTTAAACACCATTTACAATGAACTAATTGAAAAACCAGAAATACTATAATTGCACATAGAAAACAGAATTACAAGTCTAATAAATGAGCACGAGCCAGATGCTTTGTTGACTGTACCTGTGAGCAAGAGGGATTGTCACTAAAGAAAACTGTAATACCTTTTTACCTCATTATATAGTGACGAAAATATTCCATTACACCAGCATCATAAATCAAAAGCCCATCTCCTTTCTCAAACATATTCTGACAATTGCAGCTTCTTCAATCTATGCATTACACCAACCGAACAATGTCTACTCTGTCGCCGAACAAAACAACAACTGTCCTCGACATCCTCTGAACTACTACTGCCCAGTGGAGGTGGCAGAATAATAATCTTTGGCGCAATCTCTGGCGCTGTGACTCAGTGTAGCCACCTTTCACATGCCCCTCCTCCACGGGCTAGAGTTTGGTGATATTTTTGCCAGAATTGGTGGTGAAAATACCAGCAAATTCGTCCAAAAAACACAGACAAAAATAAAAGATGATATTAATAAGTAAATATAACATAACTAAATAAATTTTGGCTTTGCACTGACCCTTCAATAACCTAATATATAAAAATACAGTAAGGAATACAAATGCTTGCATACATGCGATTTTACATAATAGTTTACGCAAGTATCACTTCTCAGAGTAGTTAAACAGTTCAATCAATGGCACCAGCAATGACGAATAGGTGCAGATGAGAGTCTCATAACATTTCATAAACAGTAAATACACAATAAATCAGTTTACACAAATATTCACATAAAATTTTTTCAATAGTTCAATAAACAAATAACACTCCTGAGAGTAGATGACAGTTCCAACAGTAGCTCCCAGCAATGGTCAACAGGTGCAAATAGCAGTCCCGTAACATTGCATCAGCAGTATTTGAACAGCTCCAACAGTGGCACCCCGCAATGGCGAGCAGGTGCAGGCAGCAACAGTTACATCATCTCAGTAGCAGCAGTTCCAACAGTGGCACCCAGCAATGGCGAGCAGGTGCAGGCAGCAACAAGTGATATCTCATCAGTGGCCGAGCAGTTCCAACAGTGGCACCCAGCAATGTTGACCAAATACAGGTAACAGTCCATAATATTCAACAGCAATAATTAAACAGTTCATCACATTTCGTCAGCAGAAATTAAACAGTTTATCACATTTTGTCAGCAGAAATTAAACAGTTCGTCACATTTCATCAGCAGAAAATAAACATTCCCAAGTGGCACCCACCAATGACAATAGGTGTAAGCACGAACAACAGTTTGAATGCACACACAATTGCTTTTACAAAATTATTATCAATGCTCTTACACTAAACATACAAGCTATAATAAACACACATATGATATCAGATAATTATCATATTAACTATTACAAATGCACAAATATCAGTAAACCTATAATATTTATGGGTGTCAGTGCAAGCCACAACAAATGAGTAAAATAATATTTAGGAGGTAGGTCGGTACCAATTATTTGGGATTAGGAAAGGAAAACACACAAAACACACTCATTCAACTTTCATCCACATACTAAGTACTATTGTGTAATTGAATAGTGTTAACTGTGTAAATGCAATTCTGTCAAAATTTGATGTTTAACATGCGTATCAATTAGTAGTGGCAGCAGTGTTTAATAGTCAATAGTAGTTAGTCAACGTCATAGTCATCATGTCAAGACTAATGTTTGCCAAACCACGTCAAAATACACGGTTGCTGAACAGCTCTCAGTTTGCCAACATACGCAAATACTTCTTTCCCCAAAATAAGTATATACTACTTATTGACTTAACAATGTGTGTGTGTCGACAATCTTGCTTCCACTGGAGTGTTCTAGTCTGCCATCTTCATCCTTCTTGTTCCATATAAACCAACAAAAAAACCTCTTATCCACCAAAACTCCAATAATCATCAGCATCACACAATCTCAATACTTCAATAATACCTCTTCAATACGTCGATACATATAAACCTTATCACCAACATCATTTCACTTCCATAACAACTCTTTCCTCTAGTCAGTCTCCTCGAACAAGTACAGGTAAAATCCTAGTGCAAACTTCAATTCTTCATCCCATACAATCCGAAGACACAATGTCCACACACAACCTCTGTGTAATCCACCTGAGCCAAATCTTCCGCTCATTATGAATTATAAAGCTCATTTTGGTTACCTTGTCCATCATAAAATAAAAGAAATGCATACATGACCTTTAACAGCATTCAGTTTGAATAACTTTCAGTAAGTACGTGCGAGTATACAGTGTTAATGATCACATAAGAGTTTGAATGAATAAATCATAATATTTCACAGTGTGTACACCACTTCAAGAATCATGGCAAAACAGGAGCAAACATGTGGAGTATTTCTTTGTGTCAAGTGTCACTTATCTCATTTGCTCACGAAGAATGCAGTGTAATAAATGTCAGTGGTCTAAAGCTAGTGTCGGTATTTCATGTCATCAGCTTCCTTTTTATAATAATGAATATATACAGCTTCCATAAAGCCTCCAGTTCATGTGACTTCAATGAAGTTTCTTGTACCCATACAGTTCGTAGAATTATAGCAGTTCATTTTCTTATCCTAAAATGTAAAGCACTGAGCGTAAGCAAAACATGCAATAGCGAGTAAATATACCAGTAGAGAACAGAATATCAACAAGTGGACGCAGCATAATCCCTACAATGAGGCTCTGCCAAGCGAACGATTATAATTAATACCATAGAGTAACCTAAACTCTATGTTCGTATACAGTATATGAGCATTTCTATATACTAAATTAAAGATTAGTTATGACAACAAAACAGAAATGTGTAAATATGCAATCCATATGAAAAGCAGCAAGTATATATCTCACATAATAAATAAGTCATTAGTATCATATCAGCATAAGCAAATAAATGTTCACATGTAATCCTAATAAATAAACATGAAGGCGCAAGCAGATAAATCACAAAGTATAACTTACATACATATCCATATCAGCACTACTAGTCAGGTGACAAATATAATTTAAATAAATAGGAACAGCAGGCACATAGTGAAAAATACGACATCAGTGAAAAAACATAGCAGCCAAGCGATGCATAATATACACAAGTAACAACCCTGTTCATTAATAAAACATTGTCAAAATCAGCAAATGTACGCAAGCATGTCGCTTCACAAGTAAATTCATAGAGCATAAAATTTAACAGAACGTATAAATCATGTAATTGCGAGCAGCAAATTACGTGTAAAGTACATACCTAAGTAGAAATATGTTACCTGAAAAATAAACTCAATTAATATTTACCTTGAGCGCTCGATCAGCTATAGGTAAGCGTGACGTAGGAAGTAATTGTTTGCGGTCAACCGCTCGCTTGTAAGGCACGCAGACTGACTGCCGCTTTGTGTATGCGCTGCCGCTAGAACACGGTGCGGTCTCCCTGTGTTCTCTGCGCGTTTACGTGTAACTGTTAATTTTCTCAGAAGTATGCCATTCCACAAAAATTTTAAGGGTCGATATATGATGTATTCCCTTAGAGCGCAGTGATTTAAGAGTTCCTACTTCAACAGTGTTATCATGAATAATTTTGGGAACTCTATATGGACCGTTATCAAGCAGAAAAAAATTGCGACACAAGCCTTTTGCTTTGTGAAAAATACGATGAGACCTAATTAGCACCTTTTGACCAACTGACAAAGTTTTTAAACAACCAGGACGTTTTGCTGATTTCTCTCTTCTAGTAGCCGCAGATGCAATATTTTGTAGAGCCAGGTTGACAACTTCAGAATGCCGCAGTTTCTGTGTAAGTGGAAAAGGAACGATTTCAGAAATACGATTTGTCGGTGCTTTATTTTTTAATATCAGAATATGCAGTAAAGAAGTTGAATCATCAGGGAGTTCGTTCAGAATGTTTTGAAAAATATGAAGATACTGATCCCACGTTCTGTGATTATGATGACAATAAAGACGACACAATTTATTAATTTCCTTCATCCATCTCTCTGACGCGTTAGATTGAGGGTGACAAAGTGAAATGAAAATTGGTGTAATCTTGCGACGCCGTCTTTAAGAATATGTTTGGTGAAAGCATTAGATACTGAACGAGCTGTTGCTTTGCTTAAAGGTGTAAAACACACATATTTTGATGTCAGTTCCACTACTACCATAATGTACGCAAAACTATTAGTAGAACGAACCACTGGACCGAACAAATCGACTGCAGCCATCTTATTTAATCTCGTTGGAATGATAGGAAACAACGGTGCTCTGTGGGAAATAGTTGGCAGCTTAGCCTTTTGACATAATTTGCATTTAGCAAGAACAAATCGAATACGTTTTTCCATATTACTGAAGTAGCAATTTTCTCGTAATTTGTGAAAGCATTTTCTGGGACCAAAGTGTGTATAGCTGAAGTGTGTATACCAAATCAATTTATTAACCCACTCATCAGGAATGCAAACTAACCAAATCGAGTTGTCAACCGATTTTCGTTTAAAAAAGAATATCATTACAAACTAAATAATACTGTCTAATCGCTACACTTTCCTTTCTCCTCCACTTCTCCTTAATGTCCTTCCAGATTGTATCCTTGTTTTGCTCCTTAGCGATGTCCTGGAGCGAAGACGAAATAAAATTTTCAAACGCATCACCTTGAATATACATCAAACAATAATTGTTTTCTTCGCAGTCTTCCTCAGCACTTTGTTTCAAACCCATAGGTGCATGTGATAAAGCATCAGCAATAATATTAGAAGAACCCTAGATGTAACAATACTAAAATCAAATTCCTGTAGATACAGTGCCCATCGTGATAATCTTCCATATGTTAATTTTGTTGACATAAGAAATTCCAAAGCTCGGTGATCGGTGTAAACCTTAGTATGTCTTCCATACAAAAATATGCGAAATTTTGTGAAAGCCCAAACAACAGACAAAGCTTCAAGTTCCGTGACCGAATAATTCTTTTCTGATTTAAGGAAACTACGAACACCACATTTAGTAGTAGGAACAGCAAATTACGAAAAGCGTCTAGTTTCTCTGGATCAGGAAGAATACCTTCTGTAGGAATAATATGACCAAGAAATTTCACCTGTGAACGACCAAATTCAGATTTTTCCAAGTTCACTGTAATGCAAACTCTTGCAAAAATACGTAATAATGAATCCAAAATTCTGTTATGCTCACTTCAAGAACGTTTAGCAATAAGAATATCGGCAACATATGAAGTAATATTGTTACGATGATAAACAAGCAAAATTTCATTTAAACCACGAATGAATGCTGCTGAAGATACAGTAAGTCCAAACGGTAATTTCCGAAATTTATAACAGTTACCAAAGGCTAAAAAAGCAGTGTATTTTCTACAATCAGTGTGGAGTTCAATTTGCCAAAAACTTTCACAGAGATCAATTGTGGACAAAACTTTAATTCCATGGAAATGTTGAAGAAGTTCATCTAAATTTTGTGTACGGTCAGTTTCAGGAATGATGATATTATTTATCTGTCTGGAATCCAGAACCAAACTAACTGACTCATCCTTTTTAAAAACGACATGTAATGGGCTGGTATAAGGACTGACTGCTGGCTCAATGATGCCTTGATCTAACATGTATTGAAGTTCATTCTTAACCTTGTCTCTATAAGCCAAATGAATAGTGTATGTTTTTCCCCGAAATGGTGTGTGTTCTTTTACTTTAAGTAAATATTGTAAGCCTTGTATTGTTCCTGGGTGATGACTAAATACTGTAGCATGTGAAGTCAAAATTTGGTGTAATTCTTGTCTTACAACGACATCTGTCACTTCAGCCTTGTTAACCTTTTCATTAATTAACTCTTCACTATTAATCATATCCATCACGTCTCTGTATCTATTGTCATTCTCATGAATGAATACATTGTCGTCAAAATACTCAGCGAAAACATCAGAAATAAGAAACCTGAAACAATTTGTGTCTGATTCAGATTTCGTTACACACTCGAAAAATCTCAAACATCTCGGCATTCCGACAACAGTCAAGTTCACACTTCCTTCCTTAAAGTTTAACATTGCTTTATATATGTTAAGAAACTACAAACCTAATATAATTTGTGTACTGAGTAATGGAACGATAGTAAAATCAGCAGAAAATCCATATCCTTGACAAATGAAATTTAAGTTGATCTGTTGTTTGACTTCCACACTTTTTACGGAAATAGCTCCTCGAATTGTGGTTTTAGAAACAGGTAACACAGGACAAGCAATAGTTCTTACACATATACGAAAAACTGGTTCACTAATAACATTCAGTGGGCTCCCAGAATCTAAAACCTCAGTGAACTTATTCTTACTCACACAAACTTCAATAACAGGATCTAAAAATGCGTCTACATTATTTTCCTTTTCGTCTAGCAAAAGATCTCTCATGTCTTCCAACCGTATGTAGTGTAAAGTCGTAGTGTCAATGCTTTCTGAACCGTCTATATTGCTGCCAGAAGCCGAAGCTACAAGTCATTGTCGACTGTTTGCGTCACGTCTTTGATTATTCGCGTCACTTCGCGGATCAGTTTCTACGATTTGCACTTGTCTCTGTGAATTTCTGTCACGTGGAGGATACCAGTTAGGTCCCTCCTGTCTGTTGGATGTAAATTCTTGGTTGTGTCTGTTATTAAAATTTCTATTTTCCTGGCTATCTGCATGACTACTTCTTGTGTAATTTCGACTGTCACTTCTGAAATTATTGTTAGGTCTACTACCCTGGTTATTTCTGTAGTAAGAACTTCTGTTATTGTATGGATAATTTCTGTCTTGATGATACCGATTATAGTTTCCGTATGATTGATCATTCCGGTAAGAATTTCTGTTATTATAATTGTCTGTGTAATTTCTGTTAGAACATCTGTTATTGTCATAAGGCTGGTATCTATTGTCCTGTCCGTTTCGTCAGTCATTTTCAAAATTACAGCTATAACGTCCGTTCCGACCATTATCCCTTTTCTCTGAAAATCTATTGTAATTACCGTTACTGACAAAATTACAATAAGTTCCGTCGTCGTTGTCATACTCAAGTTCTTGTAGCAAAGTCTTAAAAGTTTCAATGTCGTCTTTACATCTTCCAGCTAAAGCAATGTTTCTTGTCGATTGTGGCAGCTTAGTTAAACAAATACCAACTAACTGAATCGGTCTATAAGGGTTGGAAAGGAATTAATTCTTTCGAATCATGTCTTCAAAGTATTCTGCCGGCGTGCGGAACTCAGAGTGTTTAAAATTACGCTGCATAATAAGACTATGCTTGACTGCCTTGCGTGTTTTCGGACCAATACGCCGATAAAAATGCATGATAAAAATCATTTAAATTATTACAATCTCTAATAAGTACGCGCATGAGCGTCGCCGTTAGTTTTCTAAATATCTACACATAAATTCCAGTTTGTGACTTAGTCGCCAATTTGGCGGAAGTCGTACATAAATTGATCTAACCATGAACATGGATGTATGTCAGTATTAGAATTGCGAAAGATCTTAAATTTCCGAACAGTTAAAAAGTGTTTATAGTCAAAGTTCTCGCCTCGTGGCGACAAAGACCTACCGCGTCAGTCCCAGTCCGAATGTCGATTATTGTCAAGTTCGCGCACCTCTCTTGTTGCATCTCGTAAATGAAATAAATTATTTTCTTCCAAACCCCCCGCTATCAGTGACTCTAAATTTCTTCTACTGTCTCTTCCTACGATTTCGCTTTCAATTTGTTTAACTTGCTTTCGTAAAGCCTCAAATTCCCTTTTAACGCGTTTATTAAATTTTCCCTGATTTTCGACATGTTTATTTATATTCTGGTACTCTTCTGTTTCTGCAAATCGCAATGGAGCTGTATCATCTGAATCTCTGACCCATTTAAACTAAGACTTGTCAATTTATCTGGCATCTCCTCAACTTTTTCCGACAAGTCACCTATTTGTTCTTTCTGTTTATTCACGTCTTCCGTAAGTGTCGCGACTCGGGTTTCAGTATTGACACATTTAGTAGTTAACTGTTCATATTGCTGTGTTAGGTCATTTATTCTGTCATTTGGTACGAATTCCTCGATTCTTTCAAATATTTCTTCCTTATCGTGTGCACGTTGTAAATTTAACTCTGAAAATTTTTGTACTATCACGTGATCTCTTTCTTCCTGTTCCTTTTGTCTAATTTTTGTTGAAGTTAATCTATTATTATGAGTATTCAAAATCGGTTGTGCTTCTTCTCTAATTTCTTTCTTTAATTCATCTTTCATGTTTTTAAAACATGTCCCTATTCGTGAATCTAACTGTGTTTCCATTGTTCGCATATCAGTTTTAATTGTTCCTATTTGTGATCCCAAATTTAATACTGAACTTATCAACTGGTCCATATTAACTGGTTCGTAATTCTTTTCACCCCTAACATTTCCCGTAAAACTAACTTCCTTCGTCATAGCCGTAAAGCTATCTCTGTTCGATACTATTCCAGAATCTTCTATCGTTAATCTCGTATTCTGAAAATTTTTCGATTGTGAAAAATTTTGAACTGGTTCCGGACTATTTTCCCGGCTTATTAAATTGTTCTCCACTTCATTATTCACCATACTGTTCTCCTGTGTTGGCGAGTTCGCCATGTTAACAATTTCGTTATTCTGACTATCCGTCATTCTTGCCCTTTTCATCGATCGCGTAATCATTTTCAAAACATACAAAACTCGTCACTATACGAAAATTACACATAATATAACACTTTATCACCAACAATACCATCCACACGAAATGCTTCCCGACAAACACGATTAACGAACAATTAAAACCTTCACAAATGCACAAAATTGTCAAACCCGTATACAACACATCAAAAATTAAATTCTACAAAAATACCATCAGAAGAATGACAAGGCAACTACAAATGTTCAATTACAAAATCTACACGTGCAATATAGACTACAATTACTAAACTACAAATTATTACAACAATACTACTGTCTACTACTATTTTTACTGTCAAAAGAATTCCAAGGGACGATCAGAAGCAGCGGTCGCCACGTGCATGGGGGCTTAATTAAAAACGAAAAGACTAATATTAATGAATAATGCAATAAATTTAGTAGCTCTGTGGCCGGTTACGTAGTCTCGTAACCGGTTGACCCTGACTAGTATTAGCACGCAATCTGACTGCATAAAATAAAAATAAAGAATGACAAGGAATTTCCATTAACACAATTGATTAATTAAGTCCCCTGCAACTATAAAAGCTACGAAACAACAAAAGCACAAGTGTAACTGTTCTGTGTGTGGTAGTGTGACTCAACGCACATGTATCTGGCTCGGTTCTTTCTCAATACGACAAAATATTTTAAACACCATTTACAATGAACTAATTGAAAAACCAGAAATACTATAATTGCACATAGAAAACAGAATTACAAGTCTAATAAATGAGCACGAGCCAGATGCTTTGTTGACTGTACCTGTGAGCAAGAGGGATTGTCACTAAAGAAAACTGTAATACCTTTTTACCTCATTATATAGTGACGAAAATATTCCATTACACCAGCATCATAAATCAAAAGCCCATCTCCTTTCTCAAACATATTCTGACAATTGCAGCTTCTTCAATCTATGCATTACACCAACCGAACAATGTCTACTCTGTTGCCGAACAAAACAACAACTGTCCTCGACGTCCTCTGAACTACTACTGCCCAGTGGAGGTGGCAGAATAATAATCTTTGGCGCAATCTCTGGCGCTGTGACCCAGTGTAGCCACCTTTCACATGCCCCTCCTCCACGGGCTAGAGTTTGGTGATATTTTTGCCAGAATTGGTGGTGAAAATACCAGCAAATTCGTCCAAAAAACACAGACAAAAATAAAAGATGATATTAATAAGTAAATATAACATAACTAAATAAATTTTGGCTTTGTACTGACCCTTCAATAACCTAATATATAAAAATACAGTAAGGAATACAAATGCTTGCATACATGCGATTTTACATAATAGTTTACGCAAGTATCACTTCTCAGAGTAGTTAAACAGTTCAATCAATGGCACCAGCAATGACGAATAGGTGCAGATGAGAGTCTCATAACATTTCATAAACAGTAAATACACAATAAATCAGTTTACACAAATATTCACATAAAATTTTTTCAATAGTTCAATAAACAAATAACACTCCTGAGAGTAGATGACAGTTCCAACAGTAGCTCCCAGCAATGGTCAACAGGTGCAAATAGCAGTCCCGTAACATTGCATCAGCAGTATTTGAACAGCTCCAACAGTGGCACCCCGCAATGGCGAGCAGGTGCAGGCAGCAACAGTTACATCATCTCAGTAGCAGCAGTTCCAACAGTGGCACCCAGCAATGGCGAGCAGGTGCAGGCAGCAACAAGTGATATCTCATCAGTGGCCGAGCAGTTCCAACAGTGGCACCCAGCAATGTTGACCAAATACAGGTAACAGTCCATAATATTCAACAGCAATAATTAAACAGTTCATCACATTTCGTCAGCAGAAATTAAACAGTTTATCACATTTTGTCAGCAGAAATTAAACAGTTCATCACATTTCATCAGCAGAAAATAAACATTCCCAAGTGGCACCCACCAATGACAATAGGTGTAAGCACGAACAACAGTTTGAATGCACACACAATTGCTTTTACAAAATTATTATCAATGCTCTTACACTAAACATACAAACTATAATAAACACACATATGATATCAGATAATTATCATATTAACTATTACAAATACACAAATATCAGTAAACCTATAATATTTATGGGTGTCAGTGCAAGCCACAACAAATGAGTAAAATAATATTTAGGAGGTAGGTCGGTACCAATTATTTGGGATTAGGAAAGGAAAACACACAAAACACACTCATTCAACTTTCATCCACATACTAAGTACTATTGTGTAATTGAATAGTGTTAACTGTGTATATTCTGTCAAAATTTGATGTTTAACATGCGTATCAATTAGTAGTGGCAGCAGTGTTTAATAGTCAATAGTAGTTAGTCAACGTCATAGTCATCATGTCAAGACTAATGTTTGCCAAACCACGTCAAAATACACGGTTGCTGAACAGCTCTCAGTTTGCCAACATACACAAATACTTCTTTCCCCAAAATAAGTATATACTACTTATTGACTTAACAATGTGTGTGTGTCGACAATCTTGCGTCCACTGGAGTGTTCTAGTCTGCCATCTTCATCCTTCTTGTTCCATATAAACCAACAAAAAAACCTCTTATCCACCAAAACTCCAATAATCATCAGCATCACACAATCTCAATACTTCAATAATACCTCTTCAATACGTCGATACATATAAACCTTATCACCAACATCATTTCACTTCCATAACAACTCTTTCCTCTAGTCAGTCTCCTCGAACAAGTACAGGTAAAATCCTAGTGCAAACTTCAATTCTTCATCCCATACAATCCGAAGACACAATGTCCACACACAACCTCTGTGTAATCCACCTGAGCCAAATCTTCCGCTCATTATGAATTATAAAGCTCATTTTGGTTACCTTGTCCATCATAAAATAAAAGAAATGCATACATGACCTTTAACAGCATTCAGTTTGAATAACTTTCAGTAAGTACGTGCGAGTATACAGTGTTAATGATCACATAAGAGTTTGAATGAATAAATCATAATATTTCACAGTGTGTACACCACTTCAAGAATCATGGCAAAACAGGAGCAAACATGTGGAGTATTTCTTTGTGTCAAGTGTCACTTATCTCATTTGCTCACGAAGAATGCAGTGTAATAAATGTCAGTGGTCTAAAGCTAGTGTCGGTATTTCATGTCATCAGCTTCCTTTTTATAATAATGAATATATACAGCTTCCATAAAGCCTCCAGTTCATGTGACTTCAATGAAGTTTCTTGTACCCATACAGTTCGTAGAATTATAGCAGTTCATTTTCTTATCCTAAAATGTAAAGCACTGAGCGTAAGCAAAACATGCAATAGCGAGTAAATATACCAGTAGAGAACAGAATATCAACAAGTGGACGCAGCATAATCCCTACAATGAGGCTCTGCCAAGCGAACGATTATAATTAATACCATAGAGTAACCTAAACTCTATGTTCGTATACAGTATATGAGCATTTCTATATACTAAATTAAAGATTAGTTATGACAACAAAACAGAAATGTGTAAATATGCAATCCATATGAAAAGCAGCAAGTATATATCTCACATAATAAATAAGTCATTAGTATCATATCAGCATAAGCAAATAAATGTTCACATGTAATCCTAATAAATAAACATGAAGGCGCAAGCAGATAAATCACAAAGTATAACTTACATACATATCCATATCAGCACTACTAGTCAGGTGACAAATATAATTTAAATAAATAGGAACAGCAGGCACATAGTGAAAAATACGACATCAGTGAAAAAACATAGCAGCCAAGCGATGCATAATATACACAAGTAACAACCCTGTTCATTAATAAAACATTGTCAAAATCAGCAAATGTACGCAAGCATGTCGCTTCACAAGTAAATTCATAGAGCATAAAATTTAACAGAACGTATAAATCATGTAATTGCGAGCAGCAAATTACGTGTAAAGTACATACCTAAGTAGAAATATGTTACCTGAAAAATAAACTCAATTAATATTTACCTTGAGCGTTCGATCAGCTATAGGTAAGCGTGACGTAGGAAGTAATTGTTTGCGGTCAATCGCTCGCTTGTAAGGCACGCAGACTGACTGCCGCTTTGTGTATGCGCTGCCGCTAGAACACGGTGCGGTCTCCCTGTGTTCTCTGCGCGTTTACGTGCAACTGTTAATTTTCTCAGAAGTATGCCATTCCACAAAAATTTTAAGGGTCGATATATGATGTATTCCCTTAGAGCGCAGTGATTTAAGAGTTCCTACTTCAACAGTGTTATCATGAATAATTTTGGGAACTCTATATGGACCGTTATCAAGCAGAAAAAAATTGCGACACAAGCCTTTTGCTTTGTGAAAAATACGATGAGACCTAATTAGCACCTTTTGACCAACTGACAAAGTTTTTAAACAACCAGGACGTTTTGCTGATTTCTCTCTTCTAGTAGCCGCAGATGCAATATTTTGTAGAGCCAGGTTGACAACTTCAGAATGCCGCAGTTTCTGTGTAGGTGGAAAAGGAACGATTTCAGAAATACGATTTGTCGGTGCTTTATTTTTTAATATCAGAATATGCAGTAAAGAAGTTGAATCATCAGGGAGTTCGTTCAGAATGTTTTGAAAAATATGAAGATACTGATCCCACGTTCTGTGATTATGATGACAATAAAGACGACACAATTTATTAATTTCCTTCATCCATCTCTCTGACGCGTTAGATTGAGGGTGACAAAGTGAAATGAAAATTGGTGTAATCTTGCGACGCCGTCTTTAAGAATATGTTTGGTGAAAGCATTAGATACTGAACGAGCTGTTGCTTTGCTTAAAGGTGTAAAACACACATATTTTGATGTCAGTTCCACTACTACCATAATGTACGCAAAACTATTAGTAGAACGAACCACTGGACCGAACAAATCGACTGCAGCCATCTTATTTAATCTCGTTGGAATGATAGGAAACAACGGTGCTCTGTGGGAAATAGTTGGCAGCTTAGCCTTTTGACATAATTTGCATTTAGCAAGAACAAATCGAATACGTTTTTCCATATTACTGAAGTAGCAATTTTCTCGTAATTTGTGAAAGCATTTTCTGGGACCAAAGTGTGTATAGCTGAAGTGTGTATACCAAATCAATTTATTAACCCACTCATCAGGAATGCAAACTAACCAAATCGAGTTGTCAACCGATTTTCGTTTAAAAAAGAATATCATTACGAACTAAATAATACTGTCTAATCGCTACACTTTCCTTTCTCCTCCACTTCTCCTTAATGTCCTTCCAGATTGTATCCTTGTTTTGCTCCTTAGCGATGTCCTGGAGCGAAGACGAAATAAAATTTTCAAACGCAACACCTTGAATATACATCAAACAATAATTGTTTTCTTCGCAGTCTTCCTCAGCACTTTGTTTCAAACCCATAGGTGCATGTGATAAAGCATCAGCAATAATATTAGAAGAACCCTAGATGTAACAATACTAAAATCAAATTCCTGTAGATACAGTGCCCATCGTGATAATCTTCCATATGTTAATTTTGTTGACATAAGAAATTCCAAAGCTCGGTGATCGGTGTAAACCTTAGTATGTCTTCCATACAAAAATATGCGAAATTTTGTGAAAGCCCAAACAACAGACAAAGCTTCAAGTTCCGTGACCGAATAATTCTTTTCTGATTTAAGGAAACTACGAACACCACATTTAGTAGTAGGAACAGCAAATTACGAAAAGCGTCTAGTTTCTCTGGATCAGGAAGAATACCTTCTGTAGGAATAATATGACCAAGAAATTTCACCTGTGAACGACCAAATTCAGATTTTTCCAAGTTCACTGTAATGCAAACTCTTGCAAAAATACGTAATAATGAATCCAAAATTCTGTTATGCTCACTTCAAGAACGTTTAGCAATAAGAATATCGGCAACATATGAAGTAATATTGTTACGATGATAAACAAGCAAAATTTCATTTAAACCACGAATGAATGCTGCTGAAGATACAGTAAGTCCAAACGGTAATTTCCGAAATTTATAACAGTTACCAAAGGCTAAAAAAGCAGTGTATTTTCTACAATCAGTGTGGAGTTCAATTTGCCAAAAACTTTCACAGAGATCAATTGTGGATAAAACTTTAATTCCATGGAAATGTTGAAGAAGTTCATCTAAATTTTGTGTACGGTCAGTTTCAGGAATGATGATATTATTTATCTGTCTGGAATCCAGAACCAAACTAACTGACTCATCCTTTTTAAAAACGACATGTAATGGGCTGGTATAAGGACTGACTGCTGGCTCAATGATGCCTTGATCTAACATGTATTGAAGTTCATTCTTAACCTTGTCTCTATAAGCCAAATGAATAGTGTATGTTTTTCCCCGAAATGGTGTGTGTTCTTTTACTTTAAGTAAATATTGTAAGCCTTGTATTGTTCCTGGGTGATGACTAAATACTGTAGCATGTGAAGTCAAAATTTGGTGTAATTCTTGTCTTACAACGACATCTGTCACTTCAGCCTTGTTAACCTTTTCATTAATTAACTCTTCACTATTAATCATATCCATCACGTCTCTGTATCTATTGTCATTCTCATGAATGAATACATTGTCGTCAAAATACTCAGCGAAAACATCAGAAATAAGAAACCTGAAACAATTTGTGTCTGATTCAGATTTCGTTACACACTCGAAAAATCTCAAACATCTCGGCATTCCGACAACAGTCAAGTTCACACTTCCTTCCTTAAAGTTTAACATTGCTTTATATATGTTAAGAAACTACAAACCTAATATAATTTGTGTACTGAGTAATGGAACGATAGTAAAATCAGCAGAAAATCCATATCCTTGACAAATGAAATTTAAGTTGATCTGTTGTTTGACTTCCACACTTTTTACGGAAATAGCTCCTCGAATTGTGGTTTTAGAAACAGGTAACACAGGACAAGCAATAGTTCTTACACATATACGAAAAACTGGTTCACTAATAACATTCAGTGGGCTCCCAGAATCTAAAACCTCAGTGAACTTATTCTTACTCACACAAACTTCAATAACAGGATCTAAAAATGCGTCTACATTATTTTCCTTTTCGTCTAGCAAAAGATCTCTCATGTCTTCCAACCGTATGTAGTGTAAAGTCGTAGTGTCAATGCTTTCTGAACCGTCTATATTGCTGCCAGAAGCCGAAGCTACAAGTCATTGTCGACTGTTTGAGTCACGTCTTTGATTATTCGCGTCACTTCGCGGATCAGTTTCTACGATTTGCACTTGTCTCTGTGAATTTCTGTCACGTGGAGGATACCAGTTAGGTCCCTCCTGTCTGTTGGATGTAAATTCTTGGTTGTGTCTGTTATTAAAATTTCTATTTTCCTGGCTATCTGCATGACTACTTCTTGTGTAATTTCGACTGTCACTTCTGAAATTATTGTTAGGTCTACTACCCTGGTTATTTCTGTAGTAAGAACTTCTGTTATTGTATGGATAATTTCTGTCTTGATGATACCGATTATAGTTTCCGTATGATTGATCATTCCGGTAAGAATTTCTGTTATTATAATTGTCTGTGTAAACTCTGTTAGAACATCTGTTATTGTCATAAGGCTGGTATCTATTGTCCTGTTCGTTTCGGCAGTCATTTTCAAAATTACAGCTATAACGTCCGTTCCGATCATTATCCCTTTTCTCTGAAAATCTATTGTAATTACCGTTACTGACAAAATTACAATAAGTTCCGTCGTCGTTGTCATACTCAAGTTCTTGTAGCAAAGTCTTAAAAGTTTCAATGTCGTCTTTACATCTTCCAGCTAAAGCAATGTTTCTTATCGATTGTGGCAGCTTAGTTAAACAAATACCAACTAACTCAATCGGTCTATAAGGGTTGGAAAGGAATTAATTCTTTCGAATCATGTCTTCAAAGTATTCTGCCGGCGTGCGGAACTCAGAGTGTTTAAAATTACGCTGCATAATAAGACTATGCTTGACTGCCTTGCGTGTTTTCGGACCAATACGCCGATAAAAATGCATGATAAAAATCATTTAAATTATTACAATCTCTAATAAGTACGCGCATGAGCGTCGCCGTTAGTTTTCTAAATATCTACACATAAATTCCAGTTTGTGACTTAGTCGCCAATTTGGCGGAAGTCGTACATAAATTGATCTAACCATGAACATGGATGTATGTCAGTATTAGAATTGCGAAAGATCTTAAATTTCCGAACAGTTAAAAAGTGTTTATAGTCAAAGTTCTCGCCTCGTGGCGACAAAGACCTACCGCGTCAGTCCCAGTCCGAATGTCGATTATTGTCAAGTTCGCGCGCCTCTCTTGTTGCATCTCGTAAATGAAATAAATTATTTTCTTCCAAACCCCCCGCTATCAGTGACTCTAAATTTCTTCTACTGTCTCTTCCTACGATTTCGCTTTCAATTTGTTTAACTTGCTTTCGTAAAGCCTCAAATTCCCTTTTAACGCGTTTATTAAATTTTCCCTGATTTTCGACATGTTTATTTATATTCTGGTACTCTTCTGTTTCTGCAAATCGCAATGGAGCTGTATCATCTGAATCTCTGACCCATTTAAACTAAGACTTGTCAATTTATCTGGCATCTCCTCAACTTTTTCCGACAAGTCACCTATTTGTTCTTTCTGTTTATTTACGTCTTCCGTAAGTGTCGCGACTCGGGTTTCAGTATTGACACATTTAGTAGTTAACTGTTCATATTGCTGTGTTAGGTCATTTATTCTGTCATTTGGTACGAATTCCTCGATTCTTTCAAATATTTCTTCCTTATCGTGTGCACGTTGTAAATTTAACTCTGAAAATTTTTGTACTATCACGTGATCTCTTTCTTCCTGTTCCTTTTGTCTAATTTTTGTTGAAGTTAATCTATTATTATGAGTATTCAAAATCGGTTGTGCTTCTTCTCTAATTTCTTTCTTTAATTCATCTTTCATGTTTTTAAAACATGTCCCTATTCGTGAATCTAACTGTGTTTCCATTGTTCGCATATCAGTTTTAATTGTTCCTATTTGTGATCCCAAATTTAATACTGAACTTATCAACTGGTCCATATTAACTGGTTCGTAATTCTTTTCGCCCCTAACATTTCCCGTAAAACTAACTTCCTTCGTCATAGCCGTAAAGCTATCTCTGTTCGATACTATTCCAGAATCTTCTATCGTTAATCTCGTATTCTGAAAATTTTTCGATTGTGAAAAATTTTGAACTGGTTCCGGACTATTTTCCCGGCTTATTAAATTGTTCTCCACTTCATTATTCACCATACTGTTCTCCTGTGTTGGCGAGTTCGCCATGTTAACAATTTCGTTATTCTGACTATCCGTCATTCTTGCCCTTTTCATCGATCGCGTAATCATTTTCAAAACATACAAAACTCGTCACTATACGAAAATTACACATAATATAACACTTTATCACCAACAATACCATCCACACGAAATGCTTCCCGACAAACACGATTAACGAACAATTAAAACCTTCACAAATGCACAAAATTGTCAAACCCGTATACAACACATCAAAAATTAAATTCTACAAAAATACCATCAGAAGAATGACAAGGCAACTACAAATGTTCAATTACAAAATCTACACGTGCAATATAGACTACAATTACTAAACTACAAATTATTACAACAATACTACTGTCTACTACTATTTTTACTGTCAAAAGAATTCCAAGGGACGATCAGAAGCAGCGGTCGCCACGTGCATGGGGGCTTAATTAAAAACGAAAAGACTAATATTAATGAATAATGCAATAAATTTAGTAGCTCTGTGGCCGGTTACGTAGTCTCGTAACCGGTTGACCCTGACTAGTATTAGCACGCAATCTGACTGCATAAAATAAAAATAAAGAATGACAAGGAATTTCCATTAACACAATTGATTAATTAAGTCCCCTGCAACTATAAAAGCTACGAAACAACAAAAGCACAAGTGTAACTGTTCTGTGTGTGGTAGTGTGACTCAACGCACATGTATCTGGCTCGGTTCTTTCTCAATACGACAAAATATTTTAAACACCATTTACAATGAACTAATTGAAAAACCAGAAATACTATAATTGCACATAGAAAACAGAATTACAAGTCTAATAAATGAGCACGAGCCAGATGCTTTGTTGACTGTACCTGTGAGCAAGAGGGATTGTCACTAAAGAAAACTGTAATACCTTTTTACCTCATTATATAGTGACGAAAATATTCCATTACACCAGCATCATAAATCAAAAGCCCATCTCCTTTCTCAAACATATTCTGACAATTGCAGCTTCTTCAATCTATACATTACACCAACCGAACAGCGTCTACTCTGTCGCCGAACAAAACAACAACTGCCCTCGACATCCTCTGAACTACTACTGCCCAGTGGAGGTGGCGGAATAATAATCTTTGCCGCAATCTCTGGCGTTGTGACTCAGTGTAGCCACCTTTCAATTGTTATAACACACTAAAGTCAGTATTTGAAACGAATGTTAACACTGCGAAAACAGGGATAGAAAAAAGTGTTCACGATTTTGTTCGCCATAAAAATTATCAAAAATTTAAATAATTTAAATTTATTTTTCCATTACAACATGAACAAATACTTCCAATATCATAAATCACTTGAAAGCCACGAATCAACAATGGTTTAGAGTTATTTTCAGCTTCCAAACATGTGAATTTGTATGTCTATGTAGATGAGGAGGACGTTTCTTGATAAGAAAAAATACACTCTGTGCAACGAACTCATTTCTCTTCGCTTGCCTCTATAAGTGGCAACAGGAATAAATTTTTAATAGTAGTTCCAAATTTCGTGACGTGTACGAAAATAGAATCTACAAGGGAGACGAATATACGAACATAGCCAGATTTATTATAATGGGCGCTGGAGCAAATAGACCAAACCGTTGACTATAGTGATTATACGCCAGAAACAACAACACACGACTGAAATGAAGTCCAATTTTATTATAATGACCGCTAGAGCAACAAAGGCCAAACCATTACTATAACGGTTACCCACAGAAACTACAGTACACAAGAAAAATGAAGTGTAATATTTGAACATAAACCACTGCTCGCACTATGGATAGCAGGCTGTCATTTAACTGCTGCACTAACTCACCTGAGTGTAAAAGGATGAATTCCCTCTTACACGAAAGATAAGCGTGCTACAAACGCCAGATTCTCTCAACAAAACCACGGACTGAGGTCGCTTATACATGCACTGTTAAAACATTTCCTACAGTGTAGAGTAAATCCTGAATGTTAGAAGCAGAGAACGCGTCAGCGAGTACGTGGACGTAATGACACTGGTGCAAAGCAACGCTGGGGAGGTCTAGAAACTGTGGATGTGTCTTGAAGGTAGGCTTCGAAATGAGTCGGCCGATCGACAATTATGCTTACGTTCGTCATTTTTTTATATTTTTCGTCGTTCCTTAATTGCTTCCACATTCTTGTAGACGCTGTTCCTTTAATGCAACTAAATTAAAGGCTGTTTGTATTGCGCGCTTGACTTCTTTTTATTTGTGAAGTATCTTCAGTGGCTATTTGTGATCGTATTAGTGCATTTGTGCCGTCCTGGACTAAGTACAGCTCCAGGACGGCACATATACGCTAATAAGACCACGAGTCTCCACTGAATATGATCCACAAATAGAAAGAAGCGAAATGCACAATACAGACAGTCTTTTATTTAGTTGCGTAAGGCGAACCATATCGCCAGGAATTTGTTTACGTTATTTGTCCAGGGACTGTATGGACATTTACGTAGTTGGCAGGTAGGAGGCACGAAAGTTTTTTGATGCTTGGTTGAATGCGACCCTGCTTATCTCACAAACACCCAGGTATGCAGAACTTAAGGACGAAAGTAACATTCGTGTGATGTGTGACTGCCAAGGAACACAGCTCGATGAAACTTGGACAATATTTTGAAAGAACTGTTACAGTATAGTACAGAACTTAGAAGAAAGAATTCGTCGGGGTGTGATCACCGCAGACAGCAATGCATGCTCTGCATCGTGCTCACAAACTGGTCATAAGTTTGGTAAGGCGTTCCGTTCCTCCGTTAGTGCGGTTGACAACTGATGGACAGGCGATGGCGCTTGTGGACGTGTTGCAATGCGTCTTCCCAACGCATCCCACACATACTAGATGGGATTTAAGAACGGGAACGGAACGGACTGTCCATTCGCCGAATATGCTATTGTTCCAAGAGCTTCTCCATCTGCGTTGTTCGATGCGGTCTGATATTGTCATCCATAAAAATAAAGTCAGGACCGAATGCTCCCCTGAAAAGACGCATAGGGGGAAGGAGCACATTGTCACAATCGCGTTGACCAGTGGGTGTGTAATCGTTAAAGATTTGGAAATCACTTCGTCCATACAGCATTTTGCCTTTTCACACCATAAGACCTGAACCACCAAAACAACATATTCGACAATGTTCCTGGCTGCGTTACGTGTTCCCATCTCTCGCCGTACGTACAAAACCACTACTCATACTGAATCTTATCCGAGCATACCGAGCGAGATGGCGCAGTCGTTAGCACAGTGGACTTGAATTCGGGAGGACGACGGTTCAAATCCGCGTCCGGCTATCCTGATTTAAGCTCTCCCTGATTTCCCTAAATCGCTTCAGGCAAATCCCGGGACGGTTCCTTTGAAAGGGCATGGCCGACTTCCTAGCCCATCCTTCCCTAATCCGATGGGACCGATGACCTCGCTGTTTGGTCCCCTCCCCCAAACGAACTACCAACCGTCCGAGCACGCGACCTTATTCCTCGTTGGTCCAGTCCCTGTACTCTTAAAACTATCGCAAACTGTACAGTCTTGTTGGATATGGTTGCAACTGCTTCTGCCGTTCGATGTGCGTCGTTCTTGCCTGTTGCACAATGTAGAGGTCATCTGCTGCTGTGGTTGACATCTGCATGGTGACTGCATGGGGGTAGTTTCTTTGTCCGATGGCTAAAACATTGTGCTCTGTGATGTGCAGCCTGCTGAACACGTCTGGGTGACCTCTTTTTTTCCATTTTTTAATGGGACTTAACTTCTGAGGTCATCAGTCCCCTAGAACTTAGAACTACTTAAACCTAACTAACCTAAGGACATCACACACATCCATGCCCGAGGCAGGATTCGAACCAGCGATCGTAGCGGTCGCGCTGGGTCACCTCTGGCAACATGTTCCCGCACTTTCGTTCATAATCACTCAGTAGTTATTATGTTACGATACTTTATCTACCTCGTCCTTAATTATTGCAGAACGATGTAATTAAAGTTGTTGATGCCGTTTTCTGGAATATTTTTTTAACGACTAAGTTTTGAAAAATGTTTTTGATTGCTCGATGAATTCTCCGTGTAACTAAGCGTGTTAAGACATTGATGATTTTTATTGCCGATGTTGGGAATACTGACGGCAGCAGAGAGCCAAAACGGTTGATCCCTGTGAAACGGTGCGCACCCAAGTTGCACGAGTCACGTCATGACAGATGATACACAAACGTTACGAGCTACCTCCAGATGGCTCTGCACTGGCGAGGCGCCTCTTATTTAAGCATCGTGCGACCGTGGTGTCGGCCGCATCCTCACCGCGCGCCGACGCCGAACAGTCGGCCTCCATCACTACGCGCCACACAAAACTGCACATCACCTCGCAACGCAAAGGTAGGCGGCGGCAGAGGCTGAGCTCCAAAGCATATCCTGTCACAGTTGATTACTAAGTAATCAGTCTACACAACAGAGTTACAACACCTAGTGTTGCATTTACATAAAGTCAGTTTACAAGTCGGCCGCTGTGGCCAAGCGGTTCTAGGCCCTCCAGTCCGGAACCGCGCTACTGCTACGGTCGCAGGTTCAAATCCTGCCTCGGGCATGGATGTGTATGATGTCCTTAGGTTGGTTAGGTTTAAGTAGTTCTAAGTCTAGGGGACTGATGACCACAGCAATTAAGTCCCATAGTGCTTAGAGCCATTTGAACGGTTTTTTGAACCACTTTACGAGTACGTGTAAGACTGTATAGTTCCCTCTAGTTCCTTTTACTAGCGGTCCCTACAGGTCATACATGTTTAAAGAAATTAATTATAAGTTTTGTGGAACAATGCTAAAAAAAATGCTTGATGATGATCAGATAGACCGAAACCGGTAACAAATGAAGTAGCTTTCTTTTATTAGCAGTTCATGGTGTTATATAAACATTACTTCCCTGAGATAATTGATCTTTTACTGTGTTGATTTCTACGTGACGAGCGTGTACATCGTAACTCTAGATTGTCGCTTAGGTCCGGTATTTAGGTTCTCTGCATCTTAAGAATAATCATCCACGTTCCATGTTATGCATTATTTCTAACGTCTCACTAAAGAGCTCGTTAAGCTGTTCTGTTAAGATCTCTTAGTAACTAAATCAACAGCTAAAGAATCGCCCAGCCCGTGTTTAACAGTGGCTATATTTGTTTCCTGTGTTCTGTATAGACGAGCTACGTAGCCTGCCAAAACGGAACGAGAATTCTCGCAGTACTAATGCTGTTGAGAAGTACAAGTTTCCGTGTAAGTTTCCCACACAGAACTGTGATTCGTAACTGTGGATAAACTTAGTGGCAGTGGGAGAGCATTTTTATTACAAATGGGCTCTGACCCTCCGTTGGAACCCAAAAGCGACATACATTCAAAATGATTCTCGCAGAATGAAAAACACAAACATTTGAGCAGTGGAAGAAAGGAACTCCAACTTGTATTGTTTCATCCCACATTCAAGCATTTTCCGCCGCAGAATAGTATATGACCTCAAGTAAAATATATTCAAGTGGTCCTTGAACGAAGGAACACGCATGAGTCGGTGAAATCTCGTACTGCCTATTTTATTCACGCTATAACATACAAATAATAAGTAAACAGGTAGAGTGTGCCGAAACAAAGACAAGTTTAGAAGTAAAAAGTCAAGTATTTAGCCTGTGACACTGTCATCTTTATGAAATGAGTAGTAAGGAGCTGTGGAAGACGTTTTGTTGAGACCCATTAAACAAATTTGGGTCAGTTCAGCGTAGTTAATTGTGTCTTGCAAGAGGCGGACTCTTCGTAACAAATATAGGTTTGCAGCATGGAAATAGAAAGAGCTAGAATATGGGGAGGCTTGTTCTCGACGCCTAATGCGCTTGTTGCCTCATCAGTTTCTTCCAGTGACTAGTCCCAGATATTCGACTGTCGTGGCCCTCTCGTTCCCTGTATCGATTCGCCACTCCCGCCAATAGTATCAAAAAGCTACCAAAGATATCTCCTAAGTTAGAAACATACACTAATCGGCTGGAGCATTATGGTTCTGAGAATTAAAAAACCTAGGTGAAATGTAAAGGGCAAAACAGTCATACTATGACGCGTTGGTATGGATTTACGTGGTGCTTCAAGAGGAGTAGTAAATATTTCAGACAGTGATGGTGTACACTAGTTCGAATAAAACATTCCATATAACATTCGTTCAGTTTCTACTGGTTACAGAGATAATTTTTCATTTCGTACGTCAGTACTCCAGTTACTGTGGGTTTATCTACTTATTATTAGTTTTGTTTGGAAACCCACATACCTTTGAGAAGACACATTCAAAAGCGCTCCTCTCAAAATATGTGAAGCGGATATCACAAACAGTCAGTTGATTTGGCGCGTTGTGTTATCTCATCGTCCTACAGGAATCTGTTATCTAAGAATTTCTCGAAAACGAGCGTCCAGTAGTATTACAAACGGTTGCTCTGGAAACAATGTTGGGTACGTTCTTCCAGCATGAAGGGACCCTGCACGTGCTAGTGAGCAGGTGACATCATTTAAACCTAACATTCGCCGGAAGATAGATTGGCAGAAGTAGTCCTTATCCCTTTAGATTTTTGTGTGTGGGTATGGTTGAAAGAGAGACGAAGTGATCGTTCGGATTATGAATAGTGCTGCTCTCATTAAAGAACGCCACGAAAACATTGGGAAAACTACACGTGGTATTGTCAAGAGAATACGAAAGGCATTGAAGTCAGAGGTGGAACGTATAATAATCAACATGTAGTAATAACAATAAATAAAGTGGCCTCAGGCTGCAGTTATGGTGTTACAAGTTTTACTGCATGATCGATTTCTAGACCTCCGACTCACTCTCAGATGCGCCTTTGTGCACATCTAATCGATGGTTGCTTGATACTTTCCCATCTCACACAGATTATCAACCGAAATATCGGTAACCACATCCTACGTCCGCAACGCAATGCAAGCGACACTACACCGGAGGGCAAGAGACAAAGTTGTTGTCGTCGTCTGCAGAGAACAGGAAAATAACGCCTACGATGCCCCGCGGCTAACGCCAGTTATCACCGAAACGGCAAGGTTCGTTAAGCTTCCAAGTGCTACCTCCATCAGGATCTACCGAAACTGAATGTTGGTGAAACCGTTGGCATGTCGTACCCATGACTATTCCAAGGTGCGGGTATTGCAGGATTACCCGCTCTCTAAAGCGGAATAAGTGACTGACTATATATAACGCAAATGTTAGTAAAGTTAATTGCTACGGAAGTGATATTACTTTTACAGAACTCTATTCATCGTACGTCGGTGCAAGTATGGCTTAACGACAGTAGTCGGTATTCCATCTTTATCGACTCAATGATGTCGTCAGTGACAACTGCAATGTGATCAGGAGCATCTTGACTGGAGAGTGGAACAGTGGAAAACTTGTCTAACTAAAAGAAGTTTGACGTACGGCACTGTTAGTTGAGGATTAGTTTCATTCCACTGACTGGAAAGCTCTCATATATTGGGACCTTCCTTCAGAGTGATGGGTTCCTTAATGTGTCTGTTGAGTATTGATGGCTATGATAAGATCGTGTGGCACATAGCCCACTATTGCCGAACAGCATCAATGGGCTCACCTAGCGTCCTATAGCCGAATTAGCATCGCAAGAGACTACCGACAGGTTTGGTAATCAACCCAAAGTGTTGGTGAACAATCTGGTCGTTTATCATCCAACTAGGACACTAGCTAAACTCTGTTGATGAGAAACTTTACCCCAATATCTCCTCCCTTGATGACTAAATAATGGCGTCGATTTTTTTTCCCATCGCGACAATTCGAACCGGTAGCCTCAACCATCATGCTTTAGTGCCCCCAGCTACAGTGATTTGCCGTATGCCGTTATATCACCTCGCTCACCTAATTAGCACAGTGTTGTAAAACACTTTTACCATGGAAGGTACACAGAGAACTGACGGCAATATTATTATTTTACTGAGAGTAGAATTTTGTAAGGAAGACCGCACGAAAATTGCAGGTAATGTTTATCCTATTTCTGATGATTACTTATCAACAAACATTCATGACTGCAAAATATCAGTCAACCATGTTGGTTAAAATCACTATATCTGATGACATGCATCCCTTAATGGTTAATGTTTCCCCACTGGACACAGTATTTTTTTAGTGATCTGAGAAGCGTGATAAGTAATTCCCTTCAAGTTCTTGCTTATAACGACGTTTGTCGTATATCGTCGAACATTAACTCACAAGAAAACACCATGACTTCTGTGTCGCCTGTGCGAGGTCTATTCGAAAGTGTTAGTACAAAAAAAGGCCCATCAACTGTTGACAAGCGATCTATGGCAAGAGATTGCGTGAGATGTGCAGGACGAAACCTTCTACGGTGTGTGTTACGCTCATGTGGACGTAACTGGCAGACTAAAAATGCTACTAATAAACTTGCTCAGAATAAGATAGGATTTTCCTCAACAATAAAAAAAACTGTGTCTAAGCACTCACGAGGGGGAAAGCGAATATGATGAGCAGTTGTGTTAACATTTTCATAATAATTCAGATGTTGCTAACGGAGATTATTTGGATGTGGTAGCATGCAATAGGATGCAAAACAGAGTGTTAATGAAGTTTATCTGTAAAGTGGCAAACTGCAATACAGAATTCTATAAAATTTTACAGTACATTTCGTAGGCACAAAATACGAGGGTTGGAACTTTAATAGTGCTAACTATTTATTTACAGGTCGTACAAAATAGATACATGTTTCAAAGTTTTACTGACCTTCAAAGTAGTAACCAGCATTGTGTATAACCCGTTGAGAGCGATGTGGAAGTTGTAGGGTACTCTTAGCAGTGCCAGTTGTGTTGGAAGTTCGAGCTGGTTACTACTCTGAAGGTCAGTAAAACTTTGAAACACGTATCTATTTTGTACTAGCTGTAAACAAATAGTTGCCACTATTAAAGTTCCAACTCTCGTAATGAAATATGCAGAATTATATGCGTGCAGTTATTCGTGCGAGTGTAAATATCAACGTCAGAGGACTGCCTGACGGATGGTGGTAAATCGACGTTGTGGAACAGTATGTGTAGGTTATGAGTCAAGGAGCAGCATTTACTCCTCACTGAAATTTATCAAAACCAAAGTTCGCACTATTTCCGAAACTGTTGTAGCCCAATTGTTCCACTCTTGTTTGGTATACATACGCATTCCGTAGCTCCTATATATTGGATTCTACGTAACAGATTCCTTTCTGACGCATTGTTGAAGCGCTTTACCTACGTACGTCCTGAAAATCAAATGGCTCGATACTGAAAACGGAGCCATTACTAATTACAAGTTGAGCACTCTCACCCTACAGAGAAATAAGACTGTGGCATCGTTTGCTCTTTTTTCTGAACTTGCTGCTTTGCACGGAATGGCAATCCCTGCGTCTTACGCTTATACCAGTTTTCTGTTTTGCAACGAACAACTGCTTCCCGGTATTCAGTGCAATTTATGTGACGCGCAATTTTATGTCAATTCCGCATTATGTCATTATCGTACAAAGTTCAGCGAGCAACCTTGAAAGAAGACAACATCGTTCTTATTGGTAAATGTGCGTTACCTGCCCGTGGATACCCATACCTTTTCTTGCAGACCACGCTGTCGTACTGCTGCGAAGTATAATGATATTTTCTGTGATTGGTTGCTGTTTTTGCTTTCATCCTGTATGTACCTAATCACGGCTTGCACCATTTCAGCAAGCTATGAATCCTCCCTACTTCGGTGACTCCATTTCTGCATTTGACGGCACCTATTACTTTCACCTCTAGCTTTCTCCTTCCGTTTCATTCTGTCGTCTCCAGAATTCATCGTCACCGCTACACTACATGTACGTTGCCGTTACAATCTAGAGCATACGATTCCTACGTGTCGTCGCTTCCTTTTTGGTATCTGAAATTTCATCTGCCCTTTCCTGAAGATACTGCAGCGTTGGAGCATGTTACTGTAGACCGCCTCTAATCACCTCACCGTCGACAGAACATGAAACCGAAAACATCCTTCCTTTGCTGTTGTAGAGCTCTTTGAATATTCACATGTTTTGACGCAGCCACTACTTTTTTCGCCGCACACCACTTTGTTTCTAGCGTTCTCGTGCAGTATGCACAACATTAGCTCACATGATACTTATCAGTGCCGTATAGTCCTGCTCCCTGTTGCCATTAGAAGCCAATAACGTGCACGTGAGATAAGAATCGCCTGCCGGCGCTTCTACTTCAGTAAACATTTGCCAGAGGCCACTCGAAGATACTCAGATTCCCATCACAGCACACACGTAATCGTAATCTTCACTATGTAACTTTTTGGACGAAGATCTAGCGCAGTAAGACTCCGGTTATGTTCCGCTGACTCATGGAATCCGTGTCACGAAGGACTGATTACGTCTGATTTTGATGATAATGTTGAGTTAATATTCTAACGTTTTGACTGATTAGCGTAATAATGACCATTGCAAGACGCTTCCTTATGGTACAAATGTTCATTTCTGACTTCCTGTCTCGTCAAGAATGAAGCATACAGTACCGTCTGTTCTGAAGTCTCGAGTCAGTGGCATAGCTGAACAGGCATATCGTATGCTAGTACTTTATTTACACAACAACAGCGAGGTACTGTGTCGAATGTTTGGTATCGCGGAGCGACTTCGATAATACAACGCTAGATAGCCCGCCACAGGACGCGAAAGAAAACTTGTTTATACATTAAGCACGTGGGAGGCACAAGCAGGGCCACACAATGCAGTGTGGAGTAGTTAGCCGAACAGAACAGCCAGATTTAAGTTTCTGAACTTAGCTGCGCTTCAGCAACTGTGCGTGAAAGAGATTCAATGAATTGAAATTAATAGCCAACCAGTTGCAAGATACAGGTTTATTAAACCTTGACCATTATGGGTGGAATCACATTATCTGTAGCAGATGTGGGAGTCTCTGACTCTGTCTAGTACATGTGTGTGTCAACCACTTAATAGCCATTTAAAATAAGTCATTTAAAAGTAGTTGCTCTCTACTGTAGAGCTTTGTTTTAAAACTTTTTAAAATACTACACATTTGACATTGGATGCGACAAAGTGTAATGTGCCACTTGATAGATTATACATATATGACATTAAATATAAAACTGGCATCGGATATTACAGAGCGAAAGTATGCTACGTACAACGCTAGTGACATGCGCCACGTTTAATAAACTTGTATTATTCAACTGGTTGGCCGTTATATCAAATCCATTGAAACATAGCAAGATGTGTTTTTTTCGTCAGACTCTTCAGACTCATACCTGCGTGGTCTCCATGCGTTTGCTGCCAATGCCTCTATCGTTTACAGTACCAGAGGAATTCACTACGAAAAGACGACTCGATATGTGTCTAACGCCCAAAGTGTATGCAACTCACCTGGGTCTCGTGAACTACAAAAAAATCTAATGATGAAGGTCGAAAGACAGTCAAGACAATACTTGTACAATTACTAGGAAAGTTTCAAGGCATAGTATCCATGGCAATATCAAAATCTTTAATAATTAAAGTATGTTAGTGTAGATAACAGAACAAACTTGATAAGCGTCTAATGGTATTTCCATATGAAAGTATTTGCAAACAAAGAGAGGTGTAAAGACAGTAAAATTGGAATTATATGATATTTTCAACAGCCTACAGAAGGAAAAGTATAAGAAATAAAATACTTCATATATTATTTTAGATAAGTTATAGATATCTTCGTTCGACATGAACATAATGTTAGTGAAGGAATCGGAAACGTAATCTTTTTTTCGCGAACAGTACTCTTTCACTGAGACACCTAAAACCCTTAAATGAAATAAGCCAAGCTCACGTACTTCTGAAAGTGCTTTGCCATAATCTTCTTTCAAGCTGTGGGTGATATACCACACATGTAACGAATCCATATGGAGGACTGTTATCGCCTAATGAGCGCTGCAGTGCTGTGTGTGTGTTCTCTTGGATGATTAAGAAGTCGAGCTGCCATCAAACCGAAGGCTGCCTTACTAGCCATCGTCGTATTGCAGCTGGTATCGTCCTAATTGGAGGTGGTATAGTCTTGCCCCCCTCCGAACTTTAATCTAACTCACTAAGCCAGTTACAGGGGTACCAACAGTTTGACGTGGACTCCGAATCACGCTTCAGCTCGACATTTTTATATTAACAAACATTGCCGGAGGGGAAACGGGTACGTATGGAGATAAAAATCCGTGGACTGACAACGTATCGAACCACAGGCTTTCGAATTCATAGTCTCGCATTAACCACTCAGCCATCGAGCCATACCTTTGTGAAAATGGAAAGACAGATAAAACTGAAACACTGTCGCGGCACACGGGCAATTCTCCAGAACTGCGCAGACGTCCGCTAGGATTCGGCACCAGCCAGGGCGCTTGAGTGGTCATCAGCACCCTCATTTCATTGTCCTCGATAATGGGACGTAATGGTGATCGGGAAATGGACTCGACAGCCAGCCAGATTTTTGTCGCGAAAATTGCTTCCTTCATAAGCAGTTGAAGCAGATACTTACACTACCTCACAAGCGAGAGCGATGGTGATCTAGTATAGCGACGAAACTAGATGTTGATACCGACCTGTGTACCACGAAAAGCAAATTACTTGGAACTGTTTTGTTCCGGAGACCGTTTCAAGTCTCAAACATCTATGATGTATGTACGCAGACTGAAGTGACGAATAAAAGTTTGTACCAAGATCGGGATTCAAACTCGGATTTCCTGCTCACTAGGCAGATGCACCCTGGCACAGTGGCTTTGTACAACTGCATGGACTCCCCTAGCACGCCTCCCTCCGCAGTCCAAATTCCAAATCACACCTCAGCCAACTGGTATTCCCCCTAAACTTGAACAGCATTGCAGAGAATCTCAAACTGTGTTAGAATAGCACTTCAGCATCGAAAGAAACGGGCGATCCTGTTTCAAACTCTAGCGCAGGTGCTGAAGTCAAGTGAGACTATATGGTTCCCAAGACCTTTCTAAGTCTCAAACATCTATGACGTATACATGCAGACTGAAGCAACGAGCGAAAATTTGTACAAAGTCCTGGATTCGAACTTGGGATAGGGCGTGAATGGGATACTGGATTGAGGAGGGAGGCGTTCGAGGGTAGTCCGTGCAGTTCTTCGAAGCCACTGTGGCAGGGTGGCGTAGTGGTTAGTGCATCTGCCTAGTGCCTGGGTTCGAATCCCGGCCTTGGTTCAAATTTTCTTTCGTCGCTTCAGTCAGCATATACACAAAAAAGCAAATTGTAAAGTTTGCGTTGTGAAATTTAAAGCATTTTCAGATACGTAAGAGTAGTATTCAACAGCCGTTGCCACAGCCAATAAAATTATTCTGGATATGTGACCACATGTGTAAAATTCTCCGATTTGTCGGCCAACGGTGGCCGAAAAGCCGGACAGTATTGCGCATTGATAATGCGGTCACATACACAGAAGAATTTTATTGATAGTGACATTCACAAAAACATTGGGTGCAAGCAACCTGAATTGCTTCGGGATTGTCGCTGGTCTAGGAAACATCTCCTATGGAGTGATCCATAGGCGATTTCAACACCAAGAAGGGTAGCAAAAAATGAAAATTTATTTACTGCAGGAATCAGTATAGTAGGAAGAAAACTTGATTAAACTTGTAAGTGATTTGGGGTACGAAATTTGCAACACAGAGTTGCCACCTCTTACAACTTCAACACCTATAAAGCAGCCGAGAAATGAGTCGAAATGAGCCTGGATGAGGTCATACACCAGTACGTCACCTGTCACTTCAGTCGTAGTGGCTGGCGAGTGGTAGTGTGCCAGACTTCGGCAACTCACGACCTGATGTTCCTACTGGACCAGGTCTCTGAAAAATTTGCTGGCCTGGCCAGCAGTTGAACACTCATTGTACTTAGGTAGATCAGGAGTGCACGCGCGGCGTATGGTCTTGCGTTATCTTGTTGAGAGATGGAGTCCTCCAAGACAGGGCACAGCTACTTGCCATAACACGTCTCAAGTGTAATTCCTGCTTCCCAGTTTACAGGCAGTGCGAACCAGAGATGCTCGTGTTGTGCACTCAGTAACACCCCATACCATAATGACCAAGTGCTGGGCCCGTATGCCAATGACGTATGTAATCTGGCAACGTTCGTTCTCATCGGAGCGTCCACACACGGATACGTCCACCGTGGTGCTATAAGTAGGACCGGAAAGGCAACCTGACGCTACTGCCGTGCCCAGTGTCCCCGGCGCGCCTCCCCCGTGTGCCGGTTCAAGGGAAGCCGCAACGGTGGCTACCGTGCTGATAGTCGGTGGTGCTCCAGCCGTCGCAGTACCGTTGTCGGTACTTGTCTCGCTGTAAATAGCCCCTTTAGCTGACTCAAAGTACGTGAAGTGGCAGTACGATCCTGTACAGACGTGCGAACAGTATGACTGTCTTCTCTTGCGCTAGTCCCGTGGGCCCGTTGGGAACTTGCACATGGGTGAGTATAGTCTTTCTTAATATTTACTGGCTCTAAGAGAGTAATTTGGCAAGTCTGATAAAAAAGCAAGAAATATGTTTGTTTTGTAAACAAACGGTTCAAAAGGCTCTGAGCACTATGGGACTTAACATCTATGGTCATCAGTCCCCTAGAACTACTTAAACCTAACTAACCTAATGACAGCACACAACACCCAGTCATCACGAGGTAGAGAAAATCCCTGACCCCGCCGGGAATCGAACCTGGGAACCCGTGCGTGGGAAGCGAGAACGCTACCGCACGACCACGAGCTGCGGACTTTTGTAAACTGCTAACCTTACTTCTCGGCGTAGTTCCATTTGAGGGACATACACTTGGTCCAGCGATCCTGCAGCTTTTACATCCCATCGGAAAAATAGGTTCTGCTAAACTCTCTAAAATACTCAATGACTGCTGCTACGACTTCCTCATTTACTGAAAATTTCTTCCTGACAAGCCAAAGTTTTATGTTATGGAACAGGAAGAAGTCACTTGTGGCTGGGTCTGACGAATAGGGTGGCTGACGAACCAATTCAGGGATCAATTCATGCAGTTTCGCCATTGTTATCGCTGATGTGCGGGATGATGCATTATCCTTCTGGCCAAAAAGCTTTTTTCTTCTATAGTGCCAACCTTGATCTTTTTTCAGTCAACGCAAGTTTCAAACAATCCAACAATGAAGCACAATAAGGTCCAGTTATGGTTCTGTATTATTCCAAGTGATCTATCAGAGTTATTTCTTGGGAATCTTACAACTTTAAATATAGCTGTGTGCAGCAACCGTGAAAATATTTTTTATAGTAAAGACAGCCCACTGGTTGCCTTGAGAATCTGAAAAAAAACAGTAATCATCATTTTACCAGCTGACAAAATTGTCTTCGTCTTCCTCGGTACACTTTGTCCACTGCGTTGACTGCCGTTTTGACTCTGGTGTGTAATGATGGATTCAGGTTTCATCAATAGTCACAAATGGACGTAAATTACGGACGGCGATTAAACATCGCCAGACATTGTGTTGAAATGTGGCGGATGCGCTTTTGGTTGACTTGATCAATCACGGCACCCACCTCGCACACAGCTTCTTCATACCTAATTCTCCGTGTGGGATACCATGCACTCGCTCAGTTAAGAAGTCTACAGTATCAGCAAGCTCATAAATTGTTTTTCGGCGATCTTGCATTACCATATCACAGATTCTGTCAATGGTTTTCTTTGTGGTGACCTCAAATGAACGGCCGGAGCGTACATCGGTTACGGCGTTTGTCCGACCACATTAAATTCATTAATCCAAAAGTAAATGGTCTTCAATGATAGTGCCGAGTCCGCGTGAACTTCATCCACTTCTATTTTGATCTGTGCGGCAGTTCAAACCTTCAGTTCAAAATGTTTGATAATAACGCAAAACTAGGTGATCTCCATTTCCAGTCGTAGTCAACACACTGACCAATTCAGACGGCTATCAATGATGAACTGTACGGTAAACATTGCTGAAATATTATATACGATCCTCGGAGTAATCAAGCTTACCAACCATGAAAGGACAAAAAAAAAGAAAAGATAGCCCCAGTCTTTCATGTAAATTTACCATATTTCTCAAACTAACCTTCTAAGTCAAAATTAGTTCTCTCGTCAGAAATAACTTGAAGGAACCTATGTTAATCTTTTGAGATCCTCGATATGCTGGGAACCCCTCGGTGAATTTGTAACTCACTTACTCCAAGTTAATCATAGGTCTTACGTAACATTATTTAAAGATACTTTGTGAGTGTTAAGTTTATCAGTAGTAGCACCTATGTGTACCAACCTTTTATGAATCCTCGTAAATCTATCATTTAGGTGCACCATGAATTTCAAGATAAAAAGGTATCCACAAATTCTCCTAAGTCTCGTGGATCAGAACTGAGGAGCAAAGTATTAATCTTGCTGATACCACTAAAGACTTTAAGTCACGGATCCTTACCCTAACGAAGGCCGTGTGCTAAATTAAATACTGTAGTACTGCTGAAGAACGACACTATGAGATTTTAGTCTATGTTTAACTTGATTTCGATAACTCGATTTTTTTAGACGAGTGGGAAATAAATGTTGCCCAGTGAGAGCAGATTGACTTGTCTCCTATTCATCCAAATCTGTACTCTGCAAATCACACTTAAGTGTTCTCTATTATTCCAATCTCGAAGAGCGCGTGGAAAAAATGAAAACTTATGTCTTTCCTTGAGAGCTCTGATTTCCCTTATTTTATTATGATGATCGTTTCTTCCTATGTGGGTTGGGGTCAACAAAATATTTTCGCATTCTGAGGAAAAGTTGGTGATTGAGATTTCGTGAAAAGAATCGGCCGCAGCGAGAAGCGCCTTTGTTGTAATAACGTCCACCCCAGATCCTGTATCATGCCAGTGACGATAATATAAAACGGGCTGCTTTTCTTTGAACTTTCTCGATGTACTCCGTTAAACCTCTCTGCTAAGGATCCCAGACCGGGCAGCAGTACTCCGAAGCAGGACGCACACGCCGAGTGTAGGCGGTCTCTTTGGTAGATCTGTTATATTTCCTAAGTGTTTTGCCAATGAAACGCAGTCTTCGGCTTGCCTTCCCCACGACATTTTCTGTGTGTTCTCCCCAATTTAAGTTGTTCATAATTGTAATTCCTAGGTATTTAGTTGAATTTACAGCCTTTAAATGGTTCAAATGGCTCTGAGCACTATGGGACTTAACATCTGAGGTCATCAGTCCCCTAGTACTTAGAACTACTTAAACCTAACTAACCTAAGGACACCACACACATCCATGCCCGAGGCAGAATTCTAACCTGCGACCGTTGCGGTTGCGCGGTTCCAGACTGAAGCACCTAGAACCGCTCGGTCACCCCGGCCGGCTTACAGCCATTAGATTAGACTGATTTATCGTGTAACAGAGGTTTAACGGACTTCTCTTAGCACTCATGTGGATGACCTCACACTTTGCTTTATTTAAGGACAACTGCCAGTTTTCGCACCATACAGATATTTTTTCTAAATCGCTTTGCAATTTGTTTTGATCTTCTGGTGGCTTTACTAGGCTACAAACGACAGCATCATCTGCAAATAACCTAAGACGGCTGCTCAGATTGTCTCCTAACTCGTTTATATAGATAAGTAACAGCAGTCTATGACGCTACCTTGGGCCACGCCAGAAATCACTTCTGTTTTACTCGACGACTTTCCATCAGTTACTACGAACTGTGACCTCTCTGACAAGGAATCACGGATACAGTCACATAATTGAGACGATATTCCACAAGCACGCAATTTCACTACATGCCACTTGTGTGGCACAGTGTCAAAAGCCGCGCGGGATTAGCCCAGCGGTCTGAGGCGCTGCAGTCATGGACTATGCGGCTGATCCCGGCGGAGGTTCGAGTCCTCCCTCGGGCATGGGTGTGTGTGTTTGTCCTTAGGATAATTTAGGTTAAGTAGTGTGTAAGCTTAGGGACTGATGACCTTAGCAGTCAAGTCCCATAAGATTTCACACACATTTGAACATTTTTGAACAGTGTCAAAAGCCTTCTGGAAATCTACTGTCTCAGATACATATACATCATTAACAAACTTTCAGTCACTACAGTTAATCCGTAATTCTACAAAGTGTGGAGTCGCGTGTTGTCGTCCGAAAAGCAATGTTGCAAAGCAAGGTTGGTACCTCGCAACGCAATCACAAGGAAAGACTGTCGCTGGATGCCGCCTCGACGAGTGACGGACACTGGTGTTACCGCGCTCAGGAACGTTTCGCTATGTCGCCGCAACGAATCTTCTGCTGACTTTCGGCTGAACACAGTACCGGTCGGCCCAGTCGGCGATCACTAAGACAACAGCATCGTCTTCTAGTTGGCCAGCTGTCTGATCAGCATATTAGGCAGAACACTAAGTGGAAGTTATTTTTAAATGTACTCCGAGTGAGAGACTTGAGTATTTACAAATGTCTCTGAACAGTAACGTATCGCTTGATACAGACAAAATTCATGACATTCCTGTGGAAATGGATTGTACAAACGTAATTAATCCATCTTACCTTAGTTATAAGAAAGTGAACTAATATTTTATATATTGTGGTATCCACTCGGTCTCCTCCCAGAACAAACCAAATATTCCACTGTTGTAACGACGAGTGTAATTTCGTCCGCTACAACACAAAGTTGTGAAGCAATAGCTGGTAAGCAGATCCCTACGTCCATCTTTAATTAATTAAAAGAACGATATTTTCTAATATTTCAGTCCCTACCAAAGTCGGCAGGCAAGGCCAGACATTGTATAATACTACTGGTTTCTCTTGTCCAAATACCAAATAACTGGGAGTGGGTTAAGGCTTCTTTTTTTTTTTCAAAGTAATTTTTTTTTCTTTTTCCTATCCACGAGGCAATAGCGGACTCTGTGAAATATGACCCGTTACAGCAATCAGTTCTTTTCAGCAAAATCCCAACGAACTGGTAATAGCCAGGGAAAGTCAGAACTGAAAATATTAGGGACGGAATTTCGAGTTAGGCATTTGGATTACAACCAAGGTAACCATTCCAAAACCCTTTGTCAGAACCGGAGGATAAGCATTATTTTTAACACTGAAACAATATCTTCCAGACAACAAAATGCAAACGTAGGCGTCATACGTGTTTTTGCTTGTATGCATAGCAGAGTAATAGCGATGACTTATTCGACATCAGCAGCGGACCTATGAAGTTGACGATTACCAGTAACCCCAATTACTGCTTTAATTTAGCCTAGAGGCAAGTGGAGAGACGACTGTGGGGGTAATGACATGTTGTGGATGGTTCAAGTGGCTCTGAGCACTATGGGACTTAACATCTTAGGTCAACAGTCCCCTAGAACTTAGAACTACTTAAACCTAACTAACCTAAGGACATCACACACATCCATGCCAGAGGCAGGATTCGAACCTGCGACCGTAGCAGTCCCGCGGTTCCGGACTGCAGCGCCTAGAACCGCACGGCCACCGTGGCCGGCGACATGTTGTGGAGTTGGGTTCCCTTCAGAATATACCAGACGAGCTATAAAAGAGCTGAGACAGTCCTGATTTGGAATACTTACTAGTTCCAGCAAGGGGAACCTTTGTGATGTATATTTGTTTACGTATGTGACAGAATAAAGATGGTGACGTGCTCTATACAAGCAGATCACTAAGGTTTTGCCACTTGCAGGCGGTAACCTGTGACGGCAATTTTTTTTTTTTTCTTTCTCCACTCCAAGAAATAGAACGGGTTGTTTGAGATCTAACCCAGTAAGAGGTCACTGTTTTGGGTTGAGTTGTTGTGGGGGTCCAGATCAAACAGCGAGGTCATCGGACTCATCGGATTGGGGATGAACGGGGAAGTCGGCCGTGCCCTTTCAAAGGAACCATCCCGGCATTTGCCTGGAGCGATTTAGAGAAATCACGGAAAACCTAAATCAGGATTGAAACGTCGTCCTCCCGAATGCGAGTCCAGTGTGCTAACCACTGCGCCACATCGCTCGGTGCCGCTGTTTTCTTCGCCCGTAAGTGGCGAGCTGGTAATGGACTTACCAACTAGGAATTAATGGGACTGTGATGTTTGATTATGTTTCGTTTGTGGGACGCTCAACTGCGTGGTCATCAGCGCCCGTACAAAGTCTCTATTTTTACAAAACCCAGTTTTTGTACACAGTCCAGTCTAACCTCGTCACGAATGGTAAGGAAGATGAAATGAGGAGGACAACAGAAACACCCAGTTCCCGGGCAGATAGAATCCCCAACCCGGCCGAGAATCGAACCGGGGACCCCGTGATTCAGAGGCAGCAACACTAGCCACTAGACTACGAACTGCGGACAAATGGGACTGTGCATGTAGTTACTCGTATGCAGGGTGATTCACGAAGATATGCAAATATTTTAATATGTTATTCTACAAGCAAAACTAAAGAAAAATGTTCATATAAACATAGGTCCGCAAATGTTTAGTTACAGAGTTACGGCTAATAAAAGATTTTGCCTGAAATTTAGCAACTTCGCTAATATGAAGCCATCGCAAAACTGTGCGAGGTTAAAGTATAGCACGATTTCCATTTATTTTGTTGTTATTGATCTGGTGAATCTAATAAGACACGTTCCTGTCGTGTATCTGCAGGAGTTTCCCAGAACATCCCTGGCTTCATTTCATTGTCTCAAAATGCTGAGAACCAGAGTAACGCTTCTTAGAGCTCGTGATTGTTTGATCAAACTAGAAGTGTCAAGTTCGAGATTACACAAACGAAGAGATAAGCTCGTCAGAAACATTCAGCTTTATCGTATCCATTCAGTGCAGAAACAATGACATCCATAATGGATGTGTAAGAAAAAGAATAGTCAAATACTCGTTAATGAAACAACACTCGCATGCGCACACATAAAGTTACTCAACGATGTCGCAGCACCCTTTAACCACCAGTTCCAAGTCTGTCGGGAGACGATGATGGAAATGCCATTCGCGTCCACAGAATGTACTGAAATACTGTGCACTAAAAATCGACCAACCTAGGAAGATTAGCACTCCATTTTACACTATTTCGGAAGGACGTATTGAGTATGAGGATGGCTTTTATCTGAAATAATCCAGCTCCGTAATCGATGTCGCTAATACACGTTTAACCGGTTGTAATCGACTTTGAGGTAGCCTGTCACTATCCGGGGGACGAATAAAACTTCCCCCTTTAATATTTCCCATGAAAGGGGAGGAGAGGAGGAGGTAAATAATTCCTAAACATCAGATTTTGCGTGAATGTCTCCTTCTTCCTCTTGCGGATTATCTACGTCTGGCGCCGCTCCTCCGCTACCAGTCACCATCTTCTTCTGTCTTGACTTTCTTCAGCATTCATATTCCTTGCTTGCATTGCTTCCTCCACATCATTTTCCTAATTGTGTAGCCGGCCGGTGTGGCTGTGCGGTTCTAAGCGCTTCAGTCTGGAACCGCGTGATCGCTACGGTCGCAGGTTCGAATCCTGCCTCGGGCTTGGATGTGTGTGATGTCTTTAGGTTAGTTAGGTTTAAGTAGTTCTAAGTTCTAGGGGACTGATGATCGCAGATGTTAAGTCCCATAATGCTCAGAGGCAGTTGAACCATTTTGAACCTAACTGTGTCGTGAGCGGCTCCTATTCTTCCGCTGGGATGGTATCCATCATAGTACCCTTTTTGTTATGCTATCTTCATTCACCCTATTCACATGGTCAAGCCTTTGTCGGATTACGTCATTTCTTATCCTCTTACACTCTGGACTGAAGTCTTACACATTCTCTTCTTTGTTGGCCTTCGTATCATTTTGTCCCACAACAGAGTTCATTGCTCTTGTTAATGCATTGGCCTAAATTCCAAACCTTTTCTCAAGGTCTCGTGGAGCGAGTACTTGCTACACTGCTGATGGGGATCGGACAGCGGATGGGAACGTTAAGCTCAGCAGCCCCCTGTGTTGCTGTTCGATAGGAGTAGGTTCTCTCTTGCTCAACAGTACGAACGCAATACTGCACTCCAGACGTACGCATCACGATCAACTACGGGAAAGCAATTTCAGTTAAGACACCTGACACCTAAGCCACCTCACTGGCACAAATGAAAAAGATGTACACTAGCAAACGTAAAGTTATGAGGTGAAAGGGGAAGCTGCGCATTATCTTTCCCAGTAACCTCATATGAATCACGCCACCCAAAATGATATTATAGTCATTTGGTTTTTTTGTTAAAATTGACGTATGACATACGTACGCGTAAAGTTATTGGTAAAAAGCTTCCTAAAACCAAGATCGCTAATTTTTTTTTCAACCACCGGTTTCGACAGACTTTGCTGTTATTTTCAAGTCTTCAGAATTTTTATTACAAAACGTCTTCATTGTGAGATGGAAGCCCACGTCAAGTTGTCATGTTAATGGATCAAATGTAACATTATACAAAGGTTTGTCAGAAATAAAACAAACATTTGTATAGTATGCTACTTTTTAACCGATAACATGACAACATAGCATGTGGTTCCAACTCACAATGAACACGTTTCCAAACAAAAGTTTGTCGGCTGGTGTGTCCGAGCGGTTCTAGGCGCTTCAGCCTGGAACCGCGCGACTTTTACGGTCGCAGGTTCGAATCCTGCCTCGGGCATGGATGTGTGTGATGTCCTTAGGTTAGTTAGGTTTAAGTAGTTCTAAGTTCTAGGGGACTGATGACCTCAGATGTTGAGTCCCATAGTGCTCAGAGCCATTTGAACCAAACAAAAGTTTCTAAGACCTGATGATGACAGCAACGTCTGTCGAAACTGGTAGTTGAAAATAAAAAATATTTATCTGATCTTGTCTTTAGAAAGGGCAACGGCCTTGTCGCAGTGGATAACCCGATTCCCGTCGGATCACCGAAGTTAAGCGCTGTCGGGCGTAGCCGGCACTTGGAAGGGTGACCATCCGACCCGCCATGCGCTGTTGCCATTTTTCGGGGTGCACTCAGCCTTGTGATGCCAATTAAGGTGCTACTCGTCCGAATAGTAGCGGCTCCGGTCAAAGAAAACCATCACAACGACCGGTAGGGCAGTGTGCTGACCACACGCCCCTCCTATCCGCATCCTAAGCGGAGGAGAACACGGCGGTCTGATGGTCCCGATGCGCCACTTGTGGCCTGAAGACGGAGTGCTTTTTTGTCTTTAGAGGAGTTTTTTACCAGGTAAAACAGATCGCTCCTTCTCATTTTTCAGCATGATAAATTTAATCATACGATTACTGGTATCGGACAGAAGTGGCAGGCCTCACATATGGCGACTATAACTGGGTTCAAATTAGGGCTGTTGATAAAATAGCATCGATACTTTCTCCAAAAATATCAAAATGAATCAGTGACGTTTCTTTTCACCGATGTATCGATTTATCGATATCGAAATGACAACTGCAGGTGCCGGCTTTTTTATTTTATATTACATTTATTTCGCAGTTTTTAGTAAATATTTGAAATTGTTCCTTTGAAATTGTAGTAGAATGATATTTTACTTTCACTGTGTGAAGGAACTTTACTACTTTTTGAGCTTTCATCACTTCCAGTCTTTCTCCTTGACTGTGTGAAGCACGTGTTTTTTTCTGAGTCATCAGTCTTTTGACTGCTTTGATGCGGCCCGCTACGAATTCTCTCCTGTGCCAGCCTCTTCATCTCAAAGTAGCCTCGGAGTAGCACTTGCGGCCAACATCCTCAATTATTTGTTGGATGTAATCCAATCTCTGTTTTCCTCTACAGTTTTTGCCCTGTACAGCTCCCACTAGTACCATGAAACTCACTCCCTGATGTGTTAACAGATGTCTCCTTGTCAGTGTTTTCCACATATTCCTTTCCTCTCCGATTCTGCGCAGAACCTCCTCAGTCCCTACCTTATCAATCCACCAAATTTTCAACTTTCATATATAGCATCACATCTCATATGCTTCGATTCTCTCCTGTTCTGGTTTCCTCACAGTCCACGTTTCACTACCATACAACGCTGTGCTACAAACGTACATTCTCAGAAATTTCTTCTTCAAATTCAGGCCTATGTTTCATACTAGTAGAATTTTCTTGCTCAGGAATGCCCTTTTTGCCAGTGGTATTCTGCTTTTGATGTCTTCCTTGCTCCGTCCGTCATGGTTATTTTTCTGCCTAGTAGCAGAATTCCTTAACTACATCTACTTCGTGAGCTTAATCCTGATGTTAAGTTACTCACTGTTCTCATTTCTGCTACTTCTCATTACTTTCGTCTTTCTTCGACTCACTGTCAGTCCATATTCTGTACTCGTTGGACTGTTTATTCTCTTCAATAAATGATGCAATTCTTCTTCACTTTCACTCAGTACCCGTGGTCTAGGAGCAGCGTCTTTGATTCATAATCAAAACGTCTTCGGTCCCGGGTTCGATCCACGCCACTGCCTAAATTTTGATAAATAATCAGCATTGGCGGCCGAAGACTTCCGGCTTAAGAAGTCAGCCTCATTCTGCCAACGGCATTGTCAAAGAGGGCGGAGGAGCGTATAGAGGTTCAGGGCACTCTCTTGTCCTAGGGGTAGGAAATAGCCCCTAAAGGCGGAAGAATCAGCAATGATCAACGACATGAGGATGCAGAAGGCAATGGAAACCACTGCATTAAAGACACGTAACGTGTATCCACAGGACATGTGGCCTGTAATTGAAGAAGTATCATGATGATCTCTCCATTGGCAAAAGATTCCGGAATAGTCCCCCATTCGGATCTCCGGGAGGGGACTGCCAATGGGGAGGTTACCATGAGAAAAAGATTGAATAATCAACGAAAGGATAACGTTCTACGAGTCGGGGCGTGGAATGTCAGAAGCTTGAACGTGGTAGGGAAAATAGAAAATCTGAAAAGGGAAATGCAAAGGCTCAATCTAGATATAGTAGGGGTCAGTGAAGTGAAGTGGAAGGAAGACAAGGATTTCTGGTCAGATGAGTATCGGGTAACATCAACAGCAGCAGAAAATGGTATAACAGGTGTAGGATTCGTTATGAACAAGAAGGTAGGGCAGAAGGTGTGTTGCTGTGAACAGTTCAGTGACCGGGTTGTTCTAATCAGAATCGACAGCAGACCATCACCGACAACGATAGTTCAGGTATACGTACCGACGTCGCAAGCTGAAGATGAACAGATAGAGAAAGTGTATGAGGATATTGAAAGGGTAAATCATTATGTAAAGGGGGACGAAAATCTAATAGCCATGGGCGACTGGAATGCAGTTGTAGGGGAAGGAGTAGAAGAAAAGGTTACAGGAGAATATGGGCTTGGGACAAGGAATCAAAGAGGAGAAAGACTAATTGAGTTCTGTAACAAGTTTCAGCTAGTAATAGCGAATACCCTGTTCAAGAATCACAAGAGGAGGAGGTATACTTGGAAAAGGCCAGGAGATACGGGAAGATTTCAATTAGATTACATCATTGTCAGACAGAGATTCCGAAATCAGATACTGGATTGTAAGGCGTACCCAGGAGCAGATATAGACTCAGATCACAATATAGTAGTGATGAAGAGTAGGCTGAAGTTCAAGACATTAGTCAGGAAGAATCAATACGCAAAGAAGTGGGATACGGAAGGACTAAGGAATGACGAGATACGCTTGAAGTTTTTTAATGCTATAGATACAGCAATAAGGAATAGCGCAGTAGGCAGTACAGTTGAAGAGGAATGGACATCTCTAAAAAGGGCCATCACAGAAGTTGGGAAGGAAAACATAGGTACAAAGAAGGTAGCTGCGAAGAAACCATGGGTAACAGAAGAAATACTTCAGTTGATTGATGAAAGGAGGAAGTACAAACATGTTCCGGGAAAATCAGGAATACAGAAATACAAGTCGCTGAGGAATGAAATAAATAGGAAGTGCAGGGAAGCTAAGACGCAATGGCTGCAGGAAGAATGTGAAGGCATCGAAAAAGATATGATTGTCGGAAGGACAGACTCAGCATACAGGAAAGTCAAAACAAACTTTGGTGACATTAAAAGCAACGGTGGTAACATTAAGAGTGCAACGGGAATTCCACTGTTAAATGCAGAGGAGAGAGCAGATAGGTGGAAAGAATACATTGAAAGCCTCTATGAGGGTGAAGATTTGACTGATGTGATAGAGGAAGAAACAAGAGTCGATTTAGAAGAGATAGGGGATCCAGTATTAGAATCGGAATTTAAAAGAGCTTTGGAGGACTTACGGTCAAATAAGGCAGAAGGGATAGATAACATTTCATCAGAATTTCTAAAATCATTGGGGGAAGTGGCAACAAAACGACTATTCACGTTGGTCTGTAGAATATATGAGTCTGGCGATATATATAAAAGCATCATCCACACAATTCCGAAGCCGGCAAGAGCTGACAAGTGCGAGAATTATCGCACAATCAGCTTAACAGCTCATGCATCGAAGCTACTTACAAGAATAATATACAGAAGAATGGAAAAGAAAATTGAGAATGCGCTAGGTGACGATCAGTTTGGCCTTAGGAAAAGTAAAGGGACGAGAGAGGCAATTCTGACGTTACGGCTAATAATGGAAGCAAGGCTAAAGAAAAATCAAGACACTTTCATAGGATTTGTCGACATGGAAAAAGCGTTAGACAATATAAAATGGTGCAAGCTGTTCTAGATTCTGAAAAAAGTAGGAGTAAGCTATAGGGAGAGACGGGTCATATACAATATGTACAACAACCAAGAGGGAATAATAAGAGTGGACGATCAAGAACGAAGTGCTCGTATTAAGAAGGGTGTAAGACAAGGCTGTAGCCTTTCGCCCCTACTCTTCAATCTGTACATCGAGGAAGCAATGATGTAAATAAAAGAAAGATTCAGGAGTGGAATTAAAATACAAGGTGAAAAGATATCAATGATACGATTCCTGATGACATTGCTATCCTGAGTGAAAGTGAAGATGAATTAAATGATCCGCTGAACGGAATGAACAGTCTAATGAGTACACAGTATGGTTTGAGAGTAAGTCGGAGAAAGACGAAGGTAATGAGAAGTAGTAGAAATGAGAACAGCGAGAAACTTAACATCAGGACTGATGGTCACGAAGTCAATGAAGTTAAGGAATTCTGCTACCTAGGCAGTAAAATAACCGATGACGGACGGAGCAAGGAGGACATCAAAAGCAGACTCACTATGGCAAAAAAGGCATTTCTGGCCAAGAGAAGTCTACTAATATCAAATACCGGCCTTAATTTGAGGAAGAAATTTCTGAGGATGTACGTCTGGAGTACAGCATTGTATGGTAGTGCAATATGGACTGTGGGAAAACCGGAACAGAAGAGAATCGAAGCATTTGAGATGTGGTGCTATAGACGAATGTTGAAAATTAGGTGGACTGATAAGGTAAGGAATGAGGAGGTTCTACGCAGAATCGGATAGGAAAGGAATATGTGGAAAACACTGATAAGGAGAAGGGACAGGATGATAGGACATCTGCTAAGACATGAGGGAATGACTTCCATGGTACTAGAGGTAGCTGTAGAGGGCAAAGACTGTAGAGGAAGACAGAGATTGGAATACGTCAAGCAAATAATTGAGGACGTAGGTTGCAAGTGCTACTCTGAGATGAAGAGGTTACCACAGGAAAGGAATTCGTGGCGGGCCGCATCAAACCAGTCAGTAGACTGATGACCAAAAAAAAAAAAAAAATCAATGTCATCAACGAATCGTATCATTGATATCCTTTCATCCTGAATTGTAATCCCACTCCTGAACCTTTCTTTTGTTTCCATCATTGTTTATTCGACGTACAGATTGAACAGTAGGGGTGAAAGACTACATTCTCTTCTTACAGCCTTTTTAATCTGAACACTTCGTTCTTGGTCGTTCTCTCTAATTATTTCCTCTTGGCTCTTGTACATATTGTATATTACCCGTCTCTCCCTATAGCTAACCGCTATTTTTCTCAGCCGGCCGCTGTGGCCGAGTGGTTCTAGGCGCTTAAGTCCGGAACCGCGCTGCTGCTACTGTTGCAGGTTCGAATCCTGCCTCGGGCATGGATCTGTGTGCTGTCCTTAGGTTAGTTAGGTTTAAGTAGTTCTAAGTCTAGGGGACTGCTCAGATTTTAAGTCTTATAGTGCTTAGAGCCATTTGAACCAATTTTCTCAGACTTTCAAACACCTTACACCATTTCGCATTGCCGAACGCTTTTTCCAGGTCGACAAATCCTGTGAACTCGTCTTGATTTTTCTTTAGTCTTGCTTACATTATCAACGGCAACGTCGTAATTGCCTCTCTAGTGCCTTTACCTTTCCTAAAGCCAAACTGATTGCCATCTAACACATCCTCATTTTCTTTTCCATTCTTCTGTATAGTATTCTTGCCAGCAACTTGGGCGCATGAGCTGTTAAACTGATTGTGAGATAATTCTCGCACTTGTCAGCTCTTGCAGTCTTCGGAATTGTGTGGAAAATATTTTTCCGCAAGTCAGATGGATTGTCGCCAGACTCATACATTCTGCACTCTAACGTGAATAGTCGTTTTATTGCAAGTATAGGTGGCGCACTGGCGGGGGGCCGTTTTAAAGGAATAACGAGATTTTCGATGTAAGAAATAGTTCACCAGTGCCGTTAAAAAACTATTTTTAACGCAACTAGTGTACTGTTTCTTCACATCGGCATTCTTCAAAAACAGTTGCAGAAAATGTTGAACAAAAATCTAAGTGACAAGATTAACCTTTACAGTGGATGGAGATATGGGAGGAAATGCTGACGTAATCGGCGTTCGGCGCTCCCGGCAGAAACTTTAACGCCACCACGCAATTTTGACACTACAACTGCTAGGCCGCTGGAATCTGCAGAAACGAAAAAAGAGGGTAGACGACATGAAGTGTTCCAGCCAAATCAGATATGTGACGAAGACGAACACGACGCCTTTTATTGTGCCACTTACATGCAGTTACCATTTCTAGCAGAGCAGTTATCGCGAAGCGTAATCGTGAATCGTTTTCCTTTCAATTCTTTCTCTAAGGGGGATAAGCAAGCTGCTAGCTTGCTGATGTAGAGAATAACTAGTAACAAAACTATACTTAAATACAGCCGGCACGGCAGCTCAGCGTGTTCGGTCAGAGGGTTAGCTGCCCTCTGTAATAAAAAAAACTGAGTGAATGGATCAATAACGAACTTCAACGGGCGTCATGGGACGTCCGCCACGAACAATTGGAACGAACTATGACGAACAAAATGAGATTAAAAAATTAAAAAGAAAAGTTGGTAGAGCATTAGGTTTTTGCCGGCCGTTGTGGCTGAGCGGTTCTAGGCGCTTCAGTCCGGAACCGCGCTGCCGCTACGGTCGCAGGTTCGAATCCTGCGTCGGGCATGGAAGTGTGTGATGTCCTTAGGTTGGTTGGGTTTAAGTAGTTCTAAGTTCTAGGGGACTGATGACCTCAGATGTTAAGTCCCATAGTGCTCAGAGCCATTTTTGAACATAAATATACAGTTCTAAACCTGGCGGTACATTTAGAATGTGCAGCCGATAAAAATAGGCCAGTACGTCGATAATTTTTCTGTCGGCTTATCATTATGTCGATTCTTATTTCGATATATCGACAGACGATGTTGGTATACTCGTATTTATAAGTATCGATATTTCGGATTCCCGTTATTTTTAAAAATATCATCGGTCCTAGTTCAAATCCCAGACCAGCCACCCAAGAGATAGGTTACCTATCGTTTCTCTGATTAAGGCGAATGCCGAGATGGACCTCACAGAAGAGAAAGAATACTACGATTTGCTTGACATGTCGGAAGATGTGCTTCTTCCCGAAAGACCACTCCGTTGACGTGAAGTTAAGCCCTAATTCTGTTTCTGAACAAGTTCCTGGCAAGGTGCGGTCAACAACCGGCGTCTGAGATGGCAATAAAAATAAAGAACGACCGACAGTGCTTGCTCACGGCATGTCCTTGACAGTGAGGGGAGTTCCAGGACAAGGCGTTCAGAACGTGTATCTCGTGGCCGTGGCATGATGTCATTGCTACTGGCGGCCTCGCCTGCTCGTGTTGCCCTTATGGCGGACCAACTGACGGCGCGGAAAAGGGACAAGGTGTTCTCGCGCGAGGTTGAAGCCGTCGGGTTCCGGCTGGAGCACCTTATCAAATCATATCTAACTCCACATTCATTCTCGCGACGAACACCAAGGAAAATAATTTTTCCCAGTACGGAAAACTATACAAGAGGTCCTATATCTTAATGTACTGCATTGTAATTGATATCTTCGTTTGGATATGCAGAATCTGTGCAGGATCAGGTTCTCAAACTATGTTGCAGTCATCAACGACAGTGCGTAGTGTGTTTCCGCCATTCACATATGTGGGAGACATGAAGAAGACCTCAGATAATTCTACGTGCAGTACAGACCTGACTCTTTCAGGCTTTCATTTTGAAAGTGAACATGCATCTTACCAGTGAAGTTAAGATGATGACTTCCTAGATATTATGAGATGACGCCCCGTCAGAAACCGGAAGGTGTGAGGGGTGGCCGAGGGGTTCTAGGCGCTACAGTGTGGAACCGCGCGACCGCTACGGTCGCAGGTTCGAATCCTGCCCCGGGCATGGATGTGTGTGATGTCCTTAGGTTAGTTAGGTTTAAGTAGTTCTAAGCTCTAGGGGACTGATGACCTCAGATGTTAAGTCCCATAGTGCTCAGAGCCATTTGAACCATTTGAACTGGAAGGTGTGAATATGGATTACTTGAAGTATTGTCGAGGTACGAGAAACGCGTCCCTATTCAGGCAGCCTATTTGAAGAAGAAGATGAGGGTACGTCGTAAATGCTGCGTATTTTATTGCTGCAGTACTGATAACTGATATCCTTACGGAATCATACGGTTTTTCAGTTTCCGAATTACTTTCGCATTTGGGTATTTCATGGTTTCTCTAATTCACTGACGGTGGGCCTAATGATGGTTCATTCATCTAGAGCCACAGGTGACTTCTCGCCCACTGTTTTCAGATTTAGCTGCAGCAGTGATGACCCCACCACTGGAGAATGTGAAAGCTATGGAAAGGATTTAACACTTTACGGACTGACTGACTGATCCTCCATTCATTCCAGTCTCATAATTCATTTGAAGACTTTCTCACAACAGTGATTATTGATTTCCTTTCCAGTATAATGTATGTTGTTCGAAAGAAGCAGCACTTTTCTTGAAACGACGCCATATGTGTAATTTGTCCACTGTTCTGAAACAAAAGAAAATTTAATGTTGTTGAATTCTTCCGACGATGCTTTGTAAAGCAGATTCGTATCCGTCAATGAAAAAATGAAGTGTGATGTTACACGATGTTTGGCGATGATCTGGTAAGCTGAAAATATGACCATAATATAAATAAAGTTGTATGACAGGTTTCTGACTTTACTGAAAAAAATTTTTCTTTGTCTACTTTTGTATACTTGCACAAAATGAGGAAACAGTATGCAGCTTGATGATAAGCAATCAAAAAGCAACTGACCTCCCTTGTTTCGAGAGGATTGTTTTTCTTATATCATGACCTCAGTTGTTCAACATCGGCTATCCTCACGTTCTACACTGGAGAGCCAAACCGAGCGGGGTGGCGCATTCGGGAAGACGACCGTTCCAATCCGTCTCCGGCCATCTAGATTTAGGTTTTCCGTGATTTCCCTAAATCGTTTCAGGCAAATGACGGGATGGTTCCTTTGAAAGGGCACGGCCGATTTCCTTCTCAATCCCACTCTAATCCCAGCTTGTGCTCCGTCTCTAATGACCTCGTTGTCGACGGGATATTAAACACTAATCTCCTCCTCCTCCTCCTCCACCTCCTCCTCCTCGAGAGCCAAAGAAACTGCTACACCTGCCTAATATGGTTTAGTGCCCCCGCGAGCACGCAGAATTGCCGCAGCACGACATGACAAGGACTCGACTAATGTCTGAAGTAGTGCTGGAGGGAATTAACACCATGAATCCTGCAAGGCTATCCATAAATTCTTGAGAATACGACGGGGTGGAACAGCACGTTGCAAGGCATCCCAGATATGCTCAATAATGTTCATTTCTGGGGACTTTGGTGGCCAGCGGAAGTATTAAACCCAGAAGTGTGTTCCTGGAGCCGCTCTGGAGCAATTATGGACGTGTGGGGCATCGCATTGTCCTGCTGGAATTACCCATGTCCGTCGGTATGCGCAGTGGACATGAATGGATGCAGGTGATCAGGCAAGATGCTTACGTACGTGTCACCTGTCAGAGTCGTATCTAGACGTATCAGGGGTCCCATATCACTCCAATTGCAAACGCCCCACAACATTACAGAGCCCCCACCAGCTTGAACAGTTCCCTGCTGACATGCAGGGTCCACGGATTCCTGAGGTTGTCACCATACCCGTACGCGTCCATCCGCTCGTTACAATTTGAAACGAGACTCGTCCAACCAGGCAACATGTTTCCAGTCATCAACAGTCCAATGTCGGTGTTGACGGGCCCAGGTGAGGTGTAAAGCTTTGTGTCGTGCAGTCATCAAGGGTACACGAGTGAACCTTCGGGTCCGAAAGTCCATATCTAAGATGTTCCGTTGAATGGTTCGCGCGCTGACACTTGTTGATGGCACAGCATTGAAATCTGCAGCAATTTGCGGAAGGATTGCACTTTGCACTTCTGGTGAACGATTCTCTTCAGTAGTCACTGGTCCCGTTCCTTCAGGATCTTTTTCCGGGCGCTGCGATGTTTAAGATTTGATGTTTTCGCGGATTCCTAATATTCACAGTACACTCGTGAAATGGTCGTACAGGAAAATCCCCACTTCATAGCTACCTCGGAGATACTGTGTCCCATCGCTCATGCGCTGACCATTACACCACGTTCAAACTCACTTAAATCTTAAATCTTAATAACTTGCCGTTGTAGCAGCAGTAACTGATCTAACAACTGCGGCAGACACTTGTTGTCTTATATAAGCGCTGGCGATCGCAGTGCCGTTTTCTGCATGTTTACATATCTCTGCATTTGAAAAAAGTGGCTCTTAGCACTATGGGATTAACATCTGAGGTCATCAGTCCCCTAGAACTTAGAACTACTTAAACCTAACTAACCTAAGGACATCACACACATCCATGCCCGAGGCAGGATTCGAACCCGCGACCGTAGCGGTCACGCGGTTTCAGACTGAAGCGTCTAGAACCGCTCGGCCACTCAGGCCGGCTCTCTGTATTTGAATACGCATGCCTACACCTGCTTCTTTGGTGCTTCAGTGTATTTCTTCTATTGCCCCGATTAGAAGTTGGGGCTATTACTTGTAACAGAGACACAACTGAATCGTTTGTTTCCCTGTGTTACACCCTTTCATAGATTTCCATTTATGTACAAGCAGAAAAACAGAAGAATCTTTATACCTTAGCACAGTCTTGAGAAAATTTAAAAATGATAATGTTGATGTTTAAAATCGATTTAAACTTGCAAAAACATTACTCTGAAAGTTGTGAAAGGTTAAGGTATTGTCTCCAATAATGCCACGACGAGAAAGGATTGCTGATGCGTCTCCTAACTCAGAGAAAATGAGGAGGCAGAAATAAACAATTTATTACGTAATAAGATTGAGACTGCGTGAAGGCGTACACTAAGCTGGCAAAAGTCATGACTCCTAAAATACCTCCTAATATCGTGTCGGGCCTTCTTTTTCTCGGTGTGGCGCAGCAACAAGACGTGGCATGGACTCAAGAAGTCGTTGGAAGTCCCCTGCAGGAATACTGAACCATGCTTTCTCTATAGCTGTCCATAACTACTGCTAAAGTGTTGTCGATGTGGAATTTTGGCATCAACTGGCCTCTCGATTATGTCCCATAAATTTTCGATGGTATTCATGTTGGGCGGTATGAGTGGCCAAATCATTGGCTCCAATTGTGCAGAATGTTCTTCAAACCAATCGTGAACTGTTGTGGCCCGGTGATATGTCGCAATGTCATTCAAAAAATTCCATCGTTGTTGGGAACAAGATGTCCATGAATGGCTGCAAATGATCTTTAAGCAGCTAAACACTACCATTTCCAGTTAATGATCGGCTCGGGTGGACAAGAAGACCCAGTCTATTCCATGCAAAAGCAGCCCACACCAGTGTTGAGCCACCACTAGTTTGCACAGTGCCTTGTTGACAACTTGGGTCCATAGCCTCGTGGGGTCTGCGCCACACTCGAACCCTACCTTCAGTTCTTACCAACTGAAATCAGGAGTCATCGGACGGTTTTCCAGTCGTCTCGGGTCCAACCGATGTTGTCACGAAGCCCAGAGAGGCGCTGCGGGCTGTGTTCTGTTAACATGGACATATCCCATTAACACCAGACTTGGCCGCACTTTCCAAACGGATTCGTTAGTCGTACGTTCAACGTTGATTTCGACGGCTGTTTCACGCTGTGTTGCTTTTCTGTTAGCACTGACAACTCTACACAAATGCCGCTGCACTCAGTCGTTAACTAAGGCCATCGGTGACTGCGTTGTTTGCGGTGAGAAGTAATGCCTGAAGTTTGGTATTCTCGGCACTGTGGATCTCATAATGCTGAATTCCCTAACTATTTTCGAAATGGAATTTTCATGCTGTAGCTCCAACTACTATTCGGCATTCAGAATCTGTTAATTCTCGTCGTGCGGCCACAATCACGTCGTAAACCTTTTCAAATGAATCACCTGAGAGCAAATAACAGCTCCGCTTTTTCTTTCCTTTATTGAGTTTCGATTCCCACCGAAGGGGGCGGGCTGGCAGCAGCTTAGTAAGCTGCTCTTCAGCCTTCGCAATTTGTTTAAAAAAAAATGAAGATAATAAATAATAAGAGCAGGCGATAAAATCAGTGACGTAAATGGTAAAATGGCAGAAAATTGTGGAACTTAAAACATAAGACAAGGGTTGGTGATTCTAATAAAATACACAGGAAGGAGACAGGTAAAATAACAGACAGACAATTAAAAAAACACAGCGATAGTCTTGTTTCTGTTCGCAAGAGATATAAAAATCACACCCAGCGACAGCATGATTTCTGTTCGCAGTACTTTGGAAAGATGCACAACACTGAACACTCACTTGAACACTGCACTAAAAAGTTGGCACAAATATGACACACCACAGACGGGGGGAACATGGACAGATGATGGGAAAGAAAAGGGGGGAAAAACGAAGTAGGGGGGGGGGGGAGGACACGACGGAGGACGAGCACTCATAAGAGAGGGGTTGAGGTGGGCAGATGCGAGAGGGAATGGGGAAAGGACTCGGGGGGGGGGGGGGGGGAACTGGATGGAAAGGGGGGGGAAGAGGGAGTCCAGGGAAAGGACAGTGGAAAGGAGGGGGAGTGAGGATCAGAGTTGATAGGAGGGATAAATGGAGGGAGAGAGGGCTTCATCTGGGAGGGGGAGTTGATGAAAGCCACCTTGGGAAAGGAGATGAAGGGTGTAGAGATGGAGGGTAGGGGGGACACAACAGTGAAGACGTGGCAGGGGGCGGGGGTTGAAGAGGAGAGGAGCAAGCTGGGGATGAGGGGGATCAAGGCAGCGGGAGGTGTAGAATATATGGATATGTTTGCGGAATAGGAGCAGATGGGGGGAAAGGAATGAGGTCATAGAGGATCCGCGTGGGGGATGGGAGGCATATACGGAAGGCGAGGTGGAGTGCATGGCACTCGAGGATCTGGAGAGACTTATAGAATTTGGAGGGGGGGGGGATATCCAGGTGGGACTGGCATAACAGAGGATTGGATGGATTAAGGATTTGTAGGTGTGGAGGATTGTAGAGGGGTTCAACCCCCATGTCCGGCCAGAGAGGAGTTTGAAGAGTCGGAGTCGGGTGTGGGCTTTGGATTGAATGGAGCGGAGATGAGGGATCCAGGTGAGGTGACGGTCAATGGTGAGGCCAAGGTAGGTGAGGGTGGGGGAGAGGCGGACAGGACAGGCGCAGATGGTAAGGGAAACAGCTCCGTCAGTGCCCTGCCCTTTTATACCTTATGTTTGCAATACTATTGCCATCTGTATATCTGCTTATCGCTATCCCATGAACTTTGCCACCTCAGTGTAAAAGAAAGGTAGCGAGAATAGCTTTAGTTTCAGGTCAGATGACAGAATTATAAAAGAATGTCGGTAAACAGATGAGAATGTAATGCCCGAAATTTCGAGAGGCGAAGAAGGTGAAATACAATTTAAAAATGGTATACTAAACTTGAATAAAACGTCACAGTTAACTGATGATTTAGTCACACGATTAGTTTTGCTGCGTTAAAGTAGCATCTTCTGGTGATGCTAAACAGATAGTAAAGCATCCTTTTAATACACACAATTAAAAAATTAGGGGCAGCCAATAAAAATAAACCTAAATTAAACGTACTTATAGTAATGTCGTATGTATTAGCAAACGAAGACCCCCACCCCCACCCCAATGTTCATAGTCACTGAATCCAACCCCATGAAAAGGGAAACAGTGAATAAATAATACCCGGCAGATCATTGGGGTGAACAGTGTGGGGACGAGGCACTGTGGCAAAAAACAGTAATGAAACAAAATAAATATGATTAAAATGTAATTGAAGTCGCATAGATAAGACATCATTTTTTAGAGAGTCTGTGCGAGAAACGTAGTCCATTAACCATCCCCGTTACAATAAAGATAAAAACTCCCAGAACGAAATAATTTGAATGCCCGTTTCTCACACAGAACTCTTACTAATGATATCTTACTTTATGCTTCTTGTATTACATTTTAATTATATTTATTACATTTAACTACGGTTCTTTTTGCCACAGTGCCTCATATTCTCCAGTATTTGTCCCATATGATTTGCTGTTTGTTATTTGTTGAGTACTTCCTGTCATCATGGCGTTGGATTCAGGGACTACGAAAGATGGGTACATCTTCTTGTGCTAATCTATGTGCCACTACTGTTAGTACTTTTAATTTAGGTTTGTTTTTATCAGTTGCCCTTAATTTTTAATTATGTAGATTAAAAGGATGCTTTCCTTTCTATATAGTATCACCTGAGGATGCTGCTTTAACGCAGAGTAACTGGTCGTGCGGACAAATCAACAATTAGCAGCTTTTTTCGGTTTTATTCAAGTCAATTTATCATGAATTTCAACGGCCGTCGTTGCCCGTAATATAAAGTTGCCTGTGACAACTCAAGAACTGTCATACATGTTTCGTAAGTGACCTAAAAGGCAACGGCGAGTGTCCTACGCCTACGGTAAAAAATCCTTTCTTCACAAACTTTATTTCGGAATATACTAAATTTTGGATAAATAATTCTGGACGCACTATATCGATTTCACCAAGTGGAAGCACGTATCTTGCAGTTCTCGAGGGGATGTGAATCAACAACCCAACTGTACTGTCACCCAGTACGGCAGTGTGGAGAAGTTCTTGCAGACTCATTTCTAAAACCCTCCTTGTCTCGCCCTAGTTACCACCAACTGCATCTTGCTGAACCGTTACCAATACAACTTATCGAACATACTCCTACACACTTCATATCCTCGCCCAGTGCTCCACTCTGTCATGCAATGAAATCCATGTATAACTCACACCTCCCTACTCTTTTCCGTTTCACGTTTCTCTTTTCCACTTCCCAAGCTATCCCCTTCTTTCCTCTCAATGGTCTTGCCTTCATCTCCGTTGTTCCTATCCGAAAAATTTGTTTCTGCTGCCAACCCACTCTCCCATACTACAGATACTCATACACCAACCTGTCAACTCCACTGTCGACACACTCTTCGCAGCACCACTTAATACCTCTACTCTCTTCTAATTCTCTCACAGTGCAAGTCGTACAGCTTACAATGTAGTGCAGTGAAGAGCTCCAGTTTCATTAATTATCATCACATGCTTCAACATTTGTTTTAAATTCATCAATGTACAGTTGTCCTTTTAATAATTTCTAAACAATATAAATATTTCGTCATTTAACATTTTAAACTATCTTTGTCTTTATAAATACTTTTGGTTGAATAAATGCAAAATCATTGTTACAAATTCGATTAAATTACAATAAAAAAAGAACTGGAATATTATGGTATATCATCGCGAACGTGGTGCAGTGTGGCTACTAGCAACTGCACGTCACCTTCCATCAGAGGAACAGATTGCACAGTAGTCTTGCATTCAGGAGAATCAGAAATGTATTTCCAGTCCAGCTCCCCGAGAGAATGACTGAATGGTTTCTCTGGCGAGGCCGAATCTTACTTCATTCGTCGTTATGTTAGTAATTCGCATATCATAATCCCAGTGAGTGATTGCAACGCTGTAGTAGGTGAAGATGCAGAAAACAGAGGCAAGGGAGAATATGGGTCCGATAGAAAAATCAGAGAGCAGAATGGCTAATTGAGTTCTGCAATAAATACTCTGTTCGTTAATCACAAGAAGAGGAGGTACACTTAGCAAAGACCAGGACACCCAAGAAGATTCCAACTGGATTACGCCATGCTCAGAGACTGAAATCAGATACTGGGTTCTAAGTGGTACCCAGGAGTAGATATAGACCCGTATCACACTTTAGTAATGACGAGCAGTGGACTGAACAACAGCTTCTGGAAGTAACATTGTGGCAAGAAATTGGATATCGAAATACTGAGGGATGATGACTTGCGTTTGAATTTCTAAGATTGTAGACATTGAGATGATGAATACCAGAATAAGCGGTTCAGTGGAAGACGAATGGATATCTCTAAAAAGGGCAATCACAGAAGTTAGACATACAAAAAAGGTTACAAAGAAAATAACCGCGAACAACCATGGGTAACAGAAGAAATATTTCAGTTGATCAACGAAAGAACGGACTACAAAAATGTTCGATGAAATTCAAGAATACAGAAATATATGTCACTTACCAATGAGATAAACTGGAAGTGCAGGATAAACACAGTAAAATGGCTGTAGGAAAAATACAAAGAAATCGGAAAAGAAATGGTCGTCAGAAGAACTGATTCAGTATATAGAAGAGTTAAAACAACTTTAGGCGAAATTAAACGCAAAGTCGTCGACACTAAGAATGCAAAATTTGCCCCACAGTTAAACGCAGAGGAGAAAGAAAATAGATAGAGAGAATACTGAAGGCCTCTACGACTGGGATGAACTCTCTGGTGATATGGTAGAAAATGAAATGGGAATCGATGTGGAAGATATAGGGGATACAGTACTGGAGTTTAAGAGACATCTGTATGATTTGCGATCAAATAAGCCGGAGGCATGCGCAACGTTCCTTCAGAATTCCTAAAATAGTTGGGGAAGTGGAAGAAATCAAACGGCTGTTGAAATCGGTTAGAAGAATGTAAGAGTCTGTAGACACACCATCGGACTTTCGGAAAACTGTCATCCACGCATTCCCAAAGATGACAATGGCAGATAAGAGCAAAAACTATCGCTCGATCAGCTTAACATCTAATACATACAGGGGTAATAAACAGAAGAAGAGAAAAGAAATTAAATGTCTCGTAGATGACTATCAGTTTCGCTTAAGGAAAGATAAAGCCACCAGAGAGACAGTTCTGACGTAGCGTTTCATAATGTAAGCAAGACTTAAGAAAAATCAAGACATGTTCATAAGTTAGTCGACATAGAAAAAGCATTCAACAGTTTGGAATGGTACGAGATATTCCTTACAACAAATGTAACATATGTAACTTCACATTCCACATTATCATTTTTTTGAGGTTCATCACCAGCAATTTGAAGTCGAATGTAAAACGGATTGGTACCTTGAAAAAGGCGATTCTTTACTTTACATTCCTTCTCTAGATCGGTCCACGATTTAACTTTTGATATATCTGCACTTTGCTCAGGCTTAGAATACGTTACAAACTTAAATCTATTCCTCCTAGTATATTTACGCCAAGGTACACCTGTTGACCGCTGAGGGTTCAAATCAAACGCACCCATTTTATTACTACACGCTATACGAACTTTCTCAAGTGCCCCCTGATCTTCAAATATTTTTTTGTTAGCTTTATCGTCCAACGTTAGTCGTTCAATCCTAACATTAACCCTATAAACATATGTTACAATTTTATTAATAATTACAGAACCATACTTATTACTAAAAAACTTAAATTTATCAGTAATATCAGAATACTGCAACGTAGAAAAATTCTTAGCTTTCTCCTCATGTTTCTCAAAAGCTGCCATTTTCCCATACTCAAAACGTACTCCTTCTGTTTGTGTGAATTCTGTACGCCATCTACACATGCGACCGAATTTAGGCCTAGTTAGATTCGTCCGTCGGCGTATCCAACGCCGAGGGCGTGCAGCACGAAAGTTCCGGTACATCTTAATCCGACGATATACAGACAATTTCTTGCGGGGCTTCCACATCCGACGCGTCCGACGCATCCACATCCTCCTTAAACGTAATTGTAATGATTCCTCTTTGTCATTTAATGTTCGTTTACGTAGATGGGGAGAACGGACGACTAAGTTTGATTATACAGATCCTTTTTTAGTTAATAATTGGAGCCGTATTCGTTTTATTGAGAAGTATTTTGATTCATTTCAGGCTAATCGAGTTGTTGTGCATTCTCTCATCGAGTGTCATTTGAATTATAATGGCTGGGCGGGGCGCATGGTACGGTGGTATAACAAGGCCTTTCGGTCCACGGAGGTTCGTAAAAAGCAGTTGTACTTATTTGGCGATACAAATATTGGCAAGTCAACTTTGATTGAAAAGGTTTTGTAGAAAAAGCAGCACGTTTATTTGCCCTTTTGTTCCGAATTCGGATTTGATGGGTAAGAAAATGGGTGTAGCCTAAAGCGACAATATCTATAGAAACAAAGAGGAAAAAATAGGAATGGAACACCAAGAACGAAGTTCTCGGATTAACAGGAGTACAACAGCGAGATGTAGTCTTTCACCCCTATTGTTCAATCTAGACGTCGAAGAAACGACGACGAAAATAAAATAAAGTTTCAAGAGTGGGATTAAAATTCAGGGTGAAAGGATAAGATTCCCTGGTGACTCTGAGGAGGAACTGCAGGACCTATTGAATATAAGGAACTGGATTGGGGGTAAATTAAAGAAAAACGAAAATCATGAGGAGTGGCAGGAATGAGATCAGCGATGAACTTTAAACCAATACTGTGGACCACGGAGTCGACGGACTGAAGGAATTGCGCTACTTTGGAAGAAAAATAAACCATGACAGACGAAATAAGAAGGACATGAACAGGCAAGAAGGACATTCTTTGCCAAGAGAAGACTGAATTTCAGGAAGAAATTTCAGAAAATGTACGTTATGAGCACAGAATTGTGGGCTCGTGATTAGCAGAGAATCGTGGACTGTGGAGAAACAGATAAAGAAGAGAATAGAAGCGTTTGAGGTGTGATACCAAGTACGATGTTGAAAGTTAGATGGACCTGTAAGATAAGAAATGATGAATCCGCAGAATCGACTAGGAGAGGAACGAGCGAAAAGCATGAAGAAGGGACAGGATGATACTACATGTGTTGGGACATCAACGAATAACTTCCGTGGTGCTGCAGAGGGTAAAGACTGCAGTGGAAGATTGAGATTAGAATATACATACAACAAATAATTGAACACGTTAGAGGCAAGAACTTTTCTGAGTGAGGTGAAGAGGTTGGCACAGGAGACGAATTCGTGGCGGGCCGCATCAAATCAGTCAGAAGTATGACTAAAAAGAAAAAATAAATTAAAAAAGGAACTTCAATCTAGAGAAAGCTTCCCTCTTTCTTTTTTTCCGCAAACATCTCTTCCCAGTCACTGGTGAAGAACTCCAGTTAGCGTAGGGTGTTGTCGCTTGTAGGATGTGAAATAATTAGTTCTGGCTCAAGCGACAGTACATTACTGAGACTTTGAAAGTTTACCCACGAATTATAGTCTACAGTATATTACGAGAGGCTTTTGAATTTTTCGAAGTCTTGTGACACTTCGGCGTGCTATGGACTGTAATTTTAGACACCTCCCGGATTACAAGCATAGTGACCCTGACACGATCTCAATATCCCAGTAGACGTAGTGCTACATTCATAATGTAATTCATTTTCGTCTCTGTCTTTAGAAAGTGACGTATTTACGGAGAACAATTACACGGTGCTGCATTAAACAACCCCGTCGCTATGATTCACGTCCGTGTCAGTAACCACATTCGTGCGCATAGAAGGCCACTTCTGAAGCTGGCAAATTGTATATGCATGGCTGGTCTCCAGGTCCTTACATGTGAAGTGTGGACTCCATGCGACCTCGTCCCTGCAATACGAGTTACGTAATAACACGCGTTACAGTGAAGTACACTGAAGCCTGCATTCAGCTGCGTGCGCATAACGCAGGTTCCAAATACCCTGTTGGAGAAACAAGAGCAAGACTTGATGAAGAACCCAACTATTTTTGCCATACGTGGCTAAAGCTGGCAAAAAACCGATACGTTTTCCAGTTATCACAATTACATCATTCCAAAGAAACAGATATTTTGTGGCACCTCCAGTCATAACCCCACAGGTCCTGTACAACCCTCTTTCCATTAAATCAGAGAGGCACCTTATTCGTTTCGATGGTATTCCTTACATCGCATTTTCAGTCCTAGTCTGCTGTTCATTGGTACCGAACTGTGCGGGATACTTTAGCCACTTTCCACACAATATCCCACATTTTTTGCTTCATACCTATTAATATAACAGGCAATACACAAATGAAATGGTATAAGCTGCCAAATGAAGAAATCTTCGACATTCTTGGGACACATTCACTGGATACTGTCTTGTAGAAATATAGTAGACGTAGAGTTGTGACGAAAACAGTATACTACTATGCACTCCACACTTTTACATTAGCTGAACAGGGTGCAGAAGATATATCCCTAGCGTCATACTAAGATGTCGAATCGACCAAAATTTGTCAGACAGTGTAAGCCAGGAAACGCACGGTTGTGGGAATCCCATACAATGGCAACCAATCAGCAAAGAGCAAGCGACAGATTCTACAGTAAGCGAAGGGCGGTGGCGGTTTTGAACAGTGTAGCTGACAGTAACGAATGCATCTGGCCTGTGTGGTCGTGTTTGCTTTGCAGTAATAATAAATCAGAAGCTAGAAGGTGAAACTAGGTACGAGCCTACTCTTGTCGAGTAGCAGCGAAGCGACTGCCGAATTGAAGGGATACATTCGACAAGACGGATCGCCGTCAACAGTGTCACATGTCGTCACTCCATCAAAGAAAATCTTGGAATTTGATACGGATTTTTGTTTACATTCTGGTGATCAGGAAGTTCATATCTGTCGTCTCTTTCCACACAAATACTGGTCTTGAAAATTTTTTTCTCCACTAGGATTCGAACTGCTTATCACCTAGTCCAGTATCAATGCAAAACCCGGAGGAGAATTTTTGAACTGTGGAAGACGTGCTTTGAGCGGGCGCAGGAGACAAGCTCGCATGACTCAGCTGGTAGAATACTGTCTGCGAAAGACAGAGATCTGATCGGGGTCCGATTCAGGAATTGGTACTATTTTTTTCCTCTGTCCCAAAGCATTTCTGCAGCTGTTTTATCCCATTTTAAAAGAATTGTGAGTACTGCATGTAGCGAACAACGTCCGCACTGTCGCTTGCTCCAAAAAGTGCGCGCCTACGGTCTATCCGATGACATATGCGGTTGGATAGAAAGTGTTCTAACAGACAGGGAGCAGCATGTTGTCCTGAACGGGGTGACTTCAACAGAAACAAGCGTAACTTCAGGTGTGCCCCAGTTCAGCGTAATAGGTCCGCTGCTTTTTACGATTTACATAAACTATCTAGTTGATGGTACTGACAGCGGCATTAGACTGTTTGCCGATGATGCTGTGGTCTACAGGGAAGTAGTATCTCACGAAAGTTGTGAACAAATCAATGAGGATTTGCAGAAAATAAATGCGTGGTGTAATGACTGGCAGTTATCTCTCAATATTAGTAAGTGTAACCTACTGCGTATAAGAAGGCGAAAATCCCCATCATTGTACGAGTACAAAATAAATGCCCAGTCTTTGGAAGCGGTAACATACGTCTAGTAGCTGGGTGTGACTACTCCAAATGATCTCAAATGGAATGATCAGATTACACAAGCAACGGGAAAGGCGAACTCTAGATTGCGGTTTATTCGTAGAATCCTGAAGCGATGCAGTCCTTCAACAAAGGAAATAGCTTACAATACGTTAATTCGTCCAGTCTTAGAGTATTTTTCGTCTGTATGGGACGCTTACCAGTTGGGTCTGATTCAAGAGATTGAGAAGGTCCACAGATGAGCGGCAAGATTCGTGATTGGTACATTTAGCCGTCGCTAGAGCGTTACAAATCTCATTGAAAGTTTGAAGTGGGACACACTTGCAGATAGACGGTGCGCTAAACGGAAGTGGCTGCTCACTAAATTCCGAAATCTGATCTTCACCGAGGATGTAGAGCATATATTATTACCACGAACTTTCAAATCGCGCAATGATCACCATTCAAAGATAAGGGAAATTAGAGCTCGTACTGAGGCGTTCAGACAGTCGTTTTTCCCTCGCGCGATCCGTGAGTGGAACAGAGGGGATGAAATATGACTTTGGCGCGAATTGTGCCGCTTGGTGGCTAGCAGAGTATAAATGTAGATGTAGAAATCATGGTGGCGTCCAGTGCAGTAATTAACCGCACGCAATTTTTTTAAGATCTCTTGGAAACTCCTTTGTGTTTTAATCAATGGCGAAGATGCAGCAGGTTATGAAGGTGGGAAAAGCTGATAAATCTTATGTAAGGAGCCGAGTTTTGCCCTCCATTGCCGAGAAACAAGAGATGCGAATGACAATAAAGTCGTGCTAGGCCACTCGAGTGATGTCATGACGCGTTACGGAGCGCCTGTTATTGCCCACAATGTATTTGTACATGCAGACGTCCTGCAACTGTCCAGGAGATCGCGACTGATGATAGATGAAAGCTAATTCCACAGTGTCGCAGAAATATTTTAGCGAATGACTCGACATTCAGGATGAAGCTCGCCTGAAGCATTTTATGCCAATCATTCTGCGTAATGCGAGACAGAGGAACCATTGAGACATTTCCGTTGAAAATCCTGCAAGTTCTCTAGAACTACGTCGGTCCCACTTTAGCGCATTCAAATCTGCTATGAGCGTTTGGTGTGAGAAATAAGATTAACCACGAATGCACGAATTCGTGCTTTTGTCGCAAGCCTCTTAGATAATACTGCACCTCCATTACGCATCTTCGTTAGCATCATCACCTAGTATCACTTATTTTATGAATATAACGGTCGCCGTCACGTTTTTGTTTAACTGTTATTACCATCTTTGAAATGTAGTCGAATTAAATCGGGTGATGCTGAAGGGATTAGATTAGGAAATGAGACGTTTAAAGTAGTAAATGAGTTTTGCTATTTGGGGAGCAAAATGGCTAATGATGGTCGAAGTAGAGAGGTTATCAAATATAGACTGGCAATGGCAGGGAAAGCGTTTCTGAAGAAGAGAAATTTGTTAACTTCGAGTATAGATTTAAGTGTCAAGTAGTCGTTTCTGAAAGTATTTGTATGGAGTGTAGCCATGTATGGAAGTGAAACGTGGACGATAAATAGTTTAGACAAGAAGAGAATAGAAGCTTCCGAAATGTGGTGCTACAGAGGAGTGCTGAAGGCTAGGTGAATAGATCACATAACTAATGAGGAGGTATTGAATAGAATTGGAGAGAAGAGAAATTTGTGGCACAACTTGACTAGAAGTGATCGGTTGATAGGGCATATTTAGAGGCATCAAGGGATCAACAATTTAGTATTGGAGGTCAGCGTGGAGGGTAAAAATCGTAGAGGGAGATCAAGAGATGAATACACTAAACAGATTCTGAAAGATGAAGGTTGCACTAGGTACTGGGAGATGAAGAACCTTGCACAGGGTAGAGTAGTATGGAGAGGTGCATCAAACCAGTGTCTGGACTGAAGACCACAACAACAACCATCTTTGGCAGAATTACTCAAAACTAGAATAATGAGAAATAAAAACATTAACCATTCTCTGTCGTCTTAGCTATTTGTAATAACATTTGAAAGACGCAAGTCTGTAAATACATCAACATCTACATGGTTACTCTGCAATTCACACTTAAGTGCCTGGCATCGAACCAACAGGTTACCAACAGGTTACCTAAAGTACAGAAGGTCTGTTGCTATCACCGTCATCAACTGGTGTGCGTCCTTGCAACGGAGAAAACAGGAAAAGCTTCGCGATTTTGCATGACAGTTAAATTACTTTGCTTGCTCCTCATCAATTTTAAAATGTTCTTTGCGGCATCGTATGTATTTAAGAATGTTTGTTTCTTCTCTGTATTAAATTTGGAATCATGTGTAGTTCTTGTCTTTGCGATACAACGTTACCCTGTTAGAGTTCATGCACTGGTCTGTGGTGTAGATGGATAATTCAGTTGTTTCATGATTATGCAATAAATAAAATATATCAGTTTTAATCTTTCTCTGATACTTAGCAGATACACTATTGTTCGTTACCTACGCTAACATGTAAAGGGAACAAAGTACACTGCCTGAAAAAGAAAAGTGAAGCAACCAGAAGACATGGCCGGATGTCATTGTAACTTCTTATGCATACACTCCACCGGCAGGATTAGAGCTACTATTCTCTGTGACAAATAGAACAGCCACCAGACTGCATTAGTGTTGTTCGTATTTAGTGTTATTATCGTGCATGATAAGCTATATAATGGGAGAAAATGGTTCAAATGGCTCTGAGCACTATGGGACTTAACATCTGTGGTCATCAGTCCCCTAGAACTTAGAACTACTTAAACCTAACTAACCTAAGGACAGCACACACATCCATGCCCGCGGCAGGATTCGAACCTACGACCGTAGCAGTCGCGCGGTTCCGGACTGCGCGCCTAGAACTGCTAGACCACCGCGGATGGCTATAATGGGAGATGTCGAGTGTTTACTGTGAAGGATACAGAGATGTCACTTACTCATTTTAGACAGTGTTATCAGCACCTGACAGTAAAGGGGCCTAATTTTGGGTCTACATTTGGCCAACTGCTCGAAATGTGCAATATGCAGATTTGTGGGGCATTCGGTTGTCACCATGGCCCGATCGGGGACTGCGTGGGGATGTAAGGACAGGCACACTAGCTGTCAAATTTCTGGTCGAACCTGTCTGGCATCCACAGTGGAGTTTCGATGTGCACCAAGCACATAGTAAGCTCTTCGCATCTGCGCCTGCAATGCGGGGACACCTAATGGACTTCTCGCAACACTCGGTGTCATTAGACACTAGCAGCAGCCAGACTAGGGAATTACCGACACATGTGTAAGCTACCGTTAACACCGTAACCCAAACAGCTGCGTTTTAATTGCTGCCGTGTGCGGGGAGCATGGACTGCTCTTGAATGCGTCGTATCCTGTCCAATAATGTTCAAATGTGTGTGAAATCTTATGGGACTTAACTGATGAGTCCCTAAGCTTACACACTACGTAACCTAAATTAAAGGACAAACACACACACCCATGCCCGAGGGAGGACTCGAACCTCCGCCGGGACCAGCCGAACAGTCCATGACTGCAGCGCCTTAGACCGTCCAATAATGAATCACGGTTCTACACTATGTCTCTTGGCCATCATCGTCGTGTATGGCGGTGACCTTTGGAGAGGCACAGCGTTGTCACATGATTCAAATGCCTCTGAGCACTATGGGACTTAACATCTGAGGTCATCAGTCCCCTAGAATTTAGAACTACTTAAACCTAACTAACCTAAGGACATCACACACATCCATGCCCGAGGCAGGATTCGAACCTGCGACCGTAGTGGTCGCGCGGTTCCAGACTGAAGCGCCTAGAACCGCTCGGTCACAGCGGCCGGCCACAGCGTTGTCACTCCTGCCCTCATGGTGTGGGTAGCCATCGGCTATGACTCCAGATTACGGCTGGTAGTAATTGAGAGAGCTCTGGCGGCACAACGCCACGCCATGGAAATCACGTGCCCTCACATGCTGCCACTCATCTGGGAATATCGTGGTGCTATTTTTCAACAGGACAATGTTCTTCTACAAATGGCACGTATATTTTTGGACTGAATGCTTGATGTTGAGGAGCTCCAGTGACAGCAAGAGCCCAAGATCTGTCCACAATAGAACATATTGGGGAGCAGCTGTGACGTCAACTGCGTCCCAGTGCCAGTATCAACGCTATCAAGGACCAGTTACAGGTTGGGGGAGAGCTGGCCTCAGTAGAGAGTACAACAGATTTATGGTACCCTTCCCAAATGAGTCAGTGCATGCAGCAACCACGCTGCAACTGCAAGATATCTGTATGCTGCAAAAAGTGGCAACTGACTCTAAATCTTGAAAACTATGAAGTCATCTACATGAACACTAAAGAGAATCCGCTAAATTTCAGTTACACGATAAATCACACAAATCTGAAGGCTGTAAAGCCAAATAAATACTTAAGGATTGCGATTACGAATAACTTAAACTGGAACGATCACATAAATAACGCTGTGAGGAAAGCAAACCAAAGACTGCGATTTATTGGCAGAACAGTTAGAAAATGTAGCAGGTCTACTAAGGAGAATGCTTACACTACGCTTGTCCGCCCTCTTCTGGAGTATTGCTGTGTGGTGTGGAATCGTAATCATATAGGATTGACGGGGGACATCGAAAATGACCAAAGAAGGACAGCTCGTTTTGTATTATCACGAAATAGGGGAGAGAGTGCCGCGGTTCTGATACACGAATTGGGGTGGCAGTCATTAAACCAAAGGCGTTTTTTGCTGCTGCAAGACATTCTCATGAAATTTCAATCTCCACTTTTCTCCTAACAGTGTGAAAATGGTTCGTTGGCGCCTACCTACACTGGGAGAAATAATCATCATAATAAAATAAGGGAAATCAGACCTCTAAAGGAAAGATTTAATTTTCCAGAATGGCATTTTCACTCTGCAGCGGAGTGTCTGCTGATATGAACCTTCCTGGCAGATTAAAACTGTACGCCGGACCGAGACTCGAACTCGGGACCTTTGGTTTTCGCTGGAAAGTGATGTACCGTCTTTTTTTCCTTTTTTCATTTTGTTCGGTATTGTTCGTTGCGTTTGGTCTGGGCGGCCGTCACAAGACATCCTTTGAAGTTGATCTTTGATTCCTTTACTCAGTTTTTTTTTTATTACAGTTCCGCCATTACCTCGTCTCCTACCTTCGAAACTGCACAGCAGCTCTCGTGCTTGGGTAGCGAAGACGGCAGAGCACTTTCCCGCGAAAGGCAAAGGTCCTGAGTTCGAGTCTCGGTCCGGCACACAGTTTTAATGCACCAGAAAGTTTCAAAGATTTAAGTGTTCGTTTTTCTCGCGCGCTGCTCGAGAGTAAAACGGTAGAGAAGTACCTTAAAGGTGGCTCTATGAACCATCTTCCAGGCACTTAACTGAGAATTTCGGGGTAATCATGTAGATGTAGATGTTGATGTAGATAGAGATGTAAAAGGAATGCAAAGTCGCACTGAAAAATGAACTCATGCTGCCAATTCTTTGTAACTTTGACTCGATTTTGTAATCACTGAAAAAACATCGCATACTATCTCAAGACGCGGAACTTCATTTTCTTTCCTGCTTCCTTTCTGGGTGCGTCATATTCTTTGTCTGGCAGTGTAGTAGTTGAGTTAAATGTGTGATCAGCATCATAGCAAGAGCTGACGTGGGCAGGGTTGGGAGTTTTTAAATTTTCTTTTCAGTCTGAGGCGACTGTTTGAGATTTGTGCATTCGGGGATTTGGTAGTTTTGTGCCAAATCCTAGAGACCTAGAAGTGGAGCAGGAGGTTTCCAGGTGGGAATTTCTCGGGTTACCGGTTCCGACATTTATCATACAAATAAAGAAAGAGCTCTTGAAACTTTTTAGCAGATATGAGCGACTGGCGCCACTTTTATCTCTTTCTAGGGTAATGAGTCTTATGTAAAAATGCGATCGTTTAGTGTGTGTGTTTAACTCCACCACCGTAGGTTAGTGGTAGGAGTGTCTGACTGGTACACAGAAGACCCGGTTTCGACTCCCTGTACTACAAGGCACTTTTCCTTTATAGTAGTCTGTAACGGAGTGCACTCAGCCTCGTGATGCCAACTGAGGAGTTTTGTGAGTGAGAAGTAGCGGCTCCGACGCCTAGAAAGCCTAAGATGATAGAACGATATGCTTATCCCACGTTCCACCAAACCGCATGCGAGTGACACTATTAGCTCAGTACGACACGGCAGTCGGTCGGTCCCTATTGGCACGTCTGGTCCAGAACTCGGAGCTTTACTTCAGTGTAAGTGTATCTGTTACTGTGTCAAATAGAATCAAGTGAATGACGTGCTCAACATGTGTAACAGTGTACAGGAAAGGCAATCGACATATTTGAAGGGACGACTCCGTCTCCGTCATTCGTATAAGGGATTTAGATAAACTAAGAGAAGTGTAGATTCCCGGAATGGGACCTAACCCAACTCATTCAGAATGGTCTTATAGTGTCTTAACACATTAAATAGGAAATGACTCAGTTAAAAAGAGAAAGAACTAGTGCACAAACTGAGTGCCAGATACAACAGAGTGTCTCTTTGTTTCGCTCGTGTTCTTGCACGGGAAACCTATCGGGACAAATACTTCAGTATTTCCCGGCGTGACTGCAGCTTATGCGAGCTGCCTGGCGCAATGATAATGAGCAAAGGCTACATACTTGCTCCAGATAAACGAGTTCGGCCCCTTCCGCGTCCTCAGCCGTGCGAGATAAGGCGGGCAGGTGTCCTCGCCAGGAGACCGCTATCAGCCAGCGTCTGGCCTCACCAGTCACAGCTCAGGCAGCACGCGGCCGACCTGCCGCACTGGTTCCTCCATTGAACTGTGCAGCCATGCACCAGCAGCGCCGCCCTTATTGGAAGGAGAATAATGCAACTGGCTCATTGCGGCAGTGCATTACAGACCATACTCCCCGCAAGTAGTCTGTAGAATAGCATCCACATACAAGACAACAACGAAGAGCTCTCAAACGGCGCTGGACACGCCACCAAGAGGCGTAGGATGTTTAAAATAATATTAATAACTGGACAGTCGCCATGTTCTGTTATATCCAGCAAACGGAAATTAGTTTTGAGAGAAGGATGCTGTTCCTTTTTCTTATTCTCGTTTGTTTTCTCTTTATTTTTGTTTGTCCTTGAGCCGAATTCCTTGCTGTAGTGTGCTTTATCGCCAGTACTGCTCGGAAAATTACGTTCTTCTAGCTGTTGTGATGTCAGCACGATGTTGTTCGCCCTTCGATGGTATCGCGCCTACTACTCTTCCTGGAAGATGTCTCACTAAACAGCGGCAGGCATTTTCCATTATTGTTCTCTCAGAGTGGCAAGCAGTTTTGCAGCCGTTTTGGAGACGCCTGACCTACTTGTCAACCGGTGTTGCATGCTGATATGACTTCAGCTGGGCTAAAGTTATAGCTCTACATCTACATGAGTGTCGTGCAATTCACACTTAACTATCTAACTGCGCCCGGGAAAAACGAACACTTAAATCTATCCGTGCGAGCTCTGACTTCTTTTATTTATTACGATGCTCATTTCTCCTTAAGTAGGCGGGCGCCATCAAAATATTTACACATTCGGAGTAGAAAGTTGGTGCTTGAAATTTGTAAAAACATGACGTCGCAACGGAAAGCACTTTTGTTTTAATGATCGTGATCCCGACTCCTGCATCAGTCGGAGCGTCCTCTGGTTTCATTCATTTACATTTCCTCACATGACAACGCTTTAAACTTCCTTTACTGAACGGAATGATTGTCATTTTTGAAACGTGAAAATAAAAAGCAGTATTATACGGCAGGCGTCGTCAGACATGGTTATAGTAACTAATGTCAGTGGATCAACTACAAAGGGGAAAAACACTTATCTCCCAAATTGCACAGCGACACAAAATGCAGAAAGGAAAGGATCCCTTTGGTTGTCATCCGCAGGACCCGTACTGCACAGCGGTACGTCGACGATATTCTACGCCCCGTTTTGTTGCCCTGCATGGCAAGCCCTCCTGGGCTAACATTTCAGGAAGATAATGCCCTTCCACACAGGGCGAGAGATTCTACTGTTTGTCTTTGTGCTTACCAAACCTTAGACCGCTACGGTCGCAGGTTCGAGTCCTGCCTCGGGCATGGATGTGTGTGGTGTACTTAGGTTAGTTAGGTTTAAGTAGTTCTAAGTTCTAGGGGACTGATGACCACAGCAATTAAGTCCCATAGTGCTCAGGGCCATTTGAACCATTTTACCAAACCCTACCTTTTCCGGCGAGCCCACCAGATCTCTCACCAACTGAGAACGAGTGGAGCGTCATGGCCAGGACCCTCCAACCAGCTCGGAATTTTGGCGATCTGACGCTTCAATTGGACAGAATTTGGCACGATATCCCTCAGGAGGGCATCCAACTACTCTAACAGCCAATTTTAATCCGAATAACTGCTTGCATAGGGGCCACAGGTAGACCAACGCGTTACTTATTTGCTCTTTGTGAAGCTCTTGCTCTTGAATAAATCATCCAATTTTTCTGAATTTGTAAGACCTCGCCCGCTGTACTTGCACATCACATCCACTGAATTCAGTCGCATTCGGCTACTTCCTTCGTGGGGTGCGTCGTTTTTGTTTCTTTCTTTTTGTCTTAGACTGTATGTTAAGTAACTGAAACTGAAAGAGTATGAAGAATAGAAAACAAAACTTTCTTGGATTTGCATAAAATTTAACAGATAAGATGACTGCTGGTACAGCAACAGAGAGAAGATTTTATAAACGTTCAATAATTTATTTAAAAGATTCAGAAACATAGAAGATTAATACCGAAAATAATTAGATTACGAAAGTACAGGGAGATTATAATTAAAGTTAAACTTTCAAAACGCTGTAGAAATAATACCACTAATCAAATTCCAACGGAATATTATCGGAGAATGGGGAAAACGTATGGCAGAAGAAAAAAAAAATAGTGTGAAAATTGATCAATAGATGGCGCTGTATGTGTCAGAACACGTAAATGAAAACACCTGTCACGCGCACGACCCATTGAAGTTGCTATAAACACGCCGGGCTTTCCGTCTTTTTGTGTCTGCGACATGCGCCACGACTGTCTCAATGCAGGATCGCGCTCTGCTTGGGTCTGGAGAAAATGATTCGGAAATGCGAAAAGACGGGTTCTTTTGGTGTGCAGGCTGGTAGAGGGAGGAAACGAATGATTCGGCGTCAGCGAAAGCAGTGGCCGCAGCAGTGCAGGAGACGAGTGGTGGCGTGCAAACGTGTAGTGCACGGAGAATCGCCCGAACATTGGACATACCCGTGAGTACGTTGCGTAAAACCTTACGAAACATCCTTTTTTGCTATCCATTCAAAATTAGCCATGTGCATCAGTTGCTTCCTGTTGATCTGCCAGCAAGAGAGACCTTTGCTTTAGAATTTCTTGATCACAAAGAAGTGGACAATGGTTGGCCGTGGAAAATTTTGTGGACAGACGAAGCCCACTTCCATCTGATGTCAATACACAGAATTGTCGGATATGGGCATCGGAAAAACCCCATGCAAATCAACCAGTACCACTTCATCCTGAAAAGGTCACTGTGTGATGCGGCTTTACGGCATCATTTATCAAAGGCCGTATTTTTTCGAAGAGACAAGTGCTTCCAGTCCTGTTACGTGTACCATCACAGGTAAGCACAATGAGTGTCTTTTGCGCAACCACGTCATTCCAGCTCTCCAAGAGTGTGGATGTGTGGATGGGATCATTTTTATGCAAGGTAGCGCACCTCTGCACATTGCAGATCCAGTTAAGCAACTGCTCAAGCGCCATTTCCCTACAGCCTGGTCGTCCCGATCACCTGATCTTAATCCGTATGACTTCTGGCTGTGGGGCTATCTGAAAGATGTTGTGTTCAGCGTTCCGATTGTAAACTTAGCTGCATTGAGGGCACGCACTGCGCAACACATTCTGAACGTGACCCCGGAAACACTTCGATGAGTTGTGGAACATGCTGTTTCTCGATTTCAGCTTGTCGCAGAAAACGGTGGACAGCATAATGAACATGTTTTTGCCAGTCATACGGAAATTAACAATTCATTTTGATTTTGATTGATGTTTTTATGCGGATTTTGGCCTCAGGTCAATTAAAAACCGATTTTTCCCATCCGATGTGATACGATCTTGCCGTGGTGGATAGGCTTACGTAACTAACAGTATAAAAAACCTGTACGCCAATGCACACTGAGGAGTACAGTTTGTTTAACGTCAAACGTACATCTTAGGCATTGCTGCATGATTCATTTGTCATTTGTAGTCGACCACTATTACATTATGATGCTTACAGCGCCATCTGTTGCTACATTTTGTAACTATTTATTTTTGTTTTGCCATACCTTTCCCCCTTCTCCGATAATATTCCGTTGCAATTTGACGTCATTCTGACCAGTGGTGTTATTTCTACAGCGGTTTGAAAGTTTAACTTTAATTATAATCACCCTATAGATGCTAGACGAGAACCATAAAGTTACTCGAGGTACAAGTAAGTAAACGTGACTGATGATGCTCGCTTCCCACGCCCGGGTTCCCGGGTTCGATTCCCGGCGGGGTCAGGGATTTTCTCTGCCTCGTGATGGCTGGGTGTTGTGTGCTGTCCTTAGGTTAGTTAGGTTTAAGTAGTTCTAAGTTCTAGGGGACTGATGACCTAAGATGTTAAGTCCCATAGTGCTCAGAGCCATTTGAACCATTTTTGACTGATGATGTTTCAGTACAATAGTTTAGACGTGAAGGAACAGAGATATAAAATAAACTTGCATAATTATTTACATGACTTTCCCAAATTGGAACAACGCTACAACTGCTCTATTTCACTATAAAAAGGAGAGACATTACCTAAAACAAAACTACGAGGAGCGTTTAATTAGTAATGCAACACATTTTTCTGAAAGCAGGTTGGTTCTATTCAGAATTCCAGTACTCCATATTATTCCCCGCTCTTTCGGTTATTTTTAACCATAATCCCCGTTTAATGCGACGCCCTTACACCACCTTACTGGGAAGGCCTTTATGCCCGCATGGTACCACTTTAGTGGTCGACGTCGGAGCCAACGTCTCGCTGCATCAATAACCTCCCCATCATCCACGAACTGCTTTGCGTGGAGTGCATCCTTCATTGGGACAAATAGATGCAAGTGAGAAGGCAGGAGCCACAGCTCTGTGCGGCCGGCCGGCACGCGGGTGCTCGAGATAGGCGCCGCCACCTATCAGAACTTCATGAAACTATAAGGGCTGAAGCGGGAATATTACACAACAAGTTCCGAATTTTTTCAATGGGCTTTGGCTGACAAAAAAATGTGTAGCATTACTTATTGAAGGCCGCTCGTATAAAACAGCACAAAGCAACGAGCTGGCGCCTGGAGTGTACGCAACATAGTGGTCATTGACAGCTCGTGAACGAACGGGGCAGTTAATGTTAGACCCGAGGTTCGCATATTTTGTCTTTAGCGGTTTAGGAAATCCATGGAAAAATCTGGATCTGAATGGCTGGTTTGGGACTCGGTCCGCCGTCCTTCAGACTGCAGGTCGGGCGTCTATTTCATAGCTGCACCACCCCTCTCGCTATACTGAAGGCTGTGAACGTCATTGCTATAGCTTATAACGTTAGGAGAAAATTCAGAATTAAAAGGGAAGTCAGGCAGAGACGTTCGACGTGATCAAAACCTTTTCCATATACACTGAAGCGCCAAAGAAACTGGTATAGAAATGCGTATTCAAATAAAGAGATTTGTGAACAGACAGAATACGGCGTTGCTGTTGGTAACGCCAATATAAGATAACAAGTGTCTGACGCAGTTGTCAGATTAGTTACTACTCTACAGTGGCAGGGCAGCAAGATTTAAGTGAGTTTGAACGTAGTGTTACAATCGACGCACGAGGGATGGGACACAGCATCTCCGAGGTAGTGATGAAGTGGGGATTTTCCAATACGACTGTTTCCCCACTGTACCGAGAATATCAGGAATAGGGGAAAACATCAAATCTCTGACATCGCTGCGGCCGGAAAAAGGCCCTGCAAGAACGGGACCAACGACGACAGAAGACAATCGTTCAGCGTGACAGAACTGAAACCCTTCCACAAATTGCTGCAGATTTCATTGCTGGGCCATCAACAAATATTAGAGTGCGAACCATTCAATGAAACATCATCGATGTGGGCTTTCGCAGCCGGAGATCCACTCGTGTACCCTTGATGACTACACGACACAAAGCTTTACGCGTAGCCTGGGCCCGTCAACAATGGAATGTTGATGACTGGAAACTTGTTGCCTGTTCGGACTAGTCTCGTTTCAGATTGTATTGAGCGTATGAACGTGTACTGGTATGGAGACAACCTCATGAATCCATGGACCCTGCATGTTAGCAGGGGAGTGTTCAAGCTGGTGAAGGCTCTGCAGTGGTGAGAGGCGGGTGCAGTTGGAGTGATATGGGACCCCTGCTACTTCTAGATACGAACCTCACACGTGACACGTACGTAAGCATCCTGTGCGGTCACCTGCATCCATTCATGTCCAATGTGCATTCCGACGGACGTTAGGACAATGCGACACCCCACACGCCCAGAATTGCTACAGAGTGGCTCCAGGAACACTCCCAATGGCCACCAAACTCCCCAGACATGAACATTATTGATAATATCTGGGATGCCTTGCAACGTGCTGTCCAGAAGAGATCTCCGCACCCTCGTACTCTTACGGATTTATGGACATCCCTGCAGCGTTCATGGTGTCAATTCCCTCCAGCACTGCTTCAGACGTTAGTCGAGTCCATGACACGTCGTGTTCCGGCACTTCTGCATACAGTTTTTAGGTACTACTTCCATACACGATATTAGATAGGTGTACCAGTTTCTCTAGTTCTTCGCGTATTTTCTTGTCTCTTTTCCTCTATCTGACACTGTTGTTTTATGATATGCGGCCGCATTGTAATTCTCGGGCAATTAACATACAGGGTTATTACAAATGATTGAAGCGATTTCACAGCTCTACAATAACTTTATTATTTGAGATATTTTCACGATGCTTTGCACACACGTACAAAAACTCAAAAAGTTTTTTTAGGCATTCACAAATGTTCGATATGTGCCCCTTTAGTGATTCGGCAGACATCAAGCCGATAATCAAGTTCCTCCCACACTCGGCGCAGCATGTCCCCATCAATGAGTTCGAAAGCATCGTTGATGTGAGCTCGCAGTTCTGGCACGTTTCTTGGTAAAGGAGGTTTAAACACTGAATCTTTCACATAACCCCACAGAAAGAAATCACATGAGGTTAAGTCGGGAGAGCGTGGAGGCCATGACATGAATTGCTGATCGTGATCTCCACCACGACCGATCCATCGGTTTTCCAATTTCCTGTTTAAGAAATGCCGAACTGGCATTCTGCTTTAGCCTTTTCCGTAAGATTTTCCAAACCGTCGGCTGTGTTACGTTAGGTCCCTGCTTGCTTTATTCATCGACTTCCGCAGGCTACACGCGAAACTTGCCCGCACGCGTTCAACCGTTTCTTCGCTCACTGCAGGCCGACCCGTTGATTTCCCCTTACAGAGGCATCCAGAAGCTTTAAACTGCGCATACTATCGCCGAATGGAGTTAGCAGTTGGTGGATCTTTGTTGAACTTCGTCCTAAAGTGTCGTTGCACTGTTATGACTGACTGATGTGAGTGCATTTCAAGCACGACATACGCTATCTCGGTTCCTGTCGCCATTTTGTCTCACTGCGCTCTCGAGCGCTCTGGCGGCAGAAACCTGAAGTGCGGCTTCAGCCGAACAAAACTTTATGAGTTTTTCTACGTATCTGTAGTGTGTCGTGACCATATGTCAATGAATGGGGCTACAGTGAATTTATGAAATCGCTTCAATCATTTGTAATAGCCCTGTACATGGAAAGGAATTGCCTTAAATTCACAAGTAATTATCTCAAGTTACTGGTGCTTTTCTAGAAAGAATATGGCGACCTGCTTCTTTGCTAGTCCAGCACATCCTTATAAAAGCTATCGGGATCTGCACTGCTGTGGATTCATAATGGGAATCGGATCGAATTGCATACAGTTTTTAGGTACTAGTTCCATAATTTCATGCGGTCATAGACTCACATTACATAAATTAGAGGGCAAATGATGCGTGAAACTTTATCCAAAGCAGTATTCCTATATAACTAGTGAAGGTCAGTGTAAGTGCTGTTTCTAAATTATTATGAATGGAAAACTCAACCCAATCATCTTCGTATCTCATCTTTCCTCTCTTCGGGTCGTACAGTATTAATTGATCGACATAACTTTCTACAAATTTTTGTTTTTCCCTGAGACAAATATCAGTTCTTCCTGTCTATGAAATGCAGAAACGAGCATATTTGTTCCTGTGAACTAAGCGGTTAAAGAAGAAAACTGGCACTGTAGCCACCGAACGTCCTGGTAAACAAGAAACACTCGTAATCGTTAGCATTTTTCGAAAAAATTAAAATGAAAAGCTACCTTTGGAACAACGTGCCCTGAACGTATAAAATATTTTCATTTGCAGTGCTTTCAGTGTTCATGGCAGGAATATTGCTATTCTAAATTAGATGTTAAGAATTTCTGAATAACTTGTAATGCTTTTCGTTTTGTTTTCCAAGTCATACGTGAGAAGTTTTAGAACTACCAAAGTGAGACAATAGTTAGCCGACACGGTGTGCCCCTCCCCTGTGCACAGATAAATATCAACATAGACTAGCAAAGCTTCGGTGTGTTAGTACTGTGATAGAGTGTGCTTTCGGTGTTGGAATGTTCTATAGTAGTTGGTTAATGTCCAATAATGGAAATAGAATGCAAGTAACCACGGTTGGACAATTTCCGGCCCACAATTAGTTTCAATCGGACCCTCGGAAGAAATTCGTGGGAGAGAAAGAGTGAGTGGTGAGGAGCTCTCACAGTTCAATATTGCTGTCAATATGTCAATATAATGACAGTCTGAGTGCGAGTATTGTCGTATTGTTAATATTAGAAATACTAGCGACCAGTAGTGACGTCGACAAAAATACACTCAGTACTGTCAATATATGAGAGTGCAGAGCTTTGAATATTATTTGTTTGACTATTCGCCATTTTGTTGTTAACTTCAAAAAAATGGTTCAAATGGCTCTGAGCACTATGGGACTTAACTACTATGGTCATCAGTCCCCTAGAACTTAGAACTACTTAAACCTAACTAACCGAAGGACATCACACACATCCATGCCCGAGGCAGGATTCGAACCTGCGACCGTAGCAGTCGCGCGGTTCCGGACTGCGCGCCTAGAACCGCTAGACCACCGCGGCCGGCTGTTAACTTCTCCAGGTTGCCTTCTGTATAATACAGCCGAAATATGCTAAGTTCAAGTGTATTTGACTTTTAAAATTTCGTAAAATGAACAAAGAAATTAAGGCTTAATTCATTTAACGTTATAAAACAACCCGTGCCTAAGCAACCAATCAAAAGTATTTTGCGACAAATATTTAAAAAATCCTTGCTAGTAGTGTTTATGGATATTAACACATTCGAATAACCTGCTTGTGGCCAAAAACCGCAAAGCTATACGAAATTGCTTGTTAACTGGGAGTGCCTGTCTCACTGCAGAATTTTATTGTTCCAGTCTTTCTCGTATTAATATTAGCAAATAATTCTTGTGCGTTGTGGATGTGTTAGAACGCTGCAAGTGTTGAAACCGAAGGCAATTTATAATGAATAATCTGCAATCAGTTGCTTTCATATATTTATTTTTCCGTGATGACTTTTCAAGATGCCTGGCAAACCGTTGTTCAGATGTTTTCATTTATTTACGGATTGCGAACATTGTTTCTTTACCAACGACGTTGCAGAATTTTGTCACGGAATTTCTTAAGCCAGCTATTTCAAAACACTGCAATCAGAGAAACAGTGTTCACGACGGGTAAAGAAATGTTAACAGCTGAAGATGGAATGAATGTACACTCAACAACACGTGTTTTCAAACATAATATGTTGGCGTGGCGCGTCAGGAAAGTGGTCTCATTCATATCGGTTTGTTACCCTATTAACATTGTCACGGACGCTATCGTTTTGACTTTGTGTGCTAGGAGCGCTGCTGTCACGTCACGTGACGAGGTGTCCTGGGAGCTAATGTTAAATCAGGCCCGCAAGTCACCAAAGGTTGCCCATGCCTGCAGTAAACGGTGATCGCTGTAGGAATTTTTTTTTTTTTGCTATAAATTATCTTCCATTATCGCATGATGACACCTGCCGCGACCAAAACTACAAGACTGCTATCTGTTCCGCTATCGTACAGTTGCGTGGCTCTCCGATAAAGTTAATTTTTTTTTGGAAATCGTCAATATTTGACGGGAATGATAAACGCCTTTGCACTTTGGCCTGGTAAATATACAACTCTCTGCTGCTAAACGGCTACAGCTTATCCTATTCAAAGAAAATAAACCCATTCCCACAAGCAAAACCGCGTTATCTTAATCCTGGAAATAACTACAGGCAGTCATTGTGAATTGTGGACTCAGTTCTGATAGTCCACTCGGATGGCGCTTTCAGATGATTGCTTGTACATCCCATTGGCACTGTGATTAGTCTAGGCTTACATTTTAGCTTTTCAGCCTGTGCTTGTCCTGAAGTAAACTACGACAGAGGAACGTGTAAAACAAGGTTATTTAAATATCGGTGTTTCCTTTCCTTCAAGCAGCAGCTAAGTCGATATCCATCATTTTTGTGAAGAAAGGACGGGAGATAAATTTCAACGCTCCGTTGGCGACGAGACCGTCAGAACTGAAGCGCGTGCTCGGATTCGGCAACGATAGAGAAGCAAATTGATCACGTCTGTTTCGAAAATACCGGTGTGGCATTTGCCTTAAGATCTACAAAACTACGGACAACCTATATATCTGGAGACCTGGCGAGGATTTGAATCCCTTTCCTCGCCGGCCGCGGTGGTCTAGCGGTTCTAGGCGCTCAGTCCGGAACCGCGCGACTGCTACGGTCGCAGGTTCGAATCCTGCCTCGGGCATGGATGTGTGTGATGCCCTTAGGTTAGTTAGGTTTAAGTAGTTCTAAGTTTTAGGGGACTGATGACCACAGATGTTAAGTCCCATAGTGCTCAGAGCCATTTGAACCATTTCCCTTTCCTCTCGAAAGCGAGTGCAATACCTCAGCCATTGAGCCACCTAACTCTGTCTCTTGTACCTTTCTGCGACATAAAACGTCCAACAAGTAACCGTGACATCTTCCTCTGTGTTGTTCAGTCTGCGCTGCCCCCCCCCCCCCCCCTCTCTCCAGTGCATGCAACGACAGTTTGGCAGAAGCAATTAACTTATTAGGAGCAAACAGCTTGCTCGGTAAGCTGCTAATGCAGATGCGAAATCTATAGTCATTGCATCAGCTTCCACAGTGATAAATAGATTATTCTGATAATCGACTGCCCTCCAGTCCTTTATATTGAAATCGGTCCTAGGGTGATCGAAGAAATTCTTTCGATCTCGTACTGGGCATAAGTCACCTCCACTATAATCTCTGATGAACTATTGCGACATACATCCATCAGAACCTGCTTTCTGTGATCAACCACTGGTCTCCTTAAACAGTATTTATACACATACACTTCCCTACATTATCATAATGATGATTCCTTGTGGCCTCAGGATATGTTTTTAGGCGAGTTATATAATAACTAAACCTATTTTTCCCAGTTCGGTTCAGTACCTGATTAGTTACTGGATCTTCGTGCTGCCGCCTCGAGTGAAATGAGCGTGCTGCTGCCTGTAAAGCGGATGAGCCTACTGATAAGAACTGGGCGCGGCAGGAAGTAGCGCGCCGAGAAACAGCAATGGCGGACCGGAAACTCTTTTTTCCAGCGGACCGCGCTTAGTTAGAACTATAGCGCGGTCCACGCGGCGCTTCGTGCAGCGGCCAAGTCCCGTTCAAGGTCACTCGCCAAGATGGCGGCGCATACAGACATAGAAAACCCACCCACCTCCCCCAGAAACCATCGTTGCTAATCCTCCGTGTGGGTTCGAATCTATGTTCTTTTACAACTGTAGTATTTCGGTAGATGTTCATAGGAGGAAACAAAGTAATGGTTGATTGTTCGAGGAACTTACGCTTTCTGAATTTTAACAATACAGCGCACCGTGGTGCACAACGCTTCCCTTCTAGTGTCGCCACTGGTGGTGGAAGGACATCTCCGTGACGCTTTCGCAGTCGTTAAGCAAACGTGAGACGAGACGCGCTACTCTTCTTTAGACATTTTCTATTTCCTTTATCAATCCTATAGTTCGGCAGACTGACGAGCAATACTCACGCATTGGTCGAACTAGGGAATTCTAAGCTACCTCAGGTTTCTTTCCCATGAATATCAGTCTGGCATTTTCCTTTCCCACCATCAGTTTTATGTAGTCACGCTAATTAAAAATGTTCCGATCGGGTATCCCTAGATATTTAACGTTTATCCCGTGTTTCGAACTTCCATTGGTGGTTTTCGAGAAACCATATAACATTCTGTAAGATGCAGTTTAAGGAATTGCCAGTATAGGACACTCATCTGGCCTCCTCACAGCTCTTTACCACTGCTTGACAGAGTCACGTATGTTGAGTATCGAGGCCTTACGTTTCAAAGCGATATGCAATACGTGTAGAACGAGAACGTAAGAACAGCAGTAGGGAAGGCATGTTGGGAAAATTTTAGGAATGTGTCGTTCATCTATAAAGGAGGCCGCGTATAGACCACTAGTGTGACACATTCTTGAATGCTCCTCGAATGTTTGGGATCCCCACTAAGTAGAATTAAAGGAAGACATCGAATCAGATCAGAAGCGTGCTACTAGACTTGTTACCGAGAGATTCGATCATGACGTGAATGTTACAGAGACACTTCGTTAAATGGGAATCCATGGAGGCAAGACGACGTTCTTTTCACGGAACATTATTGAGAAAATTTTGAGAACCGGCATCTGAAGCTGATTGCAGAACCATTATACTGCCTCCAACGAACATTTCTCATGAGGACCGTGAAGATAAGATAAGAGAAATTAGAGCTAGTGCGGAGTCATAGAGACAGTCGTTTTTCCCTCACTCTCTTTGCGAGTGGAACGGCGAAGGAAATGTCTATTAGTGGTACAAGGTAACCTCCACCATGCACCACACGGTGGTTTGCGGAGCATGTATATAGATGTACTACAGCAGTTCATGTTGTTGATTGGCCGAGTGATCCGCGCAGCCGCGGCCTTTGTTTAACAACTGCTGCCATCGGAGCTATTACACAGCGATCCGTGTTATCCACACGATGTCGAACACGACAGTTGAACCTAAAGGTAGCTATATCCTAATCGAGGTGCTCACGGCAGATGTTTCGCACAGTGATTAGGTCCAAACGGCTTCGGAGTGAGCGCCGAAGATCTGAAAGTGGCTAAATGCTCTATGATCTCACGTTCCTCCGATCCGGCGGGTTCTTTCTGATGGTTGATACAATGACGATCAACTATTCCGCCGAACTATCCCATACTCAGTCATGTCAGTACGACCGTCTCTGCAGCAATGCAGCTGTCGCAATTCAGTTGGTTGACAGTGTTAATATACAGCGTGGCTATAATTGTATTTTCGCTTCTTGATCCAGTGTAGTCGTTAAACTATTTACCGTATGGGTACGCAACTTTACAGGAATGGTGTTCAGAGCGTTCGCTGCAGGATTTGCGTTGTTAGTAGTGATATTGTCGTGTCTTGCCCTTAGGAGCCGGTACAGCTACGGCCAGGCAGTGTTGAAGTACGAGCGTCAGTACGCATTACAATTGCAGACAGTCAACATGGTTCTGGACAAGATGGGCAGGGCTTTGCTTGCAAAACTATTTCATCAAAACAACAGCAATAGCTCTGCTGCTCTTTGCAAATATCAAATGGTTCAAATGGCTCTAAGCGGTATGGAGCCTACCATCTGAGGTCATCATTCCTCTAGACTTAGAACTACTTAAACCTAACTAACCTAAGGACATCACACACATCCATGCCCGAGGCAGGATTCGAAGCTGCAACCGTAGCAGCAGCGCGGTTCCGGACTGAAGCGCCTAGAACCGTTCGGCCACAGCTGCCGGCTTCCAAATATCGACACACTAAAGAAATAGGAAGAGGTACTCTTTCCGCTTCAGGGTTGAAGAACATGATTCGGAAGTTCGAATTACGTGACGATTTGGGAATTGCTACTGGGAGAGGCCGACGGCCAATTGCTCCTCAAATTGCTGAAGAAGTTATTGTTGCCATGGTTGAGAATGTTTGACGCAAGGTACGATCTTGAAGCAGCGTACGAGCTGTGTCTCGACAGCTGCACATGCCCATGGTCCACCGTTCGAGAAGTACCGCCAACAATTTGTACCTCTAGTACGGCTGCTGGGTGTTGTGGATGCAGATGGTGGAAAGTAAACACAGCAGGCAATTAACAAATGAAACCCTCTCATACTGAAATTAAAATGTGTTTCTTTCAGTGATTTATTCGTTATTTCTCTCCCCATGTCCTTACAAATGTTTCCACTAATTTTCTTTGTCCTACGGCCACTCACTTTGCATAGGTACCCTCGCAGGTAGCAAAGTTTAGTTATAACCACCCTGTAAATGAAATGATAGGTAAAGAACTACGCATACATTGTATAGATGAAAGTTCCGCCATTTGACTGTATCCATGGATACAGTCAGATGCTGGAACTTTCGTTTAAACGGTATTATATGACTGTGGCCCCAAGCAACGGGAATATTACCGACACACGCAATCCCAAACCACACGAGTCTAAAGGCTATCATAATATCTGGGAAGATTAGGGAGTAACTCGCAGCTTGTGTACGTATAGAAGTGATATGACCAAGAGCGAAGTAGATGACAAAAATGTCGAGTTACATCAATTGTGCAATGTTTTGAAACTACAAAGCTTCTTATTTATACCAAACAGGTGATCTGAATTCCTGCAAGATTCTACACGTTATCAGATGATTAAGAGGTTTCCGTATTCAATAAACAGATAGTAAATACGTCGTCGAGGAAATGCTAAAATTTACAACTAGGGTTTAGCTGTAAAATCCAATCTTTCTTTTCCTTTTTATGACTTAGTTTCTGTTTCTAATTGTAGCACACGTCTCATAAATACATACTGCTGCTGAGTAGCAAACGCATCGTCATACAATTCAGAATCGTAAATAAACAACAACAGTGCAGGAATTACATAGATTAGTGGGGAATAAACCATGTGTATCTACAGAGTGGAACTAAGTTGTAAAAATGGAAAGAATTTTGAGTGCCAAAGATGAAGGATGATTGGAGTATAACGTCTGGTCGATGAGAAGGTCGTTAGAGACAGAAAATAATTTCGAAATATACAAGGATAGCACGGGACAGAGGCCTTGGCCTATTCGAAAGAACGTTTTAAGAGATCAGCATGCAACATAATTCTGGATTACCAGACAGCAGGTGAATTACGACACTCTAGAATACCAATCTAGTGACACAATCACTGGGATATCTCGCTGAGAAGTAAACAGCGCTAAAGCCCAAAGTGTCCAAAGAGAAAATAAACAAATAAAAATAACTAAGCTGTACCAAAAGGGTAACAAACACGATAGAAAGAAACAGCAATTAGCACTAAATTAGGTCACGCTATCAAATAGCGTTCGCTCAGTAATCTACATCTACATCTACATTGATACTCCGCAAGCCACCCAACGGTGTGTGGCGGAGGGCACTTTACGTGCCACTGTCATTACCTCCCTTTCCTGTTCCAGTCGCGTATGGTTCGCGGGAAGAACGACTGTCTGAAAGCCTCCGTGCGCGCTTTAATCTCTCTAATTTTACATTCGTGATCTCCTCGGGGGGTATAAGTAGGGGGAAGCAATATATTCGATACCTCATCCAGAAACGCACCCTCTCGAAACCTGGCGAGCAAGCTACACCGCGATGCAGAGCGCCTCTCTTGCAGAGTCTGCCACTTGAGTTTATTAAACATCTCCGTAACGCTATCACGGTTACCAAATAACCCTGTGACGAAACGCGCCGCTCTTCTTTGGGTCTTCTCTATCTCCTCCGTCAGACCGATCTGGTACGAATCCCACACTGATGAGCAATACTCAAGTATAGGTCGAACGAATGTTTTGTAAGCCACCTCCTTTGTTGATGGACTACATTTTCTAAGCACTCTCCCAATGAATCTCAACCTGGTACCCGCCTTACCAACAATTAATTTTATATGATCATTCCACTTCAAATCGTTCCGCACGCATACTCCCAGATATTTTACAGAAGTAACTGCTACCAGTGTTTGTTCTGCTATCATATAATCATACAATAAAGGATCCTTCTTTCTATGTATTCGCAATACATTACATTTGTCTATGTTAAGGGTCAGTTGCCACTCCCTGCACCAAGTGCCTATCCGCTGCAGATCTTCCTGCATTTCGCTACAATTTTCTAATGCTGCAACTTCTCTGTATACTACAGCATCATCCGCGAAAAGCCGCATGGAACTTCCGACACTATCTACTAAGTCATTTATATATATTGTGAAAAGCAATGGTCCCATAACACTCCCCTGTGGCATGCCAGAGGTTACTTTAACGTCTGTAGACGTCTCTCCATTGATAACAACGTGCTGTGTTCTGTTTGCTAAAAACTCTTCAATCCAGCCACACAGCTGGTCTGATATTCCGTAGGCTCTTACTTTGTTTATCAGGCGACAGTGCGGAACTGTATCGAACGCCTTCCGGAAGTCAAGAAAAATAGCATCTACCTGGGAGCCTGTATCTAATATTTTCTGGGTCTCATGAACAAATAAAGCGAGTTGGGTCTCACACAATCGCTGTTTCCGGAATCCATGTTGATTCCTACATAGTAGATTCTGGGTTTCCAGAAATGACATGATACGCGAGCAAAAAACATGTTCTAAAATTCTACAAGAGATCGACGTCAGAGATATAGGTCTATAGTTTTGCGCATCTGCTCGACGACCGTTCTTGAAGACTGGGACTACCTGTGCTCTTTTCCAATCATTTGGAACCCTCCGTTCCTCTAGAGACTTTCGGTATACGGCTGTTAGAAGGGGGGCAAGTTCTTTCGCGTACTCTGTGTAGAATCGAATTGGTATCCCATCAGGTCCAGTGGACTTTCCTCTATTGAGTGATTCCAGTTGCTTTTCTATTCCTTGGACACTTATTTCGATGTCAGCCATTTTTTCGTTTGTGCGAGGATTTAGAGAAGGAACTGCAGTGCGGTCTTCCTCTGTGAAACAGCTTTGGAAAAAGGTGTTTAGTATTTCAGCTTTACGCGTGTCATCCTCTGTTTCAATGCCATCATCATCCCGTAGTGTCTGGATATGCTGTTTCGAGCCACTTACTGATTTAGCGTAAGACCGGAACTTCCTAGGATTTTCTGTCAAGTCGGTACATAGAATTTTACTTTCGAATTCAATGAACGCTTCACGCATAGCCCTCCGTACGCTAACTTTGACATCGTTTAGCTTCTGTTTGTCTGAGAGGTTTTGGCTGCGTTTAAACTTGGAGTGGAGCTCTCTTTGCTTTTGCAGTAGTTTCCTAACTTTGTTGTTGTACCACGGTGGGTTTTTCCCGTCCCTCACAGTTTTACTCGGCACGTACCTGTCTAAAACGCATTTTACGATTGCCTTGAACTTTTTCCATAAACACTCAACATTGTCAGTGTCGGAACAGAAATTTTCGTTTTGATCTGTTAGGTAGTCTGAAATCTGCCTTCTATTACTCTTGCTAAACAGATAAACCTTCCTCCCTTTTTTTATATTCCTATTAACTTCCATATTCAAGGATGCCGCAACGGCCTTATGATCACTGATTCCCTGTTCTGTACATACAGAGTCGAAAAGTTCGGGTCTGTTTGTTATCAGTAGGTCCAAGGTGTTATCTCCACGAGTCGGTTCTCTGTTTAATTGCTCGAGGTAATTTTCGGATGTGCACTCAGTATAATGTCACTCGATGCTCTGTCCCTACCACCCGTCCTAAACATCTGAGTGTCCCAGTCTATATCTGGTAAATTGAAATCTCCACCTAAGACTATAACATGCTGAGAAAATTTATGTGAAATGTATTCCAAATTTTCTCTCAGTTGTTCTGCCACTAATGCTGCTGAGTCGGGAGGTCGGTAAAAGGAGCCAATTATTAACCTAGTTCGGTTGTTTAGTGTAACCTCCACCCATAATAATTCACAGGAACTATCCACTTCTACTTCACTACAGGATAAACTACTACTAACAGCGACGAACACTCCACCACCGGTTGCATGCACTCTATCCTTTCTAAACACCGTCTGTACCTTTGTAAAAATTTCGGCAGAATTTATCTCTGGCTTAAGCCAGCTTTCTGTACCTATAACGATTTCAGCTTCGGTGCTTTCTATCAGCGCTTGAAGTTCCGGTACTTAACCAGCGCAGCTTCGACGGTTGACAATTACAATACCGATTGCTGCTTGGTCCCCGCATGACCTGACTTTGCCCCGCACCCGTTGAGGCTGTTGCCCTTTCTGTACTTGCCCAAGGCCATCTAACCTAAAAAACCGCCCAGCCCACGCCACACAACCCCTGCTACCCGTGTAGCCGCTTGTTGCGTGTAGTGGACTCCTGACCTATCCAGCGGAACCCGAAACCCCACCACTCTATGGCGCAAGTCGAGGAATCTGCAGCCCACACGGTCGCAGAACCGTCTCAGCCTCTGATTCAGACCCTCCACTCGGCTCTGTACCAAAGGTCCGCAGTCAGTCCTGTCGACGATGCTGCAGATGGTGAGCTCTGCTTTCATCCCGCTAGCGAGACTGGCAGTCTTCACCAAATCAGATAGCCGCCGGAAGCCAGAGAGGATTTCCTGCGATCCATAGCGACACACATCATTGGTGCCGACATGAGCGACCACCTGCAGATGGGTGCACCCTGTACCCTTCATGGCATCCGGAAGGACCCTTTCCACATCTGGAATGACTCCCCCCGGTATGCACACGGAGTGCACATTGGTTTTCTTCCCCTCTCTTGCTGCCATTTCCGTAAGGGGCCCCATTACGCGCCTGACGTTGGAGCTCCCAACTACCAGTAAGCCCACCCTCTGCAACTGCCCGGATCTTGCAGACTGAGGGGCAACCTCTGGAACAGGACAAGCAGCTATGTCAGGCTGAAGATCAGTATCAGCCTGAGACAGAGCCTGAAACCGGTTCGTCAGACAAACTGGAGAGGCTTTCTGTTCAGCCCTCCGGAATGTCTTTCGCCCCCTGCCACACCTTGAAACGACCTCCCACTCTACCACAGGTGAGGGATCAGCCTCAATGCGGGCAGTATCCCGGGCAACCACAGTCGTAGTCCGATCAGGGGATGCGTGGGACGAGCTGGCCGTCCCCGACAAACCCCCATCCGGACCCCCACAGTGATGCCCATTGGCAACAGCCTCAAGCTGTGTGACCGAAGCCAACACTGCCTGAAGCTGGGAGCGAAGGGATGCCAACTCAGCCTGCATCCGAACACAGCAGTTGCAGTCCCTATCCATGCTAAAAACTGTTTTGCAAAAAACGTCTGAACTAATCTACAGAGAGCGCAAACAAATCGACAAAATTTAAACGGTTATTAAAATACAAGATTGCCTAGTAAATGCAGTAATGCTGCTACTTGCGCACTGCTGACACTGCTCGGCGGCGGAAGGAGACTAAGCGAAATTACACTATTCAGGTACTAAAACGCGATGCTACACTCTCAAATACTATAAAACGCCCGAAATTTATGAATTAAACAATGCAAGTACCAAAAACACGCAAAGAAATTAAGAATTAAACTATGTAACAAATGAGTGAGCTAGGAGTATACGACTTGCTGCTCAGCTGCTTATCCAACGGCGGCCATATCTAGCGCGTTCTCGCTAGCTACCATAAGTTCACTATGCTTACTACTCGGGCTGGAATATAGGCATAGAGGTATGTTTGAAGTGGTGTATTCTACTGCAAAATCAATCACACGGGACTGATTTTGCAGGAAAATACTGTATCTACAAATTATCCTCCCGCCCCTTCTTTTATTATTAGATTGTAGGACAGGCCAGATGGTCTTTGGATTTGCCAACAACTACGCGCGACAAGTTCAGTCACTTTGACATAGACTATGGCTCTTCGTTCGTGTTATTAAGCGTACTTGCAGTGACGACCACTTTTATGAGACTCCCACACACGCAATGTGAACTTCGGGATTCCCAAGAGAGCGAGTAGAGAGATTCCCAGGAACATACTCCTGAATATCAAGTTCACTCATGGAAGCTACTGTCCATAGGGAAAATCGATTCATGTGTTTGGACTTCGCTACATTATTTCTGTACAGCACTTTCTCGTCAACAGTGTTTAAAGGAATGTTGGAGAGGACTGACAACTCGCTTTTTTCTGATGTTAAAAATCTGGTTTTTTGGTTTACAACGACATCCACCTGCCCTGGGTATGTAGTCTCATAACAGGCAGAGCTGTAATACTCCCCAGTGGAATGACACATGGCGTAAACAGTTAGACGCCGTATCTACCGCATTGTGTTATCCCTCGCCTTTGCATTTTGTTTGATACTGATCTGATCCAAAGTTGCCCCCGGGTACTTTTCTGCACGAAATTTCTCTGGGTTCATTCCATTCTAAATTACTTCTTAGAAGCTTGCTGCTACCTGACTCTTCTAATGGAGGCCAAAGTTTGTTTGTGATATACAACTATTGGGTAGTAATTACTCTGGGTCAAGAAGTGCAAAGCAAATATTCCTTGATAAATATACATTGCGCATAAGTAATAGCAATAAAGTACAGAAATTTCGATCGGTCAGAAGTTTACAAGAACAAATAATACCGTCAAACCACACAAATTCCGTCACACACTGAGTGGCAGTTTGTCAAGCACTGACTTTGATGTAGATTCAATTAATCAATTGTCTCCATTATATTCACCACTCCATAACATTTCCTCCTAGAACATACAATGGAGTAGGCATTGACTTGGGGACTTGTAGATGGACTGTGACTGGTATTAGACCCAGAAGTAGCTGATACCTCAGAGATAGGTCCTGTTTGTTGATATACAACCCTGCCTCCTTCGACAAAACTAATTACAGCATTCGAGATACGTGCTCCTTGGCTATACAGTTTCAAAAGTACCGTAATATTTGCTCATTGAAGAAATGATTTTGAAAACTGCGTGTGCAACACGCAAAGTTCTCAGCTGCTCAGCGGATTTACTAATTTAAGAACCCCGGCGGCTGCTACCGCGACAGTTCTCGGTGAATAGAAGTCTCATTGCGAATGCTTCAGGCGGACCGTGTGCGTCACAGCATAATGAGGAAGTGCAGAACTTTGCTTTAAACTGACCGCCATGTCAGCCGAGAGCGTTTCAATTTCAAGGTATCGTATAAAGAGAGTCTTCCGTGTTCCTGCAACGCATAACTACGTTGCGAGAGATTTCCATAATTTCTTGCTGTGCTCAACAGAGAGTTTACTCCATAACATTCTGGACATCGGTAACCAACAACTTATAGGTAAAATTATTATTTTCTGTGTCACAAAATTAGGTCTACTAAATTGAGATTCTACGTAGTATTTTTTGTGAGTTAGTAAGAATCGTATTTGGGTCTGACAACAGTTATTGGCATTTGCGAACAAAGTCTTTTGGGTTGTTTTACAGGCGTAAGGCTCAATTACAGGTAAACAGACTAAAATTTGACTACACTTATTCTAACAAAAGGAATATTGATTTATGAATTAATTTATTAAATATTTCAAGGTTTCACGACACTTCGATCTATGAAATGTAACGAAGGTTTCCACTTCCCAGAGAAATAAAGTCCTTGCGAAAGTCATCATAGCGTGAACGAAAGTCGTCATAGCGCGAGCAGCAAACATTCCTAAATATATGAAGAAATAACCGCACAAATTTCTGCATATTGGGAGATTCACAGTATATTTTAATCTTGATAAAAGAACTATATGTTTTCAAGCTTACCACGTTGAAATATTGGAAAACTGTGCATCTAGTCACCTTCATGCAATTTTTTTATGTTTTACTAGGTGCGCCCAGCGGGGTTACTCGTGGTTAAAAAGTTATTAATAAAGAGATGCCAATGCCGAAACTCACTATCCACTCGGAAACGGTGTCACAAAAGTTCTCTCTTGGACGTATTCAAGCGCGAGCCACTTGTAGCCCAGCAAGCCGCGCGACATCGGAAAAAAAAGAAAGAAAACTGAGGCGATGTGAGAAGCTGACAGAATAAATGTCGCTCACAACTCACTCGTTTTATTGAGGAACTAATCTGTATACGCTAAACTTAATGCATTCATTTGATAGTTAACTTTTATGGATGACTTCAGTCACGTTACCCATCCCAGGACAACAATAGTCACGTTGACCATGCCATGGGACCAGTGATTCTTTTTAGGAATAAAAGGTAACTTGAGTATATTCTATATCCATTCCAAAGAGTAACAACTATACTAACTCGACGTGCTTGTATGGAAGTATGGATTAAGCACTTCGAGGATTGTATAAGCATTGTGTTTATTACATTGAATCGTATTACGTAGGACATATTGAACAGTAAATGCTTTTTCACGAACACAATGCAGGTCAAAAGTCAAAGAGTAAACAGCTTTTTCTAAGAGCAATTATTGTTCCACATTTCGCGTTATAGTCATCAAATCGATAAATATCTTGTACTACACACTTTTAAAAGTAGCCTATGCGTTAAATTAGGTTATAAGCTAATTCCCTTCCAAATCTCTTCCAAATCCGTCCAGCCGTTTCAGCGTGAAGGAGTAACATAGATTCTCACCCACAAACTCGCATTTATAATATATCGGATTTTGTCACAAATTGTACTGTAGATTCTATCACCTGTCATTCTCTAATCTATTTCTTGTCACCAGAAATTTAGGGAGTCTCCTATTCGTCAGTGGACAGCGAAGAGAGAGACAGAAGCAGAGATCACCGTTACGAACGGATACTAGAAGAGCATAGGGGAAGGTGCGATAAGGTGACGAAGCGGTTAAGATGACGAACGCGGTATTTCTCCGATGCATTCATAGATAGCAGTACATCTCCATGAAGTTTCTGAGACTCAGACGACGAGCTACAAAGTTTGCCGAACGAGATTTCAGGACTGATTGTTTAGCGAACATTAGCAACAAAGCTGTGTTTTGTTGATGTGCATTTGTAATTTTTGGACTTCGCAGCACAAGGAATTATTTGAGTGTGGCAAGTTGTTCAAGCTCTTCCATAAACCATTCTCAAAACACAATTCGTCATTTAAAGAACAATGTATGCTGCAGGTAGTCGACAATAAACTAGAATAATAAAAATCGAGTTCAAAACGGAAATGGCGGCTCAGGATGACGAATGTCAGGGTGGGTAAGGTGACGAGAAGTTCGCTGGTTTGCCATCTTACCCGGCATATTTTGGAGAAGCAATTTTTATTAATAGCTTTTGTCGTTATGTAATAATTGATTTTGACACTGAATTTTAGATACAGATTCTTTTTTAGTTTAAATTCTAATGTACGGCTGTTTATTTATTAATATTTTAGATTTTATAAACATAATGCCAAGAAATTATACCAGGAAAAGTGGCAGGGGAAACTACGAATGCACGAATGCTGAAGTAAAAGATAAAATCTGTAGTGTAAATGCAGCGGCAAAGAAACATGATTGCCAGATCCAACAGTACGGAAGTCCTCAACAGGGAAGTCGTAAGTCGGCTACTGTAGCAAAAAATTTTTAAGGAAATGCCTCAAAAAATAATGCATCTTTAAATTTACGGATAAAACTTTTATTTGTTCAAGGAGTATCCTTGAAACTTAGGAAGATTTAAACACACTTTTACCGACCATTAAATAAAAGAGCTGAGACGATATGTGGCTGATTCGGAGAAAAGACCTTTTGGGGTAATATGTAAATAGTTTGGCAACCTGTGTTTTTCGTAAGCAGTAAAAGTAGGACTGAAGCATCGGTTCAATAAAGATAAGAAAGCCGCTGGATAATACTTCATAAAGTATGTTCGTAAAATATGCAAACTGACTTTGAGAAAACCAGAGGCAACATCAGGAGCTCTACTCATGGCCTTCAGTCGAGCTGTATATGTTCAAAGCCCAGAATATCTCCAACATCGATGAAACGGAGTTTTCCACAGTGTCCACGAAAACTGCTAAAAGTGCTCTCACACATTGGTTCCCTCCGTGTGATTAAAGTTTTTTCTGCTGAACAAGGAGTAATAGTCACAGCTTTATGCCGTATAATTGCTACTGAGACTTACATTCCACTTTTTCCCGTCTTTCCCAGAATAAGGATGAATCCTGATTTTCTTAAATGGGCCACCCCCAGGCACTATTGGACTGGTTCATGAATCAGGGTAGGTGATTGCTCAAAATTTTCTGAAATTCTTGGGATACTTTAGCAATCATGCTCACCCAATCAAACAAAATCCATTTTTAATTATAATATACAATCACGCATCACATGTCACTCTGGAGTCCATTGACCTTTGTAGGAATAATCGATATACCTACTAGGATTTCCAGCTCATACAAGTCACAGGCTGCAGCCACTCGATGTTTCTTTCTGTGGTCCACTGGAGACTGTCTATTGTCAAGGCTGCGAAGATTATTTAGTGTCAGCCGTTCGAGAGGTAGCTGGAATATTTGGCAAAGCATATCTCAGAGTGAGTACTGTCCAGACTGCTGTGAACGGGTTCAGAGCTACTGACACTGAGCCTCTAGACAGAAACATTTTTACAGATGAAGACTTCCAAGCCTCGTACACCACTGATCTTGTTGAAAACAATCAACGGGGTGCTCCAGCCGCTGGTCAACAGCTCGTTCCCTCAACCCTTTCTCCAGACCCACGATGTCAGCAACCCCACCTCCATAGCCTATCATTTCCTCAGCTCTTCCTCCACAGCCGTCAAATGACTCAACAGCTCTCCATTTGCTCAGATCTTCCTCCATTTCCGAAGGCGAGCAAAAATCAGTCAGGAAATCATGGAAGAAGCTGAGCTGCCTTCTTACCACAGCGCTCGGCAGACCGGATGGTCTCCAATCCTGGTGCTAGCCCAGCACGGCAGTGCTTAACTTCGATGCTCTGACGGGAACCGGTGTGACCACAGCGGCAAGGCCATTGGTTCAGTTCACGTAACTGAAACGTTTTTAGTTGGAGGGTAGGTCCCACGAGCAGGTAAACACGAGATCATTAAGAGCTGTGATCGTGTCTAGTGCCAATCCCATGTTCCTGTTTCGACTCATAACTACTATTTGATCATTATTCATTTTTCATTTACCTAATTAATCGCATGAGAATTTTCTACATCGTATAACTCAGAACGGGTAAAACACGTAACGCACTGCTCCTCTGATAACTCTTTCAACCTAACAGCTCAAGTTATCACCCGCACTAGCCACTACTGGTAAAATGCCATCTTCATTACGGTTAGTGTTATTCTCTATCGTTCTCCATGAAAACCTAGAAAATTTAGTTGAAACATCGTATCTGACAAATGCCATTGCTTATTATTCACATGCGACTGTTAACTTTAACCTCCTGCATTTAATCAGATCTTAACGATAACTTCTTTGACAACCTTCTATTTTCAATCTGTTTACCCTTTTGTTTTTGGGTTAACAGTCTTTTAACTAATTTGATGCGGCACTTCGCGAATTCTTCTCCCTCTTCGTTTCACAATAGTTCTTCCACTTAACATACTCAATTATTTGCTGGATGTATTCCAATATCAGTCTCCCCCTACACCTTTTATGCTCTACCGCTCTCTCTAGGATCAAGGAAGTTATTCCCTGGTGTCTTAATACATGTCCTATCATCCTGTCCCTTCTTCTTGTCAGTGTTCTCCGTACGTTCCATTCCTTGCCGGTTCTGCGGAAAACACCATTTCTTACCGTCTATAGCACCACACAGCAAACGCTTCGATTCTTTTCTTTTCTGATTTTCCCACAGTCCATCATCGACTAATTTGCTATTTATATTTTGCTCCCTTCGTTCGTCACTTGTTATTTTGCTTCCGTGTTAGAAGGTAGTAAGGTTATCTACTCAATTTTTATGTTAATTTTATCGCTAGTCTCATTTCTGCCTCTCCCACGGTTTATTCTCAGTGGTTATTGCGTACGCATTAGACTGTTTATTCAATTCAGTAGATGCTGTAATTCTTCTTCACTTTCTCTGGGGGTAGCATTGTCATCAGTGAAGCATCATTGACATCTCTTCAGCCTGAATTTTACCACCCTGGAAACTTATCATCATCATCATTTAAGACTGATTATGCCTTTCAGCGTTCAGTCTGGAGCATAGCCCCCCTTATACAGTTCCCCCATGATCCCCTATTCAGTGCTAACATTGGTGCCTCTTCTGATGTTAAACCTATTACTTCAAAATCATTCTTAACCGAATCCAGGTACCTTCTCCTCGGTCTGCCCCGACTCCTCTTACCCTCTACTGCTGAATCCATGAGTCTCTTGGGTAACCTTGCTTCTCCCATGCGTGTAACATGACCCCACCATCTAAGCCTGTTCGCCCTGACTGCTACATCTATAGAGTTCATTCCCAGTTTTTCTTTGATTTCCTCATTGTGGACACCCTCCTGCCATTGTTCCCACCTACTAGTACCTGCAATCATCCTAGCTACTTTCATATCCGTAACCTCAACCTTGTTGATAAGGTAGTCTGAATTCACCCAGCTTTCGCTCCCATACAACAAAGTTGGTCGAAAGATTGAACGGTGCACAGATAACTTAGTCTTGGTACTGACTTCCTTCTTGCAGAAGCGAGTAGATCGTAGCTGAGCGCTCACTGCATTAGCTTTGCTACACCTCGCTTCCAGTTCTTTCACTATGTTGCCATCCTGTGAGAATATGCATCCTAAGTACTTGAAACTGTCCACTTGTTCTAACTTTGTTCCTCCTATTTGGCACTCAATCCGTTTATATCTCTTTCCCACTGACATTACTTTCGTTTTGGAGATGCTAATCTTCATACCATAGTCCTTACATTTCTGATCTAGCTCTGAAATATTACTTTGCAAACTTTCAATCGAATCTGCCATCACAACTAAGTCATCCGCATATGCAAGACTGCTTATTTTGTGTTCACATATCTTAATCTCACCCAGCCAGTCTATTGTTTTCAACATATGATCCATAAATAATATGAACAACAGTGGAGACAGGTTGCAGCCTTGTCTTACCCCTGAAACTACTCTGAACCATGAACTCAATTTACCGTCAACTCTAACTGCTGCCTGACTATCCGTGTAAAGACCCTTAATTGCTTGCAAAAGTTTGCCTCCTATTCCATAATCTTGTAGAACAGTCAATAACTTCCTCCTAGGAACCCGGTCATATGCCTTTTCTAGATCTATAAAGCATAGGTACAATTCCCTGTTCCACTCATAACACTTCTTCATTATTTGCCGTAAGCTAAAGATCTGGTCCTGACAGCCTCTAAGAGGCCTAAACCCACACTAATTTTCATCCAATTGGCCCTCAACTAATACTCGCACTTTCCTTTCAACTTATTGCTAACTAAAATTTTTCTCCTCACCTACCTCGGCATTAATGCCATAGTTCATAATGATTACTGTTTTACGCAACTCCCACCAGCTCACGAACTGACTGACGCCACAGGTCTCAAACGAGGTCAAACTTTCACGAGCTTCAATGGAAAGAGAGATGTACTGTCAACACTACAATGCCCACAATGCCCAACGACTATTTCTTATGTTACCAAAGGACTTGGCTGTGATAGATATAGTACGTTTACACATGGTTCCCATAAATCGTTTAAGGCAAATGCAGGGATGGTTTCTCTGAAAAGGACTCGGACGACTTTTAACCCCGTCCTCCAACCTGAACTTGTACTCCATCACTAATGACTTCAACATCGATGATGTGTGAAACCCCAATATTCCTTCCTAAACTGACTCAGTCAATGCCGAAACGCTTCCTCTGAAAAGGACATGGATGATTTGCCTCCCTTGCATTTCGTTTTCCAATCCGAGTGTCTCTAACAACCTTAACCAGAAGGGTTGCTCGACTCAGAATTCTGCTTATACAGACTCTCTCAAATAGTACAAGTCATAATCAATAATATATCGCCAGTTGGTATTTTTTGTGATCTTTCCAAGGCGTTTGATTGTGTAGATGATGATACTCTTTTAGAAAAACTCAAGTTTTTTGGAATCGATGGCTTTACACACAGCTGATTTAAATCATACTTCAGTAAGCAGAAAGTTATACTGAAGAATTCAGACACTGTCGGAAAGGTAGAAAATTTTACAGACTGGGCTAAACAATAATCAGGGAGTCCCACAGGGCTCAATTTTGGGTCCATTCCTATTCTATATTTATCCACTTAACATTCAACAAGGAAAATTGGTACTTTTTGCAGAGATACTAATGTTATGATACATCCCCTTAAAGACAAAGCAACATAGGAGTTAGTGAATGATATTTTCTAATGAAAGTTGTTCTCTGGAAACGGACTGTCCCTAAATTAAAAAGCTTTACATTCAGTTCTGTACAACAAATAGTCATACCAACTATTGATTTAGGATAAGAACAGGAGTCAGTAAGTAGAGCAGAATGCTCCAAATTTTTGGGTGTACATATTGATGAAAGCTAGAACTGGAAGAAGCATATTACTGAGCTTCTCAAAAATTAAATGCAGCTCCCTTTGCTCTTCGTACAACTGCTAATCTTTAAAACAAACGCATCAACTTTTCATAACTGGGATTCACAGTCATGTACTTTTTTTTGAAAGATTGGCGTAAACATGATGTCTTTAAAAAAACGTATCAACTTCGTGACCTATTTGCATATTTGCACTCAATAAAGTCACATGCAGTAGTTTCCTTTGGTAACTCATCACTTAAAAATAAAGTGCTAATTTAACAAAACCGAGCAGTAAGAATAATACGTGGTGTCTACCAACGGACATCGTGTAGGTATCTCTTCAAGATGCTAGGTATTTTAACTTCGCAGTCACAGCACATATATTCGCTAATGAAATTCATCTTAAATAATCCAGCGCAATTAGAGAAGCACAGTGGCGTACATACCTGCAACACTAGAGGAAAAATGACCTACCGTTAAATTTGTCAGTAGCTCAGAAAGCACTTCAGTATGCAGCAGTAAAAATTTCTGTTCTTTTTTACAATAAATCGTTTCACCTGGACAACACTTTCTATTCCAAAAAAAGTGTAGTTGCATGAGTAGGACTGAAAATAATAGTGTGTTTATTAATTTAGCACTAATTATGTATACATGAACCATAGACCTTGCGTTGGTGGGGAGGCGTGCGTGCCTCAGCGATACAGATAACCATACCGTAGGTGCAACCACAACAGAGGGGTATCTGTTGAGAGGCCAGACAAGCGTGTGGCTCCTGAAGAGGCGCAGCACCCTTTTCAGTAGTTGCAGGGTCAACAGTCTGGATGACTGACTGATCTGGCCTTATCACACTAACCAAAACGGCCTTGCTGTGCTGGTGCTGCGAACGGCTGAAAGCAAGGGGAAACTACGTCCGTAATTTTTCCCGAGGGCATGTAGCTCTACTGTATGGTTAAATGATGATGGCGTCCTCTTGGGTAAAATATTCCGGAGGTAAAATAGTCCCCCATTCGGATCTCCGTGCGGGGACTACTCAGGAGGAAGTCGTTATCAGGAGAAATAAAACTGGCGTTCTACGGATCGGAGCGTGGAATGACAGATCCCTTAATCGGGCAGGTAGGTTAGAAAATTTAAAAAGGGAAATGGTTAGGTTAAAGTTGGATATAGTGGGAATTAGTGAAGTTCGGTGGCAGGAGGAACAAGACTTTTGGTCAGGTGAATACAGGGTTATAAATACATAATCAAATAGCGTTGTATACGTTGTATACATGGAAGAAGCCTGGAGGTACTGACAGGTTTCAGATATATTATATAATGGTAAGACAGAGATTTAGGAACCAGGTTTTAAATTGTAAGACATTTCCAGGGGCAGATGTGGACTCTGACCACAATCTGTTGGCTATGAACTGCAGATTAAAACTGAAGAAACTGCAAAAACGTGGGAATCTAAGGAGATGGGACCTGGATAAACTGACTAAACCAGAGGTTGTACAGAGTTTCAGGGAGAGCATAAGGGAACAATTGACAAGAATGGGGGAAAGAAATACAGTAGAAGAAGAATGGGTAGCTTTGAGGGATGAAGTAGTGAAGGCAGCAGAGGATCAAGGAGGTAAAAAGACGAGGGCTAGTAGAAATCCTTGGGTGACAGAAGAAATATTGAATTTAATTGACGAAAGGAGAAAATATAAAAATGCAGTAAATGAAGCAGGCAAAAAGGAATACAAACGTCTCAAAAATGAGATCGACAGGAAGTGCAAAATGGCTAAGCAGGGATAGCTAGAGGACAAATGTAAGGATGTAGAGGCTTATCTCACTAGGGGTAAGATAGATATTGCCTACAGTAAAATTAAAGAGACCTTTGGAGAAAAGAGAACCACTAGCATGAATATCAAAAGCTCAGATGGAAACCCAGTTCTAAGCAAAGAAGGGAAAGCAGAAAGGTGGAAGGAGTATATAGAGGGTCTATACAAGGGCGATGTGCTTGAGAGCAATGTTAAAGAAATGGATGAGGATGTAGATGAAGATGAAATGAGAGGTATGATACTGCGTGAAGAGTTTGACAGAGCACTGAAAGACCTAAGTCGAAACAAGGCCCCGGGAGTAGACAACATTCCATTAGAACTACTGACAGCCTTGGGAGAGCCAGCCCTGACAAACGTCCACCATCTGGTGAGCAAAATGTATGAGACAGGCGAAATACCCTCAGACTTCAAGAAGAATATAATAATTCCAATCCCAAAGAAAGCAGGCGTTGACAGATGTGAAAATTACCGAACTATCAGTCTTTACAAACGAATGGAAAAACTGGGAGAAGCTGACCTTGGGGAAGATCAGTTTGGATTCCGTAGAAATATGGGAACACGTGAGGCAATACTGACCCTACGTCTTATTTTAGAAGCTAGATTAAGAAAAGGCAAACCTACGTTTCTAGCATTTGTAGACTTAGAGAAAGCTTTTGACAATGTTGACTGGAATACTCTCTTTCAAATTCTAAAGGTGGCTGGGGTAAAATACAGGGAGCGAAAGGCTATTTACAATTTGTACAGAAACCAGATGACAGTTATAAGAGTCGAGGGACATGAAAGGGAAGCATTGGTTGGGAAGGGAGTGAGACGGGGTTGTAGCCTCTCCCCGATGTTGTTCAATCTGTATATTGAGCAAGCTGTAAAGGAAACAAAAGAAAAATTCGGAGTAGGTATTAAAATCCATGGAGAAGAAATAAATTCTTTAAGGTTCGCCGATGACATTGTCATTCTGTCAGAGACAGCAAAGGACTTGGAAGAGCAGTTGAACGGAATGGACAGTGTCTTGAGAGGAGTATATAAGATGAACATCAACAAAAGCAAAACGAGGATAATCGAATGTAGTCGAATTTAGCCGGGTGATGCTGAGGGAATTGGATTGGGAAATGAGACACTTAAAGTAGTAAATGAATTTTGCTATTTGGGGAGCAAAATAAGTGATGATGGTCGAAGTAGAGAGGATATAAAATGTAGACTGGCAATGGCAAGGAAAGCGTTTCTGAAGAAGAGAAATTTGTTAACATCGAGTATAGGTTTAAGTGTCAGGAAGTCGTTTCTGAAAGTATTTGTATGGAGTGTAGCCATGTATGGAAGTGAAACATGGACGATAAATAGTTTGGACAAGAAGAGATTAGAAGCTTTCGAAATGTGGTGCTACAGAAGAATGCTGAAGATTAGATGGGTAGATCACGTAACTAATGAGGAGGTACTGAATAGGATTGGAGAGAGGAGGAGTTTGTGGCACAACTTGACTAGAAGAAGGGATCGGTTGGTAGGACGTGTTGAGGCATCAAGGGATCACCAATTTAGTATTGGAAGGCAACGTGGAGGGTAAAAATCGTAGAGGGAGACCAAGAGATGAATACACTAAGCAGATTCAGATGGATGTAAGCTGCAGTAGGTGCTGGGAGATGAAGAAGCTTGCACAGGATAGAGTAGCATGGAGAGCTGCATCAAACCAGTCTCAGGACTGAAGACAACAACAACAACATGTATACATGTCTTGTAAACTGATTCGTTCCACATCATTTCGATAAAAGGATCTTTCAGATCATCTATTGAACATGTAACTAACTATCGTCATCGACACGTTAACTTCTAAAATTCGTTCCTTTCTGCTTTCACTCTCGTCCTAATTGCCTGCTGAAAACGTTTTCACACCCTGGATCAAACCGCCCGCATCTGGATTTAAGGCGACTGAGGTTTCATCGTCTCAGCCTCAATAAGGGCTTCTCAAGAGATAAGGCAGTTATTCCGTCCTTAACGATCTCGTTACCACTGAGACGCCTTGGCACCCGAAAAACTCCTCACACAGAATCTTCCATTGGACTCTGTCCTGAGGAACAAATAACCGTAACAGCTTAAGGCGGGGAGATTTGCAGAAAGCGGTCCACCTTATCTTCTCCCGGCGCGCACGCCTAGACCTGAGAGCAGACGCGGAGGCGCTTAGACAACAGCACGCGCCAACAGGTGGCGTCACCATGCGAGCGGCTGGACCAGGGGGGAGGAGGGGGGGTTGGAGGCCGTCGGTGGGTGGGGGTAGCGCAGTGGCGCCTCCTATAAGAGAGTCCCAGTGACGCCGGCGCTGACAGACGCTTGCGCTCTCTGCTGTGCTGCAGATGACCGTCGCCGCCTACCACGCCAACTCCGCCGAGATGGGTTTCGACGCTACTGAAGACGACATCTACGCCAGCGCGGCCTACGAACAGCAGGCGGCCCGGCAGCAGCGCGCCGGCAGCACGGACACCATCCGTAAGTTCCACTCTGCAGGTGTTTGCCACTGTCGCAGCTCATCTACCGGGTGTTTCACAATTCATGTTGCACGTTTCTCGTGGTTGTAGATGGCACTTAGTAGATCAACTTTTACAGATATCAGAACGATTTTCGCTTGTAACTTTCGACTGGTTCGTTTCTGAACCAGTGTAGCGACCCTTCTTTCTATCCCGACTTCCGTATCTTGCATGAAAGTAGGAATGTTAATTTATCTATACATTGACTGGTATTGAGGGGTTTTGTTTTATCCCGGCTAGTTCTTAAATTAACCCCAGTGAGTCACTACAAGTATTGTCTTCCCAGTTTTGAAGGAAAAAACCATAAGTAAAATAATACTAGTTTTTTCAATAGATTCTCGTTCACTTGTTTCAGTTACTAGTCTGCAGTTTATTCTTGGTGAAAATCACGTAACCTAATTATTTATGAACCTAAATCGAAGTAAAGTTCAAGACAAATAGTCAGTTTCAAATTAATACGTTATTTTATTTAACAATAATTATTAATAAATCAGTTCATTCACACGAAAGGGGTTCTTTGAATAAGTATCTAATCTGCAATCCCGTCAATATCAGAGATACTAAACAATGTTCTGTCACTTTCGATAAAAATATTGTTCCCGTTTAATATCCATAAACTGTCACGAACTATGATTACTAGTCGCGTGAAGTAAAGTTTTTCCACTATCACAATACAAAGTACGAATCTGTCCAAAAATCGTTAATTCCGTAAAATATTTAAATCTTCACACGAAGTGGCGTTAAAGTCAGAGAGATTATTGATCACCTCCCCGTTCCTCTAATATGACAAAAGTTCCAATTCTGATCTGAAATTATTGCTTCCCAAAAAACAATCTCGTCGCGATTTATTCTTGCGCCCTGGTTTAATAAAGCTCCTATTGTTGCTTCCTAAAGCTGTACGTCCTAATTGACTTCGAACAGACTAGAGGATAGAGACTGGAGTATCATAATTGCATTGTATGTCTATTTATACTTTAGTAAACGCTATCTTTGGTGTTCAAGACCTACGTTCTGTGACTATAATATTGATTTTCTCATATATAAGAATAACTAGTAATTTAACCATTTCTATCGTTTTTCCCCCTCCCATGCTTCCAAAATTTATGATTAAAATTCTTTTCTTTTTCTATTATTTTTCTACCATAGATTTCCCTCTATTTGTCTCTTATTTCTATTTCGTACATTACTACTAGTGGAGGGGCTTGGGACATTTTCTGAATTTATATTTCGAGGGCATGGGAGCTAATTTGGGAGCTATTTTGGTTTATTAACACCGAGAGGCGTTGTAGGTGTTACACCAGACACACATTCATCCTTCTCCATCAGCCTTGAAAGTCAGTAACATCATCGCAGAATCACTCAGTATAAACATACATATACAAATACTGGAACCTATAACTTTGACGCTCTGTAGCGCCGTTGGATGACGTTTCCGGGGGTTCCATGTAAAACCTGATCTACCAAGTCCCCTCTACAAGCCCCAAAAGTGTGTAACATGAATTATGAAACACGCTTTATATCACTAAACGGTTAAAACGGGAACACCGTTTCAGTCGTAAGCTGCCTGTATTACGTCTTCGAGGAGTACTAAAACTTGATTTTTATTATTTCTGTCAACTATCAAAATGGTTCAAATGGCTGTAAGCACGATGGGACTTAACATCTGAGGCCATCAGTCCCCTAGACTTACAAGGGGAGTTCACGACGTTTGGAACCCGGATTTACTGCAAACTTCGTACACTCGTAGTAATCCATGGGGACAACAAAATGTGTAAATAGTAGCGCGTACTTCTCAAGCGTTGTTGAAAAAATCGCAAGATAATCTCGGTCGTCAAATATATACCTGCGCGTGGCCATTTCTGCCACGAAGCTGCGGCAGCCGAGTGGTTAGCGTTCAAGCACTGTAATCACTGCATCGAGTTCCGATCGTCAGTTTTTTTATTTTCAACACAGTCATTTTCTTTACTATTTGTATTACAATTGATATAATGGGAAAAATACGTATAATCGGATGAACTTTTATTAAATTTGAAATGTTATTTGGCAGTCTACAAATTTTTATTATTACAAATAATATAATATTCATAAGTTTATGTTTTCCCTGTTTTGACGAAAAATACAATCCTGCAACTTGTACTCGTTATGTCGAAAGCGCCGATTAAATCTTTCTAAAGCCGTGTGCGCCAATCAAAACTTGCAGGTAACAGGTTCTTTCGGGATCCTTCCAGGTTTAAGAAGGGATTTTTCAAATCACGGACAAGAATACATTTTCAGTATCACTTTATGCGTTTGATAATTTACTAGTCGATAGCTATGAATATTATACTATTTGTGTTAATAAAAATTTGTAGACAGCCAAATAACATTGTAAATTTAATAAAAGTTCATCCGATTACACGTATTTTTCCCATTATATCAATTGTAATACGAGTATAAATAGTAAAGGAAATGACTGTATTGAAAAGAAAAAAAAGAAGCTGAAGAACGGGGCTCGATCTTTTTTTTTCTCTCTCTCTCTTTTCATTTTGTTCGTTGTAGATCGTTGTGTTTGGCGTTGTGGACGACACAATGAAATCCGTTCAAGGTTTTTTTTATCTCATTTTGTTCGCTTTCGTTCGTTGCATCTGCTCAGACATCCGTTCAAGTTCGTTGTAGACCGATTAACTCAGTTTTTTTTTTATTACAGAGGGCAGCTAACCCTCTGACCGAACACGCTGAGCTACTGTGCCGGCGGGCTTGAACGCCAACCACACGGCTGCCGCCGCTTCGTGGTAAAAATTACCACGTGCAGGTGTATATTTGACGACCAAAGTTATCTTGCGATTTTCTCAATAACGCTTGAGAAGTACGCGCTACTGCTTACACATTTTGTTGTCCTCATGGAGTACTACGAGTGTACGAAGTTTGCAGTAAATCCGCGTTCCAAACGTCGTGGCCTCCTCTTGTTAGAACTACTTAAACCTAACTAACCTAAGAACAGACACATCCATGCCCGAGGCAGGATTCGAACCTGCGACCGTAGCAGCAACGCGGTTCGGGACTGAAGCGCCTAGAACCGCTTTTTTTTATATATATATATAAACTCATTTTGTTCGTTTTCGATCGTTGCATCTGCTCGGGGCGGACGTCGCAAGACACCCGTTTCAGTTCGTCGTTCATCCATTAACTTAGTTTTTTTATTACACAGGGCAGCTAACCCTCTTACCGAACACGCTGAGTTATCGTGCCGGGCGAAGCGCTCGGCCACAGCAGCCGGCTGTCAACTATCGTTCGAACTTAAAAATTTAAAGTGCTCTCGTAACCTACTCATTAACAAATATATTCTTACGATGGTCTTAACACAATAAGTGAAGTATTAAAGTTAGAAACTGTGCATATTTTGTCTTGACTCAGAGTAACTCACAGCGCGCATGTTACCTAGACTATAAGCCGCCCGGAGTGGCCGAGCGGTTAAAGGCGCTACAGTCTGGAACCGCACGACTGCTACGGTCGCAGGTTCGAATCCTGCCTCGGACATGGATGTGTGTGATGTTCTTAGGTTAGTTAGGTTTAAGTAGTTCTAAGTTCTAGGGGACTTATGACCACAGCAGTTGAGTCCCATAGTGCTCAGAGCCATTTTTGAACCTAGACTATATTCATTTAATATTTGAGAATGAGAGCACTTACCGCAACTTCCAACAAACTTTACACATAATTTCAAGCCTTTTCGAAACTTATCTGGCAAACTGCTCTGCGAAAAATACTGAATGGAATAAAATTTATCACTTACTGTATTTTCGTTGTTTAACCAGAAAAGTCCAGCATCAGGCATGACTTTCTAACTTACTACATCTTTACTATTAACTCTAGTCGCACACATGTCGCAGACAGTATCCACACTTACGATTGAATGTACTGGCAAAATTATGTCCTTGTAGGATACGTAGTTCACAAGATATGACATCATAAACATTCAGTTTTCAGAAACTGGTCTTGCAGGATCATGATACAGCCTCCTTGCCCTTTTGTTAGTGGAGTGTTGTTACAGTAACGAATGTTTAATCTTGCGATACCCTTGGTCGTGATCTTTTTAATGTCATGCTCACCTCGTAATAAGTTCGATCTACTGAGCTGCTTGCTTTATTCTCAAACGATATCTTGCAAATAGAAGACACAGGTCAACAGGTATAGTCCGTCTTTATAGTTTTCCGAAAGATTTCCGTCGTAGTAACACATATGCGACTAAAGACCAAGATATGATCATATAGGGAATCTTCACAAATGTGCGAGTGACTCGGTGTAATTTTGTCTGAGAGAATCCCTTACATCACACCACTCTGGGGGCGCCACATAACGTTGTATTTGTATTTGTGGTCTACAACCTAAATGATCACATTCACGTCCATTGACACACTACGGATGTATACTTTTTATCTTCTAGGTACGCCAATGAAGCCAGTTAAAGATTACAAGGGTGCTTTTCCAATCAAGGCGTCAGTCTATCTGCTCTACAAATTAATATAGTATTGGGTTGGGACGTAAGTCCGTAGCCCTTTTTGCATAAACACAAAAAAAAAAACACATAACAGAGACATTAGATATTACTAGCATATTCTCCACTATTTACAACAGTCTGTCAATGCTGGGGTAACTTTTCGACACTGCGACTGCAGAAATCACGTGGTTTTGAGGCGAAGGAATCGTCGAGCCATTTTCGGAGCGCATTTTCGTCCGGAAAGGAAGTTCCTCGAAGGCTGTTCGACAGAGAGCGGAAAAGGCGAAAATCTGAGGACGCCGGATCGGGTAAATAAGATGGGTGCGGAGTGACTTCCCATCCAACTCCTATACAGGGTGATTCAAAAAGAATACCTCAACTTTAGGAATTTAAAACTCTGCAACGACAAAAGGCAGAGCTAAGCACCATCTGTCGGCGAATTAAGGGAGCTATAAAGTTTATTTAGTTGTACATTTGTTCGCTTGAGGCGCTGTTGACTAGGCGTCAGCGTCAGTTGATGCTAAGATGGCGACCCCTCAACAGAAAGCTTTTTGTGTTATTGAGTACGGCAGAAGTGAATCGACGACGGTTGCTCAGCGTGCATTTCGAACAAAGTATGGTGTTAAACCTCCTGATAGGTGGTGTATTAAACGTTAGTATAAACAGTTTACAGAGGATGGGTTTTTGTGCAAAGGGAAAAGTTCTGGACGCCGAGAACGAGTGATGAAAATGTAGCACGCATCCAGCAAGCATTTGTTCGCAGCCCAGGAAAATCGACTCGCAGAGCTAGCAGAGAGCTACAAATTCCACAATCAACTGTATGGAGAGTCCTACGAAAAAGGTTAGTTATGAAACCTTATCGTCTGAAATTGGTTCAAGCACTGTCTGCAGCTGATAAGATTAAAAGAATCGATTTCTGTGATTTTATCCTTGCTCAAACGGAAACAGATGAATCTTTCGTTTCAAAGATTGTGTTTAGTGATGAAGCAACTTTCCACACTAACGGGAAAGTCAACCATCACAATGTCTGTATATGGGGCACTGAGAATCCTCGGGAAACAACTCAGTATGAACGTGACTCGCCTAAGGTGAACGTTTTCTGTGCCATTTCAGCCAATAAAGTTTTTGGTCCCTTTTTCTTCGAAGGTGCTACTGTAATTGGACTACAGTATCTGGAGATGTTAGAGAATTGGCTGTTCCCTCAGCTCGAACAAGAAGCACAACAATTCATATTTCAGCAGGATGGAGCGCCACCACATTGTCCCTTATCTGTCCGTAACTACCTGAACGTCAACTACCCGAGGCGATGGATCGGCCGCCAGGCAGCCCGTGACAGAGCACTTCATCACTGGCCTCCAAGAAGCCCTGATCTTAAACCCTGCGATTTTTTCTTATGGGGGTATAATAAGGATATGGTGTTTCGGCCACCTCTCCCAGCCACCATTGATGATTTGAAACGAGAAATAACAGCAGCTATCCAAACTGTTACACCTGATATGCTACAGAGAGTGTGGAACGAGTTGGAGTATCGGGTTGATATTGCTCGAGTGTCTGGAGGGGGCCATATTGAACATCTCTGAACTTGTTTTTGAGTGAAAAAAAACCTTTTTAAATACTCTTTGTAATGATGTATAACAGAAGGTTATATTATGTTTCTTTCATTAAATACACATTTTTAAAGTTGTGGTATTCTTTTTGAATCACCCTGTATAATGTCTTTATCAGTCTAAGAGAATGTTGGCGGGCGTTATCACGGAACAGCATCACTTCACGCAGTCTTTATGGTCGTTGCTCTTGGATGGCGTCTTTGACGCCTCTGTAGTTGACAACAAATGTCAGCAGCGATGATTCCACCTCTGGGAAGCAGTTCGTAGTGCAACACACCGTCGCCGTGCCACCAGTTGCATAACATTATCTTTCGTGGATGACCGTAGAGTTGCTACTTTGTTTGAGCTTAACCACACCTTTCTTTTCCTTATGTCAGCATGCAGACACCCTTCCTCGTCAGCAGTAAGGATACACAATAACAATAGTCGATGTTGTTCACGACCCTGTTGATGATGAGCAAGCAGAGATGCACGTATGACAACCCACTTCCCTACTGCATGCGATGTTGCAAGATGGTAAAATGATCACACATTTGCTAGTTTTCAGGTAAACTGACGTGTATCATTGTGGGTCCGTTTAAACAATCTTCATCAAATCCCGAAGGTCTTCCTTGAACGTGGAGAGCCTCTAATGACCAACTATCCTCCGTAAAACGAGAAAACGATTTTTTTTGCCATGCTCTTTCCAAATGTAATGCCGTGCGGGTTAGTCGCGCAGTGTAAGGCGTCCAGTCGCGGTCGGCGCGGCTCCCCCCGTCGGAGGTTCGAGTCCTCCCTCGGGCGTGGGTGTGTGTGTCGTCTTTGGCGTAATTTAGTTTAAGTTAAGTAGCGTGTAAGCTTAGGGACCGATGACCTCAGCAGTTTGGTCCCATAAGCCCTTCCCACAAATTTCCAGCGATAATATTTCCTTACACGGTGCAATTTTTCCTGGCTCCCTCAGATGCTGTCACTACTGCACTAATTCAAATAGAAGAATGTGTGGGAAATGTTCCTATTTCTCCACTTAGCACTCCATTTTCTAGTGTCGACAGCTCCACTCAATCTCTCAAAATGATTAAATGACAATATTTGAACTGAAATAGCAACAGTGAACTACAAATGAAAAAGACATCCAGTAAATAAACCGATAGCGACCAGATACCAACTGCTAAACAAAAGCGCTACGAACTTATGTGCCAACCTAAAAAAAACTCAAATTTCGGTGACATTAACGAAAACAGTTCAGTAAGTACGGTGTCCAATAGGTATCTGTCTTCTAAGAAACTTGTTTCTGAACTGTGTAAACTCCGTTCTGCATGTGATCGTATCTTAACCGTTTGCATATCGTATTTTCTGAGATGGAAATCATAGTCCAGTCCAGTATTTCTTTAAACTAGAGTGAAAAACCACTTAAAAGCCACACTCAGGCTGACCAGTGTACCAGCCACGGTCGTTCAACCGTCGCACAGATTCGACCCCGGGTCTAGCTCACCTTCCTGCTTTTCAAGACACTAGTTTCTGAATAAATAAATTAAACTCATACACAGCAAATTCGCGGACCATAAAAAACAGGACTTGTACGACCAATTTAAAAAGTGCGTGTAGGAGGGAAGCTCATGTTTTATTCTAACCAGCTCAGCAAACAGCGAATCCGATTCTGTGTCTAGGGCAGACAAGTATATGTCAGTGATGTCGTTCATCTTCTCACATCAGAAGTGTGCTGATTGTATAATGTGAATTCTATGGAGGTCTTTTTTTTATAGGGCCTCCCTTCTCCCCTCACAGCCCTTCCTTGCCCTCTCCAAAGGGACTTTCATCAGCGAGCTTCAGTGCTTTAGTTAAATTTAACAGTAAATGTCATGTTCCGACAAAACGTTATTCATAATTTTCTCACTTCTACAGAAATAAAGAAAGTAATCAAGAAATAAATAGTATGAAATGAAATTGTAGACTTTCCTCGGAGTCCATATGGCGTGACGAGAATTCCTTTTGAGAACTGATACCTTCATGATGTGTAGCAAGAACAGGAAGTGTGTCTCTTCATAAGGTAAATTTGTATACAGATATCTTGACGTACCGTTATCGTTACAGAAAAATAACAGAACGAAGGACAATCTTCAATGGGCAGCAGATAGTCGAACTGGCAGTCCGTCAAAAGAGTTTAAAGCCTGGTACGTTTCTTGATTGTCAGATGGAAAAATAAAATACTCACTGGACGCTATACAAAAATAATAATCATTATCGAAACAGTTCGTCGAAAACGTTTTTTTTATGGATAACAAAATAATCGTCTTCTAAATAAAAAGCTCCTGACGGAAATATGGAATCAAAAATAACATAAACTGGCAGTATACATTCTCGTCGACACTCGAAGTAAATGTTCACCTCCAGAGTTTACATCGTGCTTGGACATCAAACGTACCTTAAATATAAGAAACAGAAGTTTCTTCCAGCTGTTCTGCAGGTCCAGTGTTAGGCTTCGTCTCCCAGTACGCCAGCCACTTGTCCCCAGTACACAAAGAGACGTGTACCGGAATGTGCACCACACTAAGCAAGGCCAGAACATTCTTGAGGCAAATTGCCTACGTCTGTTCTTCTGTCAGTGCTCTTCTAATGAAGTGTTACACAATGGAAAGAAATCTCAGCACATGCAGCATAGGAAAAGTAAATATGGACTTCGGACAGCACAGTAGATTTGGAAATCACATTAAATCACCAGACATGACCAAATTTCAATCTCGCAGAGATCAATACGAATCGCCTTTTGTTCCCTGCGCCAGTGGAGTTACGTTCCATGTCTCACTACGTGCCTTCGCTGTATGCCTGTAGAAAGAGCCCTTTTGTTAATTTTCTGTATCTCGCTCCTTGTTCTAGGCACTTTCGGTCAAAAGTGCCTATAATCTCTGTGAGTCAATAACGAAATTTAAGTTCATTACAGTTTCACTATTCCAGGTGAGTTCGCCACATACCGTCCGATGTAACAGTGGTTGCACGAGGAGCCCCTCGCGTCTCTTACACTTTTGTCTTCCAAGAGCGCAACGCTGCTTCCTTTCATCTACTTGCAGTCCTTGAGCTGATCAGTTACATCAGAGATACAGATGCGTAATGGAGAAATAAAGTGCGAATAGAGGTGTCTGTTATACAAGCGTGAGTGGAGGATAAATAAGAAAAAGTAACTACTGAGGAAATTAGTTGCGTTTAGCTTGTAGAAATGAAGAAGGGAGGAAGATTAGAATTTAATGTCTTGCCGACAATGAAGTGGACAGGAGCACAAGCTGGGATTCGAGGAGGAATGAGGACGAAAATTGGCCGTAACCCTCTGAAACGAACCACACCACCACCTCCCATACGCGTTAAATGAAATGAAGATTTTACAAAGTTTACGAAGAATGCTGACAATGTCGAAATATCACATCACCTGTCAGACAATTACATATTACATTTACATAATTTATAAATTCCGTCAGTAACTGTCAAATGGAGATGAAATAATAGCAAAACTTATTTAAAGAAATAAAAGAAGCAGTTTTAGTGCTCACGTCACGTTATCTGCTAAGATGTAGAATAATTATTTCTGTCACAGTTATTAACAGTAATGTACTGTCATTCGGTCCGTTGCTGACTTTATACCTTAAAACTCGAGCATCCACCCTCATTCATTGTCACAAATAACCATCTGAGTAAATTTCAGAACAAATACCTGATTTCCCCTACACTTGCAAAACGAACCATACAGACCGGAATTCGACACCTTTAGTGAGCGAGTAAGTTGGTCTTTTCAAAACATCGTCTAGACTGCTGTTGTCAGGCTTCTACATAAGTCACGATCTGGAGAATAAATTAGGAACGAACTAAAAACGAGCGTAAACTTTCATTAACATCTGAAGTCAGAGAGCCCTCTGCCAGGCACTTAAATGTGATTTGCAGAATATCCATCTAGAAGTAGATGAATAGCCACTGAAGTTCTTTCAAATATTCATTCCTTTATGCGTAGCAATCTCAACTAACATAAAATGCAACTTCTTTTTATTTTAGAAAGCTTATTCATGAGAGTTTTGAGGCTTCTACTACAATGTGCCCTTCAATTTCCTTACGGAGACGGTGTAATAACAATACGCAAAGCATTCTGTAAAGCTGTGTCAAAGGTACCAGACAAGAACAAAACTTTAATATCAATACAGCTAAGGAAAAATCAAATTTTCGCCTATTTGTGGGTGCGACTCAGACGTTTATACGATTAATAAATTTTTCTGCATAGCTACGCGGCGGCGCAAGTTTCGTCTCACTAAAGGCTGCCGTCAAATCACTTCGTCCCTTTGCTAAATTACTAGATGCTTGAAAACAATATCAGATATGACTGTTGACAAGTAACTAAACTAATTTTAATTTCTTGTATTATGGGTCCACAGTTTCTATAAACGCATGCGACGTCACATAATAAATTATCAACGGTGGCTGTCTATTGAACTTTCTAAAGCGTCCTTACTGGCACAAGAAATAACTGAAGACATAAATCGATATGAAGTACTCAAAGGAGAACAAGAGTAAAGATTCAGCTTTCCTTCAGCCACCTCGATGCACGAAAATATACATAAACGGAACACCTGCCATGTTAGACATGTAGTTACCGGATACTGCATCTGCATTAATCATCAGAAATGGCTGCTTAATATTCGGCCTCTATCTCTGATGTTGCCAGAAATCACTGTAAACATTGACCAACTGACGGAATATAGGGTCATAAAACGGCAAAAATATTTCAGACCCGGAAGACAAAAAGAAGGTGACGTCGGTGGGTAGCCTGGTAGCGGATCAGTATTCAAAGTCGCTGGCATTGACCTTTTTTGCGACCTTCTCGGCCATACCAACCTGTCTGGTCCTTAACCTTGGGAAGGGTGCACCTTGTGACGGACACAGCCTTGGTAAAGGTGCACCTTGGAATGAAAGCTGTATCTGGAATAAAGCATAAAATAGCCCTGCAGAAAGAGGAAGTTGGTGGCAGTAACTCTAGAACATTTTATGGTTTGAGGAGAAATGCAGGAATTAATAACAGTTTTGATTAAAAAGTAGTCAAGTTTTCAAATATCAAGATAAAATCACAAAAATACTATAAAAAAATTATGTTGTCGAATTGTAGAACACCTGACGCAGTATAAAAGCAGCAAAGACAAATACTTTATGTTGGATATGTACAAACTGGATTCTAGCTTAGTATATTTCTCGTTTTGCAGGAGTATTGGTTCGTCTCGAAATATTCGTAGAAAATAAATTGTCAAATTTGTCGTCTGTCAGCGGTCAGTAAGTTTGTGATCTATTCCACTGTACGCCCTCGTCTGCAACCATTTCTTTGACGGATGGTTCGTTGGTGACAATTTATTCCAGCTTCTCATCAAAACAAAATGTAACTGCTGGCATACTCCATACCAAATCAGAGATTCGTGACAACGGGTCTCCTGTTATCATCCGTGTAGACTACCGGCATCACATACATCGCACCTTCATTATATCTTTCATGAAAGATTTATAACTTTTTCAGTGGCTACAGAAAGGCAGAGACAAGTTATAGCCTATTCGCTGACCTATTTACTTGAGAGCATAACAGTAAATACCGGTCATGAGCACGTGTCGAGGCCCTTGGAGAGCCCTGAATGGTCCATTTTGATCTCGAATTTGTGATTAGAAATACCTGTTGGTATATGGACAACAGAACTAACAGCCCTTAACCATTCGGACATTGTTTCGTGAATTTGAACTGCCATGTGCCATTTACAGGTATCAGACACACTAACACACAAATCACACACTTCGCGAAGGAAAGGTGCCAATGTGTGCGAAGGATAGGTAAACATTTCCAATTAGGAGGCTGAAGCTGCTCTCGAGGTCTCACGATTTTAGTTTTTATCACTGTTTTTCATAATTTTTTCTTCGATTTATGTAAACTAATCTATATTTTTAAGACACAAATTGTGATTATACGGGTAAATAGTTACGAATAAAATGGGATTTAATAAACAGCTACTAATTTTCCTCAATAGAATTAGCAAACGACCGAAGGAAGAAATACGTTGTGTGCTGTTAACATAGTGCATACAGTTCATTTCCGAGACAGTGACAGTTTAATGAAAAAATAAATAAAGAAATGAACTTACCGTCCGTCACAGCTGTGCGGCAACCATTGTTTCAGTTTCGATCCATCGGAATGACACTAGACAGAGGGTCCGTCGCATGTAGGAACACTGAATAGTAATGTGGTTTATGATAAATCTCAAGAACTGACCAGTATTGGTATCTACAACTCTGTGAATCGCGATCTGATTTCAAAACATACGCTATCAGTTCAAAAGTGTTTGCATACTCCTATCTAATGAGAAATTGACCACTAGATGTCACGACAGTCGGAACCGCCAGTATAAAAGGGGGCGGGGAGTATTGTGTTGTCAGCAGAGAAAGTGTAACGGTAGAATTGTTCTACCAGGAAAGCTCGGAGACTTCGAACGTCGACTAGTCACTGGATGTCCGTGAGTAACATATCTATCAGGCATATATCAACTCTTCTAATGCTGCCCAGTTCGATTGTTGGTAATGTGACCACGAAGTGGGTTAACAACAACTCACTCACAGAAGGAACCGCACCTAAGGACTGGAAAATTCTCAAGTCACACCAATACCGAGAAAGGGAAGCAGGAGTAACCCGGAGGCCCATATCACTAGCGTTGATTTGCAATAGGCTGGTTCAAATGGCTCTGAGCACTATGGGACTTAACATCTGAGGTCATCAGTCCCCTATTCTTAGACTTACTTAAATCTAACTAACGTAAGGACAACACACACATCCATGCCTGAGGCAGGATTCGAACCTGCGACCGTTTCGGTCGCGCGGTTCCAGACTGTAACGCCTAGAACCACTCGGCCACTCTGGCCGGTAATTTGCAATAGGGTTTTGGAACATATACTGTGTTCGGACATTACGAAGTACCTCGAAGAAAATGATTTATTGACACATAGTCAACACGGATTCAGAAAATATCGTTCTTGACAAACATGACTAGCTCTTTATACTCATCAAGTAATGAGTGCTATCGACAGGGGATGTCAAACTGATTCCATATTTTTAGATTTCCAGAAGGCTTTCGACACCGTTCCTCACAAGCGTCTTCTAAGCAAACTCCGTGCCTATGGAATATCGCCTCAGTTGTGCGACTGGATTCGTGATTCCCTGTCAGAAAGATCACAGTTCGTAGTAATAGTCGGAAAGACATCGAATAAAACATAAGTAATATCCGGCGTTCCCCAAGGAAGTGTTATAGATCCTCTATTGTTCCTGATCTATATTAACGACACAGGAGACAATGTGAGTAGGAGTCCTAGATTGTTTGCAGATACTGCTGTCATTTAACGTCTTGTAAAGTCATCAGATGACCGAAACGAATTGCAAAATGATTTAGATAAGATATCTGTATGGTGCGAAAAGTGTCAATTGACCGTGAATAAAGAAAAGTGTGTAGCTATCCACATGAGTGCTGAAAGAAATCCGCTAAATTCCGATTACGCGATAAGCCACACAAATCTTAAGGCTGTAAATCAACTAAATACTTAGGGATTACAATTACAAATAACGTAAATTGGAACGATCACATAGATAATGCTGTGGGTAGAGCAAACCAGAGAGTCCGATTCATTGGCAGAACACTTAGAATGTGCAACAGAGACTGCTTACACTACGCTTGTCCGCCCTATACTGGAGAACTGCTGTGTGGTCTGGAGTCCGCATCAGGTGGGACTGACGGATGACATTGAAAAAGTTCAAAGAAGGGCGGCTCGTTTTGTATTATCGCGTAATAGGGGAGATAGTGCCAGAGATATGATACGTGAATTGGAGCGGCAGTCATTAAAAAACAAAGGCGGTTTTCGTTACGACGGGATCTTATGAAATTTCAATCAACAGTTTTCTCCTCCGACTGCGAAACATTCTGCTGACACCTACCTACGTAGGGAGAAATGATGATAACGATAAAATAAGAGAAATCAGGACTCGCACAGACAAAATTTAATTCCTCGTTTTCCCGCGCGCCGTTCGGGAGTGGAACGGTAGAGAGACAGCTTGAAGGTGGTTCATTGAACTTTGTGCCAGGCACTTTATTGGGAATAGCAGAGTAATCACGTAGATGTAGATGGAGATGTAGATGAACATAACGGAACAGCCGCAGCTAAACCAAGATCAGATAGACCTTATGTGCTGACGGATAAAAAAATGGCTCTGAGCACTATGGGACTCAACTGTTGAGGTCATTAGTCCCCTAGAACTTAGAACTAGTTAAACCTAACTAACCTAAGGACATCACAAACATCCATGCCCGAGGCAGGATTCGAACCTGCGACCGTAGCGGTCTTGCGGTTTCAGACTGCAGCGCCTTTAACCGCACGGCCACTTCGGCCGGCGCTGACGGATAGTGAGTTTTGTAAAAAATATGTTGACATCAGCGAAAGGAATCACTCGTGAGTTTCAAACTGCTATCAGCAGTCCAGCAAACACAGTACCTGTGTGTAGAGGGCGAAGAAGAGTGAGGGACAGTGGTCGAGCGTCTCCTCATAAGCCACCCATTTCTATAGTGAATGCTTGAGGCGCCGTATAGACGACGCCACTGGACGGCCTAGAGGACTGAAAAGAGTGATTTGGATTGATGATTCACGCTATACCCTCTGACAATTCGATGGAAGGCTTTCGGTTTGGTGAATGCCTGAAGAACGTTACGTGCCGTCATGAGTTGTGCCAACAGTGAAGTACGGAGGAGGTGCTGTTACGGTATGGAAGTGATTTCGTGGGCAGGGTGTGAACAGCTTATTGTGCTTAAGAAAACCCTAAATGCGGAAGGATATGAACACATTTTACAGCATTGTGCACTTCGTGCACTAGAGGAGTAGTTCTGAGACGGTGACGGTTTGTAGCAGCATGCCAAAGCCCTCTGCCATAAGCAGCATCTGTGAGGCAATCGTCAGCCGACAATAACGTTCCTTAAATGGACTGGCCTGCGCAGCGTCCCGATCTCAACCCTACAGAACCCAATCGCAATGCATCAGGACGTCGACTTGGCTCCAGACCCCGTTGTCTTGAGGAAGAAGGTGCTGCCATTCCAACACAGACATTCAGACCTCTCATTGATAGTGTTCCCAGCAGAGTCGAAGGTGATGGACGTACGCTCCTTATTAATGTTCACTAATAGGTGTCCGGATACTTTCGACAAGAAAATGTACCTTGGTGCAGGCGTATGAGGGGGAGGGGTTCGACCAATGGTTTTTCTTTTTCTACCTTACGAATTTTACTGAGTCCCTGAATCAAACCTCTCACTCACCAGCGTGCCGAAACGATCTTCCTCTGTAGGTAGTCAAAACTCTGTTCCGGGACGGAAGTGGGACACGAACGTTTGCCTCTCGTGAGTTGCATACAACTATCTCAGCTAATCCCTTCGTATATCGACAGTGAACCAACACAAAAACTCTGTCTATAACTACCTCTTCACACTGCAGCATTAAATTATTACATTTAATTGATTCAGCTGTTGGTTGTTGGCAAAACATTGTACGTTGCGTTACCTAAATGAAAAACTGTTTTAGCCTTGTTTCACAAGCTTTATTATTATTGTGCGATCTAGGTTCGCGTCATAAGCCCATTTTTCTTGTATACGACTGCTTATTAGTTGCTTGCGGTGGCAGATGATTTCTAGACTTGTAACTGAACAGACAGAAATGTCTGCTACCACCTGTTTGTAGAAATTTTGACAGCACTACGCCTTCAGTTGTACTCCGCAACCCTGTTGACGGTGTGCGGTAGAGGCTGCATCTTGTAACAATACAGTACTCCCTACCCATTTGTCACATTCGTGTATAATGGTGCACCGGAAGAAATACTGTTTGCAAGCCTCAGTGTAAGTCAGTCCGTATCAGAATAGTTTCAGCCAGAAACTAAAATTTCCAAGTCAAAACACGGTTCATTATAGACGGCTCGTAACAGGATAACAACGATAGAGCAATATTCTGAGTAGAGACCTGGCCTTACTCACTTGATTAACCTTAATGGGGACACAGCTGACTCTGTTCCGAGCTCATATTCGCTTAGCCTTTAGAACGACATACTTCATAACTTAATTACGTTGCAGTGGGTCAGGGTGTGTTTTACTTTCATATTGCTAACCTAAGTTTCCATCAACTGGATTTCCATTAGTTCACTTTGGAGAATATTAAACTACAACACCTCTGTTTTAGAGCAAACCAGTGAATGCGCATTAGCTTACAGCCATTATTGCCAACGCAAACTGAAGCCACGACCTCAAACTTCGATTTACGTTCAGTAATTGTCAAGTGTGAGTCTCCAATTATGTGAGAGCATTTGCAACAAAGCAAAGCGCTCCTGACGGCTCAAATGATGTCTAACGGCTTCAGAAGAATCATGCATCACGCGTTCTAAGACATTTCTGCTATCACTCTCATTTGTGGCCGTTTACGACACATTGCGATTGTTTCATGTTAAGTGCAACTGTCTGTGAAGGATTCTTGTGTTATAGAGCCTTTATATTGTAGCTGTTTTTGATGGTTCATCTAGAGAGGATGACCTGTGCATGGTACACTTTGCTTCTCATGCTCAGAAGGACCAAGCGAGGCAACAGAATAATTTGCCCATCCACTTGATTGGCATTTCACATTCATTCCATGAACGTTAATGCAGGATTTCGAGGCGCAGCCTAGCTATCAGGAAGTAACTTTTCATAAAGCCTTTATTCTATTCAGATACTATTTATTTCTAACGATGAAATTTACGAGATACATATATATCCGTTTCCTTTTCCTCTTTGTGGACTTTAAGGGCCTTATCTTGATGCTCATATTTCATCGTACTCTTTTGGATCAAATGCCGTTGAGTTATTCGTTAAATTAAGCCGATCCTTTCGAACAGTTCACGGGCCATGGATTTCTTGTAGGATTTTTCGTGCCTGGAGACGACGAAACAAAAAAATTAAACTGCGTAGCTGAAATTAACGGAAGAACCAGAAACTTCAAGCTGCTTGTAGTACCGTTTTCTGTGTGGATACTCGAAGAAAGTTTCGTAGGAATGTGGCACTGCACATAATGTAACACGTCCAACTTAAGTGTCCCCTGCTTCCAGCAACAATAAAATGAATGAAAATAAATGAGAAAATGAGGGCAAAAGTTTCTGTCAGCATTCGCTTACAACATTCTGGCTTACGTCATTCGCCACCACCTGCAATGTCTGTCAGTTCAGATAAAAGATGACAATGTATTTGAAGGAATGAGGCAAACGATTGCGGAAAAGAAAATCAACTGAAATCACCGAACAGAGGAAAGCCAACTCGACCCTTTAACATATCTTCAGAATTCCGTACGGTATATGCGGAAGACCTTACTCTCTTCTATCAGTAGTTACCTTCGGTCCCTGGAGCAACGAAGTGTACCAAGCTATTGGAAGAACCCCGCGGGTTATTTACTTTCTGAATAAGTGTAGCAGACCTATTCGAACAATTATAGATACATATTACTGACGTCTGCTTCAAATGGTTCAAATGGCTCTGAGCACTATGGGACTTAACATCTGCGGTCATCAGTCCCATAGAACTTAGAACTACTTAAACCTAACTAACCTAAGGACAGCACACACATCCATGCCCTAGGCAGGATTCGAACCTGCGACCTTAGCAGTCGCACGGTTCCGGACTGAGCGCCTAGAACCGCTAGACCACTACGGCCGGCACTGACGTCTGCTGCAGAATATGTTTCATGTTTACGTAGCACCAGATTTTCGGTGGACAAACCTGTCTTGTGTAGCAATAAATATTGCTCCGCAAAAAGAGACCCTATAAAATTTAGCTCCATGTGTTAGTCCTACAGACCCAGAGGGAAGTAGACAACAGAGACTAGGTTGACGACATGTTGCACGACTTGCGGAAGGTATTCCATACAATCCCGTTTGTTCCATATTTAACAAAACACAACGCGGACGTGTCTGTTGAGTGATCGTGACACACGATCATTGAAGAGGATTGTGACGATAAATAAGGGGAAGTCAGCTGTAAGAGTCGCTGCAGAACAGAATGTCGCTCTTGCGAACCCTGTCAGCACCAAAACAACACGAAGGGAGCTCCATAAGCAGGGAATTACACGGCTAGCTAGACATTTGGTCGGATGAGTCTTGTTGTACACTGCTTCCAACTTCTCGTCGAGTTCGTATCCGAAGAGTGAAACGTGGCTGGGGTTCGATGATGATTTGGGCAGCCGTACCGTGGTATACCATAGGCCCGTTGTTACTCTGCAAGGCCGCATTACTGCCAACGATTAAGTGACCATTTTGACTGATCAGATCCATCTCGTGGTACAGTTTTTTTTCCCCAATTGTGATGCTCTGTTCCAAGATGACAGGCCCTGTTCACACAGCTTACAGGGTCCGGTACAGGTCTTGTGAGTACGAGGATGCGTTGTCGCTTCTCGCCAGACCACCACAGTCAGCAGATATCGTTATTACTTAGCCTTTGTGGTCTGGTTTGGAGAGAAGGAATGCTATCCACCTCTACCATCGTTACCTAAACTTACCACTATTTTGTAGGAAGAATGATAAAAGATTCTCTGGAAAAACATATAGGGCCTGGATTTATTCATTGCGAGACGATTCGAACCAGCTTTGAATGCCAACGGCTTTCATACACCGCGCTAGTCACTGTAATGTGTCGTATTTTTGGTGTTTCCATGTTTTTGTCCAAACCCTGTGCTTAAGATGACCACCATTAATTTTATAATATCGTTCATTTACGCAGACGACACAGCACTTGCTGTGCAAGGTAGAACTTTTGAGGAGGTAGGAGGAAAACACACAACAGGTTTAAGGCACCATCTGACTATTGTGATAGCAACTACCTGAAGCCAAAGCCTTCAAAGTGTGTGCATTCCACTTACAGAACAGAGAGACTCGGAGGAAACAGAATAACCTGGAGAGGTCAACAGTTAACCCACTGCGACACCCTAAAATACCACGGTGTAATGCTGGACCGTTCTGTCACCTTGAAAGACCACTGCACAGATACAAAAATGAAAGTCTGTGCTAGGAATAACATTATTAGGAAGCTGACCGGCAACAACTGGGGAGCACATCCACATGTCCTCCACACATCGGCCCTTTCTTTGTGCTTCTCCACTGCTGAATATGCACCTGTATGACAGAACTACAGCAAACAGGTAAATATTGCCCTAAATGAAACAGGACGAATTGTAACCGGCTGCTTTCGGACAACCCCTGTTAACAAAATCTACCACCTCATGGGAACAGCACCTCCAGACATCCGAAGGAGAACGGCAAATGAAATAGAAAGAAAGAAGCAGGAGACGGACCAAAGACACCCACTGTTTGGAAGAGAACATCAACCAGCAAGACTTAAATCGAGAAAAAGTTTTCTTCAGACAACACAACCAATTGAGACAACACCTGCAAACCCTATTTATACGACTGTTGCATAGCTCATCACCAAGGAAATATTGGGACAACCCCAAAGAAGAACTCGCTGCAGGACATTACCTCCCATACGAGACATGGAAGATCCTCAATAGACTGAGAACTCGAGTATCTCAGTGTAAGGTGAACACGCAGAAGAGAGGTTACATCTCAAGGGACGAACTGTGTGACTGTGGTGAACCTCAAGACCACCAGCACCTACTCAACAGCAGGAAACTATGAAAACCTGTACCCATGGACGATCTGGTTGCCGCCAATGGTAAGGCATGGTAAGGCAGTCCGTCCAGAGGAATTCTGAGCAGCACGTGGAATATAAATGTGCAGTATGTGCACATCGTAATCATTATATATATATTTGCATCATCCCGGTTCCCAGAACTCCTGAAGACAGACGTTGACTGTGGATAATTTATCACAGACACAGTCTCTTTGACTGTTCAGAGATGTCGCTAAAACCACCCAAAGATGTAAACAACCATGCATGAGCAGCGCGTATTAGGCGGAGGGGTTCCAACAGCCTATCAGTTCCAGTCATTCCACCAGGAAGAAGGTATACGGCTCGTGTTGTCTGTAGTTCAACCACCCCTAGACGGTCAATATCGAGGTTCGATCGCGTGCACATTGTTACTTTGTGCTAGGAAGGGTTCTCAACAAGGGAAGTGTCCAGGCTTCTCGGAGCGAACCAAAACGATGTTGTTCGGACATGGAGGAGATACCGAGAGACAGAAACTGTCGATGACATGCCTCGCTCAGGCCCTCCAAGGGCTACTACTGCAGTGGATGACCGCTACCTACGGAGGAACACTGACAGCAACGCCATCGTGTTGAATAATGCTTTTCGTGCAGTCACAGGACGTCGTGTTTCGACTCAAACTATGCGCAGTAGCCTGCATGATGCGCAACTTCTCCCCCGACGTCCATGGCGAGGTCCATCTTTGCAACCACGACAGCATGCAGCGCGGTACAGATGGGCCCAACAACATGCCGAATGGACCGCTCAGGATTGGCATCATGTTCTCTTCACCGATGAGCGTCGCATATGCCTTCAACCGGACAATCGTCGGAGATGTGTTTGGAGCCACCCCGGTGAGGCTGAATGCCTTAGACACACTGTGCTGCGAATGCAGCAAGGTGAAGGTTCCCTGCTGTTTTGGGGTGGCATTATGTGGGGCCGACGTACGCCGCTGGTGGCCATGGAAGGCGCCGTAACGGCTGTACGATACGTGAATGCCATCCTCCGACCAGTAGCGCAACCATATCGGCAGCATATTGGCAAGGCAGTCGTCTTCATGGACGACAATTCGCGCCTCCATCGTGCACATCTTGTGGATGACTTCCTTCAGGATAACGACATAACTCGACTAGAGTGGTCAGCATGTTCCCCAGACATGAACCCTATTGAACATTCCTGGGATAGATTGAAAAGAGCTGTTTATGGACGACGTGATCCACCAACCACTCTGAAGGATCAACGCCGAATCGCCGTTGATGAGTAAGACAATCTGGACCAACAGTGCCTTGATGAACTTGTGGATGGTATGCCACGACGAATACAGGCATGCATCAATTCAAGAGGACGTGCTACTGGGTATTAGAAGTGTCGGTGTGTACAGCAATCTGGACTATCGCCTCTGAAGATCTCGCTGTATGGTGGTACAACATGCAATGTGTGGTTTTCATGAGCAATAAAAAGGGCGGAAATGATTTTATGTTGATCTCTATTCCAATTTTCTGTACAGGTTCCGGAACTCTTGGAACCGAGGTGATATATATATATATATATATATATATATATATATATATATATATAATGCATAATATGTTATGTTCTGCACACGTATAAATAAATAAATAAAATCTTTCAATGAGACGCTATCGGGCAAACTGACAGGTTTTCATTTGGCTGACTCGAAGCGGCAGCTTTCTGTGGGGAACACCCGCCAGCTGGCTGGCTTAACGTCCGGTAAGTTCTGACGCGTGTCAGCCAACTATCGGCCATCAGCAGGCAGCAGGCGACGCACGGCTCACATTCCGAAGCGGTCCGCAGCACTCGCAGAATGCGAGCCTCGATATGACAGGCAGCGAGCCGCAGCTCTCGAGCCGGCCAGACGGTGCCGGCGGAAGGAGGTCGGCGATACTGGCTGCTTCTGCCGCCAGCAGACACAACACAGGGGCTGCCGTGGCTGCCAACACGCTTACCGCAGGTCCGGAAAGCCGGCTGACACTCCACGCACTGCTCACTGGAGACTCGCGAGCCGCCTGCAACAGCACCCGCAGAACCAGTTTTTATCTTGTATCATGCTGCAGTTACACACACAGAAAGAATTACTACATTGGAACGCGTATCACGAACGTCACATGTGGAGAGACATAAGCTGATCTAAATCGACGTTGCTTGCCAGTTCGTCTAGCAGCGTAGTGCTCATAATTTCAGATTAAGTATTCAAATATGTTGCCAATTGCCAACAAAAGGGTCGGCCACGGCGTGCAAGACTGCAAGCATGCACAGTATGCTGCCCGCGAGCGGTGCGTGGCTCAGCCCGTCTCGGCAATACTCGGTGATGTTGCCTTTCTTTCGTCCTTCTAGGTACAGCACGACATTTCACTTAGCAGTGCAATGTGACACATTCTTTAAGCATTTGGTACGGTTTGTTTGGTCGGCACGATTTTTGTTCGCTATGGCAGAATCGTGGTGTAAGCCCAGTTTATCCTTCGCTATTTGTTCATGGAATAAAGAAAGTTTACAGGTCCAGGGGCTCTTTGCGTTAGAAAAGGCAATCCAGCGATCTGTCATCGCAATCCTTTAAAAAGAAAAAAAATAATCCCTTAAAACGAAAAAAATCTTTAAAAATGAAAGGGAATTACAGAGGAGAAGGATGAGAACTCTCAGTATCTCTTATGTAGCAGCACACCATCGCAACAAAGAGTAGGGAGACGTTATACAGTGAAGAGCCAAAGAAACTGATACAGGCGAGTGTATTCAAATAAACAGACGTAACCAGGCAGAATACGGCGCTGTCGTTGGCAATGCCTATATAAGATAAGTATCTGGCGCAGTTGTTAGATCGCTTACTGCTGCCATAATGGCAGGTTATCAAGATTCAAGTGAGTTTGAACGTGGTTTCATAGTCGGCGCACGAGCGATGGGACACAGAGCCTCCGAGGTAGCGCTGAAGTGGGAATTTTTCCGTACGACCATTTGGCGAGTGTACCATGAACGTCAGGAATCCGGTAAAACATCAAATCTCCCACCTCGCTGCCGCCGGAAAAAGATCCTGCAAGAACGGGACCAACGACGGAAGAGAAAATTTGGAAATTTGAGGTAAGTTCCTATGGGACCAAACTGCTGAGTTCATTCGTACTGCCGGCCGTGGTGGCCATGCGGTTCTAGGCGCTGTAGTCCGGAACCGTGCGACTGCTACGGTCGCAGGTTCGAATCCTGCCTCGGGCATGGATGTGTGTGATCTCCTTAGGTTAGTTAGGTGTAAGTAGTTCTAAGTTCTAGGGGACTGATGACCTCAGATGTTAAGTCCCATAGTGCTCAGAGCCATCTGAACCATTTCATTCGTCCATAGGCTTACACACTACTTAACGTAACTTAAACCAACATACTCTAGGGATAAAACACACACCCTTGCCCGGTGGAGGACTCGAACATCCGTGGTGGGGGGGGGGGGGGGGGGGGGGGAGGGAGTTGGAGGCGTGCGAACCATGGCAAGTCGCCCTAGACCATGCTGACGGAAGAGAATCGTTTAACGTGCCAGAAGTGAAACCCTTCAGCAAATTATTGCAAATTTCAATGCTGAGCCATCAACGAGTGGCAGCGTGTGAGCCATTCAACGAAACATATGGGCTTTCGAAGCCGAAGGCCCACTCATGTACCGACACTGGACTGTTGATGACTGGAAACATGTCCCCTGGTGGGACGAGTCTCGTTTCAAATTGTATCAAGGGAATGGACGTGTACAGGTATGGAGACAACATCATGAATCCATGGACCCCGCATGTCAGCATGAGACTGTTCAAGCTGGTGGAGGCTATGTAATGGTGTGCGGCGGGTGCAGTTGGAGAGATATGGGACCCCTGATATGTCCAGATACGACTCTGACAGGTGACACGTACGTAATCACCGTGCATCCATTCATGTTCATTGTGCATTCAGACGGATTTGCGGCATCAGGACAATGCGACACCCCACACGTCCAGAATTGCTACAGAAACCCTCCAGGAACACTCTTCTGAGTTTAAACACTTCCACTGGCCACCAAACTCCCCAGCCATGAAAATTATTGAGCATATCTGGGATGCTTTGCAACGTTCTGTTCAGAAGAGATCTCCACCCCCTCGTACTCTTACTGGTTTATGGACAGCCCTGCTAGATTCATGGTGTCATTTTCCTCCAGCACTATTTCAGACATTAGTAGAGTGCATGACACGTAATGCTGCTGCACTTCTGCTTGCTCGCGGGGGCGCTACATGATGTTAGGCAGATGTACCAGTTTCTTTGGCTCTTACTGCAAAGTATGTTGGTGAAGTCAGAAGTCAGAAGTTTTCAATTCAAGCCCCACTATTGCTGAATTTCTGAAGGAAAAAGGAAAGCCAGAACGAAATTTATAAGATTTGGATTCGATTTCAGACCCTACATTTTAAACAGAGTTGAATGCAGACTGTCCTCAGACATTGCAAGGTGAGAAGCAAGCTATTTCTGATTTCATGGTGAAAGTGGACGAGTTTAAAAGAAAAATCGCATTATGGAAAGAAAAACTTCTGACGAGGAACACTGTCCACTCCCCCGATGTCACTGGTTTTAAACAAAACGCTAAATTTGAACCATCCACTGTGGTGTTCAAAGAATATCAGTAATAGCTTTCTAGACGTTTGAGAACACAGTCAATCGTATAATTTTTCTGAACTGGTTTCGAGACAGTTTGGCATTTCAGTTAAAAGAGCGCCCCTATGCATCCGCAAATAGAACTGCTCGATCAGCGATGTAATTTTCGATTAAATGACAAATTCTTTTCTGTTACAGTATCCATAAGGTCTACGTTGTTTTCGTCGGGGAGAGTTTCCACGTCGCCATAGTGAGGCTGCGAACGTGATATCAATGTTTGAGACAACATACGTTCTTAAAAGGCTTTTTTGATTATGAAATTATATAAGTAACGGTTACGTGGCTACTTGAGTGGCGAAAATATCGGAAACTACTTGTGTCTATCCGTATGCTGACAATTTGATACCAGATAAGAATTTTATTATGTCTTCTGTGCCCCAAAAGTAATTAAACAATACTAAAAATTTATTTTGTTTGTGGTCTGTGTCGTTGAGAAATATGAAACAACCCACATGGCACATGCGGCGCTTTTGCCGCATCCCCCACTTCCCCTCTTCCAGCTCAGATACAAGGCGTGGTAGAGGATAAATACACACTCGGTCGAGAGAGATTCACACTCGTGCATGAGAATCACGCGCAATCAGAGTTCCTGGCCGTTCCTAGTCTACAGCTTCCAAAATGATACCGGGATAGTTACAACCATAAATCGGGAAAGATTTCGCCAGGACCCCAGACATTTTATAATGGCGGCCAAACTGTAATACTTCACCATAATTGTCGTCATGAATATCTTGGTCACCATCTGACACAAAATTATAGGTAAATAGCCCCTTCAGACTTTTCCATGCCTTACGACCTTCAGTGATACTCCTTCATGCTTTTCATACCTGCCCTACGTCACCAATCACCTTCCAAGCGGTCGTCATCTCGGTCTGTCCTTGTCTCTTGGAATCCAAGAAGGAACTTGCTCTATCCATCCACCATTCATTAGTCCACCTGATTGTTCCATCCACCGTTTATTTTCATTACAGTCGTAACGACGTCTTCCATTCCGTCTGTTCTCTGATGTTTCTGTCTGTTTCATACGACTTCAATAATTCCTAGTGAGCATCTCACGATTGCTCGCTAAGCAGAGCTTAGTTTTTTTTTTTTATTTTCGTGCAGGTCTATATCTCACAGACCTAATTAAAATGGCAACAAATTTTCATTTCAAATTTTCAGTTTCAGAAACAACTGAAGCTTGGTCTTGAAAACTACTTTGTTTACAAAGAGTACACACTTGGGTGTCAACAGAATGTTTTCGCAATCGGAGGAGAAAACTGTTGATTGAAATTTCATAAGATCCCGTCGCTACGAAAAATGCCTTTGATTTAATTATTGCTGCTCCAATTCACGTATCGTATCTGTGACACTATCTCCTCTATTCTGCAAATTTCTGTCCTTCTTTGAACTTTTGCACTGTCATCCGTCAGTCCCACCTGATGCGGATCCCACACCGCACAGCAATACTCCAGAATAGGGCGGACAAGCGTGGCGTAAGCAGTCTCTTTAGTAGACCTGTTGCACATTCTAAGTGTTCTGCCAAAGAATCGCAGTCTTTGGTTTGCTCTACCCAAAACATCATTTACTTATCGTTCCAATTTACGTTATTTGTAGTTGTAATCCCTAAGCATTTAGTTGAATTTACAGCCTTAAGATTTGTGTGACATCGTGTAACCGGAATTTAGCGGATTTAGTACTCATGTGAATGATTTCACACTTTTCTTTATTCTCTGTCAAATGCCACTTTTCTCACAATACAGATATCTAAATCATTTTGCAATTCGTTTTGGTCATCTGATGACTTTACAAGACGGTAAATGACAGCATCATCTACAAACAATCTAAGACGGCTACTCAGATTGTCTCCTATGTCGTCAATATAAATCAGGAGGAATAGAGGGCCCATAACACTGCTTTGGGTAACGCCGGATATTACTTCTGTTTTACTCGATGTCTTTCCGTCTATTACTACGAACTGTGACCTTTCTGACAGGAAATGACGAATCCAGTAGCACAAGTGAGGCGATATTCCATGGGCACGGAATTTAGTTAGAAGAAGCTTGTGAGGAACGGTGTCGAAAGCCTAAAAATATGGGATCAATTTGACATCTCCTGTCGATAGCACTCTTTACTTGATGAGTATAAAGAGCTAGTTGTGTTTCACAAGAAGTATATTTTCTGAATCCGTGCTGACTATATGTCAATTAATTGTTTTCTTCGAGATACTTCGTAAAGTTGGAACTCAGTAGATGTTCCAAAACCCTATTGCAAATCGACGTTAGTGATATGGACCTGTAATTCACCGGATTACTCCTATTTCTCTTTTTGGGCATTGGTGAGACTTGAGAAATTTTGAAGTCTTTAGGTACGGACTTTCTATGAGCGAGACGTTGTATATAATTGCTAAATATGGAGATATTGTATCAGCATACTCTGAAAGGAACCTGAGTGGTATACAATCTGGAACGGAGGCCTTGCCTTTATTAACTGATTCAAGCTGCTTTGCTACACCGAGGATATCCGCTTCCATGTTTCTCATCTTGGCAGTTATTCTTGATTGGAATTCAGCATATTTACTTCGTGTTCTTTGGTGGAGGAGTATCGGAAAACAGTGTTTAATAACTCTGCTTTAGTGGCACTGTCATCAGAGACTTCACCGCTGTTATCGCGCAGTGAAGGTATTGATTGTGTTTTGCCACTGGTTTGCTTTATGTATGACCAGAATCTCTTCGGTTTTTCTGCCAGATTCCGAGACAGAGATTCGTTGTGGAAATTATTAAAAGCATCTCACATTGAAGCAAGCGCCTTATTTAGAACTTCTGAAAAACTTTGCAAATCTTTGGGATTTTGCGTTCTTCAAGCATGATACTCCCTATGTGTCCAGGATTATTTGTTGCTAAGAGGTCAAGTATGCTTTCACAACCATTCACGCATCGAGTGGGCTCATGAACTAATTGTTCAAAATAATTTTCTGAGAAAGCATTCAGTACAATTTAGGATGACGTTTTACGCCTGCCACCGGCTTTAAACGTATAATTTTTCCAGAAAATCGAGGGTAGGTGAAGTCACTATCGACTATGATTGTACCTATTTGAAATGATACTCAGGTCTTCTTTGAACTGTTCAGCAACTTTGTCTTCTGAGTCGGGGGGTCGGTAGAGCGATCCAATTAATAGTTTAGTCCGATTGTCAGGAACTATCTACTTCAATTTCACTACAAGGCGAACTACTTCTAACAGCAATAAATACTCCACCACCAATTGTAGAAAACTACTTCTGACAGCAATAAATACTCCACCACCAATTGTATTTCATCTATCCTTTCTGAACACTGTTATATCGTTAGAAAAAATTTCTGCTGAGCTTATTTCCGGTTTTAGCCACCTTTCTGTAACTATAACTATTTGAGCTTCAGTGCTTTCTATTAGGACTTCGCGCTCTGGTTCTTTCTCAACACAGCCACGACAATTTACAACTACAATACCGATCGTTTCTACAGCTACTTTACTGTTTTTTACCTGCACCCTTTTAGACGGACGCCCTTTCTGTGGTTCCCAGAGACCCTCTAACCTATATATAAAAAAAGAAAAAACAACCAGTCCCTTCCACTCAGCCGCCTCCTGTGTGTAGTGGACTCCTGACCTATTAAGCGGAACCCGGAAACCCATTACCCGATGGCGCAAGTCAAGGAATCTGCAGCCTACACGGCTTCTTTTTGGACTGATGATGAATACGTTTCACATTACGACGGGTATGCAAACAGATCTATAGTTTTTTATTGTCGCCGTTTGTTAACCTTTTTTGTTATTTGTTTTACAGCCCCTTCGCCCCATACGGGTGGGAGCTGGGGGTTGTGAGAGGGACTGCTAGCGGTACAAACATAACGCTCCGCTGTAAAAATACAAACACGAAACAAATACGATTAAAAGATGAAAATTTTGCAGATGAATTTTGTTGGCGTTTACATTAACATTTAAAGTGTTGACGTTCTTTGTTGCATGGACCATCGACTTACTATCGATATAAACCCGTCCAGGGGATAGTAGCGTCACCTGGCGAGGAATGACCGCTAGTCAGGCACATGCACAGTGCATGTAGTATCAGTGAACGTGCTGTCTGTGTGTAGAATGGGGAAGGCGCGCGATCTATCTGGGTTTGGCCGAGGGCGGATTGTGATATCTTGGAGACTCGACACGAGCATTTCGGAAACTGCACGACGTGTCGTGTGTTCGAGGAGGACTGTCTGAGTGTCTTCAATACGTGGCGAAGCCCAGGTGAAACCAAATCCTGACGTCGTGGGATTGGACGGCCTTCCCTCATTACGGACGCCGGACGTCGTAGGCTGGGCAAACTGGTAAAACAGGGCGGCGGCAAACTGTAGTGGAACTTACACCAGTCTTTATCTCTGGGCAGATTACAAGTGTGTCTGAACACACAGTGCAACAAACACTCCTAACGATGGGTCTCCGTAACCGACGACCCATGTGTGTGCCAATGTTAACACTACGACATCGGCAACTGCGATTGAAAAGGTCGCGTGACCATTGGCACTGGACGTTGGCGCAGCGACAGAGCGTTGTATGGTCTGATGAATCCAGATGCCTTCTTCATCATGCCGATGGGAGGTTGCGAATCCGTCGTCTTCCATGGAAACAGCTCCTTGACACCTGTACCGCGGGACAAACTGGCGGCGGCTCCATTATGCTTTGAATAACATTCACGTGGGCATCCATGGTTCCAGTGGAGCTCGTGCAGTGCACCATGTCGGCCAAGGAGTATCGTGCGCTGGTTGCAGACTACGTACGCCCCTTCATGACAGTCACTTTTCCCGACAGCAGTGGCATATTTTAATAAGTGGTTCGAGGAGCACAGTGGCGAGTTCAGTCGATGTGTTGGTCCCCCAAATTGCCAGATCTCAACCAGATTGAACACATGTGGGATGTGATTGAACGTGGCGTCAAAGCTCATCCGCCCCCTCCCCGGAATTTATTGGAATTAGGTGACTTGTGTTTGCAGCTGTGGTGCCAACTCCGTCGCAGCTGTTTCACGAGACGGTCATCAGAGGGGAAACTGGGACAGGAGACACATTGGTTAACAGGACGGGGGTAGTGTTGATTAAGGTGTTGATGGATGCATTTTGAGAGAGCGGACTGAAAGACTTCGCTAAACACTGATGCGAAGCTGAGGGATGATAAGAGGAAGTCTCAGTAGGTGGTTTGTGCAGTTTTCCGCAACTCTCGGTAGTAACCTGCTGGGTGGTAACTTGGCAAGGATGTGTAGAAAAGAGAGTGAGCATTGTTTTATGTGTCAATAAGTAATGCTTTCATAACTAGGTTAAGTGTTGAGTTTTCTGTTTAGTGCTTGCTTTATATTGTGTACTGTGATTGGTGTATTTCATTCTGTCCATGATATGCTATCAGAGGAAGCCAAGGGTGGGAGAGTGGTATTTGCACTTTCAAGAATTGTAGGAACAGTGAGCAGTCAAGGAATTGTGAAGACGTCGGGAAAAATGTTTGCAAAGCGGTCAGCTTTGCTCATGTTGTCAGGTAGAGGTGGTTTTTGTGGATGAGCGGGTGGAGAGGGGTGGTATTATTGAAGTCGATGGAATGCTTTCCAGCAATTGAAAGAGTTAATGCAAATTGTAACACTGCATCTGATACATGTCTGGCGCCAGTCCCTGTGTTTTTTAGCGTTCCACACGTCCCTGTTTATGTATTTGACGATGGCGTGTGAGTGTATCCCACTCACGGGTCCATAGGAAGGAGCAGAGTAAACGATGATATTCTCTGAAGAGATTTTCGTGACTTCTCACTTGTCAAGTATAACAATCAGAGCGTTGTTCCAGTTTCGACGATCTGCAGATCTCTGCAGATATTCCGTAAACAATTTTGCAAGTTTCTTTTGTATTACCTCACCTCTAGCTTTAATTAGAACTGTACCTGATTGGGATTCGAACGGTTCGAGCAGTTTACATCACACGTCGGGAAATCTCGGGTTGTGCTCGAACTTTCGATCGCCTCGCGATCTGTTGACTTGGTATTATCTTTATTAAGTTTCTTACAGTTTTAATGCGCTGAGACTTGTAATTAAAAGAAATAAAAAATTTTAAAAAAACGGTGGAACACGGAGTGTCATGATGGCTTCTAAGGTCCAACAGAAATTAATAAATAAATAAAAACATATCACAATCACGATTCAGTTCAGTCCTCGAGTAGCCGCTAGGACCGCGTTCTAGTAACGTCTGTTGGTATTACACTGACGAATAAAAAAATAGCAACACTAAAAAATAATTAAACTAGAGTTATGAAATTTCGGGAATACATTTATCTAAGCAAAACATTTAAGTGATTAATGTTGCAAGATCACAGGTTAATTAACCGCTAAATAAGCCACTGCGGATGTGAAATGCTGGTGCATTAATATCCGGTATAATCGCCAGAATGTTGAATGTAAGCATGCAGACTTGCATGCATTGTCTCCTATAAATATAGCATATCAGTTTGTCGCGTGGAGTTCCATGCCCGTTACACTTCGTCGTTGATACAGAGACAGTTGATGATGATTGTCGATGACGACAGAGTCATCGACCGATGATGTCCCACATGTGCTCCAATGGAAACAGATCTCGTTGGGTTACAACAGCGGTGAGCGGGTGAGCGTTATCCTGTTGGAAAACACCCCCTGGAATGCTGTTCAGGCATGTCAACGTAATAGTTCGTACAAACTGACGTACAATTTTCAGTCAGGGTGCATGGGATAACTACGAGAGTGCTCCTGCTGTCATGCGAAATCACACCCCAGACCATAGCTCCATGTGTGTGTCCAGTGCGTGTAACACGCAGACAGGCTGGTTGCAGGCCAACTGGCCTCCATCCAACCAACACACGACCATGACTGGCACCGAGACAGAACCATCTTTCATCAGAAAACACAACTCCACCCTGGCCTCCAACGAGCTCTCTCTTGACACTACCGAAGAGCGCAAATGGTGGTGGTTTGAGGTCGGTAGAATGCGCGCTACAGGGCGTCTGGGTAGTAGCTGTGCTTGGAGTAACCGATTTGTAACAGTACGTTGTATCACTTGGTACGAACTGCTTCTCAAACTGCTGCTGCACATGCAGTAGGGTGTGCCAGAGCCGTACACCGAACACGATGGTCTTCCCTCTCAGTAGTGCCATGTGGCTGTCCTGAGCCCAGTCTTCTTACGAGCGTACATTCTCGCGGCCGCCGCTGCCAGCAATCATGTACAGTGGCTACATTCGTGCCGAGTCTTTCTGCAATATGGCATTAAGGAGACCCATCTACTCGTAGCCCTGTCACACGACCTGGTTCAAACCCAGCGAGGAATTTTGTCACCTTAAAGGCATTCCTGGCTAACATCAATCCACCACTTCCAATTTCAAAGGTAACTAACGCTTACGACAGTTACATCGTGTATTTAAAGCAAATCTGATTTGCAATCTCATAGTGGTGCGAAATTTGAATCGACATCATCTTTCAGGTATAGAAATACGCCTACCAACTTTCGTTTACGTCGCCCAACTCCTTCTTGGTGTTGTAAATTTCCGTGACTGTTTTCCCACGACGAGTCTTGTCGCAGTTATTCATGCCCTCGCAATTTCTATCAGTTTAGTATTATTTCTTTCGTTTATTAGGCATTTACGTCTTGAAAACCTTTCTTCCTTGTTTCATCGGAATGCTACCCTTTTGCTTTCAAGCCGTTTAAAAGGTGGTAATTATTTCACTCATTACTCCAATGTGTGATTAGGGATCGAATGTTGCTTTGAAACTGAATTAGTAAATTACTGTAACCAAATAAAATATTGTACTGGATTCAGAATCAGCGCAGTAAGATGTGTCGAAAAGTAGACATGACAGGTAGAAAGGCGCTATCGTATTTCGACGTTGCACAACTGTTAACTTTGCTTAAAAATAATCATTAATGATTATACACCTGTAAATATTGAGAATTCTTATTGCAAGTTTGTTAAGATGCAACAGGTGTATCTATAATGGCAGGGTTTAATACCATTTCCTTCTGTGTTTCACGAAACTGATATATTTTAAGCAGAGCTGTACGTTGTTCTTGTGACTGTTTCGTAGTTTCTAGCGCATCGCTTGCACTTGCGTGGTGCGAGTCAAACGTCACGCGATTGTTCAAACAGGATCGAAGTTGTAACGAGTTTTGCGATGCATCTGGAAAACTCGAGTCCATTCGAATGCAGGTATCGTTTGCTCAACTCTAGCTTAATTACTTCAACATAATCTCTAGTAACAAATGCAACCTCCTTCATTTCTGCATCTGGTCACTATGACGTGCACTGGATGACTATTTGATATATGTACGATCACACTTCGCTCTTGATTACCTTCCTCTTCTACTTCTTCTTCTTATTTGCGCTGTCCGATATCTCTAGGAGTTCGACTTCGTTATATGGGTTGTGACAATGTTACTGGTTGCTGCTGGCTAGATACCGTTCTCGTCGCCACCCTGCTCCTGATGATGACAACAAAGGAAAAAATCGTTAACCATCTGTACCTGGTTGATTTGCCACAGCTTGCGGAAGAACACAGCCAACCTCTTTCGAAGTAGAATGCTGCTATATCATGTAGGTATCTGTGTGGAGCATAGAAAACTGTTTCAAGCACAGTTACTCCGCGGACGCACTAGGAGACGAAAAGCTGTCATACATCATCCGCAAACGTCAGCTACACAATGACCGTTTCTTCTGTGGGCATATGAGGGATGTAGTTTACACTCTGATTATTCTTTCTTTTAACCAGTTGCGTGAAACGATGGTGGAATCTGAGTCGCTATACAAATAGTATACACATCAATCATTATGAACAAAGGTGGAAAACTTAGGCTAATAATTGTACAATAACAAACGTTCGCCTTATCACTTATTATCATTCTTAATTCCAGGAATTCAGTTCCACCTATTGTGCAAACAACTGTCATTTATAAATGCCCAAACTTATTAAAGCTCCTTAGTGCCATCACCAGTGGATACTTTTATTCATTTCTGTGGAATGCAAATATGCTCAAATATTAGTATTCTACCAAAATTTAAGCCTAAAAATTGATTTTTTGTTGTGTTTTTTACGTTATTTTTTTCTTATTAGGTTCTGTAGGACCCAGCAATGATAAATTAAGATAATAACCGTAGCAAACATAATCTGTTTTCAGCCTAAATTTCGTTGGAAAGTTAGTATTTACAACAGGCAATAAAAGAACGACGACAGGTTTGGCCGGTTTGACCGGTCTCCACGTGATGTCACAGAGGGACGTCGGCAGCACGTGATCGTGCGAGCCTTGTTTGTCTACTGCCAGCAGTGGACCACTCCCGAGTGACTGGACGGTACTGCAGGTTGCAGACAAACAAGGCGAGTAGAATCACGCGTTGCCGACGTGCCTTTGTGACGTCAGGAGGAGACTGGTCAAGCCGCGCAGCCCTGTCGTCGTGCTTTTACTGCCTTGAACGAGGAAACATAGCCGTGGTACGCCACGCTGAGTAGTTAATGAGCGGACAATACGCGGTTCGTTTGCCACATGCACCCTTAGTAGCCATATTATTTATCTTAAGCAAATAATGACGATTCGCATGTTCACCATACGACAAATGAATAAAAGACCTTAGTCATTGGTGTAATTGACGTATATTCTCCTCTATGTATTTCACAATTTTGTGTACGTATTTGCAAATCGTTTATTAACACATTACGAGGCATCAAACCCCATGATAATGCCAACGGGTACTGGAATATGTTGAAAGAAGGAATCATAAAAGAAGTACTTATGATGAATGATAGAATCATAAAAGAAGAACAGAAAAGCGTAAGATATGTAAACGGGAAAAGGACAAAAATGCTGTGGGTTACACAGGAAATGATTTCGGAGGAGAGAAGAAAACTGAAAAATAAAAATAAAGAAGATGCAAGAAAAACGTACTGAAGGCTGGATAACGAACTGGGTAGAGAAACAGAGCAGGCTAGGAAAAAATAGCAAAAAAAAAAGGAGTGTGACTCAACTGAAGAATTGGAGAGGAAGGGTAAATATGCTTTACTGTATAACAGAGTAAAGACTACAACATGGGATCAGAAAAAGTGCTACTGTAGAAATTCTCAGTAAAGACGAAAATATATTGTATAAATGTCGTGAGGACATCCTACAGAGATGGGAAGACTACTTAAAACAGCCATTTGACACTAATCACAAACCAACAACTATGGAACTTGAATTCATGAACAGTGTAAATGGTACCGAGACAGGACCAAGATCATAATGGAATAAGCAGAGCGTGCAATAGCTACAGTGAAAAATGGGAAAGCAGTAGTACAGATACAACACCAGGAGAAATACTAAAATGCATGAAGCAAGAAGGAATAAGAGAAATATTGAGGTGATGTAACAAATATATGACAGAGGTGAATGACCAGAGGACTTGCTGATAACAGTAATGATTGACATATCAAAGAAACAATGAACCTAGAAATGTAGTGAACACAGGATAATTACCCTGATTTCACATGAAAGCAAAGTTATGTCAAGAACCATTAATAAAAGATTGGTTTTAGATGGAATACAGGCACAAAAGATGCAATAGGACTCTTACGAATTTTGGAAGCGAGGTTTATTGAAAAGGGGAGAGACTTATGAGAGCTATTCGAAAAGTAAAGTCTGACAGGTCGTGAAACTGAAACTACAGCGACAACCCAATGAAGCTTTGCACAGATCTGTTGGGCAGCGTCTGTAGCATGCCTGTAGTTATGTACATAGTTCCGCGTAGTCAGCGCATACACAACTTTCCCACTAGAGCGCGCCCCGCAAAGCACAACAGTGCAGGCGCAGCACTCGTCCATCTCCGCACTACGAGATGGCGCTGTCTTAGAGACGGACCAAATTCTGCTTCCGCCGATCCGCGTATTAATATGTAACGCAGCCAATGAGATTGCTGCTAACGTAGAACCTTTTCTTCTCGCGAATCACACTCGCGCAGTGATACCTGAACGCTCGAGGTATTATAACGACTGTACAGACCTCCGATTAGTCAGACTGCCTTTGTTTTCATTAGTCTGTAGTCAAGTTTCAGTCTGCGCCTAATAAGATTATCATATTCCTGTACATAGCCATGAAGAGAAATGTATAGACACTTCGTCAAGTATCAGAGATATGTGAGAATAAGGTTAACGTACCAAGACCAAAGGAACTTCAGATTGTCAATTGTAAATAGCATCCAGAACCAAGTTAAGTTATTTTTATGCTTGTTATTGTTCTAATAAATGTGTGTGAAAATTAATCAAGTTCTGTTTAAAGTTGGTTACCGTCAATTTACTACTCTAAGCGTGCAAGAGACATTTCTATCGTCTGACCTAACGGCAGAAGATAAACACGCCACGATAAGACCACGAGACATATTGCTGACACTCGTCAAATAATCTGATGGTGTGTGTACCGAAGGTCTTACAGTACGCACACCACACCTGTCAATCGCGTAATGTCGATCTTTTCAGTTCTGAGCATCTAAAGATGCCTAGAACAGTAGTGTCTAATGCCAAGTACGTGTACCTGCTGAGACGTTTCGCCTGATTTCATGCAACCCCACATAACATAACTGTCATGTGTTTCCTCCCTCATGGCAATATTCTCGTCTGGACACAGCAGAGGCAGAGGACGTCCCTGCCCGTTTTCGATGGGGAGTGTTTGATCAGCCAACATAAAGTCTGAACTTGGCTCTCTCTGATGTTCATCTCTACTCTCATGAACCGCTGGCTATGAAGACAACATTTTGGCAAAAACAACGAACTGCAGACCAGCGTAGAGAAGTGGCGCAGAGGACAGGCGGCTGCCTTCTATGAAAAGGATATTCGCAAGTTGGTACACGCTATGACTAATGTCAAAGTCGAAGCGGCGACTATCAGCTATGTAGAGAAGTAACTGCAGGGCGTAGCTAACTGTTGCAAATAGGCCTAAAATGTTTTGATTTTGAGTGTGGTTTCCATTTCGCGACGATCAGGCTTTACTTTCCAAATAGCCTTCGTATATACGTGTTTTATAGGCCTGGAAAAGGCCTTTGATAACTTGACTAAGGATAAGCTAGCTACAACTACCAGTCCACGTTCAAAGTCTCTTAATTCCCGTCGTGCAGCCATAATCCAGTCGGAAATATTGTCACGTGAACCACTTGAGTAAAAACGACAGCTCCGTCGATGCACTGCCCTTTTATAACTTGGGTACGCGATACCAGCGCCATCTACATATGTGCATACCGCTATCTCATAACTGTTGTCACCCCAGTGTAAAATCACTCCTGTGAAAGGTGAAGTGGTACCATTGTCGTACCGCCTGTATCTCAGAGCGTTAACGCGTCGCCGTTGCGCTGTTTGCACAGTGACGTCACGCAGCGGCTACGAAGGCACCCTGCGGCAGAGGATGGGCAGCCGCGTGCGGAAGGCGTTCTCGCGGAAGACGCTCCTCAAGAGGCTGCCCGTGCTGTCGTGGTTGCCGCGTTACTCCACCGAGGACGCCGTGGGGGACCTGGTGGCCGGCATCACCGTGGGACTCACCGTCATCCCCCAGTCGCTCGCCTACTCCAGCGTCGCCGGGTTGCCGCCACAGGTAAGCGCCGGGCCTCAGACAAGGTGTGGTGACTGGATCAGTCCTTGTCCACTTATTCACCCTTCAACACGTCACGTTTTCTTCAACGATGAAAGGCTTGGCGGAGGCCTTGGTTGTAGAAGTCTGCCTTTTGGTTGCTCAGGAAACGTTCCGCTTGCAGCGACTGATCTGTAGATGATTAGTGATACGAATAAAACTGGCGATATCACTGCGTTTCGCCGTTTCCCAATCAGACAGGTGGTAGTTTATGCTAATCAGGTATCCCTGTACCGTGGAGACTTCTTCACTTGGCAGGTCTTTCGCCGCCTAATAGGTTACTTTAAGGAAAGAGGGATAGAGGGAAAGCCACATAACAGCGATAGCCAGTAAAGGCGATAAAATTTGAGTGTGTACAAGGGATATTAAATAATAGAGACGAACTGATGTAGAAAAAAATTCTATTTTTACAAAATGAAACTTTTACTATTTCTCTACATAATTCCAACCAATATTGAAACTCTACTCCCAACGACGAACCACATTTTCGTATACCTGATGCAACGAAGTTTTTGCCTTGTTGCCTGAGCAACTTTCCCAGCAATTCTTGGATGTCTCCTAGTTGCTGAACTGTTTCCACGTAACGTCTCCTTGAGGGGACCAAGGAAATTATAATTCGAAAGACTGACTGGAAAAAGAGTTATTTTCGTTGCGGTATCCTTAAGCATATCTTAACCCCGAACATAAGGACGTTTCTGCAGGAAAGATGGCTTCTCTGGAAGCCTCATCTACAGCTACATTTACTGTACATATATACACGCACGGAGCGTGGCGGAGGGTACTCTGCACAGCTGTTAGTCATTTCCTTTCCTGTACCACTTGCAAATAAGGCGAAGGAAAAACGACTGCCTATACACGGATAAGCCAAAACATTATGACCACTGTCCACTGCGACGTTGGATGCCGCCTGGGGAAGTTTCAGGCACAAGAAGCGGTAACGAAAGTATGTAAGCGGAACAGCCACGGACTGGGGATCACCCTAGCGAAGATATGTGCTCCAAATTAGGAAATCCATTGATAAAGGGCAGATTATTATTAAGAAGAACTTGTGAGCGAGTGTCTCTAAAACGGCGACGCTGGTCGAATGTTCACGTGCTACTGTCGTGAGCATCTAAGGAAAGAGGTAGAAGGACAGTGAAACTACCACTAGGCGCTAAATGCTCTACGTCCACGACTATTTTGCGTTCGGAGGCTTGTCTGCTCTGTAAAACAGGATAGATGCTGATCTGCGGTATCTCTGGCGAAAGAGCACAATGCTGGTGGACACACAAGTGTTTCGAATCACACTGTTCATCGTACATTGTTGAGCATGGAGCTCCGCAGCAGATCACCCTTACGTGTTCACATGTTGACCCAACGACATCATCAGTTACGATTGCCATGGGCACGGGCCTATCGGGATTCGATCGTCGGTCTATGGAAACGTGTCGGCTCTTTTGCCACACTAGGTCGATGATCGCTTCCACAAACGCCGTCATCTAGGTGAATGGCGGCTGGAAACTTGTATACCTTCACGAATGCAGGCTGGTGGGAGCAGTATTATGCTATAGGAGCAGTACTATGCCCCTGCGCTTGCATGGATCCTGTGGCAGTAATAGAAAACACGCTAACAACTGCGAACCACCTGCCTCCCTTCATGCTTGGTGTCTTCCCCGACGGCCATGTCATCTTTCAGCTGTACAATTGTCCATTTCTCGGAGCCAGAACTATTCTACATTGGTTTGAGGAGCATTATAGTGAACTCACGTTGATATCTTGGCGATCAAATTCGTACGATGTAAATACTATGGAGCCTGTATGGGTCGCTATCGGGCGCCTTCATCGCGTACGCAAGTCAGCGATACGTTATTTGCGCGAATTATATTACCTGTGCATAAACATCTAATGTCACATACCTCCACAAACCTACCAACAAACTTTCGGATCCTTGATACGCAGAATCAGTGATGTATTTCTTTCCAAAGACAGGCAGTCAAGCTGTTAAAAAGATGGTCATAATGTTTTGGCTCATCAGTGCCTCCGTACGAGCCCTAATTTCTCATACCCTATGCTCGTGTTCCTTACGCGACATGTATGTCGGCACCAGTAGAATCGTTCTGCAGTCGCTTCCAATGCCGGTTCTCTAAATTTTCTTAGTGGCGTTCCTCGTAAAGAACGTCACCTTCTCCGCAGGAATTCCCATTTGAGTTCCTGAAACATTTACTTTCTTAATACAGTCCACGCCCGTTGCGTAGCGGTAGCGTTACCGCCTACCACGCAAGGGGCCCGGGTTCGATTTCCGGCGGGGGACTGGGTGTTGTGTGTCTTTCATCATTGACTCGCAAGTCGCCGAAGTGGCGTCAGCTAAAAAGGACTTGCAATACGGCGACCAAACTCCCCGAATGAGGCCTCCCGGCCAACAATGCTATACGATCATTTCATCTCCATTTCCTTAATGCTTCCGTGTTCTTCGAACCTACCCGTAACAAACATAGCAGCCCGCCTCTGAATTGCTTCAATGTCTTCATTTAATCCGATCTGGTGCGAATCGCAAACAACTGAGCACTACTCGAGAACAGGTCGCACTTGCATCCTACATGCGGTCTCCTTTGCAGATGAACCACACTTTCCCAAAATTCTCGCAATAAAGTGAAGTCGACCATTCACCTTCCCTGTCACAGTTGTCACATGCTCATTTCATTTCACATCGCTCTGCAATGTTACTTCCAGATATTTAAATAACGTGACTGTGGCAAGCAGAACACTACTAATGCTGTATTCGAACATTACGGGATTGTGTTTCCTACTCGTCTGTATTAACGCACATTTCTCTACATTTAGAGCTAGCTGCTGTTCACCACACCAACTAGAAATCCTGTCTGCGTTACCTTGTATCCTCCTAGGGTCTCTCAACGACGACACCTTCCCTTACCACACAGCGTCATCAGTAAACAAATGCAGATTGCTGCCCACCCTATCCACCATTTACGCATGTAGAAAATAATAGCGGCCCTATCACACTTCCCTGGCGCACTTCTCACGATACCCTTGTCTGTGATGAACACTCTCCGTCTTCTAGGCGCTCAGTCCGGAACCGCGCGACTGCTACGGTCGCAGGTTCGAATCCTGCCTCGGGCATGGATGTGTGTGATGTCCTTAGGTTAGTTAGGTTTAAGTAGTTCTAAGTTCTAGGGGACTGATGACCACAGATGTTAAGTCCCATAGTGCTCAGAGCCATTTGAACCATTTTTTTGAACCACTCTCCGTCGAAAACAACGTACTGGGCTCTATCACTAAAGACGTCTTCGAGCCATTCACATATCTGGATACCTATTCCACGTGCTCGTACCTTCGTTAACAGTCTGCAGTGAAGTATAGTTTCAAATGCTTGTCGGAAATCTAGAAATATGAAATCCATAGTTCACAATACATAATAAAATCGGTTTCAGGACAAACCACTCGTGCGACACAGTTACTGGCTTTATTAGTGCGCCATTTCTTGCAAACAATATACGCAGCTGAATAGGTCCAGTGCGTTCCGTCTCTCCAGATTTTCGAAAGACGTTCAATATTGTACGACATTCTGGAATAACCGAGGTACTACTATCATATGAAGTATTATCACAGATACATGATTCGAGAAGCACCCATTACTTTGTACTGAATTGCGAATGTTCAACAGAAATTAAAATAGCATCGCGTGCGCAACGTGGCGGCGTAATGGGATCACTAATGTTTTCAGTGTAGAGGTGTAAGTACAGACATTTTTGTTGGTGACTGAGGACGTTGAACAGAACAGTATTTTCTCCATTTGCTGACTAATAGCTATTGAGAGAAGTATGTTTTTAAGGTGGTTAGTACCTGCAGGTATATCATTAATGCTTATTTTCCCCTAGACAGCACGTCAGATGTTGAAGTGTGGACGCAAGGACGCAAATCGCTTAGTCTATACTGGCAGGTGTAGTAGACTTAGTGGTGCAGTTACGACCGTGCAGAGAACATCAGGTAGTAAATTATGTGACATGTTTGTGGGAAGACGGTTAGGCGCAGAGTAAAAACGGCTAACACGTTGAAATAGGTACATATTAAGGTACGAATGATCACAATATCTGAACTTATACCCCTAACATACTGCGTATAAAGTCACAATGTATCTGCAGCACTGTAAGACTGTTCGCTGATGACATTGTCGTTAACAGTAAAGTATCGTCGTCGCATGATCGTAAGGAAACGTAGAGGCGCTTGGATAAAATTTCCTCTAGCTATAAGCAATGACAGCTTTCTTTAAGAGTACATTATTGCAAGATACTGCCCATAACGAAGAGAAAGAATCCGATAGTATCCGATTACAAAATTGATAATCTTTTTTCTGTGTGTGTGTGTGTGATCCACAGCCGTTAAGAATTTTTTGGAGGTTAAAACCATCGTTCTTCCGTGACCGTAAGCTTTCCTCAACTTTAAAAATTTAGTAACGTCCGCTGCAGGTCTGTTTAAGCTTTTTATCTATTTTCAAGTGGTACTAGCATACAGGTACATAATATTTCCTCACCAGCAATGTTTTCATTTTGACTTACACTGTGAATCAAGAGGAGCTTTAGCACATCGGTGGACGTAATCTTGACGCATATGTACATCAAAATGAAAGTGTCAGTGCAGAAACGTTTCTGGTGCGACTCTTTATGCCACTACCACTTTCCAATGGCTCAAAAGTCCAAACAAGACAAGATGTTGCAGCTGCGGTGCAATCATGGATTTAATCTTTAATAAATTATTAGTAAAGCCTTACATATCGCTTAAATATTTAGGAACAACACGAAGAAGCGATCAGCAATGGATGAACCAGTAAAATCAGTAGTAGGGAAGACGCACAAAGAACTGAAATTGCCGGCCGGTGTGGCCGTGCGGTTCTAGGCGCGTCAGTCTGGAACCGCGTGGCCGCTACGGTCGCAGGTTCGAATCCTGCCTCGGGCATGGATGTGTGTGATGTCCTTAGGTTAGTTAGGTTTAAGTAGTTCTAAGTTCTAGGGGACTGATGACCACAGATGTTGAGTCCCATAGTGCTCAGAGCCATTTGAACCATTTGAACTTAAATTACAATCTTTGGAAGAGTGCCAACGCGAAAACTTTTGAATAAATTTTGTGTATCGGCATTTGAGGAGGACTGTGCAACATTTCTTCTAGTACCATAGTGCTTCTCGGCTAGGGATAATGGGAATAAGGTATGAAACACTACGAAGCTTACAGCTGCATACGGAGAGGCACTCTCCCCTCCCTAAATACGCGAATATAATAGAACAGAAAATCTTTAATATAGATACGAACTGTAGATCCGAATCTGACAACTTTCTTAGAACAACACGTTGTAAAATATGTACATATGTCTAGATTATGCGATAAAATTTCTTCACGCTGTGGGCGACGGCCGTTTTACCTGCAGCTGATGAGGTTTTTGAAGGCTCTTCATCTATGCGAGCAAATATTATTTCTTCCTCGATCGCTGTAATGTGGTACTCCTTGTCCTGCCTTCCATGACCAATGTAAGAGTTCTGGAAACAAGGTGTGTGTTGAAAGTCTGTTGCGCGGATACCCGCCAACTTCCCTACGGTCACCGTTCGTTTTACCCATCAATCGATCCTGCTTACTCGACAATTGTGTACAATGCAATTTCGCTAGGGCTGATCGACTGTTAACTTCAACGTTTAAATACAGACTGCAGCGTTACAGTTGTTGTATCAAGACAGACTATATCAGTCTACTCTCAGGGAGTTTTCAGTCTCCAGACTTCATGGTTGGATGCTTGATTGGTTGATTTGCGGGAAGGGACCAAACAGCGAGGTCATCCGGCCCATTGGATTAGGGAAGGATGGGGAAGGAAGTCGGCCGTGCCCTTTCAAAGGAACCTCCGGCATTTGCCTGCAGCGACTTTAGGGAAATCACGGAAAGCTTAAATCGGGACCACCGGATGCGGGTTTGAATCGTTGTCCTCCCGAATACGAGTCCAGTGTGCTAACCATTCGCCACCTTGGTCTGTCAAACCTCATACATACTGGTCGCTTTTATCCACCCTACAAGGTTAGCAGTAATGTATAAAATAAATTTATTTACTACATCACACAAAGAACTATTCGTATTTCATTTATAAAGTTATCTGTAACACACCTAGGTTGATAATTTGCGGCTTATTGGTTTCTGCATCATGTTTAAATGGCTCTGAGCACTATGGGACTCAACTGCTGTGGTCATAAGTCCCCTAGAACTTAGAACTACTTAAACCTAACTAACCTAAGGACATCACACACATCCATGCCCGAAGCAGGATTCGAACCTGCGACCGTAGAGGTCGTGCGGTTCCAGACTGTAGCGCCTTTAACCGCTCGGCCACTTCGGCCGGCTGCATCATGTTTCCTTACCTCAAATTGATACGTTTCTTTCTCTGTGTCATTGTCGAAAGTTTTTGTCATGGTTACGAAAACATCTTGTTTAGTTGCGAAATGTGAATCGGGATTTGAAAAAATAACCTTAGTTTATTTCTATTACATGCGTGGTGTCTGTTCTTTCGGACACGCCCGAAAAAGCAGGAACCACACTGTCATGATTTCGGGGCTGTGTAAATACATGATGAAAGAGAAATACGGACTTCAACCGCACGAGGACTTTAAATAATTTAATGGCGACAAGTGAAAACCTGTGCCCGACAGGGATTCTAAGCCGGATTTCCCGCTTTAAGCGAGTGGTTGGCTTACGATTAAGCCAACCACTTCGGCTATCCGAGCACTCTTCACATCCGATCCAAATTCCCAACTTCTCGCGGACTATTGCCGTAGCGTTCTCCTCATTGTTCGCAGCACCTCACATTGTTCCCGCAAGACGATTGGGAATTTGGGTAGGATGTGAAGCACTCTCGGATAGCCGAAGTTGTTAAGGTGACCGCTTGCACAAAGTTGGAAGACTCGTATCGAGTCCCGGCCCGTCACAGGTGTTCACTCATCGCCATTGATTTACACTCACGTGACGAAAGTCACGGGATATCGATATGCACATATACAGATGGCGGCTCTATAACGTACGCAAGGTATTGAAGGGCAATGAATTAGCGGACGTGTTATTTGTACTCAGGTGATTTGTATGCACATATTTCCGTCTTGATTAGGTCGCACGGCGGGAATTAACAGACCCTGAACGCGAAATGGTAGTTGGAGCTAGACGCATGGGACATCCCACTTCCGCCGGTCTGAGTGGCCGAGCGGTTAAAGGCACTACAGTCTGGAACCGCACGACCGCTGCGGTCGCAGGTTTGAATCCTGCCTCGGGCATGGATGTGTGTGATGTCCTTATGTTAGTTAGGTTTAAGTAGTTCTAAGTTCTAGGGGACTTATGACCACAGCAGTTGAGTCCCATAGTGCTCAGAGCCATTTGAACCATCCCACTTCCGAAATAGAGAAGTCAATATTCCGAGATTCACAACGTCAAGAGTGTGTCGAGAACATCAAATTTCGGCCGTTTTCTCACCCCACAGGCAACGCAATGTTCGATGGCCTTCATTTAACGACCGAGAGCAGAGGCGTTTGCATAGAGTTGTCAGTGCTAACAGACGAGCAACCGCAGGAATCAATGTGGGACTTACGACGAACGAATCCGTCAGGACAGTGCGGCGAAATTCGGCGTCAGTGGGCTATGGCAGCAGACGACCGACGCGAGAGCCTTTGCTAACAGCACGATGTCGCCTGCAGCGCTTCTCTTGGGATCGTAACCATATCGGTTGGGACATAGACTAGTGGGAAAACCGCAGGCTGGTCAGATGAGTCCTGATTTCAGTTGGTAAGAGCTGATGGTAGGATTCGAGTGTGACGCATACCCTATGAGGCCATGGGTCCCATTTGTCAACAAAGCACTGTGCAAGGTGGTGGTGGCTCCATGATGGTGTGGGCTGTGTTTGCATGGATCATTCACTGGAAATGGCTATGTTCGGCTACTTCGAGACAATTTTCAGCCATTCAGGGACTTCATGTCCCCAAACGACTATGAAATTTTTACTGGGCCCCTGTTATTCGCGATTGACTTGAAGAACATTCTGGACAGTTCAAGCGAACGATTTGGCCATCCAGATCGTCCGACATGAACCCAGCCGGACATTTATGAGACATAACCGAGAGGTAAGAAGAATGTAATTATTCCAAACCCAAAGACAGCAGGTGTTGAGAGATGTGAAAATTACCGGACTATCAGTTTAATAAGTCACAGTTGCAAAATACTAACGCGAATTCTTTACAGACGAATGGAAAAACTGGTAGAAGCCGACCTCGGGGAAGATCAGTTTGGATTCCGTAGAAATGTTGGAGCACGTGAGGCAATACTGACCTTACGAATTATCTTAGAAGAAATATTAAGGAAAGGCAAACGTACGTTTCTAGCGTTTGTAGACTTAGAGAAAGTTTTTGACAATGATGACTGGAATACTCTCTTTGACATTCTAAAGGTGGCAGGGGTAAAATACAGGGAGCGAAAGGTTATTTACAATTTGTACAGAAACCAGATCGCAGTTATAAGAGTCGAGGAGCACGAAAGGGAAGCAGTGGTTGGAAAGGGAGTGAGACAGGGTTGTAGCCTATCCCCGATGTTATTCAATCTGTATATTGAGCAAACAGTAAAGTAAACAAAAGAAAAGTTCGGAGTAGGTATTAAAATCCACGGAGAAGAAATAAAAACTTTGAGGTTTGCCGATGACATTGTAATTCTGTCAGAGACAGCAAAGGACTTGGAAGAGCAGTTGAACGGAATTGACAGTGTCTTGAAAGGAGGATATAAGATGAACATCAACAAAAGCAAAACGAGGATAATGGAATGTAGTCGAATTAAGTCGGGTGATGCTGAGGGAATTAGATTAGGAAATAAGACACTTAAAGTAGTAAAGGAGTTTTACTATTTGAGGAGCAATATAACTTATGATGGTCGAAGTAGAGACGATATAAAATGTAGACTGGCAATGGCAAGGAAAGCGTTTCTGAAGAAGAGAAATTTGTTAACATCGAGTATATATTTAAGTGTCAGGAAGTCGTTTCTGAAAGTATTTGTGTGGAGTGTAGCCAGGTATGGAAGTGAAACATGGACGATAAATAGTTTGGACAAGAAGAGAATAGAAGCTTTCGAAATGTGGTGCTACAGAAGAATGCTGAAGATTAAGTGGGTAGATCACATAACTAATGCGGAGGTATGTAATAGGATTGGGGAGAAGAGGAGTTTGTGGCACAACTTGACAAGAATAAGGGACTGGTTGGTAGGACATGTTCTGAGGCATCAGGGGATCCCAAATTTAGCATTGGAGGGCAGCGTGGAGGGTAAAAATTGTAGAGGGAGACCAAGACATGACAGTAAGCAGATTCAGAAAGATGTAGGTTGCAGCAGGTACTGGGAGATGAAGAAGCTTGCACAGGATAGAGTAGCGTGGAGAGCTGCATCAAACCATGCTCAGGACTGAAGATCACAACAACAACAACAACAGAGAGGACAGTTCGTACACAAAATCTTGCACCGGCAACTCTTTCGCAATTATAGACGGCTGTAGAGGCAGCGTGGCTCAATATTTCTGCAAGGGACTTCCAACGACTTTTTGCGTCCATGCCGCGTCGAATTGGTAAACTATGCCGAGCAAACGGAAGTCCAACACGATATTAGGAGGTATACCATGACTTATGTCACCTCAGTGTATTTAAAGGCCATCACGCTTCTGACGTCGGTATTTCTCTTCCACCACCTCATTTTACTGTTGGGAAAATGTAAAATTACCTGATTATTTGTGTTTCCTTTCTAAACTGGTAATATCAATCACTAGAAATTATTAACTTCCTTTGCAGGCCCTATTAAATTCCTGAAGAGACGACAACGTCATATACGGTGTGTCTTCTCCGCTGAGACTTCCGCAGCAGCGCCAGCCCTACGCAGCCGGACGCTTTGCTTTGTTTACATTGGCGGCACCGCTTGGCTGTTGCAGTACGGGCTGTACGGGTCGTTCATGGGCTGTTTCCTGTACGTGCTGCTGGGCAGCTGCAAGGACGTGCCGATGGGCCCCACGGCCATCATCTCGCTGCTGACGTTCCAGTCGGTGCGTGGCATGGGCCCCGAGCACGCCATCCTGCTCGGCTTCCTCACCGGAGTCGTCCAAGTTGTCATGGGCATTCTGGGACTCGGTAAGCAGGACAGCGGGCGGTCGCTGGGACGCTGGGCTCGACTGCGAGCCGTGCGTTTTCAATTCATCTCCTTTTTCAGATCTGTATATGAGCTCGACAAGCCTTTGTACTATGTATGGTGGAGGGTACAAGATGCAGCGGATTCAACCATCCCTCATCACCACCGCTATTCATTTCATACGAGAAGAGAGACTGTCGGTACTCAGGCTAATGTGTTGTAGGCATAAAGCTTTAATTATCATCCCGGAAAAATAAACTTAAGTGATTTTTCTTTTTTTTTTTTTTTTTTTGCTGTATGTGAGGTTATAGTTGAGATTTAAGTATACCGCTGTAATACTACTAAGACCTGAACCCAGTGACCTTTGCCGTGAACAGGTAGACCAAGTGAATCATTGATCAAAAGTTGCACAACAGATAATTATATGAAACATCTGAAGTTAAACAGGTGTGGCCCAACTATACATGAAATATTGCCACCATACCTCACAAAGATATGAGTAGGGCTTGATCTAGTTATGGAATGAAACAAGAGGTATTATCGTATTACCGTAATACAGGTCTTACCGTATTACCGTATTACAGCTCATGTTTTGGGTATCAAATATTAAAATTTTGACCGGCTTAAGTGCCTTACAGTTGACCTAGGCACTTAAGATTTTTCATTGGACTAGTTGTAGCAGCCACATTGCACGATAAAATGCGAGAAGTGTTAATTTGTAGTAAAAAGTTATAAAAACCTCTCGTGTTTGTCATTTGTTTTCGTACTGACGTAATGCCAGAGCCTCACATTGCTCTCCTTTCCCTCGGAAAAATTTACATTTATCGGCTGGAAATTTTGTCACGTACTGAGGTATCCAGTCTCTTCGTATTGTACCAAACAGAAGCTTCTAAGTTAATGCAATCGACAAGTAAGCCGTATTACAGGTCATGTTTAAGTTATCGAAAATTCAGTTATTGACCGGTTTAAGTGCCTTGCAGTTGACCTAGGACCTTAAAAAAAAAAAGAAAACAAAAGGGAGAACCGATAGAGGTACTCAAGGTACACCCTCCGCCACACACCGTCAGGTGGCATGCGGAATATGGCTGTACACGTAGATGTAGGTCACAATAAAGCCCTGTTTACTACTAAAACGTATGCACTTCGCTTTTGAACACAGAGTGGATATAAAAAGTATACAATTGGATTGATGAGGTTACAAATGAGTTATATTAACAACATAATAGTACCTTGGCAAATACGGATAAACATAAATGATGATAAGGATGGAATTTAACTATGTTCACGTGAACCGTCAATGACTGCTAAATTAGCTACAAGAATAAAGGATGACACCCAGAAAAGGACATCCTTGTATTAGGTACCTTGCTTAAGCACATACTGAGTTGAACTTTCTGAATGCACAGGTGAATTCAGAGTGCCAAAACCTAATTCGAATCAGTGCACTTCGCGGTCACCTCGAAATGTCGTCCACCAAGGGCTCACTTGCACAATCAGAGACAAAGAATGGCTATGGTGTTAGTTGAAAATCTGAGTGCAACTCATCACCTGTCAACATGACACTGCAGATCTGGAACGAAGTGTTCTCTCCCACAACCTAAGAAGTGCCTCTTCTCGCTGCTCCTGGCTACAACTTTTCTTCTCTCCTTGTGTTACCTCTTTTTGCCCAAGTACGCTCTACACTACCAAATGGCAGTAGATATTGCAAGCACCGACCAATTGAATCTGTCCTAGTGAGCCAGTACCCTCCCTTCCATACATAATTTATTTATCACTAACAAATTTAACCAACTGACTTCTGGAACTGAGAGCAGCAAGAAAATTACTCTCACTCCTTGGACTTTCTCATGTCGCCAGAAATGAGACTTCGTACACGTAGACACATATGATTCTCAATGTTCCACAATAATATTATTTTGATAAACCCATTGCGTCTGATCTTACAAAATTTCAGGTATTAATTAAATGCATGGAGGGGTCCTGAATGCAAAAAAATTAGCTCCTTGGAGAGTGGCATGTCGCCTCTCCATTAACAGATCTTACATTTTGGAAAGCATTCCTCAGACTGCTTTTCTGACTGCAATTTTACAACCCGTGTAGTTCGGACCATGTCTCCCTCCCTCGGCGTCACCAAGACGCAGAACGCTAGCCAAAAACAGCGCGCACAACCTAGAGCGTTCCTGCCACGGGTGCTGGCTTTCAGCACTAACACTTTTATGTTGCACTTACAGTTCTTCTCCTACTGCCCTTCATGTTCCTCAGTCAGCAAGGAAACTCCTCTCGAAACAAAAATTACTCACTTCCTTGTACCACAAGAAGAAATAAAATAAGAAGCACTAATTATTTTTGCAACCACTGGTATTTTCTTCTGAAAATCATCCATTGCTTGGGATTAGCTTTAATTTGAGAGTGTTGTTGAATTGAAAGGCTTATTGATTAGGGAACAGACCTGTTTCGGGAAAAAGCGCTCCACAACAGCTGAAAGGTGTCTCAGCCACCTTACATGCGATGGTTAACTTGGCTTCATATAGTCCAACAGATGGATCTTCTGCTATTTGTTTGTTATCAAGCCACGCCTGGGAGGAAGATTGCGTGGTGAACCAACTTATTGATTTTATTTCCCTTTATGTCACATCAGCGTCCTATGTTACCCTTTACCCATAGCCTAATCACAGTTAGCTCTATGGTGTACGAATGTCTGTTTAATTTTGATTGCTTGTGAGGTCGAAGAATCAATACAGCTTTCTTGGTTCTCGCTGTAGAAGTGTGGGATTGTCCACTGAATTGCCGCTTCCAAAGCTGACTTGTGAAGTAATCAAAACGGAGGCAGTGTTTCCCGCTTTGTTTAAAAGTACATCTCACAATTAGTCAACGAGACCAAGGCTTGGACCTTGGAATTTTCCACCGAACGCTCATTCGAATTTTTGTTCGGCAAACTGGCGGCACTGGCATTTTTAGCCTCCTCCCAATGCGCAAAGCATTAGACGCTAAGGGATCGTGACGACTGGATGGCGGCCATCCACACTCTGAGAGGCTGAACAAGAACATGGCGTCTGTGGTTTTCAACAGGTAGTTGGTAACAGGTAGTTGACGTCTGGTGCTGTATTGAACACCACGAACTGCTTCCAAGTGTATTTATATAAACCAGGAAGAGCTTTTTTTAAAAATTCCTTAAATATTTCCCTATACCACACTCTGTGGATCGCCTTTACAAATATTTCAACAGTTCTCTTTTGAAGGCTGAAAAAAAATTCTGCAATATCTGTATTAATTCCGTACACAGGGTATTATTCTGAATACAGGGCGGAACAGAGTAAACGAATATTTTAAACTACGGTATGACTTCCACCGTTTTATTTATAGAAAAACAAGTTTTACATTGAATAAAATATTTGTATAGATTTTTTGAAATTAATTAGGTTCAGAAAATAATGCCGTTGAGATGGCGTCCTTCTTGTCAGATGCCAATTTGAGACCTCTCCTCAAAACTTTTCACAGCTTTCTCCAATATTCATCCGACACAATTTCAGTTTTTTGACGAATGGAAATTTTAAGGTTCCATGCTTGTCTGGGGCTTTGTTCACACGCACCCTTGATTTCAGTCAACCGCATAAAAAGAAGTCACAAATCGATAGATCGGGAGAGCCTGCGGCCCAGGAAGATCGCCGAATGGTGAAACAAGATGTCCAGGAAACATTTATCGAACCACTTGCATGGATGGTCTCGCGATGTGAGCTATGGCACCATCCTGTTGAAACCACATTTCTCTCATATTAACACAGTACCTTTCCTTTTTCGGATGCAGTAAGTTGTTTAACATTTCGATGTAGTGTGCTGATGTCACAGTAAGTGTGGTCCCTCCCTCTTCACAAAACTGGAACCAACAATCTCTATATTGCAGACACCGCATCAAGCTGTTACTTTTGAGATGTATAGAAGTTTCGGTGTTGTTCACATGGGTCCTCTGAAGGCTAGTGCGGACAGTACTGTACATTAACATTGCCATCCAGATAGAAATAAGACTACTATAGGACGTCTGCTTCTTCTGTAAGAATGGCATCTGTTATGCCACAAAATTATTTGGGTTGCACTAAATAACTTTCATTTAGCTGCTAAACGAACATAATTTTGTATTGGTGAAGTCTGATGTGATGAAGCGAATGACGTAGAAATATCCAGCGCTACATACTGTCAAATAGCGGATTGTTTCGGACTAGCAAGAAGTACCCTTCTCACTCTGTCTATATTTTCCGGAGTCGGACTGAATGGGGAAAATCACGAAAACTTCTTTATCATCAAAGATCCAGTATCTATTAACACCTCAACCCATCAGATTAAGGTTTTTCGATCTGGGACTGCACCTCGATGTTGAACACTAAAATTTCGACTGAAAAGTACCAGGCGGGTACTAGCAGTTTAAAGAAACACATGTTTGATCCACTCACCTTGTAAACACGCACACAGTACTGTGTCAATATTGCAGCAGTCTCTGAGCTTTCTTGACGTATAACACTACGTTTTTTATTCAATAACTCTATATGTTTCTACCATCGTAGATTGTCATCCAACCATATATTAACAAATGTGTACAAGACGTTTGTTTAGTAAATCATGTCCCTAACTTTGCATTTATGTTATCTCTGATTTGGTTTCTTATGGGCTTGAAATTCATGCATATGGTCCTCCTTTCATTTACAACCACACAGTTATTCATCAGTTTTCCGTATTATCCATAAAACATTTCCTAGTGTCATCCCTTGTTGCTGCGAGTTTTTATTCTATACCTGCTTCACTCGATCACTCAATAAAATGGCTTCTCGTCTGCAAAAAGCACTGCCTCTGTCCTTGGTAAACCATTTGTGTAGACTAATAATCTAGCACGAAGGCTTGTGATTTAAATCATTTATGAAGACGAATAAAAGCCGAAGACACGGAACAGAACCTTGGACCACGCGACAGTTAAATTGGTGGGATGTCGAGTGATTCTCTCTGCCCTTGTAAGTGCAACTGGATTGTCCCTGGCCAGTGGTCAGTAGTGTAGTGACTTTACCGACAGCTGTTTGTCTGAAACTGATTTTTTGTTTCGTATATATTACAATATAACCTAAGTGTATGATAGTGTAATTTAGCCTAAACTATGCATACTACGGTGGAATCTATATCTATACCGTGCAAACCACTGTGAGGTTCATGACAGAGGGCATGTCCCATTCTACCAGTCATTTGGGTTTCTTGCTGTTCCATTCACGCATGGAGCGCTGGAAGAAAGATTGTTTGAATGCCTCTGCGCGTGCAGTCATTATTCTAATCTTATCCTTACGATCCGTATGTGAACGATACCATGGGATTGTCGTATATTCATAGTCAAAATTTAAAGCTAGTTCTTGAAACTTTGTTTACAGACTTTCTCGGGATAGTTAATGTCTGTCTCAAAGAGCCTTCCAGTTCAGTTCCTTCAGTACCTCTGTGACACTCTCCCACGGATTAAACAAACCTCTGGCCATTCGTGGTGCCCTTCTCTGTACACGTTCAATATCCCCTTTTAGTCCTGTTTGGCACGGGTCCCAAATGCCTGACCAATATTCTAGACTGGGTCGCAACGAGTGATTTGTAAGCGGTCTCCTTTGTAGACTGATGGCTCTTCCCCAGTATTCTACCAATAAACCGAAGTCACCACTTGCAATACCCGCGACTGAGCCTATGTGATCATTCCCTTTCATATCCCTACAAAGTGCTACACCCAGGTAATTGTATGAGTTGGCCGATTCCAACGGTGACTCATTGATATTACAGTCTTAGGATACTATACTTTTTTCGTTTAAGAAGTGCGCGCGATTTTACATTTCTGAAAATTAAAAAACCAGTCTTTGCACTACCTTGAAATCTTATCAAGATCTGACTGAATATTTAAGAAGCTTCTTCCAGATAGTACTTCATTAAAGATAATTGCATCATCTGAAAAAAGCCTGATGGTACTATTAATAGTGTCTGCAAGGTCATTAATACACAACATGAACAGTATGGGTCCCAACACACTTCCCTGGAGTACACCCGAAGTTATTTCTACACCTGACGATGACTCTCTATCCAAGTTAACATGCTATGTCCTCCCAATCATAAAGTCTTCAATACAGTCACAAATTCCACATGGTACCCCTATTTTCTACTATAGTAGTCATGCCTATAAAGTGTAAGCAGAACGAAATGACCATCTTTCAAACTAGAATTTTCAATTTTTTTATTGTAAAAGAGAGCGAGATGGAAATAATTTCTTGTTGAGTAAAACAGTGTTAAACCCTGCATGTTTTTTTTAACACAGTTTGAAAAAACTGTAGCAATTAAATGTATTCGACAGTCTTATTTAGTACCCAAATGTTGCAGGCAACCTGGAAACGTGTCACGTAGCAAAACAGGGAAATTGACTGAAAATAATGATTAAGTGTTAGGTTTACTCGTTTATATTTCAGTTCATTTATTTCGATACTGAAGGAGGCATCAGAGCAACCTAAATTTCAGGTTAGAGATACAGTACGCAGATAAGAAGAATGCGTGCGAGGTTTGAGACAGGGAGCGGGTAAACAGTCATGACCCTCGCTTCCTCCCTCCCAACTGCTGCCTTTGGTCAGTGTTACTGGCCGTCTAAAAATCATTGCTTTGTTAGTAGACTTGACGGCCAGCCTTGTGTGTCATTGATTGCCTGATACGACCTCAGAGTTCCGTTCAATTTATTATTTACAGCTCCACTGTTAAAGGAGAAAATTCTGCTAAGAAATGAATGCTGACATCACGTCCACATTAAATGCGAGAACCGAACGAGAAATTCCTACAACTGTCGATGTTTCAACTGAATAAAACGAAACGTGTATCATAACAAAAAACATATATCAGTAATTGATAAATTGTTGCTATATCAGTTACTGATAACAATAAAAATGGGGAATTTCGCCAACATTATTTCTGTCGCATCAGTCCACTGACGATACGAACCGATTTAACATATTTACGTCGCACAGACCCCCTTCAAGTCAGTCGAACCACACTCAGTCACATTCCCGTCGCGCGCAATTTTTCTCATCTGCGGACAGTTGCAAGAAACCAATTTCCGATTGTAGAACGCTGGTACTTGGATGTAACGGTTGACTTCTACATTTTTATACGTACTTTTATTTATGGGGTGATAAGTACTGCAAGCATAGTCATTAACTGGAAAAATGGCTTTGAAATCAGTAATGTTATTCACAGCTAAGGCACCTGACCAAATGTCAAATTAATGACATTGGGGCAATACTAAGAGTAACTCCAGACTTTTCGCATATTATGCAACTATTTATAAATAAGTTCTGTCTGAAAGAAACTGCACGAATATTCTGTCAAATCCTGATTAGTCATCAAAGTGATGCAAAGATTGTCAGTTTGCTTTCAATGTTCATAAATGTAAAACTGTGCACTTCGCAAAAAGTAAGAACGTAGTATTATTTGACCGTAACGTCAGTGAGTCACAGTTGGAATCAGCCAACTCATACAATTCCCTGGGAGTAGTATATTCGTAGGGATATGAAATGGAACGATCGTATAGCCTCGTTCATAACTAAAAGAGGTGACAGACTGCGATTTATTGGTAGAATACTATGGAAATGCAATCAGTCTAGAAAGAAGATTGCGTAGAAAATACTCGTGCGAGCTAGACTATTGCTCAAGTGTATGCGACATGTGCCAAATAGGACTAGCAGGGAATACTGAACGTATACAGACAAGGGCAGCACGAATGGAGAAAGTGTCACGGAAATGCTGAAAAAACTGAACTGGCACTCTCTTCAGTATAGACGTAAACTATCCCGAGAAAGCCTACTGACGAAGTTTCCGGAACCAACTTTAGGTGACGAATCTATACCACAACCCCATAGGGAATGCCAAGACAAGACAAGACTAATTACAACACGTACAGAAGCAATTAAGCAATCATTCTTTCCACGCCCCATACACGAATGCAAGGGAAATAGCCCTAATAACTAATACAATGGGACGTACCCACTGACCTCCACAATTATTTTGCAAGAGTATAGATGTAGATGTGGGAAGTAAACCAGACATTGTTGCTCACGCTATGAATGACCATTGTTGATTTTTCAGGTTTTCTTATCGACTTCATTTCGGGTCCTGTGTCGTCGGGTTTCACGTCAGCGGCTGCGCTCATCATTGTGACGTCACAAGTGAAAGACGTCCTGGGCATCTCGGCACAAGGCAACACGTTCGTGGAGATGTGGCAGAGCCTGTTTCAGAACATGTGGAACACTAAGATGCATGACGCTATCATGGGCTTTGTTTGTATCGTTGTGCTGCTCCTGATGAGGGTGAGTTTTTAATTTATAAACATGACTGGTACCGCGTAAAAAGCTCAGTCAACCAGTTTTTATCCAAATTCATAAAAGGGTGCTAAACACTGTCTTATTCTTAAAACACATATTCGCAGCGAAAGCAGATTCAGAAACGAGTTATCAGATACCTACGACTCGACTCATCACTGTATTCCTTTCCATCTATGTTCACTGAAATTGATGTTTATCTTTAAAAAGGGCGTGGTGACTGCATATTCAGAAGAATATAGAGGAAATTATATCGCCTATTGGCTAAAACATCATGTGCTGTTGTGGAAACTGTTTACAATAACCCCTTCCTATCATGGACTTAGGGCATATCACTCTGCATCCCCGTTATTGAGCAATGTTACTAATTTACTAATAAATTCTGCTTATTTTAACCAGAGTGACTAAAAGGACTCGTAAATATGAATGCAATAGGGCCTGCTCAGAATTTAATATTACGCACAGAATTACATCTAAAATGCAACAGTACTGCACTGCCGGACTGATGGACCCTGTAGTTTTGTTCCTTTATATCCCAAACCAACTGCACGGCATAACCGTAAGACACGAGAAAGTGGCTCTAAATAATTTTTCCAGTTATTTTGGTAAATTTTAAATACGAATTTAAGGCTACACAGGCTTTTTGGCATTCAGTATTGTCTTGGCGCATGCTCGAACGACTGCTTCACCCATATGAATCACTACGGGTGACAGCGGAGTCATCCTAATGTAGTAATTAGTATTAATTAATTTTTTTACTATTTAGTTCGCATATCGAACATTTTATCATTTACTTGGCATAATAATTCAATGGAAAATTCACGTTGTCTGTACCGGTATCGGATTCTGACACATAATGTCTTTAAGTCCAGATTGATAGCAATTTCAAGGAAAATTTTAGACGAATAATTAGCTCAAGAAGTCACAAAATCGTTACTAGTAAAGGCAGAAATTATTTAGAAAATAATGGTATGATGTATTGAACGACAATTTTTCGCTGCAGCAATAGGCAAAATGTTGACTAGAATCGATTTCTTTTATTATGTCATTCATTATTTTCGTTGTATCCACCAAGTATTAGATGTAATGAAATATACCACTTCGTGATAAAAATTGTAGTAAAATATTTGAGTATCTTCTTGAACATAACTTGTTCAGTCCTTAGGAACCAACTCTTATACAGGGAACAAACAATTTTTTTCTGTTCGGTGTTAAGCCAGAGTTTAAAATTAACCCTATCCTTGCTGTCTTTAGCATAAGACGCAGCAAAGGTCGAATAGTGAAAAATGATCGTGCAGTCGCAGATTTTTGTGCGGTGGTGGGGGAAGTATAATGGACAACATAAAAAATAAAAATCCCCACCTGTGGGGTGTGAGCTTGGGGGTGGAGAGGAGTTTAAAAGTCACATTGTAGGTTTTTCATGAATATCTCGAAAACGCCGGCTTCTGGCGAAAACGTTTTCTAGTACAAAATTAAACTATAGTAAATTTCCTACATAAAAGGACATATTCATTTTATCTGTACGAGTAATAGTTTCCTAGTTTCACGGGATGGAAAAATCGCCCATGATTAAAAATAAGGTTTTAATGGTATATAATTACTTTTTATTGTTAAATGAAGTTAATGAGAACTAATATTAAGTGCGTGTACCACAACTAAGTGCGAGAGAACAGTATTAAGAAATAAGCTATGTTCAAGCGGTAGAAAGGGGGGAGGAAATTTGAGGTAAGAAGCGTGAATGCGGGCAGGTCATGCTCTCCCCACCTTAATAGGTCTACAGACTGCGGTCAGGCGTTTCCCCATTCTCTCAACCGCACTAGGCCTACGCCACAAAAAGCAACTACGGGGTGTTTCACGAAGTTATACCGACCCTTCCGCAGCGCGCCTTATGAGTCACTGGTGATTCAGTGTGCAGTCATTCCTGGGGTGCTGTTTATTTCCCCCAGAGTATCTTAACACTAAATTGAGTTGCTAATAATATTAACGCAAGAAAAGCTTACGGACAGATTCTATGTATATTTGTGCATGCTATTCTACACTGATAGAGGGGATATAGAATCTTAGTCATCTTGTACGGCAGTTGTAGCATTTTTCTGGACCAACGTGACTTTCCCCATCACTATATCTTCCCAGAATTTCCTGTCTAGTTCTCATCGCGAATTAGACAAAATAACTTCACTGAGCACGTGTTTGTTCAGTGGAGTTATTTTCAGAACTTCTTTGCAGTCGTTTAGTGAGCTTTTCTGTAAAATATATTCCTACAAACAATCACTGAGAAGTTCTTAATTTGTAAGTGCAGTGCTGCCAGTGACCTACTTACTGTTGACATCTATATTTACAGCTATATTCCACAAACCACTGTGAGGTGCATAGCAGAGGGTAGAGCTATGTAACCATTAGTAGTCACTTGGTAGTGAATTAACGAGTGACCACAAAGGTACTGTACGTCTCTCACTATTAACTGTGTTACTGGTAGACTGTGTAAATCTCGCTGATTCAGGAAATGCTGGTACTTGTATAGTGAGCTGTTCTGAAAGGAACCGCTTACCACCTGTCTACAGTATTACAGTATAACTTGCAGGTAGATGTCAATATGTCTGATGGAACCAGACTGATTATGTTCAAGCCTAGAAGAGTAATATGCTATAATGAACTGCTTGACTTACACTGAAATATCTGAAGTTCCGTAACTCATAGGTAACCTACTTGTGTTGCAATGGGATACTATTTAAACTCTGGACCTCTTTAGATGTTAAGAGACTAGGGCAGGGATAATGCATTTGATATCACTCATGCTGTGAGAAACATTGCAGCCATTGATAGTAGAGAGAATGAAATCACCATTGTCGAATATGTATTAACATCGTGTTACTCTTGTGATAGGCTCATCACTCTATTAGACAGTTGATAGCTCCATCCGTTGAACTTTTTGATATAACAACTCACTAAACAACTGCGAATGAATACTCAATAAACTGAAAATTGCTCCATTATACAAACAGGAGCTCAGTTAACTTATTTTTCCATTCTTTTAAGAGAAGTAGACAGGAAATGCTGGGGAGATAAAGTCTGACTGCAAGCTGAAAACTAAGCAGCACTGATGGTGGAGGAAATTGCATATCCCAGAAGAATTGTACAGCTGCCATGCACAATAGCTCAGATTCAATTTCCCCTCTAGAATAGAGGCAGAGATTTGTGTTGATTCTCCTCATAAGTGTATCTTGCATCAGTGTTACTAATAATTTATACATTTATTCCATGTAGTGTTAAAACGCATTTTGTGGAAAATAAACACTCCCAGGCACATCTATACACTGTATTGCCAGTGATCCAGTGATTCTAAGGCCACACTGCAGAATACTCAGTATGACACCATGACGTAGTGCTTCTTACCTCATCTCCCCCCCCCCCCCCCCCCCCCCCCCCGCTTTCCACCCTGTTACAACCCTAGAGCACAATTTATTACTTAACATTGTTCTCCTGCACTTAGCTGCAGTACACACACTTAACATTTTTTCTCAACCCACATCATTTATCAATAAGCATTAATTGTGTACCATTAAAGCACTATTTTTGATAAACTATGATTTTTCCATCCCCCACAATGCAGAAACTATTACTCCTAAAGAAAAAATGAATGTGATCTAACTTGTAGGGAATTTAATGTAGTTTAATTTTATGCTGGAAAACATACCACTGAAAAGATGAGTGAAATAAGTGTCCACATCAGTAGTGTTGAGAAACAGCAGAAATTGTTAAAATTGTACAAAGCTACAGGGGCCGATGGGAGTCCCTATCAGATTCTATACTGAATTTGTGGCTGATTTAGCCTGGCTTATAACTATAATCTATCATAGATCCCTCCAACAAAAAACCATGCTCAGTACTTGGAAGAAGGTGAAGGTCACACCTGTTAACAAGGATGGTAGAAGAAGTGATCGAGAAAACTGCCATCCAATAACCTTGGTATCAATTTATTGTAAATTCTTAGAATATATTTTGAGATCAAACATAATGAGGTATCTTGAACAGAATGACCTCCATGCCAACCAGGATGGATTCCAAAAACGACCATGCAAAACCCAATTCGCATATTTCTCACATGACATACTGAAAGCAAGATAAAGGTAGTCAGGTAGATGCTGTACCAGTATAACTCAGTTTCCACTGTACTGTTGTCAAACATTTGATCATCTGGGATATCAAGTGAAATTTGTGACTGGACTGAGGATTTTTTGGTAGGGTGAATGCAGAGTAATTGTCAGATATAGAAGTAACTATGGGTGTGCCCCAGGGAAGAGTGTTTGGACCATCTCTGCTCATGTTGTATATTAATGACCTTGTGGACAATGTTAATGGTAATCAGACTTTTTATAGATGATGCTTTTATGTATAGTGAAGTACTGTCTGAAAGAAGCTGCATAAAAATTTCAGTAAGATCTTGATAAGATTTCAAAGTGGTGCAAAGATTGGCAACTTGCTTTAAATATTCAGAAATGTAAAATTGTGCACTTTGCAAAATGAGAAAACGTAATATCCTTTGACTATAATATCAATGAGTCATAGCTGGAATTGGCCAACTCTTACAAATACTTTTGTGTAACACTTTGTAGGGATATGAAATTGAATTACCACATAGACTTGGTCATGAGTAAAGTGGGTGGTAGACTTTGGTTTATTGGTAGAATACTGGGAAAATGCAATCAGTCTACAAAGGAGATTGCTTGAAAATTATTTGTGCAATCCATTCTGGAATACTGCTCAAGTGTGTGAGACCCACATCAAATAAGACTAACAGAGGATATTGAATGTATACAGAGAAGAGCAGCACAAATGGACATGGGTTTGTTTTATGAATGACAGGATGTCATAGAGATGCTGAAGAAAATGAACTGACAGACTCTTGAAGATAGACATAAACTGCCCTGAGAAAGCCTGCGTGCAAAGTTTCAAGAACCAGTTTGAAATGATGATTCCAGGAATATACTACAACCCACTACTCATTTCTCACATAGGTACTGCGAGGAGAAGACTAGATTTATTACAGTATGCACAGAGGCAATTAAACAGTCATTCTTCTCACACTCAATATCTGAATGGAATAGAAAGAAACCCTAGTAACTATGCACAGTATAGATGAAGATGAAATTATTGTTGCTGCAAAAGCTTCATGGTCACTTATACCAGTTTCAATATGAATATTCCCAAAGAGTTTGCATATACTCTCTTATGTCCAAGATTGTGAAATACCAAAATATGGAATTACTCATCAACAACTACATCACAGAGGACAATAAATAATCCCAAGAAAAAAAAGAAATATGTAGTGCTATCAGATGGTGATCAGACTACAAAGAAAATTATGAATAGTAGCACAGGAACACTTTGAGTAAGGATTCATAAAGAGCCTGGTAGGCAATACACAAAACTGTGTGTTCTTTACAGTTTAAGTTTCCCATGTTTAAAATGTTATGTTATTGCCTGGCTTTACTCTGTGATTTCAGCTCATCTGATAACATATTATTATCAATACCTTTATTAACGTGAAAATAGCCTGTAGGCTTCAGGTTTGGCTAGCACATTTGTATTTATTATCACAACTAACTACTATTGCCTTTTTTTACTTTCCCATTAGGTTCAAAACTCAATCTGTGTTGTTAATTTACAGTTTCACAATTCATGAAATAATGTGATAAACTTTACTCAGGAGATTTTCTTGTTTTGCAGTTATTAGCAAACATCAAAGTAGGGCCAAAGGAAGACGAGCATAAGGAAACAATCCACAAAGTGGTGAACAAATTTTTGTGGCTTATTGCAACCTCAAGAAATGCCATTCTAGTAATAGTATGTGGAATTATAGGGTATCAGCTTTCATTACTGGATGAAGTGCCTGTTAATCTGATTGGTATGTACAGCAGACAGAATTTACCATAAATATAATGTTTGACCTCTTCTTTACTATTATATATACATAAAACTTGTGGCTATCACTGATCATTGAATAAATCATTCATTTTAATTTTTATAGGTTACATACCAGCAGGTCTTCCAGCATTCCAGTTACCACCATTCAGTGTGACTATAGATTCTGGAAATTCAACGGTTTCATATTCATTTCTCGACATGTGTTCAAATCTTGGATCTGGAATATTTGTTCTACCTCTGGTTGCACTATTAGAGAACATTGCAGTTTGCAAGGCATTTTGTAAGTAATTATCTTGATAGTAAAATTACAACTGAAGTTTATCCACCACTGGATAAATAATAAAAGGAAATAATGTATTTTGTTACATTTTTGCAGTTTTATATTATTTTTTATTTGCTTTTCTGTACAACTAAACCAAGTATTTTGTAAGAGTGGAAACAATACAGGGTGAGTCACCTAATGTTCCCGCTGGATATATTTTGTAAACCACATCAAATACTGAAGAACCGATTCCACAGACCGAATGTGAGGAGAGGGGTTAGTGTAATTGTTTAATACAAACCATACAAAAATGCACGGAAGTATGTCTTTTAACACAAACCTACGTTTTTTTAATGGAACCATGTTAGTTTTGTTAGCACATCTGAACATATAAACAAATATGTAATCAGTGCCGTTTGTTGCATTGTAAAATGTTAATTACATCCGGAGATATTGTAATCTAAAGTTGACGCTTGAAACCTCCGACGTTCAGTTGCGTGTTGTAACAAACACGGGCCACGGTCGGCAAGCAGCATCTGCAGGGACATGTTTACGATGACGACCGTGTTTACGAGTGTGGATGTAGTGCACTGTTGTGGTTTGGTCTAGCTGTCGCAGTGTCCGCATGTAGCGCTTGCTGCTATTGTTATTCTGCATTCATCTCCGCACGCAGACCAACTGTAGTACACCGTGTTACCAGATGTCTGTGATAGTGTAGTGTTGTAGGAACTGTGACCATGGTGTATTCGAACTCTGAAAAGGCGGAGATGATACTCATCTATGGCGAGTGTCGACGAAATGCAGCTGAAGCCTGCAGGGTGTATGCAGAACGGTACCCGGACAGAGAGCATCCAATGTGCCGCACATTGCAAAACATCTACCGCCAACTGTATGCAACAGGTATGGTCGTAGCACGCAAACGGGTCCGTAACAAGCCCGTCACAGGAGAAGTGGGTGGAGTTGTTGTGTTAGCTGCTGTTGCCATGAACCCACACATGAGTACACGGGACACTGCGAGAGCCAGTGGACTGAGTCAAAGTAGTGTCATGCACATACTGCATCGTCACTGCTTTCAACCGTTTCATGTGTCGCTACATCAGCAATTACATGGTGATAACTTTAATCATCGAGTGCAAATCTGTCAATGGGCATTAACCAAGAATGCGTTGCAGTTCTACCTCTTTACCGATGAAGCGGGTTTCACGAACCATGGGGCAGTGAATCTACGGAACATGTATTACTGGTCTGTGGACAATCCTTGCTGGCTCAGACAGGTAGAGTGACAGCAACCGTGGACTGTAAATGTATGGTGCGGAATCATTGGCGACCACCTCATTGGTCCTCACTTCATTGCAGGGGCCCAAACAGCTGCAACATACATCGCATTTCTACAGAATGATCTGCCAACGTTGCTCGAAAATGTCCCACTGGAAACGCGTCGACGTGTGTGGTATCAGCATGATGGTGCACCTGCACATTCCACAGTTAACACTAGGCTGACCCTTGACAGGATGTTCGACGGGCGTTTCATAGGACGTGGAGGACGCATAAATTGGCCAGCACGTTCTCCTGATCTTACACCTCTGGACTTCTTTCTGTGGGGTACGTTAAAGGAGAAGTTGTACCGTGATGTGCCTACAACCCCAGAGGATATGAAACAACATATTGTGGCAGCCTGTGGCGACATTACACCACATGTACTGCGGCGTGTATGACATTCATTACGCCAGAGATTGCAATTGTGTGCAGCAAATGATGGCCACCACATTGAACATCTATTGGCATGACATGTCGGGACACACTCTATTCCACTCCATAATTGAAAACGGAAACCACGTGTGTACGTGTACCTCACCCCTCATGGTAATGTACATGTGCGTCAGTGAAAAAGACCAATAAAAAGGTGTTAGTATGTGGACGTAACGTGCTGTTCCAGTCTCTTCTGTACCTAAGGTCCATCACCGTTCCCTTTGGATCTCTACGTAATTTGGTGCTCTCCGATACACACGATCGAACAGCGGAGGAGTGGTACTCAAGTGTCAACTTTAGGTTACAGTATCTCTGGATGTAATTAACATTTTACAATGCAACAAATGGCACTGATTACGTATTTGTTTATATGTTCAGATGTGCTAACAAAACTAATGGGGTTCCATTTAAAAAAACGTAGGTTTGTGTTAAAAAACATACTTCTGTGCATTTTTTTATGGTTTGTATTAACCTCACGTTCGGTCTGTGGAATCGATTCGTCAGTATTTGATGTGGTTTACGCAATATATCCAGTGGTAATGTTAGGTGACTCACCCTGTATATGATAACAATCAAAGACAAGATAAGATAACATAATTGAAGCACTGGGAAACAGACAAAGACACAAACAGAAGAAGAAAAACTGCTATTTTTGTGATGATGAGGTTCCTTTCTGCCGTAATGGTCAACAAAGCATTGGAAAGATAGGGGTAAAGGAGAGAATTATTCAAGAATTTCATCCAAGGAGACACAAAAGTGTAAAATATTCCTGTTAGATAATCATTTCCTCTAGTTCTTTGAAACCACCATTGTAAATCAAGAGACAAGAAAGTTAACTCTTAAATGATCACTGGTGTAAAACAATGTTTTATTATTCAGTGCCAAAACTATTTGTATTTACTTCCACATATAACCTTGTAGCTTCCAACACTTTTCACAGGAAGCCACCACATGACGGTATTGTCATTTTGGAAGCTGTTGCCAGCTGTTTGGGACACTGTCTTTAACTAACTTCTGTCAGAGTCTTTTCTACTTCAGGTCTTACCTCTGAGAGGGAGGGTTAACTCCTAAAGGAAGGACACAAGCTGTAAAACTGGCGTAACAGGAAATGTGCGAATGTACACCTCAAAAATTTCTGATCAATGTGGCTTTTCGCCCACACATCGACACTGTATGTGACATGATTGCCAGCTCCAGTTATCACATCACAGATTCTTCACATGCCTGCATTTCCACAATCCTATGAAACAGTGTCACAGTGGCAAGACAATCACATTGCACTTTTAGCTATTAATATTAAAGCTGTCTTCAAATTACACTGTTACTGGATACGATTAGTTACATGAAGACTGATTATAATGCTCAGAAATGTTTGTAGTTGTTACTCGGTAATTAACATGTTACAACCAGACTGTAACCTAGAAGTACTGCATGATCTATGTTTAGGAATGAACTTAACTTCTCCCATAGAGAGTTGTAGAGATGCAACATACAAGATGACATGATCTTTACACAGGTATGTTAAACATAATGATGTTGAGACATCAGCATGCAGACTGAAGATTTTGGGGGTGGAGTTGGTCTTATAAAGACTAGCATATGAACATTTTAGCATTTTGGAAATGACATTTTAGTTTGAAAAATGGCTATATTAGATTTTCTATATTTTGACAATAATTTGGTTTAAAAGATATGTGTAAAAATTCATGGAATCATTTCATATGCCTGCATTGTGAATAACCCATTTACTGGTTCAGGTTCAATCTTTATAATTATTTATGAAAACTTACACAAGTTCTTAATTACTGCACTAGCTCAATTATTTAGTGAAAGGGGCAGGGTGGGGGTCATTCAGTTAATAAAATTTATGGCAACCAGCAGGTCTTCCAGCATTCCAGTTACCACCATTCAGTGTGACCATAGATTCTGGAAATTCAATGGTTTCATATTCATTTCTTGACATGTGTTCAAATCTTGGATCTGGAATATTTGTTCGACCTCTGATTGCACTATTAGAGAACATTGTAGTTTGCAAGGCATTTTGTAAGTAATTATCTTGATAGTAAAATTACAACTGAAGTTTATCCACCACTGGATAAATAATAAAACCTATACAGGAACCAGAAGGCAGTTATAAGAGCTGAGGGATTTGAAAGTGAAGCATTGTACGAAAAGAGACTGAGACAGGGTTGTAGCCTACCCCAAATGTTATTCAATCTGTACACTGAGCAAGCAGTAAAGGAAACCAAAGGATAATTTGGAGCAGGAATTAAAGCTCAGGAAGAATAAACAAAAACTTTCAGGTTTGCTGATGGTTTTGTAATTCTGTCAGAGATAGCAAAGAACTTGAGGAGCAGTTGAGCAAAATTGACAGTTCTTGAAAGGAAGATATAAGGTGAATGTCAACAAAAACAAAACAAGTATAATGGAATTGAATCAGGCAATGCAGAGGGAATTAGATTAGGAAATAAGACACTAAAAATAGTACACATATGTTGGCCAAGTAGAGGTGATTAAAGTGCAGGCAGGCAGTGGAAAGAAAAGTATTTCTGTAGAAGAGAAATTTGTTAGCATTAGATATAGAGTTTAAGTTTCAGGAAGTCTTTTCTGGAGGTATTTTTTTGAAGACTAGCCATGTATGGAAGTGAAACATGGATAATAAACACTTTAGACAAGAAGGGAAGCCAGCCAGAGTGGCCATGCAGTTCTAGGTGCTACAGTCTGAAGCCGAGCGACTGCTACGGTCGCAGGTTCGAATCCTGCCTCGAGCATGGATGTGTGTGATTTCCTTAGGTTAGTTAGGTTTAATTAGTTCTAAGTTCTAGGTGACTGATTACCTCAGAAGTTAAGTCACATAGTGCTCAGAGCCATTTGAACCAAGAAGGGAACAGAGGCTTTTGAAATGTGATGCTACAGAAAAATGCTGAAGATTAGATGGGTAGATTGTTATTAAACAAAGAGGTACTGAACAGAATTCGAAGGACAAGAAATTTGTGGCACAACTTAGCTAAAAGAAGGGATCACTTGAGGGTATCCATTCTGGGACATCAAGGGATAACCAATTTAATGTTAGAGGGAAATGGGAGGGGGGGGGGCAGCTAAAAATTTTAGAGGGAGACCAAGAGACAAATACAGTAATCAGATTCAGAATGATGTTCGTTGCAGTAGTTATTAGGAGATAAAGAGGCTTGAACAGGATAGAGTAGCATGTAGAGCTGCATCAAACCAGTCTTTGGACTGAAGAACACAACAACTGTAAGCTCCACTTTTTCTGAAATGCTTTTCTTGCTATTGCCAATCTGCGTTTTATGCCCTTTCTGTTTCAGCCATCATCACTTATTTTGCTGCCCAAGTTGCAAAACTCAAAGACTTCTTTTAATGTCACATTTCTTAGTCATATTCCATCAGCACCACCTCATTGAATTTGACTATATGCTATTGCCTTTGTTTTACTTTTGTTGATATTCATAATTATAAACTTTCTTCCAGACACTATCTATTATGTCCAAGTGCTCTTCCAAGTCCTTTGCTGTATCTGCTGGAATTACAATGTTGTTTGCAAACCACAAAGTTTTTATTTCTATTTGCTGAACTTTAATTTCCTTTCCAAATTTCTCCTTGATTTCCTTTACTGCTTGCTCAATGTACAGACTGAATAACATTGGGGACAGGCTGCAGTTCTGTCTGCTTTCTCACTTCTTTCTCAATCACTGCTAAACAATAATAATAATAATAATAATAACAAAAAGGAATAATCTAAATGTGACAGAAATTGGTATATGTGATGTACATGTACAATTTCAGAAAAACTGGATGATTTATTCAAGAGAAAGAGCTTCACCAACTGAGCAAGTCAGTAGCATGTCTGGCTCTTATGCAAGCAGTTATTTGGCTTGGAATTGACTGACAGGGCTGTTGGATGTCCTCCTGAGTGATCTATCTATCTATCGGGTGATCAAAATGTCAGTATAAATTTGAAAACTGAATAAATCATGGAATAATGTAGATAAAGAGGTACAAATTGACACACATGCTTGGAATGACATGGAGTTTTATTAGAACCAAAAAAATACAAAAGTTCAAAAAATGTCTGACAGATAGCGCTTCATCTGATTAGAATAGCAATAATTAGTATAACAAAGTAAGACAAAGCCAAGATGATGTTCTTTACAGGAAATGCTCAATATGTCCACCATCATTCCTCAACAATAGCTGTAGTCGAGGAATAATGTTGTGAACAGCACTGTAAAGCATGTCCGGAGTTATGGTGAGGCATTGGCATTGGATTTTATCTTTCAGCATCCCTAGAGATGTCGGTTGATCACAATACACATGTGACTTCAGGTAACCCCAAAGCCAATAATCGTACGGACTGAGGTCTGGGGACCTGGGAGGCCTAGTATGACAAAAGTGGCGGCTGAGCACACGATCATCACGAAACGACGTGCGCAAGAGATCTGTCTGACATTTTGTAAACTTTGTTTCTTTTTTTTTTTGTTCTAATAAAACCCCATGTCATTCTAAGCATGTGTGTTAATTTTTACCTCTCTATCTACATTATTCCATGGTTTATTAAGTTTTCAAATTTATACTGACTTTTTGATCACCCGGTATATCCTGATCCCGCTCCAGCTACTGCCGGGTCTGGCTGCTGATAAGTCCTCTCCATTTGGCTCAGCCCTCCCACCACTTTTCTTCCTCCTCTTGCTGCCAGGTCACCCCTCTTCTTTCCACAGATATTCTCACACCCATTTTCCACTATGTTCTTGGGCGCCCTTTACATCTCTTTCCGTCCATCTTCAGTTCTTCCATAATTTTGGGGAGTCTCTGCTCACGCATCCTCTTAACATGCCCATACCATCTTAATCCCTTTTTTTTCAATTTCTTCTCTCATACTTTCTTGTTTAAAGTCTTTTCTAATATCTACATTTCTTACTCTGTACATTCGTGTTTTTCCCTTAACTGCTCCTAGAAATTTCATTTACCCTGCTTGTAGTCTGCTCCAGTCCCTTTCTGTCATTGTCCATGATTCTCCTCCATAGGTGACAATAGGGAAGTAATAACTCTTATACATAAGGAGTTTTGCTTGTTCTTAAACTTCCTTATTCCAAGTCAGGTGTTTTAGTGTTTGGTAGAAATTGCCTCCCTTCTCTAACCTCTTATTAATTTCGTTGGTTTTTCTTCCATCACTAGATATTTCACTCCCTAAATAAGTGACACTGTCTACAACTTTGAGGGGTTCTCCATTCAAAGTAATATTTCTTTTGATCCCTTTGTCTCTTCCCAATACCATTACTTCACTCTTATCTTTATTTATTTTTATCCAAACCTTTTCATTATTTCCTTCCACGCATCAAGTTGTAGTTGTACATCTACCTCTTTATCACCCCATATTACCATATCATCTACAAAAATCATCTTTTTGTCTTTTTTCTTTTACTATGTCTTTAACTTCACTATTCATTCCCTCCATCACAACATTAAAAAGTGCAGGAGATAGAATACTTCCTTGTTTAAATCCTTGTCTTATTTCGAAGTATTCAGAGTTCCCCAGTGGTATTCTAATTCTACCACTGTGTCCTCTATACATTGTCTTTATTACATTAATGTATCCATCTTCTGTATATGTCGTCTTCATTTCTTCCCAGAGTCTTTACCTGTTAACTGAGTCATATGCCTTTTCTATGTCTATAAAAACCATTATCACCCTTTTGTTATACTCCCAACTTTTTTCCATCGGTTGATGGATAGAAAATTTCAGGTCGATTGTGCTTCTTCATTTCCTAAACCCATGATGTTCTTCACTCAGCTCCTTTTCTATATTTTCACTTACTCGATTTAGTAAAATTCCTTCAAAAATCTTGGCTGTATGAATCATAAGGATTATTCCTCTGTAGTTTTTACAAAGTCTTTTATTGCCTTCTTTGAAGATGGTAACAGTGTCTCTCCTTCAATCATCAGGTATTGTACTATTTCTCCACACACTTGATAGTACTCTATACAGTCACTGCATTCCCACTGGATCTGCTGCTCTTATCATGTCCACTGATACATCATCAGGTCCTGGGACTTTCCCCCATTCATCTTCTTCACAGCTATTTCCATTTCTTCCCATGTAATTTGTCCTAATTCTGCTTCCCAACTTCTCTCAATTTCTCCATGATTTGTTGTTTCCTTGTGTACCTGCTCCTCAGCGTTTAATAGTTTCTTAAAATGTTCTCTCCAAATATCTTTTGTATTCCCTGGAACTTCAATCACAGTACCATCCTCTATTTCCATCTTTACTGTTTCCTTTTATTATTCATCATTTTATAGAACATTTTGTTATTGCTCTTCACATCTTCTTCAGGTTTTTTTGTAAACTCTTTCCATGCCTTTTTCTTTGCTGTTTCCACTATTTCTCTGCACTTCTTCTTTTCCTCTATATATCTTTTATGGTCCTCATCATTTTTAGTTTTCCACCACTTTCTCCATGCCCCATTTTTTTTCTACTAACTGCTTGGATTGTGGTATCATCCCACCAACCTGTCTGTCTTACTTTTTCCTTTCCAGATGTCCTGCCACATACTCTTTGTGCTGCTTCAACTAAAGTGTCTTGAATAAGCTCCATTATTTTTCTACATCACAGAAAACTTCTTTTGGAAAGATATTTTGATGATATTGTGTCCAATTGGCACAATCCAGAGCTGCTTGGAGAAACCTGCCCATAATGAAACATTCTCAAGTGGGGAGAGATTCGGCAACCTTTCTGGCCAAGGTTTGGTTTGGCAAGCATGCATACAAGCAGTAGAAACTTTCACCATGTGTGGATGGGCATTGCCTTGCTGAAATATAAGCCCAGGATGGCTTGTTGTGAAGGGAAACAACACGTGATGTACAATATCATTGACATACTGCTGTGCTGTAAGGGTGCCACAGAAGACAACGAAAGGGATATTGCTATGCAAAGAAATGGCACCTACACCATCACATCTGGAATCTAATTGACTGCAGTAAAATTGTCTTCAAGCCTGCTTCAGATTGAGCCCTGATGACCAGCAGACATGTCTCTGTAGGTGCCATGGACAATGACAGGATACTAGCCTTACTGTCATCTGCTGTATGGGCTGACAACCAGGAGCGATGGTCTGGGCTTTTTGTAACAGGACCCCTTTGATTGTCATCTGTGGCACCCTTATAGAACAGCGGTATGTGAGTGATATTCTACATCCCACATTGTTTCCCTTCATGGCTAACTATCCTGGGCTTACATTTCAGCAAGATAATGCCTGCCCACATGTGGTGAGAGTTACTACTGCTTATCTTCATGTTTAGCAAACCCCACTTTGGCCAGCCAGGTTGCCAAATCTCTCCCCAACTGAGACGTTTGAAGCATTATGGGTAGGGCCCTCCATCCAGCTCAGGATTTTGACAATCTAACATGCCAATTGGCCAGAATTTGGCACAATATCCCTCAGGAGGGCATCCCACAACTTTGTTAAACAATACCAAGCCAAATAATTGCTTGCATAAGGACCAGAGGTGGACCAACATGTTATTGACTTGCCCAATTTGCTAAGCTCTTTCTCTCAAATTTTTCTGAATTTGTTATCATTTGTTTGCCTGTACACATACATCGCATCTACTGATTTCCATCCCATTCAAGTAGTTCCTTTGCGGTGCACCAGTTTTTTTTTTTTTTTTTTTTTTTTTTTTTTTTTTTTTTTTTTTTGAGTGCACTATCTTCTAAGATGAGCCATATGATCAGTATTACCCCACGTATTCTGCATTTGTCTGGCACACAAACTGATTGTTCCATAGGTCAGCTTCCACAAGTTTTTCTATTCTTCTGTGAATAATGTGCATCAGTACTTCATAACCATGCCTTATTACACTTGATGGTTTGATAGTATTTAGATCTGTCTTATTTGAAATTGAAATTATTACATTCTGGTCAAACTTTGGAGTTTTTTGCCCTGTCTCATATTTTGCAAACCAAGTGGAATAGTTTTGTCATTACTGGTTCTCCCAGGGATCTCAACATTTCGAAGAATATTTCACCTACCCTTGGGGCCTTGTTTCAACTTACCTCTTTCAGTACTATATCAAATTCTTGCAGTATCATATTTCTCATCACATCTTCATTTACTTCCTCTGCCATGTATATAATTTTGTATTCAAGTTCATCCCCCTCATAGAGTCCTTTTGTGTACTCCTTCCACTACCATCTGAACTCTTGATATTCATACTACTGCTTCTCTCTCCTTCAAAAGTTTCTTTAACTTTCCTACAGGTGGTAACTATCTTTCCCCTAGTATGGCATACTTCTAAATCCTTGCATTTCTCATCTAGCCATTCTTGCTTAGCTGTTTTGCATATTCTGTTAATCTCATTTGCTAAATTTTTTATTCCTTTTCATCTACTTTTTTAGGTTTCCTCTTTTTGCCAGTTAAATTCCATATCTTTTATGTTGCCATTTTTACTTGTTTGATCCTCTGCTGCCTTCACTATTTCATCCCTCAAAGCTACCCATTGGCCCTCTGCAGTATTCCATTCCTTTTTTCAGTTGACAAAGCTCCATTTGAAACTCTCAATAACCTCTGGCTCGTTCAGTTTACCTAGGTCCCATCTCCATACTTTCCTACCTTTTTACAATTTCTTCTGTTATTTTCACCTAATGAGAGCATTTGTTTGAGTCAGCTATTTTGCAGCCCTCTCCAGCAATGTTTATCCTGATTGGACAGTGTGTTCTCTAATTATTACAATGTGCTCAGTACAATGCACTCTTTTCAACTCCTTTGTTTTTTATCTCCTATATTTTTATTTTTTCTGAAAGAAACCATTGTACAAAACATTTTAACCAACTTCAGCATTAACACTAATTATGTATTTCTTATACTTGTAGCAAATGGTAAACCAACAGATGCTACACAAGAACTACTCGCCATTGGAGTCTGCAACATTGGTAATTCATTTGTTCAAGGATTTCCTGGAAGTGGTTCATTGTCTCGTAGTGCTGTTAATAATTCAAGTGGTGTGAGGACAACTCTAGGGGGCCTCTACACAGGTAATAATAATAATAATTCACAGTTTTATCCACTCCACACAAACTCAAACTTCAATCCATCAGTTGTTTGCAAAATTTTGTTTATTGTGTCTGTTGCATAATATTAATTACCTTCCTCATACTATCAGAGAAACCATTTTGTACTTCTGTTTTAAGACTATGGCATGATTAAAAGTTTAAATTGAATATCTTTCAGAATGCCAAGGGTACTTCTTGAGCTACCTAATAATTTGCCTTCAGGCAAAATCAAACAATGGAAAATCCAGGATGGAATTTAATAGTATTATGGAAAGGATAGCTGCTACTCACCAAATAGCGGAGATGCTGAGTCACAGATAGGCGTAAGAAAAAGACTGTCAGAAAGTGATCTTTCAGCCAACAATGCCTTGTCAAAAAGAGATAAAACACACACAACACAAACACACGTGGCCACAGTCTCTGGCAGCTGAAGCTGTGATCAGCAGTGGATGATGATAGAGGCAGGTGGGTGATGGGGGTAATAAGGAGACTGGTGCGGGAGGGAGAGGGATAGCAGGGTAGGGGTGGGAGATGGTAAAGTACTTTTTTTGGGAGTGAGCTGGGATTAGGTGGAGAGAGGGTAGGGCAGTTAGGTGCAGTTGGGGCATTAGACGGGCCAGGGGAGAGGTGGGGGTGGGGGTGGGGGAATGGAAAAAGGGAGAAGTAAAAGGACTGGGTGTGTTGGTGGAATAGAGGCTGTACGGTGCTTGAATGGGAACAAGGAAGGAACTAGATAGGTAAAGACAATCTCTAATGAAGTCTGAGACCGGGAGGTTTACGGGAATGTTGGACATGTTGCAGGGAGAGTTCCCACCTGTGTAGCTCAGAAAAGCTGGTGTTGGTAAGAAGGAACTAGATGGCACAGGCTGTGAAGCAGTCACTGACATGAAGAATGTATTGTTGGGCAGTGTACTCAGCAACAGGGTGGTCCAGTTGTTTCTTGCCCACAGTTTGTCAGTGGCAATTTATGTGGCTAGACAGCTTGTCGGTTGTCATGCTCATTTGGAATGCAGCACATTGGTTGCAGCTTAACTAACAGTTTTGTCATGCTATCTCCCAAGGCTAGCAGTAGTTCTGACATAATGTCTTCTAATCCAGGGGCCTTATTATGACTTAAGTCTTTCAGTGCTTTGTCAAATTCTTCTCGCAGTATCATATCTCCTATCTCATTTTCATCTACATCCTCTTCCCACTGTATACTCTCTCTAAGTACTTGTTCTAGCTTTCAACTTTCCCTTCTTTGCTGAGTACTTTTTTTCCATCTGGCCTCTTGACATTTGTACAACTGCTTCTTTTTTCTCTCAAAAGGCCTCTTTATTTTTCCTGTGGCAGTATCTATCTTTCCCTAGTAAAATATTTTAAATCTGTCCATTTACCTGTGACTCAGCATCTCTGCTATATGGTAAGTAGCAACTATCCTTTTCATAATATTGTAATGATATTGACTGATATTGCAACAAATCTCCAAATTTATGTAGGACACTAGCATTCAATGTCCCATAGCCACAATGTGGCACAGAATGTTTGTTGTTGAATTATATAATGAAACCACATCACATGTCTTGCAGGGCTCAATAAACCCTGTCCTATATTGTACAGTTATTTGGAATGATGAAGCATATACTCAGCACTAAGGCATTCATTGTGTTTTGTTGCTTTAGAATATCTATGTGCTTTTTCTAGTCATGTTACTTTACAACTGGAATTCTTCTTAAATATTGTGTGTGCTGTTTGCTGACTGAAGAAAAAATAAGAAAAGAAAAAGAAATACAGTTAAAGGGCAGGCAAACCTTTGGATATTGCATTACAGTGGGTATAATGGAGTTTGAAATTGAATAACTGTTCATTGTCTTTCACGACCACCACCTGGAGAAAAACTATAGAAAACCATATAATTCAAACTACACTTGAAAATTTGCAATGAGAATCAATATATAGAACATTCATTAGTTTCATTGCTCAGAGCCACTAGAAAAAGGAAAAAAGTGTGTAAGTATTTCTCATTGTACAAGTTCCAAATTTGTTCTTCAGTATGGAGATTACTATAGTTACACACAAATAACTGCTGAAGTAAAATTAATCTGCTCACTCAGAATCTTTTGAGAAGCCTTTTGTGCTACATTACAGAAAAGGTTATGTGTTTAACTAATACTATTTACTACTTACAGGACTTTTGGTGATTCTATCACTGCTCTTTTTTACCCAGTATTTCTACTTCATACCAAAAGCAAGCCTTGCAGCTATTATTATTGCTGCAGTAATATTTATGGTAGAGCTGCATGTTGTTGTTCCTATCTGGAAGACGAGCAGTAAGTGTCATGGTTCAGTATTGCTGATTATACTAGTATATAGGTGTTAGAACGTAACATAAGTGTTAGTATTTGTTATATAATACATAGGTATCTCTCTCTCTCTCTCTCTCTCTCTCTCTCTCTCTCTCTTTGTGTGTGTGTGTGTGTGTGTGTGTATGTGTGTGTGTAATTTTCCAGTCTTCTCTTCATATTGCCTCTTTTGATGTCTTCACAAGATGAATACTAGTCTGTTAAGTACAAATACATTCAACACTGTCAGTGTTACATTATATAAGTGGAATGTCTGAACCTCTGCTGTTGCTTAGTAAGTAGAATGTTTTCTACCTACATGTAACTGGCATAATTTTGTCAGAGGCTGTTATACTTGATATGTTTTTCAGAACAGGACCTCATCCCTGGCTTTGCTACCTTTATTGCCTGCTTGGTGCTGCAACTAGAACTGGGAATCGTTGTTGGCATTGGAGTGAATATTCTGTTTGTTCTCTTCAATATTGCAAGACCAAAAATAAGAATTGAAACCAACACAGTAAGTACCATACTTTCAGTGCTTCCTCCATCTGCTGATAATGTAACTTTAACGGCAAAAATTTGTACTTGGATACCTGAATTAACATTTTACTTGTTTTAATCCATTACATATAGGTATCTTATGCTATGAAATGGACAAGCTATGTCCCATCTTCTAAACCAGTTAACAATATTATGAAAAGGATAGTAGCTACTCATCATGTAGCGGAGATGCTCAGTCGCAGATAGGCACAACAAAAAGACTGTCAGAAAATGAGCCTCAGCAGCCAGAGACTGCAATTATGTGTGAGTTGTGTTTGCATGAGTGTGTGTATGTATGTTTTATCTCTGATGAAGGCCTTCTTGGCCAAAAGCTCATCTTCTGACAGCCTTTTTGCATACTTAAAGTGGTCAAATTGTGGGTTTCAACTGAACTTTTCTCTTGATGATGTGTATCTCCTAGTTGTTTCTATAACACTTTGGTAAGGTATTCATTTCCTCAGATCTTTCAATATGCCAAAACTTCTCCTGTCTCTGCTTCTTTTTCTGTCTACTTTTGCTTTAACAAGAATTTGCTGACAATAATTTTTCCTTTGAATGTGTTCAATCTGGTTTGATTTTCTCTTTCTAATATCCTCCAGTAGAGTTCTAGTTTCCTCCACTTTCTCAAATTCTTCAGCATTTCTTATTGCTTGTGCCCATTTAATTTTCTCTACTCTTCTTCATTGCAAGATTTCAAAGCTTTACAAATATCTCTCATATTTCTTCCTTATTGTCCGAGGTTCGGAGCCATTGTAACTGCACCTCAAATAAAGAATCTTGCAAAACACTTTTTTATGTTGTTTCTTATTGCTTTTGTAAGTAAGTGTCATATTTTTCTGAAGGCTTTTTATTCATATGATATCATTTTACTATTCACTCCAAAATTATCTGATGATCTCCTTCACTCTCTGTGACCTCTTGATCTCACATATTTAATCACTTTCATTTCCTCTCCACTTTTATTGTAGCTATACTGGTAAGGCTATGTCCACAAGTCTTTCACCATAGGTGTTAAACAGGGGTGGAGATATTTAATAACTTTCTCTTGATAGCCATTTTATCTATTTCTTCTTCCTACCATTGTCCTGTGTCTTACAAATAATTCCCTACTAATCTCCTGTTATTCCATTCAGTTCTTATTTTCTACAATATTTTAAACATTGCCTTCCATTTCCCTTAAAGCACTTTATTAAGTTATGAAACATACATATTTCTTCCTATTGACTTCATCATACTTTCTGTCAACATGCATCCAATGGTTTCTCTGATTACCTTCTCTCCCCTTAATCCAAACTGATCCTCTTATAAGTTGTTATCTCTCTTGTCATCCATACTTCACAGTATTGGATGATTAATAGCATAATATTTTACAATGGTTAATTACAACTGAAGTTCCTAACATTTGTTTCTCTGTCTTTAATGCATAACACCCGTCACTCCACACCCATAAAGATTATCTTAATTATAGGATTTGTCAAACCTAGTGAAGTAAAGAAAGCACTGGTAATGTAATGCTCTGGCCACATAAAAACAGATAAAACTGTCTACTGACCAAAGTAATAGGGGACAGTAGTTCTAGAGACAGAAATTCTTAGGGTGAATCTCAACTTTTTTTGTTGATTCATTCAGATGTCATATTTTGTTGGTCTTTTCATAAAGAAGAACCTCCAGGGATGTGGGGAGTATCAGAGTATTAATTACATAGAATACCAGACATGAGAAACTGCTTTCGTATAATGCCTTTAACTACCATTATTCTCCAGTTCCCTGTATGTGCTTAAAAGGCAGTAATTTAATATAGTTAACTGGAAGCAAATAAAAAGAAAAGAAAACTTAAAAACTGATGTTTTTATTTCTTATACAAAGTGGCTGTAGTTTATCTACACTCCTGGAAATTGAAATAAGAACACCGTGAATTCATTGCCCCAGGAAGGGGAAACTTTATTGACACATTCCTGGGGTCAGATACATCACATGATCACACTGACAGAATCACAGGCACATAGACACAGGCAACAGAGCATGCACAATGTCGGCACTAGTACAGTGTATATCCACCTTTCACAGCAATGCAGGCTGATATTCTCCCATGGAGACGATCGTAGAGATACTGGATGTAGTCCTGTGGAACGGCTTGCCATGCCATTTCCACCTGGCGCCTCAGTTGGACCAGCGTTCGTGCTGGACGTGCAGACCGCGTGAGACGACGCTTCATCCAGTCCCAAACATGCTCAATGGGGGACAGATCCGGAGATCTTGCTGGCCAGGGTAGTTGACTTACACCTTCTAGAGCACGTTGGGTGGCACGGGATACATGCGGACGTGCATTGTCCTGTTGTAACAGCAAGTTCCCTTGCCGGTCTAGGAATGGTAGAACGATGGGTTCGATGACGGTTTGGATGTACCGTGCACTATTCAGTGTCCCCTCGACGATCACCAGTAGTGTACGGCCAGTGTAGGAGATCGCTCCCCACACCATGATGCCGGGTGTTGGCCCTGTGTGCCTCGGTCGTATGCAGTCCTGATTGTGGCGCTCACCTGCACGGCGCCAAACACGCATACGACCATCATTGGCACCAAGGCAGAAGCGACTCTCATCGCTGAAGACGACACGTCTCCATTCGTCCCTCCATTCACGTCTGTCGCGACACCACTGGAGGCGGGCTGCACGATGTTGGGGCGTGAGCGGAAGACGGCCTAACGGTGTGCGGGACCGTAGCCCAGCTTCATGGAGACGGTTGCGAATGGTCCTCGCCGATACCCCAGGAGCAACAGTGTCCCTAATTTGCTGGGAAGTGGCGGTACGGTCCCCTACGGCACTGCGTAGGATCCTACGGTCTTGGCGTGCATCCGTGCGTCGCTGCGGTCCGGTCCCAGGTCGACGGGCACGTGCACCTTCCGCCGACCACTGGCGACAACATCGATGTACTGTGGAGACCTCACGCCCCACGTGTTGAGCAATTCGGCGGTACGTCCACCCGGCCTCCCGCATGCCCACTATACGCCCTCGCTCAAAGTCCGTCAACTGCACATACGGTTCACGTCCACGCTGTCACGGCATGCTACCAGTGTTAAAGACTGCGATGGAGCTCCATACGCCACGGCAAACTGGCTGACACTGACGGCGGCGGTGCACAAATGCTGCGCAGCTAGCGCCATTCGACGGCCAACACCGCGGTTCCTGGTGTGTCCGCTGTGCCGTGCGTGTGATCATTGCTTGTACAGCCCTCTCGCAGTGTCCGGAGCAAGTATGGTGGGTCTGACACACCGGTGTCAATGTGTTCTTTTTTCCATTTCCAGGAGTGTATTTTTGTTCACTATTTACAAGAGTGTTCTAAGAACTGCTGTGGATCACATTACATGCTGTCAGAATAGTATGTATGTATTTTAGCTATCCCCTAATCTAGAACCCATGATTCCATCTTTCTTAACTACTGTGGAAAAGTAGGAACAAGAACTGTGTAGAGCAGACACTCAAGACACACAGTTAAAAATCACAATAAGAGATTGCTTGAGGCACACATCTTTTTTGCACATCTGATGTGTTGTTGCCACATACCATTGTATTCCATTACACAGATTATTTGTCTATCTGAAGTATTTCAACACAGATTCACATAATACCATTTATAATACTCATATGTCAGGATATCTATTCTTTATTCATTTAAGAACAATTTTTGAATAAAGAAACCAAGTAATTGATGAAGAATAATGGGCAGTTAATTTCAGTTAAACTTTTGTTACAGACACTGGAAGGTGTGGAATATTTGGAAATAACTCCTGACAGGTGCTTGATCTTCCCATCAGTTGACTATGTACGCAATTTGGTGATGAAGCATAGCATGAGGAATGACATGCCAGTTGTCATTAACTGCACTCATGTATTTAAAGCAGATTACACAGCTGCCAAGGTAAATTATTTAGTAGTTTTGTATTTAGTACCCTTTTTCCAGAATGTGAGATCTCTGAGTGTAATAATATGACTGATAGTACAGTATACCATATAGTAAGACTGTGAGCATATCTTGACTGCAGCTAAGAGTCAACAGTAACAATAATTGAAAAACAAGTAAAATAAACTTCCACTGCCACTCACCAGATTTTTGTAAATGAAATGGATAACAAAAAGCCAATGCAAAAACTGTTCTGAAAGACCTCTCTTGGGAACAAAGAGGCAAATGCCAGACTTTTGTGGTGAATTGAAAATGATTCTCGTTTATGGAATTTATCAGTACTGGCAAAATAATGTGGATTTTTGTAATGCATTCTGGAAACAAAGTGTCAGAGCCCAGAATTCACTATTAGGCGCAAAGACTACAAAAGTGAGAATGAGAAAATAATTGATCATACTGATCTTCTGTTTACAATGTAGGAAAAGACAAGAGTGCTACTTACTGTAAAGAAGACATATCAAGTTGCAGACAGGCACAATTAAAAGACAGTTACATAAAGCTTTTGGCCACAGCCATTATCAGTAAAAGAGAGATGCACACCATTCACTCAAGCAAGATAAATGTAGACCACCCTGTGGCACAACAAGTGGCTGAACACAACACACTAGATTTCAATGGTTGCTTCACTACTTGAGCCATCTGGATCCATCCCTCCCCCACCAGCTTTTCTGAACTGTGCAGATGGGAGATATCCCAACAACACATTCTCCGCTCCCATAATTATCCCAGCCTCGACCTACGGTAACATAATGTCCCTACTCCATCCACCCAACTGTTTCCACTCACTTGTCTTCTCATCTCCTTCCCATTGTCACCTCCCACCCTGTTTATCTGCAGCCCTCTGCCAATGCAATATGCCTGTCTTTCCCTGTTCCTCTCCTTTTTGCTCCTTTTTTCCCCACCCCCCTGTCCCACAACTTCCTGACACTGCACCTGTTAGCATTCTAGTCCCTGCAGACTCCACCAGACAGCATTTGTCTCTCTCCCCTGCTGTACATTACTACTTCTTCCCCTCCCCCACACCATCCAGATTGCTGCTGGCTCCCACTTGATAGTTGCATTCTGGCCTAAGATGCTGGAGTTGGCAGTGGTATGTGCATGAGGTGTGGTTGTTTGTGTGAATGGTGTGTGTCTCTCTTTTACTGATGATGGCTGTGGCCAAAAGCTTTATGTAACTGTCTTTTAATTGTGCCTGTCTGTAGCTTGTAGAGATGGGGGATGCACTCTTGAACTAATTCATAGAGTTGAATCTTTCAAAGGAGTGAACAATCAGTGATTCAGAAAAAAAGAACGGTAGCTCCAAACGTTTCCCACGGCAGAGAGAGAGAGAGAGAGAGAGAGAGAGAGAGAGAGAGAGAGAGAGAGGCGGAGCATATCAGCGGCGCCTCTGCTGGTCACAGCACAGTGCACGCCACACAACACAGCCAGCGCCGGCCTCTGCCCTGCTTCTACCTTGGCTGCCTCCATTGTGCAGTGCCCCATTGGATTTAGTGTTTCACATATGCTGTGCCGTCTCTGTGCGTCGTCTGCCGCGCGCAGTGTCTGGCGCAGCTTGACTTCGCATCGCACTCTGTCGGCGATCGTTTCAGTCGCACGTCCTGCCCTCTGGGCAGTTGATGCGAGCAACAGGACAGAGAGCCACCTAGCGGATAACATAGGAACTACTTGCAACAACCTGCTCGCAAGAGAACAGAAGATTTGTCTCGGAGCGGGTGAGTTCACCGCTCCCCCCACCCTCGGAACTCGCCCGCTCAACGCTCACCCCACCGTCTCGACTCTAGCCAGAGCGTTGAGCAAAGCGACTCAGGTGTCACTCTGGTCTCTGCGGTCTCGGCTCACGCAGCAATACAGCTCGCGGCTCGACCTGCTCGACTCAGCGGCTCTGCATCGGAGTTCGTCTCTACTGGATATTGTTCTTCGTAGTAATACCGCTACGTATATTACATTATTATGTTGTGTATACATCATTTGTATTTATTTTATTTTTATTTGTTTAAACTGATTAGATTAGGTTCCTGACGACTCCTCTTACTATAGGATTTTTATTATGGACACTCGAATTTACGCTTTAATTACGAGCGAACCGATAAACGTATCGCAAAATGTGATACACCAATATTTTCCTTGTTTTATTCTGTGTAAGGCTATATGCAGCACTTTCGTTTTACAGTCAAATTTATAGTTTTTTTCTTATTCTGGTACGGATTTTGCGATTTTAGGCGTCTTCGGAAGGAAACGTTCACTTTAAAAATATATGGCTTGCGATGTATTTGTATGAGGTTAATGAAATTTTAATACATTGTAGCCAAATATATTGTTAATGTAAATCTCAAGTTACAACATTTTCCGATCACCCAAAAAACCACGATAGTGCAAAATAAATCAATAATCAAAAACTTTGTCATATCGTGGAAATTTCAATAAACAATACAAAATTCTTACTCATTATCTGTGTTACTTCAAAATAGGATCAAATAAGATCAAAATACAGGTATAGTACTGGAATAAACCAAGTTTAAAGGGCAATGTGCCTTCCATTTATTTTCTATTGTAAATGAGTGGTGAGTCATGAAAAAGAGCTAATTCATTTCAGGGAGTGAACAGTTCTGATCCGATCTCTGAAAAGAACAGTTTTGCCCATCTCTAGTAGCTTGACGTGTCTTCTTTACAGTAAGTAGCAGTCTGTCTTTTCCTACATTGTTAATCTACTATTTGATAGACAAGAGAAAATAAAAAAAATATTTGTGCCTCAAGGACAGATGGTAAATCAGTAATTTTACTATTATGTATCAGTACTTGTTGAAGGGCCACTAATATAACACCAAGAATTATACAAAAGTAATTGCTGCATGAGGGCAATGTGCCCCATCCCACAGCACTCTCTGTTAAGCAATTTTATAAGTTTTTATTTCATTCAGTAATGGTTGGCTCTCCCTTGCTCACAGGAATGATCAAATAGGCTCTCCCGTAGGTAAAGCAGGTGGTAGACTTCCTTTCATCACTAGGATACTATGAAAATGCAGTCAGTCTACAAAAGACAAGATGAGAAGGTAAACCAAAGACTGAGTTTTATTGGCTCAACACTTAAAAGGTGCATGAACTCTGCCAAAGACACTGCCTACATTGTACTTGTCCCTGATCTTCTGGAGTATTTCTGTGCAGTATGCAGTTCTTATCATTTAGGATTGACAGAGAATCACGAAATAGGAGAGAGATTGTCACGGGCATAATGCACGAGTCTGGGTGGCTAGATGAAAACAAAGGCATTTTCCATTGTGGCAAGATATTTTCATGAAATTTCAGTCACCAACTTTCTCTTCTGAGCGACTTACATGTTCATTTTTCAATCATGCTATTTGAGAGTGGGACAGAGGGAAATAGTTTAAAAGCAGTTCTATCAATCCTTTCCCAATCACACAAGTGTGAAATGCAGCATTGTCACGTGAATGTAGATAAAGGTGGTTGTTTACAAAACATTCGTGTGACACATTCTAGAATACTGTTCAAGTGTTTGGTAGCCATATGAAATACAACATAGCAGTTTGGTGAATACACTGCTGGCACTGATATGACAACATGAAATCAGACAATCATGGTTAGTGGTGGAAAGACATCTACAAAGGGTTAGGAACCACACGCAGGGAAACAGCATCAAGTTGCAGAACTAAGTTCTAATGGTTATTTGAATTCAGATACATCAGGGATTGTGCTGAAAATCATGAAAGCACCGGGCACTCACCAACTGCATGCAAACTAAACAATGTCCAGTGTGTCAGTGACTTGATAATGGGGCACAGGCAAATCACAATTGATGAACTAGAGAAGGCAACAGGTCTCTCAAGGGGAACACTCCATGCCATCATTCATAAGGATTTGAAGATGAAGAAGGTGTGTGCACAATGGATGCCTGATTCCCTCACCATTGTGCGCAAACAGAAGTTTGCAGAGATGTGCCAACAGTGTAACAGTACAGTGCAGATCCAGTGGAGTTCTTTGAGCATCTGGTCACCATCAATGGGTCATGGATATTCCACCAGACTCCAGAAAAGAAATGCTAGCCTGTGGAGCAGAAGCCTGCTGGGAGCCTAATCTCAAGTAGTCACAGCCAGGACTTTTCATGTAGAAACAAATGGCAACTGTGTTCTGGGATTGGGAAGCAATGCTGCTGGTGTATTGACTCTCTATCAAAATGACCCTCACAAGTGCTTGGTGCTGTGGTTCACTACCAACAAATTCAACAATGCCACCACAGAAAATGGGGCTGTGGTATTCTACTCCAAAACAACAGCCACATGACAGTTACTAGACCATAGCAAACCAGAGTTTAATGTGCTGCCACATACACCACATTCACCAAATCTGAGTCCTAGCTACTATGCCCTATTAAACACAATGGAAGAGATCACACAGGGTAAGAAGATCACTACCTTGATGAATTTCATGCAGTTATCCACCAGTGGTATCTGGGTAGCCCAAATAATGGTTTGCTATGCAAATGCAGAAGCTGCCAGAGTGATTGCAAAAGTTCATAGACATTGTCAGGGGAATACCTGTAAAATAATATAGTAAATATGTCCTGTGAATACAAAAAATTGTTGTGTCTATCATTTTTGAACACCCAAGTACACACGTATCCACTTCTGTAGATCTTATTCCTGAAACCTCCGTCTCTGGAATATTCTCGTCTTGTTGGAACTGAAAAGTCGCATGGAAGTACACCATTTCAGGACAGTAGAGAACTTTGAAACAGTCATCATGTACCTATCAACAGCAACTCTAGTGTTTTAGTTCCAGCTCTGTTATAGCAGTGGATTCAAAGCGTTGTAAGTCTGTTAAGAAAGTAGCATACGTAATTAGTTATTTACATGACATAAAAATCTTGTAAAAATCTAGTCTCATTACTTTATTTCCAAACCGTAGACACATCAAACATTTATATACTTACTTAAATTTCTTTTTACTTGTAGTCATCAAATGATGGCTTTCACAGATGTCATATCTGTATACATAAGATTAATGCATAATATCATTGATATAAATATGCCGTAAACAGTTTTGACACATTACAGATTGCATAATAAGGTAAGGGTTTCTACGCTTATATACAAAGATTTATATCTACTTTTGGACTTATCAATTTCTGTTGCCCCACTCAGGTTATTTCATACCCCACAGCTACTTTTATATCTACTTTCATAGCTTACAGCATGTATCAGTGTTCAAGGGTCAACATTGTTAACACTTAATATGTTGTTGTTGTGGTCTTCAGTCCAGAGACTGATTTGATGCAGCTCTCCATGCTACTCTATCATGTGCAAGCCTCTTAAGGGGAGCCGGAGGTGCCTATGCTGCCCATGTTAAAATCACTAAGTTTGAGGAACATTTATGAATAAACTACCAAATAGAAAAATTTGAATTTCTTTTTACATATAGAGTGGTTTAGTATTGCAGTTACGACAGAGGGATTTTGGAGTATCTTTTCTAGTTTCCTTCCAATTATTTTTTTTTTATTAATGACCCAAATTTTTTTACAAATAATTGCTTTATAATTAAACTGAAATGAAACTACTGAACATATTGCCAAATGGCTGTGTTACAATGTAAGTTTGACCACTAGGAGTGCTGTATAAAAATTTCATCTCTCTAGCTTGAGTGGATTTTGAGAAAATGTTCCTTATATTCGAAAAATTCTAATTTACGGGAAATGGCTATCAGAGTTTCTCAATACATTCCTGCGCTATAGGATGGATTATCAGGGTCTTCTTCATCCTCCAAAAGCTTCCTCTTCTGTCTTCTTTTCTGGCCTGTTGTTCCATCATACTTCATATGCCTTTCTCTTCTTTCTGCTCCTCTTATCCTTTCTCTGTCAATATTTCTTTGTGCTCGTACAGTGTTCACCCCAGCTGTAAATCCTAATGCCTTCAGAACTTCACACTTCACACTGTTCCCTTGGTTGTAGGTTGCTATTGCATCATGAATGCCAAAGTGCAGTGTTTTTATGCTTACAAACACCCTTTTAGGAATCACTTTCCAAATCAAATTGTTTACACTCTCATTAGGATTCTGTGTCTTTCTGTGTAGACATTTGTGTAACAATTCTGGCTGCGCTAAGTCATGAAAAATTGGTTTTATTGCATTTATCACAGCTGCTGGCAAACCATGTTTGTGATCATAGTCCTTTTTTGCGTTATATTTGCACCAGGAATCTTTTGGACACAGGCTGTGTTGAGGGTATTCATTGGAAGAGGCAGTATGAAGGAACAATGCCCACACTGCTTTTCGCATGTCACTAACATTACTAGTATTTTGCCTTATAGCATACCCATAGTATCTCTGTAGACGTTCAATCACCTCATCAGTAAGCCTGCCTCTCGCTCCTATTGTCTTTCCATCACTGAGCTTACTTTAACCCAAAGTTTGTTTGAGCCTTCGAAGCCGTGCACCCATAAGCTTTTGCACATGCCCAATGCATTTCCACTTTTCAACTACAAATTCATTTCCATATGGTTTCAGTTCCTCTGTAGTCTTGAAACCTTTGGAGTCACCATCCCCAAGGTGGTATCTGTACCTAACGTTGTATCTGGGAACTGGACGTTCAAAAATTTGTTTCACTCCATCCACTTCCATTGCTCCACTTGATCCACTAAAATTTGCCTCACAGGTTCCACTGTGCTCTCCTTTGATTTTATTTTTGCACCTACAATGTTTTGATAATATTGCAACATCTATCACTTTTGCACTATCACCACAAGTAGCAGTTACAACCCCATTCAGGGATTTATGACCCCTCTTTTGCCAGGAACCATCTAATGCCACTACCAAATCCCTAGAACCACTGTTCATTTCTACAGATTCCTCCACTGCTTCCTTCATGGTTTTCAAAGCCACATCTTCAACAGAGGATCCTACCAGTTCACAGTAGTACCCAAATTTCCTTGGAGGTGATGGCAAGTTCATAATACCATAAAACAGTTTACCAGCAGCAGACCCTTTTCCAATGGATCGAAGACCATACACAAGTCGAACATTCACATCAAACACTCTAGATCGTCCATTTTCACCAAAGAGACTGGCATGTGAATTGTAGAAAGTCACTTGATACTTGCAACATGCACAGATTATCTTCATCTCACAAGCTAAACCAAAGTGCTTTGTTATCTCTAGTCCCACTACTACACTTGAACACATTTTGCACAGAACACTTTCTTTCAGCACAGAAGATAATAATCCAATATTCAGTACTTCGTTAATATCATCACTGTCACTAACATATTCACGAAATCTGTCACTTCCACCAGTCAGCTTCTTGCTAGAAGATGTCACAGGGCTATGGCCATGTGTTGCTTAGCAGAAGAACGCACTGTTTCAGTAATTGTAGTATCGCAACTTGGTATTAGTGTTAATTTTCTTTTCCCTTCGTTCTTCCTCTTCTTATATACACGGTTACTAAAACGTGGCATTGTAACCAGAACAACGCTTTACACAAGAAGTATAATACTACCAACAACAGGCGCAACACTGAACTAATTCGAAACGGTAAACAGCAAAGAGACGATGTTCTGCGCTCTTAGCACTTCATTTGTCACAGAAAACAATGTAGTCAACCCTTGCACACTCGCTGTATGCGTAACATAAGGCGCTGTATGCGTAACAGGCTGAGAAAATCCCAAGCAGTTCGCCAGGAAGTCACAAGAGGGTGTTAGATGCATTCAGCGGCCGCCCATTTCCTCTGCAGGCGTGGGGGAAAATGGTAATAACTCCACTTCTAGGGCGAGTAGAACAATTATTCAAAGTTTACATTAAAGAGGAATGTTCCAATTAATTTTCGGTAGGAAAAAAAAAAAAAAAAAAAAAATCGTAATTTTTTGGATTTGACCACCTCCGGCTCCCCTTAATCTCTGAATAATTACTGCAACATACACCCTTCTGCATCTGCTTACTTTATTCATCTCTTGGTCCCCCTCTATAATTTTTACTGCCCACGATTCCCTCCTGTACTAAATTGGTGATCCCTTGATACCTCAGAATGTGCCCTACCAACTGATCCTTTCTTCTAGTCAAGTTGTGCCACAAATTCCTCTTCTCCCCAATTCTATTCAGTACCTCCCCATTAGTTATGTGATCTACCCATCTAATCTTCAGCATTTTCCTGTAGCCCCACATTTCAAAAGCTTCTATTCTCTTCTTGTCTAAACTGTTTATTGTCCATGTTTCACTTCCATACATGCCTACACTCCATGAAAATACTTTCAGAAAAGACTTCCTGACACTTAAATCTATTCTCAATGTTAACAAATTCCTGTTCTTCAGAAATGCTTTCCTTGCCATAGTCTGCATTTTATATCCTCTCTACATTGATGATTATCAGTTATTTTACTCCCCAAATAGCAAAACTCATTAACTACTTTTAAGTGTCTCATTTCCTAATCTAGTACCCTCAGAATCAACTGATTTAATTCGACTACATTCCACTATCCTTTTTTGATTTTGTTGATGTACATCTTATGTCTTTTTTTCAAGACTCTGTCCCTTCCATTCAACTGCTCTTCTAGGTCCTTTTCTGTCTCTGACAGAATTACAATTTGCTCAATATACTGATTGAATAACATCAGGGAAAGGCTACAACCCTGTTTCACTCCCTTCTCAATCATTGCTTCCCTTTCATGCCCCTCAACTCACATAACTGCCATCTGGTTTCTGTACAAATTGTAAATAGCCTTTCGCTACCTGTATTTTACCCCTCCCACTTTCAGAATTTGAATATCTGTCATAATAATAGATATATGAACCATAAATGAGTTATGTGACTACATACATTTGGTACAAATGGCTGATGTATGTGGAACCTCTTCTCCCGATGATGGTACAGTGGTTTGGAGCAGTGTTACGTTATGTCATTGTATGTGATGTTGCTGAAGTTCTCTTTAAAATTTCTCCTGTGACACAGCAAATGTGTGCATTATTTGGAAACCACATATTTTAAAAATTGCTTGCATGTATCACACAATTCACCACATTGTGCACTGTTACTTAGGGAGAACCACATCTAAATGTGTTTACTTCTTCTAGGTGTATTAGGGGTGGCTTCACTTAGCTATCTCACTATGTATGTACAAATAGTATATAGTGAAATATTTATTTTGCATAAGGGGATCATGACAGGCCTTCCTGTAAACCAGACCACATATCAGCCTAAGAGTTGTCCATTGGAGATTTTCATCCAAGTGTCACTTCTCAAACCCATGTACTGAAAAGTAGACCTCCTTCTCATTGTCACCAGACTGTATGGAAATTACGAAGTTTTATGATGTCATTTATATGCATGTGAAAAAGAAATGTTCCCAAAATTGACCCCTGTGGCACACTCAGCATTATTTTTTTTAATTACAATGAGAATGTTGGTTTTCTCACACCATTTTGATAATTTTTATCAGTGTATTTTGTATGATTATTATATGCATAGATAGGAGTTCAACTGGTGTCTATTGTATACCTTCAGTTTCTGTAAGGGCAGTTCATGGTTGACCAAACCAAATACAGTTGTAAGAACTAAAAATTTGCAAACAATATTCCTTCTGTCCTTTAGGTAGCTACAGCCTTTTTGTAAAAATTGTGTGATACCTCCTGTGGTATTGCAATATTTTCCAAATCTATCTCGATTTCCTGTGAGGAGATTGTTTCGAATGAAAAAAAGGAACTAAGTTGACACAGCATTACTAATGAAAGATTCTTACTAAATGTGGGAACTAGTGATACTGATCTGTAGTTTGATGCTTTCTCCTTGGATTCTTTTTTATATATTGGTCTCATTATGCCTTCTTTGATGACATATGTAATTGATTTAAACATGACATTTGTACTGTTTTAATTACTGTGTTGGAAAGAGCATTGCAACAATTTCAGTGTTTGTTTTTTACTTCTTGAATTATTTTGTTTATGTGTTGCTCTTCCACTTCCTCAAATTAAATGCCCTAATTGTTGTGTAGTAGTGTTTTGTCGTGCTAAGTGACTCCGTACTTGGAATGTTGGTGAAATAAAATGTTTGTTGAGACTATTACAAACTGATTTTTGGTCTTGTGTAAGTTGACATTCATGCCTGATTTTTATTGCATCCCCTTTTGTGTATGTACATTTTTATTTTATTTGTTAAAGAGATTCCAGGAGGTAAGGCTTATTTCATAATATTTAGAAGTTCTGACTCGAAACTTTGTTTGTCATGTGTATTTTTCTTTAAAAATCTGCAGCGTAGATGATTTGTGCAATATGAAAAGGTCATGCATAATTACAACTTGTTAGAAGGAACTGTATGAGTGATATTTAAGGTATCACAGAGACTCATGAGTTGTGAGACACCTTTAATAATCTATGTATGAATTCCAGAGTATGTTTTATATACCAGTGATTCCACATTTCCCATTTTTAAATTACTGCTCCTTTTTAAAATTCAATGACATCCCTAATTTATTGTGATGCTAGTATTTATACTCGTCTCAGCATTGTAATGAATAATTCCTGCCAATGAATTCAAATTTTCAGTCTCGCATTTCTACATATTTTCTTTGAAAAACTACAACAAAAATTATGATCCAGGATTGCTAATTCCATAAAAAATTCATTGTTACCTTTTGCACCAGGATAATAAAGGTTATAATAATCAGTAGATAACAAGACAGAACATTTACATGTAAATAACTTTAAATTACAGTTGTGATGAGTGAAGCCATTGCTTTCAGGTTGTTGAATGTCTAACACATGACTTCTCAGTAAGACGTCAACCTCTCTTCTTCTTCAATCTGAAGCCAAGTATAGTCAACATGTTCAGTGGTCTGCGTCCAAAGGACTTCATTGTTTATGACCAAGAAGATGAACTGGATAGTCTTATTCGTGGTAAGAAAAAATTCTAATCAATTTTTGCTTTTTTGATAGATCAACTGATATTTAGAAATTTTAATGATTTCACCTAAAGATATCATATAGTTTAGGGTTACTACCACTCCTAATATGGTATCCATAGCTAGAGATGCAATCCTTCATAAAGTAACATATGATGATGTTCAATAAATTAATTTCTGAAATTCTGCTTCACAATTGGCTCCCAGTAAAAAGTTTCTCTTTTGAAATGATTGTGAAGTATAGGTAATGAAGTAGATTTTCCAATATTTCTGTTGTTGTTGTTGTGGTCTTCAGTCCTGAGACTGGTTTGATGCAGCTTTCCATGCTACTCTATCCTGTGCAAGCTTTTTCATCTCCCAGTACCTACTGCAACCTACATCCTTCTGAATCTGCTTAGTGTATTCATCTCTTGGTCTCCCTCTACGATTTTTACCCTCCACGCTGCCCTCCAATACTAAATTGGTGATCCCTTGATGCCTCAGAACATGTCCTACCAACCGATCCCTTCTTCTGGTCAAGTTGTGCCACAAACTTCTCTTCTCCCCAATCCTATTCAATACTTCCTTATTAGCTATGTGATCTACCCATCTAATCTTCAGCATTCTTCTGTAGCACCACATTTCGAAAGCTTCTATTCTCTTCTTGTCCAAACTATTTATCGTCCATGTTTCACTTCCATACATGGCTACACTCCATACAAATACTTTCAGAAATGACTTCCTGACACTTAAATCAATACTGGATGTTAACAAATTTCTCTTCTTCAGAAACGCTTTCCTTGCCATTGCCAGCCTACATTTTATATCCTCTCTACTTCGACCATCATCAGTTATTTTGCTTCCCAAATAGCAAAACTCCTTTACTACTTTAATTGCTTCATTTCCTAATCTAATTCCTTCAGCATCACCTGACTTAATTAGACTACATTCCATTATCCTTGTTTTGCTTTTGTTGATGTTCATCTTATATCCTCCTTTCAAGACACTGTCCATTCCATTCAACTGCTCTTCCAAGTCCTTTGCTGTCTCTGACAGAATTACAATGTCATCGGCGAACCTCAAAGTTTTTATTTCTTCTCCATGAATTTTAATACCTACTCCGAATTTTTCTTTTGTTTCCTTTACTGCTTGCTCAATATACAGATTGAACAACATTGGGGAGAGGCTACAACCCTGTCTTACTCCCTTCCCAACCACTGCTTCCCTTTCATGTCACAATTACAAAAATGTGAGAAGTATTTTATAAGCAGACAGCCAAGACTTCTTAATTATAGGTTCAGTAAATGTGACAGAAAACACTTCTGCTACTCTATTAGGTCTGTCAACCATTAGGTCTGTCAAGTAGAAAACAGACTGGAACAGACTCCCAGGATGACTGTATCAACCAATAATTTACCCATACGACATTGCTCTGCCACCAATTGTGCACTTCTTGGTGGCATGCATCTAACTATTTTGACAGCGAGTTACAAGTCATAAGTTACCATTTATCAGATACTGTGGGAGCTTATTTATCATTACAATGGAGTTTTATCATAGAGTCCAGCAAGCTAATGAACTACGTCCCAGCAGTCTTGCTTTACTCCACCCCCACCCCTCCTTTTCTACTATATTATTTACCCAACAACTAAGCCCCATTACAGTAATGAACAAGCAAAGAGCCTAGAATTAATTCACTTACACAACTGGACCAGTCTTTAAGCAACAATATAATGAAAAAGATAGATTGCTACTCACTATATAGAGGAGATGTTGAGTCACAGAAAGGCACAACAAAAAGCCTGCTACATATTTGAGCTTTTGGCCAAAAGGCCTTCTGCTAAAGTAGGAAACACACACATTCATGCAAGCACAACTCACACACATATGATCACTCTCTCTGGTAACTGAGGCCAGACTGTGAGCAACTGCATGCAATGGGAGAAGCAATCTGTGAGTTATGCGGCAAGGAGGAGGCTGGGGCAGGAATGACAAGGGATAGCAAGGTAGGGGTGGAAGAGGATTAGTGCAGCTTGTGGTCGGGCTGCTAGGTGCAGTCTTGTGGTTGGAGACTGCGGGGGGGGGGGGGGGGGGGGGGGAAAGTAGAGGAGGGGAAAAATACGACTAGGTGCATTGGTGGAATAGGAGGCTGTGTAGGAGTGGGATCCAGGAAGGAGATAGGTGAGTGAACGACAGGCACTAGGGAAGATTGAGGCCAGGGGGTTATGGGAATGTAGGATATATTGCAAGGATAGTTGCCACTTGGGCACTTCGGAAAAATTGGTGTTGGTAGGAAGGACATGGATGGTGTAGGCTGTAAAGCAGTCACTGAAGTGAAGCTCATTATGTTCGGCAGCATGTTCAGCAACTGGCTGGTCCAGTAGCCTCTTGACTACAGTTTGTCAGTTGCCATTCATGAGGACAGAGAGCTTGTTGGTTTTCATGCCCATGTAGAAAGCAACTCAGTGGTTGCAGCTTAGTTTGTAGATCACATGATTGCTTTCACAGGTAGCCCTATCTTTGATGTGATAGGTGATGCCTGTGACCAGACTAACATAGGTGATAGTGGGAGGATGTGTGGGACAGATCTTACAACTAAATCTATTGCAGGGATATGAGCCATGAGGCAAGGGATTGAGAGCAGGATTGGAGTATGGATGGACAAGGATATTATATAGGTTTTGTGGACATCAGGATACCATTTGGCAGGGGTGGCAAGGATAGCTGGTAGGATATTCCTCATTTCAGATCATGACGAGAGGTAATCAAAACCCTGCCAGAGAACATGATTCACCTGCTCCAGTCCTGGGAGGTACTGACACAAGAGGGGAGTGCTATGTCAGGAGGTTTATAAACAGCACACTTTATGCAATAGAGCAAAAGATCCTTTCTGGACACTACATCCCTAATTTTATGCTACTAATAATACATGTTTCAAAGATCTATATCTACATCTATACTCTGCAAACCACTGTGAACTACATGACAGAAAGTACCTCCCTCTGTACAAGTTATCAGGTCTTTTCTCTCATTCCATTCATGTAAGAAACACAGGAAGAATGATTGATTAAATGCCTGCACATGCGGTATAATTAATGTAATTTTGTGCTCATGATCACTTTGGGGGTATCGTAGTGGGTTGTTGTATATTCCTAAAAGTCATTATTTGGTTCTTGGAACTTTGTAAGTAGGCTTTATTGGGATAGTTTACAACTCTTGTCGAAAGTCTGTCAGTTTAGTTTCTTCAACATCTCTGTAACACACTCCCACTTGTCAAACAGACCTGTGTCCATTCATACTGCCCTTCTCTGTATATGTTCAATATCCTCTGCTAATCCTATTTGGTGCAGGTCACATGCTTGGTTTGTAAGCAGTCTCTTTTCTAGACTGTTTGCATTTCCTTAGTGGTCCACCCATAAACTGAAGTCTGCACCTGCTTTACTCACAACTGAGCACAGGTGATCATTCCATTTCATATCCCTGCAAAATGTCACACCCAGGTATTTGTATAAGTTGACTGACTCCAACTCATTGATATTATTGTCATATCATAATACATTTTTTATTTTTATTTAATTATTTTTTTGTTTTGTTTTGTTTTGTGAAGTGCACAATTTTATATTTTTCTGAACATTTAAAGCATGTTGCCAGTCTTTGCTCCACCTTGACATCTTATTAAGATCTTGCTAAATATTTGTGCAGTGTTTCTCAGACAGTATCATCTGCAAAAAATCTGATGTTGCTATTAATGTTATTTGTAACACCATTAATATGTAACATGAACAGCAGAAGTCCCAACACACTTCCCTGAGGCACATCCAAAATTTCTTCTGCTTCTGTTGAAGACTATCCATCCAAGATAACTTGCTCTTTCCTCTGTACCAAAAAATCCTCAATATAGTCAAAATTCTCACTTAATGCTCCATACAACCATACTTTTGATAATAAGCATAGATGTGGTAGTGAGTCAAATGTTTTTTGGAAATTGAGGAATACTGCAACTATCTGTCTGCATTGATCCAAGGCTTTCAATAAGTCAAGTAAAAAAAATGCAAGTTGGGTTTCACAGGATTGGAGTTTTTGTAATCTGTGCTGGATGGCATGGAAGAAGTCATTCTGTTAGAGATAACCTCTCTATGCTAGGGCTAAAAATATATTCTTAGATTATACAACAAATTGATGTCAAAGATACCGGACAGAAGTTTTGCGGGACACTTCTATCACCCTTCTTGTAGGCTGGTGGGACCTGTGTTTTCTTCTAACTACTGGGCATTGTTTTTTGACTGCATTCTACATTTAATTTTTGAATTTAAAATGATCATAAAAGAATATTTTTATCTTATCTATGAAACTGTTAAAATGCGGCATGTGCGTGTATGTTTTTTCTATATCTCATCCATATGTAAGCTAATGAAGATGGAGGGGAAATTACAGAATCAGAATTTTATTGTCATTTAACATACAAGTTAAATTATTAATTTAGTGTACTGGAGACTTGTCAGCTTGTAACTAGAATAGATTACACATGGAATACAAATTAGTTATCATAGAACTCCAGAGTCTGAATTTGATTTTTTATCATCCTCAAATGATCAGTTCACTATTAAAAATTCCTCAGCAGAGTAATAGTATTTCTGTATCAGAGACCTCCACAATTTTCTTGTAAATGACACAGTTTCAACCTTTCAAAAATTTTTGTCACTTAATGTGTTGCATATATTCATTTCCATATATTGCAGTATCTGTGTGACAAGGCAAAGATGCCATTCATCACATTCATGTAGGGAGCATGAAACTTTCTTTGTTCCTAGTTTCGTACCAGTGCTGCAAGCTGTTTTGAAGAAACAGTTTAAGATTTTTGTTTGTGAATAGAATTACTTCATATAGGTACAATGAGGGAGAATTGTAAGTTACAGATAATAACTACCCACCAAGTGGTGACACAACACACACACAAAAGAAGGTTGTAATTAGGCAAGCTTTCAGAGCCAGTGGCTACTTCTTCAGGCACAAGGATTGAAGGGGAAAGAAGAGGGGTGAAGGAAAAGGACTGGAGAGGTCTAGGAAAAGGGGAAGATTTCGGGAAAGTCACCCAGAACCGCGGGTCAGGGGAGACTTACTGCACGGGATGAGAAGGAAAGATTTTCCTTCTCAGGCTGTGTATGCAATAATGACATTTGGTTTATCAACATTTTAAGAGTAAATTACCAAAGCATTGGTAAAAAAGTTCCTGAGTTTACTGTCTTCCAGGAAACTTGTCATGCTTAAATTATTCTGAGAACTGTGAGCTGCATGAAACCTGAAGTAGAAAGATCCACCACAATTAATGAGGCATGGAATATATATTGAAAAGATGGATCCCGTCTAGAGTCCATAAGTGCAGTCACGTTATATGTGAAGTTAGCACGATAAACTCAGTAATTTCAATAATAACCAAACAATTCAATGACATTATTTATCTTGTGTCAGTATTCTCCAAGTTGAAATTGCGTTGCAGGTTTTTCTTTCCAGAGTCATCATGTATTCTGTGCAGATCTCTTTTAACAGTACCTGTATTGCTAGAAATAAGAATACTGGCCATACAATTTGTCTGCAGAGGTTAATTTATTAATCTGGATGAAAAATTAACTCTCATAGTTTGAGAATACATTCCACAATCAGTGCTACTATTGTGCAATGATTTAATACACAATAGCCCTTTACAAGTATGTCTGCTCATCAGCACAATGAGGGAGAATTGTAAGTTACAGATAATAACTACCCACCAAGTGTTGGCAGAACACACACATAAAAGAAGGTTGTCTCTCTTGTCGAGTCATTATGTCTCTTAATTGTTGAATTACTGGCTAGATCAAGAAATGATTGTCTTGTCTTATTGAGTCAAAATGTCTCATAATTGCTGAATTACTGGCAATATAAAGTAAATGATTACATTCATATTTTTCTTTCTTATGTAGGCCATTAAAAAGCACAATATTTAAAAAATGTATCTGTTATTGGTAGTTTTCATGAACTATTTCAGTATTTATGTAGTCATTCTTTTATGCAAAAATATAATTTATAGTTTTTGCTTTTTTGAGTAAAGGTAATTTGGGCTCAGAATTTGTATCAAAATTCTTTAGTCAAATTGACATTTCAAAGTAGAAATCTATTCTGGATATTCTGTCTCCTAAGCTTTGTGATGTGATATAGAAATGTTTTTGCAAATTTGGCATTCTTGAATGTATGTCTATTTCTATTTTTTAGTAATTCCGAAGGTTGATTAAGCATTATGATCATTACCAGACTAGACTGAGTGCTATTGTAATTTCAAATTCTTTCCAATCTATTTGATTTTGGATTATTGTTTAGTTTCAAACATGGTTGTAATTACAGTATGTCAACAACCTTTGCTAACTGGAAGAATGTAAGTCAGCTGTTACAATATTAAGTAATTACAAGTATTTTAGGTATTTCAGATATCTGGTATTTCAGAGTTTAACATTTCAATTACAGATGTTATTCACTGAAATAAGGTGTGAAAAGTTCAGCTGAAGAGATAGGTAGCCAGCAACATATGATTCAGTGCTTGACAACTGGCCAGATTACTTAGTGAACTGACCAATACCCCATTTTTAGCAGCCACCTGATTTCACCATAATAGTTGTAGAATCATTCAGAGAAAGTTCATGATCATTTGTGCTGAAATACCCTGACTATACAATATTAACTGGAATATAGACTGGAATGGCTGTGGATTCATTGCTGCAGGTGGTATGCACAGATATTCTTGTGAAGCAGTTCTCAACACGTTTCCTGGAAACTGGTTTGAGCAGCTAATTTGAGAACCCACATGTAATGGAAATATTTTACACTTCATAGCTTCAAACTGCCCTGACCTTTTCAACAGTGTCAGTATAGAGACAGGGATTAGTGTATGATGTCCTCATAGAAATGACAGTTACTTAATTTAAATATCCATTAAGAAGTCTAGAAGAGTATTTATGCTGGATAGAGTAAATAAGCATCCTACTAAGACAATGAATGGACATCATTTGGTTCCAATATGATGAACCTAGAGGATTTATGGGCAAAGTTTAAAGTGATTGTAAATCATGTTCTAGAAAAGTATATGCCATGTAAGTGGACTAAGGACAGAAAAGACCTACCAAATTTAAATAACAAAATTCAGAAAATACTGAGGAAACAGAGATTGTTGCAGACTTGGTTGTCAAAAAGAACATGGAAAAGTCAACATGCAAAAGTTAGTAGAAATCTGTGTATCTATCAAGAGATTGATATGCAAAGCATACAACAACTTCCACTGTCAAACTTTAATGAGAGACTTTGCCAAAAACCTAAAGGAAATCTCTGATCCTGTGTAAAGTCATTAATCAGGATGAAGCCTTCTATCCAGTCAATCATCAACCAATTTGGTGTGGCAATAGAAAATTCCCCCCATGAACCATGGACCTTGCCGTTGGTGGGGAGGCTTGCGTGCCTCAGCGATACAGATAACCGTACCGTAGGTGCAACCACAACGGAGGGGTATCTGTTGAGAGACCAGACAAACGTGTGGTTCCTGAAGAGGGGCAGCAGCCTTTTCAGTAGTTGCAAGGGCAACAGTCTGGATGATTGACTGATCTGGCCTTGTAACAATAACCAAAACGGCCTTGCTGTGCTGGTACTGCGAACGGCTGAAAGCAAGGGGAAACTACAGCCGTAATTTTTCCCGAGGGCATGCAGCTTTACTGTATGATTACATGATGATGGCGTCCTCTTGGGTAAAATATTCCGGAGGTAAAATAGTCCCCCGATCGGATCTCCGGGTGGGGACTACTCAAGAGGATGTCGTTATCAGGAGAAAGAAAACTGGCGTTCTACGGATCGGAGCGTGGAATGTCAGATCCCTTAATCGAGCAGGTAGGTTAGAAAATTTAAAAAGGGAAATGGATAGGTTGAAGTTAGATATAGTGGGAATTAGTGAAGTTCGGTGGCAGGAGGAACAAGACTTCTGGTCAGGTGACTACAGGGTTATAAACACAAAATCAAATAGGGGTAATGCAGGAGTAGGTTTATTAATGAATAGGAAAATAGGAATGCGGGTAAGCTACTACAAACAGCATAGTGAACGCATTATTGTGGCCAAGATAGATACGAAGCCCACACCTACTACAGTAGTACAAGTTTATATGCCAACTAGCTCTGCAGATGACGAAGAAATTGAAGAAATGTATGATGAAATAAAAGAAATTATCCAGATTGTGAAGGGAGACGAAAATTTAATAGTCATGGGTGACTGGAATTCGAGTGTAGGAAAAGGGAGAGAAGGAAACATAGTAGGTGAATATGGATTGGGGGACAGAAATGAAAGAGGAAGCCGCCTGGTAGAATTTTGCACAGAGCACAACATAATCATAACTAACACTTGGTTTAAGAATCATGAAAGAAGGTTGTATACCTGGAAGAACCCTGGAGATACTAAAAGGTATCAGATAGATTATATAATGGTAAGACAGAGATTTAGGAACCAGGCTTTAAATTGTAAGACATTTCCAGGGGCAGATGTGGACTCTGACCACAATCTATTGGTTATGACCTGTAGATTAAAACTGAAGAAACTGCAAAAAGGTGGGAATTTAAGGAGATGGGACCTGGATAAACTAAAAGAACCAGAGGTTGTACAGAGATTCAGGGAGAGCATAAGGGAGCAATTGACAGGAATGGGGGAAATAAATACAGTAGAAGAAGAATGGGTAGCTTTGAGGGATGAAGTAGTGAAGGCAGCAGAGGATCAAGTAGGTAAAAAGATGAGGGCTAGTAGAAATCCTTGAGTAACAGAAGATATATTGAATTTAATTGATGAAAGGAGAAAATATAAAAATGCAGTAAGTGAAACAGGCAAAAAGGAATACAAACGTCTCAAAAATGAGATCGACAGGAAGTGCAAAATGGCTAAGCAGGGATGGCTAGAGGACAAATGTAAGGATGTAGAGGCCTATCTCACTAGGGGTAAGATAGATACCGCCTACAGGAAAATTAAAGAGACCTTTGGAGATAAGAGAACGACTTGTATGAATATCAAGAGCTCAGATGGAAACCCAGTTCTAAGCAAAGAAGGGAAAGCAGAAAGGTGGAAGGGGTATATAGAGGGTCTATACAAGGGCGATGTACTTGAGGACAATATTATGGAAATGGAAGAGGATGTAGATGAAGATGAAATGGGAGATACGATACTGCGTGAAGAGTTTGACAGAGCACTGAAAGACCTGAGTCGAAACAAGGCCCCCGGAGTAGACAATATTCCATTGGAACTACTGACGGCCGTGGGAGAGCCAGTCCTGACAAAACTCTACCATCTGGTGAGCAAGATGTATGAAACAGGCGAAATACCCTCAGACTTCAAGAAGAATATAATAATTCCAATCCCAAAGAAAGCAGGTGTTGACAGATGTGAAAATTACCGAACTATCAGCTTAATAAGTCACAGCTGCAAAATACTAACACGAATTCTTTACAGACGAATGGAAAAACTAGTAGAAGCCAACCTCGGGGAAGATCAGTTTGGATTCCGTAGAAACACTGGAACACGTGAGGCAATACTGACCTTACGACTTATCTTAGAAGAAAGATTAAGGAAAGGCAAACCTACGTTTCTAGCATTTGTAGACTTAGAGAAAGCTTTTGACGATGTTGACTGGAATACTCTCTTTCAAATTCTAAAGGTGGCAGGGGTAAAATACAGGGAGCGAAAGGCTATTTACAATTTGTACAGAAACCAGATGGCAATTATAAGATTCGAGGGACATGAAAGGGAAGCAGTGGTTGGGAAGGGAGTAAGACAGGGTTGTAGCCTCTCCCCAATGTTGTTCAATCTGTATATTGAGCAAGCAGTAAAGGAAACAAAAGAAAAATTCGGAGTAGGTATTAAAATTCATGGAGAAGAAATAAAAACTTTGAGGTTCGCCGATGACATTGTAATTCTGTCAGAGACAGCAAAGGACTTGGAAGAGCAGTTGAATGGAATGGACAGTGTCTTGAAAGGAGAATATAAGATGAACATCAACAAAAGCAAAACAAGGATAATGGAATGTAGTCTAATTAAGTCGGGTGATGCTGAGGGAATTAGATTAGGAAATGAGGCACTTAAAGTAGTAAGGGAGTTTTGCTATTTGGGGAGCAAAATAACTGATGATGGTCGAAGCAGAGAGGATGTAAAATGTAGGCTGGCAATGGCAAGGAAAGCGTTTCTGAAGAAGAGAAATTTGTTAACATCCAGTATTGATTTAAGTGTCAGGAAGTCATTTCTGAAAGTATTCGTATGGAGGGTAGCCATGTATGGAAGTGAAACATGGACGATAAATAGTTTGGACAAGAAGAGAATAGAAGCTTTCGAAATGTGGTGCTACAGAAGAATCCTGAAGATTAGATGGGTAGATCACATAACTAATGAGGAAGTATTGAATAGGATTGGGGAGAAGAGAAGTTTGTGACACAACTTGACCAGAAGAAGGGATCGGTTGGTAGGACATGTTCTGAGGCATCAAGGGATCACCAATTTAGTATTGGAGGGCAGCGTGGAGGGTAAAAATCGTAGAGGGAGACCAAGAGATGAATACACTAAGCAGATTCAGAAGGATGTAGGTTGCAGTAGGTACTGGGAGATGAAAAAGCTTGCACAGGATAGAGTAGCATGGAGAGCTGCATCAAACCAGTCTCAGGACTGAAGACAACAACAACAACAACAACAACAACAACAACAATAGAAAATTGCAAATGGAAGTTTTAATTTAAGAAATCATTCATGCAGGATGATCATAAGGACATACCATCATCTGACCATAGCACAGACTTCCATATGGAGGACACAGTAGTAGGCATCCTTGGCATAGACAAGCAGCTGAAAGAATACGAAACAAATTAAGTGACAGGACCATATAGAATCCTAGTCCGGATTGTCAGAGAGCACTACTGCACTGTCCTTTTACTTAGCTCACACCCAGAGCAAAGTCCCAAGTGAATGGGAAATATGTAGGTGACTCCCATATATAAGATGGGTATAAGAATGGATCCATAAAATTACATACCAGTATCCTTAACACAGGTTTACTGCAAATGTTTGAATACATTCTAAGTTCAAATATAATAAATTTCCTTGAGACAGAAAAGCTTCTGTCAACAAATCAGCATGGATTTAGAAAGCATCACTCATGTGAAACTCAGCTTTCCCTTTTCTTACATGATATCCTGTGATCTATGGATAAAGGGCAACAGGCAGTGTCCAAATTTCAAAATTTCTAGAAAGCATTTGAATTGTGTCCCATCTCAGACTGTTAATGAAGGTCCAGGCATACAGAATAGGTTTTCTGATATGTGAGTGGCTTAAAAATGTAATAGAACCCAGTGCAATGTCCTTGATGATGAATGTTCATCAAAGACAGGGGTAGCATCAGGGGTGCCTGAAGGAAGTGTATAGACTGTTCTTGTTCTCTGTATACATAAATGATGTGACGGATAGGGGAAACAATGATCTGTGGCTGCTGGTGATACTTAGCATATGAGAAGGTGGTGTCATTGAGTGATTGTAGGAGGATATAAGATGACTTTCTGTTTTGTGTGATGAATGGCAGCTTGCTGCAAATGTAGAAAACTGAAGTTAATTCAGATGAGTAACAATACTATAGTGTTCAAATACAGAATTAGTGGTGTGCTCCTTCACACAGCCACAGTGATATCCCAGCATAAATTTGCAAGGTGATATGAAATGGAACAAGCTTGCAAGGATGCTAGTAGGGGAGGCGAATAGTTGACCTAAGTTTATTGGGAGAAGTGCAGCTCAGTGTAAAGGATAACATAAATAGACCACTTGTGCAACCATTTCTTGAGCTGTACTTGAGTGGTTTGGACCCTCATGATGTCTAATTCACCTACATCTGCATCATTACTTTGCAACACACCTGACAATGTGTTGTGGAGGGTATTTTTGGTAGCCCTACATGATCCCACCCTTACCTGTTCCACTTGCAAAAGGCACATGGGAAGAATGATTATTGGTATTAGCTCCAATTTCTTGAATTTTCTTGTTGTAGTCATGTCATGGGACATATGTGGGCAGATGTTCCCAGAAAGTAGTGACTCAGAATTTCAATAGTAAACCTCTCTGTGATGTACAAAGCCTCACTTGTGGCATCTGCCAATGGAGTTTCCTGAATATCTCAGTAACGCTCTCCTGTGGACTAAATGATCCCATGACGAAACACATCACTCTTTGTTGGATCTTCTTTATTTCTTCTATCACACTTAATGGTTAATGGTCCCAGACTGATGAACAATACTCTAGAACTGTGGAACAAGTGCCTTCTCAACCACTTCTTCATTGGATAGATAACACTTCCTTAAGGTTCTTCCTGTGAATCTGTCAGACATCTGCTTTTTCTACTACTTTTTTTATGTGGTAATTCCATTTAAGCTCACTCTGGATAGATACCCCTAGATATTTTATGGTAGTTACTGTTTCCAACAGTTTGTCATCAATAGGGTACTTGTACAGTAGTGGCTTTCTTTTCCTGTGTTTGTGCAATATGTTGCCTTCATTCATATTCAGCATCGACTGCCTGTCCCTATACCATTCATCAAACCCCTGTAGATCTTTCTGCAAATCATTGCTGTCTTCTGGTGTTGTTCCCTTTTTATAGATAAGTACATTATATAGAAACTTCCTCAAAGAGCTTAAGATATATTCTCCTAGATCATTCATACACAGTGTAAACAGTAACTGTCATACTTCCATGTCATACACCCATGAAACTGCCTTTATATGATTATGTCCATTTTGTTCCATGAAGAGTAAGTGTTGAATTCTATCTGCCTGGAAGTCTTGAATCCAGTCACAGATCTGGTCCAATACTTGGTAAGCTGAATTATTTTTTTCACTAAGAGGTGGTGTGGTACAGTGTCAAATGCCTTGCTAAAGTTAAAGAACACTGCATCAACATGAGTGCTGATGTCAACAGTGCTATGGATCTCATGGAGGAACAGAGTGAGCTGAGTTTCATGAGATCTCTATTTGTGAATCCATGTTGATTTTTGTAGAGGACATTTTCATTCTCAAAAAACATCATAATACATTATCATAAAACATATTCCACGAGTCTTGAAAAATTTGATATGAACTATATAGGCCTACAATTATGTGCATCTATCCTGACCCTTTTTCAAAATGGGAATGACCTGCATTTTTTTCCACTCACTAGGTACCCTCCATTGCTTTAACAACCTACAATAAATTGTTGCTAGAAAGGGAGCAAGTTCCTTCACATAATCTCTGTAGAATCTTAATGGTATCTTATCTAGTCCTGATGCCATTCCACTACAAAACAATTGTAGTTCTTTTCATGTTCTGGAGTTAGTTATCTCAGTATATGCCATTCTGAAGCTTGTAAAATGATTGAAAGTTGGGCTCATGTTAAGCTCTCCCACAGTGAAAGGATTAAATGAAGATATTGATGCAGTTCAGAGACATGCTGCTAGACTTGTTACCGGTAAGTTTGATCAACATACGAGTGTTACAGAGATGCTATGTGAACTCAAATGGCAATCTCTGAAGGTATGTTAATGTTCTTCTTGCAAACACTATTGAGAAAATTTAGAGAACAGTATTTGCAGGTGACTCCAGAACGATTCTGCTGCCATCAATATATATTTCATGTAAGGACCATGAAGACAAGTAAAGAGAAATTAGGATACATACAGAGGCATATAGACAGTTGTTTTTGACTCACTACATTTACAAATGTAATAGGAAAGGAAATGAGTATCTAGTATTGGTAGGAGGCACCTACAAGCATGTACCATGTGATGCTTTACGGAGTATGTATGAATGTATGTTGATGCAGCTGTAGAGAGAACATTTAGAATATTTATGTTTCTTAACTGTGACCAACAAGATTCCCTTGGCCTTGTATTGCACATTTTCAATACAATTTTTTTCTGCAAGGTTAAAGTTCTTGTCAAGTTGTTAGCATTTCTCCAAAAGGCAACACCATATCTCATAATTGCCTCAAAGTAGCTATGGTACAAAAAAAGACCTATAATTTTGTTGTGTGTATATGAGTTACATTGGCTAAGACAGACATGGTGAATGTTGGTTGTTCAATTTATTTTTCCGGTAGTCATTATATGAGGACAATGATAAGGATCTGTTTTTGCTGCATGCATTTGTGCATTTGTGTGTGTGTGTGTGTGTGTGTGTGTGTGTGTGTGTGTGTGTGTGTGTGTGTGTCTAAGGAAGAAAGAAAGACAAATTAATTTTCATCTGTTGTATGTTACAGCTCATGAGAAATATGCAGCTGCTTATCAGAATGCAGTGGATCTCAGCATCATCTGTTCTGGATAACTAAAGAGGAAACCCCACAAAGAATATTTCTCTCATATACACACCTGTGTATTTACAAACTAGTCAAACAAATATAAAGTTCCAACTGATGCAGTACTGTATAATAACATGGCAATAAACCAAAACAGAAGCCTGCAGCTGCAGAATTGTACTTTCTTGTGAGATATCAGTTCTCAAGAGTTATTTTTGGTATCAATGTCTTACTGTTATTTAGTCATTCAGATAATATTCAGAATAAAGAATTACTTGTTGCATGAAGTATTGACAGTGATATTCATCACATTATCCAAGTTCCTGTGAAGTTCTGATTGTAACAAAGGGCTCAGAGCAAATGATCACAAATGTGCAGTGGGATGAATGTTTATAAACCTCCTCAGGAAATTGCTTTTATCAGTTACTACACATTCAATATAAAATTCTGACAAATGCTTGTCCTCCAACCTGAATTGCAGTGCCAACACTTTTTTAATGTAATATGTATATAATATTCAATACTTGGGCTTATACTCAAGAACAAAATGACAGGGAAAGATACATAAAAGAAAATATATGTCAAACATTCTGACAATGGAAATTCCACCTCACAAAAATGATGGATTTTTGTAGCAACCTTTTTGCACCAAATTGTATGTGTGTATATTGTGACAATAATGGATGGAGCACACAATCCTAGTCATGAAGAGGCAATGAACAAATATTTTTAGTCTTAATTAGAGCAGAATTGTTAACTGCATGTTTGTTATAAGAAATTATAAATTTGAAATTATCCTTTTAAAATACATATTTCATTCACCACATAATGTTAGTGTGCCCTGTAAGTGGTGTTCTTATAAGAGTTTACGGTGCTCATAAATGCATTCTTCTAAATGGTGAATAATGCTAACAAATATGTATATGCTATGACTCAATAAAATTTCAATGTGGTAACTGAAACTGCTTCTGTACTACAACTGGCGCATTAACGAAAATAACAAGTCATTAATTCTTAATGTAGAACTTATTATTGTAAAATCCTGAAATTGTGACATTTTCTCAAGTTTAACTTGCACTACTGCAATGCAATGTCCTGGATCAGTGACAGTGTATGCTTAGGTATTATAAATATGTCTAATGAAGACATTTTTATCAAGTTATTTTCCAGTTTCATAACACTGTAATTAATTTGTTGGTAACTAAATAAGAATACTCATTTATCAAACAATGGAAAATTCAGGATGGAATGTAACCATATTTTGAAAAGGAAAATTGCTACTCACCATATAGTGGAGATGCTGAGTCACAGATAAGCACAACAAAAAACTGTCACAATATAAGGCCTTTTTCAACATGTTTCACAGATAGAGGTAGACATGTCTTGTATTTCAATGGTTTGGAGACCAGAGGGCTGGCTTATTTTGCATAATTGCCTTTGTTGAAAAAGGCCTTATTGGCTGAAAGCTTATATTGTGACAGTCGTTTTTTTGTGCCTACTTGCGATTCAGCATCTCCACTATATGGTGAGTAGCAACTTTCCTTTTCAGAAAAGTCTTTTGCTGTGGGCAAATTTCTTCTTATCATAACTTATTGTGTATAAAAAATATCCTCTTGCTTCACAATTATTTCACTTTACAGTAGTCACATAGTGTGCTCCCAGCTTATTGTATTTATTCTTAGTTCTGCTTACTGTTTTGCAGAAACTGTGATTTTTTATTGAAAATTTTCACTGACTGATGTTATCTTTTTTATTTAGAAATAAACTGAAGTTTTACTTAAAAGATCCTGGTTTTTGTTTCTCCTATCAGTAATTTTATTGATCATGTACATGTAGTGAGTTAAATAAAAACTGACTCACTTTTGATACGTGAATTAAAACATCCAGTTGTTTTATGTAAGTCTTATAATCCCACGAAGGCTGATATAGGACAGGTTCAAACAAATAAAAGTTAGTTATTGGCACCAGAAAGAAACATTAATGATCAGAAACTGTACGAAACAGAATGTGTAAAATTTGTTGGGAGACATGATCAAGTTAAAATTGAATCAGTACATAGATAAACTAATCAAACATTTAATTCACATGTTTCACAGATAGAGGTAGACTTGTCTTGTATTTCAATGATTTGAAGACCAGAGTGCTGGCTTATTTTGCATAATTGCTCTCCATGCTGTCTAATGTAATGAACTTCTGGAGCAATTCAGAAAAATTGAAGAAACTATTCACTCAGAAAATGAAGCAGTTTGATTACTATATGATGTACCATAAACTAATGACCATTTTACCCAGACCTCTTCAAAGATCAGATAATTATTACCCTATGGTAAATATTGAAGTGGCATTGAAGGTATGATTTCTGTGAAATCTCTGAACATTCAACTATATTTCTGCTGTAGGTATTCATTGACCAGATATCCCAATTTGTTGATGAGGCTCATATGTACAGGTAGAAGAATTGCGGTTCCTTCATGTGTCAACGAAAATGATCAATTTTTGATAATGTAATGTAATTGGATAGATAAAAGATCTACTTGCCCAGTGGCAACAGGAGAACACACATATAAAGGTAACTTTGCAAGCTTTCAAAGACAGTGACTACTTCTTCTGGCTGTAGGGTTGAAGGGGAAGGAATAGGGGTGAAGGAAAAGGACTGCTGGGAAATAGAAAAAAGGGGTCGAGTTTGTAAAAGTGCCCAGAACCCCAGATCAGGGGAGACTTACTGGATGGGATGAGAAGGAAATACTGATTGTTGGGGACTGCACCGGACGAGATTTGAAAACATGAGAGCTTAAAGGTGGAAGGTAGGGTAATACACAAGACAGAAAGTGCATTGTATGTGGTAGGAGCACTGGTTGGGAAAAACAGACAGGTCAGAAAATGAAAAATGTGCAAAACAAAGAAAGTGAGAAAAGGAATAGCTGCTGTGAAGAAGTGCTGAGACCGAAGAAATTAATGTAAATGCTGTTGTTAGTATATTTAATGTGAACAGAAGTGTGTAGCTGACCAGTGAGTGTAGAGCAGCATCAAGCAAATTGGCATGAAATTTGGAATAGGACCATGTGAAATTTAATCAGGAGAATATATTTAGAGATTCCAAGATTTTTAACAGGTCAGCCACACTGAAGGTCAGCCGCATGCTTCAGTTCACATTAAACCTACTAACAAACAATAGAACTTACATTTTTACAGTTTCCGTCCTTGTTGAATTTTCCCTCCCATACAGGCTTGACATTTGCGGTAACTGTATTTGTTAAGATGCGGACTCTCTACATCAGTACACCATCATTTCACCTCAGCCTTCAATGGATGTAACTATTCCCAGCCTAGATCAAAAGCAGATCTCCCAGGCCATCACGTCCAGTCCTGGTACTACTGATCCATCCATAAAACAACTAAGGAGTACACCTCTTGTCACTGAGTGTTATCCAGATCTTTAATGTGTTAATCAGCTACTTCAACAAGGCTATGAATTCCTAAAATCATGCTCTAAAATGAGATTTATTTTGTCCAACATTTTCCCCATCACACCTAGAATAGCTTTCCGTTGCCCTCCCAATCTCTGCAATATCCTAGTCAGACCCTACGCTCCTTCTGCACCCATCTCCCTACCCTATGGCTCCTACTCCTGTGGCCATCCTCACTGTAAGACTGGCCCTATGCACCCCTCCTACCACCATCTATACAAGTCCTGTAACTGAGAAAGCATATAAAAGCAAAGGAAGAGCCACCTGTGAAGCAACACATATCATATACCAGGTGCTACGTAAACAGTGTTTGGCCTTTTGCATCGGCATGACTACCACCTAGTTATCAGCTAGGATGAATGGGCATAGGCAGAGATTGTATACTGGCAACATACAACATCTTCTTGCAGAGCACACTATAACATGACAGTTGTGGCCTTGATGTCTGTTTTATCACATGTACCATCTGTGTTCTTACCACAGACATGTGTCTCAGAAATCCACCGGTGGGAATTGACATTACAATATGTCCTTGGTTTTCACCACCCACCTGACCTTAATTTACGTTAATTTCTTCAGTCTCAGCATTTCTTCATCGTAACTATTCCTTTCTTCACTCTCTTTTGTTTTTCTATATCTTTCATTTTCCGACCTGTCTATTTTGCCAACTCCCCATCCCACCTCTGTCACATACAATGTACTTTCTGTCTTATGTATTACCCTATCTTCCATCTCTAAGCTCTCATGTCTTCATATCTCATCTGGTGCACTCCCCAATAATCAGTCTTTCTTTCTCATCCTGTCCAGTAAATCTTCCCTGACCAAGGGTTCTGTGCACTTTTCCAAACTCTACCCTTTTGTCTATAACTCACCTGTCCTTTTCCCTATCTCTCTCCCTTCCTTTTCAACCCTTCTGCCAGAAGAAGCACCTATTGTCCCTGTACACTTGCAAGCTTTAACATCTTTATATGTGTGTTTTCCTGCCACTGCTTGGTGGGTGGATTTTTCATCCATCCTATTACTTTATAGAGCACATTTAGTCAGTTAAGTCTAGACCACACACTGTTCTTCATCTTATGTTCCTCTGCTTTGCCTGAAGGATGTATGATACCTTGAAGATTAATAATGGCTGAGTTCCATATTTAGCATCATTGTCCTTTGGTATTAAGATTAATCTGTTTACCTTGTATTTTGACTAGGTACTGGACTTTGCCAATTTGGAGGTTAGTTCCACGGATTACTTGTACGATTAACTGAAATAATGTGACACTAGTCATTTGTGGCTACAAGCTGACCATTTACATGATTTGATTTTTTTTTTAATGGATGTAAATCAACAATTTCTTCTCATCACCTTTTACACATAAATAGAAATTCTCCTATGAAAAAGAACGAGTTGTCAAGGAGAATCTTTTTCTCTTTGTATTCACGTTTAACTTGCTGTCTGTCGGAAACTGGGTCAGTGATCAAAAATTTTGTTAGCAGCATGGTACATCCTTTTTTTGGGCTCAAGTCAACAGCAATATGGAGAAAATAATGTCATTTTTTCTGGTATTGTAATTACATAGATCACTATTCATTGTGAACTTAAGTGGGTTATTTACAATAAACTTCATGAGAGAATACATATATTGTGAAACAGTAGTCAAAATGCCTAATTCTTTAAACAGATTTCTGCAACACGATCATAGGTGAGCACAACACGCTTTCACAGTACAGTTCTCAGCAGTGAAAACTATCTTTCCCAAAGTTAAGTTACTCATAATTGTTATCCATAGTCATTCTTCAATGAAAATATGCAGAATTTATAACTTGCGGAATTGTCTCGCCGCAAGATTTGCAATGATCCAAAGTTCAGTAGTGCCTGAACTGAGTTCTTTTATGAGTTCATGAATGTGTTTTTTTTTTTTTTTTTCATTTTAAGTTCTCATCAATTTAGACACCTAACATTTTCAAGTTTCCATCCTAGTTATTGTCAGTACACCACAATCCCCGATTAAAAATTTAAGCTCCCAATGTGAAACAGCTTCAAACCTCTGATTACTTTTCAAATGAGTTAATCCATTAAATATTTGATGTTAGGCATTTAAGAAACACAAATTTTAGAAAAGGACTGAAATTTTGCTGAAAATTTGTTGGAGGTCACTAAAAGCTCTCCACCAAATGAGTATAGTTAGGGTAATTTGCACTCCATTTTAAGCGAAAGCTCACATCTAAGATACCATATTTCATGAACTGTGTGTCTTACAGTGATAACATGAATCATGCCTGCAAATTTCACTGTGGGTAGAGTTTGTAGTTAATAAGAAATACATTAAAACATCATGCCTGTGCTGAAGTTTCACTGCATGAACAGCAAAAATGTAGTACGTGATAAACATTTTTCCTCTCGTCATTTCGCATAGTGCAACAGCAAGAAAACTTTTTGTAAGTTTTGAAAGTATGTGCAAAGTTAGTTGGAAATCACTAATTGCTTTCATTATCAAATGTAGGAATGTAGTAGAACTAATTCTCTCTTTTGTGTATTAGGTGGATGGTCATTTATATGCACTGCCTTACAAAAAGAGTAAGGCACCCAGAAGGGGGAGAAGAAATAAAATGAAAAGTCATGGATAGAGAGGTTATTTGCTGTTACTTCAGTGATTATAAAATGTAATCAGTTTTTCAACGGACTTGGAAGTATTAGCCTATTTATCAGTATGACATTGCACCCACTCTGGCCTGGATGCACACACTGCTTCAGTTGGAAAGGGTGTCATAAGGCCACTGTTTCCCCTCCTGAGGCAAGCTGGCCCACAAATGTTTTAATTGGCGATTGATACCCAGCATACTGGCAATGGGACGGAGTTTATGTCCAAGTTAGTCCCACACTTGTTCTCTCGGGGACAGATCTAGGGATCCTGCTGGCCACAGGAGTACTTCAACATTACATATACATTTCACAGAGACACGTGCAATGGGTGGACAAGCAACATCCTGTCAAAAAATTGCACCTCAATACTGTTCCTTAAAAGGTAACACACGAGGACACAGGATGTCCACAATGTATGTACAGTTGTGGCATCAGAATTCCCTCAGTCATTACCAGCCATGACATGAAGGCACACGCAGGGGCTTCCCGCACCATGATACTGGGAGTAACACCACTGTGCCTTTCAAAAACACTGGAGGAATGTGGTCTGTTCTCTGGTCGCTGCCCTACTCACAGGCGATGGTCATACAGGGTAGTGCAGAACTACAGTTCATCAAAGAACAAAGTGCGAGATCATTATCACTAGTCCATGCTTCTCAGCCACAATACCAGTCCTAAATAAAGCTGTTTGTGTTATGGTGTTACTGGCATTCTACACAATGTACAATAATTTCCTATTTCAGCACTGGTAGTCTCCAACCAATGGTGCACACTGACACAGAAATGATGCAGGCAGCCCATTAGGTGGCTCTCAGATGGCAGGCACAGAAGTGAAGCAGTCACAATGTGCTTGGTCCACAGTGCAGCACAATGTGCTTCATCCACAGGTGTTGACGATACACACTAGGTCTACTTTGAGTCTTCAGGTCAGTTTCACAATGCGAAGTCTTGTAGGCGATGACATCTCGATCGGTGAAGGATTCAAGTCCAGGAAGGGAGGCATTTTCAAAACGAACAATGGCTAGATTAAACCAACCACTACCAGAATTTCCAGTAGCGACATCCAGAGTAAAATTAACCCTACAGCCTCGGAAGAATATAGGTCCATTTAAGATTACTGCTTGAGCTGTTCCATTGCCTCGAAGTTTATTTTCAAGGCTTATAATATATATGTAGACAAGCCTATATTCTATGTTATGTTTGTAGACAGACCTATATTCTTCCAAGGCTGTAGGGTTAATTTTACTCTGGATGTCGCTACTGGAAATTCTGGTAGTGGTTGATTTACCCTAGCCATTGTTCGTTGTGAAAACGCCTCCCTTCCTGGACTGGAATCCTTCGCCTTGTAGAAAAGTTAGTAATGATGAAAAATACATGTATGGATGAAAGGACTTGGTGTACTTGCTGACAATGTAACAGTAACTGGAGATATTACTTTGTACTACAATTATTAATAAAGTGTGATCCTTGACCTCTGTAACCGCTAGATGTACATCGTGAACCAGGGGCTCAAGGATGTAACAGTTTGAAAAAATTCAAAAACATAGCGCCGCACTGCCCACTGAGTGCCTTGTGGTGGTCAAATGTGGTTGATCAGTACCTTGATGTAGAGTATGCCTGCCTTCGCCTTCCTGTGCATTCCAACATCAAATCATTGTCGCATCTGAATGCCCCACAGATCTGGGTATTGCACGATTCGACCGGCTGTTAAAGCTGAAACCCACAAGGACCCACTCTGTCCGGTGCTGATCGAGCTTTCTCACATCAGAACGTGGCAGCTCCTTGTACCTCACACTGATTACTTAACACTTTTGGCTGATCGAGAAATTTACCTATATTACTAAATCGTACCAGTTGCAGGCTGTCTACGTGACAGCTTCCAGGGCAATAAAAATTTGATTTTCAATATTTTGTATAGTTATTGACTGAGTTACAAAATTTAAATTCTGTGAGAACCTACTCATCAAGAGGTATAAACTTATGATAAAAATTTAACCCAATAAGAGAAGCATTAGAGTTAGAAACTGTGTACTTGTCTTGAGGCAGTGTAACTAACTTCATTCATCCATTATTTGAAGATAAGAGCATTTAGAGACTTCCAACAAACTTAACACAAAATTTCAAAGCTTTATGAAACTTTTTCTCACTGACAGCCACCACAAAATGATTAGAGGAGAAAAGTTTACTGCTTACTAAATTTTTGCTGTTCATGCAGAAATACTTCAACATGAGACATGATGTTTTAATTTATTGCTTCTTTACTACTAACTCTATTTGCAACACATCTATACACTGAATGTTCCTGCCAAATTATATCATTGTATGACACATAGTTCAGGAGATGCAACATCATAGACATTTAGATGCATGAAAAACTAGCTTCTGCTTAAAATGGCTCACAGTAAAAGTTCAGCATCAGGCATGACATTTCAATTTCTTATTTCTTTACCACTAACTCTATTTGCAAGACAATGAATGACCTGCAAAATTGTGTCATTGTACGATACATAGTTCAGGAGATACGATGTCATTAACATTGAGATGCAAGAAAAACTTGATTTTGCTTAAAAAAGAATACATAGTACCCCTACTATTTTCATCCAGTATTTCATAATGAGAGTACTTAATGACTTCTAAAAACATTTTTCTTGCCTACATATATCACATCAGATGTTTAATGCATTAACTCATTTGTAATCAGATGATTGTAGTTATTTTATACGTGGAAGTTTGATCACTGAAAATCAGGGGTTTACTGGTGTGCTCTACCAGGCCTAGTGAGAAGACTAAACATGAACAACTTTAACACACTTTGGTGGTCATTCTATCTTTCACAGAAAATTCCAGCCATAACCATTTCCATTCCAGCTTATGGTCTGTACATGTACAGTGTTACATTGACATCTGACTATGTCTTCTGTGTGTTTCACTTTAATAATCAGGCAGAGTATATGAGAAGCAATAGTGCACCTAAGACTGAGGCTTGTGGAATCCCCATAAATAATCTCTCCCCACTCAGAAGCATCTCCCATGCTTACCTTGATTGAATTATTAAGTACAACTTTCTGCATTCCTTCAGTTAGATAACAAATTTTCCATTGATTGGCTCTATCACTGATTCCATAAAAATCTCAGTTTATTTGGGAGGATATTATGAGTTGCACAGCCAAAGGCCTTAGGTATGCTGTTTTGTTATTTAATGTGTGTAAAATTTGCTGAGTGAAGATGTAAATAGCAATCTCAGTTGCATAACTCTTCTGAAATCCTAACTGATTTACTAAGGATATTGTTCCTCATATAGAAAACTATTCTAGAATACATCTCATCCTGGAAAAAAAAAATTTGAAAAATGTTGTTATTGACATATCTTCTGTCACCAGTACCATAAAATGAGGTGAATCCAATCAAGTGGTGACAATCCGATCATTTACCGATTTTTACACTTTTGAATAACTGAGTGTAGCATTTTAACAATTACATTGCAGCTGATCATTGTCATGCATTCTTGACTAATCTACCAACAACAGTGGCGTGTTGGAATGCACATAACCAGCAAATTGCATTGTCAGTAGGTGTGTGATACTTGTGCTACACTTGTGTAGTCAACACAACAGTGTGAAAACTTCTGCTGGCGCCTGTTAGTTCCGAAGTGTAACTGGTAAGTTACAATATTATTGCTTGCATGTGAACATCTTAAGTGATACAGTTTCGTTGTTTTGGCCATTTCTAATACTGCTTAGTCACTATACAGGCCTAATTACAAAATTGCATTTTTGTAGGCTGAATCCGATCATGGAAATCTAACTACAAACCAGAATTTCTTCTAAAGGTGGTGAAAGCTGTCAAATCAGGAAAATTAAGCATCCAGAAAGCTTCAGAGCAATACACAGTTCCATATACCACATTAAACGACAAACTCAAGGAAAGGTACAAGGTGTACAACTTTGCTTCCGCCATTTTTTCCCCAACATTTGAGGCTTTAATGAAACAAATTAGTTACACATGTATCATTCAAAGTATTTTCTGTCACTGACCACTACTTTCTCACATCTTTTGGGCAGTGTACAAATCCCGTGTCGAAAAAATGGTTCATCTTTGGAAGTGATCCATGAATCGATCCAATTTGTGACTTCTTCATGAGATAGGAAGTGTTGGTCAGCCAGGCCATGCGCCATTGATCTAAACAGGTGATAGAGGGAGCAATGGCTGGAGAACATGGCGGGTGGGGTAGGACCTCCAATTTTAACATTTACAAGTACGTTTTGACTTCTTTTGCAATGTGGGGCCGAGCGTTGTTGTACTGCAAAATCACTTTATCATGCCTCTCGCTGTATTGTGGCCATTTGTCTTTTAATGCTCTGCTCAAAGACATTAATTGTGTTCAATAACAAGCACCTGTGATTGTTTCACTTGGTTTTAACACCTCATAGTACACGACGTCAAACTGGTCTCACCGAATGCAGAGCATGATCTTGGAGCCGTGAATATTCGGTTTGGCCATCGATATGGAAGCATGGCCGGGAGCACTGAAACCACTCACGACATGTTCTTTCACTAATAACGTCCTTATCATACATACTTGAGAGCATTTGATGAGACTCAGCCTCTGTTTTCCTCATATTGAAACAAAACAGTAACACCTACCGCAAATAATGAGAATTAGGCTCATAAACTGACATTTTCAGTCAAGAACAGCTTTATGATGCTGACACAAATCAACTAATGGTTGAATGAGGTTATGTTGACCAAGGTTCAAGCTAACTGCCTGACGTCTGCGATCTGTTTCTTTCTTACCGTTGTCGCCACCTATCGGCAAACAGCGGATGCCAAGTTGTACACCTTTTACTAATGCAAAATAGGCAGCCAACCAGCGTTAACCAATAGTGAGAAGAAAAGCCTGGTTGAAGGATTATTGTGTTGTGTGAAATCGGGGTTTCCTTTGAGAAATAATGGTGTTAGGGACAATGTACAGGCATATATCAATTGAGCAGGGAGGAATGAAAAAATATTTCATGATAATTGACCTGATCATGAGTTGGTAAACTCTTTTCTGAAAAGAAATAAAGAACTAATGGTTAGAGTAAGTGAAAATGTGAAGAGGGTAAAGGCAGCAGTTACACAGGAAACAATGACTGATTATTTTAAAACCCTTGAAGTGACGTTGAGTGGTGTCCCTTCATCCAACATTATAAACTACAGCGAGACAAGCATTTATGATGATCCTGTACAAGTGAAAGTAATAGTGAAGCAAGGCACAAGACGTCCTGAAAGGACAGTGTAGGTCAAGTATCAGTGTAACGATAGCAGCAGCTGCCAACAGCTCATTCCTCTCAATGTACATTGTTTATAGGGCAAACTAACAGCAATTAGAGGGACCTATAGTGATCATAGGTGACAATCTCTCGAGTCATCTGTTATATAGCATGGTTAAACTGTGTCAGGAATAGGACATTAAATTTGTGCTTCTACCATCTAATTCTACTCATTTGTGTCAGCCACTTCATGTGGCCTTTTTTAGACCTTTAAAACTTGCTTGGAGAATGTGTTAGATGATTGGAAAAGGAAGAATAGAGGAGTGGTACCAAAATCTGAATTTCCTAGGTTATTGAAGAAAAAACTTTGAAAATATAGCTATCACGTCCAAATCAAATGTAATATCTGGGTTCAGAAAGCAGGAATTTTTCCTTTCTGTCCCAATAACGTCATTTCATAGACTCCAGAAGCAACCGATAACAATGCACATGGCACCAGCTCATCAAAAGCTTCTTGAGCAGCAGCCTTCGAAATGCAATTGAAACAGGTTCGCTCTAGTGAAGCAAAAGGAAAGCAGTGCCAAGCAAAGCATTTAGCATTAACTCCAGGAAAAAGGACTGTTATCGGTGACTTCAATGAAAATGAAAGTGATGGGGCTGCAAGCAGGGAGTCCCTATCTGGAACAGCACAAGTCAAATGAAAATGAAGTAATGCACAAGGAGAAGGATAAAGATTGGCATGAATTTAAAGAAAATTATTTCACCATAGCTAAATTTCCTGCAAAAAAAAGGTTCGGGGTTCAGGTATTTTATTGGTAAAATTGAAAGCATCTCTAATGACACCTATGAAATGACATTTATGAGAAAGGAAGTTCTTGGTGGTAATGTGTATTTTGTCCTTCAAGAAACTGATGATGCAATTGAAGTAGAAAGAGCCCAAATTATTAAAAAAATTGTTCCAGAACATAGAGAATGAGGTAAATTAATTTTGAATGGATAGATGATTATGACAGTGAGTAAATACTTTTTATTTTGAATATGACATACAATAACTAAAAATTAATATCTGTTTGTGTGATTTCATGAATGCAAGTGTTTTATAGCAAAATCTCAAGTTTAATGCACTTGTAAAAATTTGTCTAGTCTAGAAATTGTAAAATTTTGTTGCAAATACTGCAGTATATTTTTTAAAAATCAAAATAGTGGTCAGATTCACTCCACTGGAAGTCTGATTCTGTTCCTGGATACAAAATACAATGGTGATCAGATTTGCCCCAATTGAGGAGGTGAAACACATCAACAATTAACTTAAAATAAGAACTGCAATTATAAACTAAAAATAACGTAACACATGAATATATAATTATCAAGGTTGTGAAATTAACATACTGAATTTTTATTCAGATATCACAACAGTAACTGGACAAAATTAAAAAAAAAACTGCTGTTTTTGATCAGATTCACCCCATTTTATGGTACTTATTTATGTGGAAACAGTTCTTTAGTGTGCTGTTGGAAACAATCAAATTCAACTGAGTGTTTATATTTGAGAAAATATATACTTTTCTTTATTGCAGAAGGAGAAATGGATGAGACACCCATATGACTGAATTCAATGAGAGTGGCTTTTTCAACATACTGCTTTGATTTTTCTATTGAACTAATTGTCTCTACTTTTTTCTACTACTTTTAAGAAATGGTTATTAAACTTGGCTGTTACCTGTGACTGATCATTTACAGCCCTTTCATTTTAATCAATAGTGGTTTTGTTCTGTTCATTGGGCTGTTTTCCTGTCTCTCATTCCACATATTTTATATAGACTTGAATCTGTTGTTAGAATTACCAGTTTTTAGTATACTGTGCATTATTAGTAATTTTGGGTATTTCTGTAGTGTGCAACTACTTGAGGACTTGTTCTTGCCAAAGATACAGTTCCCTTTTCCTTTCACAAGATACTTTAATCCCTGTAGTGATCCACAGTTTTTACATGACTGTTTACTTTCCATTCGGATTACTTTATGAAGAGATCTATTTTCAAATAATCATATGAATTTAATATGGAACAGATTAAATTTAATGTCAGCACTTGACCACTGCAAAATTTGTCCCAGACCATCTCTTGTGAACTGTTCTTAAAAAATTTTGTCTTGGATTCTTTAACTATTCTGATTTCCACTGAGGAAAAGTTATAATCTAAGATATTGGCTAATCTGCACTAACTAAATGTGAACAATGATCAGAGTTACCATTTGTTGCTGGGTATACTGGTATAGTGTTACTCTGAGATTCACCAAAGAAAACATCAACAGTCAGTGTTCTACTATCTTTATTTATGATTGTTGGAAATTTAATTACTGGTATCAAATTTTACGAGCCAAATAAAGTTACCAAATCATTTTCTATATTGTTCAATAAGTAATGCAAGACTTTTTTTCTGAAAGCAGAATGGTTTTATTGAGGTTTCCAATATACCGTATTATTCCCCTCTCTTTTGGTAACAAAACCCTATTTTTTATATAATCTCCTTTCAATGCAGTAGCCATATGCCACCTTACTGGGAGGTTATGCACATCCACATGGTTCCTCTCTACTGGTTGACACTGGAGCCAACATCTTGCTGTATCACTAACCTCGCCATCATCCATGTACTGCTTCCCATGAATGTGTCCTCCATTAGGCTAAACAGATGGAAGTCAGAAGGTGTGAGATACGAACTGTTGGGTAGGTGGATGAGGAAGGACAATCCAATGAAGTTTTGCGAGCTCCTCTTTGGTTTGAAGATTTGTTTGAGGTCTTGCATTATGCACAAAGAGAATGTTGTTTGCATTTTTGTGGCGATGGACATGCTAAAGTTGTTTCTTCAGTTTCCTGAGGTTGTGTGCTGGTGACTGGCACACAGAAGATCAGACAGATTTGTACATATGGCATCACCATCTATCGGAACTTCATGAAACTGTAGGGGATGAAGTGGGAATATTTCCTGATGTCCTACAGAAAATTCTGCATTTTATCAACCAAAATTGGACAAGAAAAATATGTGCTGCATTACTTATTGAATGTTCCTCATGCAATTAAAAGTGAATTATTTTTATTGTTAATTCACACACTTCTGTATCCTGATCACTACAAATCTATTTATTTCAGTGTTTTCTATTTGTCTTCTGTCTTTATACACTACCTGACAAAAAAGTATATAACTTTGTACACAGATCATTGGGTAGTATATAAATGATTAGAGCTGCAATTCTCTGGAGCAGGTTCAATGGTCACCAGAGTGCATTAGGGTCATTCATGTTGACTGATGTTATCAGGCTTGATAGGGTACATAAGGAGCTTGACCAGGGTCAGATATTGACTGATCACTGAGAATGACACAGAGATGGCATGTTCTCTTGTGAGACAGCATTATCAGCATCTGACAGAGTTTGACAGGGGCCTCACTATTGGTCCCCATTTGAGCAGGTGATCACATCATACAATATACAAAATTGTCAGTATGCAGATGCAACAGTTGCCTGATGTTGGACTCATGAGAATGTGAAGCAGACATACTTTTCATCAGAGTTCTGATTGACCATGTCTGACTGCCACAAGGTAGGAGTGCTGTATTGTTCACCAAGCACATGGTAACCATTCACATCTGTGCCTGCCATTCAAAAAAAAGTAGTGAGCTCCCTGCAACATTCTGTGCCATCCTGCACCACAGGTCAAAGATTAGCAGCAGCCAGCGTAGGGAATTGCTGTTCCATGTGCAGGATGCCATTAACACCACAAAACAAACAGCTGAGTTTGGAGTGATACCACGGCTAGGAAGTGTGGGCTGCTGATGAATAGCATCACATTGTGTTTAGCGATGAATTGCAGTTCTGTCCTGCCCTGAATACCATTATCAGCATGTGGAGAGGTTCCATTCTTTGAATATTTTGGAAAGTTATAACTGTGTTACTCCTGTCGTCATGGAGTGGGGAGTCATTGGGTATGACTTCAGGTCATGCCTGGTAGTGATTGAGAGAACTCTGGCAGCATAATCATATGTTGGTTGGTTGGTTTAAGAGGGAGGTGGAAAGGGACCAAACTGCATGGTCATCAGTCCCATAACTATGTGTCACAGACATCCTGTGACCTATTGTGTTACCTCTTACATTACAGTATTGTGGTTCCATTTTGCAACACAATAATGCTTGTTTACACGTGGCACCTGTCTGTATGGACTGTCTATGTGATGTTGAGAAAACTTCCATATCCAGCAAGATCCTCAGATCCGTATGTGGTAGAGCATGTTTGAGACCAGTGTTGTTGTCAACTCCATCCCAGTGACATTGTCCACTATATCAAGCACTAGTTATGACATTTGTGGCTAGCTCACCTCAGGAAAGGGACAATGGCTTTGTGACACTCTTCTCAAATGAGTTAGTGCATCCATCCATGCCGGAGTGAGTGCAACATCATACCACTAAGTGGTCTCATACTGCCAAGTTTTTTGTAAATTTGACTTCAGTTAGTAATCACTGATGTCATCGCATACCCTCTCAAACCTTGAAGTTCATCTCATTTCCTCCTTCCCTCATGGATGCTTAACTTTTTTATTGGGCACTATATATATGTAGCAACTTCTGCTATTCCCTTATTACTGATACATGATTAGTATTGTGGAGACATGTACAGTTCTGTTGTTGTTGTTGATCATTAGTTATAACACAGTGAACTCCCAATCCCACTCTACATTGGCAGCTCAGTTGGATGATATTTTGATCTTATAACTACTAGAAAAAGCAATGACCCTGACTACCTCTCCACCTGTAGGCTGTAATGTCTTTTTCCTCAAAAACAACTCCATTGCAGTTATGAAATAAATTTAGTGGGGTGGAAACTGACTACAAAGAATGGAAGCACTATCCAGCCTTCTAGGCGTATTCTGAAACAAACTCTTCAAACACATATTACATGGTCAAGTCATGTACAGCAATTGTTTATCCAGTAATACAAAAAAGTTATCCCCTCACTGGTGCCAAAGATTTTTAAATTTATGGAGAAGTTGCAAGTTAAGTCAGCAAAATTCATTTAACAGCTTACCCTAAAGTGGATTCTTGAAAATGTGAAGTTCAATTAAAGTTCTTTAGTATGAAAAGAATCTACTTGCCATGTGGTAGTATATTTTGACACTGTACAAGAAGCAGTTTATAATTCTTAAACTCCTAGACAAAATTTAGAGTCCAGAATCATGTGAACAGAGTTTCCCAAGTTCACCATCTAGCATGATGAAAATTCACACACAACATAACTGTCGAGGCAGAGTGGAGACTAGCATAGTGATGGTGTCCTTGTACAACACACCTCATTCCAGGACCTGGCAGTGCAGACAGTGGAAGGGATATCTGTCCTCAACTCTTTAGTAGCTGCTTTCACTCTGAGCAAAATATTATGGTCCACCTGACCAACTACATCACTCACAGCATTTCTATTAGGATATCTGCTATGGCTTTGTAACTTTTTACATTTGAGAATGTTTTACTGATTGAAGTTCAGTGAAAAATATCACCCTAGTGAGAAAAAAAAAAAAAAAAAAAAAAAAAAAAGAAGGACTGGGACTACCTGTGCTCTTTTCCAATCATTTGGAACCTTCCATTCCTCTAGAGACTTGCAGTACACGGCTGTTAGAAGGGGGGCAAGCTCTTTCGCATACTCTGTGTAGAATCGAATGGGTATCCCGTCAGGTCCAGTGAACTTCCCTCTGTTGAGTGATTCCAGTTGCTTTTCTATTCCTTGGACACTTATTTTGATGTCAGCCATTTTTTTGTTTGTGTGAGGATTTAGAGAACGAACTGCAGTGCGGTCTTCCTCTGTGAAAGAGCTTTGGAAAAAGGTGTTTAGTATTTCAGCTTTATGTGTGTCATCCTGTGTTTCAATGCCATCATCATCCCGGAGTGTCTGGATATGCTGTTTCGAGCCACTTACTGATTTAACGTAAGACCAGAACTTCCTAGGATTTTCTGTCAAGTCGGTACATAGAATTTTGCAATGAAAAAGAATGTCAGAAATATTTCAGCATCTGGCCAAAGTCCTTCTTCCCTGTTTGAGTTTATTTACTGATTGAATATGACATTTTGTGGGCATTCAAGCAGTCTGCTTTTCTTTTTTAAACTTTGTTATAAATTAAATATAGTGTAGCATAAAGATGTATGTAAATGTTTAGTAAGTGAAGAGTAGTATAAGTATGTCATATTTTAATTCAATCCAGTCTACTTGATTCTCTCATGTAGCAACTTGTCATGGGCTAGTGGTTAAAAGTCTTCTCCTTTAATTTATATTTGTTTCATATATGCTATGTTTCTCATCATTTTGCAAATTAATAATTTCATAATAATTCAGTCTGTGTATGTGCTTTATTAATGTCTGTACATTTGGCTTTTGTAATTGCAAAACAGAGTGATTATAACAAACAGTTATATCTGATACTTTGAAGCATCTGAGCTTCAGTTGGTGTGAAAATGGGACAGGAGACAAAAGGAATATAGGAATGGAAAGTTAAGTATAATAATGGCATCAACACAAAATGAAAATCTCGAATTTAATCTATATCTTTTCTCCAACTCTCTATATAAAAGGAAAAACGTTTCTTTGGTTGATGAGAGACATTTATAAATATGCTTATCTATATACACAATAGTGCAATATTGTTCTTTGTTTGACTTTTTATAAATTAATATTACACATTGATTGTACAACAATATTTTTACAATTATTACATCTCCATTTACAGGAATGCAGGAGATGTGTAGTATAAATTGTATGTATAATACTACAAATGGTCATGCACGCACACTTAGGTGCTCACACACACACACACACACACACACACACACACACACACACACAAATAGGAATTCAATACTGTTTTGTTGCATGAATATTCAAGCCAATCTGAAGCCACAGTTCATTCTTCAATAATAACGCTTATGTGTAGTTCACAGAACACACCAGCTTTAGCATCACTGAACCTTATGTTTCTGTAATTAATTCAAATATTTCTAGTTCTAGGACACTGAAGAAACATTGGGTTGATCACAAAATCCCAACTCTGACAAATGGTGAATACTGCGATTTCAAATCCTGAGAGTCATCTGCTGTTGGTGTCCTTGTGTTTGGTTTGCATATGCTGAAAGAAAAAAATGGTGTGATTTAAAAGCATACCATGGTTAATGAGAAGATGCTATTTGACTTCCACAAGCCATGCATCATTAGCATCCATAGTTAAGGCAAATAATGTCCCCTAACATAATATTCATTATTGAAGTATTTCACAGTGGCACTGCTGAACAAAATTTTCTCAGTATTCAAGCCACATCAAATAAGATATAATTCTTCAACAGCTGTCACCACAATAGGGTTTAACAGTTAGCAAATCTGACCCACCTGTAGAAGATTCTGGACTATGCTGCTTCATGCATATACCAAGGAAAGCAGTTCTTACCCCCTAAAGATGATGGCAGTGACAGTTGTGAGAAAATTATATCACTTAACTAACATGACTTGGAAACTGAGAGACATTATTCATAAAGTAAATTTGTTTTTCTTGACAAAATAAACAATTACCAAAATAGTGTGTGTGTGTTTCAGTAAGAGAGAGAGCTACTACCTTATCACTGTACCCATGTACTGTCACAGTACTAGTGCCAAACATGGGATTTATAATGCCTGTCAGGAGGTCAAGCATGGAGGAAAATTCTTACAGATACAAAAGGAAGTGATTTTCAAGGTTTCAGTGATGATGAACTAACAACTGCACAGATAATGAACTTGGCAATGGGTTTAAATGGTTTTGAAACTATTGATGAAGAAAACTTGAATGAGTGGCTGAAAAACGATGCATGTGAACCCAGCTCACAGTACACGAGTGACACAGAAATTGTGACCATCACTAACAACAAAATAAAAAGGACAGTGAATGTGAAAGTGAAAATGAAGACCAGCATCACAGACTATTTTTAGAAATAAACAGGCCTACAGTACCTATGCACAGAACTTGGATAAGCTTTTGAACAAAGAATACATGTTTGAAAATATCTTGATTATGCATGTTTTTCTATTATTCATCCACTTTCTCTTCCACATTACACAAAATAATCAGGAGTATTTTAAATTCAAATATATTATTTAGAAACTTTATTTCATTACAAAGACAATTATCACACATTCCAAAGAGAACAATTTGTATTGAAACTTCCTTTCACTCAGTACATTTCAAATGTCATTTGTTTTCAAAGAAAATGAAGTCAACACAATGATGAACTATTTACAGAATTGTAGGTTATGAATATAAACATAACCCTACATCATCGCCCCTTAGCATGTAAGTCAGTGACTTGTACTTTTAGGGGAATTCCACAACTCAGTCAAATCAGGATATCTTCCTTTGGCGAGACTCCTAGAGTAACTCATTCACAAGTGAAGTGCTCTATATATCATGTTGACAACTGGTGTGTGAGTTTATAAGGATGTCTGCTGGTTTTCGGCTGTTAAACAAGATGTTAGTTGCCACATCATTAACTTCATACAGGTCTTTGTAGGGAGGCACTAGTGTGACTTAATTTTATCATCCCTCAAAGATTCATGAGTCATATTATGCAGATCTTTACAAATGAATGATGTTTTATTTACCTTGTAGGAACAATTTGAAGGGCTTAGTTTATCCATATGATGGCGTAACTGAGAAGTAAATGCTGGCAGATCTACTTCTTGTTTCTTTTCCAACCTTACAATGAAAGCACCAGGCAATGTTAAAGTTTAGCCATACAGCATTTCACCAACTGTTCAGTTACTTCCTTTTCTCATATGGCAACAGAGTTCTAGGAAAATTGTAGACACGATGTCACTCTGTTTACTTTCACTATATGCTCTGATGGCTGCCTTCTATGTTTGACAGAATCTCTCTATTTTCCCATTTGGTTGTGAATAATATGCCATAGTTAGTGTTTATTTAGAACCACATATCTGAGCTAACACGTAGATCAGCTCTGATTGGAACTGTGCTCTTTCATCAGTCACTTTTTGGTTATGTGCTCCAAATCTAGTGATCAAGAAGTTATAAAATGCTTGTGCCACTGTTTCTGCTCAAACATCATATAGTTGGATGACTTCTGTTCAGTTATGGAACTGATTGATGGGCATTTAACAGCAAATGAATTCATTTGGGTTGATCAGATAAATATGTACCACCTTAAAGTGTCCATCTGTGCTTGGAAACTGGCCAATAGAAGATTTAGTATGTCAAGTCACTTTGTTCTTTTGGCTTGCTATGCATGATTTCACTCATTCTTGGATATCTAGTTGATGTTTAACCAAATAAATCTACACACAAGTAATTTCACAGAAGGCTTAATACCAGGTCACGTCATACTGTTGTAATGTTGAAAAACTGAATATCTGAATTCCTAAGGAATATAAGGATGAATTTTACTTATTGATACACTGTACCATAATAATCTCCCATAAGGTGTTTTATGCTGTTTAAACTTCAATGTGGTACAAGGACCAGACCAAAGTTTCTCAAGTTCTTCATCACTCCCTTGAGCATCTGTTACCTTCTCATAATCAGTTGGTACTATTTATTCCAATCTGGATAGGTTGTCAGCAACAGTATTGTCTTTTCCATAAATGTGTCCAATATCTGTCATAAATTGTAATATGAGTTGTAGGTGATGCTACTGCATAGGTGTTGCTTTATTGTTTTGTTGTTAAAAAGCATGTGTCAAAGGAGCAGTTTCAGTATGCACTGGAAATGAACATATTTCTTCAAGGAGGTATTTAAAATACCTTATTGCCATGTACATGCTGAGAAGGTCCCTATCATATGTTCAATATTTCTTCTGGGATTGCAATAACTTTTTGGAGCAGAAACCCATTGGTTTCCATATTCCTTCATCCATCTGTTGCAGCACTGCACTGGATGCCAAATTTGAAGAGTGCACAAATAATGCAAATTCATTGTTTACACTTGGGAATGTTAGAAGGGCTGCATTTGCAAGGTCCATTTCACACATCTTGTCCTGCCTTATTGAATCTTCTGTCCACTGAATGCTTCTTTTGTAATTTTTCTTTGAAATCCTCAAGTAATAATTTAGGATAGCTTTCTTTTTTGACATGTTCCAAATGCCTTCAGTGAAAATTCAGTATGCTTGGAAAAGGACATAATTCCAATGTTTTAAATTAGTTATCGCTTGTACTCATTTTGGGTCTGGTTTGGTATCTTCTGGAGTAATCACAAAACCTACAAAGTTAATTTCTTGAACTCTAAACGTAGATTTTTCAACACAAATTCTTGAACTAAAATCGTTCAACTGTTCAAATACGATAGTTAAATATTGAATGTGTTTTTCCGGAGAGCTAGAAGCTATTAGTATGTCATCTAAAGGTGCAAGCCAAAATTTAATCTCTCAAAACTTCATTAATTCTCTGTAAGGTACTGTGTGCATTCCTGAGGCCAAACGGTGTGAAACTGAATTCATAAAGTCAGAAGTGTGTGATCAGTGCACTCTTTTCTGTATCGCTTTCAGCTATTGGGATTTGGCAATATGCTTTGAGGAGACTGGTTTAGAGAATATTTTCTTGCCAACAAGGATGGAATTTACATCATTTGTGTATGGGCCTGGATAGCAGCCAAGAAGGTCTAGCCATTAAGAAGTTGATAGTCTCCACAAAGAACCAGCCCACAGGTATTTAGAGCGGTGAATTATACAGAGTGTTTATAAATTAATATCGAGGTTTTAACACTTTATAATATTTACTACTTTAAACTTACATTTGTCACATTGGTTGAACTTCACTGTACCCAAAGCTGGGTAGCCCGCAAGCGGCCTAATGACAGGGCTTGCTTTGCATGACTTCCATGTTCTCCTGACCTAACACCATGCGATTTTTTCCTTTGGGGTTTCATCAAGGATCGTTTGTACATGCCTCTGCTACCAGCAGACCTTCCTGAATTAAGAAACTGGATTGACCCAGCTGTTGCTACACTTATCAATGTTTGGGAAGAACTCGGCTATAGACTTGATGTGTGCTGTGTGACAAATGGTGCTCACATTGACCATTTATAAGATTCTTCTTGGTAAAACTGTTTGGGTTGCTCTTTCATTTGACATATCATTTATAACTGTAAGTTACATATAATAAATATTATAAAGCGTTAAAACCCCGATATTCATTTATAAACTCACTGTATTATGATTCATTTGGAACTAGATTTTTTTGTTTAGACAGATTTAATTTATGTTGACCAGCCTGGTGGGCCACTGCTGACTGCACTATAATATTTAACATCATGCTTAATTTCTCCTTGCATAATGTGAGATTTGTTGTTTAGGACATTTCTTAAGTAGTCCAGAGTATTTACAGTTAGTGTGGAGTGAACTAACATAACTGCACAAATCAACTGTACTCTGGAGTGCAGCTACATGTAACCGAGTATGGCTGTCAACTAATAATTTTCTTTTCACTTCTGTTAATAAGTGAATTGATGAAGGAAGTCTGCACTGATCACATCTTATGCTGTGTTAGTTACAATGAAAGACCACTGAAAAGTTTTAAAAGTATTTGTATCTCAGATCCATTCACAGCACAAAGTTTGTAATCTGCCTCTTTAACCTTATCCTTGGGTCACACTGGTATAATGGAAATTTCAACATCGTTGTCAACCCCAAGTTTTATCCCTAATGAACAATCAATATTGGCAGCCTGATATGACTGCTGTAGCAGAACACTCAGCTGCTAGTGCATATGTCAGTTGGAGTTTCTCTCCCTTTTCCACTGGCAAGGCTGGACACACTTCTTATGTCTGCAATTCGAGCTATAACAAAAATGAAAGTAGCAGTACTTTCCCAAACTATTATATCACAGCTTGCTGCAGTCTGTGCTGTGAGTATGTCATCATGATTGATACTGTTGCTCCCTAGAACTGGATTTATGCACTCCACTTTCAATCTCTTTGATCCTTACCAGAATATCTTTCACAGATACAGAAAAATCACATGTCACAGAGGACACTTCCTTTGAAACTGATTGAGGTTCATGATTGCTTTGCATTTCCATCATCTGATCATCAATTTGTGCTAGTATGACCACATTTTCTTTGGAAATTATTAATATATTTCAGATGCTACCAGGAAGTTATTTTAGCCAGAGAGTCTCCAAAATTTTATCTGAAATATTCATTTCTCTATAAACTTTCATTTCCCAAAGCAACAGACTGGGCTTCACATCACCAATTTCTAATTTTCTAACTAGTTTCTTAATCTGATGTCCTTCACTTTCCTTAAAAAGTTACTAACAGTCTTTCTTTAGCTAATTAATATTTGTTGTTTTCTTCACTCTTCATGAGATTCCATATATTTTTGATAAATCAGCACTCTAACTCCACTAACATGTAACTCAATTTGGTTTCTTCAGCCTGTATTCCCACAGTTGTGAATTGTGCTTTGGCCTGACAAGCCATATATCAGCAGAACACACAGAACACATGCATAAAGACAGTTATAAGTAAGCAGGCTTTCGGAGCCAGAGGCTGCTGCTTCAGGAAGAAAAGTTGAAGGGGAAGGAAGAGCAGTGAAGGAAAAGCACTGGAGAGGTCTAGGAAAAGGGATGATTTTGGGAAAGTCACCTAGAACTGCGGGTCAGTGGAGACTTACCGGGTGGGATGAGAAGATGGGTGAGTAGATTTTTTATTTATCCAATTAAATTATTTTGTCAAAAATTAAATGTTTCCATTGTGATATTAAATCTTTTTTTTTTCCATCAGTCTTCTGACTGGTGTGATGTGGCCCACCACAAATTCCTCTCCTGTGCCAGTCTCTTCATCTCCAAGCAGCACTTGCAACCTACATCCTCAATTATTTGCTGGATGTATTCCAATCTCTGTCTTCCTCTACAGTTTTTGCCCTCTACTGCTTCCTCTAGTACCATGGAAGTCATTCCCTGATGTCTTAACAGATGTCCTATCATCCTGTACCTTCTCCTTGTCAGTGTTTGCCACATATTCCTTTCTCCTCCAATTCTGAGCAGAACCTCTTCATTTCTTGCCTTATCAGTCTACTTAATTTTCAGCATTCATCTGTAACACCACATCTCAAATGCTTTGATTCTCTTCTTTTCCCATTTTCCCACAGTCCATGTTTCACTACCATACAGTGCTGTACCACAATGTACATTATCAGAAATTTCTTCCTCATTGAAGGCCTATGTTTGATAATAATAGACTTCTCTTGGCCAGGAATGCCCTTTCTGCCAGGGCTAGTCTGCTTTTGATGTCCTCCTTCCTCCATCCATCACCAGTTATTTTACTGCAAAAGTAGTAGATTCCTTAACTCCATCTACTTCATGACCATCAATCCTGATGTTAAGTTTCTCACTGTTCTCATTTCTGCTACTTCTCATTACTTTCATCTTTCTTCGATTTACTGTCGATCCATAGCCTGTATTCATTCAGCAGATCATGTAATTCTTCTTCACTTTCACTCAGCATAGCAATGTCATTATTTAATCATATCTTTGGTATCCTTTCACCTTGAATTTTGATTTGACTCTTGAACCTGTCATTTATTCTGTAACTGCTTCTTCAATGTACAGGTTGAACAGTAGGAGTGAAAGACTACCTCCCTATTGTATACCCTTTTTAATCTGAGCACTTCATCTTAAGTCAACCACTCTTATTATTACCTCCTGGTTCTGTATGTTACCCATTTCTCCTTACAGCTCACTTCTATTTTTCTTGCACCATTTTATGTTTTTGAATGCTTTTTCCATCTATGTACTTCAGACTTTCATATCCTTTACAATCACGTGTTATTTGAAGGAACTTCATTATGTGTGCACGCGCGCACACACACATACACACACACACACACACACACACACACACACACACACACAAACGGAGAGAGAGAGAGAGAGAGAGAGAGAGAGAGAGAGAGAGAGAGAGAGAAAAGTTGTGATAGTTACTTTCATATTGCCGCATAATTTATTCCAATAGTAAACTACATTTATAAGAAATATAAATATAAAAATTAAGATACCTTTCAGCATTTCATTCAACTCTGCTTCATTGCTACAATGCTTAAGATCTTTGGGTTGCACTCCCTGGAAAATTTCTACCACACTTGGTTTTAGGTTGTAAAAGAGTATTGGTTGATTTCGTTTGTAGAAGTCTTCAATCAAAGACTTGATACCCTGCAAGATATATGCACAGTATTACAATATTTGTAGGCTTCTGTGAATTATTAAAGTTTATTAAGTACACATGAAATACACATGTCAAAATATATTTACTGCTCAAAAACTGCACATACCTTAGCTGCCGTAAAGTCAACAGCTTGAATATGTCGACTGTCAATAACAACTGGAATTGAGCTTGATCCCTGTTTAATGCCTGCTTTTGAAACCACATTTCGTACATATTCAACAGATGGGAATACTAAGCTTCTGTCAGGAGTAATTAGTAGATATTCACATCCTGATGAACTCTGGAAAATAGGAAGATAAGCATATGAGCAAACATTATTGTTACAAAGTGGAATAGTAGATGGAACAGGGCAAAAGGAAGGAAAAAATTCCCAGTTCTACATCACTGACCAAACTCAATGATTAATAACTACAAAGAAAGTTAGAGAAATTGAATTACTCACCACAAATTTTTCCACCTTGACTGATGGCCTTGCAGAGGCATATAATAGGAAAACAACATTAATTCCAATGCCAACTACAATGCCCAGTTCCAAGCGGTAGAAAAGGCATGACAAAAATGTTGCACATGCAGGGATCAGGTCTATTTCTGAAATAAAGTACTGACATGTTAAAATTGAAATTGGCAAAGATAATCTTAAAGTAATAACAAAAAATATGTATGTACCGGTACATGAAAAGCTATTTGGCTAGACAGTTAAACACCATATGATGATAATGTTAAGCAGTCTGATGATCAGTAAGGAAGAATTAGCTTTTAACATGAATTATGGCTGTAGTAGACATAGCAATGTTATTTCATGATCAAATAATATTATCTTCAAAAACAAAGTAATCTCATGTAATACTTACTTTTTGTTCTCCACATAGGCTTCACCACATGGAATTCTACCATGAACACAACAGCAGCAATAATAACTGCCGCAAGAGATGCTTTTGGGATGTACGCAAAGTATGGTGTGAATAAATGAAGAGAGAGTATCACAATAATTCCTGAAAAAAAGTGATGTTATTTATCACTGTTTATAATTAATTTAATGATTACAGACAAAATAAGTGTATCATGCTACTGCAAATAGTGCATAGATAAACAGGTTAAATGACAACACTTTTCTTTTGTGTTCAACAGATGTAAAGTAATTAATGAATGCTATTGACAAACTACAGTCAACATTTCCATTCAACTCTGATGTTATTTCTGAATCAATTTTCCTGATATGTGTGGCAACATCAGTCAAGATATTTGCTTCCTTAATTTTCTACTGGCGTACATCTAGCCTGTGCCAGGTTGGGACTGGTGTGAGACTTCAATTTTATGAAGAACCAGCCATACCTGTATATAGGCTATTATTATGATGGCGTTGCCAGTCTCAAATGTGTTTTAAAGCTGTTGCCCCCCCCCCCCCCCCTCTCTCTTCGCATTGTCCATCCATTTGTATGAGAAATTTGTGTACCCCTTCTGTAAAATCTAGTGTGCATTACACGATGAAATGTGACCAAGTTTTTCAAAGTATTTGCAGGCTGTGGGAACCAGGCTAGTATTTATCTGAAGGAAGTGGAAAACGGCTTAAAAACCATATCCAGAATGGAGAGCACTCTGTATCTCATTGTTAATCCATGAGACAGATTCAATCTGGGGCCAGTGCATCTCCCAGTGTCTGAGAAGAGTGGGCTTTAACCAGTTTGGCTATCCAGATGGATTCAGTACTTTTGCTAATATTTGTAATTCTGTCTACTGGTGTATTTCCTACACACTGGAAAGTGGTAAATGTGAAGGCTTTATTCAAGGAAAAAGGTAAGACAGAGTCAACATTCACAGATAAATCTCTGAAATATTAGAAAAAGAAAGTATTTTACATACAACTGATAAATAAAAAAATGTTTTCAAGCACAATGTATGGTTTGTGAACATATAAGCACACAGAAAGTGTCGTCTTTGCACTGTTAAAGAATGTCAAGGTCTCAGTACTGGTAAAAAATAAAGATTACATTTCTGCCACATTTTTGGACCTCACAAAGACATTTCATTTCAGAAGTTGTACATTGCTACTCTGAGCACTGGAACAGGAAAGCAGACATAAGATAGGGCACCAATATATGCAGTCTTACCTAAAGAAAATACAGAGAATAAACTATCTAGAGAGAAGTATGCATCTATACCAATAAAAACAGAAAATAAAAGAGGAAATAAACAAAATAACACACATATAGTGGCTCATTGTTTAATTTTAGGCCCAGTCTTATTCCTGATATTCATTAACAGTTCAGAATCATGCATGCAATCTTAATAATGTATTAAATATCCAGATGATACTACTGTGTAAGGGTGGAATTGCTGTTGAATTGAAGCAAAATTTTTTCATGGGCAGGGATCGGGGGTCCTCTCACATACCATCAGGTGCTGCTTTATAGTCCAAAGATGAATAACAACACCAGTAGAAAAGGAAGCTTCCAAGAGGTAATGCATAGCATTTTTCAAGGTGGTTCAAGTTTTTCCTCTACCTTGTTTGGACATTTTGCAGGTTACATCTTTCATAAAGAAAATTACAGGAGTGTTTATTTATTTTTGTCCCAAGATCTTTGAGGTATGTATATTATACCCTAGCTGCTGGACAAAATTTTACATTGAATATTATTTGCTAGGGTCGTTTTTATTATGTAAGTGGAGGAGTACTTGTATGATGACATGACTGAGGAAGAAATGGGAGTCAACAGAGAAGATGTAGGGGGATCCAGCAATAAAGACAGTGTTTAATAGAGCTTTGGAAGACATGTGATCAAATCAAGCAGAAGGGATAGATAACAGTTCTTTGGAATTTCTGAAACCATTGTGGGAAATGGCAACTAAATGGCTCTTCAAATTGGTGTGTAGAATCTATGCATCTGGAGACACAGTATCCATATTTCTGACAAGAATAATTTGCAAAAGAATTGAAAAGAAAATTGAGGACCTGTTAGTTGATCATTTCCTTTGCTTTCAGAAAGATAAGGGCACCAGAGAAACAATTCTGGCACTGCAGTTTATAATGGAAGCACGACTTAAGAAAAATCAAGTCCACTACTAGGATTTGTTGACCTGAAAAAAAGTTTGACAATGTAAAATGACGCAAGATGTTCAAAATTCTGAGTCAAATAAGAGCAAGATGTAGGAAAACATGGATAACATAGAATATGTACAAAAAGCAAGAGGGAACAATAAGAATGGAACACCAAGAAAGATGTGTTTGGATTAAAAACAGTGAGAGACAAGGATGTAATTTTCCACATTTACTGTTCAATCTATACATCAACTAAGCAACAATGAAAATAACAGAAAGTCCCAAGAATGATATTAAAATTCAGGGTGAAAGAATCTCAATTATAAGATTTGCTGATAACATTTTTACCCTCAGTGAAAGTGAAGCATTACAGGCCATGTTGAATGGAATGAACAGTCCAATGAGTACAGAATATGAATTAAGAGGAAACCACAGAAAGACAAAAGTAATGAGGAGTAGCAGAAATGATAACAGTGAAAGGCTAAACATCAAAACTGAGGAACACAAACTAGATGTAGTTAAGGAATTCTGCTGTCTTGGGAGCAAAATAACACATGAGTGATGAAGCTGAGAGGACACAAAAAGCAGGTTAGCACAAGCAAAGAGGGAATTACTGGCCAAGAGAAGTATCAAACATTGGCCTTAACCTGGGAAAGGAATTTCTGAGAATGTACATTCATAGAACAGCATTGTATGGTGAGGGAAAACCAGAAAAGAAGAGGAGTGAATCATTTACACTGTGGTACTTTAGAAGGACACTGAAAATTAGGTGGAATGATAAGATAAGGAATGAGAATGTTCTTCACAGAAGTGGTGAAGAAAGTAACATATGGAAAATACAGAGAAGAAGAAGAAGGGGCAGTATGATAAGACATGTGTCAGGAGATCAGGGAATAATTTCCATGGTACTATATGGAGCTGTAGAAGGTAAAAACTGTAGTGGAAGATCCAGATCAGAATACATCCAACAAATAATTGAGGACATATGGTGCAAGTGCTCTTCTGAGATTAAGAGGTTGGCTCAAGAGAAGAATTCCTGGCAGGCTGCTTTGAAGATGACTAAAAAAATTGTTAATTATGGTTGCTAGCTGGTAATATGTGTCACAGTAATTACCTGTGTAAATGCCACCAAACGTAGTGGCGACTCCACTTGCATGATTTACAGCTCCACGAGACAATGCTCCAGATACAGGCATAGAACCCACAAATGAAGACATGATGTTGCACACGCCCAGAGCAATCATTTCTTGTGTAGCATCTACTGGTTTACCTTCAGCTGCAAGTATTAAAATGTCATTTTTTAAATCTACACCAAAATTTATTTACTAAAAAGTCAAACAAGCAATTAAACAATGGTTATCAATATTAAAGCTATGATTAAATAAATCACTTCCATCTTTGGTGTAAATTACTATTTTTTCCTTTCATGTCAATGCTAGAATGATTTTATTGCTTTGTTGTAGACATTCATTTCCTTTATCATTCAACTAGTTATTCCTCCAGTATATCAATCTTACTGCATTCCATAGAATACACCATGAAAGTTCTTTTATTATGACCTATAATCTCTCACAATCAAATGCATGAACTTAATAAAAAGCTTTCTGTTGTTTGCATTTGATCACTTCAGTTGAGTATTTTTCCTTTCTTTACAGTATCAGATTTTTAGTTGTCTACAAACCCAATGAATATGTAAAGTGCAGGCAGTACCTTTAATTAACAATATATAGAAAATTGGGAAAAGCAACCACTCACTTGTGGCAGATTGATGCCTGGAGCACAGTAACATACAACAGAAAACAGCATTCACACTAGCTTTTGAGCACTAGCTCTTTTCCCAACATTAGTACACCCATTCACATACATAACCACACAGACATCCAAACGCACACTTCCAAGGCCAGGGCATGAATGCTGCCTTTGCAATGGGAGAGTGCACTCGGATATCTGTGTGGTTGAGTGCATAAATTTTTATTCTATAGCTGGAAAAAGAGCCACTACTCAAAAGCTAGTGTGGATGCTGTTTACTGTTATGTGTTATTGTGCTCCACAAATTGATCAACTATATGTGAAGGAGTCACCTTTCCCTAATATTATCTATTCCTCCATCCAGCAGTTTTCATTATTATTTAACAGTACACAGAAACTGACATAATGATAGCGGCTTACTGACACAGTTTTCAGGAACTGTTGCTGTCTGTTATTGTAATCCTTATTGTATTTTGTACTGTTGTGAAGGTTGTTCTTTATAATGGATCAACAGACCATGAAGTGGAGTGAATATATGACCATTACTACACTACAGTTCCTGGTATATATTATGTTCAAAACAGAATTTACTTTGGAGTTGAGAAATTAACTCTGATTCATTCCCCACAGCATAAATATTTGAATGTAGCTGTCATATAACTCTATTACCAACTATATTGTTATCATTGGTAATATAAGATTTCAAATACAATTCCTACTGCATGCGAAGCAAGTCACTCGTTGACAGCTGTGTCCTGCAGTATGTCAGTAGTTGCTAGACAATAACATTAAACTGATTCATAATCCCTCATAAAGTTCACATATTGAATGTGAGATACAAACAAGAAACAGTTTCATAAATGAACTATAAATGGTATTGTGGCTTATGTGAATGAACATCCTCAGTGAAAGGATCCTAACCACATTTATGAATGAAAGTAACAAATGACGATGGGATGAGAACCTCCTTTACAATTAAAACTATGTGCTACACTGGTCACTCAAACCCAGACATTTACTTTTTACAGAAAATGTGATTAGCAAATTGATGGTCTAAGCTGCTTCCTGGTTGAACTCAGTGCTTCATACTTTCGATATATGTCTACTACTCTTCCAAAATGTGCATAAGCTCTCTTCAGTATATTACTGGACTACTGGGAGATGGATAGAGACAGGTTTTTGTGTTAATGAGTTTTCAAATTAATATACTAATTGAAACTCACAAAATACTTTAGCCAGAGCTATGTTTTCCAGAATGGCCAGCAATGGAACAACAAATGTAGCAGAACTTAGGTTAGAAACCATGTTCAAAAATGTGTATGTCTGGTTGTTCACTTCAGCAGAAAATGGTGGAAAAGTGAATTCTGGGAGGCCACCTTTGATTTCTCCTGGAAAAAAGAAAGATATTATATGAGAAAGATTTTTATTCCCCAAAAGAAAGTATAACATACTAAGAGATATAGTGAGAAATATTTTTCTACTGGATGATGCTTTCAGTTTATTCACTTAATTATGCCTAAAAGAATGATTTAAGTTCAAGATAAAATGCAATGCCACAAATCAAGTTATTTACCTGTAAGAATAAATGGCTCCTCCCCATGCTCTTTGAACATGTATGCCATTACAGCACATACGACAACAACAATAATATTTCTTGTAGTTGAAACAAACCAAAGGAGTTGACCAAGAATTTTCTGAATTTTTGTTTTTTCCTTTGGATCAGCAGGACCAACAGGAATGTCTTTCACTTTCTATAAAGAGTAAAGAAAAGAAATCATCAGTGGAGCCATTTAACTGCACAAAACCTACAGCAGATGTTGCAAAAGAAGATCCCTGACACTTGCAGTTCGTATGTGCAGCTGCTTCATGCATCTCCCTCAACCAATCACATAATGTGATTTTGTATAGGTTTCCATCACAACATCTCAATGCTGACACCGATCTATAGACAACTAATGTTTTCTCCTGCAGGCATTTGCAGTTCACAGTTGAAAACTGGCAACAGCAGTGACAGCAGGGATCTTCTTTTGCTGAGCTTGCTATAGAAAATAGAAAAGATGCAGATGATTAATGTTTAGTATGCTACAATTTCACTGCCATTTAACTAATAAAGCAAGTAAGAGCACTAAATAGTTAATGTTGATCATGCAGCAATTGGACACAAATAATTTGCTTTTCCATGGTTTTCATGTGGCGCAAAATGCCACCACTATTTTTTTCTCTGGTTTAAAGTTCAGTTCTTTATTGGATACCTACAATACATAAAATTTCATTGGTTATTCTAATATGGACTCTATATGTATAAGATTAGGCATAGTTTATGTTTTAACATATTACTTTTTGCTATCATGACTGTAAGCAATTCAGCTGGATAAGTCGAAACCTGTCTTGGTGGTGATTTGAGCCCTGCTTTCTCACTGGATTTTGTTGCTCCTTCTTCACTAGGTTCTCACATTTAACAAAAGCTACATACATGTTTAAAAAACTCTATTTCACAGTGGCCCAACTAACTTTTGCATTGATGTTTGGTTTAGTTGCATTAGACGATCAAAAATTTTGACATGCATCGATGTCCTTTTAAAAACAGAAACCATGAAGGCCAAAGCATTTAGGGTCTCATTTTGCCACTATCACAGCATTTAATCTTTTGGAAAGTCTTCAACTAAGTTCTGATGATGGTGGAATTTTCTGAAGCAAAGTAATTATTTAATGCCAGATCTCTGAGTTTACTGAACTGCCAGATCTGTTCATATCTATGTATTGTGACCTATTAATGCCTAAAACTTCCTTAAAGTCCTTCACAAATGAGCAACAACAACATTTGCAGTATTTTCGCCAATATTACCCATTTGTGATGAAGGACTTCTAAGGGCAATACAGCTATTTAAGTTGTATCACGTCTTGATATATCACTTTGTCACTACCTTCTGTATCAAGACTGGAACACGTGTCCCCTACAATATTTGGCATAGAAGATTGATGATTGGTTTGTGAAGTACATCCAGTACATTCTTTGGTGTATCAAAGTGATTGTTGGTTTTATTGTTTCCCTGAGATTTACACTTCAAAACAGAGATGCTAACACTAGTCCTGGGATTTCTAGCATGACAACACAAAAAGTGCATTTTGTAAGGTTATCTAAACTTCTGATGTGCAGAGTACAATAGGTGCACAAAAAGATGCATAAAACTTTTCTAACAGCTATCATTCTATGTGTTTTCTCTTTCAGTTCTATCCATCTCTATTGTGAGCTTCAGGGCAACATAACTGTCACAGTGGTTGGTCCATTTATTTTGTCTTTTGTTACTTATCATTATGTGCAGCAAACTGTAAGAAATATAACTAAAACTAGTACTAGATACTGGGTTCTGATCTGCTGTCTGATATTGAGCCTCCACAGAATCTAATGAAATACAATCTAAATGAATGGGGAAAAAAACAGGATCAATTTAAAACAATATTAAAAATTTAGCCAATTTTTTCTATAACTGATCTTATATTTTACATCTACTTACTCGAAGAAGCAACAGGACAGCCATACAAGCAAATCCAAGTATAGCATCCCACTTTCTTGTTTCTGTTATATGCTCAAATAATTTGCGCCACACTTCAAGGAACTCACTTCCAGAGAACTTCAGGCCAAGTACATCCTTTACTTGTGTTGTAGCAATTATGATGGCCGCAGCTGATGTGAATCCAACTGACACAGGTCCAGATATGAAGTCAATAAGGAAACCTAAAAAGAGCAATGAAATTTTAATTTTTTGGTTGTATCATCCAGTACAGTACATACAGACACAAAACAAAACCTAAAGGATACAACAGAAGGACACAGGCACTACCCTTCTACTAATCTGTTAGCTACAAGCCAATGCTTAAAATGCATAGAGGGAATGCTTAAAATGCATAGAGGGCTACAAAACAATAATGTACTCCAGAGAAATATATATCAACCAATTACACAAAACAGCTTTTTAATAAAGAAGACTAATCAAAATATATTCATGTGTTCTTCATTCCAAAACATTTGAGTGGGCAACAGAGATATTTATCATCAAAACTTACTGGAAAGTTACTCACAAGCTGGAAGTTCCTGAGAGCATGAAAAATAAGGAATAGTATCACTTTATTAAATTTACAACTGAAATTTTATTATTATTAGTATCATCATAACTGTTACTACCAACGGTAGCTGTAAGACTGCAAATAACTGCACTGAAGATGTGAACTTGATGGTTACATAGTATTTTCAGTTATCTTTTGAAGTATTTCATCACTTCTGTTTCGTGTAAGGCTTGTGCAGTTTGGTGAAACACTAAGAGGATTAATTAATTTATTTAGAATTTTTATAGCTTTCCCTTTATCTTATAGCACACTATCATAACAGATAAGTTATGGAAATGTAAAACTGCATTAGGTATGAGAAAGAAAGGATGAATGCAAGCACTTTGATGGGAAAAGCAGCAAGCAAACATATAAACTTTTCTTCTTAATAGTAGGATTCTTCTATACTGACATGTTCTGGTGTCTGGAATTGTTTCCAGGTTCTAAGACTAGAGATTATCTTCTTATATTTTTATCTGCTTCTTGCCATTTTCATAGTGCAACTTTTTCTATCTTTCTGTCATACTTCATGTTCCATATCTCTACTTTCTGCTTGATTTTCTTTCATACTGTTTTTAACAGGCTTCATACAGTGCATTTAAAGCAGGATTCTGTTGTTATAGATGTGGCTTTTGTTGGAATAACTCTGGACTTTCAATACTAAGATTGTTACAATAACTGAAATTCTGTGATGGAAATAACAAACAAGACTGTGACTGGTTGTACTGAATGCATAGAACGCTATGTACTATCATTTTTTTTTTTTTTTCTGTGATGTGCGCAGTTTTAAATTTATGAAGATTTAAAGCAAGTTAACAATCCGTGCGACCCTTTTGAAATCTTATCAAAATCTGACTGAAGACTTTTGCAGCTACTTTTGAACTGTACTTCATTGTAAGTAATTGCACATCTACAAAAAGTAAGAAGTTGCTACTAATATTGTCTGCAACATCATAAATATACAACATGAACAGCAAAGGACCCAACACATGACTGCCGTGGTCCACGTTTTTCAGTACGTTATGTGAGAAAAGTGTGAGTTGGCTTTCACATGATTGCTTTTTTTGAAATCTGTGTTGGTTGTCATGGAAGGAGTCATTCTATTTGAGATTCTCATTATGCCTGAGCTCAGAATGTGTTCTCAGATACCACAGCAAATGGATGTCAAGGATAATGGATGGTAGTTTTGTGGCTATAAAAAGAGAGATGCTGAATGAAATGCATATAGCTGTCAAGAGAAAAATGCAAGAAGCCTTCAGTGACTATCATAGCAGAATACTATCTGGAAATATTTCACAGAACCCAAATAAAATCTGGTAGTGTGTAAAAGCAGTGGCACTACAGTTCTCATCCAGTCACTCATGAATGAAACAGGAACTGAAATTTAGGACAGCAAAAGCAGAAATGCTAACTCTATTTTCAAAAGTTCCCTTAGAAAGGAAAATCCAATTAAATTCTCATAGATATTAGTGTCAGTGGCATTGAGAAAGAGCTGAAATTTTTAAAACTGAACAAAGCACAAAGTTTCAATGGTATCCCTACTGGATTCTATACTGAATTTGAGATTGAGTTAATCTCTCTTAAAAATAATGTACCACAGATCCCTTGAACAAAAAACCGTGCCCAGTAGTTGGAAGAAAGCACAGGTCACGCTATTTACAAGAAGGGCAGCAGAAGTGATCCACAAAACTACCACCCAATATCCTTAACATCCATTCATTGTAGAATCTTAGATCATAGTCTGAGCCCAAACACAATAAGGTATCTCAAACAGAAAGAGCTCCTCCATGTCAACCAGCACATATTTCAAAAACATCAGTCTGTGAAACCCCACTCTCATTTTTCACATGACACACTGGAAGCCACAGATCAAGCCTGAGCACTAGATGTAGTATTCCTTGAGTTCCAAAAGGCAACTGATGCAGTAACACACTTATGCTTATTACAAAAATTAGGATCATTTGGGATAATGGGATATCACGTAAAATTTGTGACTGGACTGAAGATTTACTGGTAGGAAGGATGCAGAAGGTTAGATGGAAAGTCATTGACAAATGTAGATGTAACAGCAGGTGTACCCCAACAAAGTGTGTTGGGTCCCTTGCTGTTCACTATGTATATTAATGACCTTGCAGGCAATATTAAAGTAACCTAATACTTTTCACAGATGGTGCAATTATTTACAATGAAGTAAAGCTACACAAATATTCAATGAGATCTTTTCAAGATTTCAAAGCAGTTTCCAGATTAGCAACTTGCTTCAAATATTCAGAAATGTAAAATTATGCACTTCACAGAACAAAAAAGTGTAATATCCGACATTACAGTATCACAGTTGGTATCAGTATGCTTATACAAATACCTGGGTGTAACACTCTGTAGGAATGTGAAATAGAATGACGACATAGGCTCAGTTGTGGGTAAAGCATAAAGCAAACTTCAGTTTATTGGTAGAATACTAGGAAAATGCAGTAAGTTTACAAAGGAGATTGCTTAAAAATCACTTGCATGATCCATCACAGAATATTGCTTAAATGTGTGAGGCACCTACCAAATAGGACTAACAGGGGATATTCAATGTATATAGAGAATAGCAGCACAAATGGTCATTGATTTGTTTGACTCGTGGAGGAGACTCACAGAAATGTTGATAAAACTGGCACTCTTTCCAAAATAGACAAATTATCCTCAGAAAGTCAATTTACAAAGTTTCAAGAAACAGATGTGGATGATGGCTCTAGGAATATAATACAACCCCCTACATATCACTCCTGTGATTAGATTAATTACAGCATGCACAGAGGCCTTTAAATAGTAATTCTCCCCACACTCCATACATAAAAGGAATGGGAAAAAGCCCTTGTAAATGGTACAATGGGACTTTACTGGGGGTTCCAAATTATAGACGTAGATGTAAATATGAATATAGAATGAAGAGCCACAACCTTTCACCTGCAGGCAGTGGGTGGCAAATACAAGAACATCTGAAAATATCCTAAAATATTACTAATATTTTGGGCTTTTGATCTTTATCTAGTAAGGAAATAGGTAAGCAAGGGTTTGGTAGAGCAGGGATGGACACAGAAATGAGAGGAGAAGAAATAATGATGGCAAGTAAATGGAAAGAGGGATCTGATGAAGAGGGCTAATTGTAAGTGAAGGTTTAGGCCAGAGGGATTTACAAGAATATATGCCAAAAGCACAGTTCCACATGTGTAATTCACAGGATCTGGTGTTTAGTGCCTGGGGGAGAGGAGGAAACTCAGAATGGCATGAGTCACTGAAGACATTGCTGCTGTGGTGTGCATCTGTTCAGCAACTTGTTGACCTGGTTTACAGTTAGCCACAGTCTAGTAGTGCTCATTAATTACCATTTACTTTTAAATTTAATAAGCTGAGTTGTCATGCCAACATAGAAGATTTCAGTGCAATTCTGACAGTGCTGTAGCTCCTTTAACACATTGTTCTGTCTTTTAATAACTTAGTCAGATGTATTTGGGCTTCCTGCAGAAGGATGACCTGGGGGTTGTAGAAATGGGAGCAGGATTGACATAGGATAGACTAAGACACTCTGTGTTTGTGTAAATTATGTGGATCACAGAATACAACCTTGAGTTTTGGAGTAAGTATTCTGTGTAGGATCTCTCTCCTCACAGGGTGTAAAGAAAGTTATTGAAAGCCAGGGTAAAGAATATGATTACAAATTTGAAGACCTGGCTGATATTGGGGAAGTATTGGTCCGTGTTTGGTTCACAGTAGTAGTTGTTGCTGTCAAAATACCATAGGACATTTTGTGGTAAATTATTAAAGAGAACATTCTGCTCGAGGTAGTTATTTTGCCTGATAAAAGTGCAGGAAGCTCTCAGCATGGCTGTTTAACAATAGAGTTAATGCTTCCTGGCATTGAAATTATAACATTTTCTACACAATTACAAATTTTGTAACTGACTTATTTGCTTTGTGAAAGTCTTAGAGGCTATGTATCCACAGGAAAATATACAGTATATCCCAAAAGTAGGCCATATCTGAAATTGTTACACAGTTGCCTGCTCCTGTGTTACAACTATTACTCAGAAGTTTCTAACACATGACCTCATGAGTCCACAAATATGGCCACTTACCATTCTTCAATCTTTTCAGCCAACATAAAGAGATAGCAGTTCCGCTGACCATAGTACAGTTTCTATGGTGCACACTGTACTGGATATTAAAATCAGCCTACCATTTAATGTAACTTACCTACCAAAAACCCTACAATGTCCCACTTATTCAATCCACCCACATCTGAGGAGTTACATTCAAGCAGAGGAATACAAAGAGTATCAGTAGCTATTGTAATTTGTGTACATAGTTAATAATTTAAGTGTATTGTGAGCACACTTATTTTAACAGATTATACATATGGTAACACAAAACATATCTTTATCTGACACTCGATTATTGGGGGAGGGGAGGGGTTAAGAGAAGAACATGAATAGTAGGAGACCAAACTTCTACATCTTTAACTAAAGCATTTGACATGATGGAACTACTGTAAGTAGCTCCCTAACTATGCATTTCTCTCAAACATTTTTCTATACTGGGCAGTCAAATGAAAGTGAGTCAGAGAAAAAATATATGTAAACTGTTTATTATTTCAAAAGTATTTCCCATAACTGTCAATACATTTATTCCACTGTGAGACAAAAAGATGGTCAATGCTGTCATTGAAAAATGTTTATGATTGCCTATGGAACCATGACTGTACCCAGGCACACGTCTTCGTTCAAAGCAAATTGACAGCCATGAGTGTCTTTCTTCAGGCCACTAAAAATATAGAAATTGCATGAGAATTTATCAAGAATGCATGGAGGTTGTGTAAGTGCATCCCAGTGAAACTTTTGCAGTGTACTTGAAACAACCTTGGCAACATGTGGGCCCACCAACATTACTTTAGAAATAACTTACTATTTTCCATCTGCCTTGTTTTCATTTGACTGCTCCTCATACATGATTTGATGTTGAAGGTATGTTATTGCTGAAATCATCTCTGGAACATCCTGCACTTACCTAATTGCAGTATACCCATGAGTAACTCAACACAGCCACTGAGGAAACATAGGAGCACTGCAAATGGTGGTCCCAGGCCTTGCAGGTTTTCCCTGGTCAAGATAGCAGCTATTGCAGTAGGTCCAACAGGGCTGTCTTTGCAGCTACCAAAGATTGTGTAGATAAAGCATGCCATGAATGAAGAATACAGCCCATACTGTAAAAGGAAAGTAAGTAATTTTATCTCAGGTTTTGATGCAATGACTAAATATCTTAAAATGGGACACATATGCTGTTTCATCTGTTTCATAGTGACATAAAGTGTAAAACAGTCAACTGTATGCATCCTGTGCAGATTTACATGTACACAATACCAGTTGTATAAAATAATAATGGAACAAAATTTGAGGATATTATGAATCACGTGGGAGAGTATTCATCAATTAACAAGACCAACTTCCCCTTTGAAGAATGCAGTGTGGAATGAAATGTTAAAGTAATAATTACACGAATATTGTAAACAATGTACTGCACTGTAAACACACTGTAGATTAATTCTTATCAAGAGTGCTTTTGACATCCCACTTGAAGAATATGTGACTGACCTAGCTGGATGTTTTACATCATTCAATGTGGTTTTGTTAAGTGTCAGCCAAATGCTTTTGCAATAAATTTAGCACTGAAAAAGCTATAAGCACAAATATATTTCAAAGATCGTGTTTCAGTTAACACTACAAAAGCTTTCTCTAAATCTACAAGTGCTACAAATGTATGAAGAGTATTCAATACGTAATGCAACATTTTTGGTTTTTTGGCCAATTTTTGCTGAAAAAATTGGATTCATGGAATATTTCCACTTCAGTTGCCATAGTTTCATGAAGTTCTGATAGGTGGTGGTGCTATACATAGCCTTCAAAATGGTGTCTGTAACAGAGAGCCATTCCAAGCTGTCATTGAGTTTCTTTTGCCAGACAACCAGAGCATCACAGGTATTCATACGTGCTTTCAGGATGTCTACAGAGACCTGGCAGTGAACAAAAGCATGATCAGCCATTGGGAGAGGCTTCTGTCATCATTGCAACAAGGTCGCGCAAACCTGTCTGATCTCCCATGTGCTGGCTGGCCACACACAGCTGTGACTCCTGGAATGTTGAAACATGCAGACACTAATTCGCAGTGATCAATGGATCACAATCCAACACCTTGCTGCACAACTTGATGTCTCTGTTGGCAGTGCTGACACACTCGTCCAACAGCTGGTGTACTCAAAGGTGCGTGCCAGCTGGAATCCTTGCTATCTAACAGAAAGTGCAACAAAGGATCATCTGTGCAGAATTGCTTGTGCTTTATAAGGCTCTTCGTGACACTCTTTTATCGAACATTGTTACAGGTCATGAAACATGAGTTTATCACTTCAAACCAGAAACAAAATTGCAATCCATGGAGTGGTGCAACACAACCTCTCCTACGAAGAAAAAGATCAGAGTCACACCATGAGCTCGTAGAGTCATGGAACTCTAAATGGGTTATTGATGCAATACAACGTTGGCTCCAACATTGAGCAGTAGAGAGGTACAATGTGAGCATACAAGTCCTCCCTGTAAGGTGGCATAAGACCATTGCACTGAATGAAGATTATGGTGAAAAACATGGTTTTGTAGCCAAAAGTATGAGGAATAATACATGAGGTGACAAAAGTCATGGATAGCGATATGCACGTATGCAGATGGTGGTAGTATTGGTACATAAGTTAACAAAGGGCAGTGTATTGGCAGAGCCATCATTTGTACTCATATAATCCACGCAAAAAGGTTTCCTACATAATTAGGATGGCACTAAAGGAATTAACAGAATCTAAACATGGAATAGTAGTTGGAGCTAGGCGCTTGAGACACTCCATTTCGAAAACAGTTGGAGAATTCAGTATTCCAAGGTCTACAGTGTCAAGAGTGAGCCGAGACCACCAAATTTCGGGCATTATCTCAGCAGTGGCTGATGGCCTTTGCTTAATGACTGAGAGCAGTGTCATTTGCGCAGAGTTGTCAATGCTAACAGACAAGCAACACTGCATGAAGTAACCACAGACATCAATGTGGGATGTACGATGAATGTATATTTAAGACAGTGTGAGGAAATTTGGCATTAATGGGCTAAGCAGCAGTGCCTTCCTGGGCTCGTGAAAATATCGGTTTGGCTCTAGATGACTGGAAAACCGTGCCAGGTCAGATGAGTTCCGATTTCGCACGAAGCCATGGGCCCAAGTTGTCAACAATGCACTGTACAAGTTACTGGTGGCTCCATAATGGCGTGGACTGTGTTTACATGGAATGAACTGGGTCCTCTGATCAAACTGAACCGATCATTGACTGGAAATGGTTATGTCTGGCTTCTTGGAGATCATTTGCATTAATAGATTTCATGTACCCAAACAACAGTGTCGCTGGGGCGCAATTGCTTGCGAGTGGTTTGAATAACATTCTGGACAATTCGAGTAAATGATTTGGCCCCCAGATTGCCACCGAGCGAGGTGGCGCAGTGGTTAGCACACTGGACTCGCATTCGGAAGGGCGGTGGTTCAATCCTGCGTCCAGCCATCCTGATTTAGGTTTTCCGTGATTTCCTTAAATCACCCCAGGCAAATGCCGGGATGGTTCCTTTCAAAGGGCACAGCCGACTTCCTTCCCCATCCTTCCCTAATCCGATGAGACCGATGACCTTGCTGTCTGGTCTCCTTCCCCCCAAAACAACCAACCAATCACCCAGATTGCCCGACATAAATCCCATAGAAGATTTATGGGACATAATCGAGAGGTCAGTACATGTAAAAACTCCTGCACCGGCAACACTTTCGCAGTTATGGACGTCTATAGAGGCAGCATGGGTGAATGTTTCTGCAGGGGACTTCAAATGACTAGTTGATTCCATGACACGTCGAATTGCTGCTCACTGTCAGGCAACAGGAGGTCCAGCAGGATATTAGCAGGTATCCAGTGACTTTTGTTATCTCAGGGTATGGCGTATTGGAATCTTGAATAAAACCACCATGCTTTAAGAAGAAGAACGTGTTGCATTACTTATTGAAGCTCCTTGTAGGTTGGCCTTCCTTCAGTCTATCTTCAGTTAAGTCCTATGGTCATTATGGCAAATTCGTACATTTCTCTGGAATGCAAAACGGAACTGAGGTCAGTTTCTACCATTTCTTTCCATTCTTCTGTAAACAATTCGCGTCAGTATTTTGCAATAAATCGCAGCAGTAGGATGTGTAAATAGCTATTGTAGTTATAAATTCAAAGCGAAGAAAATTTTCTCATAAGCTCAAGTTGAAGAAAATTTTCAAAGTCAGCTGCGAATATGGAATGAAACATAAAGTGGCGAAGCTTTGGGCTTCGCGGGCGGCAGACGCTACCTGCGGCGGCAGGCCGGCGACGCTGGCGTAGGCGATGGCCTGCGGGATGACGGTGAGGCCGACGGTGAAGCCGGCCACCAGGTCGGCCACGCCCTTGGCCAGCGTGTACTGCGGCAGCCACGCCAGGATGGGCACCCGCCGCAGCAGCAGCTTGCGGGTGCAGCCGCGGCGCGCGCGCTGCGCCGCCCACCGCAGCACGGCGCGGCCTCGCCGCCTCCCACTGCCACCGCTGCCGCCCCCGGGGGCAGCGCCGCCCCCGCCCGGGCCGGCCGGCGACGGAGGCCCTGCGGCGCCCTGCTTCGGAGGGAGCGTTTCATCCGCGATGGCCACGGACACGCTGCCGCCGTTGCTCACTGCAACACACATCACATTGTCGCATTTGTCACTTCGGTCGAAAAATAAATAAATAAATATGTGGAGCAATAGCGGAGTGCAGAATAATTTGAGAACACACTGCATGTCGAACACGGGAAAGTAGTAATCCAGCGACGTCCTTCTTTTGCTTTATGCACCTTTTACAGAGCGGAAAATTACCATTTCGTGTAGGGATATGAATTGTGTTCAAAAGTAACGAAATTATAGTTTTTTGGGAAAATTTTTATTTGATCGTGGGATGTTCAACCCGCGGCCCGCATGCGGCCCAAAGTATCAATGCGGCGCAAGTAGCGAACATTCATCACACAAGCGGTATATGAAGGGCTTATTTCAATAGTGGTACAAGTCCATTACCTCCAATTCTCTGTCTATAATACTTTTGAAATTAATGAGCCAAACAAACAGAAAGAAAGGTTCATCTCTAGCAAGAAGCCATATGCTTTAATATTTCTGGTATCTCAACTGCAGATTTTTCTGCGCTCATTTAACTTCAGGACTGTGTATCTCAATATGAACAAAAGTGGACTTGTACCACTTCTGAAATAAGCCCTCCCTATGTTCCTTTTATGTAAGGTTATGATAAACTGAATTTTTTCAATTTGAAACTCCCGTCAAACAATGATGCTATTTTCTCATTGGGCCATCAAGTTCCTAACACTGCTGTCGTTGGTATACCTGAAGCCCCAGAGTCTCGTTCTTATAACCGGCCAATCCGTCAGACGCGCTGGTCTGCTATCTTACGTTACTTCAGTTGCAAGTGCGAACCTATGGATAGACAGACGTATAATGACATTAATTTATAGAAATGCACATAAATTTTGTGTTATTTCTGAACATTTGTGATAAAGACCCTTTTTCAGCGTAGTTACGATCACTACAAGTCGGTGAAAGTTAGAAATCTTCATGCAGATTGCAGTTACTCCAATTTCTGCTATTAACAGTACAGCAATTCTATTATAACAAGTTTAATGTGATACCATATCCATCGCTCCAAATAAGAACCATATTCGGACATGATCATCTCTGATAAGTAATGTAAACTGTACCAGTTATATGATGAACATCTCTGTAATGGGTTTTCGCGAAATCGTTTTACTGTCGTGTGCAATTTTTACCACACAGATGCTCGGTATAAAGAGAAGAGCTTTAATTCAATTTATTCATTGGACAGTCCGCGGACTAGCTTCATATGCCACTGATTATCATCAGTGCCAGGAATTCCTCAGAAGTTTGCATGCTGAGTATCGGTAGGGTTGTATATTTCACAGAAGTAAGGTGACTCAGTAGAGGGCAGATGTTAAAAAGATTTTATAGCACAGTTAATGAAACAAAATCGTTCATGACACCAAAAGCATAATCCGTGTCAGAACTTGACGATGCCAACTAGGTGGCAGATTTAGCATTTTTAGATTTGACTACTCATTTAGGTGACTTCAACATAGGCGTCTTGATGGTAGAAACCAGCTTATCAGAACACTGTTTGAAACAATAAACTGTTCCCAATGAAACTGAAATTACGGCAATCGCAAGTAAATGCAAACAATTTTTTTTTTCGTTTCAGCGCCTTGACAGAACAAAATCCTAAAGACAGTATGAAATGCGCAGGCATAGTTTTCAATTATCCAAGAATCTGATAATCGGTTTCAGGATTTCCGAAAAAAATAATCAAAATGTTCATATTTGCGCGACGCCCTCTACAAACAATGTAGATACGCTGCCAGAACATTTCCAGACCAAATGCATTGTGCTGCAGTGTGACAGCCAATTGAAGGGAAAATCTGATTATGTATCTTTGTTGGACTTCAACAAATCATACCCGCCCAGAGACAAAGATCCCTTGCTACAGTCATGAATTACGTATGTGATCTTTGTTTGGAAGCGCGTACGTTTGTTAACAGTTATTTTCAAGAGTAAATCACACAATGAGCAAAAATAGAACCAAAATCTCAGATTAATACCTGGAGAACACCCTGAGAATTGCAACCACTTCGATCGAATGTGATACTGATAGATTAGTTTCCCTAATTCAAAGTCAAATGTCGCATGAAGTTTATGATTTGTAATTACTTACACATAAAATTATCAAATCTCACATATAAAACGTCAAATTAATTCCATCTTGCTTCTTTGTTATGAAGAATCATTTATTAATAAATTGTAAATTACTTAAATGTGTTAACTATATACCTCCGACAGTCCCTAATTTATTTTTTTCAATGGTTATTGTTAGCGTAAGTATGTTATGTGCGGCTCAAAAGTACTCTTCTTCCAATGTGTCCAGGTAAGCTAAGAGGTTGAACACCCCTCCCGGGCCTGGCCAACTGCCGTGTCATCCTCTGCCAACGTCGTCATCCGATGCAGCGTGCAGAGGCATGCGGTCGTTGTCGTTTTTCTTGACCTTGGAGCCACTATCTAATCGCTAGAGTAACTTTTCAGTTGCCCTCACGAGTCCGAGTCCACCCCGTCCCAGTCCTTCCTGGCAGTATCAGAAATGGAATCCCCGCAGAGCAGCCAGGCGCGCTAACAATTTCAGCTACAGGCGGATCTACATCAATATTACCCCTTTCAAAATAGTTCCCATTAGATGACATATGAGGTTCGTGCAAAAAATTCCGGAATTTTGTCCACAAAAATTTTCTACGCTTACCTTTTATTTATTGTGCATGGTCTCCTTCGAAATACTCTCTTCCACAATTGATACACCGCTCCCAACGCCGTTTCCGCTTCTGAAAGCTGTGTTGGCACCTCTCTTGCTGGATCGCGCGAAGCGCCGTCTGCGAATTTTCTTTTATCTCGTCTGTCGTTGCAAATCTTCGTCTTTTCAATGGGTTTTTCATCTTCGGAAAAAAAGTCCGCAGGGGCGAGGTCTGGAGAGTAGCCTACGTAGGATGAGGCAGCACAGTGATTTAGTTTTTTGTGCAATAGTCACGCACCAACAGGGTGCTGAGGGTGCGTTATCGTGATGCAAGAGCCATGAATTGTCTCACCACATTATAGACCGTTTCCTTCTCACATTTTCTCGCAGGCCTCGCAACAGTACCATCGATTAACAGTTTGTCTCTGTCCCACAAATTCGTGATGAACTAATCCTTCAAAGTCAAAGAAAACTATCAGCGTGGCATAGACATTTGACCTGACCTGGTGAGCTTTTTCCGTCTTGGTGAACCTTTCTCGAACCATTGTGAAGATTGAGCCTTGGTCTCAACATCATAACCGCAGATCCAGGTCTCATCACCAGTTACGATTCTCTTCAAGAGCATCTCGTCCTCTTCATACATTGCGAGGCGAAGTTCTTTCTTTTCTTGGGTAATGAGCCATGGGACGAAATTGGCGGCAACACGATGGAGTCCAAGATGACGTGTCAGGATTTCATGACATGATCAAGCTGAAATGTTACTGCCAGTCTTCGATTGGTAAGCATAATTTCGTTGACGTTCCTGACATGAGCGTAGTCGATAGAAGTCGGAGGGCGTCTTGGAACGAGGGTCATCTTTAACTTCCGTCCGACCATTTTTAAACCGTGTGAACCACTCGTAACACCGAGTACGGCTTAAGCACTCATCGTCGTACGCTTCCTGCATCATTTGGTGTGTCTCTTTAAGGGTTTTCTTGAGCTCCTCGCAAAATTTAATGCAGACGCATTGTTCCTTTAAGTCTGCCATCTCGAAATTCGCAAACGATGCGACTCAATGTTCTACTCAATACAACACTGATCAAACAACAGACATACAACAATGAAACTTTCGGCAGTTACACTTTAAACACAGGCATGTGCAGGGATGCCAACTGCATTTCGCTTCAACACACCACTGGCGCGAAATTACGGATGTTCCGGAATTTTTTTAACAGACCTCATACTATTAAACCAGTATCTTTTCCAGTTGCCAAAGCATTTCCGGAACTCAGCTTAAATATCTATCATCTGTGCTCGTAGAACGACGACTCTTTACAATTTGCCTTTAATTTACGCAGTAGAAAAAAGTAATTTGGGATCCTGTCGTGAATATGGAGACGATGGCATCATTACTTCCTTACTTTTGACCAAAAATTCACGAACAAGCAACCTGTAAGTAGTACTTTCTATTGACTGTTTGACCTTGTAACAAGGACTAGTGGTGCACTAGGCCGTTCAAATCGAAGAACAAATCAGAACATAATCTTCAGGCGTGCCGCACATGACGAGCCATTTTAGGTCTTGGCGATCCGGAATGATTCCACTGTGACGACTGAGCCTCAGCTTTGATGTCATATCCGTAAACAGACGTTTAATCACCTGTTATGACATGTTCGGTAGTTCTGCATCGTTATTGACAATCTAGCAATGCCTCAGCAACTGCTTTTGTTCAAAATTCTGCAATTTTGTAACAAATTTTTCTGCCACACGGAATGGGCGAGTTAATATGCAATTTCTCTGTGATTCGGGGATCGTCCATAACCGTTTCTTTCGCTTTTTCCACGATTTTGGCGGCTGATGTTTTGCTGGGACATCCATGGCGCTCGTCATTATCAACGTGTCACAGTTTTCTTCGAAAAGCGTACAGCACTCGTAAAATCTTGTTTTACTTGCAGCAGACTCGCCAAAAACAATATTTAACGTTTCTAAAACTTCGCTGCTCTTTATTCCGTTCTTGTAGCAAAATTTAATACAAACTGATTCATCCATTTTTATAACAAATAAATAGTCGCCGATGCTACCAAAACACACGCAATCTTTTTGACAACTGACAACAGACTAAATATCCAATAACACGCGGGTGCTTTTCAGACATGTTTACCAACACAAAAACGAAAAAAACTCACTCAGATCGTGCTAATACAACACTCGAAATCACGGAATTCCCGTTGCGTTTGGAACACAACTTCCACAGTGTGTCTCTCAAGTCTCCATCTACATCTAAATCTGTACCTACATACCTATTCTGCAAACACTGCGTAGTTACGGTTTGTTTCCGTTCGTACTGTAGAGCAGTGGGGATAGAAAGACTGCGTAGGTGCCTCTTAGTGCGCTATAGTTAACCTAATCTTGTATTCGCGGTCCCTAGAGAGCCCGATCTAGGAAGATGAAGTTATGTCTCTATGTTCTTCACTTAACGTTGGTTCCTGAAAAAATTGTTAAGTAGGTTTTCGTGGGAGAATCTACGTCTATCTTCAAGCGCCTGCCAATTCAGATTTTTCAACGTTTACGTGACGCTTCACCGTGAATCAAACAAACCTCTGACCATTCGTGCTGTCCTTCTTTGAATACGTTAGATATCCCGTTCGTCCTTTTTGGTGTGTATCCCCCACACTTGTACAATATTCTAAGGTGAGACTCACAAGTGTTTGTAAGTTGTCTCCTTTCCAGACTGACTGTATTTTCTCACTATCCCACCAATGAACGGACGTCTCCCACCCGCTTTACCTACAACTGAGCCTGTGTGGTCATTCTATTTCATATCTGCACGAATTTTAACACGCTGATAATTGTGTAAGTTCACTGGTTCGGACTCATTGATACTGTAGTCGCAGGATGCTGCTTTTCTGATTTTGTGGAGTGCACAATTTTATACTTCTGTACATTTAAAGCAAATTACCAATCTCTGCATTACTTTTAACTCTTATCAACGTGTGACTGGATATTTGTGCATGTTTTTCTGATATTACTTCATCATAAATAACTGCATCAGAAATGTGTGAAGTTATTGAGTAACATCATCTGTGAGCGCCTGGGATAGATTGTTGAGAAGACAAGCCGTGTAAAAAATATTCTTCTGAACTTCATGTCCTATTGTGCCCTATCCGATTCTTCCGAGGCTTTTACACACCTGCCCATCTAAAAATACTAGCTTAACGCACACAAAATGGCCCCCACTACACAGTAAAAGGTGGTTAGCGCATTACGGATGTAGACGTAGAACGAAGCACTGTTCTTAAAGGCGATGTACTATAGTTTGCTAAGGTCAGGGAAGTCTGTGTCTTTGGTGGTTGTGATAACCAGTAGTGTCACCAATATAGAGAGATCTCGACGCAGGAGACAGAACGTGTGTGATTTAGAAAAGCTCAATCAAACATAATCCTAGGAAGAGAGTTCTTGTAAGATATAGTGGAGGCGACCGTCAAAGGGAGAGCTCTAGTAGAAGACGAACTGTCCAGAAGGCAACCCCGTTATACGAATAATCGTGGCTACCGATTCCGCAACCGAAATCTAAGATTTGTGTTACTCTGATTCTTTACAAATTACGCCCGGACTGAAAATTACGAAAAATATTTTAAAAAACATTAATTATTTCTTGACAATGCCAAATAATTAAAGTTACATTGTTCGCTATGGAATGGTCGCTAACGACCAGTGGAGTCTCCTGTAGCCATGCGGTTGACGTCAACCCTTAGTGGAAACCGCAGCTGGAATGTATATCTGTATATCAGTAGAAATAGAACTGTCGTTATATTAAGTAGCGATTTATGGGACTTTACCGCCAGCATACTAGCGTTTACAGTCGGTGGCATAGAATGGAAATATGAAAGCAGGAAAGGCATGTTTCTCTCTCCAAATCCATTACATATGTTTCATTCGACTTTGGTAACTGGAGGCAAAAATGCAATTCTGTGGTGTTATAAACGACACTCTACTGTTTGCAGATGATCAGATGGTGATTATCGTCAATGCTGAAGACGAGAAAGTTAGAATATAAGAACCGGGTCTTGAAATAAGCTATGCAAAGTAGAGGTAACTGGATATAGGATTTGATGGAGAAGACTTGGATGTTGACGAGAGGATTGTTAATGCTTCTGAAGAATTCAAATATCTTGGATCTTTGCCTAAATAACATCCAGACTATGTAAAGTATATGACCATATAACAACCAAATGGTGTATCGTGGAGCAAAGCCACACGAAATGACATTAAGAAACGAACGTATTAGGTAATTATTGAGGGCGTGATTGTCTATAACTCAAAATATTTGACTTTAATAATAACATCTACAACAAAATAGAGGAAATGACAAAGTCTAGAAGTGGGTGTAGTCGGAAGAAGCTACGGAATGTCGCGGTTGGAGCACTACTAATTATAACCATAAAAGGAAGAATAAAGATGACCGAAAATATTAGAAACAGGCCATAAAGGAGTCGACTGCGGCGGTAGAGATAATTTAGAATGGAAGGCAAAGGCGACCCGTACAAATATGATATCCGATTGATTCTGAAAGGTGAAGACACTTTTAGGGTTTGAATATAGGGAAAGGTGAATGCTGTAAAACATGCGTAGAAAATTAATGTACCGGAATTCCAATAAAGGACAAGAGAAGCAGAGGACGGACAAGGGCATCGCGAGGAGGTTTGGTTTCAGAAGTAACACCACACGCGCACACCAGCAGAAACCTCCAAGCTGGGAAGGCGGTTAATAACAGTTATTTCATGGACTTCCGGCGCAACTTTGAGAAAGCTGTGTAGAATCACGGTTCTCGCTGTGACGCATTTGCTTTGCGAAGCACTCGTCAAGTCTCCAAATGCTCTTGACTCAGGAAGTGCTCGCTTCGCAGTAGTTGCTGTGAACATCTGGCTGTCAGCTTTTCACTAACGAGAACAAGGAACTTGAATAAGAGCGCCCACAGCAATCAGAGCAACATCAGTTACGGACAGCGGTACCTACGCCGATCTGACCAAAGGGATCATTTAATTGTGGGGTAGAGGTTTCTTTTAGTTATTATCGCAACAAGATAACGACAGAGAAGACCAAATCGAGCCTAAACACTTTTATCGTCAATAGATTCAAAACGGAGGGATAAAAGAAGTGTGGGGCACGTAAAGTTTGCGGGCTAAAACACCCAATCACTCTGAAAAAAAGCTGATACAGAAGAAGTAAGCCAAGTGAGCGCTACGATTTCGACTACGGAAAAAACCTCTACCTGAAGATGTAGATGTATTTCTTCCTGCCGTAAATAAAACATTTTGTGAGCACACTCTGAAATCCAACAAGAAAGCGAAGAAAATATATCTGCCAAATACATGAAAAATCTAAGGCCAAGTTCTGGTCTGAACAGCATCGGTTAAACTTGCGGAGAAGTCTATATAGAGGCAACTAAAACATTTAAGGAGATGTACTTCGATTTATGTCCGCAAGTCACTCGTGACAGAACAGGCTTTTGAACAACGAGAACGCAGTGTTAGCCATTACAACTTGTGGTGATTCTGGTTGGCTCAAAGAGGCCACAGAAATAAAAAATTATAATTGCAATTTCTATAGAAACAAGAAAAGGATAGCGATCAAAACATAGACTCCAATATTGTGAAATAAGTTTTCGTAAGCAGCAGGGTAAAAACTACAGCCCATAGGAGGAAACAGAAAAGAAAAATTACGGCGTATCCAAAAACTGGAGCAGTTACCAGTGTTCTACGAAGCGGAGACAAAATAGTGTGCTACAAAATAGAAATATTTTCCAAAGATAAGTATGAAATGCGGAGAAAAAATTTCCAAGGTAGAGTATGAAATGCAAGGAACAGTATATTTTTCTCGACTTGAACCACAAAACTAGGCGAATATATGCCATATTCTTCAGAAACATAACTGTAAGAAGTATATCTGTGTTAGACATTGTCTTTTTCATCCTTCAGAGCGATCTAAAAGGGTTGGGCTAAATAAAAAAGGAAATTGCATTTATAATTTTGTATTTCTGTGGCTTCTTTGAGCCAACCAGGATCAACACAGGTTGTAACGGCTAACACTGCGTTCCCGTAGTTCAAAAGCCTGTTCAGTCACGAATGACTTGCGGATATAAATCGAAGTACATCTCCTTAAATGTTTTAGTTGCCCCTGTATAGACTCCGCCGCAAGTTTAACTGATGTTGTTCAGACCACAACAGTTCCCAGTGTTCTACGAAGCGGAGACATAATAGTGTGCTACAAAATAGAAATATTTTCCAAAGAAGAGTACGAAATGCAAGGAACAGTATATTTTTCTTGACTTGAGCCACAAAACTGGGCGAATATATATCATCTTCTTCAGAAACGTAACAGGAAGAAGTATATCTGTGTTAGACATTGTCTTTTTCATCCTTCAGGGCGATCTAAAAGCGTTGTGCTAAACAAAAAAGGAAGAGTGCTGACTGAGGAAGTATCTGAAATAAAAACCTCATTTCTGATAGTAATAAAGAACTTCGTCACATACACTGATGACTCGGAGTTTTGTACGAAACAGTTCTCGACATAAAACGTAATGAAACTTCCTGACAAATTAAGTCTATGTCGGACGGGGGCTCGAACCAGAGACCTTTGCCATTCACAGGCAAGTGCTGTTGAAGCATGACACGCGACCTACTCTCTCAGCTTCACTTCCGCCAGTAGCCCTCTCACCTTCCAAACCCCATGGAAGTTCTCCTGCATACCTTGCGAGACTAGGGCTCCTGGAAGAAAATGATAGAAACGTGCATAGGCCGAAGATTACTACCGTCCGGATAGCTATAAATTTAACGTTTCATGCAAAGTTCCTACATAACAGAAAGAAAAATGAAGGAGGTATACAACTGCTCGCAAAAATTACAGTACCGAGAAGAAGCAATATTATTTAAAGAGGGGATTCATGCATGCACTAACGAATTAGTAGTAGTAATATGTTTCTGCCCGGAGGGGTAACTGAAACCGTGCCAGTACCATACAGTTTGGAAGCATCCGCTCAGAAGCCATTATTTTCTACAGAGCACCGTAAAGTTGTGTGACAACAATTCGTATACCGGGCTCATTATTTCAGAACATTTGAGTCTTCACGAATGTAGAAGGGTGTACAAACATTTATGAAACATGAATTAGTTCTGTCTGAGATTGAATAATGTTAACAAAATGGCTCTGAGCACTATGGGACTTAACATCTGAGGTCATCAGTCCCCTAGAAGTAAGATCTACTTAAACCCTACTAACCTAAGGACATCACACACATCCATGCCCGAGGCAGGTTCGAAACTGCGACCGTAGAGGTCGCGCGGTTCCAGACTAAAGCGCATAGAACCGCTCGGCCACACCTGCCGGCTTATAATGTTAACAACTAAAGCGTGCTTTGCCTGGTGAGCTTCTATACGACTGTAAAGAGTGACTTGAGACAACAATAGTGTTTTATAAATGAAAATAGGTCTTTTTTTTGTAATTCCTACGGCATAAGCCTTCGAAAGCGTTCTGCCATGACGGCTGCTGACGCGGTCCGAGTCGCTACGTGCTGGCCGGTGAGGACACGGAGCACTCGGCTTACCTTGCTGCAGCCTCGGAGTGTTCCCTAGCGAGGTGAACGTGCTGCTCTGTCGCACTTGTCTCCGCCTGCCGTGTGCGTGTGCGAGAGTCAGTCCATCCAGACGATACAAACGTGAAATACTGATATCTGATCTCAATGTCTCCCTTCTCCTAGCGACACGCTTGGTGTCCAGTACACTGTTAACTGTTTCTCATGTTTACAGGAACAGCGATGTTTAGGAAGAACTCAGTGTCAGCCAGTGGAAAGTCTGAGCACCACAGCCTGTAATCAGGGTTGCCAGGTGTCCTGGTTTCGGGGGGATTGTCCCAATTTTATCGCTGGAAACCTGACGCTTAAACCTTGCCGGGACACGTACGAGTGCGTGATAAAAAGTAATTCCTCCGATTTTTCATGTGGAAACTTTTAAAGCTATTTAGATGAAACAAACGATGTTAATGTTCTACATCTGTGTTATCCATGTCTGAATGTTTATTTCCCAACACAGCCAACCTATCTTCGAACAAATTTCTCCCAACAAGAGACCAGTTGGCTGATGCTGACACTGTACAATTTTTGGCTTTGTTGACGGAGCCATAACCCCCTCACACCTGCTTCACCACCTCGTCACTGTTGAAGTCAACTCCTGGAAGATGTTCTTTAAGTTCTGGAAATAGATGAAAATCGTGTGCGGCGAACTTGGGACTGTACGGAGGATGATGATGATAGTGAACCCAGGGCATCGAAATGTCGCAGACGTCGCAGCGCTCTTGTGTGGTCTGGTATTGTCATGCTGAAAGAGAGGGTGCTCCATGTTTGGTCTAACCCTTCCAGTTCGAAATTTGATAACAGCGCGCTGTTTCTCACGCACCGACGTAGTTACAAGTACACTATGTGATTAAAAGTATCCGGACAAACCTAAAAAAATATATTTTTCATATTAGGTGCATTTTGCTGCCACCTACTGCCAGGTACTCCATATCAGCGACCTCAGAAGTCATTAGACATCATGAGAGAGCAGAGTGGGGCGCTCCGCGGAACTCATGGACTTCGAACGTGGTCAGGTGATTGGGTGTCACTTGTGTCATACCATTTCCACACTCCTAAACATCCTAGGGTCCACTGTTTCCGACGTGATTGTGAAGTGAAGGGACACGTGCAGCACAAAAGCGTACAGGCCGACCTCGTCTGTTGACTGACAGAGACCGCCGACAGTTGAAGAGGGTCGTAATGTGTAATAGGCAGACATCTATTAAGACCATCATACAGGAATTCCAAACTGCATCAGGATCCACTGCAAGTACTAAGACAGTTAGGCGGGAGGTGAGAAAACTTGGATTTCATGGTCGGGCGGCTGCTCTTAAGCCACACATCACGCCGGTAAATGCCGAACGACGCCTCGCTTGGTTTAAGGAGCGTAAACACTGGACGACTGAACAGTGGAAAAACGTTGTGTGGAGTGACGAAACACGGTACACAATGTAGCGAACCGATGGCAGGGTGTGGGTATGGCGAATGCCCGGTGAACGTCATCTGCCAGTGTGTATAGCGCCAACAGTAAAATTCGGAAGCGGTGGTGTTATGGTGTGGTCGTGTTTTTCAAGGAGGTGCTTTCACCCCTTGTTGAACTGCGTGGCACTATCACAGCAGAGGCCTACATTGATGTTTTAAGCACCTTCTTGCTTCCCACAGTTGAACAGCAATTCGGGGGTGTAGATTGCATCTTTCAACATGATCGAGGACCTGCTCATAACGCACGGCCTATGGCGGAGTGGTTACACGACAATAGCATCGCTGTAATGGACTGGCCTGCACAATGTCCTGACCTAAATCCTATAGAACACCTTTGGGATATTTTGAAACGTCGACTTCGTGCGAGGCATGACCGACCGACATCAATAGCTCTCCTCAGTGCAGCACTCCGTGATGAATGGGCTGCCATTCCCCATGAAAACTTCCAGCACCTGACTGAACGTATACCTCTGAGAATGGAAGCTGTCATCAAGGCTAAGGGTGGGCCAACACCATACTTAATTCTAGCATTACCGATGTAAGGCGCCATTACCTTGTAAGTAATTGTTAGCCAGGTGTCCGGATAGTTTTGATCACATAGTGTATGTTCCACACCGCCACGTCACACGCTACGATTCAGAGCCCTCTAGCGGCAGAAGGCAGCAAATATGCAGATATGAAGAACAGAGAAGCAGAATGTTAATAACGTTTGCTTTGTTAGAAAAGCGTAAAGAGTTTTCTCATGCAAAATTCGGAGGCATTACTTTTCAGCACACCCTCATAAATATCCTGTTACACTAGACAGGATACTATTTCATATAATATATTGAGTGTTTAAATTAAGAGGTAGTCTTACAAACATAATCGAAATTTAAAAAATTCAGCTTTTAGAGAGCTACGTTCGCAAACCTGTACTAAACAGCACTTACATCGAACTTACTCGCTTTCAGTTTTGATTCATAAGTCGATCGAAACAAGTGATTGATGGTGCTGTGTATTTTAGAATTGATGGGCACTGCTGGAAATCTATTCGTCGTCAGATAGAGGAGCTAGTGCCGAAAAAGAGACAAAAATTGAAACTGAAAGTCGAGGTCATTCATTATTAAACGAATGGTGCAAGAACCACTCCTAACTTGACAAAGGTAAAGATGATTATAATGCTCACAATACTGTGTGTCCCTCATGTTTTAGTACACCTCGCGGAGCAGAGAGTGACATTAAATAACGCGCAAGCATGACACAGAAGAAGGGAAGCTACTAAGGAAGTTAATTTCTTCAATTTACACTTTCTTCTAATGTGTCATTCGTGTCGTTGTTACACTTTAAGGACTGAAAATATTAAACCAATAACTGTAGGACACCTGTAGGTGTTAAATTAGCGAGCGAGGTGGCAAACTACTTAGCACACAATGGACTCGCATTCGGGAGGTGACGATTCAAATCCGCGTCCGGTCATCCAGTTTCAGTTTTCTATGATTTCCCCCCGCCGCTCAAGCAAATGCCGGGACTGTTCCTTTGAAACGGTGCGACCAATTTCCTCTCCCATCCTTGAAACAAACGGAGTTTGCGCTCCGTCTCTAATGACCTCGATGTCGACGGCCCGTTAAGCACCAATATTGTTCCCTTGTGTCAAATTAGCTTTAAAGTTATATGTTTCTAAACAGTCTCGAGTTTGTGCTATTTATGTGTCAGACTCGTAAAAACTGGCGACTTTATATACAAAAATTATGGCCACCTCTCCTGTAAACCTCCAATATGTTAATTGTATCGGAGCCAGTTGCAAGATGAAGAGTCTGAGTCGCTGTGATGAATAAAGTTCAATTATGCGAACTGCTAAAGCTGAGAAAGTAGAATTTTGAGTCAAACGAAGTCCACCATCTCAACACTTGCATGTGGTGCGTTGATCCTGATCTATTCGCCAATTCACATATACAGCGTGAATTCAACACATGAATTAATAAAAGATGGTGGAAGCATTCAGACGCAACTGAACTCTTACACAGAACAACTCGCACAGGATTCGATGCTATACTTTCACGAAGAGAGTGCGTCGCGTAATTATTTCACGACTGCACAGTAGCTGGGAGAAAGTGATGAATTAACGATTGGCTGGACTACTGTGAAAGTAAATGGCTTTAAAACTAGCTGTATGCCGAAGGATTTATATTAACTTCCTGACCACGCCATTCTGAAAGAAACAACATGTAATCAGGTTATCATAACAGCAAACATTCGTGTTTTATGACAAGTATCACGGATACAACCACAGCTTAACGGAATAAAAATTGTGTGCGTTATTGAAGGGTTCCAAATAAATAATGTAAGGCGAGCTAATGTGTAAAAAAACATGGCGTTTATCTGTCCAAGTCTGTAATTCCGTGGTGTTAATGTAAGACGAACGAACTAGAAAGAGAACGACCGACGACACCTGACACACAAACGATCGACAGGGCTGCACACACTGAGGCAGCGCGTTCACTCGTTGCTCGCTGTTTTACTTGGGAGAAGGAGATAAAAACACGGAAAACGATTCTGCCAAAATTCGCGGTATCAGATTCGACCACCATCGATGAACCCATCTGGCTTGCCAGGAAATGATGAGGAAAGACAAACTGAATATTTGGAAGGAGATCGACTTAACAGTAAAGAGTACAAATTGATTCTCCTATAACTTGTCACACATGAAATACATGAATTTATTGAGGTAAGAGTTAAAAAGAGAAAAACGTTAGCAAAATGGGGCACTCTTTAAAACCAGTCGGCGCTAACATCAAACATAATGCAACCTATAGACAGATTACTCAATAAATAGGTTGTATATCTTTATCAGTAGCTTTAGCGTTCCTCCTTCGTCCAGGCATCTTGTTCTGTCGATAAGTGCAACCAAAGAGACCAATATTTGCGTGACAGCTTTTCTGACTTCAGACGAACAAAGCAAACTCCACAAACGAAAGGAACTTTTTTGTACAACAGCACAACTGAAATGATTGGAATAAGTGCGAAACTGAGAATTCCGTTTGGTTTAAGCAGCCCACAGAGAAGAAAATAAGAGAGGAGACTGTTATTAACAAGAAAACACTGAACGTAATATAATGCTGAATGTTACATTTATCGGTGATTTATTTTCTTCCGAAAGACTAAACTATCACAGATGATTCTGTCACAAATCTGGTGCAGTTACTTGCAGAATTTCCACTTCGTAAAACATAGTATTTGACAGGAATTAATGGTTTGTGAATAAATGATAATTAATGATATACAGTAGCCAACGAAAAATGCTCCCGAGCGATTTTAAACAAAATAAGCCTGTCACGGTTTAATGGGAGCGTCAAAATATTTGCACTGCAATAGATAAGTTCCAAAATTATTTCAAGCCCCTGTCTCGATATGGCAGAATTTTAAGTCCGAATTCATTTCTGTCTCTCTCTCTCTCTCTCTCTCTCTCCCTCTCTCTCTCTCTCTCTCATGTGTGTGTGTTTGTCTGTCTGTCTGTTTTGTCTGTCTGTCTTTCTTTCTGTCTGTCCGGGTGGGGACGGGGGAGACACAGGGCTATTGACCCTTGGTGAATAGCAGCTAAGCCGGTTCAAAAATGGCTCTGAGCACTATGGGACTCAACTGCTGAGGTCATTAGTCCCCTAGAACTTAGAACTAGTTAAACCTAACTAACCTAAGGACATCACAAACATCCATGACCGAGGCAGGATTCGAACCTGCGACCGTAGCGGTCTTGCGGTTCCAGACTGCAGCGCCTTTAACCGCACGGCCACTTCGGCCGGCCAGCTAAGCCGGTCTTTATTGTTTAAATGTAGATATGAAAATCAGGTGTTCTACTTTGTTACTAATAAATCTCGATATTTGCTTGAATTATGATCACACAGAGAGTTTGGGAAAAAGATTTCTTAATGTCACAGAGAGAGTATATGTCTCACTGCTCGTCCAGGGATCAAGTGTCACACGCACGAACGTAAGTCGCGCTTTTATTTGCACAATAACGTTGCTAAAATCTGTGTGGTAGTGTCAATCAGTAAGAATTCAAAATATTTGAGAACTGAACCCCGAAAAAAAACACCCATCTATGCTCCCTGTGACTAGTAAGAAACTACGATTCGCCGATATTGAGGATAAACATTACTGTTTTTACATTTAATTTATTTCGTTTTACACTGACGCTCCCCACAGGAAACTATCTGCTTAACAAATCTCTTAATAACAGTGTCGCGTATGGATGAATCCATTAGCTTCCAGTGTTGTGACGGATTAAAGTGATGAGTCTTAGGTAGTGTGTTAACAAACAAACACAGAGCCACGCGGTACTGCATTGTTCCGATTAACACGGTGCATTAAGTTAGTTTGCGTACACTGTGGGAAAGGTACTTGCAAATCTCACTGTAAGTGTACTGACAGGTACAACAGGTGTGTGTGTCTGCTGAGGAGCCAGCTCCCAGCCACACGCGTACGCAGAATCAGACTAAATGCTGCCAGCCTTGTCCCTGTAGCTTTCACCTTGGGACGTACGATTTCAGGTGTTCCGCGAAACACTGAAAGTTCGCCACTACTGCCAATCGATTTCGATTTGCTAATTATTTCGCTTTGATCTACTGTTGTTCACTCCGTTACACGAACAACGGAGGCCGTATTCAATTATTGCGAAATCCTGTTATTATTCTTCTCCTGTCTGATAGAAGAAGCTTAGCTTCTCTTGTCACGGGAAGAAATTGATATCCCTTCCAGCCATAACTGTTTCATTCTCCGTTAGCCACAAGGTCCCTTGACTGTGTTCGAGACGTAGTACATTTCACATTTTCTTTCTCTGTGACGAAACTACACAGATGTACACAGTAGTTTTCCGATACTTCCGCCGGCCGGTGTGGCCGTGCGGTTAAAGGCGCTTCAGTCTGGACCCGCGTGACCGCTACGGTCGCAGGTTCGAATCCTGCCTCGGGCATGGACGTGTGTGATGTCCTTAGGTTAGTTAGGTTTAATTAGTTCTAAGTTCTAGGCGACTGATGACCTCAGAAGTTAAGTCGCATAGTGCTCAGAGCCATTTGAACCATTTTGAACCGATACTTCCACTGAAATCTGTAGCGCTGGTAAACATTTATGTACGGCAAAATGATTATATGTGTATAACGAAGACGATTAGGTATTAAAATTCATGGAGAAGAAATAAAAACTTTGAGGTTCACCGATGACATTGTAATTCTGTCAGAGACAGCAAAGGACTTGGAAGAGCAATTGAATGGAATGGACAGTGTCTTGAAAGGAGGATATAAGATGAACATCAACAAAAGCAAAACAAGGATAATGGAATGTAGTCTAATTAAGTCGGGTGATGCTGAGGGAATTAGATTAGGAAATGAGGCACTTAAAGTAGTAAAGGAGTTTTGCTATTTGGGGAGCAAAATAACTGATGATGGTCGAAGTAGAGAGGATATAAAATGTAGGCTGGCAATGGCAAGGAAAGCGTTTCTGAAGAAGAGAAATTTGTTAACATCCAGTATAGATTTAAGTGTCAGGAAGTCATTTCTGAAAGTATTCGTATGGAGTGTAGCCATGTATGGAAGTGAAACATGGACGATAAATAGTTTGGACAAGAAGAGAATAGAAGCTTTCGAAATGTGGTGCTACAGAAGAATGCTGAAGATTAGATGGGTAGATCACATAACTAATGAGGAAGTATTGAATAGGATTGGGGAGAAGAGAAGTTTGTGGCACAACTTGACCAGAAGAAGGGATCGGTTGGTAGGACATGTTCTGAGGCATCAAGGGATCACCAATTTAGTATTGGAGGGCAGCGTGGAGGGTAAAAATCGTAGAGGGAGACCAAGAGATGAATACACTAAGCAGATTCAGAAGGATGTAGGTTGCAGTAGGTACTGGGAGATGAAAAAGCTTGCACAGGATAGAGTAGCATGGAGAGCTGCATCAAACCAGTCTCAGGACTGAAGACCACAACAACAACAACAACAACGAAGACGAGTCAAAAGAACCAGTTTCCGGCCGGGTTGGGGATTTTCTCTGGCCGGGGACTGGGTGTTTGTGTTGTCCTCATCATTTCATCATCATACTCATCATTCGTGACAGTGGCTAGATTGGACTGTGAAAAAAATTGGACTGTGAAAATATTGGGACTTTGCACGGGCGCTGATGACCACGCAGCGAGCGCCCCACAAACCAAACGTCATAAAAAAAAAAGTGGCTCTGAGCACTATGGGACTTAACTTATGAGGTCATCAGTCCCCTAGAACTCAGAACTACTTAAACCTAACTAACCTAAGGACATCACACACATCCATGCCCGAGGCAGGATTCGAACCTGCGACCGTATCGGTCGCGCGGTTCCAGACTGTACCGCCTACAACCGCTCGGCCACTTCGGCCGGCCCAAACGTCATCATCATCAAGAACCAGTTAGATCGGTTTTCTAGCAATAAACAGTGTAGTTGCTGCAACTTATCAGTGGTGTTTTTACGTCTATAAATCTATTACGAATGGGATTACGCACTTCTACGCCCATGGAGCTCTACATCTATAAGCATTAAATTAAACATCCGATACCGGTTACAGCGGCTCTAGTTTCATCACTGTTGGACTCTAGCAATACGTGACAGCATCATGAAGAACGACGAATCGCGTTACGCGTCATGGGAATGCAAAGGAAGTATACGAACATCGTGAATGCGAGTTACGTTGTTGTATTTCATAATTGCCAGTGTGAAACTTTGAGGAGCTGGTGTAGGACAGGGATATTAATAGTAGTTTGGCGTTGATTCACTGACTCCAGTTCAAGAAATCGCGAATGTCGAAATGTAATGGTCACTACTGGATAACGTTCTGGTAACCTGGCTACAGAAAAAGTAGGAAAGGCGCTTTACTAACACACTACGACATTTATTTTGTTGTTATAAAAGTTGTGGACTTTGTATTTCCTTTAACACAACCACAGGAAATGCTTTATATCGTTAACAGGTATCGGCCACCACTGGCAATCATCGGAACAATTGAAATCTCCATCAGATGGCCACCTAGTATCGATCTGTCTGACAAGCATTACTTAGTATCCACGTGGTGCTGCTTTTAACTGTTCTAACGATTGCCTATGGTGGCCGGTACCGTTTAACGATATAAAACATTTTCTGCGATTGCGTAGAATTAAATGTTAGGAATACAGTTAAAAAAGTCTCGCTATCTCCACGACAAAATGCCATTTTTTTCTGTAAAAGATTCCTGGATTTCCAAGTACATATAATTAGCAGGGTGTCTACGATGTTTCGAAAAGGAAATTTCTTTGTAAGGGGTAGGTAATAAACGAGTGGTTTCATGAAATAAGAGTTAAACTGAATCATGTAGCCAGCTCAGATATGTCAGCCCGGCACAGCCGAAGGTAGTAGTCGTAGTAGTAGTAGTAGTAGTAGTAGTAGTGGAAGTAGTAGCTTTATTCGTCCGTGGACCTCTTGTTACAAGGATATAGGACATGTCACAGTTTTTACAACTTTAGATCAATTTAAAATAAGCTAATTCGTATACACATACATTTACAGACTGTAGTTGCGGACAATCATTAGATTTACTCCTGGTATACAATACTTTTTTTTACAAATAACTTATTAAATAATGTAATGCCACACTGTTCACTCATATCTCACTATCAGTCACTACACACACTAAACACACATTGATTCATAACACTTCACTCACTCACTACACACACACACACACACACACACACACACACACACACACACCGTAATGAACTGACAGCCGATATGAATTTCTTAGCGGAACCAATGTACTGAAACAATATCACATACAGCGACCTCTGTGTAATACCTACACATCTTCAGCGCAACAATGAGATCTGTTTAACTAAATATTGTATTTCTTACCGTTATATATACATTCGCATGTTTATTACAGGATTCATATAGATTTGTAAATGAAAATTTGTTCTGTTCCTTTCTTCCGGATCTTTCAGCACTTAGTCTGTGTAGAAAGAACGTTAATATGTTAGTTACCTCGTAAATTTTCGTAATGTCTTTTGTTTTTCACTGTTTCACGTCCTCGAGGATCTCCTCGCTACGGATCTATGCAACGAAGAGTGTATGTAATCTAATTTATATCAAAGCGGATTAAAATCTCCGAAGAACTGATCACAATCCCCATGATTGCACGCAGAAATTTATTCTTTAATGGGCTAGATTCTTAAGTTTTCATTTCTTATGCAATTGATTCAGTGAGGCTGAAGATGTCTCGTGAACTCAAAACTAAATTTGAGATAAAGTAAACAAACTTATTGCATCTCATAAATTTTTGGAAATTTGTGATAAGGTCTTATGGGACCAAACTGCTGAGGTCATCGGTCCCTAAGCCTACACACTACTTAATCTAACTTTAACTTACGCTATGGACAACACACACACCCATGCCCGAGGGAGGATTCGAACCTCCGACGGGGGGAACCGCACGGACCGAGGCAAGGCGCTTACCGCGAGCCTAACCCGCGTGGCTGCATCTCAGAAGATTGATAGTTATTTGTTAAACATATTTCTAAAGGTTGATTATTTTGAAGCTTAAAAAGTAGGCATATTTCATTAGCATATGCACAATATATCATTTTGTGCTTGGGGATGGCAATGCTTTCGAGGTAATATTTTCTTGTCTTCTTTTCTTACTTTGACTCACAATTAAAGTTGAGGAAACGTGGCTTTAAGGCCAAATTTTTGGAGCTGCTTGCGTAAAGCGTCACGCATGCACGGCATTTGACTAGATGGACGTACGGAAAAAAGGCCAGGTGGAAGTAGGACTGGCGCACTGAGGTTTCTGTAGAAACTTTAATAGACAGTTCGTCCATTCCGGAAGCCGAGAACCTAGACGAGGTTTGCCCGTTATCGACTTTGATTCCGGCAAGATATCGTTCACAGGTATTACAAGACTTTGAGAATGTTTTAATTTCAAGTCTGAGGTCGAGTAACGAATGATTAAAAAATTTTTTTGTGTGATATAATTCCAAATTTACAATATTTTTTCCTATGATATAATTCCAAATTTATAATTTTCCGATATTTTTTCTTTACTTGCATTGTGAAACTTTGATTCTTGCCAAGTTTCATGATTCTATACTAATGGCAAGTTCCCTATACACTTTGATGAGTGAGTTTGCGAGCATCAAAATACGTCACATAAACTGCCACATCTTTTGATTGCATTGACGCAGAAGCTACAGCTTTTTACACCGTCGAGGGAATGTAGATCTTAATATGTGACACAAATTTCAATTTTATACTTCTTCCCGTTACTGAGAAAAAGGGCGCTTAAGAGACAGACAAAACAGACAGTCAAATATCAAATGACAAAAAAAAAAAAAAAAAAAAAAAAAAAAAAAAAAAAAAAAAAAAAAAAAAAAAATTCGTGTGGTGTAATTAGAGATTAACAATTTTTAGATTTTTTCCTGTACTTGTACTGCGAAACCTTGCTACATGCGAAATGTCATGATTCTAGACCAACCGGAAATACGCTATACGTTTTCATGAGTGAGCTTGAGAGTATCAAAATCTATGTCACAAATGTTCGTATCTTTTGACTACATTGACGTAGAAGCTTCAATTTTGTATATCGGCAAGGGACTGTAGACCTTAGTATGTGACATGAATTTCAACTTGATACGACTACTCGTTCCCGTGAAAAAATGATTTTTAACAGGCACACGGACAACAAAGTCATACCTACAAGGTTTCCGTTTCTTACGGCTGAAATACAGAATCCTAAAAAAGGACCAAAATCAAGACGGTTCTGTCTCCCCATTATGACACGTTATTGTGCAGGTATGCTAACTGAACTGCAGATGTTGTAACTTTATGACTGCACGCTGTGCTGTGTTGTACCCCGGAGAGATCAGGTATGGACTGTAGGAAGAAGCGACGTTTGGAACCGCAGGCGTGAGCAAGAGAAGTAGTGTGACAACGAAACAAACTTAAGTTACGTAGCAATTGTTGTAGCCACAGTACTTTTCGTTGCAGCAGTGCGAAATTAGTAGAATAACAGGCGGTCATTTCTGGACAAGCGTAATGAATTTAAAGTCTGAGCGTCAGATTCCAAGCCCACCTTGCGGACGCCTGCAGGTGGACGTATGGACGTATCTACAGACATTCACTGCTAGTTCTAAAAGAGATGAGACAGCGGTGAAGAGCATAACTGCAGCTCTTGGTGGCAGTGCTGTGAACGACTCTAAACGCGTACAGGACAACTGCGCCGTCAGACATTACGTGATGCAGAAGCGGTGAGCTCGCAGCACCTGTTGCGGCCTGTGAGCAAGAGGAACCGAGTGACGGAGCCTCGCGAGACGCTTTTCCCCCCACACAGCTGGCCGCTCGGCCGCTTTCACCGGCGGCGCTGCCACAGCCGTCGCTCCTACTTCAGTAGCCCATCTCGCGTCAACTCGCCTCGCCTTTTGGCACGCTCTCGTCCACTGTTAGGGGTCGCCCTGGGCGACACACGATGTCACATATTCGTGAGCAACTTAGGTATACGAAACAGCAGTGCCTGTGTTATTCAAAAGTACACTACTGGCCATTAAAATTGCTACACCAAGAAGAAATGCGGATGATAAACGGGTATTCATTGGACAAATATATTATACTAGAACTAACATGTGATTACATTTTCACGCAATTTGGGTGCATAGATCCTGAGAAATCAGTACCCAGAACAACCACCTCCGGCCGTAATAACGGCCTTGACACGCCTGGGCATTGTGTCAAACAGAGCTTGGATGGCGTGTACAGGTACAGCTTCCCATGCAGCTTCAACACGATACCACAGTTCATCGAGAGTGTTGACTGGCGTATTGTGACGAGCCAGTTGCTCGGCCACCATTGACCAGACGTTTTCAGTTGGTGAGAGATCTGGAGAATGTGCTGGCCAGTGCAGCAGTCGAACATTTTCTGTATCCAGAAAGGCCCGTACAGGACCTGCAACATTCGGTCGTGCATTGTCCTGCTGAAATGCAGGGCTTCGCAGGGATCGAATGAAGGGTAGACTCACGGTTTGGAACACATATGAAATGCTCAAAGTGACGTCTATGCGAACAAGAGGTGGCTGAGATGTGTAACCAATGGCACCCCATACCATCACGCTGGGTAATACGCCAATATGGCGATGACGAATACACCCTTCCAATGTGCGTTCACCGCGATGTCGCCAAACACGGATGCGACCATCACGATGCTGTAAACAGAACCTGGATTCATCCGAAAAAATGACGTTTTGCCATTCGTGTACCCAGGTTCGCCGTTGAGTACACCATCGCAGGGGCTCCTGTCTGCGATGCAGCGTCAAGGGTAACCGCAGCCACGGTCTCCGAGCTGATAGCCCATGCTGCTGCAAACGTCGTCGAACTGTTCGCGCAGATGGTTGTTGTCTTGCAAACGTCTCCATCTGTTGACTTATGGATCGAGACGTGGCTGCACGATCCGTTACAGCCATGCGGATAACATGCCTGTCATCTCGACTGCTAGCGATACGAGGCCGTTGGGATCCAGGACGGCGTTCCGTATTACCCTCCTGAACACACTGATACCATTTTCTGCTAACAGTCATTGGATCTCGACTAACGCGAGCAGCAATGTCGCGATACGATAAACCGCAATCGCGATAGGCTACAGTCCGACCTTTATCAAAGTCGGAAACGTGATGGTACCCATTTCTCCTCCTTACACGAGGCATCACAACAACGTTTCAGCAGGAAACGCTGGTCAACTGCTGTTTGTGTATGAGAAATCGGTTGGAAACTTTCCTCGTGTCAGCACGTTTTAGGTGTCGCCACCGGCGCCAACCTTGTGTGAATGCTCTGAAAAGCTAATCATTTGCATATCATAGCATCTTCTTCCTGTCGGTTAAATTTCGCGTCTGTAGCACGTCATCTTCGTGATGTGCCAATTTTAATGGCCAGTAGTGTACAACGTAATATCCCTTCGCACATGCATGCATGTATCAGGTTGGTGCACAGCTTCGTAGCGTTCTTGTTTTGCATGTTGGTATTCCGGTTGCTGTGGGTTTACTTATTTTATATGCAGTTCACAGTAGCTATTTGAGGTTATATATTGTCATTTGTAGATAGTGACTGGAGCTGTGGACGGTAGAAAATGGACTGTCAAGTGGAGGCGTCGCAACATTTCCGACACGTTCTTCTGTTTGAGTTCGGTAGAGTGGTGACAGCAGCGGAGGCAGCCGGAAACATTTGTGCCGCGTATGACGATAATGCCTTCGGACACAGCAAAGAAAGAAAATGGTTTCCTTGTTTTAAGGAGGATTATTTTGACATTAGTGACTTCCCACGTTCAGGAAGACCTTCGGGATTTGATGAAGATCGTTTAAACGCATTAATCCACAGTGACCCAAGTCAGTATACTGGCAAATGTAAGGAAGTGTGATCATTCCACCATCGCCCGTCATTTGCATGCAATGGGAAAGGTTCAAAACTTTGGTGTATGACTACCGCTTGCTCTAAGCGGAAACCACAAATATCAGTGGATGGCAGTATGTACATCTCTGCTTGCTCGTCGTCAACTGGCTCGTGAACAACATCGACCATTCCTATGCTGTTCGTTACTGGTGACGAGAAATGGAAATTTTGTAAATTTGTGGTAAGTACTTGTGAGACAGAACTACTGAGGTCATCGGTCCCTAAGCTTACACACTACTTAATCTAACTTAAACTAACTTAACGCTAAGGACAACAAACACAGCCATGCCCGAGGGAAGACTCGAACCTCCGACGCGGGGAGCCGCGCGGACAGTGACGAGAATTAGAGTCTTTATGCTAACGTAAAGAAAAGAATAGTTGAGTGCAAACAAAACAGCAGCTCCTCATACAAAAACCTGCGCATATCCACAAAAGATGTTATGCATCTGGTGGAACAGCGACGGTGTGGTATACTACGAATTGCTTCCCCGAGTCTGACCATCACTGCTGACATTTATTGTCAGCAACTGAAATGTCTTGCAGACTCTGTCCAAGAACAACGACTAGGAAGACTGCGTGAAGTGAGGCTACTCCACGATAATGCCCGCTCGCATTCTGCTAGACTGATGATCTGAGGACGCAAGACAAGGCGAATAAGGTAGGTGCGGAATGACTTCCCAACCCAGCTCTTGTACGAGGGTCACTCCAAAAGAAATGCACGCTATTATTTTTTTAAAATCCATCTTTTATTCCACATGTTTGAAAGTTTTAGATTGTGTAGATACATCCTTTAGGAAGCACGTTGCTTCTGACGAACGTCAAGTGTAGCAGCCATCTTGAAGACATACTGTGACGGCGCCACTCACGGCAACAGCTTGAACTAAGTTTAAAAACAAGCGGGAAGGATGTATCTACACACTGTAAAATTTTCACACGTGCAGAATGAAAATTGTATTTTTACAAAAATAGTATGCATTTCTTCTGGAGTGACTCTCGTACAAGAGCTGGGTTGGGAAGTCATTCCGCACCTACCTTATTCGCCTTGTCTTGCGTCCTCAGATTTTCACCTTTTCAGCTTTCTATCGAACAACCTACAAGGAAGTTCCTTTCCGGATGAGGATGCGCTCCGATCATGGTTCAACGAGTTCTTCGCTTCTAAACCACCTGATTTCTACAGTCCCGGACTCGAAAAGTTACCCCAACATTGGCAGACTTGTAAATAGTGAAGGAGGATATATTACGAATCACTAAATTCTCTGTTATGTATTTCTATTGTGTTTATCAAACGTACGGAAAAACGCTACGAACTTATGCACCAATCCGATATATGTCCTCGTAGGACGGGAATATACGTAACGTACCAGTGCAGGTTGTGACACGTGGATGACGACACACAGAAGTCTGGCCGCAACTTGTGCACGGATAGCCGAAGCGGTTAAGGTGACGGCTCGCGTAAAGCGGAAACCCAGTTCGAGTCCTGGTACGGCACTTATTTTAACTGTCGTCATTCTAATATACAGCCGATGGTGGTTCACATCGTCAACTGCTAATAAATGTCCCGTAATTAGATATAGGTGCACTCCAATCGCTACGGTGAACAGATTAGTTCGGCGTGCCACGTACCGGAAATGTCCTCGGGCCTTTGTGCTGTTCGTTGGCGCGACAGTCGAGCGCAAGAAGGGTAAGGTGCATGATATCATCGCGTTTTATCGCGGCCAGATCGTGGGAGAGCAACGTATGGGACGTTCCATCTCTGAGGTCGTGTCGGCACAGGGCTTTTCACGAGCCGTAGAGCCAAGAGCTTACACTGACAAGTGAGTTCTCCGATTCGGGAAAACCACCTGACGCCACCAACATTCCGTGATCTACATCCTCTTCACGGTAAAGGTCGCCATCGATTACCGCGGATTGCGACAGCGGCTAGGCTGACCACAGTGAAGCAAACCATTCACTATTCAACTGTTCGTGCTGTAAGGAACACTCTAGAAGTGTGGGAAAAGCCTGCCTGGTCTCAACAGGAGTACTGCACAATTGCTGTATTGGTCACTAAATAGGAAACCAGCAGCTGATAAACTAGTGAACTTATTTGACGCGTTTCGGGTAGACTCCATCCTCAGATAGTCATGATCTTGATGAGCATATATATAAAAAGCTGCGTGGCAGCTTTGTTTGCTACATATTATTTTTATATATCTGATCACCAAGATGTTCATGACAATCCGAGGAAAGGTTCTATCCGAAACGTGTCAAATGAAGACACTGTTTTATCAGCTGGTGGCTTCTTATTTGGTGACCAATACAGCAATTGTGCAGTACTCCTACTGATTTACAATATGGTGGCATTCTTCCTGCGCAACTGTATGTTGTTCCCCTGGTATGACAAGTCGCTGCAGTCTGTGCCGGATTAAGCCGCGAAGAGGCCCTTGGTTTGCTTTAACCCTCGAAAGTTTATGATATAAAATAAAACACCATTCTACTTTGGTCCCAAAATGACATGTATATTTTCTTGGATGGCTATTATCATATAAAAATTTGTAACGTAAATTCTGTCCCACCACGAGAAAATATAAACAATCACACTTCTTAAACCAATTCACTTAATTAAATCTGTGCAAAATAATAAAGTTAATGCAGTGATTGAACAGAGGCACTCGAGAACTAGAAATTACATTTAAGAAATGGTATTTAAAAGGAAATTAAACGAATAACAACAAAGACCACAATCATTTCGATAAGAATTAAAAAACATTTATCGTTCTGGAAGAAGTGAATAGCGATTTTATCCACTATGCTACGGAGCTAATGGATCAGCTCATGTTATTTTTAATGGTTTAGTGTCTCACGAGAAATTATTTTCGTCACATTTTTACAAACGATGGTGCACCAGGGTGGACGGTTACGTGGTGCGAGACCTGGCGCGCAATGGGTGCATAGGTGGATTCAAAAAGTCAGTCACCACCCCTGGTGTCTCAGTGGCATCTAATCTTTAGTATATTCGGATGTAAACGAGTTATAACGGCAACACTTTATCATCAGATCAAAGGCCTTGCGGAGTGGCCGCCCGTTTTTAGGCGCCATGTCACGGATTGCGCGGTCCCTCCCGCCGGAGGTTCGAGTCCTCCCTCGGGCATGGGTGTGTGTTTTGTTCCTAGCGGAAGTTGGTTTAAGTAGTAAGTCTATGGACCGATGACCACTGCAGTTTGGTCCCTTAGGAATTCACACACACAAACACTAATAACTAAAATCTACATCGTTACATGCGTTGCACATAGAACCTACTTGTCATTTTTTTTTTTTTTACTTGATAGCACATGTGAACAAAACAATAAGTTTACTTTATTCTTCAGTGCTTCTCGTTTTCCTGTCGGCAAATTTTGCAGTCACTAGATAAAATTTTATTGCATTCTCTTAATGTTTTCTACTGTTTTTAAAATCTAGTATAGTATCGTACTGGTCCACGGCGAACGGCAAGAGAACGAGACAAATGAAACTCAGGAACCGTGCAACTGCAACACATTGTATAACAACAGTACGTCAAGAAGAGAACGAAATTCACTCCAGAGAATCGTATCAAAGTATTGGAAAAACAGTAACTCCACTGTATTAATTACTTGCTTACTGGTAATCTATAAAATACCATTCTAATTGATCGGGTTATTACTACTGCGGACAACATTAGGGAAGTCCCCCGTAATGTTCGCGGTGTTGTCAATGTACGACTCATAATGCATGATGTGGCCTGCGCGCATATTTAAAAATGAGCTAAAATTGTCACTACTCACCGTAGCTCTGACTACCGCCGTCTTTCCATTCGCCAATAGGTAAAATACCGTTCATATCTAACTTGGTAGTTTCTTTTACACTCAGGCGCGCACACCAATAGCTCAGAGTCCGTAGCACTTGCTAACGCTTGCTACGTGGCTAACCCAGCACTGACTGAAGGACGCGATAGTACACGCCGATGCGATAGTATGAGCGAGTAGAGAACCAAGCGTAGTAATGGGTTTCACTTGTAAAAAGGGCAGCATTCAGGCACGTGGTGCACGTATTCTCGTGTGGGGGACATTTACCTAGGGAGATCAGCGTCCCTGATGTATCTGCCATTGTATAACAATTTATTACGTTACCGATCGCTTAGACACATAAAAAGTATTCGCACTGCCCGTTCCGGAAAATACTGTCTTCAGATATGCTTCACCCACAAAAAGCTTCCTACAGACAAACAAATATAGTTAGGCATTTTGAACATCATGGATCTATTTAGCATTTTAATCAATGTACACATCGTCACATGAAATAAGACTGTCGTTTTATCTGTCATTTAACATTCTTGAAATGGACTGACCTACCAAGAGACCCGATCTGAACCCAATGAGACACCTTTGAGATAAATTGGAATGCCGACTTGGTTCCAGACCTCCGGTCCAATATCACTACTGTGTCTCGTATCGGCCCTTCAGAAAGAATGGGCTGCCATTTCTCCACAGATATTCAGACCCTTTATTGAACGTGTCTCCAGAAGACTTAAACCGTCAAGAAGGCGAAGGGTGGACACGCCATATTAACATCCAGCAATAGCTGTCCGGAAACTTTTGATCAGCTAGTGTACTTTTGCAGTATTCAAAAAACGAAGAAGAAAATAGTTCACAGCCCCCAATTTCTTTCAGTTTTGGCGCCTGATTTACTACGTTTAAACTCATGTAAATGTTTAGCAGGTGTTTCTGTCCCTTTGTTGTCAGATGCAGTGCGTGCATGTGTATTTAAGAGCAGACGGGAGTTATTTTCGGACTTAAATTAATTGTACCGCACGAATAATTGGAACAGTCAGGGGCCGTGGGGAAGGGGGGTGGGGGGAATCATGGGGATCATAACCTTCCACTCCCAAAACAATTTCGTACAAGCATTCGTATTTTTACTTATATCAGTTTCCATATTTTATTGGTACCCCCCGTAGAATGAAGTAGCATGACAGAATAAGAGTCGGGAAAATGGCAGGGAATTCTAGAACTTACAAGATATGTTTACTGGGGTAGTCCTCTTCAAAAATTTCAAAAAATTGATTTTTTTGGTTAAAATGTGCTCTCTGATGTCTGCTTTATTGTACTATTCATCCCAAGTTGTCCAGAAACTCAGTTATCCAGTTATCAAGGCGATTTGTGAATAAGAGTCTGCGAATACTACTCACAGCGGAAAAAAATAATCTACATCACGGCCAATGTGGCAGCATGTCATTTCAATGACGGCCTAACAGGTAGAATGGAAATTATGAACTTGCTAAAACCTGAGATCGTCCAGGCTGTTAACACCTTCTGCACAAAAGCGAACGAAAAGCTTATCGAACGAACAGAGCTGTGCAGCGAATGACGGAAGTTGCCAAAAAGGTACGTAGGACCACCGTGCTCACGAAAAAGTTGGAAGAGGACCACGTTTTGGATGTGGAAGGAGTGCTAACCACAGACATGTTTAATTTAACTACAAAGAATGTAACCTGAAACTTTAAACGCGTTACTCTCGAAACTGTAGTTTTCCAGTTGGCGGGAAACATAACCTGAGAACAACTCATACGATTTCATCAGAATTTGATGCTGCCATTCTGAATTGAATTCTTTATTAGCTTACGTAGCCGTTTCGCGATGATTTTGGGTGCACGCTCTTATTTCGATTTTATAGGCGAAGAAATTGACATTTGTTTCAAGACGTTACCATTTTGTTATAACTTCATATTTTTCAACTATCCTATGTACGTGATAGAAAGTATATTGAAAATTACTTATACAGAACTATTTTGTTACAGGTTATCAACAGGGCGTTGGGGATTCCCGATGACGACCAATGTTTCGGCTGTAAGGTGCCTTTTGACCTGGTGAAGCGGTTGCAAGGAGTGTTCAATCTGGATACAAACGTGATTTCTTAAGGAGAAAGGTGTAAGGAATAATGCTATATCACCAATTTTAGCATTACTTTTTATTTTATTTGAAAAAGTGTCACGAAAATCACCTATTTTTCATGCGTTCAATGAGGGCTACACATGTAACAAGCGACGTTTTTCAATTACCTGGGTGAGAGCCTGGTCACTGGGATGGGCTTGCAGTCCAACTGTTAACATTCCAGCCAGGTAAAGGCGCCACTTGACGGTTGACCGTACTTGTCAACGACCACCCCAGAGTGCTTCGTGATGAGGCCAGCGAGATATACCGGCCCCGAAACGAACTTGTGACGTCACACTAGTTGCCTCGGGGCCAGCGAGACATACATGTTCTGTGGCATCACAGCATGTGACAATGAATCATACGACCGTCTCCGACATGGAGAGAGATTCTGTTTCAGGCCAGTTTAATAATTCCGAATTGTGCGTTTAAATTCAAGCTCTCGATAGCACAGGACAAAGTGAAGACCTTTTTTAGTAAGTACGTTTTTACTGGCACTTTGGAGCCCAGATGGAGTCGAGCGTTCGCGATATCTTCGAAAGCCTAGTGTGAGGTCACAATTTCGTTGCGGAGTCCGCATTTCTCGTGGGCCTTGCACGACATACATTGCGAACAGGGTGCACAGGAAACCGGTGTGTCGATAAAAAGGTACCCAGTAAGAGTCTTAACGTGGTCTTGTGTTATCAGAGGTTGCATGTATTTAAATGCGCAGTTAAGAATTATTAAGCTCGGAGACGGTCGTTGGAACTTTTAAGACCTCTACTTTCACGTGCTGTGACGCACGCCACTGGGTCCGTAGAAATTGTTGTTGGCCTCAGTTTGTGAATTTCCAGGTGAAACCGGCAAACCACGTAAGATGAGCAAGGGGGGACAGGAGGGGAAAGACTCTACACTAAGAAAGAATGAGTAACAGAAAGGTTAACTCCCCCAACATAGGTAGACAGTGCCGAAAGAATTAACGTTAGCCTCATTTATGCAATCTTATAACCATACTTTTGCAGGCGAACGTTCACAATCGTAGTGCTTAGTGAAATATTGATTATCGTGAGTGCACACTGCGATATTATGTTGCGTAAGTTATTGTGGTGTCACCGCCAGACACCACACTTGCTAGGTGGTAGCGTTTAAATCGGCCGCGGTCCGTTAGTATACGTCGGTCCCGCGTGTCGCCTTTATCAGTGATTGCAGACCGAGCGCCGCCACACGGCACGTCTAGAGAGACTTCCTAGCACTCGCCCCAGTTGTACAACCGACTTTGCTAGCGATGGTTCACTGACAAAATACGCTCTCATTTGCCGAGACGATAGTTTAGAATAGCCTTCAGCTACGTCATTTGCTGCAACCTAGCAAGGCGCCATTATCAGTTACTATTGATATTGATTCATGTACCGTCAAGACCGACGTTCTTCATTAACGGATTAAAGTTCAGTATTCCACCAGCTACGTCCGTTTTTCTAAATTCTAATTTCCTTGCCCTGTTCCAGACCTCACGCCAGCCTGCGTGAGCTAAAACGCGTGCCTTTCGGCCTTCTTCTAGTAACACGGTGTTGGCTCTCCTGCCAACCAAAACAGTTTTTACATTATCAAAGCTGTGAGAGTATTGCTACTGTAGATCCTAACTCAATTGCATGAGACAAGTACGTCTCAAATTTTCAGACATATGCTCTTCAAAGGCTATTTTTTTCTGAATTACTATTTCTTGAACGTTGTGCTAAAGCAGTATACTATTCACTGATGTAAACAAATTATTATTATTATTGCAGTAAACTATTTGATACACTTTAATTATTATTATATTAAAACATTGTACATGTTTTATTGTTGTTATTATTAAATTCGTACACATCTGTGGACGTTAAAAGTGTAGTGACGCAAGTTACGTTTGGTAGGGAGAAAATGACAGTAACCCCCCCCCCCCTCCACCCTCCCCAGAACCGCTCTCCAGTCCAGATCCCCGTCTGGAAACCGTTAGCTATAGTACGAGTGGTGTCCAATAAGTAATGTAACGTATTATTTTCTGAAGTCGTGTTGTATTTATTCAGGAGTCCAATACACTTCAATATTCCTCACTCTTTGGGCCACAAACTCCTACTTTTCAATATTATCTCCATTAAATGCGACGGCCTTACCTCACCTTATTGGTAGTCCTGTATGGCGCATGGTACCAGTCTACTGCTCGACGTCGCAACCAACGTACTACTGCATCATCCACGTACTGCTTCTTGTGGAGTGCATTGGGCCAAGTAATGAAGTCGGAAGTTGTGAGATCTGAGCTGTAGGATGGATGGGGAAGAACAGTTTTGTGAGTACCTCTTGGGTGCGCAGACTTCTGTCAGTCCTTCGGTTGTCATGAAGAAGGAGAATTTTCTTTCCATGTCTGTGACGACGAACACGCTGAAGTCCAACTTTGCAGGTATCATAGCTGTGTGCGACCGATCAGTACGCGGCGGATCGGCCAAGCCTGTGCGACCTTGCGAAGATGACAGACAGCTCGCCCAACGACTCACCGTGTTTTTGTTCACTATCAAGCCTCCGTAGACTTTCTGCAAGCGCCTGTAAATATCTACAATGCTCTGGTTTTACGCCAAAGATACTCACTGACAGTTCTCTGTTCGGAACGCACCTTCATTGCACACACCATTTCGAAGGGTACATATGGCGCCGCCACTAGTAGGAACTTCATGAAACTATAGGGGCTGAAGCGGGAATATTCCACGATGTCCCACAACAAACTGCGCATTTTTCAACCGATACTGGCCGAGAAAAATATATGTTGCACTGAACGCCTCTCGTATATTCTTTTGCAACGGTCGAGCGAAGTGAACATGCTGCGTTCTGTTGAACATTTCTTGTGGGTGGGAGGTGGGTTACGGCAACAGGATAAGTCGCAGTGTCGGTACTTCATACGGAAAACAATCAATGATGCGCAACGAACAGACGTATTGGAATACTCGTAACGTAGCGCTTAACGAAATAAAAATTCTGGTACGTCAATCCTCATTCGGTGTAGACGATGAATAAGGCATAAGCCGCCGAGAGAGCGCCATACCTAAGCGGGGCCACGTCAAGGGGTTACTGTCACAGCAGCATTGAAGACGACATGCTGCCGACCAATGTCTGCACTGCGAACAAAAGTACGTCATCATTCGTAATACTGACTCACTGTGCGTCGGCGTGTCCTCCAACTCAAACGACTACACTACGGGTTTTGGTTACCACAAAGCCCTTAACACGATCGGTTTTCTGGCCAAAATCGACTACTCATTGTGGGTGTGCTTAATATGTTTGTATTTAAATCAACCGCCAACGACGTCGCGAGTGTGTAAGCGAAATCAGCGCTCAGCTTGCTGTGCCGAGTGTGGAGTTCCAAAATCTTGAGTAAGTTGCAGACGGCTAAGATATTAAGCTAACCTACACCTCCGAATTCACTACTGTAGTAATGGATTTAATGTGATATTAATCTGTATTTTGAAACTTCGTGGCAGATTAAAACTGTGTGCCCGACCGAGACTCGAACTCGGGACCTTTGCCTTTCGCGGGCAAGTACTCTACCAACTGAGCTACCGAAGCGCGACTCACGCCCGGTACCCACAGCTTTACTTCTGCCAGTACCTCGTCTCCTACCTTCCTACCTTTGGAAGGTAGGAGACGAGGTACTGGCAGAAGTAAAGCTGTGGGTAGGGGGCGTGAGTCGTGCTTCGGTAGCTCAGTTGGTAGAGCACTTGTGCCGGCACGGTAGCTCAGCGTGTTCGGTCAGAGAGCTAGTTGGCTTCTGTAATAAAAAAAAACTGAGTGGAAGGATCAACAAAACGAACTTTACCGGATGTCATGTGACGTCCGCAACGACCAAACACATCGATCAACAACGAAAAAAATAAAAAAAATAAAAATAAAAAAAAGTTGGTAGAGCACTTGCCCGCGAAAGGCAAAGGTCCCGAGTTCGAGTCTCGGTCGGACACACAGTTTTAATCTGCCAGGAAGTTTCATATCAGCGCACACTCCGCAGCAGAGTGAAAATCTCATTCTGAAATCTGTATTTTGTTGCTTGCTTTGTTTTTTTTGTGACAAAATTGTTCAAATGGCTCTGAGCACTATGGGACTTAACATCTATGGTCATCAGTCACCTAGGACTTAGAACTACTTAAACCTAACTAACCTAAGGACATCACACAACACCCAGGCATCACGAGACAGAGAAAATCCCTGACCCCGCCGGGAATCGAACGCGGGAACCCGGGCGCGAGAAGCGAGAACGCTACCGCACGACCACGAGCTGCGGACTTTTTGTGACACATTGCGAAGTTTGCTCAATGGCCTGGTAGTGGCCTGGTGTTTGTCTTCCTAATGTTCCTCCAGAAGAGAGACGAAATACCTAAATGTAAGAAGATATTTGCGTTTTACGTCACCAGGACAAAAAATGCTTACTCTTTGCGTAAATAAGGACGTAAATGGACAAACATTTTAATGAAAATTGTTTTATCAGTGAAAAAGTTAGATCTATTTAACTAGAAAAATAATTTTCGATTTTATTTGACGCTCACAAAAGAAAACAAGATACAAACGCTAAAGTAATAAGACGCTATTTTCGTTTGATGTCGACCAGAATATGACTGCACCTGAGAGTCGGGGCGCTTCCGATGGTTTATCGTCAGTCAGAGCGGAAACAGCGTTGCGGAGGGAAGAAACGATGGTACAACTACAGGGACCCAGTGAAAACTGATTACAGTCATGAAGCGGATGATCCATCACACAGAGGGCAGACGCGAGGTTCTTCATCTGCTATATCTGATACGGCGGATGAAATTCGAACAGATTCAAGTGAACCAGTTTCCGTATCCTGTCGTCGTTATACGCGGTTGGTTTGATAAGTCTGGTAAATTTCCGTGATAAAACGGAACATATTTGTTGGCCTTCATGGTTGGTAAGCTTGATTGTTCCAAGGAATGCATAAAGAATTTCAACAACGTACAGCGTGCAGTTCATTCATTGTTGACAGTCGTCTGAATTGGAGATTGTGTCGACTGCGATTGAAAATGGAGAAAACCGAATTTCGTGGTGTTATTAAACATTTCCATGCGAATGGTTGAACTGCCTCACAAATCAAAATAGAATTGAATGAATTACACGCGGACTCTGCGCTATCACTGAAGACCAATTACTGTTGTGTTAATTAAGTTAAACGTTTTCGGACAATCACCGAGGACAAAGCTCGCTCCAGCCGTCCAATTGAGGTCACCGCAAACTGACGAAATCCATGACATGGTAATGCAAGACCGCCGTATAAAAATTGCTGAGACTGTAGGCATTTCAGTTCAGCAAGTTCATAATACGCAGCACAGAGAATTGACTATGAAGAAACTGTGTGCGAGGTAAGTGCCGCGGTTGCTCACATTCGACCAAAAGCGCATACGGCAGAACTTTTCAACACAATGTCTGGCAATGTTTAATCACGATCAGTACGACTTTTTGCGCCG